>NC_133524.1:114520000-115770000 GCF_049354715.1 Callithrix jacchus | reverse complement strand
GATCTTGTCTCACTACAGCCTTTGGCACCCAGGTTGAAGTGATTCCCCTGTCTCAGCCTCCTGAGTAACTGGGATTATAGGCATGTGACACCACGCCAAGCTAATTTTTTCTATTTTTAGTAGAGATGGGGTTTCTCCATGTTCGTCAGTCTGGTCTTGAACTCCCAACTCCAGGTGGTCCGCCCGCCTCAGCCTCCCAAAGTCCCAAAGTGCTGGCATTACAAGCATGAGCCACCGCGCCTGGCTTTTTTTTTTTTTTTTTTTTTCTTTTTAACATGAAGTCTCATTCTGTTGCCCAGGGTAGAATGCAGTGGCCTGATCTTGGCTCACTACAACCTCCACCCTCTGAGTTGAAGCAGTTCTTTTTTTTTTTTTTTTTTTTTTGAGGTGGAGTCTCACTCTGTCGCCCAGGCTGAAGTGCAGTGGCACAATCTTGGCTCACTGCAACCTCTGCCTCCCGGGTTCAAGCGATTCTCCTGTCTCAGCCTCCTGAGTAGCTGGGATTACAGGCACGCGCCACCACGCCCAGCTAATTTTTGTATTTGTAGAACAGACGGGGTTTCACCATGTTGATCAGGCTGCTCTTGAACTCCTGACCTCATGATCTGCCCTCCTCGGCCTCCCAAAGTGTTGGGATTACAGGCATCAGCCACCTTGCCAACCGAGTTGAAGCAATTCTTGTGCCTCAGCCGCCCGAGTAGCTAGGATTATAGGCACCCACCACCACACCTGGTGAATTTTTGTATTTTTAGTAGCAACAGGTTTTCACTCTGTTGGCCAGGCTGGTCTCGAACTCCTGACCTCAGGTGATACACCTGCCTTGGCCTCCCAAAGTGCTGGCATTACGGGCATGAGTCACTGCACCCAGCCTGGACATTTTTTTGTTTTCTTTTGCAGGGGAGGGGGATGAAGTCTCACTCTTGTTTGCCAGGCTGGAGTGCAATGGTGGGATCTTGGCTCACTCACTGCAACTTCTGCTTCCCGGGTTCAAGCAATTCTCCTACCCTCAGCCTCCCAAGTAGCTGGGATTATAGGCACCTGCCACAATGCCTGGCTAATTTTTATATTATTAGTAGAGATGGGGTTCCACCATGTTGGCCAGGGTGTTCTCAAACTCCTGAACTCAGGTGATCCACTCGCCTTGGCCTCCCAGAACACTGGGATTACAGGGGTAAACCACCATGTCTGGCCAATGCGTTTCAGTTAGAGAACAAAGAGGATTAATTTTTTTCCATGCAAATTGATGTGGATGACCTGCTGCTGCAGGCTTCATCTTCAACCTCATCATGTCCCTTCTTACAAGTTATCCATATGTAGACTGCTGATTCCTTTAGGGACATTGCTTTACTTTTGGTAAAGCATTAGTGATTTCTCCATTCTTCTACTCAAGCCTCACCTTAAATTCTATGTTTGTTCTTCCTTCAATTTTAGCAGAATTCATTTTGCTCTGATAGGGGCCTTTTTCAAACTGATGACGTCTCCTTTTTAATATCTCAAACTACATCCTTTGAGATATTTTTTAACGAGTTAGTACCAATTAATTTTGGTGCTGAAAGATTTTGCAATCGATGCGTAATTTCTCGATAATACACATTTTCCATGGACTTTTTGAAGACTTCTTATATGGCTGTTGATATGATTGGGCTCTGTGCCCCCACCCAAATTTCATCTTAAATTGTAATCCTCATGTGTCAAGGGAGGAGCTGGTGGGAGGTGATTGGATTGTGGGGGCAGTTTCCCGCAGGCTAATCTTGTGACAGTGAGTGAGTCTCACAGGATCTGATGGTTTTAAACAAGGCAGTTCTTCCTATGCTCACACTTCACCTCTAGTCTGCTGCCATGTAACATGTGTCCGCTTCCCCTTCTGCCATGATTATAAGCTTCCTGAGGAAACTTTCCTGGGGGCAGCCATGGAATTGTTAATTAAACCTTTTCGGCTGGGCACAATGGCTCACATCTGTAATCCCAGGACTTTGGGAGGCCAAGGCAGGTGGATCACTTGAGGTCAGGAGTTCAAGACCAGCCTAGCAAACATGGCGAAACCCCATCTCCACTAAAAATACAAAAAATTAGCTGGGCGTGCTGGCACCTGCCTATAATTCCAGCTACTCAGGAGGCTAAGGCAGGAGAAGCACTTAAACCTGGGAGGTGGAGGTTGCAGTGAACCAAGATCGTGCCATTGGACTTCAGCCTGGGTGACAAGAGGGAGACTCCATCTCATTAAAAAAATAAATTAAACCTCTTATCTATATATATTACCCACTCTCGGGTATTTTTTCTGCTAGTATGAAAACTGACTAATACAGCTGTGAAAGAAATGGAGATACCTAGGTTAATGATGTTAATGAAGCAGTATTTTAAATAGGAGAAAGTAAGTTTAGAAGCAAAAGAAAATCTCTAGAAAGATGAATACCCAAGAGAAAGAGGCAACTAATAGTGTAGGCTTCCTGCAAAGGCAGATGAAAATGGAACCCAGGGTAGAGGTTAGAGGAGTCGGCCTTAGGAGAAGCAACGCTCATGAACCACCAAGCATGAGTTGATACCGCTTGCCTCTTTGTCTAGCCTGTCGCCAGCCACCTCAAGGCTGTCTATGTCAGCCTCTCCCTCTTTTGTTCTACTTGCCTTGCCTGTCCAGCTCTGGGTAAACTGCACTTCCGCACTCCATCCTCTTAAATTTCTTCCACTGGCTCATTCATTTAGCAAACATGTACCGATCCTTGACTGTGTGTCCAGCCCTGGAGGTCAGGGATTCAAATAAGTCCCTGTGCCTGTGGAACTCATGTTTCAGTGTTGGCAAGAGACAAGTAGCAGTAGTCAGATCATGATGCACGATGTCAGAAGGGTCGTAGTAGCACGGGGTGGAGTGGGAGCCTCCTGCCCCTAAGCTGCAAGTGTTGCTGGAGAAAATCCCTCAACCAGATCAACTGGTAAAACCACAGGAGCGCCCTCCCTCCTGCTAAGCGATTTTTAAAACCCATCTTAAATTGATATCCTTTCCCAGCGCCACCTTTCTTCTTCTAATTTTCCACCTTGCTCTCATTTCTTATGTTGCAGACAAGGGGGGTAAGGACCACTTCCTCATAAGGCATAATTTCATGTCCTTGATAACTATAGGCCAGGCACAGTGGCTCATGCCTGTAATTCCAGCACTTTGGGAGGCCAAGGCTGGTGGATCACTTGAGGTCAGCAGTTGGAGACAAACCTGGCCTACATGGTGAAACCCCGTCTCTACTAAAAATACAAAAATTAGCCGGGCATGTTGGGGTGCACCTGTAGTTCCAGTACTCGGCAGACTGAGGCAGGAGGATTGCCTGAATTTGAGAGGCAAAGGTTGCAGTGAGCCAAGATTGCACCACTGCACTCCAGCCTGGGCAACAAGAGCAAAACTCTGTCTAAAAAAAAGAAAAAAAAAGAAGGCGGGGCGCCATGGCTCACACCTGTAATCCAGCACTTTAGGAGGCTGAGATGGGTGGATCACGAGGTCAGGAGTTCGAGACCAGCCTGACCAACACGGTGAAACCCTGTCTCTACTAAAAATATGAAAAATTAACCAGGCGTGGTGGCACTCACCTATAATCCCCGCTACTCCAGAGGCTGAGTCAGGAGAATCGCTTGAACTTGGGAGCTGGAGGTTGCAGTGAGCTGAGATCTGGCCACTAACTCTAGCCTGGGCAACGGAGCGAGACTCTGTCACAAAAAAAAAAAAAAGAAAGAAAGAAAGAAAGAAATGGGCCAAGCATGATGGCTAATGCAGGTAATCTTAGCATTTCGGAGGCCAAGGTGGGAGGATTACTTAACTTCAGGAATTCAAGACCAGCCTGGATAACATAGAGAGACCCCATCTCTATTAAAAATTTTTAAAACTTAGCCCAATGTGACAGAGCGTGCCTGCAATCCCAACTACTAGGGAGCTGAGGTGGGAGGATTGCTTGTGTCTGGTATGTTGAGGCTGCAGTGAGCCACAATCTTGCCATTTGCACTTCAGCCTGGGTGACAAAATGAGAACATGTCTCAAAAAAAGGAACTTATACTAGGCTTGTAAAATAATAATTGTGAAATGATTTCTTTTCTTTGGAGATGGAGAGAAGAAGTGGTCAAGGTGTCATTTACCATGCCTTCACATTTTTGGTCTTAAATAACTGGGCTTTAGTATATATTAACATACAAGTTATGACTTGAAAATCCCATGTAAAAGCTGAGTAGCATTGTTGTAACAGTAACATATGTCATTGTACTTCAGGATTATCCAGAGATGCAACGTTACCAACAAGGAGCTCGAAGCCAAGGTCGACTCTGGTACCCTGAAGACAGCACCAAGTCTGGAGATTCAGCACTAGAAAGAAAGCAGGAAAGTGGTATTAGCCATACAAAAGAAGAGGAGAGGCCGGGTGTGGTGGCTCATGCCTGTAATCCCAGCACCTTGGGAGGCCAAGGTGAATGGATCACCTGAGGTCAGGAGTTTGAGACCAGCCTGGCCAACATGGTGAAACCCTGTCTCTACTAAAAATACAAAATTTAGCTGGGCGTGGTGGCAGGCACCTGTAGTCTCAGATACTTGGGAGGCTAAGGCAGGAGAATTGCTTGAACTCAGGAGGCAGAGGTTCCAGTGAGCCATGATCTTGCCAGGCAGAGGTTCCAGTGAGCCATCATCTTGCCACTGCACTCCAGCCTGGGCAACAGAGCAAGACTCTGTCTCCAAAAAAAAAAAAAAAAAGAGAGAGAGAGAGAGAAGAGGAGAGGAGTATATAGCAGAGGAGTAAGTTTTGCCTCAAAGCAGGAATCTGATCAGATGTCAGAATTGAAATTATAATCTCATTGTTTTTGCAATTTTTATAAATTAACTTTAAAGTGTCAGAAAAAGGTAATGGCGAGGACATGCATTGCAATTTGCAGGGAGTTCATTACCTGTGACACGAGAGAAAAGTAAGACCTGTTTCTAAAATCAAAAGCTGCTGTTCATCCTGAATTGAATTTCTGAATTTTGGTGGAGCAGAGTCGCTTTGAAGCCTTGTTCCCCTCTAGTTATACTGAATTGCTGATGATAACTGTTGACTCTGGGTAGTGTAGAAGTCACAAGCGTGTCCTTGTAGCACAAGTACAGGGAAGGATAGAACAAACTTTCATTGATGCAAACATTTAAATAGTCATGTTACTTCTGTATCCAATGTCCTAAAGTTTTGGGATTAGTTTTAGTTTTTTATTTGCTTTTATGAGCTTAGCATGAGGAATATTTGTAAACATCTCATTTTGTCTTCCTTCAGCATTTTTTCTATCAAGAGGTAAGATGTAGTCCTTGTTGGATTCTTGACAATCTAGGTTGTTTTATCTCAGGTCTCGTGATCTGAGCACATACCCTCTCCAGGAGGGAAACTGAACCAATGTCTGTTGTTGTTAGATGGCAACTTTTAGTCTCAGCTTGTTTTGTTGTGATGTTGATAAATAGTAACAGCATCCAAGTATGAAGCTAAGTGTGGTAAGTCACTTTACTAAATAGCTGTGAGTTTTGAGAAATTAATTTTTTGATACTGAATTAACCTCTTAGAAGTATTGACAGGGGATGAATGATGTTAGTTTCTTCCTTCACTAGCATGGCTTTGTCCACCAGGGAATGATCAGTTCACGGTTCACTCCTATATTAGGCCATTCTTGCATTGCTGTAAGGAAATACCTGAGACTGGGTAGTTGATAAGAAAAGAGGTTTGGCCAGGCGCAGTGGCTCATGCCTGTTATCCTAGCACTTTGGGAGGCCGAGGTGGGAGAATCAGTTGATGTCAGGAGTTCGAGACCAGCCTGGCCAACATGGTGAAACCTGTCTCTACTAAAAATACAAAAAAATTAGCCAGGCATGGTGGCACATGCCTGTAGTCCCAGCTACTCAGGAGGCTGAGGGAGGAGAATTGCCTGAATCCAGGAGGTGGAGGTTGCGGTGAGCCGAGATTGCGCCATTGCACTCCAGCCTGGGTAACAAGAGCGAAACTCCATCTCAAAAAAAAAAAAGAAAAAAGAAAAAAAAAGAGATTTATTTGGCTCACAGTTCTGCAGGCTGTACAAGCGAGGCATCTCAGATTGCTCAGCTTCTGGGAGGCCTCAGAGAGCTTTTACTCATGGCAGAAGGTGAAGCAAGGGCAGGCATTTCACATCACAGAGTGAGCAAGAGAGTGAGTGTGGGGAGGAGGTGCCACACTTTACAACAACCAGATCTGTAAGAACTCACTATGGAGAGGGCAGCACTAAGCCATGAGGGATCCGCCCCATAACCCAAACACCCCACCAGGCCCCACCTCCAACACTGGGCATTATATTGCCTTGAGATTTGGGTGGGGACAAGTATCCAAACCACATCAACTCTTCTTGTTCTGTAAGAACAAAATGTTTAGACAACATCCTCGAGCTTTTGCCTGATTTTCATTCATCCTGCCAGTCCTTCCTGAGCTACCGTGTCCTACCACAAATGGATTTTTAAAAGAACATAGGCCAGGCATGGTGGCTTCCACCTGTAATCCCAACACTTTGGGAGGCTGAGGTGGGTGGATCACCTGAGGTCAGGAGTTCAAGACCAGTCTGGCCAACATGGCGAAACCCCATCTCTACCAAAAAATACAAAAACAAAAAATTTAGCCAGGCATGGTGGCATGCACCTGTAGTCCAGAGTTCTCCGGAGGCTCAGGCAGCAGAATCACTTGAACCCGTGAGGTGGAGGTTGCAGTGAGCCGAGATCACGCCACTACACTCCTGCCTAGGTGACAGAATAAGACTCCAAACCCCCAACCCCCCCAAAGAAAGGCCAAGCGTGGTGTCACTCACACGCCTGTTGTCCTAGCACTTTGGGAGGCCAAGGCAGATGTTTCACTTGAGATCAGGGGTCCGAGACCAGCCTTGCTAACATGGCAAAACCCCGTCTCTACTAAAAATACAAAAATTAGCCAGGCCCAGTGGCAGGGGCCTGTAATCCCAACTACTCAGGAGGCTGAGGCAGGAGAATTGCTAGAACCCAGAAGGCGGAGGTTGCAGTAAGCCGAAATCGCACCACTGCACTTCTGCCTGGGTGACAGAGCCAGACTCCATCTGAAAAAAGAAAAGAAACAGAAAAAAAGGAAAGTTTGTAGAAAATAGAACTAAAAAGAAAAAATATAAATTTCTCATCATAAGGTCCACCAAGGTCAAGACACTTTCGTCAGCAACGATACTGGCCATTTATTTATTTATTTTTGTCTCTTGCTCACAATTGGATACTAACCATTTCATCCATCCCCAAAGAAGTGGAGGTCCTGGGAATTTAACCACATCAATGCACTCTTTCTTACATTATCAGTTGAAGAGAAATGGGTGCCCTTTACAGACTTTTTAAGACTAGAAAACAAAAAGGTGTCAGAAGGAGCTAAATTCCTACTGTAAGGTAGATGCCTAATGGTTTCCCATTGAAACTCTCAAAATTGCACTTGTTTGATGAGACGCATGAGCAGAAGCTTTGCTGAAGTAGAAAAGGCCTCTCTGGTGAAGCTTTCCTGGGCATTTTGCTGCTAACGCTTTGGCTTTCTCAAAACACTCATAATAAGCAGGTGTGATTATTCTTCCACCCTCCAGAAAGTCAACAAGGGAAGTTCCTCAAGCAGCTCAATAAACTATTGCCATGGCCTTTGCTCTTGGCCAGTCCACTTTGCTTTGACTGGACCACTTCTACCTCTTTGGAGCCATTACTCTGATTATACTTTGCCTTCAGAGTCATACTGGGAAAGCCATGTATCACCTCCTGTTACGCTTTCCAGATTGCTGCTTTATGATCTATTGGTTGGTACCAACGTAATTGTGGCTTTTGACATTCCATGGCATAAACAGCAATTAATATGCAGCAACCTAATAGATCCCACTTGTTTAAAATTTCCATCGAAAGCTCTGCTCTCTTCTGCAGTTGATCTGGTTTTGGCACCCATCAAGTGGAAAGTTTGCTCAACTTTTAATTTTTCAGTCAGAATTGTGTAAGCTGAAACAATTGGGATGTCTATGGTGTTGGCTGTTGTTTCTGCTGTTAATTGTTGGTCCTTTTCTTTTTTTGAGACAGAGTCTCACTCTTTCACAGAGGTTGGAGGCCAGTAGCATGATCTTGCCTCACTGCAACCTCCACCTCTGGGTTCAATAATTCTCCTGCCTCAGCCTCCAGAGTAGTTGGGATTAGAGGCACCTGCCACCCACCCCACCCCCCAGATAATTTGTATATATTTATTAGATGTGGGGTTTCACCACGTTGGCCAGACTGATCTCGAACTTCTGACCACAGGTGATCCGCCCGACTTGGCCTCCCAGAGTGCTGGGATTACAGGGGCGAACCACCATGTCTGGCCAATGCGTTTCAGTTAGAGAACAAAGAGGATTCATTTTTTTCCTTACAAATTGATGCGAATGACCTGCTGCTGCAGGCTTCATCTTCAACATCATCTTGTCCCTTCTTACAAGTTTTTCATATGTAAACTGCTGATTTATTTAGGGGCATTGTCCCCATAAACATTTGGTAAAGCATCAGTGATTTTACCATTCTTCCACCCAAACATCACCTTAATGTTTGTTCTTCCTTCAGTTTTAGCAGAATTCAGTTTGCTCTGATACTGGCTTTTTAAAAAGTGATGATTTCTCCTTTTTCATACCTCAGACTGGATCCTGTTGATGTATTTTTTAACGAGTTAGTAACAGTTTCTTTTGGTACCAAAAGATTTTGCAATCTATGCATAGTTTCTTGATAATAACTTTTTGAAGACTTCTCATATGGTTGTTGATACGATTGGGCTCTGTGCCCCCACCCACATCTCATTTTGAATTGTAATCCTCATTTGTCAAGGGAGGAACTTGGTGGGAGGTGATTTGATTATGGAGGCAGTTTCCCACATGCTGATTTCATGATAGTGAAAGAGTCTCAGATCTGATCGTTTTATACAAGGCAGTTTTTCCTATGCTCACACTTGACCTCTGGTCTGCTGCCATGTAAGATGTGCCTGCTTCCCCTTCTGCCATGATTGTAAATTTCCTGAGGCTTCCCAAGCCATGTGGAATTGTGAGTGAATTAGACCTCTTCCCTTTCTATATTATGTAGTCTCAGGTATTTCTTTCTACCGGTGTGAAAACTCACTAATACAGCTCTGAAAGAAATGGAGATACACAGATTAATGGTTTTAATGAAGCATCATTTTAAATATGAGAATGTAAGTTTAGAAGCCAAAAGGAAAGCTCTAGATGGATGAATATCCAAGAGAAAGGACAAGTAATAGTGTAGGCTTCCTGTAAAAGGCAGGTGAAAATGGAAGCCAAAGTAGAGGTTAGAGGAGAAACAATGTTCCTGAATGACCAAGCATGAGTTGATACCGCTTGCCTCTTTGTCTAGCCTGTCGCCAGCCATCTCAAGGCTGTCTATGTCAGCATCTCCCTCTTTTCTTCTACTTGCCTTGCCTGTCCAGCTCTGGGTAAACTGCACTTCCCCACCCCACCCTCTTAAATTTCTTCCACTGGCTCATTCATTTAGCAAACATGTACCGATCCTTGACTGTGTGTCCAGCCCTGGAGGTCAGGGATTCAAATAAGTCCCTGTGCCTGTGGAACTCATGTTTCAGTGTTGGCAAGAGACAAGTAGCAGTAGTCAGATCATGATGCACGATGTCAGAAGGGTCGTAGTAGCACGGGGTGGAGTGGGAGCCTCCTGCCCCTAAGCTGCAAGTGTTGCTGGAGAAAATCCCTCAACCAGATCAACTGGCAAAACCACAGGAGCGCCCTCCCTCCTGCTAAGCGATTTTTAAAACCCATCTTAAATTGATATCCTTTCCCAGCGCCACCTTTCTTCTTCTAATTTTCCACCTTGCTCTCATTTCTTATGTTGCAGACAAGGGGGGTAAGGACCACTTCCTCATAAGGCATAATTTCATGTCCTTGATAACTATGGGCCAGGCACAGTGGCTCATGCCTGTAATTCCAGCACTTTGGGAGGCCAAGGCGGGTGGATCACTTGAGGTCAGCAGTTGGAGACAAATCTGGCCTACATGGTGAAACCCCGTCTCTACTAAAAATACAAAAATTAGCCGGGCATGTTGGGGTGCACCTGTAGTTCCAGTACTCGGCAGACTGAGGCAGGAGAATTGCCTGAATTTGAGAGGCAGAGGTTGCAGTGAGCTGAGACTGCAAACTGCACTCTAGCCTGGGCAACAAGAGCAAAATTTTGTCTCAAGAAAAAAAAAAAAAAAAAGAATGAGCCAAGCGTGATGCCTCATGCAGGTAATCCTAGCATTTGGGAGGCCAAGGCAGGAGGATAGCTTAACTTCAGGAACTCAAGACCATCCTGGATAACATAGGGAGACCGCATCTCTATTAAAAAATTTAAAACGTAGCCCAGTATGGTGGAGCGTGTCTGCAATCCCAGCTGCTAGGGCACTGAGGTGGGAGGATCGCTTGAGTCTGGAATTATTGAGGCTGCAGTGAGCTGCAATCTTGCCACTAGCACTTCAGCCTGGATGATACAATGAGACCATGCCTCCAAAAAATAGGAAGTGATAGCAGGCTTATAAAATAATGATTACTAAATGGTTGCTTTTCTTTGGAGATGGAAAGAGGAAGTGGTCAAGTTGTCATTTACCATGCCTTCAATGACTGGGCTTTAGTGTATATTAATATATGTTATGACCTGAAAATCCCAAGTAAAAGTTTGGTGACATTGTTGTAAAAGTAACATATTCTGTTGTACTTCAGGACCATCCAGGGACGCAGCGTTCCCACCCAGGAGCTCGAAACCGAGGTCGATTCCGGTGCCCTGATGACAAGTCTGAAGATTCAGCAGTAAAAAGAAAGCAGGAAAGTGGTATTACCCATAGAAAGGGAGAGGATGGGTGTGATAGCTCACACCCGTAATCACAGCACTTTGGGAGGCCGAGGTGGGTGGATCACCTGAGGTCAGGAGTTTGAAACCAGCCTGGCCAACATGGTGAAACTCTGTCTCTACTAAGAATTCAAAAATTAGCCAGGCATGGTGGCAGGTGCCTGTAGTCCCAGCTACTTGGGAGACTGAGGCGGGAGAATTGCTTGAACTCAGGAGGTGGAGGTTGCGGTTATCCATAATTGTGCCACTGCACTCCAGCCTAGGCCACAGAGTGAGACTCCATCTCTAAAAAATAAAAGAAAAAGAAAAGGAGAGGAGTACGCAGTTGAGGAGTAAGTTTTGCGTCAAAGCAGGAATCCAATCAGAGGTTCAGAATTGGAAGTACAATTTCATTTTTTTGCAGTTTCCAAAATTCAACCTTAAAGTCTCAGAAAAAGCTAATAGCGAGGACATACATTACAATTTGCAGGGGGAAATGTCAAATGAGGAGTTTGTCACGTATGACACGAGAGAAAAGTAAGAGCTGGTCCTAAAATCAAAAGCTGCCGTTCATCCTGAATTGAATTTCTGAATTTTGGTGGAGCAGAGTCGCTTTGAAGCCTTGTTCCCCTCTAGTTATACTGAATTGCTGATGATAACTGTTGACTCTGGGTAGTGTAGAAGTCACAAGCGTGTCCTTGTAGCACAAGTACAGAGAAGGATAGAACAAACTTTCATTGATGCAAACATTTAAATAGTCATGTTACTTCTGTATCCAATGTCCTAAAGTTTTAGGATTAGTTTTAGTTTTTTATTTGCTTTTATGAGCTTAGCATGAGGAATATTGGTAAACATCTCATTTTGTCTTCCTTCAGCATTTTTTCTATTAAGAGGTAAGATGTAGTCCTTGTTGGATTCTTGACAATCTAGGTTGTTTTATCTCAGGTCTCGTGATCTGAGCACATACCCTCTCCAGGAGGGAAACTGAACCAATGTCTGTTGTTGTTAGATGGCAACTTTTAGTCTCAGCTTGTTTTGTTGTGATGTTGATAAATAGTAACAGCATCCAAGTATGAAGCTAAGTGTGGTAAGTCACTTTACTAAATAGCTATGAGTTTTGAGAAATTAATTTTTTGATGCTGAATTAACCTCTTAGAAGTATTGAAAGGGGATGAATAGTATTAGTTTCTGCCTTCACTAGCATGCCTTTGTTTTGTCCAGGGAATAATCAGTTCATAGTTCATTCCTGTATTGGGCCTTATTGCATTGCTAGCTATAAAGAAATACCTAAGACTGGGTTGTTTATAAGAAAAGAGGTTTAGTTGGCCCACAGTTCTGCAAGCTGTATAAGCATGGCATCTGACATCGCTAAGATTCTGGGAGGCCTCAGGGAGCTTTTACCCATGGCAGAAGTTGAAGCAGGGGCAGGCATCTCATATCAAAGAGTGAGCAAGTGAGTGTGGGGAGGAGGTGCCACACTTTACAACAACCAGATATGTAAGAACTCACTATGGAGAGGACAGCACTAAGCCATGAGGGATCCGCCCCATAACCCAAACACCCCACCAGGCCCCACCTCCAACACTGGGCATTATATTTCCATGAGATTTGGGTGGGGACAAATATCCATACTACGTCAACTGTTCTGGTCTCATAAAAACAAAATGTTTAGACAACATCCTTGAGCTTTTGCCTGATTTTCATTCATCCTGCTAGCCCTTCCTAACATGTCATCTGTTCGCCTTTACTTACTAAATCACCACTTTATGTTTGCGCAGCTTTTAGAAACAGGTAGCCCAAGAGGCAGGTACAAGCTGTTTGCCTTTACTTACTAAATCACCACTTTATGTTTGCGCAGCTTTTAGAAACAGGTAGCCCAAGAGGCAGGTACAAGAGTCACCAAAAATGATTGAAAGTGAATGATTCTCAACTGGGTGAAAGTCCTAAGGGAAGGGAAAATTTCAAGAAGGAGAATGGCTGATGATGTCCCATGTCACAGAGAGGTTAAGAAATGGAAGTGTTCATTGGATTTGGGAGTCGTGAGGTCATTAGTGAACTATTGAGACTGATGACCTAAAAGAGACAGAAACCCTGTTACAGTGAGGGGTGAATGGCAGGTGGGAAATGGATGAGTGGATTTGGAATTCATCTCCTTTTAGGTGGCCATTGTAGTCATGGCCATTCTGTCACTTTAGTGGGAGAGAGTGAAGTAAGAAAAGCAGACCTAGGGCCCAGCCTTGAATAATGCTAACATTACATAGAGGTAAGGAAATGAATCTACAAAGACAGAGAAGCAGTAGCCAGAGAGTAGGAGAAAAACCAGAAGACTCTGGGTTACTTAATCCAAGAGAAAAGTGTTTCAAGAAAGAGGAGTGGCCAGCAGGGTACGATGCTGCTGAATGGCCAAGCACGATGCCTTAAAAAGGCCATGGTATTCAGTGACTTGCAAATCACTGATGCCCTAGAATTATGGGGCATAGAAGATCAGGTTGAGAATGGAAACAATATACAACCTTTTAGAGAAGTACAAGGGATCTTCAAAGGTCTGTGGACCCTTAGTTCTACTCTGAGGCCTCCTTCGCATTCTCCTGAACCTATAAATGTGTCACTCTCGTAAAAAAATCATGGCTTGCAATGAGTTCCTATATGGATTTTAAAATTTTTATTTGTTTACAAGAAGTATTGCTGTATTGCCCTGGCTGGAGTGCAGTGGTGCGATCTCAACTCAATGCATCCTCCACCTCCCACATTCAAGTGATTCTTCTGCCTCAGCCTCCCAAGTAGCTGTGACTATAGGCATGTGCTAACATGCCCAGCTAATTTTTGTATTTTTAGTAGAGACAGGGTTTCACTATGCTGGCCAGGCTGGTCTCGAACTTCTGACCTTGTGATTTGCCCGCCTCAGCCTCTGAAAGTACTACGATTATAGGCATGAGCCACTGCTCCCAGACTTCTTTTTTATTTAAAGGTATGGTCTCCCTCTGTCACCCAGGCTGGAGTGCAATGGCACAGTGAAGGCTCACTGCAGCCTTGACCTCCCAGATTCAAACGATTCTCCTTCCCCAATCTCCCAAGTAGCTGGCATTACAGGTGCCTGCCACCACACCCAGCTTATTTTTGTATTTGTACTAGAGAAAGGGGTACACCACCTAGGCAGGCCGGTCTCGAACTCCTGACGGCAACTGATCTGCCCACCTAGACCTCTCCAGATATTGCAATTACAGGCATAAACCACTACACCGGCCTGTGTGTTTTCTTTTTTCTTTTCTTTGACACAGAGTTTTGCTCTTGTTGCCCCAGCTGGAGTGCAATGATGCGATCTTGTCTCACTACAGCCTTTGGCACCCAGGTTGAAGTGATTCCCCTGTCTCAGCCTCCTGAGTAACTGGGATTATAGGCATGTGACACCACGCCAAGCTAATTTTTTCTATTTTTAGTAGAGATGGGGTTTCTCCATGTTCGTCAGTCTGGTCTTGAACTCCCAACTCCAGGTGGTCCGCCCGCCTCAGCCTCCCAAAGTCCCAAAGTGCTGGCATTACAAGCATGAGCCACCGCGCCTGGCTTTTTTTTTTTTTTTTTTTTTCTTTTTAACATGAAGTCTCATTCTGTTGCCCAGGGTAGAATGCAGTGGCCTGATCTTGGCTCACTACAACCTCCACCCTCTGAGTTGAAGCAGTTCTTTTTTTTTTTTTTTTTTTTTTTGAGGTGGAGTCTCACTCTGTCGCCCAGGCTGAAGTGCAGTGGCACAATCTTGGCTCACTGCAACCTCTGCCTCCCGGGTTCAAGCGATTCTCCTGTCTCAGCCTCCTGAGTAGCTGGGATTACAGGCACGCGCCACCACGCCCAGCTAATTTTTGTATTTGTAGAACAGACGGGGTTTCACCATGTTGATCAGGCTGCTCTTGAACTCCTGACCTCATGATCTGCCCTCCTCGGCCTCCCAAAGTGTTGGGATTACAGGCATCAGCCACCTTGCCAACCGAGTTGAAGCAATTCTTGTGCCTCAGCCGCCCGAGTAGCTAGGATTATAGGCACCCACCACCACACCTGGTGAATTTTTGTATTTTTAGTAGCAACAGGTTTTCACTCTGTTGGCCAGGCTGGTCTCGAACTCCTGACCTCAGGTGATACACCTGCCTTGGCCTCCCAAAGTGCTGGCATTACGGGCATGAGTCACTGCACCCAGCCTGGACATTTTTTTGTTTTCTTTTGCAGGGGAGGGGGATGAAGTCTCACTCTTGTTTGCCAGGCTGGAGTGCAATGGTGGGATCTTGGCTCACTCACTGCAACTTCTGCTTCCCGGGTTCAAGCAATTCTCCTACCCTCAGCCTCCCAAGTAGCTGGGATTATAGGCACCTGCCACAATGCCTGGCTAATTTTTATATTATTAGTAGAGATGGGGTTCCACCATGTTGGCCAGGGTGTTCTCAAACTCCTGAACTCAGGTGATCCACTCGCCTTGGCCTCCCAGAACACTGGGATTACAGGGGTAAACCACCATGTCTGGCCAATGCGTTTCAGTTAGAGAACAAAGAGGATTAATTTTTTTCCATGCAAATTGATGTGGATGACCTGCTGCTGCAGGCTTCATCTTCAACCTCATCATGTCCCTTCTTACAAGTTATCCATATGTAGACTGCTGATTCCTTTAGGGACATTGCTTTACTTTTGGTAAAGCATTAGTGATTTCTCCATTCTTCTACTCAAGCCTCACCTTAAATTCTATGTTTGTTCTTCCTTCAATTTTAGCAGAATTCATTTTGCTCTGATAGGGGCCTTTTTCAAACTGATGACGTCTCCTTTTTAATATCTCAAACTACATCCTTTGAGATATTTTTTAACGAGTTAGTACCAATTAATTTTGGTGCTGAAAGATTTTGCAATCGATGCGTAATTTCTCGATAATACACATTTTCCATGGACTTTTTGAAGACTTCTTATATGGCTGTTGATATGATTGGGCTCTGTGCCCCCACCCAAATTTCATCTTAAATTGTAATCCTCATGTGTCAAGGGAGGAGCTGGTGGGAGGTGATTGGATTGTGGGGGCAGTTTCCCGCAGGCTAATCTTGTGACAGTGAGTGAGTCTCACAGGATCTGATGGTTTTAAACAAGGCAGTTCTTCCTATGCTCACACTTCACCTCTAGTCTGCTGCCATGTAACATGTGTCCGCTTCCCCTTCTGCCATGATTATAAGCTTCCTGAGGAAACTTTCCTGGGGGCAGCCATGGAATTGTTAATTAAACCTTTTCGGCTGGGCACAATGGCTCACATCTGTAATCCCAGGACTTTGGGAGGCCAAGGCAGGTGGATCACTTGAGGTCAGGAGTTCAAGACCAGCCTAGCAAACATGGCGAAACCCCATCTCCACTAAAAATACAAAAAATTAGCTGGGCGTGCTGGCACCTGCCTATAATTCCAGCTACTCAGGAGGCTAAGGCAGGAGAAGCACTTAAACCTGGGAGGTGGAGGTTGCAGTGAACCAAGATCGTGCCATTGGACTTCAGCCTGGGTGACAAGAGGGAGACTCCATCTCATTAAAAAAATAAATTAAACCTCTTATCTATATATATTACCCACTCTCGGGTATTTTTTCTGCTAGTATGAAAACTGACTAATACAGCTGTGAAAGAAATGGAGATACCTAGGTTAATGATGTTAATGAAGCAGTATTTTAAATAGGAGAAAGTAAGTTTAGAAGCAAAAGAAAATCTCTAGAAAGATGAATACCCAAGAGAAAGAGGCAACTAATAGTGTAGGCTTCCTGCAAAGGCAGATGAAAATGGAACCCAGGGTAGAGGTTAGAGGAGTCGGCCTTAGGAGAAGCAACGCTCATGAACCACCAAGCATGAGTTGATACCGCTTGCCTCTTTGTCTAGCCTGTCGCCAGCCACCTCAAGGCTGTCTATGTCAGCCTCTCCCTCTTTTGTTCTACTTGCCTTGCCTGTCCAGCTCTGGGTAAACTGCACTTCCGCACTCCATCCTCTTAAATTTCTTCCACTGGCTCATTCATTTAGCAAACATGTACCGATCCTTGACTGTGTGTCCAGCCCTGGAGGTCAGGGATTCAAATAAGTCCCTGTGCCTGTGGAACTCATGTTTCAGTGTTGGCAAGAGACAAGTAGCAGTAGTCAGATCATGATGCACGATGTCAGAAGGGTCGTAGTAGCACGGGGTGGAGTGGGAGCCTCCTGCCCCTAAGCTGCAAGTGTTGCTGGAGAAAATCCCTCAACCAGATCAACTGGTAAAACCACAGGAGCGCCCTCCCTCCTGCTAAGCGATTTTTAAAACCCATCTTAAATTGATATCCTTTCCCAGCGCCACCTTTCTTCTTCTAATTTTCCACCTTGCTCTCATTTCTTATGTTGCAGACAAGGGGGGTAAGGACCACTTCCTCATAAGGCATAATTTCATGTCCTTGATAACTATAGGCCAGGCACAGTGGCTCATGCCTGTAATTCCAGCACTTTGGGAGGCCAAGGCTGGTGGATCACTTGAGGTCAGCAGTTGGAGACAAACCTGGCCTACATGGTGAAACCCCGTCTCTACTAAAAATACAAAAATTAGCCGGGCATGTTGGGGTGCACCTGTAGTTCCAGTACTCGGCAGACTGAGGCAGGAGGATTGCCTGAATTTGAGAGGCAAAGGTTGCAGTGAGCCAAGATTGCACCACTGCACTCCAGCCTGGGCAACAAGAGCAAAACTCTGTCTAAAAAAAAGAAAAAAAAAGAAGGCGGGGCGCCATGGCTCACACCTGTAATCCAGCACTTTAGGAGGCTGAGATGGGTGGATCACGAGGTCAGGAGTTCGAGACCAGCCTGACCAACACGGTGAAACCCTGTCTCTACTAAAAATATGAAAAATTAACCAGGCGTGGTGGCACTCACCTATAATCCCCGCTACTCCAGAGGCTGAGTCAGGAGAATCGCTTGAACTTGGGAGCTGGAGGTTGCAGTGAGCTGAGATCTGGCCACTAACTCTAGCCTGGGCAACGGAGCGAGACTCTGTCACAAAAAAAAAAAAAAGAAAGAAAGAAAGAAAGAAATGGGCCAAGCATGATGGCTAATGCAGGTAATCTTAGCATTTCGGAGGCCAAGGTGGGAGGATTACTTAACTTCAGGAATTCAAGACCAGCCTGGATAACATAGAGAGACCCCATCTCTATTAAAAATTTTTAAAACTTAGCCCAATGTGACAGAGCGTGCCTGCAATCCCAACTACTAGGGAGCTGAGGTGGGAGGATTGCTTGTGTCTGGTATGTTGAGGCTGCAGTGAGCCACAATCTTGCCATTTGCACTTCAGCCTGGGTGACAAAATGAGAACATGTCTCAAAAAAAGGAACTTATACTAGGCTTGTAAAATAATAATTGTGAAATGATTTCTTTTCTTTGGAGATGGAGAGAAGAAGTGGTCAAGGTGTCATTTACCATGCCTTCACATTTTTGGTCTTAAATAACTGGGCTTTAGTATATATTAACATACAAGTTATGACTTGAAAATCCCATGTAAAAGCTGAGTAGCATTGTTGTAACAGTAACATATGTCATTGTACTTCAGGATTATCCAGAGATGCAACGTTACCAACAAGGAGCTCGAAGCCAAGGTCGACTCTGGTACCCTGAAGACAGCACCAAGTCTGGAGATTCAGCACTAGAAAGAAAGCAGGAAAGTGGTATTAGCCATACAAAAGAAGAGGAGAGGCCGGGTGTGGTGGCTCATGCCTGTAATCCCAGCACCTTGGGAGGCCAAGGTGAATGGATCACCTGAGGTCAGGAGTTTGAGACCAGCCTGGCCAACATGGTGAAACCCTGTCTCTACTAAAAATACAAAATTTAGCTGGGCGTGGTGGCAGGCACCTGTAGTCTCAGATACTTGGGAGGCTAAGGCAGGAGAATTGCTTGAACTCAGGAGGCAGAGGTTCCAGTGAGCCATGATCTTGCCAGGCAGAGGTTCCAGTGAGCCATCATCTTGCCACTGCACTCCAGCCTGGGCAACAGAGCAAGACTCTGTCTCCAAAAAAAAAAAAAAAAAGAGAGAGAGAGAGAGAAGAGGAGAGGAGTATATAGCAGAGGAGTAAGTTTTGCCTCAAAGCAGGAATCTGATCAGATGTCAGAATTGAAATTATAATCTCATTGTTTTTGCAATTTTTATAAATTAACTTTAAAGTGTCAGAAAAAGGTAATGGCGAGGACATGCATTGCAATTTGCAGGGAGTTCATTACCTGTGACACGAGAGAAAAGTAAGACCTGTTTCTAAAATCAAAAGCTGCTGTTCATCCTGAATTGAATTTCTGAATTTTGGTGGAGCAGAGTCGCTTTGAAGCCTTGTTCCCCTCTAGTTATACTGAATTGCTGATGATAACTGTTGACTCTGGGTAGTGTAGAAGTCACAAGCGTGTCCTTGTAGCACAAGTACAGGGAAGGATAGAACAAACTTTCATTGATGCAAACATTTAAATAGTCATGTTACTTCTGTATCCAATGTCCTAAAGTTTTGGGATTAGTTTTAGTTTTTTATTTGCTTTTATGAGCTTAGCATGAGGAATATTTGTAAACATCTCATTTTGTCTTCCTTCAGCATTTTTTCTATCAAGAGGTAAGATGTAGTCCTTGTTGGATTCTTGACAATCTAGGTTGTTTTATCTCAGGTCTCGTGATCTGAGCACATACCCTCTCCAGGAGGGAAACTGAACCAATGTCTGTTGTTGTTAGATGGCAACTTTTAGTCTCAGCTTGTTTTGTTGTGATGTTGATAAATAGTAACAGCATCCAAGTATGAAGCTAAGTGTGGTAAGTCACTTTACTAAATAGCTGTGAGTTTTGAGAAATTAATTTTTTGATACTGAATTAACCTCTTAGAAGTATTGACAGGGGATGAATGATGTTAGTTTCTTCCTTCACTAGCATGGCTTTGTCCACCAGGGAATGATCAGTTCACGGTTCACTCCTATATTAGGCCATTCTTGCATTGCTGTAAGGAAATACCTGAGACTGGGTAGTTGATAAGAAAAGAGGTTTGGCCAGGCGCAGTGGCTCATGCCTGTTATCCTAGCACTTTGGGAGGCCGAGGTGGGAGAATCAGTTGATGTCAGGAGTTCGAGACCAGCCTGGCCAACATGGTGAAACCTGTCTCTACTAAAAATACAAAAAAATTAGCCAGGCATGGTGGCACATGCCTGTAGTCCCAGCTACTCAGGAGGCTGAGGGAGGAGAATTGCCTGAATCCAGGAGGTGGAGGTTGCGGTGAGCCGAGATTGCGCCATTGCACTCCAGCCTGGGTAACAAGAGCGAAACTCCATCTCAAAAAAAAAAAAGAAAAAAGAAAAAAAAAGAGATTTATTTGGCTCACAGTTCTGCAGGCTGTACAAGCGAGGCATCTCAGATTGCTCAGCTTCTGGGAGGCCTCAGAGAGCTTTTACTCATGGCAGAAGGTGAAGCAAGGGCAGGCATTTCACATCACAGAGTGAGCAAGAGAGTGAGTGTGGGGAGGAGGTGCCACACTTTACAACAACCAGATCTGTAAGAACTCACTATGGAGAGGGCAGCACTAAGCCATGAGGGATCCGCCCCATAACCCAAACACCCCACCAGGCCCCACCTCCAACACTGGGCATTATATTGCCTTGAGATTTGGGTGGGGACAAGTATCCAAACCACATCAACTCTTCTTGTTCTGTAAGAACAAAATGTTTAGACAACATCCTCGAGCTTTTGCCTGATTTTCATTCATCCTGCCAGTCCTTCCTGAGCTACCGTGTCCTACCACAAATGGATTTTTAAAAGAACATAGGCCAGGCATGGTGGCTTCCACCTGTAATCCCAACACTTTGGGAGGCTGAGGTGGGTGGATCACCTGAGGTCAGGAGTTCAAGACCAGTCTGGCCAACATGGCGAAACCCCATCTCTACCAAAAAATACAAAAACAAAAAATTTAGCCAGGCATGGTGGCATGCACCTGTAGTCCAGAGTTCTCCGGAGGCTCAGGCAGCAGAATCACTTGAACCCGTGAGGTGGAGGTTGCAGTGAGCCGAGATCACGCCACTACACTCCTGCCTAGGTGACAGAATAAGACTCCAAACCCCCAACCCCCCCAAAGAAAGGCCAAGCGTGGTGTCACTCACACGCCTGTTGTCCTAGCACTTTGGGAGGCCAAGGCAGATGTTTCACTTGAGATCAGGGGTCCGAGACCAGCCTTGCTAACATGGCAAAACCCCGTCTCTACTAAAAATACAAAAATTAGCCAGGCCCAGTGGCAGGGGCCTGTAATCCCAACTACTCAGGAGGCTGAGGCAGGAGAATTGCTAGAACCCAGAAGGCGGAGGTTGCAGTAAGCCGAAATCGCACCACTGCACTTCTGCCTGGGTGACAGAGCCAGACTCCATCTGAAAAAAGAAAAGAAACAGAAAAAAAGGAAAGTTTGTAGAAAATAGAACTAAAAAGAAAAAATATAAATTTCTCATCATAAGGTCCACCAAGGTCAAGACACTTTCGTCAGCAACGATACTGGCCATTTATTTATTTATTTTTGTCTCTTGCTCACAATTGGATACTAACCATTTCATCCATCCCCAAAGAAGTGGAGGTCCTGGGAATTTAACCACATCAATGCACTCTTTCTTACATTATCAGTTGAAGAGAAATGGGTGCCCTTTACAGACTTTTTAAGACTAGAAAACAAAAAGGTGTCAGAAGGAGCTAAATTCCTACTGTAAGGTAGATGCCTAATGGTTTCCCATTGAAACTCTCAAAATTGCACTTGTTTGATGAGACGCATGAGCAGAAGCTTTGCTGAAGTAGAAAAGGCCTCTCTGGTGAAGCTTTCCTGGGCATTTTGCTGCTAACGCTTTGGCTTTCTCAAAACACTCATAATAAGCAGGTGTGATTATTCTTCCACCCTCCAGAAAGTCAACAAGGGAAGTTCCTCAAGCAGCTCAATAAACTATTGCCATGGCCTTTGCTCTTGGCCAGTCCACTTTGCTTTGACTGGACCACTTCTACCTCTTTGGAGCCATTACTCTGATTATACTTTGCCTTCAGAGTCATACTGGGAAAGCCATGTATCACCTCCTGTTACGCTTTCCAGATTGCTGCTTTATGATCTATTGGTTGGTACCAACGTAATTGTGGCTTTTGACATTCCATGGCATAAACAGCAATTAATATGCAGCAACCTAATAGATCCCACTTGTTTAAAATTTCCATCGAAAGCTCTGCTCTCTTCTGCAGTTGATCTGGTTTTGGCACCCATCAAGTGGAAAGTTTGCTCAACTTTTAATTTTTCAGTCAGAATTGTGTAAGCTGAAACAATTGGGATGTCTATGGTGTTGGCTGTTGTTTCTGCTGTTAATTGTTGGTCCTTTTCTTTTTTTGAGACAGAGTCTCACTCTTTCACAGAGGTTGGAGGCCAGTTGCATGATCTTGCCTCACTGCAACCTCCACCTCTGGGTTCAATAATTCTCCTGCCTCAGCCTCCAGAGTAGTTGGGATTAGAGGCACCTGCCACCCACCCCACCCCCCAGATAATTTGTATATATTTATTAGATGTGGGGTTTCACCACGTTGGCCAGACTGATCTTGAACTTCTGACCACAGGTGATCCGCCCGACTTGGCCTCCCAGAGTGCTGGGATTACAGGGGCGAACCACCATGTCTGGCCAATGCGTTTCAGTTAGAGAACAAAGAGGATTCATTTTTTTCCTTACAAATTGATGCGAATGACCTGCTGCTGCAGGCTTCATCTTCAACATCATCTTGTCCCTTCTTACAAGTTTTTCATATGTAAACTGCTGATTTATTTAGGGGCATTGTCCCCATAAACATTTGGTAAAGCATCAGTGATTTTACCATTCTTCCACCCAAACATCACCTTAATGTTTGTTCTTCCTTCAGTTTTAGCAGAATTCAGTTTGCTCTGATACTGGCTTTTTAAAAAGTGATGATTTCTCCTTTTTCATACCTCAGACTGGATCCTGTTGATGTATTTTTTAACGAGTTAGTAACAGTTTCTTTTGGTACCAAAAGATTTTGCAATCTATGCATAGTTTCTTGATAATAACTTTTTGAAGACTTCTCATATGGTTGTTGATACGATTGGGCTCTGTGCCCCCACCCACATCTCATTTTGAATTGTAATCCTCATTTGTCAAGGGAGGAACTTGGTGGGAGGTGATTTGATTATGGAGGCAGTTTCCCACATGCTGATTTCATGATAGTGAAAGAGTCTCAGATCTGATCGTTTTATACAAGGCAGTTTTTCCTATGCTCACACTTGACCTCTGGTCTGCTGCCATGTAAGATGTGCCTGCTTCCCCTTCTGCCATGATTGTAAATTTCCTGAGGCTTCCCAAGCCATGTGGAATTGTGAGTGAATTAGACCTCTTCCCTTTCTATATTATGTAGTCTCAGGTATTTCTTTCTACCGGTGTGAAAACTCACTAATACAGCTCTGAAAGAAATGGAGATACACAGATTAATGGTTTTAATGAAGCATCATTTTAAATATGAGAACGTAAGTTTAGAAGCCAAAAGGAAAGCTCTAGATGGATGAATATCCAAGAGAAAGGACAAGTAATAGTGTAGGCTTCCTGTAAAAGGCAGGTGAAAATGGAAGCCAAAGTAGAGGTTAGAGGAGAAACAATGTTCCTGAATGACCAAGCATGAGTTGATACCGCTTGCCTCTTTGTCTAGCCTGTCGCCAGCCATCTCAAGGCTGTCTATGTCAGCATCTCCCTCTTTTCTTCTACTTGCCTTGCCTGTCCAGCTCTGGGTAAACTGCACTTCCCCACCCCACCCTCTTAAATTTCTTCCACTGGCTCATTCATTTAGCAAACATGTACCGATCCTTGACTGTGTGTCCAGCCCTGGAGGTCAGGGATTCAAATAAGTCCCTGTGCCTGTGGAACTCATGTTTCAGTGTTGGCAAGAGACAAGTAGCAGTAGTCAGATCATGATGCACGATGTCAGAAGGGTCGTAGTAGCACGGGGTGGAGTGGGAGCCTCCTGCCCCTAAGCTGCAAGTGTTGCTGGAGAAAATCCCTCAACCAGATCAACTGGCAAAACCACAGGAGCGCCCTCCCTCCTGCTAAGCGATTTTTAAAACCCATCTTAAATTGATATCCTTTCCCAGCGCCACCTTTCTTCTTCTAATTTGCCACCTTGCTCTCATTTCTTATGTTGCAGACAAGGGGGGTAAGGACCACTTCCTCATAAGGCATAATTTCATGTCCTTGATAACTATAGGCCAGGCACAGTGGCTCGTGCCTGTAATTCCAGCACTTTGGGAGACCAAGGCAGGTGGATCACTTGAGGTCAGCAGTTGGAGACAAATCTGGCCTACATGGTGAAACCCCATCTCTAATAAAAATACAAAAATTAGCCGGGCATGTTGGGGTGCACCTGTAGTTCCAGTACTCGGCAGACTGAGGCAGGAGAATTGCCTGAATTTGAGAGGCAGAGGTTGCAGTGAGCTGAGACTGCAAACTGCACTCTAGCCTGGGCAACAAGAGCAAAATTTTGTCTCAAGAAAAAAAAAAAAAAAGAATGAGCCAAGCGTGATGCCTCATGCAGGTAATCCTAGCATTTGGGAGGCCAAGGCAGGAGGACGGCTTAACTTCAGGAATTCAAGACCATCCTGGATAGCAGAGGGAGACCGCATCTCTATTAAAAAATTTAAAACGTAGCCCAGTATGGTGGAGCGTGTCTGCAATCCCAGCTGCTAAGGCACTGAGGTGGGAGGATCGCTTGAGTCTGGAATTATTGAGGCTGCAGTGAGCTGCAATCTTGCCACTGGCACTTCAGCCTGGATGATACAATGAGACCATGCCTCCAAAAAATAGGAAGTGATAGCAGGCTTATAAAATAATGATTACTAAATGGTTGCTTTTCTTTGGAGATGGAAAGAGGAAGTGGTCAAGTTTTCACTTACCACGCCTTCAATGACTGGGCTTTAGTGTATATTAATATATGTTATGACCTGAAAATCCCAAGTAAAAGTTTGGTGACATTGTTGTAAAAGTAACATATTCTGTTGTACTTCAGGATCATCCAGGGACGCAGCGTTCCCATCCAGGAGCTCGAAACCGAGGTCGATTCCGGTGCCCTGATGACAAGTCTGAAAATTCAGCAGTAAAAAGAAAGCAGGAAAGTGGTATTACCCATAGAAAGGGAGAGGATGGGTGTGATAGCTCACACCCGTAATCACAGCACTTTGGGAGGCCGAGGTGGGTGGATCACCTGAGGTCAGGAGTTTGAAACCAGCCTGGCCAACATGGTGAAACTGTCTCTACTAAAAACTCAAAAATTAGGTCGTCTGACCAAGTCTCAGCGCAGCGCACCGGCCGGCTTATCGCTGGCCTGGAGCCCACACCCACCGGGTCCCTGACCCCGCGCCCCCTGGGCGCCCCCCGTGCCGGGTTCCCAGCATGCCTCGCTCCCGTAAGGGCAACACGCTCCGAAAGGGTGGTCAGCGCCGTGGAGGAGGTGCCCAGAGCAGTGCCCAAGCTGACTCAGGTTCCAGTGAGGATGAGGCAGCCAGTGAGGCCCACAGCACCGCCAGTGAATGCCCCAGCCTTCTCAGCACCACTGCAGAGGACAGCCTTGGGGGGGATGTCGTGGATGAGCAGAGCCAGCAAGAAGACCTTGAGGAAAAGCTGAAGGAGTATGTGGACTGCCTCATAGACAAGAGTGCCAAGACCCGGCAGGGTGCTCTTGAGAGCCTGCGCCTGGCCCTGGCGTCCCGCCTACTCCCCGACTTCTTGCTGGAGTGCCGCCTCACACTAGCCGATGCCCTGGAAAAGTGCCTCAAGAAAGGGAAGGGTGAGGAACAGGCCCTGGCGGCTCCTGTGCTAGGCCTGCTCTGCGTGCAGCTGGGCCCTGGACCCAAGGGTGAGGAGCTGTTCCACAGCCTGCAGCCCCTGCTGGTCTCTGTGCTCAGTGACAGCACAGCTAGCCCTGCTGCCCAGCTCCACTGCGCTTCTTCTGCTCTTGGCCTGGGCTGCTGCGTGGCTGCCGCCGACATCCAGGACCTGGTCTCTTGCCTTGCCTGCTTAGAAAGTGTTTTCAGCCAGTTCTATGGCTTGGGTAGCTCTGCAACTCCTGTGGTCCCTGCCAGCCTGCACGGCCTACTCTGTGCTGCCCTGCAGGCCTGGGCATTACTGCTCACCATCTGCCCCAGCACCCACTTCAGCCACATCCTTGACAGGCAGCTGCCCCGGCTGCCCCAGCTCTTGTCCAGTGAAAGTGTGAACCTGCGGATTGCTGCCGGTGAAACCATTGCCCTGCTCTTTGAGCTTGCCCGGGACCTTGAGGAGGAGTTTGTTTACAAGGACATGGAGGCCCTCTGCAGTGCCCTGCGCACTCTGGCCACTGACAGCAACAAGTACCGTGCCAAGGCCGATCGCCGGCGCCAGCGCTCTACTTTCTGCGCCGTGCTGCACTCCGTGGAGAACAATGAGCTACTCCGTGACATCTTTGGGCTGGGCCCTGTGCTGGTGCTGGATGCTGCTGCCCTGAAGGCCTGCAAGGTTCCACGCTTCGAGAAGCACCTGTACAATGCCGCCACCTTCAAAGCCCGGACGAAGGCTCGAAGCCGTGTGCGGGACAAGCGGGCAGACATCCTGTGAAGCAGGACCAGCTGAAGAGGAGACTCTCCATACCTTTGGTCCGTATTCTTAACAGAAGACGGTGCGACAACTGGTCTCCACCAGTATTTGTCACTTTATTTTTTTAATGAGAAAACCAAAAACAGACATGGGGTGGGCAGCTGGGGGCCCAGACACTTGGGACCCTGGCTCCTTTGTCCCTGCATTCAGCCCTGTGGCCTCTTCCTGCCCTGTCTCAGGCCAGGCTAAATATGCGCCTGTCCCAGGGCTGTGGGGCAGGCACTAGGGGACCTTTCCCTTCCTTTTCTTTCTCAGGCCTTGCTCCCCTAGGATGACCCACTCTTAGGTGGGTGGTGGCATCTGGACAAATGCCACCACAGCAGGTGGGGAGGCAAAGCTACCTGGAATGGATTTGTGTGCTGATTTTTAAGGATTATTAGAGATATTAAACAGAATGCTCAGCCTTCAAAAAAAAAAATTCAAAAATTAGCCAGGCATGGTGGCAGGTGCCTGTAGTCCCAGCTACTCGGGAGACTGAGGCAGGAGAATTGCTTGAACTCAGGAGGTGGAGGTTGCGGTGATCCATAATTCTGCCACTGCACTCCAGCCTGGGCAACAGAGTGAGACTCCATCTCTAAAAAATAAAAGAAAAAGAAAAGGAGAGGAGTACGCAGTTGAGGAGTAAGTTTTGCGTCAAAGCAGGAATCCAATCAGAGGTTCAGAATTGGAAGTACAATTTCATTTTTTTGCAGTTTCCAAAATTCAACCTTAAAGTCTCAGAAAAAGCTAATAGCGAGGACATACATTACAATTTGCAGGGGGAAATGTCAAATGAGGAGTTTGTCACGTATGACATGAGAGAAAAGTAAGAGCTGGTCCTAAAATCAAAAGCTGCCGTTCATCCTGAATTGAATTTCTGAATTTTGGTGGAGCAGAGTCGCTTTGAAGCCTTGTTCCCCTCTAGTTATACTGAATTGCTGATGATAACTGTTGACTCTGGGTAGTGTAGAAGTCACAAGCGTGTTCTTGTAGCACAAGTACAGAGAAGGATAGAACAAACTTTCATTGATGCAAACATTTAAATAGTCATGTTACTTCTGTATCCAATGTCCTAAAGTTTTAGGATTAGTTTTAGTTTTTTATTTGCTTTTATGAGATTAGCATGAGGAATATTTGTAAACATCTCATTTTGTCTTCCTTCAGCATTTTTTCTATTAAGAGGTAAGATGTAGTCCTTGTTGGATTCTTGACAATCTAGGTTGTTTTATCTCAGGTCTCGTGATCTGAGCACATACCCTCTCCAGGAGGGAAACTGAACCAATGTCTGTTGTTGTTAGATGGCAACTTTTAGTCTCAGCTTGTTTTGTTGTGATGTTGATAAATAGTAACAGCATCCAAGTATGAAGCTAAGTGTGGTAAGTCACTTTACTAAATAGCTATGAGTTTTGAGAAATTAATTTTTTGATACTGAATTAACCTCTTAGAAGTATTGAAAGGGGATGAATAGTATTAGTTTCTGCCTTCACTAGCATGCCTTTGTTTTGTCCAGGGAATAATCAGTTCATAGTTCATTCCTGTATTGGGCCTTATTGCATTGCTAGCTATAGAGAAATACCTAAGACTGGGTTGTTTATAAGAAAAGAGGTTTAGTTGGCCCACAGTTCTGCAAGCTGTATAAGCATGGCATCTGACATCGCTAAGATTCTGGGAGGCCTCAGGGAGCTTTTACCCATGGCAGAAGTTGAAGCAGGGGCAGGCATCTCATATCAAAGAGTGAGCAAGTGAGTGTGGGGAGGAGGTGCCACACTTTACAACAACCAGATATGTAAGAACTCACTATGGAGAGGACAGCACTAAGCCATGAGGGATCCGCCCCATAACCCAAACACCCCACCAGGCCCCACCTCCAACACTGGGCATTATATTTCCATGAGATTTGGGTGGGGACAAATATCCATACTACGTCAACTGTTCTGGTCTCATAAAAACAAAATGTTTAGACAGCATCCTTGAGCTTTTGCCTGATTTTCATTCATCCTGCTAGCCCTTCCTAACATGTCATCTGTTCGCCTTTACTTACTAAATCACCACTTTATGTTTGCGCAGCTTTTAGAAACAGGTAGCCCAAGAGGCAGGTACAAGAGCCACCAAAAATGATTGAAAGTGAATGATTCTCAACTGGGTGAAAGTCCTAAGGGAAGGGAAAATTTCAAGAAGGAGAATGGCTGATGATGTCCCATGTCACAGAGAGGTTAAGAAATGGAAGTGTTCATTGGATTTGGGAGTCGTGAGGTCATTAGTGAACTATTGAGACTGATGACCTAAAAGAGACAGAAACCCTGTTACAGTGAGGGGTGAATGGCAGGTGGGAAATGGATGAGTGGATTTGGAATTCATCTCCTTTTAGGTGGCCATTGTAGTCATGGCCATTCTGTCACTTTAGTGGGAGAGAGTGAAGTAAGAAAAGCAGACCTAGGGCCCAGCCTTGAATAATGCTAACATTACATAGAGGTAAGGAAATGAATCTACAAAGACAGAGAAGCAGTAGCCAGAGAGTAGGAGAAAAACCAGAAGACTCTGGGTTACTTAATCCAAGAGAAAAGTGTTTCAAGAAAGAGGAGTGGCCAGCAGGGTACGATGCTGCTGAATGGCCAAGCACGATGCCTTAAAAAGGCCATGGTATTCAGTGACTTGCAAATCACTGATGCCCTAGAATTATGGGGCATAGAAGATCAGGTTGAGAATGGAAACAATATACAACCTTTTAGAGAAGTACAAGGGATCTTCAAAGGTCTGTGGACCCTTAGTTCTACTCTGAGGCCTCCTTCGCATTCTCCTGAACCTATAAATGTGTCACTCTCGTAAAAAAATCATGGCTTGCAATGAGTTCCTATATGGATTTTAAAATTTTTATTTGTTTACAAGAAGTATTGCTGTATTGCCCTGGCTGGAGTGCAGTGGTGCGATCTCAACTCAATGCATCCTCCACCTCCCACATTCAAGTGATTCTTCTGCCTCAGCCTCCCAAGTAGCTGTGACTATAGGCATGTGCTAACATGCCCAGCTAATTTTTGTATTTTTAGTAGAGACAGGGTTTCACTATGCTGGCCAGGCTGGTCTCGAACTTCTGACCTTGTGATTTGCCCGCCTCAGCCTCTGAAAGTACTACGATT
Organism: Callithrix jacchus; assembly: GCF_049354715.1. Classification (NCBI taxonomy): domain Eukaryota; kingdom Metazoa; phylum Chordata; class Mammalia; order Primates; family Cebidae; genus Callithrix; species Callithrix jacchus. The sequence continues at coordinate 115,740,399 of NC_133524.1, read as the reverse complement.
ATAGGCATGAGCCACTGCTCCCAGACTTCTTTTTTATTTAAAGGTATGGTCTCCCTCTGTCACCCAGGCTGGAGTGCAATGGCACAGTGAAGGCTCACTGCAGCCTTGACCTCCCAGATTCAAACGATTCTCCTTCCCCAATCTCCCAAGTAGCTGGCATTACAGGTGCCTGCCACCACACCCAGCTTATTTTTGTATTTGTACTAGAGAAAGGGGTACACCACCTAGGCAGGCCGGTCTCGAACTCCTGACGGCAACTGATCTGCCCACCTAGACCTCTCCAGATATTGCAATTACAGGCATAAACCACTACACCGGCCTGTGTGTTTTCTTTTTTCTTTTCTTTGACACAGAGTTTTGCTCTTGTTGCCCCAGCTGGAGTGCAATGATGCGATCTTGTCTCACTACAGCCTTTGGCACCCAGGTTGAAGTGATTCCCCTGTCTCAGCCTCCTGAGTAACTGGGATTATAGGCATGTGACACCACGCCAAGCTAATTTTTTCTATTTTTAGTAGAGATGGGGTTTCTCCATGTTCGTCAGTCTGGTCTTGAACTCCCAACTCCAGGTGGTCCGCCCGCCTCAGCCTCCCAAAGTCCCAAAGTGCTGGCATTACAAGCATGAGCCACCGCGCCTGGCTTTTTTTTTTTTTTTTTTTTTCTTTTTAACATGAAGTCTCATTCTGTTGCCCAGGGTAGAATGCAGTGGCCTGATCTTGGCTCACTACAACCTCCACCCTCTGAGTTGAAGCAGTTCTTTTTTTTTTTTTTTTTTTTTGAGGTGGAGTCTCACTCTGTCGCCCAGGCTGAAGTGCAGTGGCACAATCTTGGCTCACTGCAACCTCTGCCTCCCGGGTTCAAGCGATTCTCCTGTCTCAGCCTCCTGAGTAGCTGGGATTACAGGCACGCGCCACCACGCCCAGCTAATTTTTGTATTTGTAGAACAGACGGGGTTTCACCATGTTGATCAGGCTGCTCTTGAACTCCTGACCTCATGATCTGCCCTCCTCGGCCTCCCAAAGTGTTGGGATTACAGGCATCAGCCACCTTGCCAACCGAGTTGAAGCAATTCTTGTGCCTCAGCCGCCCGAGTAGCTAGGATTATAGGCACCCACCACCACACCTGGTGAATTTTTGTATTTTTAGTAGCAACAGGTTTTCACTCTGTTGGCCAGGCTGGTCTCGAACTCCTGACCTCAGGTGATACACCTGCCTTGGCCTCCCAAAGTGCTGGCATTACGGGCATGAGTCACTGCACCCAGCCTGGACATTTTTTTGTTTTCTTTTGCAGGGGAGGGGGATGAAGTCTCACTCTTGTTTGCCAGGCTGGAGTGCAATGGTGGGATCTTGGCTCACTCACTGCAACTTCTGCTTCCCGGGTTCAAGCAATTCTCCTACCCTCAGCCTCCCAAGTAGCTGGGATTATAGGCACCTGCCACAATGCCTGGCTAATTTTTATATTATTAGTAGAGATGGGGTTCCACCATGTTGGCCAGGGTGTTCTCAAACTCCTGAACTCAGGTGATCCACTCGCCTTGGCCTCCCAGAACACTGGGATTACAGGGGTAAACCACCATGTCTGGCCAATGCGTTTCAGTTAGAGAACAAAGAGGATTAATTTTTTTCCATGCAAATTGATGTGGATGACCTGCTGCTGCAGGCTTCATCTTCAACCTCATCATGTCCCTTCTTACAAGTTATCCATATGTAGACTGCTGATTCCTTTAGGGACATTGCTTTACTTTTGGTAAAGCATTAGTGATTTCTCCATTCTTCTACTCAAGCCTCACCTTAAATTCTATGTTTGTTCTTCCTTCAATTTTAGCAGAATTCATTTTGCTCTGATAGGGGCCTTTTTCAAACTGATGACGTCTCCTTTTTAATATCTCAAACTACATCCTTTGAGATATTTTTTAACGAGTTAGTACCAATTAATTTTGGTGCTGAAAGATTTTGCAATCGATGCGTAATTTCTCGATAATACACATTTTCCATGGACTTTTTGAAGACTTCTTATATGGCTGTTGATATGATTGGGCTCTGTGCCCCCACCCAAATTTCATCTTAAATTGTAATCCTCATGTGTCAAGGGAGGAGCTGGTGGGAGGTGATTGGATTGTGGGGGCAGTTTCCCGCAGGCTAATCTTGTGACAGTGAGTGAGTCTCACAGGATCTGATGGTTTTAAACAAGGCAGTTCTTCCTATGCTCACACTTCACCTCTAGTCTGCTGCCATGTAACATGTGTCCGCTTCCCCTTCTGCCATGATTATAAGCTTCCTGAGGAAACTTTCCTGGGGGCAGCCATGGAATTGTTAATTAAACCTTTTCGGCTGGGCACAATGGCTCACATCTGTAATCCCAGGACTTTGGGAGGCCAAGGCAGGTGGATCACTTGAGGTCAGGAGTTCAAGACCAGCCTAGCAAACATGGCGAAACCCCATCTCCACTAAAAATACAAAAAATTAGCTGGGCGTGCTGGCACCTGCCTATAATTCCAGCTACTCAGGAGGCTAAGGCAGGAGAAGCACTTAAACCTGGGAGGTGGAGGTTGCAGTGAACCAAGATCGTGCCATTGGACTTCAGCCTGGGTGACAAGAGGGAGACTCCATCTCATTAAAAAAATAAATTAAACCTCTTATCTATATATATTACCCACTCTCGGGTATTTTTTCTGCTAGTATGAAAACTGACTAATACAGCTGTGAAAGAAATGGAGATACCTAGGTTAATGATGTTAATGAAGCAGTATTTTAAATAGGAGAAAGTAAGTTTAGAAGCAAAAGAAAATCTCTAGAAAGATGAATACCCAAGAGAAAGAGGCAACTAATAGTGTAGGCTTCCTGCAAAGGCAGATGAAAATGGAACCCAGGGTAGAGGTTAGAGGAGTCGGCCTTAGGAGAAGCAACGCTCATGAACCACCAAGCATGAGTTGATACCGCTTGCCTCTTTGTCTAGCCTGTCGCCAGCCACCTCAAGGCTGTCTATGTCAGCCTCTCCCTCTTTTGTTCTACTTGCCTTGCCTGTCCAGCTCTGGGTAAACTGCACTTCCGCACTCCATCCTCTTAAATTTCTTCCACTGGCTCATTCATTTAGCAAACATGTACCGATCCTTGACTGTGTGTCCAGCCCTGGAGGTCAGGGATTCAAATAAGTCCCTGTGCCTGTGGAACTCATGTTTCAGTGTTGGCAAGAGACAAGTAGCAGTAGTCAGATCATGATGCACGATGTCAGAAGGGTCGTAGTAGCACGGGGTGGAGTGGGAGCCTCCTGCCCCTAAGCTGCAAGTGTTGCTGGAGAAAATCCCTCAACCAGATCAACTGGTAAAACCACAGGAGCGCCCTCCCTCCTGCTAAGCGATTTTTAAAACCCATCTTAAATTGATATCCTTTCCCAGCGCCACCTTTCTTCTTCTAATTTTCCACCTTGCTCTCATTTCTTATGTTGCAGACAAGGGGGGTAAGGACCACTTCCTCATAAGGCATAATTTCATGTCCTTGATAACTATAGGCCAGGCACAGTGGCTCATGCCTGTAATTCCAGCACTTTGGGAGGCCAAGGCTGGTGGATCACTTGAGGTCAGCAGTTGGAGACAAACCTGGCCTACATGGTGAAACCCCGTCTCTACTAAAAATACAAAAATTAGCCGGGCATGTTGGGGTGCACCTGTAGTTCCAGTACTCGGCAGACTGAGGCAGGAGGATTGCCTGAATTTGAGAGGCAAAGGTTGCAGTGAGCCAAGATTGCACCACTGCACTCCAGCCTGGGCAACAAGAGCAAAACTCTGTCTAAAAAAAAGAAAAAAAAAGAAGGCGGGGCGCCATGGCTCACACCTGTAATCCAGCACTTTAGGAGGCTGAGATGGGTGGATCACGAGGTCAGGAGTTCGAGACCAGCCTGACCAACACGGTGAAACCCTGTCTCTACTAAAAATATGAAAAATTAACCAGGCGTGGTGGCACTCACCTATAATCCCCGCTACTCCAGAGGCTGAGTCAGGAGAATCGCTTGAACTTGGGAGCTGGAGGTTGCAGTGAGCTGAGATCTGGCCACTAACTCTAGCCTGGGCAACGGAGCGAGACTCTGTCACAAAAAAAAAAAAAAGAAAGAAAGAAAGAAAGAAATGGGCCAAGCATGATGGCTAATGCAGGTAATCTTAGCATTTCGGAGGCCAAGGTGGGAGGATTACTTAACTTCAGGAATTCAAGACCAGCCTGGATAACATAGAGAGACCCCATCTCTATTAAAAATTTTTAAAACTTAGCCCAATGTGACAGAGCGTGCCTGCAATCCCAACTACTAGGGAGCTGAGGTGGGAGGATTGCTTGTGTCTGGTATGTTGAGGCTGCAGTGAGCCACAATCTTGCCATTTGCACTTCAGCCTGGGTGACAAAATGAGAACATGTCTCAAAAAAAGGAACTTATACTAGGCTTGTAAAATAATAATTGTGAAATGATTTCTTTTCTTTGGAGATGGAGAGAAGAAGTGGTCAAGGTGTCATTTACCATGCCTTCACATTTTTGGTCTTAAATAACTGGGCTTTAGTATATATTAACATACAAGTTATGACTTGAAAATCCCATGTAAAAGCTGAGTAGCATTGTTGTAACAGTAACATATGTCATTGTACTTCAGGATTATCCAGAGATGCAACGTTACCAACAAGGAGCTCGAAGCCAAGGTCGACTCTGGTACCCTGAAGACAGCACCAAGTCTGGAGATTCAGCACTAGAAAGAAAGCAGGAAAGTGGTATTAGCCATACAAAAGAAGAGGAGAGGCCGGGTGTGGTGGCTCATGCCTGTAATCCCAGCACCTTGGGAGGCCAAGGTGAATGGATCACCTGAGGTCAGGAGTTTGAGACCAGCCTGGCCAACATGGTGAAACCCTGTCTCTACTAAAAATACAAAATTTAGCTGGGCGTGGTGGCAGGCACCTGTAGTCTCAGATACTTGGGAGGCTAAGGCAGGAGAATTGCTTGAACTCAGGAGGCAGAGGTTCCAGTGAGCCATGATCTTGCCAGGCAGAGGTTCCAGTGAGCCATCATCTTGCCACTGCACTCCAGCCTGGGCAACAGAGCAAGACTCTGTCTCCAAAAAAAAAAAAAAAGAGAGAGAGAGGAGAGGAGAGGAGAGGAGTATATAGCAGAGGAGTAAGTTTTGCCTCAAAGCAGGAATCTGATCAGATGTCAGAATTGAAATTATAATCTCATTGTTTTTGCAATTTTTATAAATTAACTTTAAAGTGTCAGAAAAAGGTAATGGTGAGGACATGCATTGCAATTTGCAGGGAGTTCATTACCTGTGACACGAGAGAAAAGTAAGACCTGTTTCTAAAATCAAAAGCTGCTGTTCATCCTGAATTGAATTTCTGAATTTTGGTGGAGCAGAGTCGCTTTGAAGCCTTGTTCCCCTCTAGTTATACTGAATTGCTGATGATAACTGTTGACTCTGGGTAGTGTAGAAGTCACAAGCGTGTCCTTGTAGCACAAGTACAGGGAAGGATAGAACAAACTTTCATTGATGCAAACATTTAAATAGTCATGTTACTTCTGTATCCAATGTCCTAAAGTTTTGGGATTAGTTTTAGTTTTTTATTTGCTTTTATGAGCTTAGCATGAGGAATATTTGTAAACATCTCATTTTGTCTTCCTTCAGCATTTTTTCTATCAAGAGGTAAGATGTAGTCCTTGTTGGATTCTTGACAATCTAGGTTGTTTTATCTCAGGTCTCGTGATCTGAGCACATACCCTCTCCAGGAGGGAAACTGAACCAATGTCTGTTGTTGTTAGATGGCAACTTTTAGTCTCAGCTTGTTTTGTTGTGATGTTGATAAATAGTAACAGCATCCAAGTATGAAGCTAAGTGTGGTAAGTCACTTTACTAAATAGCTGTGAGTTTTGAGAAATTAATTTTTTGATACTGAATTAACCTCTTAGAAGTATTGACAGGGGATGAATGATGTTAGTTTCTTCCTTCACTAGCATGGCTTTGTCCACCAGGGAATGATCAGTTCATGGTTCACTCCTATATTAGGCCATTCTTGCATTGCTGTAAGGAAATACCTGAGACTGGGTAGTTGATAAGAAAAGAGGTTTGGCCAGGCGCAGTGGCTCATGCCTGTTATCCTAGCACTTTGGGAGGCCGAGGTGGGAGAATCAGTTGATGTCAGGAGTTCGAGACCAGCCTGGCCAACATGGTGAAACCTGTCTCTACTAAAAATACAAAAAAATTAGCCAGGCATGGTGGCACATGCCTGTAGTCCCAGCTACTCAGGAGGCTGAGGGAGGAGAATTGCCTGAATCCAGGAGGTGGAGGTTGCGGTGAGCCGAGATTGCGCCATTGCACTCCAGCCTGGGTAACAAGAGCGAAACTCCGTCTCAAAAAAAAAAAAGAAAAAAGAAAAAAAAAGAGATTTATTTGGCTCACAGTTCTGCAGGCTGTACAAGCGAGGCATCTCAGATTGCTCAGCTTCTGGGAGGCCTCAGAGAGCTTTTACTCATGGCAGAAGGTGAAGCAAGGGCAGGCATTTCACATCACAGAGTGAGCAAGAGAGTGAGTGTGGGGAGGAGGTGCCACACTTTACAACAACCAGATCTGTAAGAACTCACTATGGAGAGGGCAGCACTAAGCCATGAGGGATCCGCCCCATAACCCAAACACCCCACCAGGCCCCACCTCCAACACTGGGCATTATATGGCCTTGAGATTTGGGTGGGGACAAGTATCCAAACCACATCAACTCTTCTTGTTCTGTAAGAACAAAATGTTTAGACAACATCCTCGAGCTTTTGCCTGATTTTCATTCATCCTGCCAGTCCTTCCTGAGCTACCGTGTCCTACCACAAATGGATTTTTAAAAGAACATAGGCCAGGCATGGTGGCTTCCACCTGTAATCCCAACACTTTGGGAGGCTGAGGTGGGTGGATCACCTGAGGTCAGGAGTTCAAGACCAGTCTGGCCAACATGGCGAAACCCCATCTCTACCAAAAAATACAAAAACAAAAAATTTAGCCAGGCATGGTGGCATGCACCTGTAGTCCAGAGTTCTCCGGAGGCTCAGGCAGCAGAATCACTTGAACCCGTGAGGTGGAGGTTGCAGTGAGCCGAGATCACGCCACTACACTCCTGCCTAGGTGACAGAATAAGACTCCAAACCCCCAAACCCCCCAAAGAAAGGCCAAGCGTGGTGTCACTCACACGCCTGTTGTCCTAGCACTTTGGGAGGCCAAGGCAGATGTTTCACTTGAGATCAGGGGTCCGAGACCAGCCTTGCTAACATGGCAAAACCCCGTCTCTACTAAAAATACAAAAATTAGCCAGGCCCAGTGGCAGGGGCCTGTAATCCCAACTACTCAGGAGGCTGAGGCAGGAGAATTGCTAGAACCAAGAAGGCGGAGGTTGCAGTAAGCTGAAATCGCACCACTGCACTTCTGCCTGGGTGACAGAGCCAGACTCCATCTGAAAAAAGAAAAGAAACAGAAAAAAAGGAAAGTTTGTAGAAAATAGAACTAAAAGGAAAAAATATAAATTTCTCATCATAAGCTCCACCAAGGTCAAGACACTTTCGTCAGCAATGATACTGGCCATTTATTTATTTATTTTTGTCTCTTGCTCACAATTGGATACTAACCATTTCATCCATCCCCAAAGAAGTGGAGGTCCTGGGAATTTAACCACATCAATGCACTCTTTCTTACATTATCAGTTGAAGAGAAATGGGTGCCCTTTACAGACTTTTTAAGACTAGAAAACAAAAAGGTGTCAGAAGGAGCTAAATTCCTACTGTAAGGTAGATGCCTAATGGTTTCCCATTGAAACTCTCAAATTGCACTTGTTTGATGAGGCGCATGAGCAGAAGCTTTGCTGAAGTAGAAAAGGCCTCTCTGGTGAAGCTTTCCTGGGCATTTTGCTGCTAACGCTTTGGCTTTCTCAAAACACTCATAATAAGCAGGTGTGATTATTCTTCCACCCTCCAGAAAGTCAACAAGGGAAGTTCCTCAAGCAGCTCAATAAACTATTGCCATGGCCTTTGCTCTTGGCCAGTCCACTTTGCTTTGACTGGACCACTTCTACCTCTTTGGAGCCATTACTCTGATTATACTTTGCCTTCAGAGTCATACTGGGAAAGCCATGTATCACCTCCTGTTACGCTTTCCAGATTGCTGCTTTATGATCTATTGGTTGGTACCAACGTAATTGTGGCTTTTGACATTCCATGGCATAAACAGCAATTAATATGCAGCAACCTAATAGATCCCACTTGTTTAAAATTTCCATCGAAAGCTCTGCTCTCTTCTGCAGTTGATCTGGTTTTGGCACCCATCAAGTGGAAAGTTTGCTCAACTTTTAATTTTTCAGTCAGAATTGTGTAAGCTGAAACAATTGGGATGTCTATGGTGTTGGCTGTTGTTTCTGCTGTTAATTGTTGGTCCTTTTCTTTTTTTGAGACAGAGTCTCACTCTTTCACAGAGGTTGGAGGCCAGTAGCATGATCTTGCCTCACTGCAACCTCCACCTCTGGGTTCAATAATTCTCCTGCCTCAGCCTCCAGAGTAGTTGGGATTAGAGGCACCTGCCACCCACCCCACCCCCCAGATAATTTGTATATATTTATTAGATGTGGGGTTTCACCACGTTGGCCAGACTGATCTCGAACTTCTGACCACAGGTGATCCGCCCGACTTGGCCTCCCAGAGTGCTGGGATTACAGGGGCGAACCACCATGTCTGGCCAATGCGTTTCAGTTAGAGAACAAAGAGGATTCATTTTTTTCCTTACAAATTGATGCGAATGACCTGCTGCTGCAGGCTTCATCTTCAACATCATCTTGTCCCTTCTTACAAGTTTTTCATATGTAAACTGCTGATTTATTTAGGGGCATTGTCCCCATAAACATTTGGTAAAGCATCAGTGATTTTACCATTCTTCCACCCAAACATCACCTTAATGTTTGTTCTTCCTTCAGTTTTAGCAGAATTCAGTTTGCTCTGATACTGGCTTTTTAAAAAGTGATGATTTCTCCTTTTTCATACCTCAGACTGGATCCTGTTGATGTATTTTTTAACGAGTTAGTAACAGTTTCTTTTGGTACCAAAAGATTTTGCAATCTATGCATAGTTTCTTGATAATAACTTTTTGAAGACTTCTCATATGGTTGTTGATACGATTGGGCTCTGTGCCCCCACCCACATCTCATTTTGAATTGTAATCCTCATTTGTCAAGGGAGGAACTTGGTGGGAGGTGATTTGATTATGGAGGCAGTTTCCCACATGCTGATTTCATGATAGTGAAAGAGTCTCAGATCTGATCGTTTTATACAAGGCAGTTTTTCCTATGCTCACACTTGACCTCTGGTCTGCTGCCATGTAAGATGTGCCTGCTTCCCCTTCTGCCATGATTGTAAATTTCCTGAGGCTTCCCAAGCCATGTGGAATTGTGAGTGAATTAGACCTCTTCCCTTTCTATATTATGTAGTCTCAGGTATTTCTTTCTACCGGTGTGAAAACTCACTAATACAGCTCTGAAAGAAATGGAGATACACAGATTAATGGTTTTAATGAAGCATCATTTTAAATATGAGAATGTAAGTTTAGAAGCCAAAAGGAAAGCTCTAGATGGATGAATATCCAAGAGAAAGGACAAGTAATAGTGTAGGCTTCCTGTAAAAGGCAGGTGAAAATGGAAGCCAAAGTAGAGGTTAGAGGAGAAACAATGTTCCTGAATGACCAAGCATGAGTTGATACCGCTTGCCTCTTTGTCTAGCCTGTCGCCAGCCATCTCAAGGCTGTCTATGTCAGCATCTCCCTCTTTTCTTCTACTTGCCTTGCCTGTCCAGCTCTGGGTAAACTGCACTTCCCCACCCCACCCTCTTAAATTTCTTCCACTGGCTCATTCATTTAGCAAACATGTACCGATCCTTGACTGTGTGTCCAGCCCTGGAGGTCAGGGATTCAAATAAGTCCCTGTGCCTGTGGAACTCATGTTTCAGTGTTGGCAAGAGACAAGTAGCAGTAGTCAGATCATGATGCACGATGTCAGAAGGGTCGTAGTAGCACGGGGTGGAGTGGGAGCCTCCTGCCCCTAAGCTGCAAGTGTTGCTGGAGAAAATCCCTCAACCAGATCAACTGGCAAAACCACAGGAGCGCCCTCCCTCCTGCTAAGCGATTTTTAAAACCCATCTTAAATTGATATCCTTTCCCAGCGCCACCTTTCTTCTTCTAATTTTCCACCTTGCTCTCATTTCTTATGTTGCAGACAAGGGGGGTAAGGACCACTTCCTCATAAGGCATAATTTCATGTCCTTGATAACTATGGGCCAGGCACAGTGGCTCATGCCTGTAATTCCAGCACTTTGGGAGGCCAAGGCGGGTGGATCACTTGAGGTCAGCAGTTGGAGACAAATCTGGCCTACATGGTGAAACCCCGTCTCTACTAAAAATACAAAAATTAGCCGGGCATGTTGGGGTGCACCTGTAGTTCCAGTACTCGGCAGACTGAGGCAGGAGAATTGCCTGAATTTGAGAGGCAGAGGTTGCAGTGAGCTGAGACTGCAAACTGCACTCTAGCCTGGGCAACAAGAGCAAAATTTTGTCTCAAGAAAAAAAAAAAAAAAAAGAATGAGCCAAGCGTGATGCCTCATGCAGGTAATCCTAGCATTTGGGAGGCCAAGGCAGGAGGATAGCTTAACTTCAGGAACTCAAGACCATCCTGGATAACATAGGGAGACCGCATCTCTATTAAAAAATTTAAAACGTAGCCCAGTATGGTGGAGCGTGTCTGCAATCCCAGCTGCTAGGGCACTGAGGTGGGAGGATCGCTTGAGTCTGGAATTATTGAGGCTGCAGTGAGCTGCAATCTTGCCACTAGCACTTCAGCCTGGATGATACAATGAGACCATGCCTCCAAAAAATAGGAAGTGATAGCAGGCTTATAAAATAATGATTACTAAATGGTTGCTTTTCTTTGGAGATGGAAAGAGGAAGTGGTCAAGTTGTCATTTACCATGCCTTCAATGACTGGGCTTTAGTGTATATTAATATATGTTATGACCTGAAAATCCCAAGTAAAAGTTTGGTGACATTGTTGTAAAAGTAACATATTCTGTTGTACTTCAGGACCATCCAGGGACGCAGCGTTCCCACCCAGGAGCTCGAAACCGAGGTCGATTCCGGTGCCCTGATGACAAGTCTGAAGATTCAGCAGTAAAAAGAAAGCAGGAAAGTGGTATTACCCATAGAAAGGGAGAGGATGGGTGTGATAGCTCACACCCGTAATCACAGCACTTTGGGAGGCCGAGGTGGGTGGATCACCTGAGGTCAGGAGTTTGAAACCAGCCTGGCCAACATGGTGAAACTCTGTCTCTACTAAGAATTCAAAAATTAGCCAGGCATGGTGGCAGGTGCCTGTAGTCCCAGCTACTTGGGAGACTGAGGCGGGAGAATTGCTTGAACTCAGGAGGTGGAGGTTGCGGTTATCCATAATTGTGCCACTGCACTCCAGCCTAGGCCACAGAGTGAGACTCCATCTCTAAAAAATAAAAGAAAAAGAAAAGGAGAGGAGTACGCAGTTGAGGAGTAAGTTTTGCGTCAAAGCAGGAATCCAATCAGAGGTTCAGAATTGGAAGTACAATTTCATTTTTTTGCAGTTTCCAAAATTCAACCTTAAAGTCTCAGAAAAAGCTAATAGCGAGGACATACATTACAATTTGCAGGGGGAAATGTCAAATGAGGAGTTTGTCACGTATGACACGAGAGAAAAGTAAGAGCTGGTCCTAAAATCAAAAGCTGCCGTTCATCCTGAATTGAATTTCTGAATTTTGGTGGAGCAGAGTCGCTTTGAAGCCTTGTTCCCCTCTAGTTATACTGAATTGCTGATGATAACTGTTGACTCTGGGTAGTGTAGAAGTCACAAGCGTGTCCTTGTAGCACAAGTACAGAGAAGGATAGAACAAACTTTCATTGATGCAAACATTTAAATAGTCATGTTACTTCTGTATCCAATGTCCTAAAGTTTTAGGATTAGTTTTAGTTTTTTATTTGCTTTTATGAGCTTAGCATGAGGAATATTGGTAAACATCTCATTTTGTCTTCCTTCAGCATTTTTTCTATTAAGAGGTAAGATGTAGTCCTTGTTGGATTCTTGACAATCTAGGTTGTTTTATCTCAGGTCTCGTGATCTGAGCACATACCCTCTCCAGGAGGGAAACTGAACCAATGTCTGTTGTTGTTAGATGGCAACTTTTAGTCTCAGCTTGTTTTGTTGTGATGTTGATAAATAGTAACAGCATCCAAGTATGAAGCTAAGTGTGGTAAGTCACTTTACTAAATAGCTATGAGTTTTGAGAAATTAATTTTTTGATGCTGAATTAACCTCTTAGAAGTATTGAAAGGGGATGAATAGTATTAGTTTCTGCCTTCACTAGCATGCCTTTGTTTTGTCCAGGGAATAATCAGTTCATAGTTCATTCCTGTATTGGGCCTTATTGCATTGCTAGCTATAAAGAAATACCTAAGACTGGGTTGTTTATAAGAAAAGAGGTTTAGTTGGCCCACAGTTCTGCAAGCTGTATAAGCATGGCATCTGACATCGCTAAGATTCTGGGAGGCCTCAGGGAGCTTTTACCCATGGCAGAAGTTGAAGCAGGGGCAGGCATCTCATATCAAAGAGTGAGCAAGTGAGTGTGGGGAGGAGGTGCCACACTTTACAACAACCAGATATGTAAGAACTCACTATGGAGAGGACAGCACTAAGCCATGAGGGATCCGCCCCATAACCCAAACACCCCACCAGGCCCCACCTCCAACACTGGGCATTATATTTCCATGAGATTTGGGTGGGGACAAATATCCATACTACGTCAACTGTTCTGGTCTCATAAAAACAAAATGTTTAGACAACATCCTTGAGCTTTTGCCTGATTTTCATTCATCCTGCTAGCCCTTCCTAACATGTCATCTGTTCGCCTTTACTTACTAAATCACCACTTTATGTTTGCGCAGCTTTTAGAAACAGGTAGCCCAAGAGGCAGGTACAAGCTGTTTGCCTTTACTTACTAAATCACCACTTTATGTTTGCGCAGCTTTTAGAAACAGGTAGCCCAAGAGGCAGGTACAAGAGTCACCAAAAATGATTGAAAGTGAATGATTCTCAACTGGGTGAAAGTCCTAAGGGAAGGGAAAATTTCAAGAAGGAGAATGGCTGATGATGTCCCATGTCACAGAGAGGTTAAGAAATGGAAGTGTTCATTGGATTTGGGAGTCGTGAGGTCATTAGTGAACTATTGAGACTGATGACCTAAAAGAGACAGAAACCCTGTTACAGTGAGGGGTGAATGGCAGGTGGGAAATGGATGAGTGGATTTGGAATTCATCTCCTTTTAGGTGGCCATTGTAGTCATGGCCATTCTGTCACTTTAGTGGGAGAGAGTGAAGTAAGAAAAGCAGACCTAGGGCCCAGCCTTGAATAATGCTAACATTACATAGAGGTAAGGAAATGAATCTACAAAGACAGAGAAGCAGTAGCCAGAGAGTAGGAGAAAAACCAGAAGACTCTGGGTTACTTAATCCAAGAGAAAAGTGTTTCAAGAAAGAGGAGTGGCCAGCAGGGTACGATGCTGCTGAATGGCCAAGCACGATGCCTTAAAAAGGCCATGGTATTCAGTGACTTGCAAATCACTGATGCCCTAGAATTATGGGGCATAGAAGATCAGGTTGAGAATGGAAACAATATACAACCTTTTAGAGAAGTACAAGGGATCTTCAAAGGTCTGTGGACCCTTAGTTCTACTCTGAGGCCTCCTTCGCATTCTCCTGAACCTATAAATGTGTCACTCTCGTAAAAAAATCATGGCTTGCAATGAGTTCCTATATGGATTTTAAAATTTTTATTTGTTTACAAGAAGTATTGCTGTATTGCCCTGGCTGGAGTGCAGTGGTGCGATCTCAACTCAATGCATCCTCCACCTCCCACATTCAAGTGATTCTTCTGCCTCAGCCTCCCAAGTAGCTGTGACTATAGGCATGTGCTAACATGCCCAGCTAATTTTTGTATTTTTAGTAGAGACAGGGTTTCACTATGCTGGCCAGGCTGGTCTCGAACTTCTGACCTTGTGATTTGCCCGCCTCAGCCTCTGAAAGTACTACGATTATAGGCATGAGCCACTGCTCCCAGACTTCTTTTTTATTTAAAGGTATGGTCTCCCTCTGTCACCCAGGCTGGAGTGCAATGGCACAGTGAAGGCTCACTGCAGCCTTGACCTCCCAGATTCAAACGATTCTCCTTCCCCAATCTCCCAAGTAGCTGGCATTACAGGTGCCTGCCACCACACCCAGCTTATTTTTGTATTTGTACTAGAGAAAGGGGTACACCACCTAGGCAGGCCGGTCTCGAACTCCTGACGGCAACTGATCTGCCCACCTAGACCTCTCCAGATATTGCAATTACAGGCATAAACCACTACACCGGCCTGTGTGTTTTCTTTTTTCTTTTCTTTGACACAGAGTTTTGCTCTTGTTGCCCCAGCTGGAGTGCAATGATGCGATCTTGTCTCACTACAGCCTTTGGCACCCAGGTTGAAGTGATTCCCCTGTCTCAGCCTCCTGAGTAACTGGGATTATAGGCATGTGACACCACGCCAAGCTAATTTTTTCTATTTTTAGTAGAGATGGGGTTTCTCCATGTTCGTCAGTCTGGTCTTGAACTCCCAACTCCAGGTGGTCCGCCCGCCTCAGCCTCCCAAAGTCCCAAAGTGCTGGCATTACAAGCATGAGCCACCGCGCCTGGCTTTTTTTTTTTTTTTTTTTTTCTTTTTAACATGAAGTCTCATTCTGTTGCCCAGGGTAGAATGCAGTGGCCTGATCTTGGCTCACTACAACCTCCACCCTCTGAGTTGAAGCAGTTCTTTTTTTTTTTTTTTTTTTTTGAGGTGGAGTCTCACTCTGTCGCCCAGGCTGAAGTGCAGTGGCACAATCTTGGCTCACTGCAACCTCTGCCTCCCGGGTTCAAGCGATTCTCCTGTCTCAGCCTCCTGAGTAGCTGGGATTACAGGCACGCGCCACCACGCCCAGCTAATTTTTGTATTTGTAGAACAGACGGGGTTTCACCATGTTGATCAGGCTGCTCTTGAACTCCTGACCTCATGATCTGCCCTCCTCGGCCTCCCAAAGTGTTGGGATTACAGGCATCAGCCACCTTGCCAACCGAGTTGAAGCAATTCTTGTGCCTCAGCCGCCCGAGTAGCTAGGATTATAGGCACCCACCACCACACCTGGTGAATTTTTGTATTTTTAGTAGCAACAGGTTTTCACTCTGTTGGCCAGGCTGGTCTCGAACTCCTGACCTCAGGTGATACACCTGCCTTGGCCTCCCAAAGTGCTGGCATTACGGGCATGAGTCACTGCACCCAGCCTGGACATTTTTTTGTTTTCTTTTGCAGGGGAGGGGGATGAAGTCTCACTCTTGTTTGCCAGGCTGGAGTGCAATGGTGGGATCTTGGCTCACTCACTGCAACTTCTGCTTCCCGGGTTCAAGCAATTCTCCTACCCTCAGCCTCCCAAGTAGCTGGGATTATAGGCACCTGCCACAATGCCTGGCTAATTTTTATATTATTAGTAGAGATGGGGTTCCACCATGTTGGCCAGGGTGTTCTCAAACTCCTGAACTCAGGTGATCCACTCGCCTTGGCCTCCCAGAACACTGGGATTACAGGGGTAAACCACCATGTCTGGCCAATGCGTTTCAGTTAGAGAACAAAGAGGATTAATTTTTTTCCATGCAAATTGATGTGGATGACCTGCTGCTGCAGGCTTCATCTTCAACCTCATCATGTCCCTTCTTACAAGTTATCCATATGTAGACTGCTGATTCCTTTAGGGACATTGCTTTACTTTTGGTAAAGCATTAGTGATTTCTCCATTCTTCTACTCAAGCCTCACCTTAAATTCTATGTTTGTTCTTCCTTCAATTTTAGCAGAATTCATTTTGCTCTGATAGGGGCCTTTTTCAAACTGATGACGTCTCCTTTTTAATATCTCAAACTACATCCTTTGAGATATTTTTTAACGAGTTAGTACCAATTAATTTTGGTGCTGAAAGATTTTGCAATCGATGCGTAATTTCTCGATAATACACATTTTCCATGGACTTTTTGAAGACTTCTTATATGGCTGTTGATATGATTGGGCTCTGTGCCCCCACCCAAATTTCATCTTAAATTGTAATCCTCATGTGTCAAGGGAGGAGCTGGTGGGAGGTGATTGGATTGTGGGGGCAGTTTCCCGCAGGCTAATCTTGTGACAGTGAGTGAGTCTCACAGGATCTGATGGTTTTAAACAAGGCAGTTCTTCCTATGCTCACACTTCACCTCTAGTCTGCTGCCATGTAACATGTGTCCGCTTCCCCTTCTGCCATGATTATAAGCTTCCTGAGGAAACTTTCCTGGGGGCAGCCATGGAATTGTTAATTAAACCTTTTCGGCTGGGCACAATGGCTCACATCTGTAATCCCAGGACTTTGGGAGGCCAAGGCAGGTGGATCACTTGAGGTCAGGAGTTCAAGACCAGCCTAGCAAACATGGCGAAACCCCATCTCCACTAAAAATACAAAAAATTAGCTGGGCGTGCTGGCACCTGCCTATAATTCCAGCTACTCAGGAGGCTAAGGCAGGAGAAGCACTTAAACCTGGGAGGTGGAGGTTGCAGTGAACCAAGATCGTGCCATTGGACTTCAGCCTGGGTGACAAGAGGGAGACTCCATCTCATTAAAAAAATAAATTAAACCTCTTATCTATATATATTACCCACTCTCGGGTATTTTTTCTGCTAGTATGAAAACTGACTAATACAGCTGTGAAAGAAATGGAGATACCTAGGTTAATGATGTTAATGAAGCAGTATTTTAAATAGGAGAAAGTAAGTTTAGAAGCAAAAGGAAATCTCTAGAAAGATGAATACCCAAGAGAAAGAGGCAACTAATAGTGTAGGCTTCCTGCAAAGGCAGATGAAAATGGAACCCAGGGTAGAGGTTAGAGGAGTCGGCCTTAGGAGAAGCAACGCTCATGAACCACCAAGCATGAGTTGATACCGCTTGCCTCTTTGTCTAGCCTGTCGCCAGCCACCTCAAGGCTGTCTATGTCAGCCTCTCCCTCTTTTGTTCTACTTGCCTTGCCTGTCCAGCTCTGGGTAAACTGCACTTCCGCACTCCATCCTCTTAAATTTCTTCCACTGGCTCATTCATTTAGCAAACATGTACCGATCCTTGACTGTGTGTCCAGCCCTGGAGGTCAGGGATTCAAATAAGTCCCTGTGCCTGTGGAACTCATGTTTCAGTGTTGGCAAGAGACAAGTAGCAGTAGTCAGATCATGATGCACGATGTCAGAAGGGTCGTAGTAGCACGGGGTGGAGTGGGAGCCTCCTGCCCCTAAGCTGCAAGTGTTGCTGGAGAAAATCCCTCAACCAGATCAACTGGTAAAACCACAGGAGCGCCCTCCCTCCTGCTAAGCGATTTTTAAAACCCATCTTAAATTGATATCCTTTCCCAGCGCCACCTTTCTTCTTCTAATTTGCCACCTTGCTCTCATTTCTTATGTTGCAGACAAGGGGGGTAAGGACCACTTCCTCATAAGGCATAATTTCATGTCCTTGATAACTATAGGCCAGGCACAGTGGCTCATGCCTGTAATTCCAGCACTTTGGGAGGCCAAGGCTGGTGGATCACTTGAGGTCAGCAGTTGGAGACAAACCTGGCCTACATGGTGAAACCCCGTCTCTACTAAAAATACAAAAATTAGCCGGGCATGTTGGGGTGCACCTGTAGTTCCAGTACTCGGCAGACTGAGGCAGGAGAATTGCCTGAATTTGAGAGGCAAAGGTTGCAGTGAGCCAAGATTGCACCACTGCACTCCAGCCTGGGCAACAAGAGCAAAACTCTGTCTAAAAAAAAGAAAAAAAAAGAAGGCGGGGCGCCATGGCTCACACCTGTAATCCAGCACTTTAGGAGGCTGAGATGGGTGGATCACGAGGTCAGGAGTTCGAGACCAGCCTGACCAACACGGTGAAACCCTGTCTCTACTAAAAATATGAAAAATTAACCAGGCGTGGTGGCACTCACCTATAATCCCCGCTACTCCAGAGGCTGAGTCAGGAGAATCGCTTGAACTTGGGAGCTGGAGGTTGCAGTGAGCTGAGATCTGGCCACTAACTCTAGCCTGGGCAACGGAGCGAGACTCTGTCACAAAAAAAAGAAAGAAAGAAAGAAAGAAAGAAAGAAAGAAAGAAAGAAAGAAAGAAAGAAAGAAAGAAAGAAATGGGCCAAGCATGATGGCTAATGCAGGTAATCTTAGCATTTCGGAGGCCAAGGTGGGAGGATTACTTAACTTCAGGAATTCAAGACCAGCCTGGATAACATAGAGAGACCCCATCTCTATTAAAAATTTTTAAAACTTAGCCCAATGTGACAGAGCGTGCCTGCAATCCCAACTACTAGGGAGCTGAGGTGGGAGGATTGCTTGTGTCTGGTATGTTGAGGCTGCAGTGAGCCACAATCTTGCCATTTGCACTTCAGCCTGGGTGACAAAATGAGAACATGTCTCAAAAAAAGGAACTTATACTAGGCTTGTAAAATAATAATTGTGAAATGATTTCTTTTCTTTGGAGATGGAGAGAAGAAGTGGTCAAGGTGTCATTTACCATGCCTTCACATTTTTGGTCTTAAATAACTGGGCTTTAGTATATATTAACATACAAGTTATGACTTGAAAATCCCATGTAAAAGCTGAGTAGCATTGTTGTAACAGTAACATATGTCATTGTACTTCAGGATTATCCAGAGATGCAACGTTACCAACAAGGAGCTCGAAGCCAAGGTCGACTCTGGTACCCTGAAGACAGCACCAAGTCTGGAGATTCAGCACTAGAAAGAAAGCAGGAAAGTGGTATTAGCCATACAAAAGAAGAGGAGAGGCCGGGTGTGGTGGCTCATGCCTGTAATCCCAGCACCTTGGGAGGCCAAGGTGAATGGATCACCTGAGGTCAGGAGTTTGAGACCAGCCTGGCCAACATGGTGAAACCCTGTCTCTACTAAAAATACAAAATTTAGCTGGGCGTGGTGGCAGGCACCTGTAGTCTCAGATACTTGGGAGGCTAAGGCAGGAGAATTGCTTGAACTCAGGAGGCAGAGGTTCCAGTGAGCCATGATCTTGCCAGGCAGAGGTTCCAGTGAGCCATCATCTTGCCACTGCACTCCAGCCTGGGCAACAGAGCAAGACTCTGTCTCCAAAAAAAAAAAAAAAAAAGAGAGAGAGAGAGAGAAGAGGAGAGGAGTATATACCAGAGGAGTAAGTTTTGCCTCAAAGCAGGAATCTGATCAGATGTCAGAATTGAAATTATAATCTCATTGTTTTTGCAATTTTTATAAATTAACTTTAAAGTGTCAGAAAAAGGTAATGGTGAGGACATGCATTGCAATTTGCAGGGAGTTCATTACCTGTGACACGAGAGAAAAGTAAGACCTGTTTCTAAAATCAAAAGCTGCTGTTCATCCTGAATTGAATTTCTGAATTTTGGTGGAGCAGAGTCGCTTTGAAGCCTTGTTCCCCTCTAGTTATACTGAATTGCTGATGATAACTGTTGACTCTGGGTAGTGTAGAAGTCACAAGCGTGTCCTTGTAGCACAAGTACAGGGAAGGATAGAACAAACTTTCATTGATGCAAACATTTAAATAGTCATGTTACTTCTGTATCCAATGTCCTAAAGTTTTGGGATTAGTTTTAGTTTTTTATTTGCTTTTATGAGCTTAGCATGAGGAATATTTGTAAACATCTCATTTTGTCTTCCTTCAGCATTTTTTCTATCAAGAGGTAAGATGTAGTCCTTGTTGGATTCTTGACAATCTAGGTTGTTTTATCTCAGGTCTCGTGATCTGAGCACATACCCTCTCCAGGAGGGAAACTGAACCAATGTCTGTTGTTGTTAGATGGCAACTTTTAGTCTCAGCTTGTTTTGTTGTGATGTTGATAAATAGTAACAGCATCCAAGTATGAAGCTAAGTGTGGTAAGTCACTTTACTAAATAGCTGTGAGTTTTGAGAAATTAATTTTTTGATACTGAATTAACCTCTTAGAAGTATTGACAGGGGATGAATGATGTTAGTTTCTTCCTTCACTAGCATGGCTTTGTCCACCAGGGAATGATCAGTTCACGGTTCACTCCTATATTAGGCCATTCTTGCATTGCTGTAAGGAAATACCTGAGACTGGGTAGTTGATAAGAAAAGAGGTTTGGCCAGGCGCAGTGGCTCATGCCTGTTATCCTAGCACTTTGGGAGGCCGAGGTGGGAGAATCAGTTGATGTCAGGAGTTCGAGACCAGCCTGGCCAACATGGTGAAACCTGTCTCTACTAAAAATACAAAAAAATTAGCCAGGCATGGTGGCACATGCCTGTAATCCCAGCTACTCGGAAGGCCGAGGGAGGAGAATCCCTCGAACCCAGGAGGCAGAGTTTGCGGTGAGCCAAGATTACACCACTGCACTCCAACCTGGGAGACAGAGAGAGACTCTGTCTCAAAAAAAAAAAAAAAAAAAAAAGAGGGCCGGGTGCAGTGGCTCATGTCTGGAATCCCAGCACTTTGGGAGGCTGAGGTGGGTGGATCACGAGGTCAACAGATCGAGACCATCCTGGTCAACATGGTGAAACCCTGTCTCTACTAAAAATACAAAAAATTAGCTGGGCATGGTGGCACGTGCCTGTAGTCCCAGCTACTCAGGAGGCTGAGGGAGGAGAATTGCCTGAATCCAGGAGGTGGAGGTTGCGGTGAGCTGAGATTGTGCCATTGCACTCCAGCCTGGGTAACAGGAGCGAAACTCCGTCTCAAAAAAAAAAAAGAAAAAAGAAAAAAAAAAGAGATTTATTTGGCTCACAGTTCTGCAGGCTGTACAAGCGAGGCATCTCAGATTGCTCAGCTTCTGGGAGGCCTCAGAGAGCTTTTACTCATGGCAGAAGGTGAAGCAAGGGTAGGCATTTCACATCACAGAGTGAGCAAGAGAGTGAGTGTGGGGAGGAGGTGCCACACTTCACAACAACCAGATCTGTAAGAACTCACTATGGAGAGGACAGCACTAAGCCATGAGGGATCCGCCCCATAACCCAAACACCCCACCAGGCCCCACCTCCAACACTGGGCATTATATTTCCATGAGATTTGGGTGGGGACAAATATCCATACTACGTCAACTGTTCTGGTCTCATAAAAACAAAATGTTTAGACAACATCCTCGAGCTTTTGCCTGATTTTCATTCATCCTGCCAGCCCTTCCTAACATGGCATGTTTGCCTTTACTTACTTAATCAACACTTTATGTTTGCCCAGCTTTTAGAAACAGGTAGCCCAAGAGACAGGTACAAGAGCCACCAAAAATTATTGAAAGTGAATGATTCTTAACTGAGCGAGAATCCTAAGGGAAGGGAAAATTTCAAGAAGGACAACCCATGCCACAGAAAGGTTAAGGAAGAGAAGAAACGAAAGTGTTCATTGGATTTGGCAATTGTGATTTCATTAGTGAACTAATGAAACTGATGACCTAAAGGTGACAGAAACCCTGTTTTGTGAATGGCAGGTGGGAAGTGGATGTAAGGATTTGGAATTCATCTGTTTTTAGGTGGCCATTGAAGTCATGGCCGTGGATTCTGTCACTTTAGGGGCAGAGAAAAAGAAGAGAAGCAGATCTAGGGCCGTGCCTCGAAAAACTAACATTACACAGAGGTAAGGAAATGTATCTACAAAGACAGAGAAGGAGTAGCCAGAGAGTAGGAGAAAAACCAGAGGACTCTGGGTTACTTAATTCAAGAGAAAAGTGTTTCAAGGAAGCGGCATCGTCAGCAGGGTTGGATGCTGCTGAATGGTCAAGCATGATACTTGACAAAGGCCATAGCATTCAGTGACTTACAGATCATTGATGACCTAGAGTTATGGCGCAGGGAAGCCAGATTGGGTTGAGAAAGGAAACAATGTATACAACTTTTTAAAGAAGTACCAGGGAACTTCAAAAGTCTGTGGATCCTTAATTCTACTCTGAGGCCTCCTTCACATTCTCCTGAACGTATAAATGTGTAATTGTCAGAAAGAATCATGGCTTACAATGAATTCCTAGATAGATTTTTTTTTTTTTTGGAGAGGGAGTCTTGCTCTGTCGCCGAGACTGGAATGCAGTGGTGCCATCTCGGTTCACTGCAACATTTACCTCCCGAATTAAGGAAATTGTCCTGCTTCCACCTCCCAAGTAGCCTGGCACCACGCATGGCTAATTTTGTATTTTTAGTAGAGACAGCGTTTCACCGTGTTGGCCAGGCTGGTATCCAACTCCTGACCTCACGTGATATGCACACCTAAACCTCCCAATGGGTTGGGAATACAGGCGTGAGCCACTCTGTCCAGCCTGGATTTTTTTTTTCTTTTGAGGTAAGGTCTCTGTTTGTCACCACCGCTGGATTGCAACGACACAATCACAGCTCACTGAATCCTTGACCTTCTGGGTTCAGTTGATCCTCCCACATCAGCCTCCTGAGTAGCTGGGATTATAGTCATGGGCCACCATGCCCAGCTAAATTTTATATTTTTTGTTGAAACAGGGTTTTGCCATGTTGCCCAGGCTGGTCTCAAACTCTTGGGCTCAAGCATTCTGCCCACCTTAGCCTCCCAAAGTGCTGGGATTATAGGTGTGAGCCACTGTGTCCAGCATTATGGGTTTTTAAAAGAACAGAGGCCAGGTGCAGTGGCTGACTCCTGTAATCCTAGCACTTTGGGAGGCCGAAGCAGGTGGACCACCTGAGGTCAGGAGTTCAAAACCAGCCTGGCCAACATGGCAAAACCCCATCTCTACTAAAAAATAGAAAAAAAAAAATTAGCCACGTGTGGTGGTGCACACCTTTAGTACAAACTACTCAGGAGACTCAGGCAGGAGAATCGCTTGAACCCAGGAGGCAGAGGTTGCAGCGAGTGGAGATCACGTCACTGTACTCCAGTCTGGGTGACAGAGAGCCAGATTCTGTCTCAAAAAAAAAAAAAACTTGTGGGAAATAGAAATAAAAGATAAAAAATATTAACTTCTTATCATAAGATCCATCAAGATCAAGACACTTTGCTTACAACAAGTAAGCAAGGATACTAGCCATTTGTTTATTTATTTTTGTCTCTTGCTCAAAGCAATTAGATACTAGCCATTTTATCCATCCCCAAAGAATTGGAGGTCCTGGGAATTTACATCAGTGCCATCTTTTTTACATTATTAACTGGAAGAAAATGGTTCCACTTACAGCTATTTTTATCATTAGGAAACCAAAAGAAGTCAGAAGGAGCTAAATCCCAGCTGTAGGGTGGATGCATACTGGTTTCCCATTGAAACTCAAAATTTTCCCTGTTTGATGAGAGGCATGAGCAGAAGCTTTGCCATGGTAGAAAAGGATTCTCTGGTGAAGCTTTCCTGGGCATTTTTTCTGCTAAAGCTTTGGCTTTTTCAAAACACTCTCACATTAAGCAGATTTTATTATTCTTCAGCCCTCCAGAAAGTCAACAAGCAAAATTTCTTGAGCAGCTCCAAAAACTATTGTGATGACCTTTGCTCTTGGCCAGTCCACTTCTCTTTGATTGGACCACTTCCACCTGTTCGGAGTCATCACTTCGATTGTGCTGTGTCTTCAGAGTCATACTCCGAAAGCC
Organism: Callithrix jacchus; assembly: GCF_049354715.1. Lineage (NCBI taxonomy): Eukaryota > Metazoa > Chordata > Mammalia > Primates > Cebidae > Callithrix > Callithrix jacchus. Next base: position 115,716,693 of record NC_133524.1, on the reverse strand, counting down.
ACGTTTCACCTCCTGTTACACTTTCCCAATAGATGCTTCATAATCTATTGGTTGGTGCAAAAGTAATTGTGGTTTTTGACATTCCTTTCAATGGCAAAAACCGCAATTAATTTTGCAGCAACCTAATAGATCCCACTTGTTTAAAATTTCCATTGAAAGCTCTGCTCTCGTCTGCAGCTGATCTGGTTTTGGCACTCATCAAGTGGAAAGTTTGCTCAGCTTTTAATTTTTCAGTCAGAATTGTGTAAGCTGAACCAATTGCGATGTCTATGGTGTTGTTTTTGCTGTTAATTTTTGGTCCTTCCAAATTAGGGCACAAAGAAGATTAATTCTTTTCTCACAAATTGATGTGGATAACCTGTTGCTGCAGGCTTCATCTTCAGCATTGTCTTGTCCTTTCTTACAAGTTAACTATTTGTAAACTGCTGATTTCTTTAGCTGCATTGTCCCCATAAACTTTTCATAAAGCAGCAGTGATTTTACCATTCTTCCACGCAAGCATCCCCCTAAATGTGATGTTTGTTGTTGTCCCTTCAATTTTAGCAGAATTCATTTTGCTCTGATTGGAGCTCTGTTCAAACTGATTACCTCTCCTTTTTAATGCCTCAAACTAGATCCTGTAACTTGTTAGTACCCAGTTTATTCTGGTGCAAAAATATTTTGTTTTTCAGATGAAGTCTCACTCTGTCACCCAGCCAGGAGGGCTGTGGTGCCATCTCAGCTCACTACAACCTCACCTCCTGAGTTCAAGTGATTCTCCTGCCTCAGCCTCCTGAATAGCTGGGATTACAAATATGCACCACCGCGACTGGCTAATTTTTGTCTTTTTTCGTAGAGATGAGGTTTCACCATATTGGCCAGGCTGGTCTCAAACTCCTGACCTCAAGTGATCTACCTGTCTCAGCCTCCCAAAATGCTGGGATTACAGGTGTGAGTCACCACGCCCAGTCCTTAAAAGGTTTTGCAATCCATGCGTAGTTTCTTAATAATACATATTTCCCATGGACTTTTTGAAGACTTCTCATATGGCTATTTATATGGTTGGGCTCTCTGTGTCCCCACCCAAATCTCACCTTGAATTGTAATCCTCATGTATCAAAGGAGGAACTTGGTAGGAGATGATTGGATTAGGAGAGCGGTTTCTCTCTTTCTGTTCTCCTGATAGTAAGTCACAGGAGATCTGATGGTCTTAAAAGTGGCAGTTTTTCCTGTGCTCGCAATTTGCCTCGCCTGTTAAAATGTAAGACATGCCAGCTTCACCTTCTGCCATAGTAGTCAATTTCCTGAGGCCTCCTGAGCCATTTGAAACTGTGAGTCAATTAAACCTCTTCTCTTTAGATATTACCCAGTCTCAGGTATTTCTATCAGTGTGAAAACAGACTAATACAGCTGTGAAAGAAATGGAGATACATAGGTTAATAGTGTTAATGAAGCAGTATTTTAAATATAAAAAAGTAAGTTTAGAAGCCAAAAGGAAATCTCTAGAAGGATGACCACCTAAGAGAAAAAGACAACTAATAGTGTAGGCTTCCTGCAAAGGTAGATGAAAATGGAACCCAGGGTAGAGGTTAGAGGAGTCGGCCTTAGGAGAAGCAACGCTCATGAACCACCAGGCGTGAGTTGATACCGCTTGCCTCTTTGTCTAGCCTGTCGCCAGCCACCTCAAGGCTGTCTATGTCAGCCTCTCCCTCTTTTGGTCTACTTGCCTTGCCTGTCCAGCTCTGGGTAAACTGCACTTCCGCACTCCATCCTCTTAAATTTCTTCCACTGGCTCATTCATTTAGCAAACATGTACCAATCACTGACTGTGTGTCCAGCCCTGGAGGTCAGGGATTCAAATAAATCCTTGTGCCTGTGGAACTCATGTTTCAGTGTTGGCAAGAGACAAGTAGCAGTAGTCAGATCATGATGCACGATGTCAGAAGGGTCGTAGTAGCACGGGGTGGAGTGGGAGCCTCCTGCCCCTAAGCTGCAAGTGTTGCTGGAGAAAATCCCTCAACCAGATCAACTGGCAAAACCACAGGAGCGCCCTCCCTCCTGCTAAGCGATTTTTAAAACCCATCTTAAATTGATATCCTTTCCCAGCACCGCCTTTCTTCTACTTTGCTCCCTTGCTCTCATTTCTTATGTTGCAGGCAAGGGGGGTAAGGACCACTTCCTCATAAAGCGTAATTTCATGTCCTTGATAACTATAGACCAGGCACAGTGGCTTATACCTATAACCCCAGCACTTGGAGAGGCTGAGGCAAGCAGATCACTTGAGGTCAGCAGTTGGAGACGAGCCAGGCCTACATGGCATAACCCCGTCTCTTAGCATTCCGGAGGCCATGGCAGGAGGATCACTTAACTTCAGGAGTTCAAGACCAGACTGGATAACATAGGGAGACCCCATCTCTACTAAAAATTTTAAAACTTAGGCCAGTGTGAGAGAGTACCTGCAATCCCAGCTACTAGAGAGCTGAGATGGGATGATTGCTTGAGTCTGGAATGTCGAGGCTGCAGTGAGCTGCGATCATGCCACTTCTGCTTTAGCCTGGGTAACACCATGAGACCATGTCTCCAGACAAAAAAGAAATTGACCAGACTTATAAAATAATAATTGTGAAATGATTGCTTTTCTTTGGAGATGGAGAGAAGCGGTGGGCAAGCTGTCATTTACCATACCCTCACTTTGGTTTTTAAAGACTTCGGTGTAGTATATATTAATACATAACTTAGGACTTAGAAAATCCTATGTAAATGCTGAGTAGCATTGTTTGTAACAGTAACATATTTCGTTGTACTTCAGGATCCTCTGGGGATGCAGGTTAGCCATCCAGGAGCTCAAAGCCTAGGTTGACGCTTGAGCCCTGATGGCAGCACCTAGTCTGGAGATTCAGCAGTAGAAAGAAAGCAGGAAAGTGATATTAACCAAAGAAAAGAAGGAGGAAGAGAGTGATAAGTCCAGATGGCCTTAGGTGTCCTGACTGTCAAGGTAGCCAAAGAGCACACTTAAGCAATCCAGAAGTGCCTTCAGGGCAAAGAATAGAGAGAAAGGGGGGTAGATGTACTGGTGGGTTACACTGCAGAGGAGTAAGTTTTGCATCAAAGCAGGAATTGGATTGGTGGTTCAGAATTGGAAGTACAATTTCATTGTTTTTGTAATTTCCACAAATTAATTTTAAAGTGTCAGAAAAAGGTGAAGGTGAGGACATGCACTGCAATTTGCAGGGGGGAATATCAGATGAGGACTTAATCACGTGTGACACGAGAGAAAAGTAAGAGCTGGTTCTAAATCAAAAGCTGTTGTTTGTCCTGAATTGAATTTTCTTTCTGGATTTTTTTTTTTTTGAGACAGTGTCTCACTCTGTTGTCCACGCTGGAGTGCAGTGGTGCAATGTCTGCTCACTGCAACCTCCACCTCCTGGGTTCAAGTGATTCTCCTGCCTCAGCCTCCCGAGTAGCTGGGATTACGGACATTTTTAGTAGAGAAGGGGTTTTCACCATGTTGGCCATGCTGGTCTTGAACTCCTGACCTCAGGTGATCCTCCCACCTTGGCCTTCCAAAGTGCTGGGAGTACAGGCATGAGCCATCACGCCTGTTTGTTCCAGTCTAGTTCTATTTCATTGTTGATGATAACTGTTGACTTTGTGTAGTGTAGAAGCAAGAAGCATGTCCTTGTAGTAAGTACAGGGAAGGATAGAACAACAAACTTTTGTTGATGCAAAAATTTAAATAGTCATGTTATTTCTGCGTCTAATGTTCTAAAGTTTTAGGATTAGTTTTAGTTTTTTGTTTGCTTACGTGAGCTTAGCATGAAGAATATTTTGAAACATCTCGTTTTGTCTTCAGTTTTTTTTCTATTAATAGGTAAAAGTGTAGTATTGGTTTGACTGTTGACGATCTCATGTGTGTTTGATCTTAGGTCCCATGATGTGAGTGCATACCCTCTCCAGGAAGGAAACTGCACCATTGGCTGTTCCTGTTAAACAGCAACTTTTAGCCTCAGCTTGTACTGATGAAATAAATAGTAACAACATTCAAGTATGAAGCTAAGTGTGTTTATTAACTTCACTAAGTAGCTGTGAGTTTTGAGAAATTTTTTGATACTGAATTAACCTCTTGGAAGTACAAAAAGGGGATGAATGATGTTAGTTTCTAGCATGCCTTTGTTTTGTCCACCAGGGAAGATCAGTTCATGGTTCACTCCTATATTGGGCCTGATATTGTCTGGCTGTGTCCCCACCCACATCTCATCTTGAATTCTCAGGTGGTGTGTGAGGGACCCAGTGGGAGGCAACTGAATCGTGGGGACAGGTCTTTCCTGTGCTGTTCTCATGATAGTGAAAAAATCTCACAAGATCTGATGGTTACATAAATAGGAGTTCCCATGCACAAGCTCTTTTGTTCCTGCTGCCATCCATGTAGGACATAACTTGCTCCTCCTTGCCTTCTCCCAAGATTGTGGGGCCTCCCCAGCCACGTAGAACAGTGAGTCCATTAAAACCTGTTTTTCATTCCAGTTTCAGGTATGTCTTTATCAGCAGCATGAAAACAGACTAATACAGGCTGTTCTTGCATTGCTATAAAGAAACTTCTGGCTGAGCGCAGTGGCTCATGCCTGTAATCCCAGCACCTTGGGAGGCCGAGACGGGCAGATCATTTGAGGACAGGAGTTTGAGACCAGCCTGGCGAACATAATGAAACTTTGCCTCTATTAAAAATACAGAAATTAGCCAGGCGTGGTAGCTCACACCTGTAATTCCAGCTACTCAAGAGGCTGAGGCAGGAGAATTGCTTGAACCCAGGAAGGTGGAGGCTGCAATGAGCCGAGATCATGCCACTGCCCTCCAGCCTGGGCAACAGAGTGAGACTCTATCTCAGAAAAAAAAAATACCTGAGACCGGGTAATTCATAAGAAAAGAGATGTAATTGGCTCCCAGATCTGCAGGCTGTACAGGAAGTGTGGCACTGGTATCTGCTTGGCTTTTGGGAAAGCCTCAGGTAGCTTTTACTCATGGCAGAAGGTGAAGCAGGACCAGACATCTCGCATCACAGAGTGAGCAAGAAAGTGAGTGTGGGGAGGAGGTGCCACACTTCACAACAACCAGATCTGTAAGAACTCACTATGGAGAGGACAGCACTAAGCCATGAGGGATCCGCCCCATAACCCAAACACCCCACCAGGCCCTACCTCCAACATTGGGGATTATATTTCCATGAGATTTGGGTGGGGACAAGTATCCAAACCACAGCAACTATTCTTGTCCCATAAGAACAAAATATTGGCTGAGTGCAGTGGCTCATGCCTGTAATCCCTGTAATCCCAGCACTTTGGGAGGCCAAGGCAGGCGGATCACTTAAGGTCAGGAGTTGGAGACCAGCCTGGCCAACATGGTGAAACCCCATCTCTACTAAAAATACAAAAATTAGCCAGGCATCGTGGTGCATGTCTGTAATCCCAGCTACTCGGGAGGCTGAGGAAGGAGAATCACTTGAACCCAGGAGGCAGAGGTTGCAGTGAGCCAAGATCGTGCCACTGCACTGCAGCCTGGGTGACAGAGCGAGACTGTGTTTCAAAAAAGCAAGCAAAAAACCAAAGTTTAAAAAAAGCAAAAAAAAAAAAAATAATTAGCCAGGTGTGGTGGCACAAGCCTGTGGTCCCAGCTACTCAGGAAGCTATGGCAGAAGAATTGCTTGAACTCCAGAAGAGGAGGTTGCAGTGAGCCAAGATCGCACCACTGAACTCCAGCCTGGGCAAGAGAGCAAGACTCTGTCTTAAAAAAAAAAAAAAAGAAGAAGAGGCTAAGTGTGGTGGTTCATGCCTGTAATCCCAGCAGTTTGGGAGGCCGAGGCGGGTGGATCATGAGGTCAAGAGATCGAGATCATCCTGGCCAACATGGTGAAACCCGGTCTCTAAAAAAAATTAAAAAATTAAAAAAATTAAAAAAATTTAAAAAAAGAAGAAAGAGAGAAAGGAAGGCAGGGAGGGGCAGGCCAAGTGTGGTGGCTCACTCCAGCGCTTTGGGAGGCCAGGGCTAGTGAATCACTGAGGTCAGAAGTTCGAGACCAGCCTGACCAACGTGGAGAAACTCCATGTCTACTAAAAATACAAAAATTAGCCAGGCGTAGTGGTGCATGCCTGTAATCCGAGCTACTCAGGAGGCTGAGGCAGGAGAAATGCTTGAACCCGGGAGGCGGAGGTTGTGGTGAGCTGGAATCTCACCATTGCACTTCAGCCTGGGGAACAAGACTGAAATTCCATCTAAAAAAAAAAAGAGAGATAGGGAGGGAGGGAGGGAGGGAGCGTGGAAGGAAGGAGACAAGCCTGGGCAACATAATGACACCCTGTCTCTATTAAAAAAATATAAAATATTGGCCTGGCACAGTGCCTCATGCCTATAATTCCAGCACTTTGGGAGGCCAAGGTGGGAAGACTGCTTGAGCTCAGGAGTTATAGACCAGCCTGGGCAATACAGTGAGACCCCATTTCTTTTTTGTTTGTTTGTTTTTGAGACAGAGTTTCGCTCTTGTTACCCAGGCTGTAGTGCAATGGCGCAATCTCGGCTCACCGCAACCTCTGCCTCCTGGGTTCAGGCAATTCTCCTGCCTCAGCCTCTCGAGTAGCTGGGACTACAGGCACGCGCCACCATGCCCGGCTAATTTTTTGTATTTTTAGTAGATACAGGGTTTCACCATGTTGATCAGGATGGTCTTGATCTCTTGACTTCGTGATCCACCCGCCTTGGCCTACCAAAGTGCTGGGATTACAGGCGTGAGCCACCGCACCCGGCAGTGAGACCTCATTTCTTAAAAAAAAAAAAAAAAGTACTGATTCATGCTACAACATGGATGAACCTTGAAAACATGCCAAGTGAAAGAAAGCAGACACAAAAGGCTATATATTTTATGACTCCGTTTATATAAAATATCCACAATAGGCAAATCCACAGAGATGGAAAATAGATTACTGGTTTTCTAGGGCTGAGAGAAGAGTGGGAATCAAAGAGTGACTGCTAGGCTGGACCTGGTGGCTCACGCCTGTAATCCCAAAACTTTGGGAGGCCGAGGCGGGCGAATCATCTGAGGTCAGGAGTTCGAGACTAGCCTGACCAACATGGTAAAACTCTGTCTCTACTAAAAATACAAAATTAGCAGGGCGTGGTGGTGCACGCCTGTAATCCCAGCACTTTGGGAGGCTGAGGCAGGTAGATCACCTGAGGTCAGGAGTTTGAGACCAGCTGGACCAACATGGTGAAACCCTGTCTCTAATAAAAATAAAAAATTAACCAAGGGTGGTGGCGCATGCCCATAATCCCAGCTACTTGGGAGACTGAGGCAGAAGAATCACTTAAACCCGGGAGATAGTGGTTGCAGTGAGCCCAGATCATGCCACTGCACTCAAGCCTGGGTGACAGAGACTCCATCTCAAAAAATAAAATAAAATAAAATAAGGCCGAACACGGTGGCTCATGCCTATAAGCCCAGCACTTCGGGAGGCCAAGGTGGGTAGATCACAAGGTCAGGAGATCTAGACCAGCCTGGCCAACATAGTGAAACACCATCTCCGCTAAAAATACAAAAATTAGCTGGGCATGGTGGTGTGTGCCTGTAGTCCCAGCTACTTGGGAGGCTGAGGTAAGAGAATTGCTCGAACCCTGGAGGTGGCAGTTGCAGTGAGCCAAGATCGCACCATTGCACTCCAGCCTGGGCTACAGAGTAAGACTCTGTCTCAAAAAATAAAAATAAAAAGTAAATAAATAAAATGGTGATTTTCATATTATGTGAATTATATCTCACTTAAAGAATGGGAGAGAAGGCCGGCCGCGGTGGCTTATGCCTATAATCTTACCACTTTGGGAGGCTGAAGTGGGCAGATTTCCTGAGAAGGTTGGGAGTTCGAGACCAGCCTGATCAACATGGAGAAACCCCATCTCTACTAAAAATACAAAAATTAGCAGGACATGGTGGCACAAGCCTGTAGTCCCAGCTACTTAGGAGGCTGAGGTGGGAGAATCACTTGAACCTGAGAGGCAGAGGTTGTCGTGAGCCGAAAGCATGCCATTGCACTCCAGCTTGGGCAACAATAGCAAAAAACCTCTGTCTTGAAAAAAAAATATGGGAGAGAAGTTGGAAACATTGAATGAAGATAAATCTTTCATAGGGTTTTGTTGTAAAGGGATGGAGAAGTAGCTGGCAAGGGAGTTGGAGTAACGAGCAGTTTTTATTTTGTTTTGAGATGGAATCTCACTCTGTCACCCAGGCTGGAGTGCAGTGGCTCAATCTCAGCTCACTGCAACCTCCGTCTCCCGGGTTCAAGCAATTCTTCTGCCTCAGCCTCCCGAGTAGCTGGGACCACATGCACGTGCCACCACGCCCAGCTAATTTTTGTATTTTTAGTAGAGATGGAGTTTCACCATGTTGGTCAGGCTGGTGTCGAACTCCTGACCTCGTGATCCACTGGCCTTTGCCTCCCAAAGTGCTGGGATTACCGGTGTGAGCTACCAGGCCAGGCAAGAGCAGCTTTTTAAAGATGACAGTATATTTATTTGTATGTTGATGAGAATAATCCAGTGAAAAGCAAGGACAGAAAGGGAAGACTAGCCAGACAGGGTTGTCAAATGGGTGAGAGAGGTTTGGATCTACGGCACAAGCAAGCGGACAGGCTGGACATAGCTCAAACGTTTCATCCACAGTAATGGGAAGATGGGGGAATAGTTGAGTGGAGGTGCTGGCAGATAGCATGTGGTAAATAGGTTGTGGAAGGTCTCTTGTGATTGCTTAAATTTTCTCAGTGACTAGGAAGCCAGGTCCTCAACTGAGTGTGAGAATGGAAGAAGAAGGGTTGCAGGTTTGAGGAGGGAGAGGAGAATCTCAACATGATTGTCTAGGCCAAGACTCAGCAAATTACAGCCTATGGACCAAACCTGGCCACTGTGTGTTTTTGCACAGCCTGTGAGCTAAGAATGGTTTCTGTATTTTTCTTTTTCTTCTTTTTTTTGAGACCGTCTCACTCTGTTGCCCAGGCTAGAGTGCAGTGGCAAGATCTCGGCTCACTGCAACCTCTGCCTCCCAGGTTCAAGTGATTCTCCTTCCTCAGCCTCCTGAGTAGCTGGGACTACAGTCGTGCACCACCATGCCCGGCTAATTTTTGTATTTTTTCACCATATTGGACAGTCTGGTCTCTAATTCCTGACCTCGTGATCCACCGGCCTCAGCCTCCTAAAGTGCTGGGATTACAAGCATGAGCCACCGCACTCGGCCATGGTTTCTGTATTTTTTAATGGTTGAAATAGATCAAGAGAGTATTTTGGGACTCATGACAATTCTATTGAATTCACATTTTAGTATCTGTAACTAAAGTTTTCTTGGAACCCAGCCACACCCATTCAGTTACATATTGTCCACCTGCTTTCATCCTGCAACAGCAGAGCTGAATAGGCAACAGACACTCTATATCATTTGCAAAGCCTAAAATATTTACTATCAGAAAAAGTTTGCTGGCTGGGCATGGTGGCTCACACCTATAATCCCAGCACTTTGGGAGGTCAAGGCAGGCGGATCATCGGAGGTAAGGAGTTCGAGACCAGCTTGGCCAATATGGCGAAACACTGTCTCTACTAAAAATACAAAAATCAGCCAGGTGTGGTGGCAGGCACCTGTAATCCCAGCTACTCTGGAGGCTGAGGCAGGAGAATTTGAACCCGGGAGGTGGAGGTTGCAATGAACCAAGATTGTGCCACTGCATTCCAGCCTGGGTAACAGAACAAGACTGTCTCAAAAAAAAAAAAAAGAAAGAAAGAAAAAGTTTGCCAGCCGGGTGCGCTGTAATCCTAGCACTTTGGGAGGCCTAGCCAGGCAGATCACTTGAGGTTAGGAGTTCGAGACCAGCCTGGCCAATATGGCGAAACTCTACCTTTACTAAAAATATAAAAATTAGCTGGGCGTGGTGGTGCACACCATAATCCCAGCTACTCAGGTGACTGAGGCAGGAGGATCGCTTGAGTCTGGGAGGCAGAGGTTGCAGTGAGCCAAAATCATGCCACTACACTCCAGCATGGGCAACAGAGAGAGACTCCATCTCAAAAAAAAAAAAAATTGCCAGCCGGGAATGTTGGTATGTACCCGTAATCCCAGCTACTCAGGAGGCTGGGGCAGAAGGATCACTTGAGCCCAGGAGTTCAAGCCCAGCCTGGGCGACAGAGCAAGACCTTGTCTCTACAAAAAAAAGTTTTTAAGTAGCCAGCCATGGTGGTTTACACCTGTATTCCTAGCTACTTGGGAGGCTGAGGTGGTAGGATCGCTTGAGTCTCGGAGTTTAAGGCTGCAGTAAACTATGATCTCACCACTGCACTCTAGCCTGGCCAAACACAGCGAGACCCTGCCTCTAAAATGTATGTATATATATATGGCCAACCCCTCATCCCTTCATCTAGGACCTTGCTACCAAAAGTGCTGGTCCAAGGTCCAGCAGTATTCACATCACCCAGGGGGTTGTTGGGAATGCAGAACTAGAATTTGTATTCTAACAAGATCCCCAGACGATTCATGTGTACAAGAGAGCTTGAGGATCGCTGCTCTGGGAGAGTGGGAGCTTGGCTGGACTAAAGAAATGTAGGGTTGGGCAGGGGCAGTTGCTCACATCTGTAATCCCAGAACTTTGGGAGGCCAAGGCCGGCAGATCACCTGAGGTCAGGGGTTCGAGACCAGCCTGGCCAACAAGGTGAAACTCTGTCTCTACTAAAAATACAAAATTAGCTGGGTGTGGTGGTGCATGCCTGTAATCCCAGCTACTCGGGAGGCTGAGACAGGAGAATCGCTTGAACCCGGGAGGTGGAGGATGCAGTGAGCCAAGATCGTGCCACTGCACTCCAGCCAGGGTGAGACAGAGTGAGACTCTGTTTCAAAAAAAAAAAAAGGCCGGATGTGGTGGCTCACACCTGTAATCCCAGCACTTTGGGAGGTGAAGGCAGGCGGATCACAAGGTCAGGAGTTCGAGACCAGCATGGCAAATATAGTAAAATCTTGTCTCTACTAAAAATACAAAATTAGCTGAGTGTGGTGGAGCATGCCTATAATCCCAGCTACTCAGGAGGCTGAGACAGGATAATTGCTTGAACCCGGGTGGTGGAGGCTGCAGTGAGCCAAGATTGTGTCACTGCACTCCAGCCTGGGTGAGACTCTATCTCAAAAAAAAAAAGAAAGAAAGAAAAAAAAAAGGCCGGGCGTGGTGGCTCACGCCTTCATGCCTGTAATCCCAGCACTTTGGGAGGCCAAGGCGGATGGATCACAAGGTCAGGAGTTTGAGATCAGCCTGGCCAATGTGGTGAAACCCTGTCTCTAGTAAAAATACAAAAATTAGCTGGGCATGGTGGCAGGCCCCTGTATTCCCAGCTACTCTGGAGGCTGAGGGAGGAGAATCACTTGAACCCGGGAGGTGGAGGTTGTATTGAGCCAAGAGCGTGCTACTGCACTCCAGCCTGGGTGACAGAGTGAGACTGTATCTCAAAAAAAATAAGAAAAGAAAGGAAGAAATGTAGGGTTGTGGGGCAGCATTAAAGGCCCACTTTAAATTAATGGTCATGAACTTGAAGCGAGACTAGTTTGTTTCCTCCAGCCTCATTTGTCTGTCAGAGATGCAAGTCGTTGAGTAAGAGAATTGGATTTATCAGGGTTAGGGCTTCACCGAATGAGTACAAGTAAAGGCAAAGTATGTACCGGCAAGGTGAGTGTTTGATGCAATTTAAGCTAAGTTAGGAGGGAATAGAAGTCACAAAGGGGTGGCAGAGAGAAAAGAGGAAGGCGATAGGGATTGATGGTCTCATCAGTGGATGAATGGTCCCAGCGAGGTGGAAATAGCCTTAGTGTTGGCACACTAGAGGAAGCGAGCTGTGAGGATGAGGCGGTGGTAAGAGAATGGGAGAATGCCATGGTCAAAAGTTTGACAGGGAACAGGTGGCTGGGTGTGGTGGACAAGATCATTGGAGAAGAGGAGGCCAAGGGTCTGGAAGTATCTACATGAATATTGAAATCACCAAGAACTGTGACAGGAGTAGTGTTTGAGAGAGTGACAGTAAGCCAGGAGCTAGATTAGCAAGGAATGAGAGGGAGAGACTCAAGGACTGGTAGGAGACTGCAACAACAACAAAAGAGTATCATTGGCCGGGCGCGGTGGCTCACGCCTGTAATCCCAGCACTTTGGAAGCCAAGGCGGGCAGATCACCTGAGGTCAGGAGTTGGAGACCAGCCTGGCCAACATGGTGAAACCCCATCTCTACTAAAAATACAAAAATTAGCTGGGTGTGGTGGTGGATGCTTATAATCCCAGTTACTTGGGAGGCTGAGGCAGGAGAATTACCTGAACCTGGGAGGCACAGGCTGCAGTGAGCTGAGATTGTGCCACTGCACTCCAGCCTGGGCAATGGAGTGAGACTCTGTTTCAAAAAAAAAAGAACCACTAAATAGGCCAGGCACAGTGGCTCATACCTGTAATCCCAGCACTTTGGTAGGCAGAGTGGGGCAGATACCTTGAGCTCAGGATTTCAAGACCAACATGGCCAACATACAGCCCATCTCTACTAAAAACACAAATATTAGCCGGGTGTGGCGGCATGTGCCTATAGTCCCAGCCACTTGAGAGGCTGAGGCACAAGAATCGCTTGAACCCAGGAGGTGGAAGTTGCAGTGAACCAAGATCACAACACTGCGCTCCTCCAGCCTGGGTGAGAGAGCAACACTGTCTCAAAAAAAAAAAAAAAAAAAAAATGAAAAGGAGCCACTAAATACAGTGACATGATGGGGCTTAGGTTTTAACAGGATCATTGGCTGCTGTGTTGAGAAGAAACGGTAGAGGGGCAGGGCCAGAGAAGGGGGAAGAGTTTGGAGGATTTTGCAGTAATCCAAGTGAGAGATGAATCATGGTGAGGGAAACGAGGAGCACTGAATTTGGGCTACATTTTTTAAAGAGCTGACAGGATTTGCTTAGAGATTGGATTAAGGGTGTAACAGAAAGAGAAGAGTCAAGAGGGAGTTTCTATATAAAATGGCTTTTAAAACAAAGAACCAGTCTGTTAAAGAGGTCTACAAATTAGGCCTGGTGCGGTGGCTCACACCTGTAATCCCAGCACTTTGGGAGGCCTAGGGGGTTGGATCACTTGAGGTCAGAAGTTTGAGACCAGCCTGGCCAACATGCTGAAACTCCGACTCTGAAAACCCATCTCTACTAAAAATACAAAAATTAGCTGGGTGTGGTGGTGGGCGCCTGTAATCCCAGCCACTCGGGAGGCTGAGGCAGGAAATTGCTTGAACCTGGGAGGTGGAGGTTGCAGTGAGTGGAGATCATGCCACCGCACTCCAGCCTAGGCGACAGAGCAAGACTCTGTCTCAAAAAAAATAAAGGAAAAAAAAAGGAAGTCTACAAATTGTTGGTCCCTAGAATAAATCTCAGACTCCTGGGCTGGCTCTGGGAGGTGCTGGATACCTGTTCTCAGCCTCTACACCTTTGCAAATATAATCGTCCCTCTGTATCCAAGAAGGATTGGTTCCAGGATCCCTTTATTTTATTTTTTATTATTTTATTTTATTTTTTTATTTTTGAGATGGAGTTTCGCTCTTGTTACCCAGGCTGGAGTGCAATGGCGTGATCTTGGCTCACCGCAACCTCCGCCTCCTGGGAACAGGCAATTCTCCCGGTCTCAGCCTCCTGAGTAGCTGGGATTACAGGCACGCACCACCATGCCCAGCTAATTTTTTTGTATTTTTAGTAGAGACAGGGTTTCACCATGTTGACCAGGATGGTCTCGATCTCTTGACCTCATGATCCACCCACGTCAGCCTCCCAAAGTGCTGGGATAATAGGCATGAGCCACAGCGCCCAGTCGAATTCTTATTATTTTGAACTAGTAAGATTCACAAGAAGTTGCAAAGAAAGGGACTGAGAGGCCTTGTGTACCCTTTATCTCGTCTTCCCCAGTGTTAGCATCTTGCATAACTGTACAATATCATGACCAGGAAATTCACATTGGCACAGTCCACAGAGCTTATTCAGACTTCATCAGTTATACATGTTCTCATCAGGGCAGGGGTGGGCAAGGGGGAGTTGTACAGAATTATTTCTTTCTTTCTCTCTTTTTTTTTTAGTCAGAGTCTCACTCTGTCACCCAGGCTGGGGTGCAGTGTTGGGATCTCTGCTCATTGCAACCTTCACCTCCCAGTTCAAGCAACTCCCCTGGTCTCAGCCTCCCAAGCAGCTTGGACTACCGGCGCGTGCCACCCCGCGTGGCTAATTTTTGTATTTTTAGTAGAGACGGGGTTTCACCATGCTGGTCAGGCTGGTCTCGAACTCCTGACCTCGTGATCCGCTTGCCTTGGCCTTCCAAATTGCTGAGATTACAGGCGTGAGCCACCGCACCTGGCAAATTCTATCACATGTGTAGCTTTGTGTAATTCCCACCACACAAAAAACCCAGAACCATACCATCACCACAAGACTCTACGAGGGGAGGGATTTTTGGTCAGATTTGTTTGCTCCTGTACCCCCAGTACAAAGACCAGAACCTGACAGAATAGGTCCTCAAAATCTGTGGAGTTGAAAAGGCAGTAGAGGGTAGTGGAGACAGCACAGACTCTGAAGCCTGGACCACCTGAGTCTGAGTACTGGCTGTGCAACCCAGTGGCTGTGTGACCTTGGGGATACAACTTAAACCTGTCCCTGCCACAGTTTCCTCTTCTGTAAAATGAGGATAATTAACGGTACCTCAACTTTGTAGTGTTGTGGTGAGGATTCAAAGAGTCACTGGTAAGACATGTTAAAAAGACCGTAAGGTATGAATTAATACATGCAGACACGTAGTAACTATCAGCCCCCATAAGCAGCGGCCACTGTTACTTTTATCCTTTTACATCACAACAGAACAGATAGTGCTAGGAGCCATAAGAAAGGTAAAAATTAACTATTACAACATTGTTGAACGGCTGACAGTTCCTTCCCACACTTCCCAAGCAGGTCGAAATGACTCGTAGCCCTCTGGGAAAATGGCACTTGTTCTCCGCCTGCTCAGCCCCGACTGGGCGTTCCCAGTCCCCGGCGCCCGGAGATGACGGACGCTTCCCTCGCCATCCCTTAGGGTTAGTCCCGCCCAATCTGCTCTTTCGCTTTTTGGAAGGGCTTCTGCTTTGGCATTTATCACTGGCTGTCTGCCTCACTTACGAAGCAGGGTGCCCCTAGCACACTGCCGGGCCCCTGGGGGAACCCACTTAGGGAAGTGAAGCAAAGCGAACTGCATTTGGCAGGAAGCAGTGCGCTTTCCCACGGCGCCACGGGAACGCACGGGAGCACACGCGTAGACTGAAAAGGCGCTAGGAAGAGGCGGTCGGCGCGCCGCGTCACCTTCCAAGCTCCGCCCGCCAGAAGCGCCTTCTAAGCTCGTTCTTCCGGCTGCTTTCCTCCTCTCTTCCTTTCTCCGCCATCGTGGTGTGTGCTTTATTCCGTTTCTCGCCATGGTAAGTCCATCGGCCCCCATCGGCCCCGGGGTAGGTTCCCAAGACTCGAGGCCTCCGCCACGAAATGCCTAGGCCGCGCAGAGCGTGGAGGGGCAGGAGCCTTTTAAAGTCTTTTACAAGAAAAGGTCGAGTTCGGCCATTGTTGTCTTCGTGGCCTGGAGGGAAGCTAGTGAGCCAGCAAGCAACCTGGAGAGGGACGGACTGCACTGCGGCCGCGGATTCGAGGCCAGGCCGCTGCCGAGACGGGCAGGGATTCCGCTTTCCCTTCACTTGTAGCGATCTCTGGTTCTGGAGGCGGGGTGTAGGGGATGGCAGCCGCCCCCGAAATCGTGGGGTGCCCGTGGCTCGCGCATCGTGGAGGGTAATCAGGAAAGTAATATGGGCTACTGGTTTTCGAAAAGGGTTGAACTTGGCGCGGAGAGGCGAACCACATGTTTAGATTCCAGGACTTTTGTTTACAGGACGTTTATTCGGAGACGTGAGCATCACCCCGTGGCAGTGCCTAGGACAAGGGGTATTTTGTGAACCTGTATGTCATTCAGGCCTTCTTAGTAAATACCAGCAGCGGACCAGTCACTGTTTCACTGGGAAATGTAAAATGTTGATTGATTTCTAGATATGGAGGCGAATAAGTAGTAGTATTTTACAGTTTGACAGAATTTACAACTACTGTGGACGGGGAGAAGTGGGTGTAATCTTTGCCTTCTTTATATTGGCTCCCATTATTATGCAAGCGTATGTTCGAGGTTGGCCAGGCATTAAATGTGCATCTGTGCCATTTTTGCAAGATTATTCTGTAGATTTGGGGAAGTATTGGGGTTGGCCTTCTATGACTGAAGGTCTTTATGAAAGCCAAAAGATGCCAACTAGAAACTGAGACAGTCATCCTTGGAAAAGTAAAAGTGACATTTCATTTATTTTTAAATTTTAAAGTTTATTTATTTTTTCTTTTTTTTTTTTTCGTTCTTGAATTTAAAAGTTTATTTTTTTGGCCAGTGAAATTTAGCAGTGGGGCTAGAGTTAGGATTAATACGGAAATGGCGAGTGAGTTAGATCTTGTGAATGTCATGGACTTTGCCTAAGTCTTAATTAGCCTCCCGATGACACTAGAAAAGTATGTACCCTATTTTACAAAGTACAGCACTGAGACTGTTTGACTTGCAAGTGGTAGGTGGTTCTGTTTGACTCAAAGCTGTGTTCTTCCCAGGAAGCCAAGTTAGCCATTCCCAGTGTGGTCTGAGTCCTTGGGGGACTACCTGGTAAACTGGAAGGTAGCCTCTGGCTGTGGAGCAGAGAGGACCTGGGTTTGAATCCTGGTTCTGCACATTGATGCTCCGATTTTGTGCATTTTTTTTTTTTTTTTGAGACAGTCTCGCTCTGTCGCCCAGGCTGGAGTGCGATGGCGCACTCCAGGCTCACTGCAACTTCCTCCACCTCCAGTGTTCAAGCAATTCTCCTGCCTCAGCCTCCCAAGTAGCTAGGATTACAGGTGTGCACCACCCCGCCTGACTAATTTTTGTATTTTTAAGTAGAGACCAGGTTTCACCATGTTAGTCAGGCTGGTCTCAAACCCCTGACCTCGTGATCTGCCAGGCTTCTGCATGTTTCTTAACCTCCTGATTCTACTTATTGTTGTTATTATTTTTGAGACAAAGTCTCTCTCTGTCCCCCAGGCTGGAGTGCAGTGGTGCAGTCTCTGCTCACTGCAACCTCTGCTTCCCAGGTTCAAGCGATTCTCCTGGTTTAGCCTTCCGAGTAGTTGGGACTACAGGTATGCACCATCACGCCCAGCTAATTTTTGTATTTTTAGTAGAGATATGTTGGCCAGCATGGTCTCTTGACCTCATGATCCGCAGCCTAGGCCTCCCAAAGTGCTGGGATTATAGGCGTGAGTTAGCACACCCGCCCTCATTCTACTTACTTTTATTTGAACGATAGAAACTGATATCTGCCTCCAGAGAAGTGAGGGTCAGAGGCTTGTCTTGATGGCTTAGCATTGAGAAGATTTGGGGACCAGGGTATGTGTTAAGCACTCAAATATTGGTTCGAAGGAGTTATTTGAATCATTTGGGCAGGCTGTAATATCATTGTCTAAACAGATTGCATTTTCTTCCCAGTCTTCTCACAAGACTTTCAGGATTAAGCGATTCCTGGCCAAGAAACAAAAGCAAAATCGTCCCATTCCCCAGTGGATTCGGATGAAAACTGGTAATAAAATCAGGTAAGACCCTCCATCATACTGCTTGTATTTTGTGAAATGTAAGAGTCACGTCCCTGGCTGGCCAAGGTTACTTTTTGAGTATAAATACATGATTAAAATTGCATGCTATCTAATCCATCCTCTGACATCAATCTCAAATTCCTTTTTAAAAACATGCTTATGCCAGGCGTGGTGGCTTATGCCTGTAATCCCAGCATTTTAGGAGGCTGAGGTGGCTGAATCACGGGTCAACAGTTCGAGGCTAACCTGGGCAACATGGAGAAACCCCGTCTCTACTAAAAATACAAAAAGTAAGCCAGGCATGGTGGTTCACACCTGTAATCCCAGCACTTTGGGAGGCTGAGGTGGGCGGAGCACCTGAGGTCAGGAGTTCGAGACCAGCCTGGCCAACATGGCAAAACCCTGTCTCTACGAGAAAAAAAAATAGCCAGGTACGGTGGCATACACCTGAAATCCCAACTACTGGGGAGGCTGAGGCAGGAAAATTGCTTCAACCCAGGAGGCAGAGGTTGCAGTGAGCTGAGATCCCACCACTGAACTGTAGCCTGAGGAACAGAGCAAGACTCCCATCTCAAATAAACAAACAAGAAACACATTTCTTTTGTTTCTGTACTGCATCCAGCCCAAGTGAGCTTAGGGGCAGACACTTTTCCAGTACTTGTTAATTTCCTGGTCATCTTCAGTCTGAGCTAGGTTGTAAGGTAGAAGGCTGTCTTATACACATCCTGGGGCGTGGGGGAAGACCAGTCTGTTTTTAGGCTTTTTGGTGGGTTTTTGTTTTTTGAGACAGGATCTTGTTCTCTTATTATATATATTTTAAGAGATGGGTTACACCATGTTGGTCAGGCTGGTCTTGAACCCCCGAGCTCAGGTGATCCACCCGCCTTGACCTCCAAAGTGCTTGGATTACAGGTGTGGGCCACCACGCCCAGCCTTGTTCTGTCTGTGTTGGCACTATCACTGCAGCCTCTACATACCAGGCTCAAGTGACCCTACCACCTCAGCCCTTTGAGTAGCTGGGGCTACGGGCACATGCCACTACACCTGACTAATTTTTAAATTTTCTGTAGAGGTGGGGTTCTCTCTGTGTTGCCCAGGCTGGCCTTGAACTGAGCTCAAGCAATCCTGTCTCAGCCTACCAAAGTGCAGAGGATTACAGGTGTGAGCCATCGCACCTAGCCCCGTTTTTAAAATATTTCTCTTTTCTAAGGAGAGACTGGTAAACTGCTCTCTACTGCAGAGGTACTTGAATTGATGATTTCAAAGGAAAAACACTTTAGAATTGCTATGAAGGACCAAGGTCAGCTAGACTAACTCCAGGGAGAGCGCCTTTTTCAGCCCATTGCTCTTTGGACCTGATGGGCCTTGGGACAGGTCTTAAAAGGAGGAAAATTAAGCATCAAGAATCAGTGAGAGATGTCCAAGTTTCAGCAGTCGCGCTCTCTCACCCAGGCTGAGTGCAGTGGTGCAACCCTCACGCAGTTTCCTGAGTAGCTGGGACTGCAGGCCTAAGCTGACACTGTAGGATGAGCCTAGTAATTGGGTCTCTCTTGAAGGACATTGAAAGCTCAAGAGTTCCTAGTTAGAACTAGGCACTCTTTTTTTAAAAAAATTAATTAATTAATTAATTTTAAAAAGGCTAATCAAGTGAAGCGGTGGGAGTGGAGAAGGAACAAAGAAATCTGTAACTGGTTGTGATCAGTTAGTTGTAAACACCACTGCACTTGGACCAGCCAGAACTAGGCACTCTTGAAACTAGTTAGAACTTGATTTGACTTGTGTGGCAAACCTAGTGGGATTGGTTTGCTAAGAAGACTTAAGGTGTGGCTTGTTAGGGCTGAAGTTGAGGGCCCATTTCCTTAGTTCATTTAGCCAGTTAGATGTGAAAATGTTAGTTAATTGCTTACCTTTTGTTCACCGATACTAAACACTATCCTTTATTATTTGATCCCTCTACATGAACATTGGTTTCTCTGTCCTGCCTGACTGGTGGGACCTGCTTTATAGGTTGTGAAGAATGAAAGAAGTATATATAAGCCAGGCACAGTGCCTCACACCTGTATTTGTAGCACTTTGGAAGAAGCCAAGGTAGAAGGATTGCTTGAGGCCAGAAATTTGAGACCAGCCTGGGCAACATAGGAAGATGCCACTCTCCCAATCTCTACCAAAAAAAATAATTAGCTGGGCTTGGTGGCACGTGCTTGTAGTCCTAATTACTTAGGAGGCTGAAGTGGGAGGATCACTTGAGCCCAGGAGTTGAGAGGCTGCAGGGAGCTGTGATCTGGCTACTGTTTGCAGCCTGGGCAACAGTGTGACCCTGTCTCAAAAAAAATGTATGTAAAACTCAATGTCTAGTTCAATAAATAACCTGCTGTAAAACTCTGGTCTTCCAGAATTGGGAAGGTATTTTGTATGTAGGATTATATACCCTTGACCCAGAGAATTGACCCAATGGAAGGATATTCATTGCCTCAGCTACCTTCCAGCTTTAAAAATGTATTGAAAGCAGGCTGCAATTACAGTGCTTCATTTTGTGGAAGTACTGCCATTATCCTGCTGAAAGAAAAGCCGTGTTAATCATTTTTGGCTTTACCTTTATGAGGGTAAAATCATGAGAGATTGACACAGACAATTCTGGGATCGCCGTTCCCCTGCAGCAGACGTGAATGGGGCAGTTAATTGATTATAAAGATCATGCGAGGCTGGGTACCATGGCTCACGCATGTAATCCCAGCACTTTGGGAGGCCAGGCTGGTGGATCACGAGGTCAGGAGTTCAAGATCAGCCTAGTCAAGATGGTGAAACCCCGTCTCTACTAAAAGTACAAAAATTAGTTGGGTATGGTGACGCACGCCTGTAGTCCCAGCTATTCAGAAGGCTGAGGCAGGAGAGTCCCTTGAACCTGGGGGGCGGTGGTTGCAGTGAGCTGAGATTGTTCCACTGCACTCCAGCCTGGGTGACAGCAAGACTCAAAAAAAACCACATGCGGGAGCTTTTATGTGTGTGTGACCCATTATGAGGGCATTCAGAATGTCTGTTTACCCCCAAGTCCATTGAATCAAAAGTGGGTGCAGGTACACTTGGAGAGAGCGGGCTTCCCACTATTTTGATCCCAGTTAAGAGCCTAGCTTTGAATCATTTGGAGAGGATAAAACTTGGCTTGGCTAGTTTTTAAACACACAGGGAATCATTTTTTTAACTCCAGAAAGAGCTCCAAACTTGTTTAAGGAGGGAAAAGTGGTGCCCTTTGTATTTTGTGGTACTGAAAAGGTTGTGTGAATGGAAAAAGCTAAACTGTGGGACCGCCTTTGTAACTGGACTTTTTTTCTGTGTAGGTACAACTCCAAAAGGAGACATTGGAGAAGAACCAAGCTGGGTCTATAAGAAATTACACATGCGATGGCACACATATTTATGCTGTCTGAAAGTCACAATCGTGTTACCAAATCAAGCTGAAAAATGTCACCGCTATCTGGAGAAGTTTGAACAGTTTCCTCTCTGGATCTGTTATGAAGGCATTAGTTAGTACAACCCACAGTGCTTCTATTATTCATGTTAAAAAAAAACAAGAAGGCTTTGGTTGCCTGGGTTCAGTAATAAATATGTGAGACCTTTCACTTCTATTGCTGTTGTATTGTGGTTTGTGATGTACTGAATTCTCCCTTCCCTGCCAAACCTAACAGCACTATCCAGTAGAACTTTCTGCAATGATAGAAATGTTCTCTGTTTGCCATGTGCTTGAAGTGTGTTTAGTGTAAAGGACTAATTCTGTGATTTTTTTTTTTTTTTTTTTTGGAGACCGAGTCTTAGACCATGATCATTTCACCATGTTGGCCAAGCTGGTCTCAAAACTTCTGACCTGCCCACCTCGGCCTCTGAGTGTGAGCCACTGCACCTGGCCTTGTAAATTTTACTTAATGTGACTAGTGGCTCCTACACCTTATGTTTTATTTTTTGAGGCAGTGTTCACTCTCGTCGCCCAGGCTGGAGTGCAATGGCGTGCTCTTGGCTCACTGCAAAGAGCATAGAAACCACCTCTCAGGTTCAAGTGATTCTCCTGCCTCAGCCTCCCAAGTAGTAGCTGGGATTACAGGCACCTGTCACCATGCCAGCTAATATTTTTGTATTTTTAGTAGAGATGGTGTTTGACCATGTTGGCCAAGCAGGTCTCCACCTCCTTGCCTCAGGTGATCCACTCGGCCTTCCAAAGTGCTGGGATTTATAGGTGTGAGCCACCGCACCCACTCAATTTGCTGCCTGTTTTTGTACAGCCTGTGAACTATATGGTTCCCATTTTTTTTTTCTTTTTTTGAGACTGAGTCTTGTCACCCTGGCTGGAGTGCAGTGGCACAATCTCAGCTCATTGCAATACTTGCCTCCCAGGTTCAAGTGATTCTTCTGTCTCAGCCTCTTGAGTAGCTGGGATTACAGGCACGCACCACCACGCCTGGCTAATTTTTGTAATTTTTAGTCTAGACGGTGTTTTGCCATGTTGGCCAGGCTGGTCTCAAATTCCTGACCTCGTAATCCGCTTGCCTTGGCCTCCCAAAGTGCTGGGATTACAGGTGTGAGCCACTGCATCTGGCCGGATTCTACATTTTTAAGTAGTTGAAAGAATATTTTATGCTATTTTAAAGCAAATAAAAATTTCTGGCCAGGCGTGGTGGCTTATGCCAGTAATCAAGCACTTTGGAGGCCAAGGTGGGTGGATCACCTGAAGTCGGGAGTTCAAGACCAGCCTGACCAACATGGTGAAACCCCATCTTAAAAAAATGTCTTTCAATAAAATGTTCTTGTTTCATAGCCATGTGCGTCATTTGCATATTACGTATGTAAATGTAACCTAATGCACAGAGATCATGTGGCCTGCAAAGCCTAAAATATTTATTCTTTGCTCTTTATGCAAAAAGAGGACTCCGGAGAGTTCACTATTGCTTTAAAAATCTAGGTTAAGGCCAGATGCGGTGGCTCACGCCTGTAATCCCAGCACTTTGGGAGGCCGAGGCGGATGGATTGCCTGAGCTCAGGAGTTCGAGACCAGCCTGGGCAACATGGTGAAACCAAATCTCTACTAAAATACAAAAAATTAGCTGGGTGTGGTGATGTGCACCTGTAATCCCAGCTACCCCGGAGGCTGAGACAGGAGAATTGCAAGAACCCCAGTGGAGGTTGCAGTGAGCCAAAATTGCATCACTGCATTCCAGCCTGGGTGACAGAGGGAGACTCTGTCTCAAAAAAAAAAAAAATCTAGGTTAATTGTTGACATTGTAACAGGTAATGGCATTGCCTGACTTACTGAAAAGCTACAGCTGAGTGAATGTGCACAGTGGAAATCTTGTGGGTTTGAGCTTTTACCTGGTTAGTTCACTTCTTTGATACCCCTTGCAGTGTACCTGGCTGAAGCATCACCAGGGAATTGTTTCACATCTCAAAGAACCACTAGCAACTTCAGATTTAGAGATGATACAGTAGCAGATTATTGGCCACCTTTGTGTCACACACTGTTCTAGGTACTTGGGATTCATTGGTTGATAGACAAATTATGTGGCATGTTAAGTGGTAAGAGTGAATAAGCCAATATACAAGCCTTAGCAGACCTATTCTGTAGAAAAGTTGAGGGAACAAAGCTCCCCCAATTACCAGTGGAATTAGGATTGAAACTGCCGCAGCAAGGGAAAGAACAGGGTTTAGCTGCAATTCCCTGCCCAGTCAATAGGGGGCCTGTGCTGCCTGGACACAGCCGAAAAGGCAGATGGCAGCAAATACGGGCTGCTGCATAAAGTGTGCAAGTGGTAATGGGAATACACAGCAAAGAAGGCCCTGCCTACAACCACACTAGGAGGTTCAGATGAAAGCAGTTCCAGCCGGGCACAGTGGCTCATGCCTGTAATCCCAGCACTTTGGGAGGCCGAGGCACATGGATCATCTGAGGTCAGGAGTTCGAAACCAGCCTTGCCAACATGGTGAAGCCCCGTCTCTACTAAAAGTACAAAAATTAGCTGGGTGTGGTGGTGCGTGCCTGCAGTCCCAGCTACTCCTGAGGCTGAGGCAGGAGAATTGCTTGGACCCAGGAGGTGGAAGTTGTAGTGAGCCGACATAGCCCCGCTGCACTCCAGCCTGGGCAACAGAGCGAGACAGTCTCAAAAAACGAAACAAAAAGCAATTCCTAAGAGCACTGTGCTCACCAGAAGTGTGAAGAATGAGCTCCAGAATACCAAGGAACTTAGGAGCTTTAAAGGGATCTTTGGAAGCTATCTCCTGAACCCCTAGACTGCAAGTTTTTTCTTATCGTTTTTCTTTTTCTTTCTTTTTTTTTTTTTTTTTTTTTTGAGATGGAGTCTCGCCCTGTCGCCCAGGCTGGAGTGCAATGGTGCGATCTTGGCTCACTGCAGCCTCCACCTCCCGGGTTCAAGCGATTCTCCTGCCTCAGCTTCCCGAGTAGTTGGGATGACAGGCTCCCACCACCATGCCCAGCTAATTTTTGTATTCTTTTTAGTAATGACAGGTTTTGCCATGTTGGTCAGGCTGGTCTCGAATTCCTGACCTCAGGTGATCCACCCGCCTTGGCCTCCCAAAGTGCTGGGATTACAGGCGTGAGCCACTGCACCTGGCCCGACTGCAGTTACTTAAAAATGTTACTCAAACCTGGCTCAGTGGCTCACCTGTAATCCCAGCACTTTGAGGGGCTTAGGCGGGTGGATCGATTTAGCTCAGGGGTTCAAGCCCAGCCTGGACAACATGGCAAAACAAAAAATTAGCCAGTCAGGGTGGAGTGCACCTGTAGTCCTAGCTGCCCTGGAGGTCGAAGTGGAATGATCACCTGAGCCTGGAAGGTTGAGGCTGCAGTGAACCATGATCACGCCACTGCACTCCAGCCTGGGTAACAGAGTGAGACCCTGTCTCAAAAAAGGATACTCAAGTCCAAAGCAGAAGGACTTGATAAAATTAACTGACAGTCACAAGACAGGGAAATTTCTAACCATTTCAGAGCATTAGAAAGCAGTCTTGCGTTTCAGAGTAGGTTGGGTGTTTGCTAACTGAGCCCAAGGAGGTTAAGTGACAAGGCCAAGGTCTAATGACTGGCATAGCCAGCTTTCCCTACAGACCTCGAATAGGTAGGATTAGGATTTGGAGAAGAGGGAAATGACACGGACACGGGATTAGCCGTGTATAAGGGGTTTATTTATATTTTTTAATTTTTATTGTTTTTTTAGATGGATCTCGCTCAGCCACCCAGGCTGGCGTACAATGGCACATTCTTGGCCCACTGCAACTCCACCTCCCGGGTTCAAGAGATTCTCCAGCCTCAGCCTCCCGAGTAGCTGGGATTACAGGCCTGTGCCACCATGCCTGGCTAATTTTTGTGTCATTTTTAGTAGAGACGGGGTTTCACCATGTTGCCCAGGCTGGTCTTGAACTCCTGACCTCATGTGATCTGCCTGCCTCGGCCTCCCAAAGTGCTGGGATTACAGGTGTGAACCACCGCGCCTGGCCAACGGGTTTATTTGGAGACTAGGAGTTGAAAGCTGTGGAGTCTGTATCCAGTGGACCCTTGCTATCTTGTACAGTTGCCATTACCTGTTTCCCCATCTGTGAAGGGAGTTGGATTAGATCAGTGCATCCTGAAGGGAGGAATGGGAAATTGCAATATAGTTTAAGATTTCAAAAAGGTACTGAAATAGTACATCGAACTCCAAGAAGTGAAGCATTAGATGACACGTTTTGAAAGACAGGAAGTCACTGCTGTGGTGACATTGACCATCCCTTGACCTACTGAGAGGCAGGCAGCAGCCTGGTGGTTGAGTTTGCTGCTGTCTGTGTATTACCAGACTATAGTCTGGATTTATCAAACTCTGCTCTCGGGCTGGGCGTGGTGGTTCAGGCCTGTAATCCCAGCACTTTGGGAGGCCAAGGCGGGTGGATCATTTGAGGTCAGGAGTTCGAGAACAGCCTGACCAACATGGTGAGACCCTGTCTCTACTAAAAATACAAAAGTTAGCCAGGTGTGGTGGCACATGCCTGTGGTCCCAGCTACTTGGGAGACTGAGGCAGGAGAATCACTTTAACCCGAGAGATGGAGGCTGCAAGTGAGCCGAGATCTCTCCATTGCACTCCAGCCTGGGCAACAGAGTGAGACTCCATCTCAAAAAGCAAACAAACAAACAATTAAAAAACAGGCTGGCGCAGTGGCTCACACCTGTAATCCCAGCACTTTGGGAGGCCGAGGCAGGCGGATCACAAGATCAGGAGATCAAGACCATCCTGGCCAACGTAGTGAAATCCCATCTCTACTAAAAATACAAAATATGGCATGTGGGTAAAGCCCAATTACGAGTCGTCTTCTGGGTAAGCTCTCCTTATCTGGACTTGCTCTATTAGAGGAGGCATTGTTTTCTGGGTGGCTGAACATGCACTAATAGGAAGATAGACAAAGTTTTTTTCTTTAAAAAAAAACAAAACAAAATAAATTAGTGCCTGTAGTCCCAGCTACTCAGGAGGCTGAGGCAGGAGAATCACTTGAACCCAGGAGGTGGAGGTTGCAGTGAGCCAAGATTGTGCTGTTGCACTTCAACCTGGGCAAAAAGAGTGAAACTCTGTCTCAAAAAAATATAAAAATAAAAGTAAATAAATATTGATAGTAGCAATGTTGGGAAACCCTAGTCTAGTAGCACTGCAGCCAGCCACAGTGACCAATTAATTAATTAATTAATTTTAAGATGGAATCTCTCCCTGTAGCCCAGGCTGGAGTACAGTGGCATGATCTCAGCGCACTGCAACCTGCACCTCCTGGGTCCCAGTTCAAGCAGTTCTGCCTCAGCTTCCAGAGTTGCTGGGATTATAGGTGTGTGACACCACACCCAGCTAATTTTGGTATTTTTAGTAGAGACAGGGTTTCACTGTGTTGGCCAGGCTTGTCTTAAACTCCTGACCTCGTGATCCGCCCACCTCTGCCTCCCAAAGTGCTGGGATTACAAGCGTGAGCCACCGCACCCAGCCTTATTTTATTTATTTATTTATTTTTGAGATGGAGTTTTGCTATTGTCGCCCAGGCTGGAATGCAATGTCATAATCTCGGCTCACCACAACCTCCGCCTTCCGTGCTCAAGCAATTCTCCTGCCTCAGCCTCCTGAGTAACTGAGACTACAGGCTTGTGCTACCACGCCCGGCTAATATTTTATGTTTTTAGTAGAGACAGGGCTTCACCATGTTAGCCAGGGTGGTCCCGCCCGCCTCGGCCTCCCAAATTTTATTTATTTATTTATTTTCCTTTTTTTAGACAAGGTCTTGCTCTGTTGCCCAGGCTGAAGTGCAGTGGCACAATCATGGTTCACTGCAGCTTCAACCTCCCTAGCTCAAACAATCCTCCCACCTCAGCCTCCTGAGTAGCAGGGACTACAGGCAAGTGCCACCACGCCTGGCTAATTTTTATTAAAAAATTATTGTAGAGACGGGGTTTTGCTATGTTGTCCAGGCTGGTCTTAACTCCTGAGCTCAACCAGTCCTCTTTCCTCTATCTCCCAAAGAGCTGGGATTACGGGCATGAGCCACCACACCTAGCCCACAGTGAGCTTTGTTGACACACAGATCTGCTCAGTACAGCATTCTCCTACTTCCACTTGCTTTACGTTGCTCTTGTGATTCATATCCCTCCTTAAAATGCTCCCGAAGGAGCACACTGGCTCTTACCCACTTTTCCCTCCCTAAGCTGGATCCAGCCACAATGGTCTCTGTCCCTCAAGGTAGCATGT
The DNA here is from genome assembly GCF_049354715.1 of Callithrix jacchus. NCBI lineage: Eukaryota > Metazoa > Chordata > Mammalia > Primates > Cebidae > Callithrix > Callithrix jacchus. The sequence goes on along the minus strand of NC_133524.1, from coordinate 115,689,241 downwards.
ACGGGCCAGGCGCAATGGCTCATGCCTGTAATCCAGAATTTCAGGAGGCTGAGGTGGGTGGATCACTTGAGGCCAGGAGTTCGAGACCAGCCTGGGCAATGCAACACGGTGAAAATACGAAAATTAGCCAAGCATGGTGACACACACCTCTAATCCCAGCTACTTGGGAGGCTGAGGCAGGAGAATCCCTTGAGCCCAGGAGGCGGAGGTTGCAGTAAGCCCAGCTTGCACCACTGCACTCCAAACTGGGTGACAAAGTGAGACTCTGTCTCAAAACAAAAAAAATCACCCTCCACCCCTCCACACCTCCCCCAAACTCCCATTATTATCCATACTCCGGAGGCTGAGGCAGGAGAATCACTTGAACCCAGGAGGTGGGGGTTGCAGTAAGCTGAGATCACGCCACTGCACTCCAGTCTGGGTGACAGAGTAAGACTCTGTCTAAAAAAATAAATAAATAAAACTGGGCATGGTGGCTCACGCCTGTAATCCCAGAACTTTGGGAGGCCAAGGTGGGTGGATCACGAGGTCAGGTGTTTGAGACCAGCCTGGCCAAGATAGTGAAACCTCATCTCTACTAAAAACACAAAACTTAGCCCGGCATGGTGGTGGACACCTGTTAATCCCAGCTACTCGGGAGGCTGAGGCAGGAGAATCGCTTAAACCCGGGAGGCAGAGGTTACAGTGAGCTGAAACCACGTCACTGCACTCCAGCCTGGGCCACAGAGCAAAACTCTGTCTCAAAAAAAAAAAGTTAATCCTCCTCCACACCTTCCCCAAACTCCCATTATCATCAGTTTTGGAATTGTAGACTATTTTCTTTTTCTTTTCTTTTTTTTTGAGACGGAGTTTCGCTCTTGTTACCCAGGCTGGAGTGCAATGGTATAATCTCGGCTCACCGCAACCTCCGCCTCCTGGGTTCAGGCAATTCCCCTGCCTCAGCCTCCTGAGTAGCTGGGATTACAGGCACGCGCCACCATGCCCAGCTAATTTTTTGTATTTTTAGTAGAGACAGGGTTTCACCATGTTGACCAAGATGGTCTCGATCTCTTGACCTCATGATCCACCCGCCTTGGCCTCCCAAAGTGCTGGATTACAGGCGTGAGCCACCGCGCCGGCTTCTTTTTTTTTGAGACAGAGTCTTGCTGTGTCACCCAGCCTGGAGTGCAGCGGTGAAATCTTGGCTCAATGAGAACTCCAACTCCCAGATTCAAGCAATTCTCCTGCCTCAGCTTCTCAAGCAGCTGGGATTAGAGGCGCACACCACCACACTGAGCCAATTTTTGTATTTTTAGTAGAGCTGTGGTTTCACAATATTGGTCAGGATGGTCTCGAACTCCTGAACTCAGGTGATTCGGCTGCCTCAACCTCCTAAAGTGCTAGGATTACAGGCATGAGCCACTGCACTCAGCTGCCTGGCTATATTTTTAATGTTATTGAAATATAACATTCATGAAAAAAATTTCCCCTCTTTTTTTTTGAGACGGAGTCTCACTCTGACACCAGGCTGGAGTGCAGTGGCACAATCTCGGCTCACTGCAACCTCCGCCTCCCGGTTCCAGTGATTCTTCTGCCAAGTAGCTGGGACTACAAGCACACACCACCATGCTTGACTAATTTTTGTATTTTTTTAGTAGAGATGGGGTTTCCCCATGTCGGTCAGGATGGTCTCAATCTCTTGACCTTGTGATCTGCCCGCCTTGGCCTCCCAAAGTGCTGGGATTTCAGGTGTGAGCCACCGCGCCCAGCCCTTATTTTTTATTTTTGAGATGGAGTCTCACTCTGTTGCCCAGGCTGGAGTGCAATGGTGAAATCTCGGCTCACTGCAATCTCCGCTTCCTGGGTTCAAGTGATTCTCCTGCCTCAGCCTCCCAAGTAGCTGGGATTACAGGCACTGGCCACCTCACCCAGCTAATTTTCGTATTTTTTAAGTAGAGACAAGGTTTCACCATGTTGGTCAGGCTGGTCTCGAACTCCTGACCTTGTGATCCACCTGCCTTGGCCTCCCAAAGTGTTGGGATTACAGGCATGAGCCACCATGCCTGGCCAATTTTTGTATTTTTAGTAGAGATGGGGTTTCACCATGTTGGCCAGGCTGGTTTCAAATTCCTTAGCCCCAAATGATCCACCCACCTCAGCCTCCTGAAGTGCTGAGTTTACAGGTGTAACCCACTGTGCCCAGCCATCTTTCTTTTTTTCTTTCTTTTTTTTAAACCAAAGGAAGGCAATTGAACACAAGGCTTCAAAGATGTCTCATGAAATCCAAGGGCAGGGGGCAGCCAGGCTTCTAGAAGAACTAGAATCAGGGCCTTGAAAGCCACTGAAAGTCAGGCAGGCTGCCCTCGCTCTCTGGGCCTGAGTCTTCTACTCAGCTTGTTTCTGCATGTCTGTCTCACCCTTATTCTTTGCAGACCGGCCTCCTCTGCTTCTCTGAACACAAGGCTGAAGATGGCCTCCTCTCCAGTGGAAATGGATGGGAATCTCTGAATCCCAACAGCAAGATCATGAGAGGGAGAGGCCAATTGGTCCAACTTGGGTCACATGTCCAGTCAAGAGACAATTACCATAGGCCAGGTGCTGTGGCTCATGACTGTAATCCCAGCACTGTGGGGGCCAAGGTAGATGGATCACCTGAGGTCAGGAGTTCAAGACTAGCCCAGCCAACATGGTGAAACCCCATTTCTACTAAAAATATAAAAATTAGCCAGGCATGGTGGTGTGCACCTGCAATCCCAGCTACTCTGGAGGCTGAGGTTGGAGAATTGCTTGAACCTAGGAGGTGGATGTTGCAGTGAGCCAAGATCCTGCTGCTGCACTCCAGCCTGGGCAACACAGTGAGACTCCATCTCAACAAAAAAAGAGTCAATAACTATGGCTGAGAGGACAGGGTTATGCATAAGCTTGACTGCCCTGTGGGTGGGCTGGTGCCCATGGAAAGCAATATGGGCTTAGCAGACCTTCCCAAGAGCATCTGCTCCAAGGGCGCTCTGAACAAGAGACCTGTCTGTGTGCTAGTCCCGGCGTTGCCTCAACAAATCCCTTACCTCTCTGGGATTTTGTCCTCACGTGTTTGCTCCTGTTCTCTTGGTGCTTCCTACAGTCCTTTATGTTCATTTTTGCTTAAGTTCACTTTTCTGTGGGTAAATTTTCAGGGGCTCCCAAGGATACTAAGACATGGGAAAAATGGCATATCAAACAAACAAAGGATAATTCTGAAAGAAATTCGACAAGCTTATGAGTTGTGAGATTTGCAAAAGATATACCCTTTTGACCCAAGACCAGATTCTTGGTTTTGGGCCACAGGCTAGTTAGAAGTCCAAGCTGGAATAAAATGTTACCTCTCTCCGGAGACTCGGGATGACTCCCACTTTCTTATCTGAAGCCACTAGTTTCAGAGGAAGCCTTTGTAACTGCCTTATGCATTACAGCCTGGCACCTGTCTCTGAGTGTTCTCTGAGACACATACATTGATGCATTCCAAACAGCACAGGGTAGAGGTAACTTTTTCTATTGTTAGTAATTCATTATCACAGTTATGATTTAAAACATTAAAAAATAAAGTAACCATGGGGAAAACTGGGTACAGGCTATACAGAACTCTAATATTCTTGCAACTTTTTTGTTTTGAGACATAGTCTCAATCTGTCGCCAGGCTGGAGTGCAATGGCGTGATCTCCGCTAATGGCAACCTTCCACCTCCCTCAGCGATTCTCCTGCCCTAGACTCCCAAGTAGTTGGGACTACAGGCACGCACCACCATGCCCAGCTAATTTTTTTTTGTATTTTCAGTAGAGATGGGGTTTCACTATATTGGCCAGGATAGTCTCGATCTCTTGACCTCATGATCCACCCGCCTCAGCCTCCCAAAGTGCTAGGATTACAGGCGTAAGCTACCGCACCCAGCCAGCAACTTTTCTGTAAATCTAAAACTATTCTAAAATATAACTTTATAATTTTATTTTAAAATAAAATAAGTCCAGGTGCAGGGACTTAACACATGTAATTCCAGCACTTTGAAAGACAGAGGCAGGAGGATCACTTTAGCCCACCAGGAGCTAGAGACCAGCCTGGGAAACATAGTGAGACTCCATCTCTACAAAGAAAAAAAAAATTCTTTTAATTAGCCAATTGTGGTGTCACACACCTGTAGTCCTTCTACTTGGGAGGCTGAGGTGGTAGGATCACCTGAGCCCAGGAGTTTGAGGCTGCAGTTAGCTAGGATTGTGCCACTGCACTCCAGCCTGGGTAACAGAGTGAGACCCCCGTCTCTAAATAAATAAATAGCTAGGATTGTGCCATTGCACTCCAGCCTGGGTGACAACAGTGAGACCCTGTCTCGAAATAATGAAATGAAATGAAAAATGAAATGACCAAGCAGACACCTAAACTGCAGTGAAATTGATGAAGTATGCATTTAAAGTGTGGCACTCAAGGAGGCATGCTGATGGGAGAGTGCGTTCCTGGTTTATCTACAAATCACCAAAAGTTGATGAACTCCACGGACGATGTCTGCATCGTAAACACTTACCTTAAGTTGTGTCTACATAGATCAGTTCCCCATAGATTGATAGAAAAAATGTCCTCCTATTCGCAGAATGTCTGGTCTTAGCAAAACCCTTTGTGTAGGTGCTTTGGTTAACTGCTTGGGGGCAGCAGAGTGACATGGAGCGCTCACAAAACTTTGGAGCTGGCCAGGTCCGAGTTCACATCAAATACCTATCTCTCACTTACTAGTTGGGCGACTTTAAAGGAGTTACTTAACCTCTCTGAGCCTGTGTAAAATGGGGGCTAATAATATTATGCTATAACTTGCTGTGGCAATTAAATGAGGTGGTGTGTTAAAATTGCCTGGCCTATTGTATAATAGCAACCTTTAAGAGTGTCTGGTATATGGCTGGGCGTGGTGGCTCATGCCTGTAATCCCAGCACTTTGGGAGGCCAAGGTGGGCAAATCACCTGAGGTCAGGAGTTCGAGACCAGCCTGACCAACATGGCGAAACCCCGTCTCTACTAAAAATACAAAATCAGCTGGGCGTGGTGGCACACACCTGTAATCCCAACTGCTTGGGAGGCTGAGACGGGAGAATTACTTGAACCCGGGAGGCGGAGGTTGCAGTGAGCTGGGACTGTGACATTGCACTCCAGCCTGGGTGACAGAGCAACTCTGTCTCAAAAAAAAAGAAGTATTCACAGAGGCCAAGGGAAATACTCTGAACTTATATATTTTGAATGAAAAAGGTCTAATAAGGCTGATGCCAAAACAATAAATGTCCATAGCGTAAAGTGCATATTTATATTTTATTTTATTTTATTTATTTTTAAGCAGAGTCTCGCTCTGTTGCCCAGGCTGGAGTGCAATGGTGAGATCTCGGCTCACTGCCACCTCTGCCTCCCAGGTTCAAGCAATTCTCGTTCCTCAGCCTCTCGAGTAGCTAGGATTACAGGGGTGTGCCACCATGCCTGGCTAATTTTTGTATTTTTAGTACAGACGGGGTTTTACCATGTTGCCCAGACTGGTCTCAAATTCCTGACCTCAAGGGATCTGCCCGCCTCAACCTCCCAAAGTGCTGTGATTACAGGCGTGAGCCACCACACCCGGCCACATTTATACATTTTAATCACCCAAATGACATTGCAATATGCATGCACACATATTTAGTGTGTAATATTTGGGAATCACGAAATGATGATACTTTATACCAACAAGAACTTTGTGCTTCAAAAGACACCATGTCACTGGCATTTTTTTTAATTTTTAAAAAATTTTCTTCACTGGCATTTTGAAGAATGCTAGAGATAGTATGTGTTCCTGTTATCTATTGCTATGTAACAAACTATCCCAAAACCTAGTGGCCTAAAGCAAGCATTTTGTTTCCAACATCGTTTTGTGGGTCAGGGAAGTTGGGAAGACCTTGACTAGTTGCTTTTCTTCTGATCTAGTGGGGGCAGCAGGGGTGGAGGATCCACTTCTAAGATGCCTTCTCCACTCATATGCTAGGTGCCTTAGTGCTGCCTGGCCTTCTGCTCCCTTTCCTTACATGGGGTCTTATTCTCCAGGGCTGCTTTATGTGGCTTAGCCTTTTCACAGCGTGGTGCTTTTGGGGTAGGTGACTGCTTATGTAGTGACTGGCCTGATCAGCGGTTCCAAGAGACAGGAACTGGAAGTTGCCAGTTTCTTAAGACCTGGGCCCTGAAACTGGCACTGGGACCAGCTTCCTGGGGGTGGTCGTGCAGTTGCACAGGGCATTGTGCTTACTTTGATGCTCTGCTTTTGCTAACTTAAGTCTTGCTGTGTTGCCCAGCCTGGAGTGCAATGGCATGATCTTGGCTCACTGCAACCTCTGCCTCCTGGGTTCAAACAATTCTCCTGCCTCAGCCTCCCAAGTAGCTGGGATTACAGGCACACACTACCACGCCTGGCTGATATTTTTGTATTTTTAATAGAGATGGGATTTCACCATGTTGGCCAGGCTGGTCTCAAACTCCTGACCTCAAGTGATCCACCCACCTCGGCCTCCCAAAGTGCTGGGATTACAGGCATGAGCCACCGTTACTGGCCTATCTTGAAATTCTTAATTTCTTTTTTTTTTCTTTTTTTTTTTTTTTTTTGAGACAGAGTTTCGCTCTTGTTGCCCAGGCTGGAGTGCAATGGAGAAATCTCAGCTACCTGCAACCTGCACCTTCTGGGTTCAACTGATTCTGCTGCCTCAGCCTTCTGATTAGCTGGGATTATAGGCGCCCACCACCATGCCCAGCTAATTTTTGTATTTTAAGTAGAGATGGGTTTTCACCATGTTGGCAAGGCTGGTCTTGAACTCCTGACATCAAGTGATTCTCCTGCCATGGCCTCCCAAAGTGCTGGGATTACAGGCGTGAGCCACCGCGCCCGGCCTAACTTGACATTCTTAATTTCTTGAAAGGGGCCTCACATTTTCAGTGTGGGCTCCACACATTATGTATCTGGTCCCACACAGACTAGGTTATCTCTTTTCCTGTATTTTACTGGTCTAAGCAGTTTCAAAACCCACCCAGATTCAAGGGAAAGGGAAATAGAGACCACCTCTCAATGGGAAGAGTATCAGAGGACTTGTGGTCATCTTTAATCTGTCACAGCATGGTATGGGATAGGGGAAAGAGCACTGGAATCAAGAAATCTGAGGCTTAGTCCCAGTTTAGTTACAACTGGCCCACCACTAACAAGCCACAGCAGCTTTGGGGACCTCATCTTTTTTCCATTTGAAATGAGAAAGCTGGACTTGATCGCTAAGCTCTAAAATCATGAACCTATAATGCCACATTTGTAACTGTCTAATGTACGTCTAACATGGGGTTTATTCGAAAACCTGTTTCCAGGCCAGGCATGGTGGCTAAAGCCTGTAATCCCAGCACTTTGGGAGATTGAGGCAGATGGATAGCTTGAGGTCAGGAGTTGTAAACCAGCCTGGCCAACATGGTGAAACCCCATCTCTACTAAAATTACAAAACTTAGGCATGGTGGCAAGCGCCTGTAATCCCAACTCCTTGGGAGGCTGAGGCAGGAGAATCACTTGAACCCAGGAAGTAGAGGTTGCAGTTAGCTGAGATCATGCTACTGCACTCCAGCCTGGGTAACAAAGTGAGACTCTGTCTCCAAAAAAAAAAAAAAAAAAAGGAAAGGAGAAAGAAAAATTGTTTCCACAGGGCTCTCCAAAGGAAGAAGGGCATGGGAACGGAAGGCAAATGAATACAAAAAACACAACTATTAGTTTAATCAGAAAGCCAGCGATCTAAATTCAAGGTCAGCTGCTTCCAACGCCCACTTGTTCTTTCTACAAACACCCGTTTCAGACTATGAGGCAGATACACGGTGTTGGGTATTGGGTGCTGGGCTGCAGCAGTGAACCACATAGGTAGGCCTGCATCTTCTTGGGCTCCGAGCCTCATGGAGGCAGATGACGCTGCAGACACTTATAGCTCCTAGTGTGGAATGCCGTGGCAAGGAAGGCACTAGAGTTTTGGGAACCTGTCCAGAACATGGGAGGGGCTGAGGAAGAGCAAGTTGATCCCTGGAGGCTCAAGAGGAGTTAGGTTTTGTGGCTGAGGCTGCCCAGTGGAGCGTTCATGTCCTATGCAGACGAAACACTGTGAAAAGACCCAATCAAGAGAGAACTGGGAGACTCAGGAACTGAAAGTTACTGCATGGCACAAGTGTAGAAAGGGGATGTATTCAGGGGTGAGGGAAGAGGATGCAAAGGATGAGAACAGGAAGTAGTGATGAGGAATGAGGCTGGAGAGGTAAGCAGGTGCCAGATCATGAGGAACCTCTAAGTCTTGAGAGAGAGTTTCAATTCTATCCTGAGGCCAAGAGAAAGATTAAAGAGTTCAAAAGTAGACAGTGGCCTGTCAGGTTTGGGTTTAAGAACTCATCGATGTTAGTAGGCTGGGCAAGGGGGCTCATGCCTGTAATCTCAGCACTTTGGGAGGCTGAGGCAGGCAAATCACCTGAGGTCTGGAGTTCAAGACCAACCTGGCTAACATGGTGAAAACTCCGTCTCTACTAAAAACACAAAAATTGGGCCCAGTGTGGTGGCTCACACCTGTAATCCCAGCACTTTGAGAGGCCAAGGTGGGTGGATCACAAGGTCAGGAGATTGAGACCATCCTGGCCAACATGGTGAAACCCCGTTTCTACTAAAATAATATAGAAAATTAGCCGGGTGTGGTGGCATGCACCTGTAGTCCCAGCTACTCAGGAGGCTGAGGCAGGAGCACTGTTTGAACCTGGGAGGCAGAGAGGTTGCAGTGAGCCAAGATCGTGCCACTGTACTCCAGCCTGGCGACAGTGAGACTCCATCTCAAAAAAAAAAAAAAAAAAAAACACAAAAATTAGCTGGGTTTGCCCATAATTGCAGCTATTCAGGAGGCCGAGGCAAGAGAATCACTTGAACCCGGGAGGCGGAGGTTGCAGTGAGCCAAGATTGTGCCACTGCACTGCAGCCTGGGCGACAGAGCAATAAAGTGTCTCAAAAAAAAAAAAAAGAGTGTGTTTAACTTCATGTAACCTCACCTGTGTGCCTTTTTTTCCCTCCTGCATTCCTGTTATAATAATAATGACAGCTCCCGTTTATGCAGTGTTCCTATGCATAAGGCACAATGGTAAGCATGTTACATGCATTATCACCTTTAATCATCAGCCCAAATTTATGAGGCAGGTACTCATAATTCCATTCTTTTATATTCAAGGAAAGGAAGACCTAGGGAGAGTGACTGACTTGCCCAGGGTCTCACAGCTAGAAGGTGGTAGAACTCAGCTCTAAACAGACTGACTCCAGAGTCTCCTCCTCTGTGAGACAAATCCCTAGTACTATGCTATGCCTTATCCCTTCCCACCTCTTGGGAGCTTTGATCCACTGACTATTCTCGTTGACTCCTCTGTCTTCCTACTTCTCCTTCTCTTCTGTATCCTTTGTGTCATTACGCAAACAAGCTGTCACTCCCAAGCCGAAATAAAACCCCTCCCCTGGCTGGGCATGGTGGCTTACACCTGTAATCCCAGCATTTTGGAAGGCCGAGGCAGGTGAATTACGAGGTCAGGAGTTTAAGACCAGCCTGGCCAACATGGTGAAATTCCATCTCTATTAAAAATACAAAAAATTAGCTGGGCGTGGTGGCGGGCGCCTGTAAACCTAGCTAATTGGGAGGCTGAGGAACGAAAATTGCTAGAACCTGGGAGGTGGAGGTTGCAGTGAGCCAAGATGGTGCCATTGCACTCCAGCCTGGGCGACACAGCGAGAAGCTGTCTCAACAAAAACAAAAACAAAAACAGGACTTTGGGAGAGAATCTAGAGTGAAGAGAAAAGCTTCCAGAACTTCATCCTGGTAAACCCCAGCAATTAAAGCCATAGGAGGTCATGGAATACTAGAGAACAGTTTTAAACAGGAGGAAGTAGCCAACATTGTTCAGTGCTGACAAGAAGTGAACGAACATAAGGACTTGGATTTGGCAGATGGGAGGTGCAAAGGCATGAACGTACGTGTCCCTCCAAAATGTGTATGTTGTAGGCCAGGCATGGTGGCTCACACCTGTAATCCCAGCACTTTGGGAGGCTGAGATGGCCAGATCACTTGAGCCCAGGAGTCCGAGACCAGCCTGGCCAACATAGTGTAACCACATCTTTACTAAAAACGCAAAAATTAGCCTGGCGCAGTGGTGGGCGCCTGCAATCCCAGCTACTTGGGAGGCTGAGGCAGGAGAATTGCTTGAACCTGGGAGGCAGAGGTTGCAGTGAGCTAAGATCGTGCCACTGCACTCCAGCCTGGGTGACAGAATGAGACTCCATCTCAAAAAAAAAAAAAATGTGTATGTTGAAATTTAATCCCCAAGGTGATGGCATTAAGAGGAGGGATCTTGCTGGGCGTGGTGGCTCAGGCCTGTAATCCCAGCATTTTGGGAGGCCGAGGCGGGTGGATCACCTGATGTCGGGAGTTCGAGACCAGCCTGGACAACATGGCTAAAACTTGTCTGTACTAAATAGACAAAAATCAGCTGGGCATGGTGGCGGGCACCTGTAATTGCAGCTACTTGGGAGGCTGAGGCAGGTGAATCGCATGAACCCAGGAGGTGGAGGTTGCAGTGAGCTGAGATCACGCCATTGCACTCCAGTCTGGGTGACAAGAGTGAAACTCCATCTCAAAAAAAGAAAAAAAAAGAAAAAAAAGGAGGGATCTTTGGGAATGTGATTAAGTCATGAGGCTCTGCCCTCATTAATGGGATTAATGCCCTTACGAAAGAGACTTGAGATAGCTGCCTGGCCTTTCCATCTCTTCCAACATGTGAGGACACAAAGGTGCCATAAATGAGGAACCAGCTCTCAAAGGTGCCATAAATGACCAAACCTGCCTTGATCTGGGACTTCCTCACCTACAGAACACTGAGCAACAAATTTCTGTTCTTTAAAAATCACTCAGTCTCAGGTGTTTTGTTATAGCAGCAAGAATGGACTAAGACAGGAGGTCATCATGGGGGACCCCCCCTTTTTTTTTTTTTTTGGCTCACTGCAACCTCCACTTCCCAGGTTCAAGCAATTCTCCTACCTTAACCTCCAGAGTAGCTGGGATTACAGGTGCCCACCACTATGCCCAGTTAATTTTTGGGGAGGTTTGTTTGTTTTGGGATGGAGTCTTGCTCTGTCACCCAGGCTGGAGTGCAGTGACTTGATCTCGGCTCACTGCAACCTCCACCTCCCAGGTTCAAGCTATTCTCCTGCCTCAGCCTCTGGAGTAGCTAGGGCTACAGGCACGTGCCACCACGCCCAGCTAATCTTTGTACTTTATTAGAGACCGGGTTTCACCGTGTTGTCCAAGCTGCTCTTGAATTCCTGACCTCGTGATCTGCCCACCTCAGCCTCCCAAAGTGCTGGGATTAGAGGCGTGAGCCACTGCACCCAGCCTAATTTTTGTATTATTAGAAGAGAGGGGATTTTACCATGTTGACCAGGCTGGCCTCAAATTCCTGACCTCAGGTGATCCCCCTGCCTTGACCTCCCAAAGTGCTGGGATTACAGGTGTAAGTCATCACGCCCTTTCTGGAAGAAATTGCTCTGGGATGATGGAGGCAGAAGCCAGAATGCAGAAAGTTAAGAACTGAGGAAGAGGTAAGGAAATACAGATGATGAAGTAAGGAGACCTCTCAATAGACAGGCTTGACTATGAAGAGAAGAGAGACACAAAGTTGAGCCAGAAGGCTAAGGAAGACTTGAGCATTTTTGTCACCCAAAGTGACACTCCTATTAATCACTTAATAAATGTCTGTTGTACATGGACACATAGAGGGGAACGACACATAGAGGGTGGGAGGAGGGAGAGGATCAGGAAAAATAAATAATGGGGGCCGGGCACAGTGGTTCATGCCTGTAATCCCAGCACTTTGGGAGGCTGAGGTGGGTGGATCAACTGAGGTCAAGGAGTTAGATACCAGCCTGGCCAACATGGCAAAACCCTATCTCCACTAAAAATACAAAAATTAGCAGGGAGTAGTGGTATGAACCTGTAGTCCCAGCTACTAGGGGAGGCTGAGGCGGGAAAATCACTTGAACCCAGGAGGCGGAGGTTGCAGTGAGCTGAGGCAGAGCCACTGCACCCCAGCCTAGGCGCCAGAGCAAAACTCCATCTCTAAATAAATAAATAGCCAGCTGCTGTGGCTCACACCCGTAATCCCAACACTTTGGGAGGCTAAGGCAGGTGGATCATGAGATCAGGAGTTTGAGACCAGCCTGGCCAACATGGTGAAACCCCGTCTCTACTAAAAATACAAAAATTAGCTGGGTGTGGTGGCACACACCTGTAGTCGCAGCTACTCAGGAGGCTGAGGCAGGATAATTTCTTGAACCCAGGAGGCTGAGGTTGCAGTGAGCCAAGATTGCACCACTGCACTCCAGCATGGGCACTAGAGCGAGACTCTGTCTCAAAATAAATAAATAAATAAAATAATGAGTACTAGGCTTAATACCTGGGTGATGAAATAATCTGTACAAAACCCCCATGACACATGTATACCTGTGTAACAAACCCACACATGTGCACCTGAACTTAAAATAAAAGTTAAAATAAAAATAGAATGTCTGTTATACTGAACTGTGGGTAAATTTGAAGATACAGAAGACAATTTGTGTCAGTAAACCCTGAGGGGAGAGGGGGTTGAGAGCATGAGTGATATCTTGAAAGAGGACAGGCATGCTCCTTTGTCAGAACGAAGGGAGGGAGGGAAGATGGAGAGTCTTGGTGTGGAATATCTGTTATGCTGACTGGGGTGAGGGGGCATTCCTAGAGGTGAATAGGGTCAGGAGATGAAGGACATGTATACACTGATTCTATTCAGAGGATTTCAGGTTTAGCTTTGACCCCAGTTTATGACTTTATCTGAAAACAATATCTAACATATTTAATATTTGGTGTGCACTTACTAAGTTGCTGCCTTTACTTCTGTGCTTGAGAACAAGATAAGTTCGCTTGTTACAATTACGTCTGTCTTAGTCCATTTTTGTGTTGCTATAGAAAATACTTGTAGGCCAGGCGTGGTGGCTCACACCTATAATCCCAGCACTTTGGGAGGCTGAGGAGGGTGGATCACAAGGTCAGGAGTTCAAGACCATCCTGGCCAATATGGTGAAAAGCTGTCTCTACTAAAAATACAAAAATTAGCCTGCGTGGTGGCAGGTGCCTGTAGTCCCAGCTAATCGGGAGGCTGAGACACGAGAATCGCTTGAACCTGGGAGGCGGAAGTTGCAATGAGCCAAGATCACGCCACTGCACTCCAGCCTGGGCAACAGGCTCCGTCTGAAAAAAAAAAAAAAATTAGCTTCATGTGGTGATGAGTGCCTGTGGTAATCCTAGCTACTCAGGGGGCTGAGGTGGGAGAATCATTTGAAACCAGGAGGCAGAGGTTGCAGTGAGCCAAGATCACACCTCTGTACTCTAGCCTGGTTGACAGAGCAAGACTCTGTCTCAAACAAACAAAACAAAAATCAGTTATCACAGGGACTAACACAGTGAGAACTCACCCTTTACTGTAAGGATGGCACCAAGCCATTCATAAGGGTACCACCCCCAAACAGCTCCTTTTAGGCTCCACCTCCAAAATTGTGAATCTAATTTTTTTTTTTTTTTTGAGAATTTAGCTCTTGTCACCCAGGGTAAAGTGCAGTGGCATTGTCTTGGCTTACTGCAACCTCCACCTCCCAAGTTCAAGTGATTCTCCTACCTCAGCCTCCTGAGTAGCTGGGATTACAGGCCTGAGCCACCACGCCCAGCTAATTTTTGTATTTTTAGTAGAGATGGGGTTTCGCCATGTTGTCAGGCTGGTCTTGAACTCCTGACCTCATGATCCACTCTCCTCAGCCTCCCAAAGTGCTGGGATTACAGGCGTGAGCCACTGTACCCGGCCCAAAGTTGTGAATCAGATTTCAAAATGAGGTTTAGAGGGGACAAATATCCAAGCTATATCATTCTGCTCCTGGCCCCCCAAATCTTACGTCTTTCTCTCATGCAAAATACTATCAGCACCCCCAATAGTCCCCAAGTCTTAACTTGTCCAGCATCAACTCCAAAAGTCCAAAGTCTCATCTGAGACTCAGTACACATTCCTTCCCTCTGTGAGCCTGTAAAATCAAAATCAGGCCGGCTGGGCATGGTGGCTCATGCCTGTAATATCAGGACTTTGGAAGGCCAAGGCGGGCGGATCACTTGAGGTCGGGAGTTTGAGACCAGGCTGGCCAACATGGTGAAACTCCATCTCTACTAAAAATACAAAACTTAGCTGGGCGTGGTGGTGTGTGCCTGTTATCCCAGCTACTGGGGAAGCAGAGGTGGGTTAATCGCTTGAACCTGGGAGGCAGAGGTTGAAGTGACCCGAGATTGCGCCACTGCACTCCAGCCTAGGTGACAGAGTGAGACTCCATCTCAAATTAAAAAAAAAAAATCAAGATATTTACTTTTGAGACACTGTAGTAGAACAGACATTGGGTAAACACTCCCATTAAAGGGAAAAAAACCCCAAAGCAAGGGGTAACAGGTCCCACAAATTTCAAAACACAGGATATTAAATCTTTTTTCTGAGACTTGCTCTGTCACCCAGGCTGGAGTGCAGTGGTGCAATCATGGCTCACTGCAGCCTCAACCTCCTAGGCTCAAGCAATCTTCCCTCCTCACCTCCTGAGTAGGTGAGACTACAGGCTTGCACCACCATGCCAGGCTAATTTTCTAATCTTTTTGTAGAGATGAGGTTTCACTATGTTGCCCAGGCTGCTCTCAAACTCCTGCTCCAGCAACCCTCCTGCCTTGGCCACGTATTAAATCTTAAAGTTCCAAAATGATCTCCTTTGACCCCATGTCCCTGGGCACACTGGTGCAAGGGGTGGGCACCCAAGGCCTTGAGTAGCCCCATCCCTATGGCTATGCTGGGAGCAGCCCACGTGGCTACTCTCATAGATTGGAGTCCAGTGGTTGTGGCTTTTGCAGGCTGAGGATGCAGGCTGCTGGTGGGTGCACTATTCTGTGGTCTTGAGGGTGGTGGCCCTACTTCCACAGCTCAACTACCCCCTGGTAGGGATTTTTGCAGGGGCCCTACCCCTGCAGCAGACTTCTGCCTGGACATCTAGGCTTTCCCATACATCCTCTGAAATCTATGTGGAAGTTGCCAAGCTTCCAATCACTCTTATATTCTGCAAGTCTGCAGACTTAGCACCATGTGGAAGCCCCAAGGCTTATGGCTTTGGGAGCAGCAGCAACCACAGCAATACCTGAGGCCCTTTGAGACTGAGCTGGAGCTAGAGCCGCAGGAATGCAGATCAGTGGTACCCCAGGCCTGGCACACTCCTTCCTTCCCTTCCACCTGCCCCAGAACAAAAAAATTCTGTCCTCCTAGGCCTGTGACTTGAGTGATTTTTTTTTTTGTTTTGAAATGGAGTCTCACACTGTCACTCAGGCTGTAGTGCAGTGGTGCAATGTTGGCTCACTGTAATCTTCACCTCCTGGGTTCAATCAATTCTCCTGCCTCAGCCTCCCGAGTAGCTGGGACTATAGGTGTGCACTACCATGCCAGCTGATATTTTTGTATTTTTACTAGAGATGGGGTTTCACCATGTTGGCCAGGATGGTCTCGATCTCCTGACCTTGTGATCCGCCCACCACGGCCTCCCAAAGTGCTGGGATTATAGGGATGAGCCACCGCGCCTGGCTGAATTTTTTTTTCTTTTAGATGGTGTCTCTCTCTGTCGCCCAGTGGTGCCATCTCGGCTCACTGCAACCTCTGCCTCCCAGGTTCAAGGGATTCTCATGCCTCAGAGCCTCCCAAGTAGCTGGGACTACAGGCACATGCCACCACGCCTGGCTAATTTTTAAAATATTTTTAGTAGAAATAGAATTTCACCATGTTAGGCTGGTCTCAAACTCCTGACCTCAGGTGATCCACCTGTTGAGACAGTCTTGCCCTGTCACCCAGGCTGGAGGGCGGTGGGGTGATCTTGGCTCACTGCAACCTACACCTCCCAGGTTTAAGCGATTCTCCAGCCTCTGTCTCCCATCTGAGATTACAGGCACCTGCCACCATGCCCACCTAATTTTTGCATTTTTAGTAGAGACGGGGGGGCGGTTCACTATGTTGGCCAGGCTAGTCTTGAACTCCTGACCTCAGATGATCTGCTACCTCAGCCTCCCAAAGTGCTGGGATTACAGGCCTGAGCCACTGTGCCAGCCTGCCCTTAGTGATTTCTAAAATGCTTTCAGGGTCTTTTCACACCCTCTTGACTATTAGCACCTAGATCCCTTTTAGCCATGCTAATTACTCCAGCAAGTGGTTGTTATGTCAAATGTAAAAATATATAGCTTGTGAGGAACATCAGCAGAGGAACCAACATCTCCTTTGAGGAACAGTCACTCCTCTGGCACAGATGGAAAATAACTCGCAATAAATGCAAACATATTTATTTATTTATTTTTGAGACAGAGTCTCGCTCTGTCACCCGGGCTGGAGTGCAGTGGCACAATCTCGACTCAATGCAACCTCTACCTCCCGGGTTCGAGTGATTCCCCTGCCTCAGCCTCCTGAGTGCTGAGACTACAGGCTAGCGTCACCACGCCTGGCTAATTTTTTATATTTTAGTAGAGACAGGGTTTCACCATGTTGGCCAGGATGGTCAGGCTTCGAGATTCTTGGTGATCTGGACC
The DNA here is from genome assembly GCF_049354715.1 of Callithrix jacchus. NCBI lineage: Eukaryota > Metazoa > Chordata > Mammalia > Primates > Cebidae > Callithrix > Callithrix jacchus. The sequence goes on along the minus strand of NC_133524.1, from coordinate 115,672,540 downwards.
CCCTTCCGCTGCTCCAGCCTTGCCATTGACCACTCCCCAGCTTCCATACTCCTGCCAAACAGGCTGCCTTTATAGTGCCTGGTACTTGCCACACTCACCAGCCAACTCCCACTCACCCCTCGAGCCTCAGATCAGGGACCATCTTCCTCCTCGAAAGCCTTTTCTGTTTCTCTCGACCTGGATCAGGGCTGGATCAGGCTCTGCCCGCCCCCCCCACCCTCCCCCACCAGTGATCCCTCAGCAGCCCCTCCCCCGACCCATCACAGCCCTGCTTCTGTCTCCTTGCTCAGCTCCTCTGCTAGAATGAGGTCTTGCATCATCTACTTAACTCCACTTTGCTCTCCTGGAAAGGTTTGTCCTCGGGGGAATTTGCTCTTTCTCTTGGGGTAAGCATACCAGTCTTGCCTCCAAAAGCATACCAGAAATGCCAACGGCTTGATGTGAGGCACAGCGAGTTTTCAGTATGGGAGTTTGTCCCCTACAGCCAAACCTCAATTTTACATGAGAAAAACCTGTGGGGAAGAATAGCTGACTACAGGAAAACTACAGAAAGCCGCTTTCAAATCTTCCAGCTGACTTCGTTTTCATTTTGGAAAGAGTAGGGTGAACGCTTGCCTCAGGTCCCCAGATCTGCTAACACGATGCTTAGATTCAAACTTTTCCTACAAAAAGGAGACTACTGTTTTTGTTTTCATTTTTTGAGACGGAGTCTCGCTCTGTTGCCAGGCTGGAGTGCAGTGGCCTGATCTCGGCTCACTGCAACCTCCGCCTCCCGGTTCAAGCGATTCTCCTACTTCAGCCTCCCGAGTAGCTGGGACTACAGGTACCTGCCACCACACCCAGCTAATTTTTTTGTATTTTTAGTAGAGACAGGGTTTCACCATATTGGCCAGGATGGTCTCGATCTCTTGACCTTGTGATCCGCCCACCTCGGCCTCCCAAAGTGCTGAGATTATAGGCGTGAGCCACCATGCCAGGCCGGACTACTATTACAAGTGTCATTTTTTTTTTTAAATAAGTGTCCTTTGAATGCTCAGCACACGCCAATCTTCCCTCCAAGCCAGGAGCTTGCAGACACAGCCATGTGGCAGGAAGGCCCTACCCTGACAGCCTTCACCAAGCCCAACCCACCTTGGCAGCTGTCAAAGGAGAGGTTGTGGAACAGAAACCACAGTCCTGCATCAGTTGGCCTGTTCGCATCTATAAAATGGGCAGGGTGGAGGGCGGTTAATGTCAGGTGCCAATGCCAATTACCAGAATCTAGGAACTGTCAGCCCTCCCTCCTTCAATTACTAAAGAAAAGAAGTTCATTTAGGAAAGACAAAGGAAGGCCAGGTGCGGTGGCTCATAACTATAATCCCAGCACTTTGGGAGGCCGAAGTGGGCAGATCATCTGAGGTCAGGAGTTCGAGACCAGCCTGGCCAACATGGTGAAACCCATCTCTACCAAAAATGCAAAAATTGGGGCCGGGTGCGGTGGCTCACACCTGTAATCCCAGCACTTTGGGAGGCCGAGGCGGGTGGATCACAAGGCCAAGAGATTGAGACCATCCTGGTCAACATGGTGAAACCCTGTCTCTACTAAAAATACAAAAAATTAGCTGGGCATGGTGGTGTGTGCCTGTAATCCCAGCTACTCAGGAGGCTGAGGCAGGAGAATTGCCTGAACCCAAGAGGCGGAGGTTGCGGTGAGCTGAGATCGCGCCATTGCACTCCAGCCTGGGTAACAAAAGCAAAACTCCGTCTCCAAAAAAAAAAAAAAAAAGCAAAAATTAGCTAGGCATGGTGGCACATGCCTATAATCCCATCTACTCAGGAGGCTGAGGCAGAGGGAATCACTTGAACCTGGGAGGCGGAGGTTACAGTGAGCTGAGATCACGCCATTGCACTCCACCCTGGGCAACAGAGCAAGACTCTGTCTCAAAAAAAATAAAAATGACAAAGGAAATGCTCTATTACACTGTGTAAATATGTTTAACGTGTAGTTCCTGGAGACATGGGACAGGCTGAAAACAGTAAGAGGGTTTGAATCATTTCATGGTTGAGAAGACCCTCATGGGTTATTAAAGGAAGGCAGTGTGGGCCAGGAACAGTCTCATGTCTGTAATCCTAGCACTTTGGGAGGCCAAAGTGGGAAGATGACTTGAACCCAGGAGTTCGAGCCTAGGCAACATAGCAAGACCCTGTCTGTACAGACAAAAAAAAAAAAAAAAAATAGCTGGGCATGGTAACATGTGCCTGTAGTCCCAGCTACTTGGAAGCTGAGGCAAGAGGATCACTGGAGCCCAGGTGTTTGAGGCTGCAGTGAGCTGTGATCATGCTACTGTACTCCAGCCTGGATTAAGAGTGAGACCACATCTCAAAAATAAAAAATAAAGGGAGGTAGGAAAGTTTTGAGCACAGAGAGAAACAGGCCCACCAGGCAGAGATGGAAACCTGGATGGATGGGCTCAGGGTGGCGTTTCTGGTTAGTGGTGACTGTGTCTCCCTGGTGTTCACGGACTGGGATGAGAGGGCTAGGGAACATGCCAGTCCATTGCAAGGGCTACCCAAGCCTCCCGGGATACACTGCTGTTTTTAGAATGCACTGTTCTGTAAGGCAGCATGGGTCTGTAGCCAGCAACTGCTTTCCTGGCCTTTCAGGCTGAGTCAACCCTCCTGTAGTCTATTTAATTCATGCCATTTCTGAATGGGAGCAATTTTACAAGCTACAATTTATGCATTAAACTTAACTTTTTAAAAAGAATTTATATATATATATTTCAAGATAGGGTCTCATTCTGTCACCCAGGCTGGAGTACAGTGGAATGCTTTATAGCTCACTGCAGCCTCTAACTCCCGGGCTCAAGTGATCCTCCCACCCTAGCCTCCCTAGTAGCTGGAACTATAGACCTGCATCACTAGACCTGGCTAATTTTTGTGTATTTTTGTAGAGACAGGGTCTTCTATATTGCCCAGGCTGTTCTAGAATTCCTGGGCTCAAGGGATCCTCCCACCTCGGCCTCCCAAAGTGATGAAATTACAAGCATGAGCCTCCTCGCCAGGCCTCAACTTAAGTTTTTAAATACTGCTGAGCGGGCTTGGTGGCTCACGTCTGTAATCCCAGCACTTTGGGACCTGAAGCAGGTGGATCACTTGAGGTTAGGAGTTCAAGATCAGCCTGGCCAACATGGCAAAACCCTGTCTCTACTATAAATACAAAAATTAGCCAAGTGTGATGGTGCATGCCCACAATCCCAGCTACTTGGGAGTCTGAGGCAGGAGAATCACTTGAACACAGGAGGAAGAGGTTGCAGTGAGCCAAGATCATGCCATTGCACTGCAGCCTGGGCGACAGAGTGAGACTCAGTCTCAAAAAATAATAATCTGCATGTAGGCAAGTATAAAAATAATAATAATAAAAGTAAATAAAAGCTCCTGGCTGGGCACGGTAGCTCACACCTGTAATCCCAGCACTTTGGGAGGCTGAGGTGGTTGGATCATGAGGTCAGGAGTTTAGACCAGCCTGGCCAACATAGTGAAACCCCATCTGTTCTAAAAATACAAAAATAATTAGCCGGGCCTGGTGGCAGGCACTTGTAGTGTCAGCTACTTGGGAGGCTGAGGCGGGAGAATTGCTTGAACCCAGGAGGCAGAGGTTGCAGTGAGCCAAGATCGTGTCACTGCACTCCAGCCTGGGTGACAGAGTGGGATTCCATCTCAAATAAATAAATAAATAAATAAATAAATGCTGCTGAAGAAAGCCCTATCTTGGAAAAAAAAAAAAGTGCCCATGGGTGTGTCTCATTAGAGGCCACAAATCAAGGTAAATTACATGACTCACCATGGAAACATCAGGAATGTAAATTTGGAAACTCACCTTTTACTCCCTCCCCCCAGGCCCCTATATGACAACTCTTCTAGGATGAGGCTAGTACGTGAGGCCAGACCATCAAAGAGCTCAGGATAGAGGTGAATTGTGTGTTTCTCTTCAGAACCAAGGTGGAAGCAGCTTCTTCCAAGACAGCTCGGGCCATGTGTTCTGACAAGGAGGTGCCCCCCACCCAGCAGATCACCGCCCTGGGTTGGTGACCTCTACCCTGCAAACATATGCAGCTTCTTCCTCTGTGGTTGATAAGGGAGTTGGGGAAGGCACGGAAAGGACAGCTTTGTCGTGTGAAAGGAAAACATATTCCACTTTAATATACATAAGAAATCACCTGTGATACATGAGAAAAGGTACCAGTAAGGCCTGGTCGTCTCAGGAGAGGGTTGTCAGAGACTACCCAAGACCCATTAATGGCTGAGCCAGGCCGGCAGAGTTAGGCGTTTTCTCTGCATTGGTGGTTTACAATCTTAACTCATTCTTCCAGCGAATGTTTCCTAAGAAACCCAGGGCTTCTGCCAGCCCACTCTCCCAAGCAGGATCATGCTTCCTGCTCCCAGCTCCTTAGTCCTGAAGCTTTGGAACTCGGAGCCAGGCTGGCTTGGTACTTCGCTCTCTCTTGGTGAGGAGGTGCCCAAGTCCCCGGGTCCTCCAGGCCAGTGGTTACAGGAGACCTGGGACAAGTACCTGCGTTGGACCCCGACGTGGTCTGTTCCTTGCAGGTCCAAGCAGCGTCCAAGGCGCCTCTCCTTCAATGGAACCCGGGACAACCCGGGACAGAGGGAGGCATCGCCACAGCGTCGCGGCCCCTTCTAGCTCTCCAGTCTCTGTCCCTGTCCCGGTCAACGGTCCTTGAATGAGGGGAACAGATGGCGGAAAAGGCCATGCATTAGCGTCACCCGGCTGCCCGAGGCGTCCTTCTCCTTGGTCCGCGACGTCGCCGCTCTCCTGCTTGTCTCCACTACCGTCGCGCCCACTGCGCTCGCGGTGCATGTCGTACTCCACGCCGCGCTGCCGCTGCTGTTGTTATTGAGGTTGCGCCCGCTGCCTCTCTCCAGCTCCCATTCCTCAGCTCCTGACAGCTCCCGCAAAGTCCAGGGAGCGTCGGGTCGCAGGTAGTGGCAGGCCCGGTGGCCGCTGTGGTCGCGGCGCGTAGCGTCAGCGCCCAGGGCGCCCACCAGCACCTTGATGACCATGTCGTGGCCCTGCAGGGCCGCCAGGTGGAGGGGCGTGAGGCCGCCGCTGCCTGGGGCGCTCACGTCGAGCCGCAGCCCTCGGCTTAGGGCGAAGTCGTGAACCAGAATGAGCTCCTCGTGGCGCCCGTGCTTGGCCAGCCAGTGCAGAACCGAGTAGCCGGTGATCGGGTCGCCCCTCAGCAGCAGCTCCGGCTCAGCCTCCAGCAGCTCCCGCAGCACCTCATAGCGGCCCTCGGCGGCCGCCAGAATCCACGCGTGCTCTCGCGGCTCCAGGCACAGCCTGCTGCTACCCGGCCGCCTCGGCCCACCCGGCCCGCGCAGCTCCTGGGCGCGCTCCTCCGACAGCCACCCGGCCGGAGCCACCCGCTGCAGCCCCAGCAGCTCCCGCAGCGCTCCCCGCCGGCGCCCCGAGCCCAATCCAGAGTGCACCAGCGTGCCTAGGAAGGGGGGCTCCCGGGAGGCGGCGGCTGCGGCGTTGCCCCAGTACCTGCCCAGGCTACCAGTGTCCGCTCCCGAGAGGCGGGGCTGCAGGGCGCACCGCAGGCTCCGCGCGTTCGGCGCAAGAGAGGCCGTGGGTGCCTGGTTCGCGGCCCCTCCGGGCTGGGCCATGGTCTTGCAGCTGCCGCCGCGGCAGCCCCAGTGTCCAGCGTTCGCTGCCCTTCCCGGGCCCCAACGGGAGAGGAACTGGCGCTGGCGTTGGGGAAGGAAGCGGCTTGAGCAATTGGGTTCGGAGGGAGGGAGCAAAGGAGAGGACGAGGAGGAGGAGGAGGAGGAGGAGGAGGAGGAGGAGGAGGAGGAGGAGGAGGAGGAGGAGGAGGAGGAGGAGGAGGAGGAGGAGGAGGAGGAGGAGGAGGAGGAGGAGGAGGAGGAGGAGGAGGAGGAGGAGGAGGAGGAGGAGGAGGAGGAGGAGGAGGAGGAGGAGGAGGAGGAGGAGGAGGAGGAGGAGGAGGAGGAGGAGGAGGAGGAGGAGGAGGAGGAGGAGGAGGAGGAGGAGGAGGAGGAGGAGGAGGAGGAGGAGGAGGAGGAGGAGGAGGAGGAGGAGGAGGAGGAGGAGGAGGAGGAGGAGGAGGAGGAGGAGGAGGAGGAGGAGGAGGAGGAGGAGGAGGAGGAGGAGGAGGAGGAGGAGGAGGAGGAGGAGGAGGAGGAGGAGGAGGAGGAGGAGGAGGAGGAGGAGGAGGAGGAGGAGGAGGAGGAGGAGGAGGAGGAGGAGGAGGAGGAGGAGGAGGAGGAGGAGGAGGAGGAGGAGGAGGAGGAGGAGGAGGAGGAGGAGGAGGAGGAGGAGGAGGAGGGAGAGAGTTAGGGGAGGGCCCCAGCGCAGGCCTTGGGGGGCGTGGAGGGGTGTGAGCTCCAGCCAAGCCTCCAGGGCAAGCCCAGCTTCAGCGGCCGGAGTACCGCTGCTTCCGCAGCTACCCGGGGTCTCGGGCGGCCCCACCCCAAACGGCCAGGTGAGCTCGGCAGCCCCGCCTCCAGAACCGAGGGGCGGGCGCGGCAACCGGCTGGGAGCTGGCCTGCAGCCCTCGAGGCTCTGCTTCTCAGCATCCCAGCAGCTGCTAGGGAGAAGAGGCTCGATGGCGCCCTTCCGCAGCGGGCCGAGGTCAGCTTCCAGCCACGGCGTCCCAAAGTGCGGTGCTGGAACTCCGAGGCTCTGGCTCCCCGCCCCCTTCCTTCGCCCTTCCCTCTTATCTCTTCAGGAGGCTCCCTGCACTTTGTCCTCGAGTCGCCTTTGTCCCGCGCCTAGCATTCACGCAGGCAGCTTGGCTGCCCCATGTGACTGACTCGTCTGCCTGCCTTGCCCTTTGTGTGGCCTTGACCCTCCCCGCAGCGCCCAGGGCTGCCCAGGATTCCAGCAGAGAAGCCAAAGACTGGGGTTCAGGCTGACGCTCTTCCTAGGAACTGAGGAGGGATAGTCCCCTTTTGCACCGCCCTCTCTGTTCTGCTCTGAACCCTCTTCCCTCCCGTCAGTTTTCCCTAGTTGGCTTGGAGAAGCAGCTACAGGTGAATCTGAGCCGGTGCCGCTGGAGCGCCCTGTTTCTCTCTCTCTCTCTCTCTCTCTCTCTCTCTCTCTCTCTCTCTCAATATTGTATTGCGTTTTAGGTTTTGGGGTACATGTGAAGAGCATGCAGGATTGTTGCATACGTACATACATGGCAATGTGGTTTGCTGCCTCCATCCCCCCGTTACCTATATCTGGCATTTCTCCCCATGTTATCCCTCACCAACTCCCCCCCACCCCGCCCCGCTTTCCCTCCCCTAGTTCCCCGCTACAGACCTCACTGTGCGATGCTCCCCTCCCTGTGTCCATGTGTTCTCATTGTTCAACACCGGCCTGTGAGTGAGAACATGTGGTGTTTGATTTTCTGTTCTTGTGTCAGTTTGCTGAGAATGATGGTTTCCAGGTTCATTCATGTCCCTTCAAAGGACACGAACTCATCGTTTTTTTATGGCTGCATAGTATTCCATGGTGTATATGTGCCACATTTTCCTTGTCCAATCTATCATCAATGGGCATTAGGGTTGATTCCAAGTCTTGGATGCATCTCTTCTCTCTCCCCAGGTCCCCGCTTTCTGCAAATTCAAAGTTTAGTGGCTTAAAAAAAAAAATATTTAGCTGGGCACGGTGGCTTATGCCTGTAATCTCAACACTTTAGGAGGCCGAGGCGGGTGGATCACAAGGTCAGGAGTTCGAGACCAGCCTGACCAACAAGGTGAAACCCTGTTTCTAGTAAAAACACACAAAAAAATTAGCCGGGCATGGTGACACCCCTGCACTCCAGCCTGGGCGACAGAGGGAGACTCTGTCTCAAAAAAATAAAAGATGCTTTTTCTTTTTTACTCCTAACAGCAGCGTACTCTTTGCTCTTCCCTTCTCTTAGTAAAGGGTAGTTCTTGGCTTTACACCCCCACCATGTTAAGGCATTCAGTCAGTGAGCACCAGGGAGCCATAGAAGATTCTTGAGCTAGGGAGAGACACAGCCATGATGGAGGTTGTGTTAAAAGGTGATTTGGGAGATGGGGAGGCAGGAAGTCAGAAGACTGTTGCAGCAGTCTAGGCCAAGGGGGATGGAGGCTCAGGCAACTCAGCCCCACTCCCCCAGGACCACCTGTGGCAGCAGTGACAGAAGGTGCCAGAAGCTTTTCTTCCTTGGCCCTCACGTGTTTGGGGCAAGCCCTAAATATCTTGAGCTTTTCTTCAGAACAGCTTATGCATTTGTAATTTGGTTTTTGAACATCTACTATGTGCCAGGCACTGTGCTCGTTGCATTATATACATTAACTCTTTTCATCCTTCCAATGACCTCAGGTGCTAGGAATCATTTCTGTCCCCAGTTTGCAGAGAGGTTAGGATACTTGCTCAAGGTCACCCAGCAGGAAGTGGCAGAGCAGGTCTGTGTGACACCATAGCCTTTGTTCTGGCACACAGGAACTGGCATTCAAGCCTGACTTATCAACTGCAAATCACATACAAGCCCCAAATTCCAGCCAAACGGATAGACTTGTAACCTGAGCGTATCTATAACTTACACTCCTCTGCCCGGAACAGCTTCTCTGCAGTGAAGTTCTTTTCTTTCAAGGTTACGCTTAGTTTCCACCTCCAGCAAGTCTCCTCTGATGACCCCAGCCCAAAGTCATCCCTCTCTTTCCCCAACCTGTGTTTCTGCTACTTCTTTGGCATCCAGGATAGACTGCCTTGTGCTACATCTCTCTCCTCTTGCTCTCACATGCCAATGACGCTATAAACTCTTGAACACCTATGTCACACTATCCTTGCGTGCCTAGTAGTTACCCAAGAAATATTTCTTACGTTGTCCTGGTTTGGCAGCCTGGGAAAACGTGATTGTGTGTGTGTATATTGGGGGCAGGAGACAAGTATCCGTAGCCAGCGCTTCCATGCCTGCTCTCACATCCCTGCCCCAGACTCCAATCTACAGGACACCAAAAGCAACTCATAGATTGGGTCAACTCATTTTTTTTTTTTAAGGGATTTTTCTTCACTGAGTTGACTGGTCTCAGAGACCAGCCCTAGGCCCCAAATGGGCCCCAAGCTTTCAGGGTTTCATTTTCAAAATGAATCCTGACTGACAAGAACCTACTTCCGTTGCTCTGGAGATTCCCCTCCGCAACCCCAAATCTGTAAACACCAAACCACATGCACGCACTCACACTTCCAGAATATGCAAACAAACAGCTGTAGCAGTACTTTTTTTTTTTTTGAAGTCAAAATGCCAGCATGGAGAATGCAGGGTGGAAGAATGCTTGGACTATTAATTTTCCTCACCACCAAGCAGGCAACTCTCTTCCCTATCAACATGAATAATATCTGTGCTTCCAGTTCAAAGATTGCAAAGGCAGCCGCCTGACCAGTGCCACAGACCCATGATACATGTGCCCTTGCTTAATTCTGCTGCTAGAGACCAAAGCCACGGTGCCTCCCTAGCAACTTGTTTCATCTTTAATTAGCAGGAGATTTCACCAGCTGCACACACCACTCCCAGAACCACAACGCCCATCTCTATTTCAGTAGAGATGGTTTCTGGAATTTGATACCAGGGAATAGGATAGAGGGAGTGGAAGGCAGAAGGGATAGTACGTACTCACCTAAAATTAACATGCCAGTTATCTGAAACATCTGCTACCCCTCCAAGGGAGTGGGGCAAAAAACCCTCAAGCCCTGGGCAATGACTTCCCAAGGAGCTGAAGGCACAGTGGACATTTGCATTGTAAATTGTAACAATATCTGGTGTCTTTTCCAAATAGCAGCCTCTCTAATATATTTATGGGTTTATTTACTAGATCTTGGACTACTAGAACTAGAAGAGATCTTAATGTTTCACTGGCCTTTATTTTCCAGATGACGTTTAACTAACTCAGGGAGCATGGCAGAAGGCAGAGCAACAGATAAGCTGATGTGTTAGGCGTATATTGAAAATCTATCTTAGCTGGGCACAGTGGCTCACGCCTAATCCCAGCATTTTGGAAGGCTGAGGCGGGCAGATCACCTGAGGTCGGGAGTTCGAGACCAGCCTGATCAACATGGAGAAACTGCATCTCTACTGAAAATACAAAAATAGCCAGGCGTGGTGACGCACGCCTGTGATCCCAGCTTTTTGGGAGGCTGAGGCAGGAGAATCGATTGAACCCTGGAGGTGGAGTTTGCGGTGAGCTAAGATCGTGCTATCGCATTCCAGCCTGGGCCAAAAGGGAGAGACTCCATCTTAAAAAAAAAAAAAAAAAGAGAGAGAAAAGAAAATTTATCTTGATGAAGAGAGACCAGCTCAGAAATCTTAGTGGAAGTCAGCGGGAAATCATAGTTGATCTGCAAAAATTTAATTTACATGCAACTTGTCAGGAACATGCCCCTTGGGTGAAGCCAAAGGCTCCTGTATCCTTGGACTCTCAATGCAGTTTGCCACAGGGGCTTATGGATTCACAGAAATCCATGAGTGCAAAACAGTTGAGAGGCAGATGTGTGGAATATGGGAAGTAAAATTCCGCAGGTGTCCATAACCCTCGGTCATGGAGGGAATGGGGAACAACATTCTTTTTTTTTTGACAGTCTCCATCTGTTGCTTCTGCTGGAGTGCTGTGTGATGTGATCTCGGCTCACTGCAACTCTGCCTCCCAGGTTCAAGCGATTCTTATGCCTCAGCCTCCCAAGTAGCTGGGGTTACAGATTTGCACCAGCATGTCCAGCTAAATTTTGTATTTTTTTTCTCTCCCCTCCCCTCCAATTTTGTATTTTTAGTAGAGATGAGGTTTTACCATGTTGGCCAGTCTGGTCTTGAACTCCTGGCCCCAAGTGATCCAGCTGCCTTGGCACCTCCCAAAGTGCTGGGATTACAGGTGTGAGCCACCACACCTGGCTGGAACATTCTTGAGGTTCCAGATATAGAATGTAAATTTCCTTTCCTCCGAAAACCTCTGCTGATATCATCATGATTCTCAATGAGAAAACCATGAGAGAGAGAGCTCCTTTCTGTTCGTGTGTGAATATGTGTGCAAGAATGGATGTTTGAGTGGTATGTATGTGTGCCAGACATCACTCTCTGGTTGTGTGTATCACCTATGTGTGTGTGTGTGTGCACTCCAGACATCACTTTCCCCTTCCCAAGTGTCAGACCTTTACATGAGATCTCCTTTTGAATCCCTTTTCCTTAGACTACAGAACAAGTCATATTTGGTAAACAATTTTTAAAAATTATTTCCTGGTAGTTTGGAAGTACCCCACCCCCACCGCCGCAATCCTGCAGTAAGACCTGATGTATCCAACTAAAAAAAGAACTTATGATCTTATTTTGAGAGCTTGGTGAGCTTGAAATAGTAGAAAGTGGTGGGACCAAGTTGACAAGTGTGTGAACTGTGAGACCAGGGCTTCTACAAATGACTGAGGAGAAAGGCAGTGGGCAGGGAGCAGGAAGAAATCTGTAGGCCTGAGTGGAAGCAGGAAACCTGCCTAAAACTCAAGCTGGAACGGCTTAACTGGAGCCTGAGAGTCAGCATGGGCTCTGAAGTGTGACTAGAGAAAATTTCCATTACACATTTTATTGATACTGAGATTAAAAGAATGCCACATCCTGTAAAAAAGACTTAACGTATTACCGTATGGAGACACATGAGGGCGCTCTGACCAACTAGCAAGTGAGAAACGCAGAAAGGCTGTATCCGTTTCAACCTATAGGCAAGGAAAGAGGAATAAGGGGTCCTTTGCTTAAATTTTATTTTATTTTTATTTTTTTAGGACAGGGTCTCACTATGTTGCCAAGTGAGACCAAGTGAGGTCTTGAACTCCTGGGCTCAAGCAATCCTTCCACCTCAGCCTCCCAAAGTGCTGGGATTACAGGCGTGAGCTACCGCGTCCAACAACAGGCCGTTTTGTTTTGTTGTGTTTTGAGACAGTCTCAGTCTGTCACCCAGGCTGGAGTGCAATGGCACAATCTGGCTCACTGCAACCTCTGCCTCCCAGATTCAAGCGATTCTTGTGCCTCAGCCTCCCGAACAGCTGGGATTACAGGTGCCCACCACCACACCCAGCTAATTTTTGTATTTTTTGTAGAGATGGCATTGCCTCCTGTTGGCCAGGCTGGTCTTGAACTCCTGGCCTCAAGTGATCTACCCGCCTCAACCTCCCAAAGTACTGGGGTTACAGGCGTGAGCTACCACGCCCAGCAGTAAGTCCTTTGTTGGTATGCATGAAGGCTTCTACCCTGGCGCAGGTTGCTCATCCTTGGCCCTTAAGTAGTTGCAGGAAAAAAGATAGTAGCCCCAAGGGTTAGAGGCTGGTATCATCTTAAAAAGAATGTGAACCATCAGGAGAGCGAAGGAGGCCCGTGAGCAGTACAAAGTGGTTCCTTCCTCATCAGTTGGCTTCTGTCACATGTAAGGCTTGGAATCATAATCTCTTACGGTTTTCAGAGTGCTTTCATATTTTTAATTACCTCTTTGACCCAGACAGCAAGTTCGTGATATATGTAGAGAAGACAGTATTTATATGCAATTCACACACAAGGCTGAGGGAGGTTAAGTGGCCTGCCCAGGGTCACATGGCTCGAAAATGACAGAGCAGAGTCTGTGCTCATGCGACTGTCTCATGCTGCCTTACTGTACATTTGGGTACGACAGACGGGGACAGCTCTTAATAAACTGTGCACTGAATAAATATTGTCCTTAGTGCTTTCAGTCATCCATTTCTGACATCTAGGCATCCTGTACCCCAGATCACCCAACGTAGCACTCTCTAATAACAGTGATTACAGCTGCCTACTGGTCATTAAGCACTTAGGTGGCTGGTGACTTAGGTCCTGTGCCAAGCATTAAATATGCATTGTCATACCTGAATGGTCACAGCAGAACTATTTACAATAGCCTGGGTGGATTACCTGAGGACAGGAGTTCCAGACCAGCCTGACCAATATGGTAAAACACCGTCTCTACTAAAAATACAAAAATTAGCTGGGCGTGTGTGCCTGTAGTCCCAGCTACTCGAGAGGCCAAGACAGGAGAATTGCTTGAACCCGGGAGGCAGAGGTTGCAGTGAGCTGAGATCGTCCCACAGCATTCCAGCCTGGGTGACAGAGTGAGACTCTGTCTCAAAAACAACAACAACAAAACCCAAAAATAAACCAGGTATGGTGGCGGGTGCCTGTAATCCCAACTACTTGGGAGCCTGAGGCAGGAGAATTGCTTGAACCCTGAAGGCAGAGGTTGCAGTGAGCCGAGATCACACCACTCACTGCTCTCCAGCCTGGGAGTCAGTCTCAAAAAAAAACCAAAAGGACCAAAATAACTGACACATGCCACAACATGGAGAAATGTGGAAAACATTATGCCATGTGAAAGAAGCCGAACACAAAAAGACTGTTCTGATTCCTATATGAGATGTCCAGACGTGGCAAATCCATACAAACAGAAAGTAGGCCAGTGGTTGTCAAGGCAGGTGTGAGGGAGAGGGAGCATGGAGAGTGATTGCTAATGGGTATGGTTTCTTTGGGGGTGTTGAAAATATTCTGCAATTAGATAGGGGTGATGGTTGCCCAACCTGGTGAATATACTAAAAACCACTGAAGTCTACACTTCAAAATGGTGAATTATATGGTATGTGAATTATATCTCAACAAAGCTGTTGCCGAAAAGTGCATTGTCTCCGTTAATCTTTACAACAACTCTAAGAGACTAATGAGAAACTGAGACCCAATGAAGTTAATTGACCACCACACAGTTAGTAATTGGCAGGGAACCCATCCAGCTTCACCTGATTCCAAAGCTCATGTCTTTAACCATCATATTACATTGCGTCTAATGCATCACTCATTTAAATAGAGGATGTTTAAAAAGCCAACACTCATTGAGGGCTTAATGTGTGCCAAACTGTGCTAATCACATCACATTCACGATGCTTAGCATTATGGTGGATACTGCTAAAGCAATGATCTCCAAATTTTTTTGTTTTTCTTTTGAGATGGGAACCTGGCTGTCACCCAGGCTGGAGTGCAGTGACACCATCACAGCTCACTGAAGCTTCTAACTCCTGGGCTCAAGCCATCCTTCCATCTCAGCCTCCTGAGTAGCTGGATCTACAGGCATGTGCCACCATGCCTGGCTAATTATTATTATTATTATTATTTGAGACAGAGCTTTGCTCTTGTTGCCCAGGCTGGAGTACAGTGGTGCAATCTTGGCTCACTGCAACCTCTGCCCCCCAGGTTCAAGTGATTCTCCTGCCTTGGCCTCCCAAGTAGCTGGGATTACAGGTGCCTGCCACCACACCTGGCTAATTTTTTGTACTTTTAGTAGAGATGGGGTTTCGCCATGTTGGGCAGGCTAGTCTCAAATTCCTGAACTCAAGCGATCTGCCTGCCTTGGCCTCCCAAAGTGCTGGTATTACAGGCATTGAGCCACTGCACCCAGTCCTAGATAATTTTTTAAACATTCTTTTAGAGGGCCAGGTGCAGTGGCTTACACCTGTAATCCCAGCACTTTGGAAGGCCGAGGCAGGTGGATTATGAGATCAGGAGATCCAGACCATCCTGGCCAATATGGTGAAATCCCGTCTCTACTAAAAATACAAAAAATAGCTGGCATGTGCCTGTAATCCCAGCTTCTCAGAAGGCTGAGGCAGGAGAATCACTTGAACCAGGGAGTCGGAGGTTGCAGTGAGCCGAGATCTGGGAAGTATCTGGGACTACAGGTGTGTTTCACCAAGTCAGGCTAATTTTTGTCTTTTTTGTAGAGATGAGTTTCACCATGTTGCCCAGCCTGGTCTTGAACTCCTGGTTTCAATCCATCTGCCCGCCCTGCCTTGGCCTCCCAAAGTACTGGGATTACAGGGATGAGCCACTGTACTTACCCACTTAAAAAAAAATCTAACATCATTGTTATTAGAAAGTACTGGGTTGGGGGTGTGGTGGCTCACGCCTGTAATCTCAGCACTTTGAGAGGCCGAGGCAGGTGGATCACCTGAGATCAGGAGTTCGAGACCAGCCTGGCCAACATAGTGAAGCACCATCTCTACTAAAAAGACAACAATTTGCTGGGTGTGGTGGCACACGCCTGTGGTCCCAGCTACTGGGGAGGCTGAGGCATGAGACTCACTTGAACCAGGGAGGCTGAGGTGCAATGAATCGAGATCTCACCACTGCACTTCAGCCTGGGCGACAGAGCAAGACTTCGTCTCAAAAAACAAAACAAAAAAAGTGCTAGGCTGTTATGACCATTCTTGGGTTAACAGTGTAGTGCAGCTCTTCGAAGGTGTGGATCTTAGTTTATTGCAGCACTCGGTTTTAGTGGATGTCACATATAAGCAAGATGTCTCACAAAGATGCACAGCTCCAAATGGAGCTCCCTCTGTCACGCAGGCTGGAGTATAGTGGCAGCATTACAGCTCACTGTAGCCTTTAACACCTGGGCTCAGGCGATCTTCCCACCCGAGCCTTCTGAGTAGCTGGGACCACAGGTGCATGCCACCACACCAGGCGCCACTATACTACAGCCTGCGTGACAGAGGGAGACCCCTGTCTCAAAATAAATAAATAAATAAAGTAATTATTTGTGGATTTTATTATGGAAACAGCATCTAGCAAATACAAAGCTGAAAATGCTTAAAAAGTTTTGTCCAACTGTACACAAAACTTCCTATACCGTATCATTTACTCACACTGGTAAAATCTTCAGCAATGTTTTTTAGGTGCCTTCCAATGGTATTTACTGACAAAGAAATGCGTTTTAGTTTGTTACCACTTTGTTTCAAATGAACTATTTTGACCATGTGTACTAAGATAGGAAAAACAACTGCTTGCCTCAAGGGAATCTGTGAACTTTTTTTTTTTTTTTTTTTTTGGTTAAGTAACAAACTTCCAATGAAGCTTCCAGACTGGTGTCTTTCCCTTCAGTGAGATCTAATAAAGTCCTATTTTGAAAATCACATGGTTTTTGACATTGCTGAAAAAATAGTAGAGGTGTGTCTTTATGTTCTGGATGTCCAGGGTTTGGTTTTTTTTTAGACGAGTTTCACTCTTTTGCCCAGATTGGAGTGCAATGGTGTGATCTCGGCTCACTGCAACCTCTGCCTTCCGGTTTCGAGTGATCCTGTCTCAGCCTCCTGAGTAGCTGGGATTACAGGCGCCCACCACCATGCCCAGTTAATTTTTGTATTTTTAGTAGAGATGGGGTTTCACCATGTTGGCCAGGCTAGTCTCCAACTCCTGACCTCATGATACACCTGCCTTGGCCTCCCAAAATGCTGGGATTACAGGCGTGAGCCACCGCACCTGGCCCGGGGTTTGTCCATGTGAAGTTTTAAAATATGGTGACATGCATACAAAAAGTGCACAAATAAGTGTATAGCTTGACACTTTTTGTTTTGTTTTGTTTTGAGACAGAGTTTTGCTCTTGTCACCCAGGCTGGAGTGCAATGGTGCAATCTCAGCTCACTGCAACCTCTGCCTCATGGGTTCAAGTGATTCTCCTGCCTTGGCCTCCCAAGTAGCTGGGATTACAGCACCTGCCATCATGCTCAGCTAACTTTTGTATTTTTAGTAGAAACGAGGTTTCACCGTGTTGGCCAGGCTGGTCGTTACAAATTGAACACACCTGTGTAACTTGCACCTAGAGCAAGAAATAGAATATCGCAGCACCCAGAAGTCTCTTTTTGTGGCTCCTCTCTGTCATTACCCTTCTAGTTCCTACTGCTGTGTAACAAATCATCCCAAAACTTTTTTTTGAGACAGAGTCTTGCTTTGTTGCCCAGGCTGGAGTGCAGTGGTGAAATCTCAACTCATTGCAACCTCCACCTCCCGGGCTCAAGCGATCCTCCCTACCTCAGCCCTGCACGTAACTGGGACCACAGGTGCATGCCACCACACCCGGCTAATTTTTGTATTTTCAGTAGAGACGGGATTTCACCATGTTGCAAAAGCTGGTGTTGAACTCCTGACTTCAGGTGATCTGCATGCCTCAGCCTCCCAAAGTGCTAGGATTACAGGATTACAGGCGTGAGCCACTGCGCCTGGCCTTATTCCAAAACTTAGTGGTGAAAATAATTATTTTATTATGCTCCTGGATTCTGGAGGTCAAGAATTCAGGCAGAACACATGGGGATCGGCATCCACTCCATGGTGTCTGCCACATTGACTGGGCAGATGCGAGAGCTGGGGGTGACTTGACACGGGGAAGGGTGGAATCCTCTGGGGATGTCTTCCCTCACATGTCTGTCATTTGCTGCTGGCTGCAGGCTGGGACCTCAGCTGAGGGCTGCTGGCCAGGACACTTGAAGCAGCTGCTCCCCCTGGTTTATGACCTAGCTTTGGAAGGTAGGCAGCATCTCCTCTGACACACTCTATTAGCCGCTCAGATTCAAGGGCATGGCACATAGACTCCTCCTCTCAAAAGGAGGAGTGTCAAGTAATTTGTGGAAATGCTTCCAAACGGCCACAAAAAGCAGCCATCATCTGGATGTCTCCCACTGCAGATTAGTGATGCATCCACCTTGTGGAGACTTAGATTTTAA
The DNA here is from genome assembly GCF_049354715.1 of Callithrix jacchus. Taxonomy (NCBI): domain Eukaryota; kingdom Metazoa; phylum Chordata; class Mammalia; order Primates; family Cebidae; genus Callithrix; species Callithrix jacchus. The sequence continues at coordinate 115,654,980 of NC_133524.1, read as the reverse complement.
AGCTCTCACTAATCCTAATGGCTTCGTACTATTATTAGCTAATCTCTCAAGGCAAATTATCCACTTAAAGTGCATTTGTTATTAACAGTAGTGAATGGGAATCACACTTTAAGTAGCCTTTGTGGCATTTTTTTTTCTTTTTGTGGAGGGAATGCTGATTTCTTATTTCTTTTTTCTTTTTTGAGACAGGGTCTTGCTCTGTCGCTCAGGCTGGAGTGCAGTGGCACATCATGGCTCACTGAAGTCTCAACCTCCTGGGCTCAAGCAATCCTCCCATCTCCGCCTCCTGAGTAGCTGGGTCTATAGGCTAGAGCTACCAGGCCTGGCTAATTTTTAAATTGTTCTGTAGAGACGAGGGTCTCACTATATCACTCAGGGTGGTCTTAAACTCCTGGGCTCAAGGAATCCTCCTGTCTTGGCCTTCCAAAGTGCTAGGATTACAGGCATGAACCTGTACCCGGCCTGATTTCTTTCTTCTTTTTTTTTTTTTTTTGAGAGAGAGTCTCACTCTATTACCGAGGCTGGAGTGCACTGCGCAATCTCTGCTCACTGCAACGTCTGCTTCCTGAGTTCAAGCAATTCTCATGCCTCAGCCTCCCATGTAGCTGGGATTACAGGTGCGCACAACTGCACCCAGCTAATTTTTGTATTTTTAGTAGAGATGGGGTTTTGCCATGTTGTCCATGATGGTCTCAACCTCTTGACATCATGATCCACCCACCTCAGCCTCCCAAATTGCTGAGATTACAGGTGTGAGCCACCAAGTCTGGCCACTAATTTTTCTATTTTTAATAGAGACTGGGTTTCACCATGTTGGCCAGGCTGGTTCCGAACTCCTGACCTCAGGTGATCTGCCCACCTCAGCCTCCCAAAGTGCTGGGATTACAGGCGTGAGCCACTGCACCCAGCCTGATAACAGGTTTCTACGTGCCAGCCACTGCTTCAAGTTTATATGTATTATATGTATTAATTCATTAACTCGTTTGTATTTATATGCATTAACTCATTAACTCTTTGTATTAGTCCATTTCACACTGCTGATAAAGACATACTTGAGAGTGGGAAGAAAAAGATTTTAGGCCGGGTGTGGTGGCTCACACCTATAATCCCAGCACTCTGGGAGGCCAAGGTGGGAGGATCACCTGAGGTTAGGAGTTTGAGACCACCCCAGCCAACATGGCAAAACCCCATCTGTACTAAAAATATAAAAATTAGCCAGGTGTGGTGGTACATGCCTGTGATCCCAGCTACTCGAGAGGCTGAGGCAGGAGAATCACTTGAACTGGGGAGGTGGAGGTTGTAGTGAGCCAAGATCACACCACTGCACTCCAGCCTAGGTGACAGAGTAAGACTCCATCTAAAAAGGGAGAAGAAGAAAAGGAGGTTTAATGGACCTACAGTTCCACATGGCTGGGGAGGCCTCACAGTCATGGCAAAGGTAATGCACAAGCACTCTTTCCCTGCACAAGCACTCGTCTTGTCTGCATGTCTCACATGGCGGCAGACAAGAGAAGAGTGTTGTGCAGGGAAATTCCCATTTTTAAAACCACCAGATCTTATGAGACTTACTCACGATCATGAGAACAGCTCAGGAAAAACCTGCCATCATGATTCAATCCCACCATGTTCCTCCCATGACACACGGGAATTGTGGGAGTTACAATTCAAGATGAGATTTGGGTGAGGACACAGCCAACCCATATCACTCCTCAAAATTGCCTTATGGGTAGGTTCCCTTATTACCTTTATTTTACAGATGAGAAAATTAAGGCTCAGATAATCTGAAAGGTTAAGTGACTTGTTCAAGATTGCACAACTAGCATCTGGTAGAGTTGGGATTCAACCCCAGGCAGTGTGGCTCGAGTCAAGTGCTGAGCCAATAGCTTGAACACTGAAATATTTGTCTTGTGGTCAGGGGCCTTCAGTGTCCAAAGGAGTGGTTCTAATGGTAGGGATCTCGGACATGAGGGAGCCTGATAGTAGTGAGGATTCTTTTTTTTCTTTTATTCTTCTTCTTCTTCTTTTTTTTTTTTTTAAGATGGGGTTTCACCATGATGGCCAGGCTGGTCTTGAACTCCTGATGTCAGGTGATCCACCTACCTCGGCCTCTCAAAGTGCTAGGATTACAGGCATGAGCCACCGCGCCCAGCCTAGTGAGGCTTCTTGTCTTGGAGACCTTTCCTGGTGGCACACTCAACTCTGCCATCCGAGCTTTAGGTTTCATGATGGCTCTTCTTGTGTGAAATAAACAAGGGAAAATAGTCTTCTTCTTCCTTTTTATTTTTTGAGATGGAATCTTGCTCTGTTGCCCAGGCTGGAGTGCAATGGCATTATCTCGGGTCACCACAACCTCTGCCTCCTGGGTTCAAGCAATTCTCTTACCTCAGCCTCCCAAGTAGCTGACTACAGGCGTGCGCCACCATGCCCAGCTAATTTTTATATTTTTAGTAGAGACAGGGTTTCACTATGTTGGCCAGGTTGGTCTTGAACTTCTGACCGTGTGATCCTCCCGCTTCAGTCTCCCAAAGTGCTGGGATTACAGGCGTGAGTCACTGTACCTGGCCTTTTTTTTTTTTTTTTTTTTTTTTTTGAGATGGAGTTTCACTGCCGCCCAGGCTGGAGTGCAGTGGTGCGATCTCGGCTCACTGCAACCTCCACCTCCCTATAGGCGTGAGCCACCATACCTAGCTGGGAAAATAGTCTTCTAACTGGGCTTGTGACATCTTTCTAAAGACCTGAAGCCTTGAGGCTGGTGCTATTTGTCAACTGGCAACCTCCATATTTGAGTGGCTCTTGTATGGGCTGGGTTCACATAGCTATTGTTCGCACTTAAAATGGGCAGAGTCTGGAGAGATTTCAGTATGAAACATTATCAGTTGTATTTTTGTATTGTACTTTGTTGTCATCTGGAAACCAAGAAAAAGGGCCTGTGGCTTTTCTGGCACTGAATCTCTCATTGTCACCTGTGCATTCTGTTTTTACTTATCAGGGCAGGTGTGGGCAGTCTCTCACAGTTGGTTTGTTAAGAGTGTGGTCCCTTTGATGTGCTGGGAGTTTTGTGCAGGTTGGTAGAGGGCACGAGGGGGACCTCAAGCTGAGCATGGGCTGTCAAGAGAAGACACTATCCATGAGTCAGCTCATTCAGTGAGTGCTCAATAGTGCCCACAAACAGCAGGGAGAGAGAGCATTGCAGCAGGTGCTGGTGCCATTGCTAGTGGATTTGCATACCATCTCTGCCATGATAGCCCTGCCTGTCCTTGCCAGGACAGTTGAGCTGCCTACTGGGTACACTAAGACCCTGAAGCCTGCCACTCAGCAGTGCCTATCACAGGGTGGTTCCTTTTTTTTTCTTTTTAGATGCAGTGTCTCTCTGTCTCCCAGGCTGAAGTGCAGTGGCACGATCTTGGCTCACTGAAACCTCTGCGGGTTCAAGCAATTCTTCTGCCTCAACCTCCTGAGTAGCTGGGACTACAGTTGCACACCACCACGCCCAGCTAATTTTTATATTTTTAATAGAGACAAGGGTTCACCATATTGGCCAGGTTGGTCTCAAACTCCCAACCTTGCGACCTGCCGGCCTTAGCCTCCCAAAGTGCTGGGATTACAGGTGTGAGCCACCGTGCCCAGCCACTGGTTCCCATTTTTTTTGGAAGTTTGGCATCTCCCTTAAGGTGCAGAGAAGAATCTACCCCAGCCCGGACACTGTTTCGCTTGGCCAGCTGGCACCATCAGGAGTTCTGTTCCTAGGGCTCCTGACAGCCAGTTTGGCAAGAGCAGTCTGGGAAGAATAGTCACTTGATTTGTTTCCTATCTGCCAGATGCTCAGAGCTGCTGGAAATCCACGTGGATGCAATAACTCGACATGGTTTCATTCATCGAGATCCAGAGGGAGGACACACTCCTTCCAAAGACAGGGCCCACATGCCTGACCTAGCAAGCTGGGTAGGTTTCACACTTCTCCACACATTTCAAAGTATAATTAAGTGTCAGGGCTGCCTCATGCATCTCCTCTGTGCTCATATAACACTTGTTTCTCAGGGCTCCTGGGGACTGAAGATTTTGCAAAGGAACAAAAGAGACCGAACTTACATGCAAATTATTCATATTTATGAGTGAAAAATAAGTAAGTCAACAGATTGACGAGACTTTGTTACCAACACAGGAATTTGATTCCTACCAACACAGGCTGCAGGAATGGCAGCGTCCAGAGCAAAGGGGAGAGGGCACAAGAGGTCCGCTCTGGACGGGACCTGCCAGACACCACGTGAAATATTGTGCTCAGCTTCTAGAGCCCATCCAGCTTTTGGGGTGATGAGACTCCTGATGAGAAATGGTTGAAAGCCCTGGGAATGTTTAGCTGAGGAGAAGACCCAGGAGGAACATGACAGCTGCCTTTAAAAAACTGAAGGGCTGGCCCGTGGGTGAGAGGAAGGGAACCCAAGGCAGAGTGGAGGTGTGGAAAGAGTGTGGGCTTTGGATTAAGGAACCATCAGCTGAATTCAGTTCTGCAGCTTACGAGGCCTGCTCCCTTTGGCAAGGCTTCTCATCTCCGAGCCTCAATTTCTTGATTGGTGCAATGGGGAGGACAATACCTTCCTCACTGTGCGATGTGAGGATCCAGTAGTGGTGGGCGGTGGTCTGTAAAAGAGTGCTTGAAATCTGCAAAGCTCTTGATGATTGATATTACTGTGAGTCTCTGGTCCCAGAGCACAGAGCCTGGTCCCTTGGGTGAAACTGACGAAGAAGCAGATTTTGGTGCTGTTCCACGAGGAGCTATCTAACCATGATGGGGGTCTTAAAATGTAAATGACCACTTTGGGAAGTAGTAAGTTCATAATCACTGGATATATTCAAGGAGAGACTGGACCAGTATTTTCTGGGAGGCTGCATGGAGGAATTCCTGCATATGAAAGAAAGTTGGAGTCACTTCTAGGGGCTTTTCCAACTTTTAGGTTTGAAGATTCTGTTTTTTTGAGATAAAGTCTCGCTCTCTCACCCATGCTGGAGTGCAATGGCACGATCTTGGCTCACTGCAGCCTCCATCTCCCAGGTTCAAGGGATTCTCCTGCCTCAGCCTCCTAAGTAGCTAAGATTACAGGTGCTGGCGACCACACCCAGTGAATTTTTATATTTTTAGTAGAGACGAGATTTTGCCATGTTGCCCAGGCTGGTCTTGAACTCCTGACCTCAGGTGATCTGCTCACCTCAGCCTCCCAAAGTGCTGGGATTACAGGCATGAGCCACTGTGCCCGGCCCACCTGGCCCATTTCTATTAGCACACAAACATGCCATTCATTTTCTAGCTGAAAAAAAGAAAAGTGGTTTATTCTCTCCACTTTTACTTTTTTTTTCTTTTCTTTTTTGTTTTTGAGACGGAGTGTCGCCTGGGCTGGAGTGCAGTGGTGCGATCTTGGCTCGCTGCAACCTCGGCCTCCAGGGTTCAAGCTATTCTCTTGCCTCAGCCTCCTGAGTAGCTGGGACTACATGTTCCCGCCACAATGCCCGGCTAATTTTTTGTATTTTTAATAGAGACGGGGTTTCACTAAGTTGGCCAGGCTGGTCTCAAATGCCTGACCTCGTGATCCACCTGCCTCAGCCTCCCAAAGTGCTGGGGTTACAGGCGTGAGTCACCGCACCTGGCCACCTTCCCTTTTTCTAAACGGTTCAAATGAGTTGGCTGTACTGGCTGACTGCCTCCTGTCTTCCTCCTCCTACCTTCTGTTTTGCATACCCCACTCACGCCACCAAAGTTGTTTTTCTTAAGGTCATCAACAACTTACAGGCTGCCAATGCAATGATCAATTCTCTTCATCCTTTCCTGACTTGTCCTATATGCATAATTGACAAAGTTTTCCTCTCCCTGCTCTTCCAGGACACCGCACCCTCCTGGTGGGTTCCTCCTCATCTCCTGACTTGTACATAGTGGGGTGCTTCAAGGCAGTGTCCTCAGACCTCTTTTTCCTAGTGTTTCCTGGCAGTTTCATCCAGACCTGTGGCTTTTTTTTTTTTTTTTTTTTTTTTTTTTTTGGAGATGGAGTCTTGGTCTGTCTCCCAGGCTGGAGTGCAGTGGTGTAATCTTGGCTTACTGCAACCTCTGCCTCTCGGGTTCAAGTGATTCTCCTGCCTCAACCTCCTGAGTAGCTGGGATTACAGGTGTGCACCACCATGCCTGACTAATTTTTGTATTTTAGTAGAGATGGGGTTTCCCCATGTTGGCCAGGCTGGTCTTAAACTCCTGCCCTCAAGTGATCCATTCACCTCGGCCTCCCAAGGTGCTGGGATTACAGGTGTGAGCCACCGTGCCCAGCCAAACCTGTGGCTTTAAATGTATACTGATGTGGTTCTTGACTCCATATACTGGGCAGTTCTCACATGCATTTCTCCAGTTGGGACCTCTATCTTAAACTCCAGACTTGTATAACCAATGGCCTCCTTGGCATCACCATCTGGATGCCTAATAGTCATATCATATTTAACAGGAACACCAAATCCTTGATGGCAAAACCTGCTCCTCCCACAATCTTTGTCATTTCAGAAATGGTGACTCCATACTTTCAGTCACTCAGACCAAAACCTTAGGGTCATCTCATACTCTACGTTCATCAGCGAATCCTTTCAGCTCTATCTTCAATATGCACCTAGAGCCCAACTACTTCTACTCTCCTTCACCCTCTCACACTGATCCAAGCCACCGTTATCTTGCACCTGAGTAATGCCACAGCCTCCCAACTAGACACTGATTTCACAGGGGGTCCTGTTCAAACATAAATCAGATCTTATCACTTCTCTGCTAAGAACTGCCCAATGGCTCCATCTTTTTTTTTTTTTTTTTTTTTGAGACAGAGTCTCGTACTGTCACCCAGGCTGGAGTGCAATGGCGCAATCTCGGCTCACTGCTGGAGTGCAATGGCATGGTCTTGGCTCACTGCAACCTCTGCCTCCCAGGTTCAAGCAATTCTCCTGCCTCAGCCTCCCGAGTAGCTGGGTCTACAGGCTTCCACCACCATGCCCAGCTAATTTTTGCATTTTTAGTAGAGACAGGGTTTCACTGTGTTGGCGAGGCTGGTCTTGGACTCCTAACCTCTTGATTCGCTGGCCTTGGCCTTCCAAAGTGCTAGGATTACAGGTGTGAGCCACGGCGCCCAGTGGGCTCCATTGTGCTCAAAGCAAAAGCCCAAGTCCTCATCACCAGTTACTCTGCTCCAAGCATTGGCTAACCTCCTTGCTATTCCTCCAGCACACTAGGCAAGCTCCTGGCTGAGAATGCTCTTTATCCCTAGAGATCTGATTGGCTCACTTCCTCACTCCAGGTCTTCCTGGTGAGGCCTTCCCTGACTATCCTGTTTAAAATTGCAACCCCCCTTGCCATCCTGTTCCCCATTTTCCCTTCCCGGCTTTATTTTTCTCTTTACGACTCATCACCACCATTATGGTCAGGCTGGTCAGGAGTTCAAGACCAGTCTGACCAAAATGGTGAAACCCTGTCTCTACTAAAACTACAAAAATTAGCCAGGCATGGTGGTGCATCTGTAGTCCCAGCTATTTGGGAGGCTGAGGCAGGAGAGTTACTTGAACCCGAGAAGCAGAGGTTGCAGTGAGACAAGATCACGCCACTGCACTCCAGCCTGGCGACAGAGAGAGACTCCATCTGAAAGAAAAAACAAAAACAAAAACGAAGAAGAAAAAAGATAGGCCTTTACCAAAGCTGATGGAGGGGAGGAGTCATGTGTTGATTCTCTCTCCTCCCACAGGCTGGGCAGACCCAGCCCTAGGCCTTGGCCTAGGGGCTGCTGGCTGCGCTGAGTTCCTGTCCTGCCCCTTTAGCTTAGTGCAAAGAGAGTTGACCTCCAGTTGGGAAAAGGCTTGTATGAGCAGAGCTGGTTTAGAAGCCCAGCCCCCTTGTCCTGCACTGTCTGTCTGAGTATCTGGGTACCTTGTGTCCAGACTTGCTGTTCCTCATTTTCAGTTAGTGTAGAGAGAATCCTGACCCGGCCTGTGAATCTGCCAGACAGGGACTAGTGCTTAAGGACATGGGCCCTGGAGCCACCTGCTGGGGTTCATTTTTCAGCTTTCCTAGCTGGATGACCTTAGGCAATTTGCAAACACTGTGTTTTCTTTCTTTCTTTTTTGAGATGGAGTCTCACTCTATTGCCCAGGCTGGAGTGCAGTGGTGTGATCTTGGCTCACTGCAACCTCTGCCGCCCAGGTTCAATTCTGCCTCAGCCTCCCTAGTAGCTGGGATTACAAGCCCCTGCCACCGTGCCCAGCTAATTTTTGTATTTTTAGTAGGACAAGGTTTCACCATCTTGGCCAGGCTGGTCTTGAACTTCTGATCTTGTGATCCACCCGCCTCAGCTTCCCAAAGTGCTGGGATTACAGGCGTGAGCCGCTGAGCCCAGCAGCTTTCTGCCTTATTCTACTCAACTGACATTCCTCATTTGTAGAAGGTGAGGGATCAATTATAGTCATAATACCTACTTTACAGGGTTGTAGTGACAAATATGTAATTGCCTGTAAAAGCTTTTAAAACAATGCCTGGCACATAGTAGGCACTCAGTACAAGAAGGTTTTTATTTTCACTATTATTATTATTTTTGATACAGGGTCTCAGTCTGTCACCCAGGCTGGAGCGCAGTGGTGACATCACGGCTCGTGGCAACCTCCGCCTCCAAGACTGAAGCAGTTTACCCATCTTAGCCTCCTGAGTCGCTGTGACTACAGGCACACGCCACTATGCCTGGCTAATCTTTTGCTTTTTTTTTTTTTTTTTTTTGAGATGGAGTTTCGCTCTTGTTGCCCAGGCTGGAGTGCAATGGCATGATCTCGGCTCACTGCAACCTCCGCCTCCCAGGTTCAAGTGGTTCTCCTGCCTCAGCCTCCCAGGTAGCTGGGATTACAGGCATGTGACACGACACCTGGCTAATGTTTTGTGTTTTTAGTAGAGACAGGGTTTCTCCATGTTGGTCAGGCTGGTCTCGAACTCCTGACCTCAGGTGATCTGCCTGCCTCCGCTTCCCAAAATGCTGGGATTACAGGCATGAGCCACCATGCCCAGCCTTAATTTTTGCATTTTTTTGGGTAGAGATGGTATTTTACCATGTGGCCCAGGCTGGCCTTGAACTCCTGAGCTCAAGCAATCAGCCTGCCTTGTCTTCCCAAAGTACTGGGCTTACAGGCTTGAACCACCACGCCCAGCCTTCACTATTATCAATATAATATTTTATTTAATTTATTTTGAGATGGAGTCTTGCTCTGTTGCCCAGGCTAGAGTGCAGTGGCACCATATGGGCTCACTGCAACCTCTGCCTCCAGGGTTCAAGTAATTATCCTGCCTCAGACTCCTGAGTAGCTGGGACTACTGGTGTGCGCCACCATGCTTGGCTAATTTTTGTATTTTTAATAGAGATGGGGTTTCACCATCTCTAGCATGTTGGCCAGGCTAGTCTTGAACTCCTGACCTCAAGTGATCCTCCTGCCTCTGCCTCCCGTACTTCTGGGATTACAGTCATGAGCCACTGCACCTGGATTTCATTATTACTATTGTTTTAAATTTTATTATTATTATTTTGAGACGAAGTCTCTCTCTGTTGCCCAGGCTGGAGTGCAGTGGCACAATCTCAGCTCACTGCAACCTTCGCCTCTGAGGTTCAAGTGTTCTCCTGACTCAGCCTCCCAAGTAGCTGGGACTATAGGCGCCTGCCACCATGCCCGGCTAATTTTTGTATTTTTAGTAGAGATGGGTTTCACCATGTTGGCCAGGCTGGTCTTGAACTCCTGACCTCGTGATCCACCCACCTTGGCCTCCTAAAGTGCTGGGATTACAAGCATGAGCCATCATGCCCAGCCTGGCCTTCACTATTCATATCATATTTTATTTCATGTAATGGTTATAATAACCCTTCCAGGGAGAGTGAACAAAACAGGCTTTAAAGTGAGACAGATCTGGTTTGAATCTCAGCTTGAAGACTTAACTACGTGACGTATACAAGGCACTTTACTTTTCTTTCCTGAGCTTCCCCATCTATGAAGTGGAGGTCATGATAATGACACCTGCCCCCTCTTCTTCCCCTGCCCATCAGCAGCTCCTAGGATTCCAGTGCTTCTGGAGAAGCTGCGGCTGCTGTCTCTCCCAGTACTGGTGTCTTCTCTAGGCCAGAAGCACACACAGCCCGAGCTTGTTGGACCTTATGCTCCTGCCATGCCCTCTGCGGGGCTCTCAGCTCCAAGTGGGTTCTGTCTAATAATTACATAATAATTACATAATAAGGTGTAATTACATAATAATTACACTTTAGCTATCCTATGAATTAAGGCGGCACTTCCAAAGACAGCACATCACACAATGCCCAGCATGTGCCAAGCTTCAGTTAATGAGAGCTGGGTTTGCTTTGTTTTGTTTTGTGATCTTAACTGGGCTGTGACCTCTTTGGCTGGCTCTGGGTTCATTTGTCCCTCTCCCAGATGAGCAGCCTGCAGCCCTCCCCTGTGGCAAATGGGGCCGCGTAGCCTCCCTGCTCCTCTTGCTTGCTGCCCAATGAGCTGTGACGACATCCTATAGGGCAGCTGCTGGCCTTGCCCATCCTGGGGCCCCCTTTCCAGCATCTGGGCTCCTGAGCTCCTTGGGGGATGGGACTTTGGGGCTCCTGGACTTGACTTTGCTGGCTAAACACTGAGTGCCAAGTCTATTTGTTCCCAAGTAGTTGAGATGGCACAAGTATGGCGATCTCGCCTTGCATGCCCAGCACCTGGTGGAGGAGGGGCCCCCTGCAGAAGTCACTGTTATGCCTTCCTGACCATTTCCAGGCCTGAAAGTGATATTTCTCTGCTCAGTTCACCGTCACTAAAGATTCGTTCATGTACTATTTTCTCCAGAGCCTGATCTGCCCTCTTGTCCCTGTCTGTCACTCAGCCCAGCTTGTCACTTCCCTCCTTCCTCCTTCTTTTTCTTTTCTTTTCTTTTTCTTTTTTTTTTGAGACAGAGTCTCACTCTGTTGCCCAAGCTGGAGTGCAGTGGCATAATCATGGCTGACTGCAACCTCTACCTTCTGGGTTCAAGCCATTCTCCTGCCTCAGCCTCCCAAGTACCTGGGATTAGAGGCATGCGGCACCATGCCCAGCTGACTTTTGTATTTTTAGTAGAGATGGTGTTTCACTACGTTGGCCAGACTGGTGTTGAATTCCTGACCTCATGGCCTCCTAAAGTGCTGGGATTACAGGCGTGAGCCACTGCACTGGGTGTTACTTCCCTCCTTCAGCAGCACCTCAAACTGCCACCCTGATGCAGCCTGGGTAGTCTTCCATCTGTCCTCCTCATCTGCCGCTGCCCAGCAGCCGCTTCTAGGATTCCAGTGCTTCTCGGGAAGCTGCGGCTGCTGTCTCTCCCGGCACTGTTGTCTTCTCTGGGCCAGGAGCACACACAGCCTGAGCTTGTTGGACCTCATGCTCCTGCTGTGCCCTCTGCAGGGCTCTCAGCTCCAAGTTGTTCACTCTATGAGCCTGGCTGACTGCCAGCTGGCTGGTTCTGCAGCCGACTCTGGGGAGGGAGTCCTGCCAAGGGCTGGCATGGATCACTGTTGCTAGAGGACAGCCACCTCCCCACCACCACCCCCCATAGAAACATTGGGTTTCACATTCGTAAGCGGACATGCCCAAGACTTTGCTACCCTCACTCATTGCATGTCAAAAGTTGGCTCAAGGCCGGGCGCGGTCGTGGCTCATGCCTGTTATCCCAGCACTTTGGGAAGCCGAGGTGGGCAGATCACATGAGGCCAAAATTTCAAGACCAGCCTGGTCAACATAGCAAAACCCCACCTCTACTAAAAATACAAAAATTAGCTGGGAGTGGTGGTGTGTACCTGTGGTCCCAGCTACTTGGGAGGCTGAGACACGATAATCACTTGAATTCAGGAGGCAGAGGTTGCAGTGAGCCAAGGTCATGTCACTGCACTCCTGCCTGGGCGACAGAGCAAGACTCCATTTAAAAAAAAAAAAAAAAAAAGCTGGCTCAAATGGGCAGCCATGAAGCGGGGAAAAACCTTACTGTGATTGGAGTTGTAGGTCTGGTGGTCACGGGCTGTGTGACCTTGAGTGATTCCTTAACCTTTCTGAACCTTCATTTTGTCATCTGAAAAATGGACATGAAAGGAATTACTCTGGCGGGGTGCGGTGGCTCCCGCCTGTAATCCCAGCACTTTGGGAGGCTGAGGTGGGTGGATCATGAGGTCAAGAGATTGAGACCATCCTGGGCAACATGGTGAAACCCTGTCTCTATTAAAAAATACAAAAATTAGCCAGGCATGGTGGTGTGCACCTGTAATCCCAGCTACTTGTGAGGCTGAGACAGGAGAATCCCTTGAACTTGGGAGTTGGAGGTTGCAGTGAGCCTATATTGCATCACTGCACTCTAGCCTGGCAACAGAGTGAGACTCTGTCTCAAAAAAAAAAAAAAAAAAAAAAAAGAAAGAAAAGAAAAAGCAAGGAATTACTTTATTACCTCATAGGACTTTTGTGAGGATCAAATGAGATCTCAGATGTGAATCCTTTCATTTTTTTTTTGAGATGGAGTCTCGCTCTCTCACCCAGGCTGGAGTGCAGTGGCATGATGTCGGCTCTCTGCAACCTCCGCCTTCCAGGTTCAACTGATTCTCCTGCCTCAGCATCCCGAGTAGCTTGGATTACAGGCACATGCCACCATGCCCAGCTAATTTTTGTACTTTTAGTAAAAACACGGTTTCACCATGTTGGTCCGGTTTGTCTTGAACTCCTGACCTCAGATGATCTGCCTGCCTCAGCCTCCCAAAGTGCTGGGATTACAGGAATGAGCCACAGTGCCCAGCCTCTGCCTCTGTCTTTATGTCACCTTTTCGTGTCTTTTCCCTTTCTCTTCACTTATTGGGACACCTTTCACTGGATTTAGGGCCCACCGTAATCCAATACAATCTCGTCATAAGATTTTTACCTTAATTACATTTGCAAAGACCCCTTTCCCATCCACATTCTGGATGGAGATATGTTTTGAGAGAGGTTCCATATTCAACTCACTGTAGAAAGGTATTAAGAATTTCAGCTGGGCGTGGTGGCTCATGCCTGTAATCTCAGCACTTTGGGAGGCCAAGGCGGCTGGATCACGAGGTCAAGAGATCGAGACCATCCTGGCTAACATGGTGAAGCTCCATGTCTACTAAAAATTCAAAAATTAGCTGGGTGTGGTGGTGCGCACCTGTAGTCCTAGCTACTCAGGAGGCTGAGGCAGGGGAATCACTTGAACCCCGGGAGGTGGAAGTTGCAGTGAGCAGAGATGGCACCACTGCACTCCAGCCTGGTGACAGATCGAAAAAAAAAAAAAGAAAGAATTTCAACAGGGTCACAGAAAAGAATTAGACCAATTTCAGGACCCTGCTGAGAGTGGGGCCCTGTCCCACTGCACGGGTCACATGCCCATGAAGCTAGAGTGTACCAAGGTCATCCATGTTCTCCCTTTCTGCTGTCAAATCCAGCAGCGAAGTGAGTCCTCACCTTACCGGACCTCTCAGCAGCATTGGACAATGTCAATCACTCTATCCTCGTTGCAATTCCTACCAGCCATCTGAATTCCTCTTTTCTCTCACATCTCAACACAGTCTCAGCAAACACTTCCTGCCCTTCTTAGAACGAAATCTTCACTCCTTGCTGTGGCCCACAAGGTCCTCCGTGAAAACATGACTGAGTCTCATGCTACCTCACCTCCTCCATCTCCTACCAACTTCATCCCCACCCCAACCTGCACTCAGGCTGCTCCAGTTCTCCACCACCCCACCTCTGGCTCCTTGATCACAACAAGCCCTCTCCCATCTCAGGGTCTTTGTACCTGCAGTTCCCCCTGCCTGATGTGATCTTTCCCCATGCACTCATGAGGCAGGCACCCCTACTTCATTCAGTCCTGCTCCAATGTCACCTGCTCAGAGAAGGTCGAAAACACCCTCAGGCTGGGTGTGGTGGTTCACACCTGTAATCCCAGCACTTTGGGAGGCTGAGGCAGGTGATCATCAGAGGTCAGAAGTTCGAGATCACCCTGGCCAACATGGCGAAGCCCTGCCTCTACTAAAACACATAGATAAGCTGAGCGTGGTGGTACACATCTACAGTCCCAGCTACTTGGGAGGCTGAGGCAAGAGAATCATTTGAACTGGGAAGTGGAGGTTGCAGTGAGCTGAGATCACACCACTGCACTCCAGCCTGGGCGACAGAGTGAGACTCCATCTCAAACAAAACAAAACAAAACAACCAACGACCAAATTCAACTCCAATCATCTGTTTCCTTTGCCTCTCCAGGCAACACCTTAACACCGTTTCTGGAGGGAAATTGCTGTACCAGAAAAGGTAGTTAATTGTTTTTTGGAGATAGAATCTCACTCTGTTGCCCGGGCTGGAGTGCATTGGTGCAATCTCAGCTCACTGCAAACTGCACCTCCTGGAGTCAAGTAAGTGATTCTCCTGCGTCAGCCTCCCAAGTAGCTGGGACTACAGGCGTGCACCACCACACCTGGCTAATTTTTGTATTTTTATTAGAGACAAGGGTTCACTATGTTGGCCAGGCTGGTCTCAAACTCCTGATCTTGCGATCCGCCTGCCTGGGCCTCCCAAAGTGCTGGGATTATAGACAGAGTCACAGTGCCTGTTCTTATTTATTTATTTTAATAATGTGGAACCTGGAGGCAGAAACTTGGTGAGTCACAAGGGGGCAGCAAAGTTCCCACTAGGAGGAAGGCTACAAAGCCTTTCATCATCACCTAGCAGCAAGAATCTGTTTTAAACCATGTAGCAATAAAGGATTAGCCACTGGATTTAGTCACAACTGGCCATCACCCACTCCAGTGTGGAAAAAGAAACAGGATTTGAAATCTCAGCTCAGCCATTTCGTATATGCCCTTGGGCCAGGTGCAATCTATTTGACTCTTGTTTCCTCATCTGTAAACTAGAGATACCTGCTTCCCAGTGTCACTTCCTCATATGCTTGTCTTGATAATTAACTAGGATGATGAAGGTAATTGATCAGATGCCTGGAGTGTAGTAAGTGTTCATATGTCAAATACTATTATTAACTATATAAAGAACTGAGGGGGCCGGGCGCGGTGGCTCAAGCCTGTAATCCCAGCACTTTGGGAGGCCGAGGTGGGTGGATCACGACGTCAAGAGATCGAGACCATCCTGGTCAACACGGTGAAACCCCGTCTCTACCAAAAATACAAAAAAATTAGCTGGGCATGGTGGCGCGTGCCTGTAATCCCAGCTACTCAGGAAGCTGAGGCAGGAGAATTGCCTGAACCCAGGAGGCGGAGGTTGCGGTGAGCCGAGATCGCGCCATTGCACTCCAGCCTGGGTAACAAGAGTGAAACTCCGACTCAAAAAAAAAAAGAAAGAAAAAGAACCGAGGGAACTGGATGTTGCTGAATACCTAGCATGGGCAAAGGCACTTTGCATCCTTAATCAAGTGATGAATGATGAGAGGTTGAATGACAAAGTGAGAGGCTGAATGACATGCCCAAGGCCACACAGCTAGCAACAATGGTGGCTCACGCCTAGCAGGTACTTACTATGGGCCAGGCGGTCACAGTTCTAAGCACTTTGCATGAGCTATCTCTCGCTTTCTCTCTCTCTCTCTTTTTTTTTTTGAGACAGGGTCTCCCTCTGTTGCCCAGGCTGGAGTGCAGGGGTGCAATCTCAGATCACTGCAACCTCAGCCTCCTGGACTCAAGGAATCCTCCCACCTCAGCCTCTCGAGTAGCTGGGACCACAGACACTTGTCACCATGCCTGGCTTATCTTTCAATATTTTTTGTAGACATTGCTTTTATCTGAGGAATGCAAGTCTTTTTAATTATCAGGCTGGGAGAGACATTAAAATGAGACTGAAATCAGGCCATACTCCCCACTTTGAATTAGGTATTCATCTCTTGAAATGGCTTGCCATTGCCATAGCTATAAATTAACCCAATAATACCACACCGGACACTATAACCCACACACTATAGCTTAACAATGTTATCTCTGTAAACCAATGAGAATTCCTGACAAACAACTTCTCATTAGTCTACTCCGTGTCTTCCACTTTTGCCTTCAAAACTCCACCTGTAACTACTGCTAATTGAAGTGTACATTCAGGGCAACTTGACTTTCTGCTCTCAGGTTGCAATCCTCAAGCTTGGCCCACGTAAACTCTACTTACATTAATTTTGCCTAAGTTGCTCCTTTTTAGGGTGACAATCCTATGGAGTAGATACCCTTATTACGCCCATTTGACAGAAAAGAAGACTGAGGCACAACAAGTAACTGGGCTAAAGTCACACTGTGGAGTGTATGGAGCTGGGCTAAGTGCAGAGGCAGTCTGGCTCCTAAGCCACAGCTCTCACTGCCCTGCCACCTGGCGGAGATGGGATCAAGCTGAGGAAAAGCTTGTTGCAGTCAAACTAGAAAAAACCCAGGCTCTTTTCACCACCCTAGGCTGCTTCCAAACTCTGTTGAAAAACAAAACCAACACTTCCCCACCTCAACCCCACTGCCATTTCTCCCTCTTCCCCTTCATAACTGCACTTTCTTCTTGCCTCACTGCAAACTCTACCTCCTGGGTTCAAGTGATTCTTGTGCCTCAGCCTCCCAAGTAGCTGGGATTACAGGCGAGTACCACCACACTCAGCTAATTTTTTGTATTTTTAGTAGAGATGGATTTTTGCCCTGTTGGCCAAAACAAGTCTTGAACTCCTGACCTCAGGTGATCTGCCCTCCTCAGCTTCCCAAAGTGCTGGGATTACAGGCGTGAGCCACCACACCTGGCCAAGAATAAAAAATTGGCCAGGCGTGGTGACTCACGCCTGTAATTCTAGCATTTTGAGAGGCTGAGGCAGGCAGATCACGAGGTCAGGAGTTCAAGACCAGCCTGGTCAATATGGTGAAACCCTGTCTCTATGAAAAATACAAAAATTAGCTGGGTGTGGTGGTACAC
This sequence comes from Callithrix jacchus, assembly GCF_049354715.1. Classification (NCBI taxonomy): domain Eukaryota; kingdom Metazoa; phylum Chordata; class Mammalia; order Primates; family Cebidae; genus Callithrix; species Callithrix jacchus. The sequence continues at coordinate 115,638,003 of NC_133524.1, read as the reverse complement.
ACCTGTAGTCCCAGCTAATGTGGAGACTGAGGCAGGAGAATCACTTGAACCTGGGAGGTAGAGGTGGCAGTGAGCTGAGATCCCGCCACTGCACTCCAGCTTGGGTGATAGAGAGAGACTCTGTCTCAAAAAAAAAAAAAATTAGCTGGGCGTGGTGGCGCACACCTGCAATCCCAGCTACTTGGGAGGCTGAGGCAGGAGAATTGCTTGAACCCAGGAGGCAGAGGTTGCAATGAGCCAAGATGGTGCCACTGCACTCCAGTCTGGGCGACAGAGCAAGGCTCTGTCTCAAAAATAAATAAAATAAATAAATTTTGGCCGGGCACAGTGGCTCACACCTGTAATCCCAGCACTTTGGGAAGCTGAGGCAGGCAGATCATAAGGTCAGGAGTTCAAGACAGGCCTGGCCAACATGGTGAAATCTTGTCTCTACTAAAAACACAAAAATTAGCCGGTCGTGGTGGTGCACACCTGTAATCCCAGGTACTCAGAGGCTGAGGTAGGAGAATCACTTAAACCCAGGAGGCAGAGGTTGCAGTGAGCTGAGATTGCACCATTGCACTCCAGCCTCAGTGGCAGAGTGAGACTCCATCTCAAAAAAAAAAAAAAGCCATAAGAAGTTGATTGTAATTTATCTGAAAATTATAAGCTGAAGAAAAAAATGTGTCTGTCTGAAAGAGGGCTGTCAACATCAGACAAAGAGAAACAGGAATTCAAGAGAAAAAGAGTTGCCACGTCCCACCAGTGAAATTGAGTCCACGGGTCTCGCTCAGCTTACTGAATTGTCTGAAGTTAGCCTTGTCAGGTGTAACTCAGAATCCCCACTTCCTACCCACGGCCGGCAGTGGAACAAGGAGAGGCAGGGCCCCTACCTGGGCACCTGCAGCTAGAGGAGCTTAGCAGGATGAGTCAAGGAACAAGTCCAAACTGAAATTCATTAGAGAGTAGCTGCAAATCAAGCCTCAAGGAGACCAAGAGCAAATGCTAAAACAGAGGGTCAGACACCAGACCACAAATGGATGCAAAGCTGGGCTGTGGAGGTGAGAGTTTATTGTCAGCCAGAGGCACTGTCAGGTGAATGTAAGCCATGCCCAAGCAAGGAAGGTGCAGGGCAAAGCGATCAAACAATCTTAGGGCGGGTTCTTGGGGCTTTAGGTGTGTTGGGTGTTTTAAAGGTTGTATTCAGGGCAGGCAGTTTAGCACTGCAGTGGAGATGATACATCAGGCTATCCTTGCTTGCTGTCTTTCAACATTAGAGCCATCTAGCTAAGCACTTTGCTCTGGTTGTCTGGTCACTAAGCAACCTCTTGATTAAAATGTGGCCTCCCACATAGATGTGATTTGCCGAGAGATAATGGGCTGGCTAACCAGCATGAGTAGTCCTTCTCTCCTGGCCTTTATTTCTCACTAATGTTTTCTCAAAATGAAATATACTTGATTACATTATCTTATTACTGAAGTAATACATGCTAATTATAGAAAATGTAGACAGGCAAAAAGGGAGAATAATCATCCATAATCCTTCAATTCAGAACAACTACTGTTAAGAGCTTCATATTAGTTTTCACTGTTTTTTTTTTTTGAGACAGGATCTTGCTCTGTTGCCCAGGCTGGCATGCAGTGGTATGATCTCGGCACACTGTAACCTCTGTTTCCTGGGTTCAAGTAATTCTCCTGCCTCAGCCTCCAGAGTAGCTGGGACTACAGGCACTTAGCACCACGCTTGGCTAATTTCTTTTGTATTTTTAGTAGAGACAGAGTCTCACCACGTTGGCCAGGCTGGTCTTGAACTCCTGGCCTCAAGTGATCCATATGCCTCTGCCTCCTGGGTTCAAGCAATTCTCCTGCCTCTAGTAACTGGGATTACAGGTGGGCGCCACCATGCCTGGCTATTTTTTGTATTTTTAGTAGAGACTGGGATTTCACCATGTTGGCCAGGGTGGTCTAGAACTCCTGACCTCAGATGATCCAGCTGCCTTGGCCTCCCAAAGTGCTGAATTACAGGTGTGAGCCACCGCACCCAGCTGATCCTTTTTATATGTGTATTTATCTACAGTACATATACATATATTTACTTTTGGTATTCTTTTTTTTGTGGTTTGCTGCCTCCTACTTTTGGTATTTTATCTTTATTTTCCTTTTTTTTGATTTAAAACTTCTTCAGTTATGCAATGATACATGAGTACATTTTCATAAAATATTTTTAAATGTGGGATTACAGGTGTGTATCACCATGGCCTGGCAAACATTTTAACACAATATAGAATTATGTAGAGTAAAATATTAAGAACCTCCAAAACAACTCATAGTAAATAGCTTTGTATTTATTCTTGCAGGTTTTTTTGTTTGTTTGTTTGAGACGGAGTCTAGCTCTGTCACCAGGCTGGAGTGCATTGGCGCGATCTTGGCTCACTACAACCTTTGCCTCCCGGGTTCAACTGATTTTCCTGCCTCAGCCTCCTGAGTAGCTGGAATTACAGGCATGTGCCACCACGTCCGGCTCATTTTGTATTTTTAGTAGAGATGGGGTTTCACTATGTTGGCCAGGCTGGTGTTGAATTCCTGACATCATGATCCGGCTGCCTTGTCCTCCCAAAGTGCTGGGATTACAGGCGTGAGCCATGGCGCTGGGCATCGCTTCCCTCCTTCAACAGCCCTTTCTCTTTCTTCACTCCTGCTACCGCCATGTGAGACACCTGCTCCCACTTTGCCTTCTGCCATGAGTTAAAAGGTCCCTGAAGCCCTCCCAAAAGCCAAGCAGTTGCCAGCACCACACTTCCTGTACAGCTTGAAGAACTAGGAGCCAATAAAACCTCTTTTCATTAAAAATTATCCAGTCTCAGGTATTTCTTTATAGCAACACTAAAATGACCCAATACAATTAATATCCTTTTTTTTTTTTTTTTTGAGATGGAGTCTCACTCTGTCGCCCAGGCTGGAGGGCAGTGATGTGATCTCGGCTCACTGCAACCTCTGCCTGCTGGGTTCAAGCAATTCTCCTGCCTCAGCCTCCCAAGTAGCTGGGATTATAGGAGTGCGCCACCACACCTGGCTAATTTTTGCATTTTTAGTAGAGATGGGGTTTCACCATGTTGGCCATGGTCGAGCTCTTGACCTTGTGATCTGCCTGCCTCAGCCTCCCAAAGTGCTAGGTGAAACTGCAACTGTGATAAAGGACATGAAGGAAAAGTAGAAAGAGCTCTGAGAGAATAGAATAGGGGAGGCCAGGCACCATGGCTCATGCCTGTAATCCCAGCACTTTGGGAGGCAGGCAGATCATCAGAGGTCAGGAGTTTGAGACCACCCTGATCAACATGGTGAAACCCTGTCTCTACTAAAAATACAAAAATTAGCCAGGCGTGGTGGCAGACATCTGTAATCACAGCTACTCCGGAGGCTGAGGCAGGAGAATTGTTTGAACATGAGAGGCAGAGGTTGCTGTGAGCCAAGATGGTGTCACTGTACTTCAGCCTGGGTGACACAGCGAGACTCTGTCTCAAAAATAAATGTTACTGGATAGAAAGTCTTGGCTGTTGTAAAAAATAAAAATAAAAAAAGAAAAAGATAAAAAAGGGCAGGGAGCTTGAACCATCAGGGAAGGCTTCCAGGAAGAAGTGATGATTAAGGTGATGACTGAAAGAAGAGTTGGAGTCAACAGGTGAAGCAGAGACGGAAGCATTCCATAGAGAGAAGAGCCTGTGCAAAGACGCTGTGGTAGTTGAGGCATTTGAAAGCAGTCCAGTGTACTCAGAGCACAGAGGTAGGCAGGGGCTAGGACATACAGGTATGGCTAAGTGGGTCAAGAATTTTGGTCTTTATTCTAGGTGCAAAGGGAAATCGTTGAAGAGTTTAAAGCAGGGGCAGGACATGATCAGACTTACAGTATGGGAAAACCATTGTGGCTCCAGTGTAGAGAGCAGATTGGCAGAGAACATGAGTTGATGCAGGTAGAGCATCCAAAAGGGCAGTAGTTGACATGAGTAATGACAATGGTTTGGACTAGTGCAATAGTTGTAGAGATAGAGAGCAGTGCATGGATACAGACTCCGGTAGTATCAAAACACTAGGGTTTGGATATGGTTTGTTTGTCCAAACCACCAAAACTCATGTTGAAATTTGATTCCCAATGTGGTGGTGTTGAGAGGTGGGGCCTCATGGGAGGTGCTTGAGTCATGGGGGCGGATTGTTCATGAATGACTTGGTGCCATTTTCAGGATAGTGAGTTCCCACATAAGTGGCTTGTTATAAAGCCAGGATACTCCTCAGGTTTCTCTCTTTCCCCACATGTCTGCTTCCCCTTTGACCTTCTCTGCCGTGTTTTGACCTAGCACAAGTCTCTTACCAGAAACCTAGCAGATGCTGACACCATGCTTCTTATACTTCCCAGCCGGCAGAGCCATGAGCTAAATAAACATCTTTTCTTTGTAAATTACCCAGGCTCAGTTTTTGTTTGTTTTTTTTTTGAGACAGAGTAGTGCTCTGTTGCCTAGGCTGGAGTGCAGTGGCATGATCTTGGCTTACTGCAACCTCCGCCTTCCGGGTTCAAGCGATTCTCCTGCCTCAGCCTCCGGGGTAGCTGGATTACAGGCACGTACCACCACACCCAGCTAATTTCCATATTTTTAGTGGAGACAGAGTTTCACCATGTTGGCCAGGATGGTCTCAATCTCCTGGCCTCATAATCTGCCCGCCTTGGCCTCCCAAAGTTCTGGGATTACAGGCGTGAGCCACCAAGCCCAGGCCCATATATTTTCATTTATAAGTGTCTTATTAGATGTATGATTTGTAAATATTTCTCTCCTGACTCTGTGGGATGTCTTCTCACTTTATTGTTGATATCCTATAAGGAGCAAAAATTCTGATGAAGTCCAATTTATCTATTTTTTCTTTTCTTGCTTGTGCCTTTGGTGTCACATCTAATAATTCATTGCTTAATACACGGTCATGAAGGTTCACTCTTGTTTTCTTCTACGAGTTTTCAAATTTTAGTTCTTACATTAAGGTCTTTGATTTATTTAAACTTTTTTTTTGAGAGACAGGGTCTCACTCTGTCACTTAGGCTGGAGTGCAGTGGTGCAATCACAGCCTGCAGCAGCCGCAACCTCCTGGGCTCAAGTGATCCTCTCACCTCTCCCAAGTAGCTGGGACTACAGGTGTGCACCAACCACCATACCTCGCTAATCTTTAAATTTTTTGTAGAGACATGGTCTCACCATGTTGTCTAGGCTGGTCTTGAACTCCTGAGCTCAAGCGATCCTCCTGCCTTGGCCTCTAAAAGTTCTGGGATTACAGGCATGAGCCATCAAGACTGTCCATTGAAACTTTTATCAATTTTTATTTTGGGGGGATATGAGTTCTCTCACTCTGTTGCCCAGGCTACAGTGTAGTGGCATGATCATAGCTCACTGTGGCCTCTAACTCCTGGGCTCAAGCAATCCTTCCACCTCACCCTCCCGAGCAGCTAGGACAAGGACTACAAGTGTGTGCCACCATATCTGGCTAATTTTTATTAGCATTTTTTTGTAGAGATGGAGTCTAGCTAAGTTGTGCAGGCTAGTCTTGAACTCCTGGGCCCAAGCGACCTTGGCCTCCCAAAGCAGTGCGATTACAGGCATGAGTCACCCACCGTGCCTGGCCCATTTTCATTTTTATATATGCTATGTAGTAGGGGTCCAGCTTCATTCTTTTGCATGTGGATATCCAGTTGTCCCAGCATCATTTGTTGAAAAGACTGTTCTTTCCCCATTGAATTGTCTTGATACCTGCTATGGTCTGAATATTTGTGTCTCCTCCTTCCCCAAGCCATAAGCTGAAATCCCAACGAAGTGATGGTATTAGGAGGTAGGACCTTTGGGAGGTTAGTGCTCTTATAAAAGAGACCCCAGAGAGGTAGCTAGAACCTTCCACATGAGAACGTAGTGAGAAAGTGCCATTCGTGAACCAGAAAGTGCATTCTGCCAAATCTACCAGCACCTTCGTTGTGGACTTCCTAGCCTTTAGAACTGTGAGAAATAATTTTTTTTCTTGAGACGGAGTCTCGCTCTGTCTCCCAGGCTGGAGTACAGTGGTGAGATCTTGGCTCACTGCAACCTCTGCCTCCAGGTTCAAGTGATTCTTCTGCCTTAGTCTCCTGAGTAGCTGGGATTACAGGCGTGCACCACCATGCCCGGTTAATTTTTGTGTTTTTAGTAGAGATTGGGTTTCACCATGTTGGTTAGGCTGGTCTCGAACTCCTGACCCTGCGATCCTCCTGCTTCTGCCTCCCAAAGTGCTGGGATTACAGGCATGAGCCATTGTGCCTGGCTTAGAAATAAATTTTTGTTGTTTATAAGCCACCCAGTTTATGGCATTTTGTTATAGCAGTCTGAATGAGCAAGACAACACTCTTGTTGAAAATCAGTTGACTGTAAAGTACAAGGTTTATTTCTGGACTGTTAATTCCATTCCGTTGATCTATATGTCTATCCTTTATGCTAGGACCACACTGTCTTGATTACTATAGCTTTGCAGTAAGTTTTGAAATGGGGAAATATGAGTGCCCCAACTTTGTTTTTTAAGACTATTCTGGGTTATTTGAATTTCCATATGAATTTTAGGATCAGCTCGTTAATTTCTGGAAAGAAAAGGTAACCTTGCATTTTGGTAGAAATTGCATTGGGTCTGTAGATTAGTTTGGAGATTATTGTCATTTTAACAGTATTAGTTTTCCAATTCATGAACACAGAATGTCTTTCCTGTTTCTTTCAATCATGTTTTGTTTTTAGTGTATAAATCTTGCACTTCTTTTGTTAAGTTTTCTAAATATCTTTTTCTTTTCTTTTTTTTTTGAGACAAGAGTCTTGCTCTGTTGCCCAGGCCAGATTGCAATGGCATGAACTCGGCTCATTGCAATCTTTGCCTGCCGGGTTCAAACGATTCTTCTGCCTCGGCCTCCTGAGTAGCTGGGATTACAGGTGTGCGCCACCATGCCCAGCTAATTTCTGCATTTTTAGTAGAGACGGGGTTTCACCACATTGGCCAGGCTGATCTTTAACTGCTGACCTCAAGTGATCCACCCGCCTTGGCCTCCCAAAGTGCTGGGATTACAGGCATAAGCCCCCTTCCTGGACTCATTTATTAGTTCTAATAGTTTTTAGTAAATTCCTTAGGATTTTCTGTATATGAAATTATGTCATCTGCAAATATGGTTTTTCTTTTTCTTTTCCAATCAGTATGTGTTTTATTTTATTTCCTTGCTTACTTGCCTTGGCTAGAACTTCCAGTACAATGTTGAAGAGTGCTGAGGGTGGATATCTTTGCCTTTTTCCTGATCTTAAGGGAAAAGCATTCACTTTTTCACTATTAAGTATGATGTTAGCTGTGGATTTTTTCATAGACACTCCTTGTCAGGATGAGGATGTTTCCTTCTATTTCTAAGTTTATTTATTTTATCATGAAGAGGTGTTGAATTTTGTCCAATGCTTTTTTTCTGCATCTGTTAAAATGATTGTTTTGCTTTTTGTTTTTTATTCTATTGATACAGTGTATCACATTATTGATTTTTCAGACGTTAAGCCAACCTTGCATCCCTGGGATAAATTCTACTTTGTAATGGAGAATAATCTTCTTACATATACTGCCAGATTCAGTTTGCTAGTATTTTGTTGAGCTTATGTTCATAAGAGATATGATTTTCTTTTTCTTTTTGTAGAGATGAGGTTTTGCTATGTTGCCCAGGCTGGTCATGAACTTTCAGGTTGAAGCAGTTCTCCCGCCTCTACCTCCCAAAGTGCTGGGATTACAAGCGTGAGCCATTGCACCTGGCCGGTTTTCTTTTTATATCTTCATCTGGTTTTAGTATCAAATACTTTGTTAACACGATGCATTAAATTGATTGATTTTCGTGTATTGAATCATCCTTGCATTCCAGGAATAAATCACTTGGTCATGGTACATAATTCTTTTAATATGCCACTAAATTCAGCTGCTGGTATTTTGTTGAAGATTTTTGCATCAATATTCACAAGAAATATGGGGTTGTATTTTTCTTTCCTTGTAGTATCTTTGTCTGGCTTTGGTATCTTTGGCCTCACGGAATGTGTTTGGAAGTGTTACATCCTCTTCTATTTTTTGGAAGAATTTGAGAAGGATGGGTGTTAATTCCTCTTTAAATGTTGGTATAGTCTTTTTTTTTTTTTTTTTTTTTTTTTTGAGACGGAGTTTCACTCTTGTTACCCAGGCTGGAGTGCAATGGCGCGATCTAGGCTCACTGCAACCTCCGCCTCCTGGGTTCAGGCAATTCTCCTGCCTCAGCCTCCTGAGTAACTGGGATTACAGGCACATGCCACCATGCCCAGCTAATTTTTTGTATTTTTAGTAGATATGGGGTCACCATGTTGACCAGGATGGTCTCGATCTCTTGACGTCGTGATCCACTCGCCTCGGCCTCCCAAAGTGCTGGAATTACAGGCTTGAGCCACCGCGCCCGGCTAAATGTTGGTATAATTCACCAGTGATACCATCTAGTCCTGGACTATTCTTAGTTGGAAGTTATTGAATCATGGCACAAACTATTTGTTACATGTCTCCAGAGTTCCTATTTCTTCTTGAGTCAATTCCTGTAGTTTGTTTCTTTCTAAGAATTTTATCATTTCATCCAAATTATCTAATTTGTTGATATGCAGTTTTTCATTGTGTTATTTTATAATCCTTTTTATTTCTGTAAAGTCAGTCCTTATTTCCCCTCTTTCATTTTTGATTTTAGTAATTTGAGTGCTTTTTCTTTTTTCTTAGTCCAACTAGCTAAATGTTCATCATTTTTGTTGATTTTTTTTTTCAAAGAATCATCTTTTGGTTTAATTGATTTTCTCTATTGTTTTTCTGTTCCCCACTTCATTAATTTTTGCTCTAATCTTTGTTAATCCTTCCTTTGATGGCTTTGGGTTTAATTTTCTTTTCTTTTCTTTCTTTTTTTTTTTTAGATGGAGTCTCACTCTGTTGCCCAGGCTGGAGTGCAGTGGCATGATCTTGGCTCACTGCAACCTCCACCTCCCAGGTTCAAGCGATTCTCCTGCCTCAGCCTCCCGAGTACCTGGGACTACAGGTGAGTGCCACCACACCTGGAAAATTTTTTGTATTTTTAGTAGAGAGGGGTTTCACCGTGTTAGTGAGGATGGTCTTGAACACCTGATCTCATCATCCGCCCGCCTTGGCCTCCCAAAGTGCTGGGATTACAGTTGTGAGCCCCCTCATGCCTGGCTCTTTTTTTTTGAGACAGAGTTTCACTCTTGTTGCCCAGGCTGGAGTGCAATGGCATGATCTTGGCTCACTGCAACCTCCCCCTCCCGAGTTTAAGTGATTCCCCTGCTTCAGCTTCCCAAGTAGCTGGGATTACAGGCATTTGCCACCACGCCTGGCTAATTTTGTATTTTTTCTTTTCTTTTCTTTTCTTTTTGAGATGGAGTTTCGCTCTTGTTGCCCAGGCTGGAGTGCAATGGCGCAATCTTGGCTCACCACCACCTCCGCTTCCAAGGTTCAAGTTATTTTCCTGCCTCAGCCTCCCAAGTAGCTGGGACTACAGGCATGTGCCACCACGCCTGGATAATTTTGTGTTTTTAGTAGAGACGGGGTTTCTTCATGTTGGTCAGGCTGGTCTCAAACTCCCGACCTCAGTGATCCGCCCACCTCAGTCTCCCAAAATGCTGGGGTTACAGGCGGGAGCCACCGCACCTGGTCTTGGTTTTCTTTTTCTAGTTTCTTTTTCTTTTCTTTCTTTCTTTTCTTTTTTTTGGTTGAGACAGTGTCTTGCCTTGTCACCGAGGCTAGAGTGCAGTGGCACAATCACAGCTCACTGCAGCCTCAACCACCTGGGCTCAAGCGATTGTCTAGCCTCAGCCTCCCAAAGTGCTGGGATTACAGGCATGAGCCACCGCGCCCAGCCTTTTTCTAGTTTCCTAACGTGGAAGTTTAGGTTATTACTTTTAGAGATTGATTTACTTCTTTGTTTTTGTTTTTAGAGACAAGGTCTTGTCTCTCTAAAAACAGGTTGGAGTCCAGTGGTGGGATCATAACACTGCATCCTCAAACTCCCAGGCTCCAGCGATCTTCCTGCCTCGGTCTTCTCAGTAGCTGGGACTACAGGTGCATGCCACCACTCCCGGCTAAAAAAAAAAAAAAATTAATAGAGACAGGGGTCTCACTGTATTGTGCAGACTGGTCTTGAACTTCTGACTTTCAAGCAATTCTCCCATTTTGGCCTCCCAAAGTGCTAGGATTACAAGTGGGAGCCACTGCACCTGACCTCTTTTTTTTTTTTGAGACAGAGTCTCACTGTGTCGCCCAGGCTGGAATGCAATGGCACAATCTCAGCTCACTGCAACCTCTGCCTCCTGGGTTCAAGCAGTTCTCCTGCCGCAGCCTCCTGAGTAGCTGGGATTATAAGCACACACCACCATGCCTGGCTAATTTTTGTATTTTTAGTAGAGATGAGGTTTCACCATGTTGGTCAGGCTGGTCTCGAACTCCTGACCTTGTGATCCGCCCGCCTTAGCCTCCAAAAGTACTAGAATTACAGGCATGAACTACTGCGAAGAGCCCTCTTTTTTTTTTTTTAATGTAGGTGTCTACAGCTATATGTTTCCTTCTAAGCACCGCTTTAGTTTCTGTTTTATTTTTATTTACTTTTTTTTTTTTTTAAAAAAGACAGGGTCTCATTATGTTGCCCAGGCTGGTCTCAAACTCCTGGGCTCAAGCAATCCTCCTTCCTCAGCCTCCCAAACTGCTGAGATTACAGGCGTGAGGCACCATGTCCAGCCTCGTTTTATCCCATAAACTAGGGTATACTCATATTTTGCGATATTTTGGTATATTGTGTCATAATTTGCATTCATATCAAAGCGTTTTCTAACTTATTTCGTTTGTTTTTATTTTTCTTCATCATTTGACTTGAGTGTTTTCCAACTCACCTCATGACTTCTTTGACTCATTGTTTATATATGAGTATGTTTATTTTCTTTTTTCCTACAGGAGAGCCAACTCCATGTATAATTTCTACATGTTTGAAAATTTCCCAAAATTTTGCCTTATTTATCTCTAATTTCATTCCATTGTGGTTGGAGAGCATAGTTTGTATGATTTCAATACTTTTAAATTTATTAAGCCTTCTTTTATGGCCTGCTATGTGGCCTATCCTGTAGAATGTTCCATGGGCACTTGAGAAGAATGTGCATTCTTTTTGTTGGGTGGAATGTTCCAGAGATGTATTTAGTTAGTGCCTAGTTAGTTATAATACTGTTCAAATCATATATTTCCTTTTAAAAGTCTTGTTCCTATTCATTCTAGCCCTTCTGAGGGTTTTCTGTTAGGTACACACAGATATCCTTTTCACATCCACATCTGACTGTGTTTATCTTCTGTTTGAATATTTTTGATTCTCATTCACCACAGTATGGAGAAATCTCCTCAGTATGGCACCCAAGGCGATGATGCGGCTACTGGCAATTTCCAGTATCCTCAAACTCTGACTTTCAGTTACACAATATTTTAGAGTTCCTTGAACATACCATGTTCTTTCTTCCTTCTTCTCTTTGTACATGCTATTCCTTTTGCCTACACTGTATTTAGTCTCAACTCCCCCTTCCCCAACTAACTCTTACTCATCCTTCAAGGCGTAGGAAGTCTTTCCAAACCCACATCTGGTTAACTTGCTGTTCTGTGGTCTCTCAGCACCTTGTGTTTACTGCATAGCACTTCTCCCCTTAAAAGGAACTAGAGGCCGGGCGCGTGCCTGTTGTCCCAGCACTTTGGGAGGCCAAGCGGGGCGGATCACGAGGTCAGGAGATCCAGACCATCCTGGCCAACATAGTGAAACCCCTTCTCTACTAAAATTACAAAAATTAGCTGGGCATGGTGGTACATGCCTGTAGTTCCAGCTACTCGGGAGGCTGAGGCAGGAGAATCCCTTGAACCTCGGAGACAGAAGTTGCAGTGAGCCAAGATTATGGCACTGCACTCTAGCCGGGCCACAGAGCAAGACTCTGTCTCAAAAAAAAAAAAAAAATAGGAAATAGAGTAGGGCATGGTGACTCACACCTGTAATACCAGCACTTTGGGAGGCTGAGGTGGGAGGATCATTTGAGGCCAGCAGTTCAAGACCAGCCTGGGCAGCATAGTGAGACCCCTATCTCTACAAAAAAAAATAGCCAGGAAAAAAAATAGCCGGGAATGGTGACATGCCCCTGTGGTCCCAGCTACTCTGCAGCCTGAGGCAGGAAGATCATGTAAGCCCGGGAGGTCCAGTCTGCAGTGGGCTGTGATTGTGCAGCTACACTCTAGTCTGGGTGAAAAAATGAAATCCTGCCTTTAAAAAAAGGAATTGAGGCCAGGCATGGTGGCTCACGCCTGTAATCCCAGCACTTTGGGTGGCCGAGGCAGGTAGATCACGAGGTCAGGAGATCAAGACCATCCTGGTCAACATGGTGAAACCCCGTCTCTACTAAATACACAAAATTAGCCAGGCATGATGGTGTGTGCCTATGTCCCAGCTAAGTGGAAGGCTGAGGCAGGAAAATCACTTGAACCTGGGAGGCAGAGATTGCAGTGAGCTCAGATTGTGCCACTGCACTCCAGCCTGGGAGACAGAGCGAGACTCCAACTCAAAAAAAAAAAAAAAAGGAATTGAGGCTGGGTGCAGGTGGTGGCTTACGCCTGTAATCCCAGCACTTTGGGAGACCCAGGCGGGTGGATCACCTGAGGTCGGGAGTTCGAGACCAGCCTGGCCAAGATGGTGAAACTCCGTTTCTACTAAAAATACAAAATTAGCTGGGCATGGTGGTGCGTGCCTGTAATCCCAGCTACTTGGGAGGCTGAGGCAGGAGAATCGCTTGAACCCGGGAGGCAGAGTTTGTGGTGAGCTGAGATCCTGCCATTGCACTTCAGCCTGGTGACAGAGTGAGACTCTGTCTCAAAAAAAAAAAAAAAAAAAGGAACTGAAAATGTATCTGTCTCTTCCCCCAGACTGAGAGCTCCCTGAGGGAATGAACGGATTTGGGTCATCTCTATTTTTCCAGCACCCATCGTAGGGCTGAGCAAAGAGGGGAGTTGGTAGGCAAACAAGGCTTCGATAATTTATTCAAACCAAGAGAAATTTGGTGGGCCCAGCTGTCATTGCCTCATGCCTCATGGGGAGGCAAGTCCAGTTTACCACATACTGTGATGGAGAAAGCAATGAAAATTGTTAATTTTCTCTCTGTTCATGCCTTTAACCATGACCAGTTTATGAGCTATTTAGAAGAGATTGATCTCAAGTATGTAGATTTATCGAGCTGTCACCTCCAATCAAGGACTTTTTGCAATAAAGGAGCCACCAAATCTAATTTGTTAGACCTTCTGGGATTCACAAGATTGTATTTTCTTATGGATGTGACAAGACATCTTAACACATTGAACTTGAAACCGCAGGAGGCAAATCAAAGCTCCGTTGATCTGTTCACGGAAATGCAGAGCCCCAGCTGGACATGTGGATTGGGCAGATGATGGCTGGAAACCTCTCATTTTCCATTGCCAAGCTGTCTTGAGTTCAATGCACTCACAGATTTTGAAGAATACTGCACTATATTTGGTAGGAAATAAGTCACAATTGCATGAGGATTCTTTTTCCTAGATGCCGGAGGAGGGGTGCAGAAGAGTTTCAACCACAGGGCCTTGAGAGCCCAGGAGGTGAGGAAGGAGCCTCTCACCTTAGGCTAGATATGCAGAGCCAAGAACCTGCAAGCCAAAAAGACTAAAGCAATAACAGAGCTCAGAGCCAACCCTCAGGCTTGGGCCAGGCTTGGGAAGTGCCAAGCATGGTTGACTGCTTTGCGTTTCCTGTAGCAGCCTTGGTATGGTGCAGAGAGCCCAGCTAAGTTCAAGGCACAGTGATGGGATGGTCAGAAAAGACTCATAGGTTTTTAAATTATTTATTTATTTATTTTGAGATGGAGTCTTTCTCTGTCATGCAGGCTGGAGTGCAATGGCAATGTCTCGGCTCACTGCAACTTGTACCTCCTGGGTTCAAGCAATTCTCCTGCCTCCTGGGTAGCTGGGATTACAGGCATGTGCCACCACACCTGGATAAATTTTTGTAGTTTTAGTAGAGATGGAGTTTCACTATGTGGGCCAGGATGGTTTTGATCTCCTGACCTCATGATCTGCCAGCCTCAGCCTCCCAAAGTGCTAGGATTACAGGCATGAGCCACTGCACCCAGCCATTTTTTTTCCTTTAATATAACAGCTTATTGAGTTATAATCCACATACCACTAAATTCACCTCATTCATAGGTTTTGATGAGTATAAACAATCTTTTATTTTCATAAACAAAATAATATAATTTTAAAGGCATTTTTATGATTTGCTTGGAATTGCAGACCTTCTTTTGTTTGTTTGTTTTGAGAGGGAGTCTTGCTCTGTTGCCCGGGCTGGAGTGCAATGGCACCGTCTTTGCTCACTGCAACCTCTGCCTCCTGGGTTCAAGCAATTCTCTTGCCTCAGCCTCCTGAGTAGCTGGGACCACAGGTATGTGCCACCACGCCTGGCTAATTTTTGTACTTGGTCTTGTAATCTGCCTGCTTTGGCTTCCCAAAGTGCTGCGATTACAGGTGTGAGCCACTGTGTCTGGCCCTTTTATTTATTTATACCCTGCCTGCAACTAAATTATCAAACCCACTACCAGTGTGTGTCAACATTCACCTCAGTGAACTGAAGCAACCAAGAGCTACACCATCCCCCAAATTTTGCAGATCAATGTTATCCCAATCTCTCGGGCTAGGTGGCCAAACTCTAGGTGAGATGAGGGTCTTCACGATGCAGCTGAAAATGCATTCTCTTTCTGAAAACTGCCAGAATGAAGCTTCCATCAGGATTCTGTCTCCAGAGCCAGCATGAGACAGGCCTAGGTGGAATAGCTCCCACTGTTCCAATTTATTTTGTTAAATACCCATGTTCTATTCTTATTATTAGATTAGTCAGAGTTGACCAGTGACCAACAGTAGGCCTATAAATGTGCACTTTTGAGTGAATACAATTGATAAAACTTTTGGGGATGTTTCTGTATTTCTGTATATTGTTAAATAAACAACAGGCCATATTTCACCTTTATTATTGATTTATGTGGCCCATACATATCTTTACCTTTTATTATGTAAACTACAATGGAGAAACATTGCCTTAAACAAACTTTTCAGCCGGTCACAGTGGCTCACACCTGTAACACCAACACTTTGGGAGGCCAAGGCGGGCGGATCACAATGTGAGGAGATTGAGACCATCCTGGCTAACACGGTGAAACCCTGTCTCTACTAAAAATACAAATAATTAGCTGGGTGTGGTGGCTCGTGCCTGTAGTCCCAGCTACTTGGGAGGCTGAGGCAGGAGAATCGCTTGAACCTGGAAGATGAGGGTTGCAGTGAGCCAAGATTGTGCCACTGCACTTCTGCCTGGGTGACAGAGTGAGACTCTGTCTCAAAACATTAAAAAACAAAAAAGCAGGGAAACAAACTTTGCTAAAATTTCAGGTCCCATGGCTAGATTTGTGATCAGAACTCCAGGGTAGGTTATTTAAACCTGTAATCTCTGACAAGGGCTTAGAGAGCTAGTATTTTATCTCTAAATTAAAAATGTTTGGCAGGGCGTGGTGGCTCACACCTGTAATCCAGCACTTTGGGAGGCCGAGGCAGGTGGATCACTTGAGATAAGAAGTTTGAGAACAGCCTGGCCAACATGGTGAAACCCCATCTCTACTAAAAATACAAAAATTAGCCTGGTGTGGTGGCGCACACCTGTAGTCCCAGCTACTCAGGAGGCTGAGGCAGGAGAATCGCCTGAACCTGGGAGGCAGAGGTTGCAGTGAACTGAAATCACAACATTGCACTCCAGCCTGGGAGATAGAGCAAGACTCCGTCTCAAAATCAATAAATCAATCAATAAATAGAAATGTTTATTGATGGCTAATGCATATATTTTTGAAACCAATACTGGAAGTGCTTTGTAGATATTCTGTTATGAAAGTTGAGAAGCTTCGCCTCTGAGATCTTGCCTGAAAGGGAGGTCGTAGGACCTGTCATGGAGGTGGTCCATCAAGTTGCTTGCAGCGAAGCCCAGATCTTTCTCAGGAAGCAGCTTTGGTCCTTTGCCAACATGTCAAAAAATGCTTCGTTGAGTCCCCAGTTTCCATAATAGGGAGCAGAGCATTAATCAGTCATTTAGAAAAACCTCCATTCTGTCGCAGCACCACAATGTCACATAAAGGACCTTTGAGAAGTTGGCGTGGTGCATATCATTCAAAAGCAAGCTTAGGCCACGCGAGGTGGCTCACGCCTGTAATCCCAGCACTTTGGGAGGACAAGGCGGGTGGATCACCAGGTCAGGAGTTCAAGACCAGCTTGGCAAACATGGTGAAACCCGGTCTCTACTAGAAATATAAAAATTAGCCTGGCATGCTAGTGCGCACCTGTAATCCCAGCTACTTAGGAAGCTGAGGCGGGAGAATTGCTTGGAGCCGAGAGGCAGAGGTTGCAGTGAGCCGAGATCACACCATTGCACTCCAGCCTCGGCAACAGAGACTCTTTCTCAAAAAAAAAAAAAAAAAAAAGCAAGCTTAGATGAAGAGTGTTTTATCCTTTCTGACAAGATTCCATCCGCACTTGAGGCAAGAATTTTTGGCCTTGCTTTAGAGATGTTTTCAAAATCCCCGCGCTTCACATCTCTGCAGAAAGAACTAAAGGTTCTTAGTTTTGAAATCTATGCCTTCCTCCCCCTTGTACTCACCCTCAGTTTTGACTTCAGTTCAAGATAATAGATTCACACTATTGGAATCCACCCCGTGCTTTTGTTGACCATCTG
This sequence comes from Callithrix jacchus, assembly GCF_049354715.1. NCBI lineage: Eukaryota > Metazoa > Chordata > Mammalia > Primates > Cebidae > Callithrix > Callithrix jacchus. The sequence continues at coordinate 115,621,145 of NC_133524.1, read as the reverse complement.
GTATTTCCCAACCCATTTCTGGTTACTAGTGTTTTATTCTTAGACCTCATTCTGATAATTTGATAATTTCCTTTGCCTATTTTACCCAACCACCTTCTACTGCCAATCAGGCATCAACTTAGCTATCAGCTTATTCGTAAAGCCTTACTTAATTACCGGAGTCTCAATTAGGTACCCATCCCGAGGACCCCATTCTTTTCTTCACCATTCTGTATTATAATAACCTATGTGCCTTTTCCACCCCCAACTCCCACCCAGATTGTAAATTCCATAATAGCACTTGTTTACCACTGTTTTCCAATGTCACGTACAGGTCTCAGCACAAAGTGTCTTATAAATCTCTATTGAATAAATGATTAAATGAGTTTATTCCACCAGTTTATTCACCCCTTTAAACCCTGACTGTATCCTTGACTTGGTCTCTCAGCTGAAGGCTGGCACTATGGAATGTCCGATTTCGTTGTTGTTGTTGTTTTTGAGGTGGAGTTTTGCTTTTGTTGCCCAGGCTGGAGTGCAACAGTGCAAGCTCGGCTCACTGCAACCTCCGCCTCCCGGGTTCAAGCAATTCTCCTGCCTCAGCCTCCTGAGTAGCTGGGAATACAGGCATACGACACCATGTCCGGCTAATTTTGTATTTTTAGTAGAGATGGGGTTTCTCCATGTTGGTCAGGCTGGTCTTGAACTCCCAACCTCAGGCGATCTGCCCACCTTGGATTATAGGCATGACCCACCATGCCCAGCTGGAATGTCTGATTTTAAGTAACATGACTTCTCCATGAGTCTGCTTTGTTGAATTAGCTACAAGTCAATATGCTCCCAGGTGACTGAATGTACTTTATAAAGTTATTTATTATTGACCAATTGAGTTACAGAAAATAGGTGCCAAAGTCGAGTTCCGATTTTATCTTGATTACTTCTAACAGGAGTAAAATACCATGATGATTATCTTTTGAGGCCTCTCTTGGCAGGTAATGATAAAACCTTGTCACCAGCTTCCTAAAGGTCCCTTAATGTATATTTGCCATGGCAGGGAAAATATCTGTCTAGCTGATTGATACACACATTTAAATCACTGGAGTAGAAATTTAAAAATAAGGGCAGGGAGTGGTGGCCCATGCCTGAAATCCCAACATTTTGGGAGGTCAACATGAGATTATTGCTTGAGGCCAGGAGTTAGACACCAGGCTGGGCAACATAGGGAGACCCCTGTCTATACAAAAAAATAGCCGAGCATGGTGGAATGAGCCTGTAGTCTCAGCTACTCAAGAGGCTGAGGTGGGAGAATCATTTGAACCCAGGAGGTCGAGGCTACAGTGAGCTGTGATCATTGCTCCACTGCACTCCAGCTCAGGTGGCAGAGCAAGACCCTGCCTCAACAACAACAAAAAAAAAAAAAAAAAAGAAGAAAAAGAAAAAAAAAGGGGTGGTGCTGGGTGCAGTAGCTCATACCTGTAATCCCAGCACTTTGAGAGGTGGAGGTTGGTGGATCACTTGAGGCCAGGAGTTCAAGACCAGCGTGGGCAACATAGAGATACTGTCTTTACAAAAGATAAACAAAAAACTTAGGCATGGTGGCATGTGCCTGTGGTCCTGGCTACTTGGAAGGCTGAGATGGGAGGTCCGCCTGAGCCCAGGAGGTTTCGGCTGCAGTGAACCATGATTGAGCCACTGCACTCCAGCCTGTCTCCAAAAGAAAAGAAAAAAAATGTAAAAAGAAGGAAGCAGGCCCTTTGCAAGTGTTTTCTGTCCTATTATCATATTTGAGATACTTAGTTGAAAAGATGAAATTGGCCGGGAACGGTGGATCGCGCCTGTAATCCCAGCATTTTGGAAGGCCAAGGTAGGCAGATCACGAGGTAAGATGTTCAAGACCAGCCTGACCAACATGATGAAACCCTGTCTCTACTAAAAATGCAAAAATTAGCGAAGCATGGTGGCACATGCCTGTAATTCCAGCTATTTGGGAGGCCGAGGCAGGAGAATCACTTGGACCTGGGAGGCAGAGGTTGCAGTGAGCTGAGATCGCACCACTGCTCTCCAGTCTGGGTGACAGAGTGAGACTTCATCTCAAAAAAAAAAAAAAAAAAAAAAGGTGGAATTAAGAGTGTTAGCTGGCCACCGAAAGACCACATAGGATGCTAACACCTTGGTGAATATACTAAGATCTACAGTTTGTTCCTCATCTTTGCAATTTAAAACACCTCAGCTTCCAAAAGATAATTCATGCTAGCTAAATTCACATTAATCAAAGCAGAGTGACAATGTAGTAATTTACAATAAAATGCAGAACACTAAGGGCAAAAATCATAAAGAGAAATATTGATAGATTTGACTGCATAAATATTTTAACTCTCCTATAAAAAAATCCACCATAAATAAATTAGTAAAGATTAATATTCATGTGTATATAAAGACCTCTTGTGACTTCCCAAGAGAAAGATAAGTGTTTCAATATAAAAGTGGGATAATGACATGTACAGGAAATTTATAAAAGAGAAGATACAATTGTCTGATAACTATGAATTTCAATTCTTTCTCCTGTCAGTGGTGTGCTAGAGCCTACTTGCAGGGCTTGAAACGTCGCATTGATAGCTTGAAATCAGTCATAATGAGAGTATTTACACCATGGAAATCGACAAATGACGCACAGCAGGGTTGTTTTATGTTTTTTTCTTGGAAGGCCAGTTAGTAAACATTTACCAGCACACTACTCTGTGTATTCAATCACTACCTTTCACCTGAATCCTTTCCAACTACATTTAAGCATTCTCAAGTCTTCTTTGCCATCTTTCTTTTATTATTATTATTATTTCTATTATTATTTTGAGACAGAGTCTCACTCTGTCACCCAGGCTGGAGTGCAGTGGCACGATCTCAGCTCACTGCAACCTCTGCCTCCCAGATTCAAGCAATTCTCCTGCCTAAGCCTCCCAATAGCTGGGATTACATTTGTCCACCACCATGCTTGGCTAATTTTTGTGGTTTTAGTAGAGATGGAATTTCACCAGGTTGGCCAGGCTTGTCTTGAACTTCTGACCTCAAGTGATCTGTCTGCCTTGACCTCCCAAAGTGCTGAGATTACAGGCATGAGCCACCACGCCTAGCCTGCCATCTTTAAAGAAACCCTACCCCCACATCCTCCTCCAGCTACCATACCACCTCCGTTTACCTTTACAGCATTTTTTTTTTCAAAGAATTGGCTATATAGCACTTGCTGAATCCACTCACTCATTTCCCAATCATTCTTCAGCATACTTAAGCCATTTTTTTTTTTTTTGCCACGATCATACTCCCAAAACATCTCTTGGTTAGCTCAATGAGCTCCAAGAACCCTAAATTCTATGGGCAGTTTTCGCTATCTCCCCTGACCTCTTGGCAGTTCTTTTTTCCTTTTTTTTTTTTTTTAGAGAGATGAGGTCTTCTGTGTTGCCCAGACTGGTTTCAAATTCCTGGGCTCAAGTGATCCTCCTGCCTTGACCTCCCAAAGTGCTGGAATCACTGGCATGAGCTACTGCACCCAGCCAGGATTCAGTTGTGTTGACCATTACCTTCTTTTTTTTTTTTTGAGACAGGTGTGAGCCACCGTGCCCAGCCGACCATGACCTTCTCGAAATCCTCTTGTCCTTGGGTTTCAGTAGCATGACCTGCATTTTCCTCCAATCTCTCTGGCTTCTCCTTTTCAGATTCTTCCTCCTATTTTATTTCTTAATGTTGAGGTTTTCCAGGGATTAGTCTTAAGTCCTCTTCTCCTCTCTACTCTCCTTCTAGGTGATTTCATCTATTCCCATGGGTTTAAATACCACCTGCACACCAACGACTCCTGTATTTGTATCTCTCTTTTGAGCTACAATTGCCTACTTGACATCTTTCCTTTCAATGCCTCAAAAGCTTCTCAAACTCAATGTCTCCATACTGGAGCCGAAGACTTTCTCCTCCCTTCCCAAATCAGAGGGTCTCCAGTGCTCCCCATCTCAACAAAATGTACCACCACATAAGCCAGAAACCTCAGAGTTGGCATCTCTTTCTCACCCTCTGCCCCCCATTGCCAAGTCTGGGTTGTCTTACCCTCCTAAATATCTCCCAAAGAAGTTCTCTTTTCTCCATCTCCACTTCCAACACCCTAGTACAAGCCTGCATGATCACTCAGCTGGACCACTGCAATAGCCTCCTAACTGACCTTCCTGCCTCCACTCTTTCTGCCTTTCAATACACTTGCCACACTGAAGCCAAGGGAACTTTTCAGAACATGGATCTGATTATGTCACACTCCTGTCTTAAGCCTCTCAGTGGCTTCTCATTGCTTGTCGGATAAAAATATCCCCCTTAATGATGGTCTAGAGCCCTGTATGATCTTCCTCTATGCTCACCTCTCCAGTCTCATTTCATCCCGCTCTGGTCCCTGTGCACTTCAGCCACATCAGCTTTCTCTCTCTCTGTCTCTCTCTCTGTCTCTCTCTGTCTCTCTCTCTCTCTCTCTCTCTCTCTCTCTCTCTCTCTCTCTCTCTCTCTCTCTCTCTCTCTGTCTCTCTTTGTTTCTGGGTTTTGCTCTGTTGTCTAGGCCAGAGTGCAATGGTGCAATCACAGCTCACTGCAGCCTCCACCTCCAGACTCAAGCAATCCTCCCACTTCAGCCTCCCAAGTAGCTGGGACTACAGGTATGTGTCACTATGCCAGGCTAATTTTTCTTTTTTTTTGAGATGGAGTTTTGCTCTTGTTGCGGAGGACGGGGTGCAGTGGCATGATCCTGGCTCACTGCAACCTCCACCTCCTGGGTTCAAGTGATTCTCCTGCCTCAGTTCCCTAGTAGCTGGCATTATAGGCAGATGCCATGATGCCCATCTAATTTTTTAAATTTTTAGTAGAGATGGGGGGTTTCACCATGTTGGTCAGGCTGGTTTTGAACTCCTGACCTCAGGTGATCTGCCCACTTTGGCCTCCCAAATTGCTGGGATTACAGGCGTGAGCCACTGCACCCGGGCTTTTATTATTGTTATTATTTTTTATTTAACTTTAAGTTCTGGGGTACATGCGCAGATTGTGCAGGATTGTTACATAGGTATACACATGCCACGGTGGTTTGCTGCCTCCATCCCCCTGTCACCTACATTTGGTATTTCTCCTAATGTTATCCCTCCCCAATCTCCCCACCCCCTGCTACCCCTTCCCTAGTCCCCTAACCCCCCAACAGACCCCAGTGTGTGATGTTCCCCTCCCTGTGTCCATGTGTTCTCATTGTTCAACACTGACTTGTGAGTGAGAACACGCGGTGTTTGGTTTTCTGCTCTTGTGTCAATTTGCTGAGAATGATGGTTTCCAGATTCATCCATGTACCTACAAAGGACATGAACTCATCCTTTTTTATGGCTGCATAGTATTCCATGGTGTATATGTGCCACATTTTCTTTACCCAGTCTATCATTGACGGGCATTTGGGTTGGTTCCAAGTCTTTGCTATTGTAAACAGTGCCACAATGAACACGTGTGTGCATGCGCCTTTATAATAGAATGATTTCTAATCCTTTGGGTATATACCCAGTAATGGGATTGCTGGGTCAAATGGTATTTCTATTTCTAGATCCTTGAGGAATCGCCACACTGTCTTCCACAATAGTTGAACTAATTTACACTCCCACCAACAGTGTAAAAGCGTTCCTATTTCTCCACATCCTCTCCAGCATTTGTTGTCTCCAGATTTTTTAATGATTGCCATTCTAACTGGTATCAGATGGTATCTCAATGTGGTTTTGATTTGCATTTTCTAATGACCAGTGATGATGAGCATTTTTTCATATGTTTGTTGGCCACATAAATGTCTTCTTTTGAAAAGTATCTGTTCATATCCTTCACCCACTTTTTGTTGGGGTTGTTTTTCTTTTTCTTGTAAATTTGTTTTAGTTCTTTGTAGATTCTGGATATTAGCCCTTTGTCAGATGGGTAGCTTGCAAAAATTTTTCTCATTCCATTCTATTGGTTGCTGGTTCACTCTAATGATTGTTTCTTTTCCTGTGCAGAAACTCTTAAGTTTAATTAGATCCCATTTGCTATTTTGGCTTTTGTTGCCATTGCTTTTGGTGTTTTAGTCATGAAGTCCTTGCCTACTCCTATGTCCTGAATGGTTTTGCCTAGATTTTCTTCTAGGGTTTTTATGGTGCCAGGTCTTATGTTTAAGTCTTTAATCCATCTGGAGTTAATTTTAGTGTAAGGTGTCAGGAAGGGGTCCAGTTTCTGCTTTCTGCACATGGCTAGCCAATTTTCCCAACACCATTTATTAAACAGGGAATCCTTTCCCCATTGCTTGTTTTTGTCAGGTTTGTCAAATATCAGATGGCTGTAGGTGTTTGGCGTTACTTCCAAGGCCTCTGTTCTGTTCCATTGGTCTACATATCTGTTTTGGTACCAGTACTATGCTATTTTGATTACTACAGGCTTGTAGATAGTTTGAAGTCAGGTAGTGTGATGCCTCCAGCTTTGTTCTTTTTGCTTAGGATTGTCCATGATTCAGAGTGGAATTGAAAAAAAAAAAAAAGAAAGAAAAGGATTGCCTTGGCTATGTGGGCTTTTTTTTGGTTCCATATGAAGTTTAATGTGGTTTTTTCCAGCTCTGTGAAGAAGGCCAATGGTAGCTTGATGGGGATAGCATTAAATCTACAAATTAGAGATGAGGGCTCACTATGTTGCTCAGGCTGGTCTCGAACTCCTGGCCTCAAGCAATCCTCTTGCCTTGGCCTTCCAAAGTGCTAGTATTACAGGTGTGAGTCACCACTCCCTGCCTCTGTTTCTTGCATAAAGTCTTCATACATGCTCTTTCCTTTGCTTGGAATGCTCTTCCTACTCCCATCCTCCCTTTACCTTGCTCATTCCCATTTAATCTTCTGATCTGAATTCAAACATCACTTCCTCCATGAAGCCTCATAGATGGACACACTAGACTGCTAGAGTAAGTCGAACCTGTTCCCATCCCACCCCATTACCATTATAGGCTCTCAGGGCACCATGAGGATCTCCTAGGTGCTCTTACTGCAGTTTTATTTTTGCATTTATGTGTGTGATATTGATTGTTATCTGTCTTCCCTATTAGACTGTAAGCTCCATGAAGGCAGGGACCGAGTCTGCTTTTGCTCACTGTTAATCTCCAGCACTTTGTCTAAGATTTGACACACTGTAGGTACTGAGTAAATATTTGCGGGATTAATGAATCAAATAGTGACCTTTGTATGTAGGCAATGCATAAAACTATGCAAGCTAGTATTTTTCCTTTTGCTTTGCCTTCCAGAAAACTAAAAACTATATTTAAAGCTTGTGATGGTTAATTTTACATGTCAACTTGACTGGGCCATGGGGTGCCCAGAAATAGGATGTGTCTGTGAACATGTTTCTGGAAGAGATTAGCACTTGAACTGGTAGATTGAGTAAAGCAGATGGCCTTCCCCAATGTGGGCATCATCTAATCTGTTGAGGGCTTCAATAGAACAAAAAAAAAAAAAAAAAAAAAGGCAGAAGAAGCTGGGCCCAGTGACTTATGCCTATAATCCCAGCACTTTGGGAGGCTGAGGTGGGAGGATCACAAGCTCAGGAGTTCGAGACCAGCCTGACTGACATAGCAAAACCCTGTCTCTACTAAAAATACAAAAAATTAGCCGGGTGTGGTGGCAGGCACCTGTAATCCCAGCTCCTTGGGAGCCTGAGGCAGGAGAATTGCTTGAATCTAGGAGGTGGAGGTTGCAGCGAGCCAAGATCATGACATTGCACTCCAGCCTGGGGGACAGAGCGAGACTTTGTCTTGAAAAAAAAATTAGCTGGGCATGGTGGCAGGTGTCTGCAGTTCCAGCTACTTGGGAGTCTGAGGTAGGAGGAATTCTTGAGCTCATGAGCCCAGGATTTTGAGTCTGCGGTGAGCTATGATTGTGCCACCACAATCCAGCCTCAGGGACAGAGTAAGACCCCATCTCTAAAAAAAATTGTTGAGGAAGATTGAGTTGCTTTTCTCTCCCTGACTGTTGAGCTGGCATCTCTCTTCTCCTCTCCTTGGGCTCTTTTTTTTTTTTTTTTTTAAGACAGAATCTCTTTCTGTGGCACCCAGGCTGGAGTGCAGTGGCATGATCTCAGCTCACTGCAACCTCTGCCTCCTGGGTTAAAGTGATTCTCCTGCCTCAGCCTCCCGAGTAGCTGGGATGACAGGTACCAGCCACCACTCCCGGCTAATTTTTGTATTTTTAGTAGAGATGGGGTTTCACCATGTTGGCCAGGCCAGTCTCAAATTCCTGACCTCAGGTGATCCACCCACCTTGGTCTTCCAAATTGCTGGGATTACAGGCATGAGCCACCTCGCCCAGCCTCCTTGGACTCTTGGACTGGCACTTACACCATCAGATCCCCTGATTCTCAGGGCTTTGGATTTGAACTGAAATTTTGTGTCCCTGGCTTTCCTGGTTTCCAGGTTGCAAATGGTAATTCATGGGGGTTCTCAGATTCCATAATCATGTGAGCCAATTCTTTATAATAAATATCACATATGTTAATATAAATATATAAAATTAATATACATATATTCGGTTTCTCTGGAGACTCCAGTGTAATACAAAGCTGTATCATAGCAATTATATCAACCCACTAGAAATAGCATATTTGAATTCTCTCTTTTGATTCTGATGTACCCATAAAATCTGTTCTGGAAAGAGATGGCTGTGTGTGTGTGTGTGTGTGTGCGCACACGTGGGTGTGCACATGTATCTATGTGTACACAGTGTATAGGTACAAAGAGAAATCAGTACATAAATGCAAAGTATTGAGAGCTTGATATAAAATAGATACCTCATCTTGATCAATGACTAATGGTGGTGATGGTGAAGCCAATATCTCACCAAGGTGTCATTACCATCTTTTTCTATCTGTGTCTTCTTATTTCAGTCTTCTCACAGTCTGTGTGACTTGTCTGTGAAGGACTGTGAGGCCACTGGATAGAGACCTCGTTTCTCTCAATTCGCTACCATATCTATGGGTTGTTGATCAGTTATCACTCAACTCGCAGAACTCAATGTCTTTTTAAAACTTTTTTCTTATGAAATATAACACACATCCCAAAGAGTTCCTAAAGCATAAAGATACAGCACAATCAATATTTATAAACCAAACTCTCATTTAAAGACTACCAAGAAGTAGAACATTTATTTATTCTCTGTACTGCACCTTGGTTACTGCCTTATGACGTATTTGGTATTTGCTATTTGACTCTGTGTGTGTGTGTGTGTGTGTGTGTGTGTGTGTGTGCATTTGTGTGTAGTCTCCCCAGTTAGACAGCAAGCTCTTTGAGAACAAAACTGTATTTTTTTCTGGATATACCCCACCATTCCTTTTTTAGATTCAGGGGGTACATGTGTAGGTTTGCTATATGGGGGTGTTGCATGAGAAAGTAGACTTTGTATTTCTCTTTTTTTTTTTTGGTTTGCTTTTTTGAGATGGAGTCTCACTCTGTCACCCAGGCTGGAGTGCAGTGGTGCCATCTTGGCTCACTGCAACCTCCATTCTCCTCCTCCCACCGGGTTCAAGAGATTCTCCTGTCTCAGCCTCCTGAATAGCTGAGATTACACACACCCGCCATCACATCTGGCTAATTTTTGTATGTTTAGTAGAGATAGTGTTTCACTGTGTTGGTCAGGCTGGTCTCAAACTCCTGACTTCAGATGATCTGCCCACCTTGGACTCCCAAAATGCTGGGATTACAGGCGTGAGCCCAGGCCCAGCCTAGACTTTATATTTCTTTCTTTCTTTTTTTTTGTGATGGACTTTCACTCTTGTTGCCCAGAGTGGAGTGTAATGGTGCGATCTCGACTCACTGCAGCCTCTGCTTCCCAGGTTCAAGCAATTCTCCTGCCTCAGCCACCTGAGTAGCTAGGATTACAGGAATGCACTACCACGTCCAGATAATTTTGTATTTTTAGTAGAAACAGGATTTCTCCATGTTGGTCAGACTGGTCTTGAACTTCTGACCTCAGGTGATCTGCCCACCTCGGCCTCTCAAAGTGTTGGAATTACAGGTGTGAGCCACTGCACCCAGCCTAGACTGTATATTTCTTTATACATCCCACAGTGCCTAGTGCAGGGTCCTAGATATGGCAGATGCTCAATACCTTTCACAAGATCATACTCTATGGCTTTGGGAAGACTGCTGAAGACTAATTTTAGCAAACAAGAATTGTTTGGGGAAATACAAAATTATATCATTTGTCTCAATCAATGTGTACAAACCAGGGTAACTGGTATGTCATGATGCGGGTGGGAAGCCCAGCCTTCTCTTGAGTTCTGGGTCTTGCCTGGCTGAGGGCTATTGCAGTACCCTGCTAACTAGTCTACCTGCCTCTAGTCTTACCCTCACTCGATCAGTTTTTCATGTGGTGACTTAAGTGATCTGTATAAACATAGATCTCACTCTGTAATGTCACTGCTCAATAACCATTCATGCAGTAGTTCTCCAAGTTTGATGTGCCTCAGAGCCACCTGGAGTGCTTGGTACAAATCCACATTTTTTTTCTCCCATACGGAGATTCTGATTCAGCTGATCTGAGGCGGGCTCTAGGCCCCTGCACTTGTTAGGAACACTATAGGTGATTCTGATGCAGCTAGTTGGGTACCACCCGTTAAGAAACAGGGCTTTGGCTGGGTGTGGTGGCTCATGCCTGTAATCCCAGCACTTTGGGAGGCCGAGGTGGGTGAATCATGAGGTCAGGAGATCGAGACCATCCTGGCCAACATGGTGAAACCCCATCTCTACTAAAATACAAAAAAGTAGCCAGGCATTTTGGCACATGCCTGTAGTCCCAGCTACTCAGGAGGCTGAGGCAGGAGAATTGCTTGAACCGGGAGGCAGAGGTCGTAGTGAGCCAAGATCACGCCACTGCACTCCAGCTTGGAGACAGAGACTCTATCTCAAAAAAGAAAAAAAAAGAAATAGGGCTTCAAAGGCTCTTTTATTCCCTACATGTTTAAACTTTAACATCTTTAGAGTGGCACACAAGGCCTTTAATGGGTAGCCCCTTTTAACGCTGAGTCTATTCCTTCCATGCCACTCCATTATCATGTCGCTGTCACCAGCATTTCTTGCTTGAACTGCTACAGCACTGTCCTCACTCCCAGTCTTGCATGTTTTTCTTTTTTAGAGACAGGGTCTCACTCTGTCACCCAGGCAGTGCAGTGGTGCAGTCATAGATCACTGCAGCCTCAAACGTCTGAACTCAAGTGATCCTCCTGCCTCAGCCTTCCAAAGTGCTGGGATTATAAGCAGGAGCCACTGCACCTGGTCCCTAACTGCTTTAATTGACTTCTGCTCCAATATTTTTTCCCAAGTTGGAGCCAGAGTGACCTTTCAAAATTGCAAATATGAGCCAGGTGCAGTGGCTCATGCCTCTAATCCCAGCACATTGGGAGGCTGAGGCAGGTGGATCACCTGAGGTCAGGAGTTCGAGACCAGCCTGGTCAACTTGGTGAAACCCCTATCTCTACTAAAAATACAAAAATTATCTGGATGTGGTGGCATGCACCTATAGTCCCAGCCACTTGGGAGGCTGAGACAGGTGAATCACTTGAACCCAGGAGGTGGAGGTTGCAATGAGTGCAGATCATGTCATTGTACTCCAGCCTGGGCAAGACAGTGAGACTCCATCTCAGAAAAAAAATGCAAATATGTTCATGTTACTCCACTGCTCAAGTCTCTTCAGTGGCTCCTCACTATCTAAGAGATAGTTTCTCCAACTGGTTCAGGTGGCACAGCATCTGGATGTGGTGCTGCTCTTTCCAGAATGAAGTAAAATAATTGATATATTAAATCACACCATATGAAATAAAACGCTTTTCTTTTCTTTTTCTTTCTTTCTTTTTTTTTTTTTTTTTTTTTTTTTTAGACAGAGTTTTGCTCTTGTTGCCAAGGCTGGAGTGCAATGGCTTGATCTCAGCTCACCACAACCTCCACCTCCCAGGTTCAAGCGATTCTCCTGCCTCGGCCTCCCGAGTAGCTGGGATTACAGGCATGTGCCACCACGCCTGGCTAATTTTGTATTTTTAGTAGAAACAAGGTTTCTCCATGTTGGTCAGGCTGGTCTCGAGGTTGATCACCTCAGGTGATCTGCCTGCCTTGGCCTCCCAAAGTGTTGGGATTACAGGCATGTGCCACCACGCCTGGCTAATTTTGTATTTTTAGTAGAAACAAGGTTTCTCCATGTTGGTCAGGCTGGTCTCGAGGTTGATCACCTCAGGTGATCTGCCTGCCTTGGCCTCCCAAAGTGTTGGGATTACAGGCATGTGCCACCACGCCTGGCTAATTTTGTATTTTTAGTAGAAACAAGGTTTCTCCATGTTGGTCAGGCTGGTCTCGAGGTTGATCACCTCAGGTGATCTGCCTGCCTTGGCCTCCCAAAATGTTGGGATTACAGGCATGAGCCACCGCACCCAGCCGTTAATAAAATGGTTTTCAAAAGAACACTTCTGCTAGCTGAAAACATGTCTACAATATGGGTGTGTAGTATAAAATCATAGCCACAAGTGCAGATGTCTGGAAAAATAAACTGGTGGATTAAGCATGATCAGTACTGCGATTCTGTTTTATATTAGTTGGCAACTTGTTGATTCGTTTTGTTGCTTGCTAGCAGATAAGCAGGAGCAACTGTTAAAGATGTAGGAAAATTTATGGTTAAAAAAACTTAAAGTAGAGAAATTTCTACCCATTAACTGATTTTTTATTTCACTTTGAGCATCCCATTTACATCAGGCATAGTTCCAGGCATTGTCTGGAGACCAGAGCTTGAGAATCCTACTCTGGAGCTTCAGAACCTCTACTCTGGAGCAAAAAGTGTAAGCAACTTGGTATGACCAACCTGACCCTTCCAGATGCGGCCCCATCTTATCTTCCAGTCTCATTTATAGTCACTGTTCCCTCCTCCTACCACTCCCTCTGGCCAAGACTTAAAATTCCTGAAATGTTCTCTGCCCTTTCTTTCTGGTTTTACTCTGCTATTCTCTCTTCTGTCCCCCTTGACTCCCAGATAAACCATCACTCACTCTTCAAGATTCAATTCAAATGGCTCTTGGTTTGAGGTAACTTCCCTCACCTCTCTGGGTCTCTTCCTCCCCAGGGTGTTGATCCTGAATCATTACATCACTTATTACATTACTGGTTGTTTGCGAAGCTATCTGTCAACTGTCCTGGGAGTGCCATAAGGTGAAGGTAAGAGTTCTTGTCACCCATTCTTTTTTGAGTCCTCTGGCACTTAACAATTGGCAGTTGAGATTCAGTGAATATTTGTGGAATGAATGAGCATTGCAAAGGAAGTGTATTAGTCATTTTCATACTGCTATAAAGAACTGTCCAAGACTGGGTAATTTATAAAGGAAAGAGGTTTAATGCAGCTCAGCATGGCTGGGGAAGCCTCAGGAAACTTACAATCATGGCGAATAGCAAAGAGGAAGCAAGGCACATTCTTTACAAGTCACCAGGAAGGAGAAAGAGCAAGCGAAGGGGGCAGAGTCCCTTATAAAACCATCAGATCTAGCCAGGCACAGTGGCTCACACCAATAATCCCAGCACTTTGAGAGACTGAGGCGGGTGGATCACTTGAGATCAGGAGTTCGAGACTGGCCTGGCCAACATGGTGAAACACTGTTTCTACTAAAAATACAAAAATTCGCTGGGTGCGGTGGCTCACGCCTATAATCCCAGCACTTTGGGAGGCCGAGGCAGATGGATCCCGAGGTCAAGAGATCGAGACCATCTTAATCAACAATGTAAAACCCCATCTCTACTAAAAATAAAAAAAAATTAGCTGGGCATGGTGGCGCGTGCCTGTAGTTCCAGCTACTTGGGAGGCTGAGGCAGGAGAATTGCTTGAACCCAGGAGGTGGAGGTTGCGGTGAGCCGAGATCACGCCATTGCACTCCAGCCTGGGTAACAAGAGTGAAACTCTGTCTCAAAAAAAAAAAAAGTACAAAAATTAGCTGGGCATGGTGATGCTCATCTGTAATCCCAGCTACTTGGGAGGCTGAGGCGTGAGAATTCCTTGAATCCAGGAGGTGGAGGTTGCAGAGAGCCAAGATTGTATCACTGCACCCCACCCTGGGTGACAGGGTAAGACTCTGTCTCAGAAACAAAAACAAAAATGGCCAAGCACGGTGGCTCATGCCTGTAATCCCAGCACTTTGGGAGGCTGAGGCAGGTGGATCATGAGGTCAGGAGTTCGAGACCAGCCTGGCCAACAAGGTGAAACCCCATCTCTACTAAAAATACAAAAATTAGCCAGGCATGGTGGCAGATGCCTGTAATCCCAGCTACTGGGGAAACTGAGACAGGGAATTGCTTGAACCTGGGAGGCAGAGGTTGCAGTGAGCCAAGATTTTGCTACTGCACTCCAGCCTGGGCAACAGCGTGAGACTCTGTCTCAAAAAAAAAAAAAAAAAAATCAAAACAAAACAAAACGCCATCAGATCTCGTGAGAACTCACTCACTGTCATGAGAACAGCATGGGGGAAACCACCTTGTGATTCTATTATCTCCACCTGGTCTCTCCCTACCTCCGCCTGGTCTCTCCCTTGACACAAAGGGATTGTGGGGATTACAATTCAAGATGAGATTTGGGTGGGGACATAAAGCCTAACCCCATATCAGGAGGCAAAGTCTATCTTTCTAACTCTTCTAGTCAGCTAGCTCCTGCTGGGTTCTCTTCTGTTCCTTTTTTGGCACCCCCTTTCCCATACCCTCACTCCGCCCACCACAGAAATCCAACAGGAACTACAGTTATCGGCAATGGCCCAGACTTTAAAAGTTTCCTTCAATATCCTCCCAAACCCTACCAGTCCTGTATCCCATCCCATCAGGGCTAGATTTTCAAGATAAACCAATGGCCTTCAAACTTTAGCATAAATCAGAATCCCCAGGAGCACTTGTTCAAACAGATTCCTGGTTCCCATTCTAGAAGTTCTGATTCAGTAGGTCTAGGGTGGAGCCTGAGAATTTGCATTTTTTCTAACTTCTCATATGTTGCTGATGCTGCAAAGGCCACATTTTAAGAACCCCTGGAAAGAAAGTAATGCAAAACCAGGGGCAACAGGTGATTTATGCTGGAATGATGAAAGGAATCTTTAGTTCATTTTGACTCAGCCCCTTCACAGAGTTTCTGATTCAATTGGCACTGTCTGGATTTGGTGACTCCCAGATCATTTTCCCTCTGCTTCACCTTGTCTTCTTCCTCCAACGTTCTCTTTTTTTTTTTTTTTTTTTCTGAGATGGAGTCTCGCTCTGTTACTCAGGTTGAAGTGCAGTGGCACAATCTCAGCTCATGCAACCTCCACCTCCCAGGTTCAAGCAATTCTCCTGCCTCAAGTAGCTGGAATTACAGGCACTTGCCACTACACCTGGCTACTTTTTGTATTTTTTAGTAGAGACAGGGTTTCACCATGTTGGCCAGGCTGGTCTCAAACCCCTGACCTCAGGTGATCCACCTGCCTTGGCCTCCCAAAGTGCTGGGATTACAGGTGTGAGCCACCATGCCCAGCCCCTCCTCCAACTTTCTGATCTTACTTTTCAGATGTTTCTCAGGGCTTCTCCACTTAAGACTGACTCTACGATCTTTCTCGTTCTCCCGTCACAAAGCCAGTTTCAGGACAGAGCCCTTTCCTGAGCTCTTAGCTCCATTTCAGTGCCCTCTTCTCTCTCCCTGCCCCTGAGTTGCTTGCCGCTCTTCTATCCAGTATTAGCACCCCGCACTCCAGCAGTCAGTGACCTTTGGAAAGCTGGGCTCCCATTAGGGCCCACTCCTATGTAGCAGGGGTAGCCATTTCTGCTCCCAGCCAGCGGAGTCTGGCTCTACAAACATTGGCATGCTAATGATAGTCACCTACTCCCCACTGGGAAGTTTCTGTTTGTTCCAGATTCTTTAAGGACATGGAAATACTGAAGCCCCGTCATTTACATGCCTCTGTTCATTCCTGTACTCAATAAACATTGATTGAATACCTGCCAGACACCATGCTGGGCCCAAGGGACGCCACAAGGACACATCAAACATGAACACACACATGTTTACGGCAGTGCCTGGGAGTCCCAAATGACTCTTCATAAAGGGGATCTTTTGGCCTCACTCATCAACGAGGACAGACACTCAAGGAAGAAAAGCCACGAACTGACCACTCGTGAGACATCTTGCCTTCTCAGCCCTTCCATCTCCCCTGTTCCTGGGAAAGTGATCAGGGACAAAGACTGAAAGGCATGATCCCAGAGAGTTTCCAAGCCTCTTTATTGAAATGAGTGTTATGATTCACACTTCTCAGTCGTTAGTTAGCCCACTGCACTGAGTGAGATAAGGTATGTAAAGCAAGAATACAGTGAGCTAACACCTCTCTTTCTCTCTCTCTCTCTCTTTTTTTTTTTTTTGAGACAGAGTCTCACTCTGTCGCCCAGGCTCGAGTGCAGTGGTGTGATCTTGGCTCACTGCAACCTCCGTCTCTCGGGTTCAATTGATTCTCCTGCCTCAGCCTCCAGAGTAGCTGGGATTACAGGTACATGCCACCATGCCTGGCTAATTTTTTTTTTTTTGTATTTTTAGTAGAGGTGGGGTTTCACTGTGTTAGCTAGTATGGTCTCGATCTCCTGACCTCATGATCCACCTGCCTTGGCCTCCCAAAATGCTGGGATTACAGGTGTGAGCCACCATACCCGGCCTGAGCTAACATCTCTCTACACATTGACACACATACACTTACACTGAAACACACTGACACACCAACACATGCCAAAACACACACTGACACACTGAAGCACACACTGCCAAATGCACCAACATGCACACACTGACATACACTGGCACACACACTGGCAGACACAATCACAAATACAAACACAAGTAAACCCATGCCAGCACACACATTGGCACACAGACGTACAGACACACAGCTGGCACACACTGACAATACACATGAACACACCAACACATCTACTCACACATCAAGATCAACATACACAGTGACCCACGCCCCACTGCAGGAGGCTGGAGGCCCAGGCCCAGGACAGGCTAGTAGCCACAGGGGGCAGGTATTACAGGAACCAAAGGGTCGCGGGAGACTTGAATGAAGCACTTGATTCAGCGCTTTGAGGTTCAGGGTTTTGGAAGAGGAGGCCTCAGTGAGGTTCTGGTAGTCTCTAGGGACAGGAGAGCCAAATGGGACACACAGGTGAGACACCAAGGATTCCGTGCAAAAGTGCCCCCAGCGCTGGGCCGGAAGTTCGGAGCTTCAGTCTGCCAGGAGTGCTAAGGCGGGTGGGGCAGCGCGTGAGAGATGCCCGGAGAGGCCGCAGCCCGCCAGTCCCTTCCCGCTCCAGCAGCAGCTTTCTATTCTGGCTTCCAAATTCTCCTCTTTTGTCCCACCACCACCCAAACCCCAAGTCCAGATCGGGGCTAGCGACCTCGGGCCCTTTCAATCCACCTCACTCTAGCCTTTGCCAGGGAAGATCCCTGTCCCAGATACCCAGCCTGGAAGCGGACAGTCACCTCTGACTCCCCGCCCCCATCCGGTTGGGGCCCAAGCCTCACCGTGGTTCCTCAGACCTGGCCCCGGTTCCCCATGTCACTGCTAACCCAACCCAGGGCTCGGGCTCTGCTCAAAGCTCCAGAGAGTCTGAAAGACTCCCGCTGCCCCTCTTCCTTGCCACCGCCATCGCCCTGTGGCCTTCGCCTTCTGTCTCACGCAGCTCTCCGCGCTGAGACCTGATTGCGCCAGGCTCTTTCCCCTTAGGCCGCTCCAGGGTCTTCAGCACAATGAAGGCACACTGTGGCGCTCCGTCAATACTTGGCTCTTCATGACGGTTCTTCCTGGTACCCGCTCACTGTGTCTCTTCATGACGGTTCTTCCTGGTACCCCCTCACTGTGTCTCTTCTTTCTTCTCCCCGCTCCCCACGCCCGCATCCGAATCTTCTCCCTCAGCTTAACGGAGCGCCTCCCGGCTGCTGCGAGGCCCCACACTCCGCCTGGGATGCGTTTGCTGAGTCCTTATTTTCCAGGCGCACAGGGTATATAAAGGGCTTCCAGAGATAGTGTGGGAAGCTCCATCCAGCAGGTGGAACCGAGTGCCAGACATGCTCTTCTTTGGCCACTCCATTTTCTTTCTCTCTTTCTTTCCTTTCTTCCTTCCTTCTTTTCTCTTTTCTTTTGATGGAGTCTCACTTTGTCGCCAGGCTGGAGGGCAATGGCGCGATCTCAGCTCACTGCAACCTCCGCCTCCCGGGTTCAAGGGAATCCCCTGCCTTAGCCTCTGGAGCAGCTGGGAATGCAGGCGCGTGCCACCACGCCCGGCTAATTTTTTGTATTTTTAGTAGAGACCGGGTTTCACCATGTCGACCAGGATGATGGTCTCGATCTCCTGATCTCGCGATTCGCCCGCCTCAGCCTCCCAAAGTGTTGGGATTACAGGCGTGAGCCACTGCGCCTGGCCCGGCCATTCCATTTTCTTGTCTTCCCTGACTTCTCCAACGCCAGGGCCTCTGGGTCAAGTCCCTTCTTCTTCTCTCTCCCTGGTTCCTACTTTTCCTTTTTGCTCTCTTCTGCCTCCCCCTCGGCTGCTCCAGCCTTGGGCCTCTACGGGGTCATCTCCCATGCCCCACTGGGGCCCCCTCGTGGGCCCGGGTTTCCCCCATTGGCCTGTCACCCCCTCCCCCATCTAGGGTCCCTCTGGCGGGCCCAAGTCTCTCTCTCATACCAGGGAACCCGCCCTTTTGAGGAGTGGAATGCAGTGTTCCTCCCGCTGGGGCCTCCGGCTTGCCAAATCTGCCTGCTTGCTCCAGTTGCAGGGAGCTAGCAAGACGACAGTCCCGGGAGAGAGGGGAGGGCGCCAGGGCCGGAGAAGTGGAGAGGTGCCCAAGAGAGAGGACCCGCGGCGCGGAGGGCCAGGAGGAAAAGGAGAGCGGGCGTGCACTCTCCTGCCTTCGGAAGTTCTCTCCTCTGCGTCCGGTTGGCCGCGAGCCCCAGGCTGAATGAGGGTCAAGGAGAAATCAGGGGGCGGGGCAGAGTGACTGCAGGCCGCTCCCCGTCACCCGCCCCTCTATCTCGCTCCATTGATCTGGGAACCTTTATCTTCAGCCCCTCCTTGTACTAGAAGGGGTGGGTAGTCTGAGTCTCTGCTCACGCTGAGCGTCTAGGGTTCTGTTGGAGAGAGGAGGCGTGCAGTCCGTCTGTACTAAGTACCCAAAGGTGGTAAGCTCGGCTCCAAGAAATTACAGTCCACAGCACCCGAGGCTTGGAAACCCCGGAGCAGACTCAGCGTCTCAAGACCTGTAGCCTTGGACCGCACATGGCACAGCTCAGCTCAGTTGCGGGGCCACAGTGCAGCTCCCCACCCCGGCCCCTTTCTAAGCTCTACCGTGGAGCCGGCAGGTGCCGCAGGCCTCCTCTGTACCTCGGCCTCAGCTGCGCTCCCGGGCCATGGGGGGAGGGAGACACAACAGTGGGGCATCTAGACTCCAGCGGCCACGGCGCACCCATCCAAGCACCCTGGAATCTCGGTGGAAAGGAAGGGGGGTACCAGAGTCTGGGAGAGAACGGCAGAGCTCCGCTGCTGAGCCGAGCCTGGGAGGGGGGAGGGGCGGGGGCTTCCTTCCAGCCTCAGGGGTCTGGGGACTTAGGGATGTAAGGAGAGCAGGGGGGTGTGACAATTCAGCAGAGGTCGGGACGTACCACGGAGCTCAGTGGCGGGGGGGGCAGAGGACGTGGTCACCGAGGGGAGCCCCCGCCCCGCTTCGCAGAGGCCTATGGCTGGGGTTGCAGGAAGAACTGGAACTGGGCTTGCCGTAGGGGGAAGCGGCGCGTTAAATCCGCCCCCTCTACTTACCCTACTTTCAAGGGGTGGGCGGTAGAGGGGAGGTTGGGGTTGGAGCAGCGGCGAGGGGGCCCCTCCCTTGCACCTCCCTCCACCGGACTTGGTCGCGCCCGAAGTGTAACACTTTCTCTTTGTCGGAGGAGCTCCTCTGTTTCCTGTGCTGTAGCTCCCGTTGCGGCGGCACCCGTGGCAGCCCTGGCGGACGAAGGAGCGATGGCAGCAACCGATATAGCTCGCCAGGTGGTGAGTGCAGGGCTTGGGTGCCAGGGCCAGGACCGAGGGCCTGGGGAGGGTCGAGGAGACCTGGCCGCCGCCGCCACATCGCGAGGAGGGCAATGGGCAGCATCCAGGAGCCGAGGGCACGGTGGGACTTCTGCTCCCGGGGTCAGCAGCTCAGTCCCCCAGCCTGTCCCGGAAAACGGTGGTGGCGCTCGGGGGGGCAGCAGGGGGGCTGGCAAAGCCTGCGGGCCGGCAGCTGAACTTGCATTGCCCAAGAGCCGCAGTGAGCGCCGCCGCCTCCCTCGCTGCAGCTGCGGCCCCACGGTTGGGGCGTTGCCGAATGAATGGCCATCAGAGCCTCGGAGCCCTCCGGGTCCTTGGCACCCTGGCCTTGCCGCGCCCCTGCGCGCGGCTGCCCGCTGGGACCCGGGACAGCACAGGCAAAGAGGCGCGGGGCTGGGGTTAGCCTGGGGCAGAAGGCGGTGAGTGGTGAGGGGGGCGGGGAGGTGACTGGCTGGGATAGGGTTTCTCTATATGCATTACATATGTGACTGCGTCTGTGTGTGTATCCGTGTGAGCGTATGTGTGCACGCGTGCGCGCTCCTGCCTTCCCTGGCGGGCGGCGGCGGCGCCGGGGTTCTGTCTGTGACCCAAAGAAGTCCGCCTGTTTCCCTGAGTGTGCTCACCTCAGTGGTGTGTGTCCGAACGCCTCTCTGCTTGGGCTGTTTGCCTCTGGGTCCCATTTGTGCGTCAGTGTTGGGTGCAGTTGGCTGGCCTGTAGGTGGCTGGCTGCGTATTTTGGCATGTTTTTGAGCGGGCCTCTGAGGATCTGTCTCGGGTGCATGTTCAGTGTAACTGGGCTTGTGTGCCAAAACCTGTGGAGCTGGCTTCTTTCTATGGAGACTCAGGAAAATAAGTGTGAGACTCGCAAAAACGGTGCCGTCTCTCTTTTTGTTGGCGACCGACTTTGGGGGAAAAAAAAAATCTTCATTTAAAGAACTGAAGTATTCCAGCCTGGGATGTGCAGAGAAACCATGAAGTGACCTGAGGCTCCATGTTTGGTTTTTAGACCAGAAGTTTGGTTGCAAAGGGTGATGAATTCCATTTGGGGGGGACACCCTAGCTTTATTAATCCATGGATATCTGGGGTTTTAAGAAGCTCACCAGCACCCCCAGGTGAGGAAGGAGTGGGAGATAGAGGTAGGTCAAATCCCGCCGGCACCAAATACTACTTGACGAAAATCTCTGAACCACATAAAAAGGCTTTTCAACCTTGTAGCTTACTTATTTAGGAAAATAGTTCATGCAATGCAATTACAGTACAAAAAAAGCCTCTAGGTATTTGGTGTAATTGAAATTGATTTTTCAAAATCTGAAGCCAGACTCTGATAGTATTTTCTCTACAGAATATGTATTAATGTATTCCACTCTTTTGTCGCTGTTTGAAAGGGCAGGATCATTTCTTCGGAATCTCCTCTACCCTCTGCACCCCCTAACCCAGAGCACTTTATGGAAGGACCAGGAGTAGACAGGAGACATTCTCTGTGATGATGGAATTTGAGAGAATTTTCTTCCCCCAAGATTGGCACTCTCGTGTTTATTGCTTTAGTGTTTTGAGGACTCCCTCTTTTCTGCTGTGGCTTTTCTGCTCCTGGTTACCTGCATTTCAGAGATGGTATAGTTGAAGTAGAGGAATTAGTCTCCAGGATTATACTTGCTCCATCCAAAAATGATGCTAATAATTTTTCGTGTCAGCTAATGAATTTGCATCGACCTGTCTTCCATACTCTCTCACCATTTCTCTTGCCTGGATTAGGATTGCAGGGCAGATGTTGCAAAGGGGAACCTTCCAGAAGATTGTGTGTGTTTCACCTCAGGCACCACTCAGGCAACCCAGAGATCCCCTTTGTTCTGCAGATGGGGGTGAGGGGTGGTTTAGGGCCACTTGGTTTGCTTTGCATGGCTCCAGCTTGCTCTGGCTGGCTTTGCCATATACTGTGTGATGAAGAACATAATTGTACGCCAGATTCTGAAGCTGAAAGAGCAGCCTAAAGCACTCGAGACCTTGTTATCGTGATAAATGGGTTTCTGGGAAAACTGACGTCACTCTCCATGTCCCCCTCCCCCAGCCAGTGAAGCTCTTGTTTATGTGTCATTTGTCTCTCTGTTCTCCTTTGTGTCTGCAAGAAGTTGTAATTCACCAGGGAAGATGGAATTAACTCAGGAGACCTTGGACTTCTGGTTGCTGCTTGTTTCCTCCAAGGAACATGTATTCAGGGTTTGGGAACAAAAGACTGGAGAATAAACCTAAGCATGGCTAGCTTAGGAATTCTTTTTTTTTTGAGACGGAGTCTTGCTCTGTTGCCCAGGCTGGAGTGCAGTGGTGTGATCTTAGCTCACTGCAACTTCTGCCTCCTGGGCTCAAGCGATTCTCCTGTCTCAGCCTCCCCAGTTGCTGGGATTACAGGTGTGTGCCACCACACCCAGCTAATTTTCGTATTTTTAGTAGGGACTGGGTTTCACCTTGTTGGCCAGGCTGATCTCAAACTCCTGACCTCATGATCTACCCGCCTCGGGCTCCCAAAGTGCTGGGAGCCACCACGCCTGGTCAGGAATTCTTTTTAATGAGCTCTGAGACGTGGTACCATGTGAGTAAGTACCCTAGTGTGTGTATGAGGGTGGGGTGTGTATGGGGGGTGTTCTTTCTAGAGTCAGTTGAGAGTCACTGTGGGTAAGCATCCTTAGTGACTAAAACAAGCCTTCAAGTTGTTGGGTAGGGCTTATATTGCATTCAGGCAACTTGGAAGTTCAATTCTGGTGAACGTAATACAAGTCCATCCCATTTCAATGAACACCACAAAGGGTTTGGTGTGACAACACCATTTGTCCACTGTGTCTGTATTTATTTAATTGACTGACATGTGGCCAGCACTATAGTTAGCCCTTGTCAACTGGACAAAAGAAGGTAGTAAGCTTTAAAAAACGTTCGTGGCTTTTAAGCTTATAGTCTAGTTGGAGTGACAAATGGTGGACACTGTGAAATAATTAAAGAACTATAGAAGGGCCAAGTGTGGTGGTTCACGCCTGTAATCTCACCACTTTTGGAGGCTGAGGCGGGTGGATCACCTGAGGTCAAGAGTTCAAGACCAGCCTGCCCAACGTGCTGAACCCCTGTCTTTACCAAAAATACAAAAGCCAGCCAGGCATGCTTGGGAGGCTGAGGCACGAGAATCGCTTGAACCTGGGAGGCAGTGGTTGCAGTGAGCTGAGATCGTGCCATTGCACTGCAGCCTGGGCGACACAAGGAAACTCTGTCTCAACAACAAAAAAAAAACTATAGAAGATCCTTGGGATGCTCCACCTCACTCCCTGCCTGTGAGGTGGCGTGGGCTGCTATTAACATATATACTTCAAGAGGTTCCATGGCTTGTCCAAGGTAACCAAGGAACAGGGCAGGCCCCAAAAGCTGCATCTCCTGGCTCTTGTAATGAAGCCGTTCCCTTCAACGTTGCATTCTGGGATCCAGCCCGTAAAGGCTGGCCCATGCAAAGAACGTCTGCATGATTCTGACTTGAGCTATTCCCACAATGTGAACAAGGAAGCTTTCTTCAGTGGCAATCTGGATAGTGGTCCTTCTCTCAAATGAACTTGCAGAGGCTAACTTTGCCCTACAATGTTAGCTGGGGTTGGTCTAGGTCAACTGTCTGAGAGCAACTGTCTCCAGGTGGGGAAAAGATTGATGTTGCACTCTGGTTTTGCTATCATCACGTTGCAGTTTGATTTCCTTTGAGGTCTCTGCGTCAGGCGTTCCTACCACCACCTGCTAAAGATAGTATGTACCTCAAACACAGAAAACAAAACCCAATCACCTAGCTCTACTGGTGATACAACACAGAAGAAAGTTTAAATGGCCCCAAATATTAAAAAATGTTGATTCTAAATTTGAGAGCTTTCATTACATTATTTTCTAAGTTTTCTGTGTGTTTGGGATTTTTCTTTGTTTCTTTTTTTTTCTCCAAGACGGAATCTTGCTCTGTCACCAGGCTGGAGTCCAAATGGTGCGATTTCGGCTCACTGCAACCTCCGCCTCCTGGGTTCAAGCAGTTCTCCTGTCTCAGCCTCCAGAGTAGCTGGGATTACAGGTGCACACCACCATGTCTGGCGGATTTTTGTATTTTTAGTAGAGACAGCATTTCACCATGTTAGCCAGGCTGGTCTTGAACTCCTGACCTCGTGATCTGACTGCGTCGGCCTCCTAAAGTGCTGGCATTAACATGCCACCCACGCCTGGCCTGGGATTTTTCAAAATAAAAGGTGGGCAGAATGACAATGCCCTTCAAATGGACATGGCCCCTTCTTTCAAGGAGTTTACAATCCAGTGGTGGAGGCAGACACAAATCACTATCTAATTATCATTGTGATAAGTGCCACATGGGAGACTGACTGCCTGCCATGAGATTTCATTACTAAGGGAACCTAATTCAGCAGTGAATGGAGGCAGAGGGTGACAGGAAGGCTTCCTGAGGGCTTCAAATAGGAAATGGGTAGGTGTGAAGGTGGGTGAGATCTCACATCTGCTACTGGGTTGGGAACATATTCATTTACCAATTCACCTACTTTTATTTTCATTCGTTCCTTCAGCACACACTCACTGGGCACTGATCAACCAGGCCCTGTGCCAGGTGCTGGGGATTTAGTGGTGGCCAAGGCATGCAGGAACTCTGCCCTCTCAGAGCTTCCAGATGAAAGGCAGGAATAAGCCCTGTTTCCTCTTCACATCCGAAATCCTGGAAATGTGAGTGTTAGCGGTGTTCTTAATACAAAACTACGTTACAGCAGAATGATTTGTCTGTATCGTCTAATGAGATTTTGATCTGCAGTCATGTGCATAGCATTTACTTTGTGGAGTCTCTGATGTAAATTTTCTATTAATTGCTGGCTTTATTTCCAAGCATGGCCCCTGCCTTTGTGTGCTATGAAGGAGCAAACCCATTGCATTAACCTGAGCAAAACTAATTAGGAAGATAAATCCCTGGAAAAAGGTATTCCCAAACTAAGTAGGACTGGTTTCTGGAGTTGCCTGGGTTTTTGGATGATCAGAGCCATGGTTTAATATTAGCATGAACAGTTGAGAAGGGCTTTTAGTTGCATGTACATTAAAACTACATTCAAGAAAGATGAAAGAAAGAAGGAAAAAGAAGGAAAGAAGGAAAGCCATGGGTAGATGTAACATGTTTCTTTCATCTATCTCAAAATGCTTCCATCTGTATGATTTCATTTTCCCCAACAGTTCCTGGACGAGTACTATTGTTCTCTTTATTTTAGTTTTTAAAATTTCTATTTATTTATTTATTTATTTAAAGATGGGGTCTCACCATGATGGCCAGGCTGGTCTTGAACTCCTGACCTCAGGTGATCCACCCACCTCAGCCTCCCAAAGTGCTAGGATTACAGGCGTGAGCCACCGTGCCCGGCTATATTAATTAATTAATTTATTTATTATTTTGAGATGGAGTTTTGCTCTTGTTGCCCAGGCTAGAATGCAGTGGCGCAATCTTGGCTCACCACAAACTCCACTTCCCAGGTTCAAGTGATTCTCCCACCTCAGCCTCTGGAGTAGTTGGGATTACAGGCCATGTGCTACCACGCCCAGCTAATTTTGTATTTTTAGTAGAGATGGGTGTTTGGTTGGTCAGGCTGGTCTCGAACTCCTAACCTCAGGCTACCTGCCTGCCTCAGCCTCCCAAAGTGCTGGGATTACAGGTGTAAGCCACCGTGCCCAGCCTGTTCTCTTTATTTAATGGTTGTAGGGAGACCGAATGACTTAGTCCAAAGTGCTATTGCTGGTCAGTGGATGATACAATGAAACACCTACCAGATGACACAGATTCCTTGTTTAAAAACACTGGCCTTTTCATGATGTTTCTAAGAAATCAAACTCCTGCCATGGCCTCCCTTCCCCCTCTTTTCACTGCACTCCCCCAGTACCCCCATAGTGCCCAGGGAAGAGTCTATTAGGGTGATTTGGAGACTCTCTGATGTTAAAAAGATTCTCAGCTTAAATCCAAGATAGCACAGTCACGGGTTGTGTGGGTTTTCTTATTTTTTTTTTTCTTCTCCATATTGCTTTAAATAAAAATCTTGGAGCCACCAGCCATGTAATGATGGATTATTTTAAGTAACAACTGGAGGGGGGCACAGAATAAATTAGAAACACAGACCCTTCCTCCTCGGTTTGGCAGGAGGAGGTTTCTGCTGCTCGGATTTGAAACCGTGGGTTTCTCTGCTGCCTGCACAGAGGAAGGAGGCCACATGCTCAGGAGGGTGAGAAATAAAGTGATCCTATTCTTCAGTGTCTTCTCATTAGAGGCAGCCATCTGCTGAATTATGCAGCGCGCTCTCAGCCGGCCCTGGAGTTGGGTCATCCATTCCACTCACTTAAAGGTGATGAAGGAAAAGATCTGTAGGCCTTCTCAGGTACAGGCCTCAGGGCTCAGATTTCCCCTGCCGCGGCCCTCTCTGACCCGGAATGAAGGCCCTGGGGTAACAGGAGCAGAACTCTCTTTTCCTGGCCCTGATGAGGTGTGAGGTCGTGTTTGGTTTCCTTTCACATTGGAAGCCCCCAGCTCTGAACACTGGCGCTGAGGCAGGAACTGGGTTTTTTCAGATCTCCATTAAACAAGACCAGATGGAGTCAGAGGCAGATTCAGGCTCCCTAGAGGGCAGTTGGGCATTCACCCAGAGGCCTGTGGGTAAATCTTTTCTTTTTGAGCAGATTGGAGGTAACAATAGCCAGAACACCTAGAAAACTCTCTTTCAATTGCCTGGCTTCCAGGGAATCTGGCTGGCTTTTGTGGGAAAGTTCTACTTACCCTGAGCAGGGGTCACCCCTGGCCGGAGACAGGGATATTTGACCTAGACTTTGGCTTGTTGAGTTAGGTAGGCTTGTGTTAGCCTTGGGGTTCTTCAGCAGAACTCGGCAGCTGGCCAGGCTGAGGCTTAGGCTGCAGTCAGAAGAGAGGGAAATGGGAGGGAAAAGTGGGGAAGTGAGTGGAGAGCAGGAACACACAATGCCTTCCACAGCACTGACTGCATCAGTTGCCTTCTGTGGGCCAGAACCACCTTGGGGAGCTCACAGGTTTCCAGGTTCGGGTCCTTGACCCTTCTGCCCCTAACCAGCATCAAGCCAGAAGCTCAACATCCTGGAATTTTACCAGCATAAAGAAACACATCTGCCACTTGAGTCAGCTTTTCCATTTGAGAGTGGCAGTTGGCTTGACGGGGGCCTGGATCCCAGCACTATTCTCTGTCACTAAATCACTCTGTGACGTGGGCCAAGTCACTTCCTCTCTGTGAGTCTCTGTTTCCCCTTTTGTGAAATGAAAGGGCTGGATCAGGTGATCTTTAAGGGCGTTTCCAGCTCTAACATTGTATGGTGCTAATGTTTCCTTTTTCTCCAGCCTAATTTCTTTTAGGTCCTTGCCTGCCTCTACTTCCCAATGAGGTGGTAGAATTGAACCCCACCCCTTCCTTGCTTTGACCCCTTGAGCTGGGTGTGGGGAGCGGGTTGTGGGGAAGGTCAGTCTGTGCTTTTAGCTCAGCAGGATCTCAGTAAGTGGAACAGAAACAACCCTTCAGATACTGCCTATCCGTGTAGGTGTAGATAGCCATTGTCTTCCTATAAAGGTACATGACAGCTGAATGTTTGTCTATTGAATCCTGCTTTCAAGGCAGTGGGAGAGCCGGCTATTTAATGGAATCCTGCCGTGAATCCTTTTATAGAATGAAAAGCCACTCTGGAATTTATGTTGTGTATTAAAATCAGTTTCATCTATTGGATTTGCCAAAAATGGGCCTCCTCCTCTGTCTGGTAAGGACAGTCTGTCTTGGGCGTCTTCAGCATCCCCTAAGCTGCTCCCCAACTGAAGGGCATTTCTGAGGCACCTTGGGGGTGCTGCCAGCTTTTGCAGGCCTTATTTCTCCTTAGAATGGCCCCCACATTTCTCTTTCCATGATAGGGCATTGCTACTACTCAGTTTCCTCTTAACCTGGCTTAATCAGCATGAGGGACATGCTGTTATTTGATGTGTTGCATGCTTTCGAGGGTTTTTTAAAAAAAACCTGTGGGAATGCCGGGCACGGTGGCTCACACCTGTAATCCCAGCACTTTGGGAGGCCGAGGCAGGCAGATCACGAGGTCAAGAGATTGAGATCAGCCTGGCCAACGTGGCAAAACCCTGTCTCTACTAAAAATACAAAAATTAGCCAGGCGCCTGTAATCCCAGCTACTCAGAAGGCTGAGGCAGGAGAATCTTGAACCTAGGAAGTGGAGGTTGCAGTGAGCCAAGATTGTGCCACTGCACTCCAGCCTCGGCGACAGAGTGAGACTCCGTCTCAGAAAAAAAAAAAAAAACCTCTGGGAACTTATCAGTGCTTTTGTGGTTCTTATGACTGATTATACAGCGGCACCCTTGACAGCACTGGAGGCAGCAGAGGAAGCTATCAGCTACCTGATTGTTTCATTAAGACTTTTTGCTACATGTTTCAGGATATATGATTTGACTTCTGGTTCACAAGAATCTTTACAATAAGAAGTTCTATTGTATGATAATAAGTTATATATTGTATGTAATAAAAAGTTATAATAAGGGGGCCAGGCACGGTGGCTCACACCTGTAATCCCAGAACTTAGGGAGGTCGAGACGGGTGGATCACTTGAGGTCAGGAGTTCGAGACCGGCCTGGGCAACATGGTGAAACCCCGTCTCTACTAAAAATACAAATATTAGCCTGGTGTGGTGGTACACACCTGTAATCCCAGCTACTCAGGAAGCTGAGGGAGAATTGCTTGAACCCAGGAGGTGGATGTTGTAGTGAGCTGAGATTGCACCACCGCACTTCAGCCTGGCAACAGAGTGAGACACTGTCTCAAAAAAAGTTATAATAAGGAGACTCATAGGGTTTTATTGTATTGCTGGTAAAATAAATGATTTATACACAATAAAACTGCCTGAAAGCTAAATGCTGTGATGACCCAAATTGTCAAGCACCTTTTTGGTTGTAGTTAAAGCTTTTCCTAAAATATCTGAGGCCACTTTCCTACCCAGGAAAGTATCATAGAATCTTTTTTTTTTAAATAACATTTTCCCTGTTTATAAAAGTAAACTATGCCTATTGTAGGAGGGAGAACACAGAAAAGCAATATCACCTACAACCTCTCTACCCAAAAGAAACCACTGACGTTATTTTGGTGCGTGTTCTTCCAATCTTAAAAAATGCATAGATACTTTTCCCCCGTCATCAGAATGACCCTGTATATACAGGTTGGTGTTCCTACTGTTGCTCGCCTTTGGTGAGCATTTCCTTTTGTCATTAAATATTCTTAGAAAACATTTTTTTCTCAGCTGCTTAATATTCCTCATGTATCACTGAACTGATGAATTGGGCTTCACAGCCTTGGAGAGTTGCAGGGTCTTTCAGAGATCAGTGTTCAGGGCTGGGAGTAGAAATGGAGAATGGGGAGGTGTGAGAGCTTGGGCCCACCAGTAGCTGACCGAAGAGAGTCCCATTTCAGTATTTCTGTCCTTTCCTAGCGTTTTTTGGTTGTTGTTGTTTATTTGTTTGTTTTTTTGAGACAGAGTCTTGCTCTGTCACACAGACTGGAGTGCAGTGGCGTGATCTCGGCTCACTGCAACCTCCGCCTCCTGGGTTCAGGCGATTCTCCTGCCTCAGCCTCTCAAGTGGCTGGGACTATAGGTGCGAGCCATCAAGCCCGGCTAATTTTTGTATTTTTAGTAGAGACAGGTTTTCCTCATGTTGGCCAGGCTGGTCTTGAACTCCTGGCCTCAAGTAATCTGCCTGCCTTGGCCTCCCAAAGTGCTGGGATTACAGGTGTGAGCCACTGCACCTGGCCACTTTTCTAGCATTTGGATGGGAATGGCCAGAGGAGAAAGTTTAGGGACAGCCCAGTCATCAGCAATGAGTTTGAAACCTTTTGCTCTTATTCTTCAGAATGACAGCTACTAACTTAGCCGCCCTGGTTTGAAACAGAGGTGGGAAATTCTCCATTGACACAGATGGCACCCGCAGCTCCCAGAGGCCTCAAATATGGCTTGCTTCTCTGATCACAGAGGTTGGAAGAGGGGCCGAGGGGAGTGAGGGACAGAGGTGGCCTACTTGGGTGCTTATGGGACTCTTTATTTTCAGTAACAGCAATGAGAAAAAGATGCGCAGCTAGAACCACCATAACTTGTTCTCGATAATACGAACCTTATGAATATTCAATTAAAAGATGAAATTGGTGTGTCCTCAGGAGAGGAGGCGGAAGAGAAAGAGAGTGGTGTTTCTGCCTGTGATATGAAATGTGGTATAACGTATTTCAAAACCGCAGGTGACTGCAGATGAGGAGAAAACAGGAAATGTAATTGGGGAGGGGAGCAGGGCGCTCTCCCAATTCTCAGGAGCACTCTTTCATTTTGCCTTCCTTTTAGCTCCTCTCAGATTCTCTGCATCCTAATTACCCCTGCTGCAAAGCTGAGTGAGAACTCTTCTTTCTTATATTAAAAACATTTTAAAATTACATGGGTAACGTGCGAATACATTCGTGCTATAAAAGAGTCAAACAATACGGAAGCATACTGACTACTCCCCTGACTAAGCCCATATTTCCATCCCCCTCCCCTGAGGTAGTCACAATTGTGGGTTTGCTGGCTGTCTTTTCAGTCCCGTTTCTATGCATTCACGTACGTTTACATGCAAATACACATATACAGGGTTTCTGGGGCATATATGGGCTCATACTATGGTTATAGTTTACAACTTCTATTTTCCTTTCTTCCTTCCTTCCTTCCTCCCTCCCTTCCTTCCTTCTTTCCTTCCTTTCCTTCTCCCCCTCCCCCCATGGCCAAGTGTACACTTGAGAGTTTTTTCTTTTTTTTTGAGACAGGGTCTCATTTTGTCGCCCAAGCTGGAGTTCAGTGGCGCAATCTCGGCTCATTGCAACCTCCGCCTCCTGGATTCAAGTGATTTTTCTGCCTCAGCCTCTTGAGTAGCTGGGATTACAGGCACCTGCCACCGTGCCTAATTTTTGTGTTTTTAGTAGAGACAGGGTTTCGCTGTGTTGGCCAGGCTGGTCTCGAACTCCTGACCTCATGATCCGCCCATCTCGGCCTCCCAAACTGCTGGGATTACAGGTGTGAGCCACCATGCTCAGCCTCTTTTTTTTTTTTTTGAGACAGAGTGTCACTCTGTTGCCCAGGTTGGAGTGCAGTGGTGAGATCTCAGCCCACTATATCCTAAACCTACTGGGCTCAAGTAATCTTCCCATCTCAGCCTCCTGGGCAGCTGGAACTACAGGCATGTGCCCCCACACCTGGCTAATTTTTTGTATTTTTCGTAGAGATGAGGTTTTGCTATGTTGCCCAGGCTGGTCTCAAACTCCAGGGCTCAAGTGAGCCACCTGCCTCGGCCTCCCAAAATGCTGAGAGTACAGTCTTATGCCACCGTGCTCACCCTATAACTTCTGTTTTCTATTTTACAATATGTCCAGGAGATATTCACATGAGTACATACAGAACTACCACAGCCTTCTTTTTCTTTCTTTCCTTCTTTTTTTTTGAGACAGAGTCTTGCTTTGCTGCCCAGGCTGGAGTGCAGTGGCACAATCCTGGTTCACTGCAACATCCGCCTCCTGGGTTCAAGCAATTCTCCTGCCTCAGCCTCCCAAGTAGCTGGGATTACAGGCACGCACCACCAAGCCCAGATAACTTTTGTATTTTTAGTAGAGATGGGGTTTCACCATGTTGGCCAGCATTGTCTCTATCTCCTGACCTCGTGATCCGCCCGCCTTGACCTCCCAAAGTGCTGGAATTACAGGCATGAGCCACTGCGTCCAGCCCACATTCTTCTTAATGGATGTAGAATATTCCAGAATATGCATGTACCATAATTTGGTTAAATATTTTCCTTTTGTTGGACATTTACGTTGGGTTTTTTGGTTTTGTTTTTTTTTAGTTTTTCAGTATTAGAAACTGTGCTGTAATAAATTTCTTTGTAAGAGATCTTTGTACCGATTCTGAAAGGAGGCTGAGGGTTTTTGAGAGAAGTACAATTTAGAATGTTGGTGGCTTTGGCTGTCCCACCATCTCAGTTCAAGACTTCAATATGGCAATATGGCCCCACCTGCTACTAAAGATGCAAACTTGAGATTTAGTGTCAGACGTGCTGGGCCAAGTTGCCGGTTCCATCTCCTCTCGTGTACACTGTAGTCAACGGAACATGCAATTAACTGCAATCAAAGTAATCAGGTCATCAATTAATCAGGCCACCTTAAGGAGAAAGAAGAAAGAGATAAGATATCAGAGATTTAGTGAGAGGAGGGAAGAAGCTTCCAGGGGCTGTGCTGGGGTCAGTGTACGTTCTCCAAAGTCGTGTCCTTTCTACCTCTGCATATTTGGCTCTGAACAATGAGGACTGAAATTCATAATGATGACCTTGACATCTTACAAGATTCATCAAAGCAAGAGTGCATAGTGTTTGCCAGACACGATTTCTTCAAACAGGAAATATACATATACATTTTTTTTTTGAGATAGTCTCATTCTGTTGTCCAGGCTGGAGTGCAATGGCATGATCTCAGCTCACTGCAACCTCTGCCACCTGAGATCAAGTGATTCTCCTGCCTCAGCCTCCCCAGTAGCTGGGATTATAGGCACCTGCCACCACACCTGGCTAATGGTTGTATTTTTAGTAGAGACATGGTTTTGCCATGTTGGCCAGGCTGGTCTGGATCTCCTGAACTTGCGATCCGCCTACCTCAGCCTCCCAAAGTGTTGGGATTACAGGCATGAGCCACCATGCCTGGCAGAGGCTCAACCCTTCTTTAAGACATCTCTCAAATTTGTTCCTTCTCTTTGACTCCCAGGTCAGGCCAGTTCTCACCAATAAACTAGCATTTATTGTCACAGTGCCTGGATGTCTCTGCCAGTTCAACATTATTGGAGTCATCTTCTCCTATGTCTTCCTGCTCCTAGTCTCTCTGTCCCTCCAATCAGGCAAACACCCTGCAGCTGGAGTGATCTTTGTTGTTGTTGTTGTTGTTGTTTCTTGAGAAGGAGTCTCACTCTGTCGCCAAGGCTGTAGTGCAATGGTGCGATCTCAGCTCACTGTAACCTCCGCCTCCTGGGTTCAAGCAGTTCTCCTGCCTCAGCCTCCCAAGGAGCTAGGATTGTGGGTGCGTGCCACCATGCCTGGCTAATTTTTTGCATTTTTAGTAGAGACGGATTTTCACCATATTGGCCAGGCTGGTCTCGAACTCCTGACCTCGTGATCTGCCCGACCTGGCCTCACAAAGTGTTGGGATTACAGGCATAAGCCACCGAGCCGGGCCTGGAGTGATCTTTTAAAAACTCCCTGTATCATGGCCCTCCCTGCTTGAAACATTCAAAAACCCCCAAATCCCATTGCCTAGGGAATGAAGTCCATGCTTTGCTTCTTAAGGCTTAGAAAATTCTTTTTTCTTGGCCAGGCGTCGTGGCTCATGCTTGTAATTTCAGCACTTTGGGAGACCGAGGCAGGTGGATCACCTGAGGTGAGTAGTTCAAGACCAGCCTGGCCAACATGGTGAAACCCCATCTCTGCTAAAAAAATACAAAAAAATTAGCTGGGCATGGTGCTGTTCACCTGTAATCCCAGCTACTTGGGAGGCTGAGGAAGGAGAATCACTTGAACCCCGGAGGCGGAGGTTGCAGTGAGCGGAGGTTGTGCCATTGCACTCCAGCCTGGGTGACAGAGAGACTCTGTCTCAAAAACAAAAAAAGGAAAAAGAAAATTCTTCTGCTGTTTAGGGCTCTTTACAGCACTGTGCTAGGTGGGAGATAACGGTGGGCACATGGGAGGTGTTTGGTAAGTTTTTGTTTTTGGCAATGGAGTAAACCTTTAGGAATAAGATGTGAAGCTCTCACGCTGCCTTCCACAGTCTTCAGTTTGAAAATTTCTTTTCTGTCCTTTTGGCTTTAGAGCACTTGAAGTTTCACAGTGCTGAATTTGGAGGCCGGAAAAGGCAGCCAGGGGTGATAACAAATGGCTCAGGAAACCTCAACTCTGAGTCCACCGCAATTTCCGATGCCTGCTATGTCGGAGGCTCCATTAAGAAAGCATATCAGTTCTCATGTCCCTGGCTCCCCTGCAGCGTTTCGGACCAATAACTAGCAGTGGGAATCTTGCATCTTAGTTTGCTTTAATAAGAAGGGGAAATGGGAAGGCGAAGCAGAAAGGAGTGAATGTAGAACAAAGCCTTGAGTGATGTGAACCACTTATGAAGCTCAGTTTTGGTTGTTTTTTTTCCGAGACAGGGTCTTGCTCTGTCACCCAGGCTGGTGTGCAGTGGTGCGATCATGGCTCACTGCAGCCTCGACCTCCTGGGCTCAGGTGATCATTCCACCTCAGCTTCCTGAGTAGCTGGGACCACAGGCTCACGCCACCATGCCCAGCTCATTTTTGTATTTTTCTTGTTGTTGTTGAGATGGGGCTTGCCATGTTGCTCAGGCTGGTCCCAAACTCCTGGGCTCAAGAGATCCGCCCACTTTGGCTTCCCAAAGTGCTGTGATTGTAGGTGTGAGCCACCGCGCCTGGCCTCAGCTGTCTTCAGGGGGCCCCATGGGGCAGAGAATACCCCGACTCTCACTGAATGATGGTATATGGTTGTCTGTCAAGAGTTCTCCACTGGGAGTGTGCAGCGTGAGATATGTGAGGGTAATGAACTTGCCACATGGCATTCACTGGCACTAGCCCTGTCACTTGCCCTCAGAGGATCCAATGACACCGATGGGCGTGAGATCTAAAGCTGTGTGAGGGGCCTGTCTGGGAGCCAGTTCTGACAAGATCGGCTGCTGAGAAGCTCCTCCTCCCTCTCAGCCCACCCCTTTCAGTGTGAAAATGTGCCCTTATTATGGACCTAGTCTAAAAGCTGGTCCAGCTCAACAGAAGAGCTGCCTGCTACTGCAGCCTGGGATGCTGGGCTGGGCCTCCTGGCACTCACCATGTCCTTCTTGGATTGCTCTTGGCATCTTTCTGGTTATGGAAAACTTGGTGCGGCCCCACCCAAGAGAAACTGACTCCTTACATAGTACTCCTTCTTGTCCAGCTCAACTGTCTTCAGCTTCCCTTCTCTTCTATCCCCTTCCCTTCCTGGTGGCCTTTGGTTGGTCGTTGACACATTTCTTGAGTCCACCCAGGCCCCTGTCATGCTTCCCCTGGCTTCTTGGAATCCTGCCCCAGTTTGAGGCTCCCCCTGTTTTGTAAAATCATTAAATATAAGCAGCTTTGGGCCTTGCAGGCGAAGCAAAGGCCCTCTGCTTTCCATGGCTGGGAGTGGCTTGGCTGACCCTTATGGAGTCAAGGGATCCAGAGGAAGCATGGAGGCAGCTTCCTGCAGCCATAGGGAGCCAGTGTTCCATGCGGTACCCTTCAGGCGGGGGGGTGTAAGGATAACCCCACCGTGAATAACAACAGCAGCTACTGCTGATTGAATGCTCACCACATACATGCTAGACACTACGCTAAGGGATTGAGGAGCATGATCCTGTGTAATCCCTCACACTCCTACTCAATAGTTTCCGATTTTATGGATGGGGAAATCTTGAGAGGTTTATGTAACTTGTCTGAGGGTGACACAGCTGGGAGGTGGTGGAGGTGGTACTGTAACTCACACCTGCCAGATTTCAAAGCCTCTGCTCTTAACCTCTACACTATGCTGCCTTGGTAGATCCACAAAATGTCCTAGAGAGAGGAACAACTGCTTTTTTTTTAAAGATAGGATCTTGCTCTGTTGCCCAGGTGGGAGTACTGTGGTGCCATCATAGCATACTGCAGCCTCTACCTCCTGGACACAAGCAGTCCTCCCACCTCAGCCTCCCAAGTAGCTGGTATTACAGGCACATGCCACCAAGTCCAGCTAATTTTTGATTTTTTTGTAGAGATACTTCTTGCTGTGTTGTCCAGGCTGGTCTCAAACTCCTGGCCTCAAATGATCTACCCACCTTGGTCTCCTAAAGGGCCAGGATTACAGGCATGAGCCATTTTGCCAGCCAATAATTGCCTTTCTTTTTTTTTTTGAGATGAAGTTTCATTCTTGTTGCTCAGGTTGAAGTGCAGTGGCATAATTTCGTCTCACTGCAACCTCCGCCTCCTAGGTTTAAGCAATTCTCCTGCCTCAGGTGGGATTACAGGCACCCACCACCATGCCCGGCTAATTTTTGTGTTTTTGGTAGAGACGGGGTTTCACCATGTTGGTCAGGCTGGTGTCAAACTCCTGACCTCAAGTGATCTGCCTGCCTCGGCCTCCCAAAGTGCTGGGATTATAGGCATGAGCCACTGCGCCCGGCCCAATAATTGCTTTTTGAAGTCTTTTTGTAATACTTACTGAACACTTCTGCCTGTACTAAGCTTGTTACATGTATTAGTGCTTCTGAGGCTCCCAGTCACTTCTAAGATATGCCATATTATCTCAGATGGCAGATGTGGAAGGAAACAGTCTCAGCGAGTTACTCCGCTTGTAAATGACAGTGAAGATTTAACCTGAGTCTGTGAACCTCCAGTGCCAGCATTCTCCTCCCCTGACTCCACCCTCCTGCCCCCAATAAGCCCCTCTGTAATTTGCTCTGTCTGGAGCTGTGGCGACATTGAACCTACAGGATGCCTATATTGAACCTAGAGGATACCTGTTTCTAAGAATCTGTGATTTCCAAGCTGATGGGCCATTTTGCTTGGAGCAGGGAGTAGCTGAGGGAAGAGATGACATGCTGGGCCTGGGCGGGTGTGACTTCCTTGCACGGTGAACAATTGGATGGAGAAATGAGACCCAGACTGCTTTTAAGCACATTTTCATTTTCTCCCGACCCCTTCCAAATTAGGGTGAAGGTTGCCGAACTGTCCCCCTGGCTGGACATGTGGGGTTTGACAGCTTGCCTGACCAGCTGGTGAATAAGTCCGTTAGCCAGGGCTTCTGCTTCAACATCCTGTGCGTGGGTGAGTATTTCCATAGCAGGAAATTCTATTACAGAATATGAATCCTTAATGGCTGGATGTGGCTTTGCAGGTAATTAGGTTAAATAGTGTGTCATTCTGATTTAGTTGCGAGAGCATCTCTCCTCTCTCTTTTCTCTCTCTGCCTGTTTTTTTGTGAGCAGCTGGCTGTAATTACTTTTTTCCCCTGGCCAGACCAGAGTATAGAGCCATCTCTTGGGGGAAACAGCAACGTGAGACCCCATGGAAATTTTGTAAGGGAGCTGGCTGGCTCAGTACTGCTGTAGAGTTCATTTTGACTATAGAAGACAGCAGCCAGGGCATAATTAGGAGGGAGGGGATAGCTGAGGAAAACCGCCTGCCCACCAGCTGTGGACGGTGGGTTGGGTCTGTCTGTTTCCTCTGTAGTTTTGCTATGCTTGGTTTAGTCAGAAGTCAAGTGCAGGGACCACACAGCTGTATGCAAATTCTTTTATTCCCTTTACCAACTCTCTACCTAGACTTTTTTTTTTTTTTTTTGAGATGGAGTCTCACTCTGTTGCCAGGCTGGAGGGCAGTGGCACAATCTCGGCTCACTGCAGCCTCCGCCTCTGTGGTTCAAGGGATTCTCCTGCTTCAGCCTCTGGAATAGCTGGGACTACAGGCATGCATCACCAGGCCCAACTAATTTTTATATTTTTAGTAGAGACGGAGTTTTACCATGTTGGCCAGGATGGGCTCGATCCATTGACTTTGTGATCTGCCTGCCTTGGCCTCCCAAAGTGCTGGGATTACAGGTGTGACCCACCGCGCCCAGCCGACTTTTTTTTTTTTTTTGAGACGGTGTCTTATTATGTTGCTCAGGCTGGTCTCAAATTCCTGAGCTCAAGCAATCCACCCATCTTGGCACAAGTAGAGTTCAGTAATATCTGTGAAATGAATGAATGAGTGAATGCCACAGGAACCATTCATTATACTTTTCACTTTCTCACATTAGCTCTTTTGGACATTACCAGGGCTCTGCGAAGTGAGCAGAGCAAGTAGTATTTGTATTCTTATGAAATAGGTGGCGACACAGAGTCTTGGGGCAGGTAAGGGACTTACTAAGGCAACACAGAAGAAATGGCACCATAATGAGGGCTTAGGCCTGGCTGACCCCTTGTTTTTCCCACGGCTAACTAACTGCTGCCAGCAGCATCTCTCGAGCACATGAAAACAATTTAGAAACCATTAAGCACCAATCAAACAAATATGAGGATAATAATAGTCCCTTCTTTAAGAATCTCTTCTTAGATCTTAAATGTTCCAAATTTGCAAACATGATTATAGCATATAATTTTCACCCTGTAGTGTGGGAAAGCATACCTATAAATTTCCAGTGACCTCCTTCTGAACCTTAATGATTGTATTAATACCAAAATAAAGTTGGTTTTCATACTGGCTAGAACACTCAAACGCTTTTGCTAATTGCCTTTTACTTTTGTATAGAATGTATGGGGAACTCGTTCATATAGTAGATCTGAACTACCACTAAATTGGATATTTTACTCTTTAATGTATTCATAAATTGTTTTCTTTTCTTGTTTTATTTTTTATTTATTTATTTTTTTGAGACAGAGTCTTGTGCTGTCACCAGGCTGGAGTGCAGTGGTACCTTCTCGGCTCACTGCAATCTCCACCTCCCAGGTTCAAGCAATTCTCCTGCTTCAGCCTCCTGAGTAGCTAGGATTACAGGTGCACGCCACCATACCCAACTAATTTTTGTATTTTTAGTAAAGACAGTGTTTCACCCTGTTGGCCAAGCTGGTCTCAAATTCCTAACCTCAAGTGATCTATCTGCCTCAGCCTCCCAAAGTGCTGGGATTACAGGCGTGAGCCACTGCACCCGGCCTAGAAATTCTGTTTTCTCACTAAGGTCATTCATTTTCTTGGGCTGTTTATATTTTTTTCTTCTCTATCCCCAACATTTTTTTCCAGGTCTCTTTCTGTGAGAGAATTGCTACATACTCAAGGACAAGTAGAAAACAACAGATGAAGGGCAGTTGTTCTCACGAGCTTGGTTCACTCCTTAGCTAAATGACTCATTCCCACACACCAACTTTGGTTTTTGTTATCGTTGTTATTTGAGACAAAGTGACCCTGTGTCACCCAGGCTGGAGTGCAGTGGCATGATTCTCGACTCACTGCAGCCTCAACTTCTCAAGCTCAAGCAGTCCTCCCACTTCAGCCTCCAAAGTAGCTGGAATTATAGGCATGCGACTGGGCTCATTTTTTGTTTATTTTTTGTAGAGATGAGGTGAGGTCTCACTGTGTTGCCCAGGCTGGTCTCAACTCCTAAGCTCAAGCGATCCACTTGCCTCAGCCTACCAAAGTGTTGGGATCACAGGCGTAAGCCATGGTGCCTGGCCCACATCAACTTTGAAACCTATCAGATGAAAATATGTGCATCAGTTTCAATCAACAGGTTTATACTCAAACTTATTTTTTAAGGTGTGACTTCTACTATGTATGTCCTTGTTCATAGGGAGAGAAATATACCTGGAGGCATTAGTGAACAAAAGAGTACATTAAAAAAAGAAAGAAAATATGTGCCTCACAGAATTACACATCAAGGGCCTTAGAGTCCAGATCTAGGCTGTTAATTCTTCAAATGCTGGAAGTCTAACTCATGGTTATGATTAGGTGCTATTTGGAGAAAAATGTGAAATAACTAGAAGTCATAGTAATTGACATCAAGTGCAAAGACTATCACGTCCAATGTTAGCATTGCCAAATCTCTGTTTAACTAACAAGAGCTCCAATCTTTGGCTGATGGCCAACTTATTTCACATAATATTTGATTACCACAATATTTCAGCACAAACATATCAGAGTCCTTTGGCATTCTTCCCAGACAGAACTCCATATGACCTGTACTGAAGTTGAGATGAGAAGAGAAATGACAGACCCACCCTAAACAACCTTTTTTTTTTTTTTTTGAGACAGAGTCTTGCTCTGTTGCCCAGGTTGGAGTACAGTGGCTGGCGCAATCTCAGCTCACTGCAACCTCTGCCTCCCAGGTTCAAGCGATGCTCCTGCCTCAGCCTGCCGAGTAGCTCAGACTACAGGTGTGCACCACCACACCCAGCTAATTTTTGTATTTTTAGTAAAGATAGGGTTTCACCATGTTGGCCAAGCTGGTCTTGAACTCCTGACCTCAGCTGATTCACCCGCCTTGGCCTCCCAAAGTGCTGGGATTACAGTCGTGAGCCACCACACCCGGCCTAAGCAACCTTTCAACCAGTGCAATTGGGTGGGCTAGTAAAGCATTAGGAGGGAGGCCATGGGACTTGAACTGGATCTCTGAGGGGGAAGTGCAGGGTAATGTGATATATGGAGCACAGGCTCCCCTAGGACCCAGAGAAAGAGGTGGCCAAGCTCAAGGCAGAGTGGGTGGGAGAAGTAGTACTCCTCCATCCTCTAGTTTCCACCTAAATTTTGTACAGCTACAAATGCTTCCAGTTGCACCTACTGGGATGGAATTGTTCAAGTGCCAAGGACAGATCCTCCAAAGGGGAGGAGTAGGAAGGAGATGCTCTCATCCTCAAGGAGTCATAGACTCTCTTTTGCTCCCCACTTGTCAAGTTTCAGGAAATGACTGCTTCTCTTAGACCCCCAGGTGCAACCATTGGATAGACCAGCCCCAACTGGGTTAATTTCATCCCTGTTCCCAAAAACCCTGCAATGCACGCATCCTGCCTCTTGCTGTGCTCCACCCTTTCATTGCTCAGAGAACCACAATTTGGGCCAAGGTCATGAGTAGCTCTGAAGCTGCAATGTCAGCCCAGCCATGGGGCTGGATCCAGTCACTGACTTGGCAAAGGGTCCATAGCTTAGTTGCTGAAGGTGATCTTTTATCTTGCAGAGCTTTTTGTGACCACAGTTTCACGCCTACTGCCTATGTGCATTTACTCCCTTAATGACTTATAAAAAGATGCTGTTTGGGCATAGAATATATTTCCCCAAAGTATTGTCTTTTCTTTTTTATTTTTTTGAGACAGAGTCTCCCTCTGTTTCCTAGTCTGGAGTGCAGTGGATCTCAGCTCACTGCAACCTCCACCTCCCAGGTTCAAGCAATTCTCTCGCCTCAGCCTCCCGAGTATCTGGGATTACAGGTGCACACCACCACAGCCAGCTAATTTTTATATTTTTAGTACAGACGGGGTTTCACCATGTTGGCCAGGCTGGTCTCGAACTCCTAACCTCAGGTGATCTGCCTGCCTCAGCCTCCTAAAGTGCTGGGATTATAGGCATGAGCCACCACACCCAGCCAAGAATTTTTAATAATCCAGAACCTAATTTATATGTAAGAATACCAATAATGGCACCTACAATTATTATTCTTTTTTGTTTTTTTTTTTTTCGAGACAGAGCCTCACTCTGTCACCCAAGCTGGAGTGGAGTGGCACTATCTCAGCTCATTGCAACCTCCATCTCCCAGGTTCAAGTGATTCTTGTGTCTCAGCCTCCCTAGTAGCTGGGATTACAGGTGGGCACCACCATGCCCAGCTAAATTTTTTTGTATTTTTAGTAGAGAATGGGTTTCACCATGTTGGCCAGGCTGGTCTTGAACTCTTGACCTCAAGTGATCCTCCTGCATTAGCCTCCCAAAGTGCTGGGATTAAAGGCATGAACCACTGCACCTGGCCTATTATTCTTTTTAGAGGACTAGGCTCATGAGTGAGCATATTATCACTCCTCTCCAATATATTCTCTAGGGTTGACCATAATTACCAAAGAGGTGAGTTTCCTCTCTGTTTTCTCCCCATAAAAACACATGTGCTAGGCTAGGTGTGGTGGCTCATGCCTGTAATCCCAGAACTTTGGGAGGCCGAGGCAGGCAGATCACCTGAGGTCAGGAGTTCAGGACCAGCCTGGCCAACATGATGAAACCCAGTTCCTAATAAAAGTACAAAAATTAGCTGGATGTGGTGGCAGGTGCCTATAATCCCAGCTACTCAGGAGGCTGAGGCAGGAGAATCACTTGAACCTGGGAGGCGGAGGTTGCAGTGAGCCAAGATCACGCCACTGCACTCCAGCCTGGGGAACAAGAGCGAGACTTCTCAAAAAACAAACAAACAACAAACCCACACATATACTAGTCCCTTATCTTTGGAAATTTCAAGGATCCCTTGATCATATATATAGTACAGAATGCCTCAGAGGAACCACCTGAGACAACAGTACAAATATTCTGGGGCCCGTTGCTTTGCACTCCTGGGAACAAGCCCCGAAGAGACTCATCCATCCAAATGTGCCAGTAGCAGTCACCACTGTGAGGAGCACAAAGGGTCATAATGATAATATTTACTTTGAAGCTGCTCAGGATTCCAGGCTCAATTGGGCTCTGTGGAACATGGAAAAAAACAGTCACACAAGAGAAGCAGGATTGAGGCTTGCTGCAGGAGGAGGGAAAGAGCAGCTAGCATTCTATCAAGGCTCAGGATCAATTGTTTCATCCCTTCATCTCTGGGAAAGGCAGCTGCTCACTCCTCTAAAACAAGCTGCCAGCAGTGGTGTGCTGGTCCACGTCACAGCCCATCTCAGGAGAAAAACTTTTGTGGTTTGAAGCATCTGCTGATTTCCATGGTGTCATTACTCCTGCCATGGCTGCTGTTAAGCTACCAATGTGATATCATTGCATGTGGGCTTGGGAAGACACGCAGGAAGTGGACGAGCCGGCTCCAGCACACCACTGCCAGCCAGGCATCTGCAGGATCAGGAAGGAAAGGCAAGGTCACAGAACCAGGCATGACCTTGTGCCTTTCCATAGGCTTCCTTGGCTAACTGGAGTTCCTGGAGTGTTTCCTTTTGGGCACCTCCCTGTTGAACTCAGAGACATTTCTCTGGGTTCAACATTCAGAACTGGAAGAGACTTAAGCACCACAAGAACAGGGGTTGTGGCTATCTTGTTCATTGCTATATCTGCAGCTCCTGTAACTGTGCCTGGCTCCTATTAGAGGCTTTGTAAATACTCACTGAATGACTGAATGAACAAACATATCACACTTATGCATCTCGCTAGAGCACATTGGTTAAGAGCATGGACTCCAGCGTCGGCCTGCCTGGATTCAAATGCTGGTTTTGCCACTTACTTGTTTGTGACCTTGGACTAGCTACTTCCTCCACATTTTATTTTATATTATTAGTTTTAAAAATAGATCTATTATTCTTTTTTTTTTTTTTGAGACAGAGTTTCACTCTGTTGCCCAGGCCGGAGGACAGTGGCACGATCTTGGCTCACCGTAACCTCAGCCTCCCAGGTTCAAGCGATTTTCTTGCCTCAGCCTCCCGAGTAGCTGGGACTACAGGTGTCCGACACCATGCCCAGCTAATTTTGTGTTTTTGGTAGAGACAGGGTTTTCCACGTTGGACAGGCTAGTCTTGAACTCCCGACCTCAGGTGATCTGCCCCCCTCGGCCTCCCATAGTGCTGGGATTACAGGCATGAGCCACCGTGCCTGGCCAAATAGACCTATTATTCTAAGTGAAGTAACTCAGGAATGGTAAACCAAACATTGTGTGTTCTCACTAATAAGTGGGAACTAAGCTGTGAGGATGCAAAAGCATAAGAATGACACAATGGACTTCGGGGACTCAGGGGAAAGGGTGGGAAGGGGGTGAGGGATAAAAGACTACAAACTGGTTTGGTGTATACTGCTCAAGTGATGGGTGCATCAAAATCTCACAAATCACCACTGAAGAATGAACTCATTTAACCAAACACTACCTGTTCCCCGCAAAACCTATGGAAATAAAATAAAACAGAGACGGGGTCTATGTTGGTCAGGCTGGTCTCAAACTCCTGGCCTCAACTGATCCTCCTGCTTCACCCTCCCAAAGTGCTGGGATTACATGCATGAGCAAAGATGCCCGGCCCCTCCACATTTTATAGATGAGGAAAGTAAGGTACAGAGATGCTGAGGAACTAGCGCAAATTTCCACAGCTAGTAAGTGGCTTGGCTAACCAATCTCTAAATTGAGGAGAAATAGTAACATTTGCCTCATAGGCTTACTATGAGGAATAAATAGGAAAATATATGTAAAAAACTTACAGCAGTGTCTGTAAACAATAGCTATTATTACCAACCCTCTCATTTTATAGAAAAAGAGACTGGGACCCGGAGAGGGGGAAGGGCTAAGTTCATGTTACACAGTAACTCCATGGTAACCTGGCTAGAAGTCCTTCTCTCTCCTTCCTTCCTTTCTTTTCTTTTTCTTTTCTTTGACAAGATGTCGCTCTGTTGCCCAGGCTGGAGTGTAGTGGTGAGATTTCAGCTCACTGTAACCTCTGCCTCCTGGATTCAATCGATTTTGCAGCCTCAGCCTCCTGAGTAGCTGGAATTACAGGTGTGTGCCACCACGCCTGGCTAATTTTTGTATTTTTAGTAGAGATGGGGTTTCACCATGTAGGCCAGGCTGGTCTTGAACTCCTGACCTTAGATGATCTGCCTGCCTCAACCTCCCAAAGTGCTGGGATTACAGGTCTGAGCCACCGTGCCCTGCAAGAGTATAGTTTGAAAAAAACATATTTCATAGTACTCATATATGTTTTAAATTTAATTTAGAAAAAAAAAACCCTTTTCC
Source organism: Callithrix jacchus (assembly GCF_049354715.1). Lineage (NCBI taxonomy): Eukaryota > Metazoa > Chordata > Mammalia > Primates > Cebidae > Callithrix > Callithrix jacchus. Next base: position 115,576,455 of record NC_133524.1, on the reverse strand, counting down.
AGAATACTGTCTGCCTTAAGTAAAGTGAGATGAAATCCTCTTGCCTGGTGGAGCATGTGTTAAAAACCTTACTATCCATTCGGAGGAGCTCTGGGAGAGCTGGGGGAGGAGGAATGAGAAATTGACCCCTTGGGACTCCTCAGGTTTCCTGCTGGAATCTAATTGCCAAGTCCCCACCTTCCTGCAGGGGCGTGGAATCTGTTGACCTGATCCCAGTTACGTCACGTGTGCCTTCCCCTACGACACACTCACACTCAGTACTGGGCCCAGGGCAGCTCTGGGAGGGGCAGCATCCTAGGCTCAGGCTGGGTCTGTGCCAGTCATTGAGAGAAAGCCTCCCCAACTGCCAGATTCCACACTGCTGAAAAACTGTAATGGAAGCACTCGATAGCCATCAGACGAGCTCGCTTGACTTCCTGCCCTCTCTATGCTTGCATTTATCACCATTTCCTAGACACCCGGGTGTTCTTTTCTTCCAGACTTTCATTATTTGGCATCTAATTTCCACAGCCCTTTGGTGCCGGCAGGCATTTGGGTGGTCATTTTTCCTGCTGTTCCTCCCGGCTCCCTGTCCTGCCTAGCCCGGCTCCCATTCCTCCAGATGTGCAAACGAGTGGGTCACTTACTCTGTGGTGCTGCCCCTGAGGCCTTCTGTATGAACCTCAGGATAGGCACTCCTGGGAGTACTGGAAGATGCCCTATCTCCTGCTCTCTGAGAATTCTTTTTTTTTTTTTCGGGGTGGAGTCTCACTCTGTCACCCAGGCTGGAGTGCAATGGCGCGATCCCCACTCACTGCAACCTCTGCCTCCCACTTTCAACGATTCTCCTGCCTCAGCCTCTCCAGTAACTGGGACTACAGGCACCCGCAACCACGCCCAGCCAATTTTTGTATTTTTGGTAGAGATGGGGTTTCACCATGTTGGCCAAGATGGTCTTGATCTCTTGACCTCATGATCCACCTGCCTCGGCCTCCCAAAGTGCTGGAATTACAGGTGTGAGCCACCGCGCCCTGCCTCTGAGAATTCTTAGAATTGGGAAGCCAGGGTGCCCACTCTGGGTGCTGGGGAGATAGGACCTCTACTCCCTAGGAGCTGCAGGGCATTCGGCAGGGAGCTCACAGAACAGAAGGGAGTTGGGAGTAAGGATGTACTTGGAAAATTCATCAGGCACATAGGAAGATGGGCTGAAATGTAACTCAAACTTCAGTACCCTCAAAAGGGGAGGTGAGTTAGGACGTGGGAGCTGCACTATATTCCCACCTCCAAGGTGCTGGCCCCATTTACAGTTAAGCTGCACCCCAACCTTGGGTGAGGTGGGGGTGTGATATATTCCACTGCTTGGCCAAGTCTGCCACCTCCCATGGCAAAGGCCTCACCTCATCAGATTCATCTTGGGACCCAAATACTTCCTGTTCCTTTAGGAGAGGAAAAAGGGGGCCTCTTCTCCGAGAGTCTTTGCTGCTAATGGATATAGCAGACCCTGGCTGGAAACATGGTCTGTGTGAGGAACCATTTCCGTGCACTGTGGCAATTTACCAAGTTAGTCAGACCTGGCTATGAAATTGGGCAGGGGGGGGAGGCTGGGTAGCCAGACTGAATTGAATGTTCTCCTTGTTCTCCCTCCCTCTTCCTGTCTCCCTCCTCTCTCTCCCTTCTCACTGTCCACACATAGAAAACTCTTATCATAGATATTTTAAAAGGCACCTCCTGCATTCATAGCTTATTGTTCAGGATAAAAGAAGCATTGCTAGACACACCCCGAGCAGGGAGGGGAGATGGAGCATTTCCAGTTCCTGCATCATGTAGCCCTAACCCTAGCCCTGAACCACCTTGCAGATGTGTGCTCTTGGTCCCGAGGGGGAATTTGCCAGGCCACGATTTGCCCAATGCAAACCCGGTCCCGACTGTGAAGAGAAGTCAGGGCTCACATCCCCCTTGGATTGGGGAGAGGATAGGGAGAAACAGGGATTACGATAGCGAATAAAATGGGAGGGTCTTCAAAGGGCAGGCCAGAGTAATTAACGATATGCTGTCTTCCTAGTCCCTGCCTCTCTACTGATTCTTTAATTCCTGGTATTTCTGAGGGGTAAAATACAGCCTGGATCTGTAGAGATTATAAGATTATAAGTGGTTTTAGTGGCCAGCTCAGTTTGTGGCCTCATATCAGATTCCTATCTAACCCCCTTGTCACCAACTCCTGACTTCTTGTGATGTCCTGTTCCCTGAACTCTCCTTGGCTTCTGACAGTGGCTTGGTATCCCCTGATCTCCCCAAAATAAGCTCCCAAAACCTTCACCAGTCTGCCAAGCCCTTCCCCTAGTCATTTCCCTAGTGTGAAGTTCAGGACTTTTAAAATTCCAATGGTTTGATTTATTAGTATCCCGCAGCCTAGTAGTTAAACAAACAAACGGCTAGATTGTTGAAAATTTAAGGATAGGAAGAATCTGTGGTCTGCTAGGTCTCCCTACCCCACCCCTCTTAGTTAAAAACTGTCTCACTGAAAGTTCAACCAGGCTGGGAGGATAAGCCAGTGGCCTGTATGCTTTTCACCACTGGGAGGCACATTTGGGGCATCCAGAAAGGGCTGTTTAGGCCTGGCACGGAGGAGAGGTGGGGACTGGGATGAGAGGATATTTGTTTGACAAGGGACTGTTGTCTTTTTTTCTTTCTTTGTTTTTTTTGAGATGGAGTGTTGCTCTCTTGCCCAGGCTGGAGTACAGTGGTGCTATCTCAGTTCATTGCAACCTCCATCTCCCCTGGTTCAAGTAATTCTCCTGCCTCAGCCTCCCAGCAGCTGGGATCACAGGCGCCCACCACTATGCCCAGATAAATTGTGGATGTATACATATATTTGTTTAGTAGAGACAGGGTTTTACAGTGTTGGCCAGGCTGGTCTCGAACTCCTGACCTCAAGTGATCTGCCCGCTTCGGCCTCCCAGAGTGCTGGGATTACAGACGTGAGCCACCACGCCTGGCCACTGTTGTCCTTTTAAAAAAATTAAGGGCTGGGCGCGGTGGCTTATGCCTGCAATCCCAGCACTTTGGGAGGCTCAGGCGGGCGGATCACGAGGTCAAGAGATTGAGATTATCCTGGCTAACATGGTGAAACCCCTTCTCTACTAAAAATACAAAAATTAATTGGGTATGGTGGCACATGCCTGTAGTCCCAGCTACTCAGGAGGCCGAGGCAGGAGAATCGCTTGAACCTGGGAGGCGGAAGTTGCAGTGAGCCGAGATAGCACCACTGCACTTCAGCCTGGTGACGGAGAGAGACTCATCTCAAAAAAAAAAAAAAAAAATTAAAACAGCCCTTTAATTTTTATGAAAGAAACTATACATATTACATATTCCACTTAGAAAGTGAGGAAAACCACACATAAGGCCACCACTCAGAGATAGCCATTGGTAAGAGTATATTATATTTCCTTTCAGACTTTTTTCTAGGCATAGCCATACCTTTCCATTGCTGCCTGTAACATAATTTCTTTTTCTGACTGTAAAAGCAATGTATACTCAAGGTAAAATTTCCAAATGACAGAAAAATTGGAAGAATAAAATGAAAATTACCTCAATTCTACTATCTGAGATGACTACTGCTGATCCATTGATGTAGTTCCTCTCAGTCTTTTTCATTTAACTGAGATCATATAGTTCGTCTGCTTCTATATGCTTTTCACTTTATATTTTATCATGTTCTTTTTCTTTCTTTTTTTTTTTTTTGAGAAGGAGTCTCCCTCTGTTGCCCAGGCTGGAGTGCAGTTGCATGATCTCGGCTCATTGCAACCTCTGCCTCCCAGGTTCAAGTGATTCTCCTACCTCAATCCCCTTCTGGGCTACAGGCATGCACTGCCACGACTGGCTAATTTTTCTATTTTTAGTAGAGACAGGGTTTTACCATGTTAGCCAGGCTGGTCTCGAACTCCTGACCTCATGATTCATCTGCCTTGACCTCCCAAAGTGCTGGGATTACAGGCGTGAGCCATTATACCCAGCCTGTCATGTTCATTTTCCCATGTCAACAAGTGTATATCTGAAACATGATATGTAAGGGCTGCATAGTCACTATGTGAACAGACTATAATTTATCCTTTTGCTTTTCAGGAGAGACAGGTTTGGGCAAGTCCACCCTCATGGACACCCTGTTCAACACCAAGTTTGAAGGGGAGCCAGCCACCCACACACAGCCAGGTGTCCAGCTCCGGTCTAATACCTATGACCTCCAAGAGAGCAATGTGGGGCTAAAGCTCACGATCGTTAGCACAGTTGGCTTTGGGGACCAGATCAACAAAGAGGACAGGTAAGGAAAGCAGTGGGGTGAGGTGGGGAGGTTGGTAGAGGGCCACACGGAGAAGCATGGGGGTCTTGAAGACAGCACAGATACTGGGCCCTAGTCTGTCGTCCCAGAATGATGTGGGCAGCAGATACCTCCTAAGCATCAGCCCTGTCAAGGTCCTTGTTTACAGCAACTGCTCCACTCCACTCACTTCGCCAAAGAAGGGTGTCTGTAATATACATGGTTTGGGTCTCAATTCCATGCAACAAACATGTCTTGTGCTCCTACCTTGCACCAGGTACTGTCAGGCTCCGACCATCTAAAAAGGAATGGCTTAGTCTCTGCCCTTGAGGCACTCACAGGCAAAACCGGTTTTAAGCAAATAATTTCCATGGAGTATAAAATGCTCTGTAAAGAACAGGGTACAAAGAGATAAAGGACAAGTTACAATGAGAACGCAAGGGCGAGAACAGTCAATTCCACGTAGGGAGGTCAGGGAAGCCTTCCCAAAGGATGTGCGTCCTGAGCTGACTCTTGAAGGACGAACTGTTTTGCCAGACAGACAAGGGAAGGGAGACAGGGGCATCTTGGGCAGAGGTAACTGCCTGTATAAAGGCAAAGTGATGCGCAGGATTCTGGTGCGTTCTAGGAAAGTGCAGCTTGCTCTTTCTGTGTAGTGCAGCTAGACAGAGGCAGAGGCACTGTGAAGCTAATGAAGATTGTACAGGCCCCTTCCAGAACTCTGTAACTAATGTTCAATCACAATGTTGTATTATTTTCCTCAGAGAGTCTTTCAAATTGCATTAAGTGTAAGGGCTGGAAAAACTTGGTTCTGCCCTTGGGCTAGCACTTGGAATAAGCTTGGGGAAAAACAGGGGGAGAGGAGGCTGAAGAGGTAAGCAGGTGCCAGATCACAGAGGGATTTCTGATCGAGGCCAAAGGTAAAATAGGTGCTGAGATAAGAAAGAGGCGACAGACTTGCTAAATACTGAGTAGGTAAATATCAACACGACTTGGTGTAGGGTTGTGAAGGCAAAAGAAAAATCTAGAATGAGGCCAAAATTTCCAGCTTTGGAGAGTGGACACATGGTGGTGGCAGTCCATAAGAGAACCAGGGCTCAAAATAATCAGCTGTTTGGACATGTCGAGTTTGATCTGTCTGAGAAATACTGATATACGTGAGGCAGTTGAACACATAGAGTTGGAGATCAGAAGAGGCTAGAAATAAAGATTGGGTTATTAAGGTAGTGGTGATATGTCCCAACCATGGACACATGTAAAATCGCCCACGGATCAGAGTAGAGTGAGAAGAACACGGGACTAAAGACAAAAATCTCGGGATGTTAAATTCACAGACGAAGGAAAAGAAATCCTGAAAAGGGACTGAACAGCAGTAAGCAGAGAGATAGGAGAGGGGCTAGGAAAGATGTTGAGGGGCCAGGCAAGGTGGCTCATGCCTGTAATCCCAGAACTTTGGGAGACTGAGGCATGAAGATCACTTGAAGTCAGGAGTTCAAGATCAGCCTGGCCAACATGGTGAAACCCTGTCTGTACTAAAAATACAAAAATTAGCTGGGTGTGGTGGCAGGTGCCTGTAATTCCAGCTACTCTGGAGGCTGAGGTGGGAGAAGCACTTGAGCCTGGGAGATAGAGGTTGCAGTGAGCTGAGATTGCACCACTGCACTCCAGCCTGGGAGGCAGAGTGAGATTCTGTCTCAAAACAAACAAAAAAAAGATGTGGGGGGTTGAGAATGTGTATGAGTGAAGAGTAGGTGAGGCTCAGAGATGAGGATGTGATGAGGGGTGGGGTCAGGCACCATCTGCATTTAACCAGAAGTCACGTGGTTATCACATGTGTTAATCTCAGAAGGGCCATTCATCATTTTGAGCAGAGGGTCTTCTCATCCTTTCAGGATTCTCTTGCTTCTTAGAGGAACTTTGTGTCAAATTCTTTTATTTCCCCCTTAAAGCTGTAACAGCCACGCTTACTTCCTTATAATGAATAAATATATGTAGCTTCTTCATAATGCAGTTGAGTTCTGTTTTGCATTTGAAATTCTAGAAAAAAGACATCTCTACTTTGTTTTTTTTCTTTTTTTGAGATGGAGTCACGTTCTATCACCCAGGCTGGAGTGCAGTGGCACAATCTTGGCTGACTACAACCTCTGCCTCCCAGGTTCAAGCGATTCTCCTGCCTCAGCCTCTCAAGTAGCTGGAATTAGTCACGCACCACCACACCCCGCTGATTTTTCTGTAATTTTAGTAGAGATGAGGTTTTGCCATGTTGGCCAGGTTGGTCTCGAACTCCCGACCTCAAGTGATCCTCCCACCTCAGCCTTCCAAAAGTGCTGAGATTACAGGCGTGAGCCACTGCGTCTGGCCACCTCTGCTTTGTATAGGTATGCTTATTGTGCTATTCTTGTTTGGTTGAGAATAAATTAAACTTTGGAGAATGGGGATATTCAGACCACAATATGAGTGCTTAATCTCAGCTGCAGATTGCTCAAAAACTTCAGTTACATTTCTTACAGTTCTTCAGTTACATGCATTCAACATATCTAACATTGGACAATGCCTTGATAAAGATGGCTTGGGAGGACTGAAGAGATACTGCCCCTCAGAGGCAATTCTACTTCCGTTATATTTTTTAAATATCCGTATTGTTTTTTCCTGATTATAAATATGATACATACTTATAATAAATAAGTAGAAATGAAAAGCCTCCTTGAAATTTCACTGGGGAGCAGGGGTGGAGTAAGCTCCAGGGATCTGTAATAAAAAGCAGTGTTTTCTTCATGCTGTTAGCATAGAAATGTCAGTGAAACTGCATTGAAACCAGGCATTAGAATGTCCTGCTTTACAAGGGCACGTGCATAAACTGGGAGGAGAAATGAGTAAGGCTGGATACTGTGGAAAGCTGCCATTTAAACGATGCTGGAGGCAGGGCACGGTGGCTCAAGCCTGTAATTCTGGCACTTTGGAAAGCCGAGGTGGGCAAATCACTTGAGGCCAGGAGTTCAAGTTCAGTCTGGCCAACATGGTGAGATCCCATCTCTACTAAAAATACAGAAAATTAACTGGCCATGGTGGTGCGTGCCTATAATACCAGCTACTTGGGAGGCTGAGGCATGAGAATCACTTGAACCTGAACCTGAACCTGGAAGGCAGAGGTTGCAGTGAGCCAAGATCATGCCATGGCACTCTAGCCTGGGTGACAGAGTAAGATTCCATTCAAAAAATAAAATAAAAAAGGATGTTGAAGGTCGGGTGCAGTGGCTCACACCTGTAATCCTAGCACTTTGGGAGGCTGAGGTGGGCGGATCATGAGGTCAAGGAATCGAGACCATCTGGCAAACACAGCGAAACCCTGTCTCTAGTAAAAATACAAAAAATTAGAAGATGGCTGATCACTAGCAGCTCGGGATTGTAGCTCCCAGTGAAAGCACAGAGAAGGAGAGGACGCCACACTTTCAGATGAATTTTTGTTGCTCACGGACCAGGAGATTCCCAGTGGAGGAGCTCCACGGGTCGCCAGCACGACTCTTGTGGCCAGCGCGGTGGTTTTGCCAGCACCTCAGTGTGGCAGTTCTTGGTGCAGAGTAAACGGGACTGGGTCCCCTTTTGGTCAACATTTGGAGCTCCGGGAAGGCAGAGTCACCTATTCAGCTGATTGAAGGACGGACTCAAGAAGGAAGCCAGACCAGAGATTCCTGGGTAGAAAAGCACCATCAATCTTAACACCGATGTTTTAGCCAGCGAAGTGGGTTGCTCAGATTCCAGTGCTGGGAATCAACAAGTTGGACGTCCACTCAGAGACCTAATTAGAAAGTCGGTAATTACAAGGACGACAGATGGATAAATTTATAATGATGGGAAGAAACCAGCCTAAAAAGGCTGAGAATACCCAAAATCAGAATGCCTCTCCCTCTACAGTGGATCACAGTTCCTCATCAGCAATGGAACAAGGCCTGATGGAGAGCAAGTGCGTTCCATTAACATAAGTAGGCTTCAGAAGGTGGATGATAAGAAACTTCTGTGAGTTAAAAGAACATGTTCTAACCCAATGCAAAGAAACTAAGAACTTTGAAAAAGGTTTGATGAAATCCTAACGAGAATAGACAATTTAGAGAGGAATGTAAGTGAATTAATGGAACTGAAGAATACAATGCGAGAACTCCCATGAAGTATGCACAGGTTTTAACAGCCGAATTGATCAAGTGGAAGAAAGGATATCAGAGGTTGAAGACCAACTTAATGAAATGAAAGGAGAAGACAAGATTAGATTAAGAAAGAGTTAAAAAGGAATGAGCACAGTCTCCAAGAAATATGGGACTATGTGAAAAGACCTAATTTACGTTTGATAGATGTACCTGAATGTCATGAAGAGAATGAATCCAAGCTGGAAAATATTCTTTAGGATATTATTCAGGAAAACTTTCCTAACCTAGTAAGGCAGGACAATACTCAACTCCAGCTAATAGAGAGCACACCACAAAGACATTCCTCAAGTAGAGCAACCCCAAGACACATAATCATTAGATTCACCAGGGTTGAAAAATAGAAAAAAATTCTAAGGGCAGCTAGAGAGAAGGGTCAGGTCACCCATAAGGGGAAGCCAATCAGACTCACAGCAGATCTCTCAGCAGAAACCCTACAAACTAGAAGAGAGTAGGGGTTAATATTCAATATCCTCAAAGAAAAGAATTTTCAACTCAAAATCTCATATCCAGCCAAACTGAGCTTTATAAATGAAGGAAAAATAAAATTTTTCATGAACAAGCAAGCACTCAGAGATTTCATCACCACCAGGCCTGCTTTACAAGAGCTTCTGAAAGAAGCACTATACACAGAACAGAACAACCAGTATCAGTCATCCCAAAAACTTACCAAAAGGTAAAGAGTATCTCCATAATGAAGAATCTATATCAACCAACGGGCAAAATAGCCAGCTAGCATTAAACGACAATATTAAACTCACAAATATCAATGTTAATCCTAAATTTAAATGGATTAAATGCCCCAATCAAAGACACAGAAAGGAAAATTGAATAAAAAGTCAAAACCCATTGGTACGCTGTATCCAGATCCATCTCATAAGCAAGGACACACGTAGACTCAAAAAGCTTTGATGGAAGACTTACCAATCAAATGGAGAGCAAAAAAAAAGGGCTTGTAACTTTCGTCTCTGACAAAATAGACTTTAATAGTAACAAAGACTAAAAGAAACAAAGAAGGACATTACATAATGGTAAAAAGATCAATGCAACAACAGGAGTCAATGATCATAAATATATATGCACCCAATATAGGAACACCCAGCTACATAAGACAAGTTCTTAATGACTTATAAAGAGACTTGGACTCCCGTACAATAATAGTGGGAGACTTTGACACCACATTGTTAATATTTGATGGATCAACGAGATAGAAAATTAACAGGGACATCTGTGATTTGATCTCAGACCTGCAACAAGTAAATTCAGTGAATATCTATAGAATTCTTCACCCCAGGTTCACAGAACATACATTTTTCTCAGTATCACATTACACCTATTTTGAAAGTGACCACATAATTGGAAGTAAGTCACTCTTCAGCATTTGCATAGCATTTCACAGACTTAAATGAAATATTGGTTGGCTGTTTGTTTGTTATTTTCTTCTCTTATTCCTTCCTGTCTCTGCTGACAAGTACAATTATCAGTATAAAAGAGGTTTTTAATACCTATTTTTAGATTGCATTCCAGCCTGGGCAATAGAGCAAGACTCCTGTTCTCTCTCTCCCTTTCTCTTTCTTTCTTTAAAAAAAAAAAAAGAATGTGATTTAGATCACACACATGATAAAAAAAAATTAGCTGGGTGTGGCAGCAAGCACCTGTAGTCCCAGCTACTCAGGAGGCTGAGGCAGGAGAATCCCTTGAACCCGGGAGGTGGAGGTTGCAGTGAGCCGAGATCAAGCCACTGCACTCCAGCCTGGGTGACAGAGACAGACTCAGTCTAAAAAACAAAACAAAAAAAAGGATGCTGGAGAAAAGGGGATTTAAGGGAGAGACTGAGAAGACAGGCTCAGAGGGGAGTGCTTAGGAACCTAGGCTTTGGTCTTAGACCTGGATTCAAATCCCATCTTGCCATCTTTTTAGCCCAGGGATCTTCAACAAGGTATTTTAATTTTCTATGCCTCAGTTTTCTCATCTGTAAAATGGGGATGATGATGATGATGATCAAAATAATACGTACCTTAGAGAGTTGTGGTGAAGCACGTTTGACATGTATGGAATATAAAATGCTTAAACACCTGGCACAGAGTAGCCACCTCATCTCATAAACTGAAGATATTATGATCATGTTTTTTTTTTTTTTGAGATGAAGTCTACCTCTTGTCACCCAGGCTGGAGTGCAATGGTGCAGCTCACTGCAACCTCCGCCTCCTGGGTTCAAGCAGTTCTCCTGCCTCAACCTCCGGAATAGCTAGGATTACAGGTACCTGCCACCACGCCTGGCTAATTTTTTGTATTTTTAGTAGAGATGGGGTTTCACCATGTTGGCCAGGCTGGTCTTGATCTCCTGACCTCAGGCAATCCGCCCACCTTAGCCTCCCAAAGTGCTGGGATTATAGGCATGAGCCACCATGCCTGGCCAATCATGATTTTTATTGAAAGATGAATCAAGGGAGAGCTGAATCATGCAGCATATGGGAGGGAATGATACATGGTATCCAGGAAGATGAAAACTGAAAAATATTCACTGGGTTTGGTGACATGAAGGTCAGTAATACATTTTGGAATAATAATTCGAGGGGAATTGTGGGTAGAAGCCAGATTACTGTGATTGCTGAGTGAATTGAAAGTAAGGATGTAAAGGCATCGTAATAGCAAAAAGAGCAACAGAACAGAAAAGTCAGTCTGAGACCGGATTCCTGCTCATATGGAAATTTAGCATATGTAAGTTAGCAGGGGAAGAATGGACTATTCAAGAGATGATGCTGGGAAAATAGTCCATCTATTTAGGAAAAAAATAAAACGAGACCCTCTCACACAAACACCATTCACAAAAATAGATTCCCATTGGACTAAAAACAGATTCTAAAAATAAAAGGAGAAAACATCAGAGAATATTTTTATAACTTTGGGGGTAGAGAAGGCTTTTCTAATCATGATGCAAAATTCAAAAGTCATAGAAGAAAAGCCTGATGGATTTAAATTCATTAAAATAAAAAAACCCTTTTATATTGAAAGATACTGTAAACAAAAGTAAAAACAAGCTACAGATAGGGAGAAGATATTTGCAGCCTAAATAACAGACAAAGGATTCTCTAAAATGGAAAAAGAGCTTCTATAATTCAATGAGAAATGAACAGATAATTTACAGAAGGGGAAATACAAATGTCCAATCAACAAATGAAATGGTCATTCAACTTCCCCAGTAATTAGAGAAATGCAAAATGAAACAATGAAATATTTTTTATTATTCATCAGATTTGCAAAAACTAAAAGATGGTGTAATATCCACTAACACGAGGTAATTTCATTCATGTTGATGGGACTGTAAATTGATATAGACTTTTTGGAGGGCAAATTTGGCAGTATCTATTAAAATTTTAAATGTAAATAATTTATGACCCAGCAGCTCCACCTTTAAGTATACAGCCTAGAGAAACAGTTGTAATACTCATCAGAAGCATACAGAAAGCATGTTCACTCCAGCTTTGGTTATTGAATGAAAAATAATTTAAACAGTCTAAGCGGGCGAGGTGGCTCATGCCTGTAATCCCAGTACTTTGGGAGACCAAGGCAGACAGATCACCTGAGGTCGGGAGTTCGAGATCAGCCTGACCAACATGGGGAAACCTGGTCTCTACTAAAAATACAAAATTAGCCGGGAGTGGTGGCGCATGCCTGTAATCCCAGCTACTCAGGAGGCTGAGGCAGGAGAATTGCTTGAACCTGGGAGGCGGAAGTTGTGGTGAGCCGAGATCGTGCCATTGCACTCCAGCCTGGGTGACAGAGTGAGACCCTGTCTCAAAAAAAAAAAAAAACAAAAACAATAGTCTAAATTTTGACCAACAGAGCAATTAAATAAACTATGGAATTACCATACCATGGAATTGTGCTTGGCAGTTTAATAGAATGAGGTAGATCAATATATACTCACATGACTAGATCTCCAGGATATCTTGTGAAGTGAAAAAGAAGAAGTTGCAGAATGATCATGATGCCATGTGTATAAATCTGCCCCCTCCCTCCAATAAAACCACAAACATTTCTCTCTATTATGCGTATAAATGCATAGAAAAAGGTCTGGAAAGATAATCAGCAAGTTGAAAATAAAGGTCATCTGTGAGGAAGAGAGGCCAGGCACGGTGGCTCATACCTGTAATCCCAGCAGTTTGTGGGGCCAAGTTGGGAGGATCGCTTGAGCCCAAAAGTTCAGGACCACCTGGGTAACATAAGGAGGCCCTGTCTCTACAAAAGAATTAAAAATTAGCCAGGTGTGGTGGTGTGCGCCTGTAGTCCCAGCTACTCAGAAGGCTGAGGCAGGAGAATACAGCCCATGAGTTAAAGGTCACGGTGAGCTGTGATCATGCCATTGTTCTCCAGCCTGGGCAACAGAGCGAGGCCTCGTCTCTAAAAAACAGATAAAAAAAGAAGGCTTGTCTGAGCTGGGAGAAATACACAAGGCCATGTCTAGAGGGGGACAAGGAGGTCAGGGGCAACTCTTGAGGATGGGAGACATGATGAGGGCTTGAACAGGAAGAGAAGCTTTGAGGATAGAGAGGAGGGGCAGATTTGAGAAAAAGAATCCACAAGACTGAGAATCAAGTTGCTGTGGGAACCTAGTCCATTTTATAAACTACTAAATATCTACTATGTGACAAGTACAGTGTGAGGTGCCAGAGATACAAGAAATAAAGCACTTTTTTTTTGAGACCCAGTCTCGCTCTGTTGCCCAGGCTGGAGTGCAGTAGTGCAATCTTGGCTTACTGCAACCTCCGCCACCCGGGTTCAAGCAATTCTCTGGCCTCAGCCTCCCAAGTAGCTGTGACTACAGGCGCACGCCACCACACCTGGCCAATTTTTGTATTTTTATTAGAGACAGGGGTTTCGCCATGTTGGCTGGGTTGGTCTTGAACTCCTGGCCTCAGGTAATCCACCTGCCTCGGCCTCTCAAAGTTCTGGGATTACAGATGTGAGCCATGGCACCCAGCCTCCATGTTTTCTTTATCTAGTCATCAGTTGATGGACATTTGGGTCGTTTAGACCTTTGGGCTACTGTGAATAGTTTACTCACACTGGGTTCACCAAGTCCCACCTCCCTGGCCTTTTTCCTATTGCTCAAACCTGTCAGACTGGTTTCTGCCTCGGGATCATCCTCACATTTGTTATTTCCTCTGCCTGGAATGCTTTTCACCCAAGTGTCTCCATGGCTCTCTCATCCTCATCCTTGCAGCTCAAATGTCTTACCCTTAGAGAAGCCTTCCCTGATCACTGTATTTAAAGTAGTTAAACCCTCAATCACATGTATATCCCATTACCCTACTGGAGGATCTTCATAGTACATATCATTATCCGAAATGAATAAGAATTATTGTCTAGACCAGGGGTTACTTTGTGCCATTGGCCCCGTTAGCAATCTAGTGAGGCCTATGGGCTTGTTCTCAAAAGAATGTTTTTAAATGCCTAAAATATTCCAGTTATACCAAAAAAACAGTTAGTAAAATATTCTAAAATTGTGACTTAGTAATCCACGTGCTTCTCTATCAATTCTGGAATAATATCTATATGCAGGCTTAATAATGATCAGAATTTGGATGTCGTAATGAGTATAAATGCTATTCTGAGCTATTTGCAACAACTGGAATGGGAAATGACGATATCAGTGATTTCTATTGGTTATGAAATCACAGGTACTGCTAACATTACTGTAGATTGTTATCTACGTTCATAGATCGTTCAAACCTCAGTTAGAGATTAGTGAAAAAGATGTATTTTTTCTCCTATCCAAGTTCTCAGATCCTCTGAATTCTGTTCTTAGACCCCAGGAGGTCCATGGACCCTGTGTTAAGAATGCCTGTCTTGAAATGTCAAAGATTATCAGTAGTGATGGGGAGGGATGGAGTCTGTTGGAGCTGGTTTTGGTCGAAGATGGAGGAGATCACAGTGAGCAAGGGAATCAAGAGCTAGAAGAAAGCTGCCCTCTCTGCCCTTCCATGGGACTTGGGTGGGGAGATGAAGAAATTTCCAGTTGAGAAGGACATGAGAAAAGCAGCATCTTTGAAGGATAGTCGGGTGTGACTTAGAGGAAGGAAGAAGTTTGGGAGGAGGTAGCCTATAAGAGTAAGGAATTTTGATTAGGCAGGTGTGGTGGTGCGCAGCAGAATTGCTTGAACTTGGGAGGCAGAGGTTGCAGTGAACCGAGGTGGCGCCATTGCACTCCAGCCTGGGCAACAAGAGCAAGACTCCGTCTCAAAAAAAAAAAAAAAAAAAAAAAAAGGAGTAAGGGATTTTGTTTACCACCCACTGGAATCCAGTAACCAGCACAACAGAATGTGGGTGAGAGGTGGCCACCTTGGACGGCGGGAAGATGAGTCGCTGGGGCCCCGGGGTGGAGGGAACACAGAGCAGTAGGAGAAACTTTAGTATGTTCCAGACAGCAGGCTAGACATGGAGGATACAGAGATGAATAAGACCAAATCTTTGTCTACACCAAATCCTGGAGGCTGATTGGCTAGTTTGGCTGGTCTGATCCATGTACATCTTGAGAGCTTCTGAGAGCCAGAGGCAATTGCAGTAAGACAGGCACAGTGTATCACTCAAGATTTTGGGGCTGGGGGTCGGGAGCTAAAAAATGTACTTTTTAGCTTTATTTTCTTTCCTCCTTTGATTCCTTCTGCAAAGCAAAAAAAAAAAAAAAGTTAAAAAAAAAAAGGTATGTAATGGAGAAAAAAAATGAAGCTGTGTCATGATCAACTATTTCAAACCAGCAAATCATCCAAAAATTAATTTGAAAGGCCTAGGGTATACATCCCCCACCCTCATTCCAAATTCATCAGGAACCTTCTAAGGATCTTTGCAACCAAGAGATTCTTTGATGCGATTGCCCTTCGGAACAGTGGCTCAGAGGGATCAAAGGAAGCAAAAAAGGACTGTGTTTTTAGATTTTTCTCTGGGGCTCTGGAGGTGGAGGTTGCAGTAAGCGGAGATCGTGCCACTGCACTCCTGCCTGGATGACAGGGCGAAATTCCATCCGAAAAGAAAGATTTTTCTCTGGGGCTCCAGAGATAGCCTGCACCTGGATGTCAACTCTGGCTGCAGCTCTTAGAATCTAGGATCTTGTGATTCTTTTTTAAAAGGCTACTTCCCCCTTCTCTACTAGGGCGATCTTTGAAAAAGGCTCAGTCTGGGAGCTGCTGCAGGTGGGAGGCATTGGTTGGGCCCAGCTCCTCCTTTGATCATCATGTTCCCTTCTGGCAGCGGTATCTGAAAACTCCCTGCCCTTGGCCCACATGACAAGCCTCTTCTAGCCTGAAGAGAGGCAGCCCCTCAGCCAGAGAGGCAGCAGACAGACAGGGGAGATGAGAACAAGAGGCAGGGCTGGCTAAGCTGACCTAGTTAAGAGAAGCAAGAGGCTGTAGGGGTGATGGGGACAACTTGGGAGGGGACTGGGACAGAGAGAGAGGGAAGTTTCTCAGGGATGACCAAGACACAGAGACATAGAGGGCTGACTGTTGTTTAAGAAGCCTTGGCGGCTGGGCGTGGTGGCTCACGCCTGTAATCCCAGCACTTTGGGAGGCCCAGGTGGGTGGATCCCGAGGTCAGGAGTTCAAGTCCAGTCTGGCCAACGTGGTGAAAACCTGTCTCTACTAAAGATACAAAAAATTAGCTGGGCGTGATGGCACGTGCCTGTAGTCCCGGCTACTCAGGAGGCTGAGGCAGGGGAATCGCTGGAACCTGGGAGGCAGAGTTTGCAGTGAGCCGAGATTGTGCCACTGAACTCTAGCCTGGTGACAGAGCAAGACTCTGTCTCAAAAAAAAAAAAAAAAAAAAGAAGCCTTGGCAAGACTTGGGGGCCAGCTAGAGGAGCCGTGCATGGAGACTCAGTCAGCTGGTGAGCCTGTGTCCATGTGTGGAGGGTGTGGTGGGGAATAGCTTTACCAGATTTTGCCTGAATACTTAGATTTATTTATTTCCTTCCTTCCTTCTTTCTTTTCTCTTTTCTTCTCTTCTCTTTTCTTTCAGATAAAGTCTCACTCTGTTGTCCAGACTGGAGTGCAGTGGTGTGATCTCCACTTACTGCAACCCCTGCCTCCTGGGTTTCAATGATTCTCATGCCTCAGCCTCCCGAGTAGCTGGGATTCAGGCATGTGCCACCATGCCCAACTAATTTTTGTATCTTTACTAAAGACGAGGTTTTGCCATGTTGCCCAGGCTGGTCTCCAACTCCTGAGCTCAGGTGATCTGCCTGCCTCAGCCTTCCAAAGTGCTGGGATTACAGCCATGAACTGCTGCACCTGGCCTGAATACTTAGATTTTAAAGTCACTACCTTGGTGGAAATGAGAATCAGAAAAATATCTTGGCCTTGGGGGAACCAAATGGGGAGCTCCACTAATCCTACTGAGAATGAGCAGAAGCCCTAAGTGTTCTCACAAGATTGCCCAGCAGTGGGCCAAAGACAGGTCTTGCTACCCACTGTGTACCCAGCTCCCATCTAGGCACTGTAGGGGAGATAAAGGAAGCAAAGACATAAACCCAGCTTGGAGGAAATCAGCCCTGCTACAGATACAGCCAGTGAGCTCCACACTGCGTTGGGGCCTCCAGAGGGACATAGAAGTGCCCTTTATAGGCCCTGCCCTTCAAGAAGACACAGTCTATTTGAGAATCCTTGCAAAGCAACAATAAGCAATTGAGCCAGTTGTGGTGGTTCATGCCTGTAATCCCAGCACTTTGAGAGGCTGAGGCAGAAGAATCAATTGAACCCAGGCAGCAGAGGTCACAGTGAACCAAGATTGCTCCATTGCACTCCAGCCTGGGCAGCAGAGCAAGACTGTCTCAAAAAAAAAGGCAATTGAATGCCATTTTTTGTTATGCCCCTGGCTTGCATAAGGGCTTTCTGGCATAAGTGGGGAAGGCTGTAGGAAGGAAGAGGGCATTTAGCTGAGCCCTGAGGTCTGGGAGGGCAGAATTGGGATGAGGAGAGAGAAAGGGGCATTCTAGTGAACGTGAACAGATGGGCATAGGTTTGGCTCATGTAGGGACTGAGAAGGTGGCCAGGGTGACAAGATTGGAGGCCCCCTGAAGGGAGATGGAGAAATGCAGCTGGATGGGAGAGAGTCAAGATTACAGAGGGCATTTGAAACTTCCAAAAGGGACAGTGTCAAAATCCAAGTTTTTGATGGGGTCCGCCTCTGTCTCTGCTGTCCCTTTTAGCTACAAACCCATTGTGGAATTCATTGACGCACAATTCGAGGCCTACCTGCAGGAAGAGCTGAAGATCCGAAGAGTGCTGCACACCTACCATGACTCCCGAATCCATGTCTGCTTGTATTTCATTGCCCCCACGGGTCATTCCCTGAAGTCTCTGGACCTAGTGACTATGAAGAAGCTGGACAGTAAGGTATATGAGGCAGGGGTGGGGATCATGGGGGGCTCACTCTTACTGATCTCTTGTGCAAAGTAGATGTGGGTTTCTGGGAGAGATTTGTGGCATCCTCATCCTCTTTCTCATTCCCTGTCCCTCCATAAAGATGGTGTTACGGATCCAGCACCAGCATCATATGATTTGTGATCTGAGCCCTGAGTTGTCTTTCTGCCCTGATCCCTCTCGAGGAATAGCAAGTCGGCTCCCTGGGTCTAGGGGCAAAAGCTTTGGCAATGGAAAGCTGTTTTTTTCTTTGCCCCAATGTTAACTGGCTAGAATCAAACATGCAAACTTGGCTTTGAAAGGTATCATTCTGAACCGGGCATGCTGGCTCATGCCTGTAGTCCCAGCACTTTGGGAGGCTGAGGCAGGCGGATCACAAGGTCAGGAGTTCAAGACCAGCCTGACCAACATAGTAAAACCCTGTCTCTACTAAAAATACAAAAATTAGCCAGGCGTGGTGGTGGGCGCCTGTAATCCCAGCTCCTCGGGAGGCCAAGGCAGGAGAATTGCTTGAACCTGGGAGGTGGAGGTTGCAGTGAGCCAAAATCGTGCCATTGCACTCCAGCCTGGGCAACAAGAGTGAAACTCCATCTCAAAAAAAAAGTTTTCATTCTTACTGTCAATACTTTTATGATTGCAGCTAACATTAAAACCCTCGTTATATGCCAACCTGTGAAGTACACACTATTGTTATCCTTATTTTACAGAAGAGAAAACTGAGGCTCTGAGAGGTTAAATGACTTGCTCATTGTCATATCACTAGCTGCTGTAGAGTGCAGATTCTGTGACACTCAGATCTGTGACCCCATGTCATCATGCTTCCATGCCCGAGAAAGATGGCTGTGGAAATCAGGCATTGTCTTGCTTTAAGAAAAACTTAAAAATGCAAATTCTACACCATGTATAAATTAGACAATGATTCTTCTTGTTAGAGGATTATGTGTTGTGCAAAATAATTGACCACAGGATTCTTCAAAAAGCCTAATTACATTTTTTGCTACTATTTAATGTGTGCCAGATGCTGTGATGAGTACTCTATATGCATTATTTTATTTTATCCTTCCAATAGTCCGGTGGTGAGTTCTATTATTATTCCCATTTCACTCATGATGAAACTGAGGGGTAGAAATTCAAGTCACTTGCTCAACCTTAGACAGCTTGAAATGGATCTGGGATTTGGACCTAGCTCTGACTCCATGGTTTTTTATTTTACAAAAATTGAATTCAGGCCGGGCATGGTGGCTCATGCCTGTAATCCCAGCACTTTGGGAGGCTGAGGAGGGGGGATCACCTGAGGTTAGGAGTTTGAGACCAGCCTGACCAACATGGCAAAACCTTGTCTCTACTAAAAATACAAAAATTAGCCGGGCATGGTTGTGTGTGCCTGTAATCCCACCTACTGAGGAGACTCAGGCAGGAAAATTGCTTGAACTTGGGAGGTGGAGGTTGCAGTGAGCTGGAATTGCACCACTGCACTCCAGCCTGGATGACAGAACAAGACTTCGTATCAAAAAAGAAAAACAAAAAACAAAAAACTAATTTACATGCAGCCCTTTAGTAGCACATCCACTCTAAAACTGAATTTCAGCTCTCATCAGAATAGGAGCAATTTTTCATTTTTCACAGTAATGGGCTCATGGCCCATGAATAAAAGGCTGCTCTTGAAATGTGGCCCTGCCCTGCATGTCCTGTATAGGGGCAGTGGTGAGCCACATGACTGCAGGCCTGATGGATGGGCTGGGTTAAGCCTTTGATACATGGGTTTTTTTTGAGATGGAGTTTCACTCTTGTCACGATGGCGCGATCTCAGCTAACCACAACCTCTGCCTCCTGGGTTCAAAAGATTCTCCTGCCTCAGCGTCCTGAGTAGCTGGGATTATAGGCATGTGCCACCATGCCCAGCTAATTTTGTATTTTTAGTAGAGATGGGCTTTCTCCATGTTGGTCAGGCTGGTCTCGAACCCCTGAGCTCAGGTAATTTGCCCGCCTTGGCCTCCCAAAGTGCTGGGATTACAGGCGTGAGATATGTTTATAGTGTGCCAGTGGGGACTTGGTGAAAGTGCCAAGGAGAAGAGGCTCTGCCTGCTGTTTCATCTTGGCAAGGGCTTTGACCCCTTTCCCCGTGAAAGACTTCAAGGGAGGGGCCTACAAGGTTCAGTCTTTCTTTGACCCAGCACCTGTGTGATATCTGCCTTCAGAGGCCCTCCTAAGCCAAAGTGCAAAGGAGGCAGGATTTATCTTCCCTGTCTAGAGCTCCCAGACTCCCCTTTCAGAGCCCGGGGCCTGAGTGCCACCTATGTCCCCCATTGGAGTCTACTGGTAGGAATGACTGTCCTCCCCATGTCAACCAGACCTTAGTGTGCTCTGTCTCACAAAGACATGTGTGTTTCAAGTTTCTTTGCCTTCTCACAGTAAAAGCCTTGTCCCATCTTGGAGGAATTTCAGGGATTAGGGTTCAGGTGGATTGAACTTTTGGTTGGTATTAGGCCTTTCTCCTGATGCCTGAAATTGGTCATTTATACTTGCTTTTTTCTTTTTTTTTTAATTTAACACAGATAACAGGAAACAATATACTTGCTTTTCTTACTCAGAAATTAATCATGAGACCCAGGCAGTATACTTCTTTTTGCATAAGTCTCAGATCAAATTGTAACTAGAGGTTCTTCCTCACCTAACTGAGTTGGTTATTCAGTGTCTGCTGCCAGAAAGGGAGCCAAGTGTGCGTCCTCTCTGAGCACCGTCCCTGCTGCTTTTCCCTGCCATCTCATGTGGGTCCACATCACACCTGGCTGGGGCTAGCCTGCACCTGATGGGTTGGCACAATTTACTGTTAGCAAGGAGGAGCCATCTCTCTCCTGTCAGCCACACATTCCCAGCTGTCACCTTTCTGCTTCAAATCTCCCGAGCAGTAACCTTGATACCAAGATGCCACACAGCTCATCAACTTGGATCTGAACTGGTAGACAGCTCATGCTTAAGACTAGGGAGGCTGGGTGCGGTAGCTCATGCCTGTATTTCCCAGCACTTTGGGAGGCTGAGGCAGGCAGATCACCTGAGGTGAGGAGTTCGAGACCAGCCTGGCCAACATGGAGAAACCCCGTCTCTACTAAAAATACAAAAAAATTAGCTGGGCGTTGTGGCTGTCACCTGTAATCCCAGCTACTCAGGAGGCTGAGGCAAGAGAATCACTTGAACTCGGGAGGCAGAGGTTGTAGTGAGCTGATGTTGCGCCATTGCATTCCAGCCTGGGTGACAGAGCGAGACTCTGTCTCCAGAAAAGAACAAGAGAGAGGAGGGTGAGGAGAGGGGAGGAGAGGAGAGGGGAGGGGAGGACAAGACAAGACACTTAGTAATAAGGCTGAGTTTGGATTTGAATCCCAGTTCTCCAGTTCTGCTACTTACCTGCTCTGTGGCCTTGGACAAGTTACTTAACCTCTCTATGCCTCAGTTTTTCATTGGCAAAATAGTAATAATACCTCCTGGAGGGGTTATTGTCAGGATGAATTGTGCTAATTTGTGTAAACCACTTAGTTCAGTGCCCAAAACATAGTTAGTACTTGCTGTTTATTATATTATCATTTGGCTTCAGAAGTGGCCAGCCCTAGACCATGGGGCTGAGTGGCACCCTCTGGCAGCTGGTGGAAGTCCTAGGTCATGCTGCTATCAGTTGCAGGTTACTAACAATGACCCCACTTTGCTCCTCCTCTTCCCAGGTGAACATCATCCCTATCATTGCCAAAGCAGATGCCATTTCGAAGAGTGAGCTAACAAAGTTCAAAATCAAAATAACCAGCGAGCTTGTCAGCAACGGAGTCCAGATCTATCAGTTTCCTACAGATGATGAGTCGGTGGCAGAGATCAATGGAACCATGAACGTGAGTGGGAGCACAGGGGTTCAACTCCCTGACCATTTTTTCTTTATCATGATTATCATTATTTTGTTTTAGAGATAGAATCTTGCTCTGTTGCCCAGGCTGGAGTGCAGTGGTGTGATCACAGCTCATTGTAGCCTCAAACTCCTGGGCTCAAGGGATCCTCCCGCCTCAGCCTCCCGAGTAGCTGGGATTACAGGTGCATTCACAATTCCTGGCTAGCTAACGTTTCAATGTTTCATAGAGACTGGGTCTTGCTATGTTGCTCAGGCTGGTCTTGAAGCCCGGGGCTCAAGCGATACTCCTGCGTCAGCCTCCCAAAGTGCTGGGATTACAAGTGTGAACCACCATGCTGACCCCTTTATTATTATTACTTTACCAAATAGCAGCAAAACATCTTCACCATCCATCTTAGTGTAGTAAGCTCTTTTTTTCCTTTTCCTTTTTTTTTGAGATAGGATCTCATTCCATTGCCCAGGCTGGAGTGCAGTGACCCAATCTCGGCTCACTGCAACCTCTGCCTCTTGGGTTCAAATGCCAACTGTAATCCCAGCTACTCAGGGGGCTGAGGCATGAGAATTAGTCACCATGCCCAGCTATTTTTTTTTCTTTCTGTTTTTAGTAGAGACAGGGTTTCACTGTGTTGGCCAGGCTGGTCTTGAACTCCTAGGCTCAAGTGATCTGCCTGCCTCCCAAAGTGCTGGGATTACAGGAGTGAGCAAATGTGCCCGGCCAAGTCAACTCTTGATATTATCTAAGTCTCAGGTATTTGTGAGAGAGAATCCAGAACCAAAATAGCTCCTCTCTCCTAGTCGTGGCTGCTGCAAATCCTCCAAGATGCCGAGATTAGTAGCCAGAAACTGAGGGAAAGGGAAGGCCGACTCCGGGAAGAGTGTGTGGCAGGGCCTTCAGACCTCTCCTTCCACCCACCTCCTTGATGCTGCTCTGGTCTGGGACAAGCAGACCCTATGGGACTGTAGGAAAGGCAGACAGTTTTTGTCTCAGACCAAAGCAACACCAGAACAATTGATGCTGTTAAAGAAGCAAAGGCTGGAAAAGTTGGCTTGCTTTGGGGTCTCAGGAATATTCAGTGCTGAGATTATCAAGCCCTCTGGCCCTGGGAGGACAAATGATCTACAGCCCACAACATTGCTGGTGACTAGAGAGATTTTATTGATTGATTGATTGATTGATTGATTGAGATGGAGTCTTGCTCTGTCACCAGGCTGGAGTGCAGTGGTGAGATCTCGGCTCACTACAACCTCCGCCTCCTGCGTTCAAGCAATCCTCCTGCCTCAGCCTCCTGAGTAGCTGGGACTACAGGTGTGTGACACCATGCCCAGCTAAGTTTTGTATTTTTAGTAGAGATGAGGTTTCACCATGTTGGCCAGGATGATCTCGATCTCTTGACCTCATGATCCGCCCACCTCAGCCTCCCATAGTGTTGGGATTACACGTGTGAGCCACCGTACCTGGCCTATTTATTTATTTATTTATTTATGAGATGGAGTCTCACTCTGTTGCCCAGGCTGGAGTGCAGTGGCTCAATCCTGGCTCAGTGCAACCTCTGCCTCCCAGGTTCAAGCGATTCTCCTGCCTCGGCCTGTCAACTAGCTGGGATTATAGGCAGCTGGCTAATTTTGTGTTTTTAGTAGAGACGGGGTTTCACCACATTAATGTGTCCCTCACCACATTAGCCAGGCTGGTCTTGAACTCCTGACCTCAGGTGATCCACCTGCCTCAGCCTCCCAAAGTCCTGGGATTACAGGCATGAACCACTGTGCCCGGCCAAGAGATGTTATTTTTAAATATCAGGGTTGGCTGGGTGCAGTGGCTCATGCCTGTAACTCCAGCACTTTGGGAAGCTGAGGCAGGTGGATCATCTGAGGTCAGGAGTTCAAGACCAGCCTGGCAAACATGGCAAAACCCTGTCTCTACTAAAAAAATAAAAAATTTAGCCAGGCGTGGTGGTGTGCGTCTGTAATCCCAGCTACTTGGGAAGCTGGAGCAGAGAGAATTGCTTAATCCTGGGAGCCAGAGTTTGCAGTGAGCTGAGATTACACCATTGCACTCCAGCCCAGGCGACACAGCGAGACTCCATCTAAAAAAAAAAATCAGGGTTTTTATTTGCTTTATTAAGTGTGAATGAATCAAAACAAAAACTCTTGCCATCTTTCCTCTCCTCCCCCACTTTTCCCTACTAGGGGAATGAGTAATAAAGAAGGCAGAGAGGCAAATATGCTTCCTTCCAATGTGTTGATGGTGTTGCCGTGAAATCTTCAATGTTGTGATTTCAAGGAGACAGCTAATAGCTTTCAGAAAGCCTCTGCTTTGGGAACAGATTTCTTTTTTGCTGTTGAGTGGCATCAGGTTTTCCTAATGACATAATGCCTGGGTATAGCCAAACTCAGGAAAGCCTTGTAATAAAAGCCATTTTTAGCAAACTTTCCTGCTGCCACTGCCCTCTAACTTATCATTACAGCATCAGCTCCCACCTCCTATGAATTGGCCAACAAATTAGCATAGCAAGGCAGCAAGCCATTGTCTCGCCTGGCTTCCTGTCCATCAGTACACCCGAAATGTGTTTGTTATTAGAAGCTCATCACCATCTTAAGTAAATCTGGCTCAAGGGCAAGGCTATCTGGAGCTTGGTAGGTAGAGACAGATCTTCTCTGACCAGCCATGGGCATGGAAAAAATATAAAAGATTAATGCTTGTCCCCTCGAGAAGTCAAGGCATTCTGATGGAAACTGGGCTCTATTATGAAGAGACAGCCTAGTTTGCAGAAAAATTGGAGCCTCGAGAGAAGTGTTGTCTGGGTGTCACCGGCACTGATCTGGAAGCGGCTAGTCACCTCAGGACATCAGTCCCTATAGAGACCTTCTGAACACTGATGCCCTAAGTCACCAAGCAGCTTTCAGGCTTGTCCTTTGCTTTGCTAAGAATAAATAGGGACTGAGAGTTCTCAGCCATCTCAAGGTGTCACACAAAACCACATCTCGGTACCTCATGGATTAGGAGTAACGATCATCCTGGGCTTTGTTCTCAGCTCAGCTCTGGCCTCCTGCTCAGCCTAGGGCAGGCACAACCTCAAGGCTGGAAACCCCCAGGCTAGGCAGCAGTAGTTGTCAAGCATGCTGTTATGGCTGTGAAGGGATTCTGGGTCCTTTGTTACTTATGTGTTTCACTTTGAAAAACAAAGTTCAAGCCTAGACAACATAGCGAGACCTCATCTCTATTGAAATTCAAAATAAAGTGACTAGTGCCCAGGCACACTGGCTTACACCTGTAATCCCAGTACTTTGAGAGACCAAGGTGGATGGATCACCTGAGGCCGGGAGTTTGAGACCAGCCTGACCAACATGGTGAAACCCCATCTCTACTAAAAATACAAAATTAGCCGGGCATGGTGGTGCATGCCTGTAGTCCCAGCTACTCAGGAGGCTGAGGCAGGAGAATTACTTGAATCTGGGAGGCAGAGGTTGCAGTGAGCCAAGACTGTGCCACTATGCTCCAGCCTGGAGATACATCAAGACTCCATCCGAAAAAAATAAAACAAAACAAAATAAATAAAAGAAAGAGAGGGAGGGAGGGAATTCGAGTGGACTCAGGGTTAACCCTACCATAAACCACTCACCACTTACTCCCTTGCATCCCACTGTGCTTTTTTTTTTTTTTCCTGAGACAGGGTCTCACTCTGTTGCCCAGGCTAGAGTACAATGGTGCAATAGCTCACTGCAGCCTCCACCTCCCGGGTTCAAGCAATCCTCCTGCCTCAGCCTCCTGAGTAGCTTGGACCACAGACATGAATCACCATGCCCGGCTAATCCACTGTGTTTTCTTTGAGTGGGAAAGAGGAGTGGCCTCACAGCTAGTGTGCCTGGAATTGGCATGCCTGTAAGAGGAGCCTGCCTGTGAGTGCTTTGTGTTACATGCGCTGTGATGGGGAAGAGGGTGCTATCAATATACACATAGGATTGCTTAGCTGCCTGCCACCGAACAACTGTGTCAAAAGCCCCCAGAGTCTCCACACAAGCCGTGGTGTATGAAGCTGCATCCTCAGAGACTGCAGCTTGAGTGGTAGGAGGAATAGGTGCTGGGCTTTCAATTTTGGATCTGACTCCAGTCCCACAGCCTCAGCCACCCCAGCCAATTGTCATAGGAGCTGAATTGGAAGAAGTGGAAGAAGTCTCTTGCCTGAGTGGAGAAGACTATACAATGTCCTGTTTCTCACCATGAGGGATTTTTGTGGCAGGAATTGAGTAATGAGGTCACAGCCATCACCTTGGATTATGGGTGGCTCCAGAAAACCTTATTTTATTATTATTATTTTTAAGATGGAATCTCGCTATGTCGCCAGGCTGGAATGCAGTGACATGGTCTTGGCTCACTGCAACCTCCACCTCGCGGGTTCAAGTGATTCTCTTGCTTCAGCCTCCCGAGTAGCTGGGACTATAGGCACGTGCCACCACACCCAGCTAATACAAAAATTAGCTTTAGTAAAATTAGTTTTAATAGAGATGGGGTTTTACCATGTTGGCCAGGATGAACTTGATCTCTTGACCTCGTGATCTGCCCACCTTAGTCTCCCAAAGTGCTAGGATGACAGGCGTGAGCCACTGCACCTGGCCTTTGAAAACCTTATTTTAGAGTGAGGGTGCAAAAGAAGGGAGAGGGGTCTTGTCGCATGCTATTTTCGACCCATGCTCTGATCTCTCTCAAGGTTGTAAATTTTAGTACTAAAAATTGCTATGTTGTTTTCAATTTAATGATGTGCTTTGAATGGCTCAAACCATGGCCAGGACAAGCAAAAAGGCCCAGTTACTTATTTGACTCAGCTCCATTAGTTGGCCATTTGTGAGGTCTGGAGTTTGGTTCCCAGAAAGGCAATTGACATTTGGGCCCAGTGAGAGCAGATGACTGACCAGTAGGGTCACAGGGAGACCCATGGGCACAAGTTCATCCCTTCCTCTGAGACAGCAGTGGTATTTCCATTGTTTGCATATACTTTTCAAGGAATCGCCAGTGGTTGACTTGAAAGCAAATGAGCCAATGGTCTTGTTCAGTCACCAACAGGAGCCTGAAATGGGGACTAGCTTAACCGGGAAACACTGTCTACCCTGGAAGGAAACCAAGCCCAAGCAGAATATGATCATTAGATGAGGAATAAAGAGTTCTGACGGTGTCTATTTCATTGGGCTGAAGAAGACAATCATCTAGCCTCCCAAGTATAATGAATGTGGTGAAATAAGAATAAAATAACTCATGCCAATTGGATTATTAAGTACTTTACAATGTACCAAGAAGAATTTAAGTTAGACACAAGTCAGTAAAGGTAGTGCTATGGTTTGATTGTATCCCCTCCAAAATTCAGGTGTGGCCAGTGTGATAGTACTAAGAGGTGGGGCCTTTAAGAAGTGATTGGGCATGGGGGCTCCTCCCTTGTTAATGGGATGAAGACCCTTTTTAAAGAGACATCATGTAGTGTTAGGCTAGCTTGTCCTGCTGCTGTGCGAAGATGTAGCAAGAAGGTCCTCACCAGCCCAGATGCTGGTGCCTTGATCTTGGACTTCCCAGACTCCAGAACTATGAAAATTAAATTTCTTTTCTGCCTCAACCTCCCAAAGTGCTGGGATTACAGGTGTGAGCCACCACGCCCGGCCTGAGGATTCAATTTCTGTTGTTGATAAATTACCCAATCTCAGGTAGTTTGTTGTAGCAAGACAAAATGCACTAAGACAGATAGTGAATCCAGGAATGGACTTCCAAGGGAGGCTTGAGACTATCTGTTGTTGGAGTTTTCTGAGACTGGGAAATCTGACATCCGAGGGCGCCTCATTGGAGAGCTGAGTGAAAGAGTTACACGGACTCCCCACTCCCCTGAGATGCCTGTGTGTGCTTCAGCAGCAACACTCCCCTGCATCTATCAGAGTCTCCTCCCTGGGTCCACACATAGAAAATGCCACCTCTGTCTGTCAGTTTTCTGCAGGGACCTGGGAAAAATAGCAGAAAGCCCGGCCTCAGATTTGGATCTCATTGGTAGGACCTAGGAGTATGGTCAGTGGTGCTGTCGGGGGAGAGTAGGTATCTGCCGTCTGCTATGCTAACCTCCATTCTGCTTGTCATAACCATCTGTTTCTCAAAAGCAGTGGAACAGAGGGCCAGAGCCTGGTCCCCATGATTTCCTGCTTGTCATGGTTTGCTTCCTTCCAGCAGATGCCATGTAGCCAGGAGGCAGAGTGCAGGCCACCCTAGGTGGCTGGAAAAGGTTGGTAGCCAAAGCTCGGTGGCCTCGGTGCTGCTGCTTCAGAAGATCCGGGCATGGGGGTTAGGGACCTAGGCAACTTGTTTAACCTCTCTGTATCCCAGCTCACAAATGGGTCTTATAATCATTGCCATAGAAGGGTATTGTGAGAATCAAATGAAAGGAGAGCACTGGGAAATGCCTACCTTGCATGTACTTCCCAAAACAGACAGGCCAGCTGCAAAGGAGTGTGCCATGGGAGGGCTGGGGCTGTGTGTTTGAGCTGGAAGAATCAAATGACAGCAGTTTGAGGAAAAGCGGGAAGCAAGTCACCCCATCATTCAGTGACTCTTGATGATAAAAATGGAACAGGCCTGAGGGAATACTGACATTTTTGTATGCCTTTGTTTTCTTCTTGGGTTTTTTTTCTCGAGCTCAGAGAAGCACCTCCCACTTCACATGCCTTCCTCCTCCATCACTGACAGCTGAGAGCCCAGGAGGAGAGGGAGTGCTACAGTGCGGTTTTTCGTTATCACCTCCTCCCTCAGTCTAGCTCTCTGCATTCACCACTCCTTGGCTCTTCTGTGTCATGCGACTGAAGCTGTGGGGTCTCTGCAGGGGAAATGTTTTCCCAGGAAGTGTTTAGGGGTGGATTTGAGGCTCCCAACATGTCTTAGTCCCTGAGTGGGAATTAATTGTGCCCAGATCAACCCTCCTGGCAAAGACTGGAGATGCTCAGACCCTTGGGCAGCATATTTAGTAATTCAATGCACCCCAAATGCCTGTGTGTCACTTTCCCAGTTACCCTTCTGATCATTCCCCTCCCAGGACTGATGAAACATTTCCCATCTCCTCCCGATACCCACCTTCCCTTTCTACAACCTCCTCTTTCCTACTTTCCTATGTCCAGATTAAAGGGACAGTCAGTGGAGTGGGGAGGGGAGGGGTCGGAGAGTGGCTGAGTCGATCATCTGATAACAGCTGAGAGGGGAGAGGGTGAAAGAAGGGCAGCTTCAGCTGGTGGCCATGCAATTTGAGGGATTGGTGGAGTCCTGGAGCTGAGCTCCTGATGAAATCCGGTGTTCTTCTGCTCTGAAGGACATTTCTGGGGTCCAGAGCTAGAGGAGAATGGAGAGGAAGGACTGGCTATGAGATCAGCATGCGGATGAAACAAACAAGCAACAGACTTGCTGTGGGTTTCCCTGAATTGCTTTGCCTCTGATAATCTGGTCTTGCACAACCAGTTCCCCCCAGGGTTTAGGGTATGCAACTCATTTACTGCTTGAACCCCCTAAATGGAAGTAGCAGACCAGCAAGGGGTGGGCTTTGAAGTCAGAGATACTAGGATTCCATACCTCATTCTGTTCCTTACTATTGTGTGCCTGCTGGCAATTCCCGTAGCCCTTCCACACCTCAGTTTCCCCATCTAAAGAGGAGAATAATAAGGCAACTTACCATATAGTGCTGTTGTAGAGATTCAGTGAGACAATGCCATGTTAAAGCTGATGGTACCCAGCGCATAGGGCTTAATAAATTATAGCTGATGCTAATACTGTAAGTATGATTGCCACTACCTACTCTAAAACGACTTATTTGACTTCGCACGAAGTTAATTGCTCTTTCCTCTGTGTTACTCCATCCCTTGAGCCTCTGTTTACAACCCTGATTTGTTGTTGTTGTTGTTTTGAGACAGGGTCTTGCTCTGTCGCCCAGGCTAGGGTGCAGTGGTACAATCTCAGCTCACTGCCTCCTCCACTTCTGCTACAACCCTGATCTTGCTGCATGATCATTGTTAGCATGGCTTTCTCCCTCGGCACACTGGGCACTCTCCGGAGCCAGGCTCTGTGCTTTTTTGCCATTGTATCGTTCTTCATGCCTAGCATATATTGTAGGAGCTCAGCACATATTTGTAGAATGGATGAGTGGGCAAATGGATCAAAATATCTGAGATTATGGCCTGTTTCTGCAAGCAGGCTACGAAGCTTTCTCCATAGGCTTTTAACCTGTTGATGTAAAGCCCTTTTAGTCAAAGCCCTGCCTGGGCTCACCAGGTCGGTAAACATTGATTCCGTGGTTCCTTTTGGCTGTGGTGACTCAGCATTGACAAGCTGGCCAGCTCCTTGTGGATTGGGGCTCTGTGAGTGTTTACCAGGCCCCACACTACCAGGTTGGGGCAGCTTTCTCTTGTCTGACCCATAAAGCCGGGCCCGCCTCCTCATTTCCCTGTGAGCACCAAGCTCAAAACCTATTTGTCCTTTGCCTTTCTTTCCTCTTTCCCTAGCCCTACCACTGCCATTCAGAAAGTATTTATTAAGCACCTACTATGCACAGGGCACCAGACCACATACATGAGCCATTGATCACATACTTTTTTTTTTTTGAGTTGGAATCTCGCTCTGTTGTCAGGCTGGAGTGCAGTGGCATGATATCAGCTCACCGTAACCTCTGCCTCCCAGGTTCAAACAATTCTCCTGCCTCAGCCTCCTGAGTAGCTGGGACTACAGGCACGCACCACCACACCCAGCTAATTTTTGTATTTTTTTAGTAGAGGCGGGGTTTCACCATGTTGCCCAGGATGGTCTCAATCTCTTGACCTTGTTATCCACCTGCCTTGGCCTCCCAAAGTGCTAGGATTACAGACATGAGCCACCTTGCCTGGCCTTTTTTTTTTTTTGAGACAGAGTCCTGCTCTGTTGCCCAGGCTGGAGGGCAATGGTGCAATCTCAGCTCACTGCAACCTCCACCTCCTGGGTTCAAGCAATTCTCCTGCCTCACCCTCCCAAGTAGCTGGGACTAGATATGTGCCACCATGCCTGGCTAAGTTTTTGTATTTTCAGTAGAGCCAGGGTTTCACTGTGTTAGCCAGGATGGTCTCGAACTCCTGACTTCGTGATCTGCCCGCCTCAGCCTCCCAAAGTGCTGGGATTACAGGCGTGAACCACCACGCCTGGCCATCACATACTATCTTATATGACTTGAAATGTGTCATTTGGGCTTCCCCAACAACACTGTAAACTCCTAGAGAGCAAGGGAGCTTGTCTTCTGCTGCTTCTGTCTGCTTTACAGCACCTACAGCAGAACCCAGCATGGTCATGTGAGTAAATCCTTAGTGACTTGCTTTCTAGGCTCATGAGTTCAGTGTGAGCTCTTGCCCCAGGGAAGGATGAGAACAAGGACAGTACACCTCAGTCGGCTGTGTGGTCTCAGTACAGACCTAATCTCGGGGCTCTTGCACTCCAGGGAGGGTGAAGGAGCAGTGATCCCAGACCCTTTGGTTCTCCTTTATTCTCTCCATCCACACAGAACCCTCCTTCCACTCCCCGATCTTCCAAAGGCTCTTCCCCTCAGCAGCAACTGTGAATAGCAAATAGCTTGGTAATCTGTGTATCTGCTTATTATTCTGCTTATTTTCTCTCTTTGTTCCCAATGCATTCAACCATGTCATTGTTACCCTCTATTGTGAATTTCTGAATAGCAGAAGCTTGGACTAGGCCTCTTATCCTCACGTAGTTTGGGAACTTCATAAATGCGTGTTGGTGATGATGACAGTGGGGGACATTGCAGGGTGAGGGCTTGGGGCCCCGGCGATGAACAGCAGTTTGGTTGTGTAATGCTCAGTGCCTTTCTTCTGCAGTTCTCAGCTTTCGTTTGCCTTCGGTTTCAGGCCCACCTGCCTTTTGCTGTCATCGGCAGCACAGAAGAACTGAAGATAGGCAACAAGATGATGAGGGCGCGGCAGTATCCTTGGGGCACTGTGCAGGGTGAGTGAGTCTCCAGGAGAGGGGCAACACACAGGAAGCCCCTTTTGTCTGTCTGTTTGTCCCCGGCCACTATATGACAAGTTTCTAAATTGTCATATGTCTCATTTGGTATGGGTCCCAAATAGCCATAGGAATCACTAGCAAACTAACTCTGGCTCTGTATCAGGATGCTCTGATGAGAGCAAGCTCCCTCTGTCTCTAATGGGAAAAGTATTCCTAAAACACAAGGACTTGCAAGGTAGGAAGGAGTGCATCAGAAAGCATGTGTACTTGCCCGAATGCAGCAGGAGATGTACAAGAAGGTTCACAGTAGTGTTGTTCATAATGACAAATAATTACAAACAATCCAGATATCCATTAAAATAGACTGAATAGTGGGAGAGTAGGAGGGGGGTAAGGGTTTTTAAAAACCTACACGTAACCCCAGCATGTTGGGAGGCCGAGGCGGGTGGATCACCTGAGGTCAGGAGTTCGAGACTAGCCTGGGCAACATGGAGAAACCCCATCTCTACTAAAAACACAAAATTAGCTTGGCTTGTTGGTGCATTCCTGTAATCCCAGCTACTCAGGAGGCCGAGGCAAGAGAAGTGCTTGAACCCAGGAGGCAGAGGTTGCGGTGAGCCGAGATTGTGCTATTGCACTCCAGCCTGGGCAAGAAGAGCGAAACTCCATCTCAAAAAAGATAAAAACAACAAAAACACTACATATTGGGGCTGAGCGTGGTGGCTCACACCTGTAATCCTAGTACTTTGGGAGGCCGAGGCAGGCAGATCACTTGAGGTCAGGAGTTCAAGACCAGCCTGGACAACATCGTGAAACCTGTCTCTACTAAAAATATAAAAATTAGTTTGCCGTGGTGGCATGTGCCTGTAATCCCAGCTACTCAGGAGGCTGAGGCAGGAGAATCGCTTGAACCCCAGAAAGCAGAGATTGCAGTGAGCAGAGATTGCATCACTGCACTCCAGCCTGGATGACAGAGTGAGACTGTCTCAAAAAAAAAGAAATACATATTGGGTATAATGCACACCACTCAGCTGATGGGTGCACCACACTTCACCACTATACAATTTATCCATGTAACTAGAACCAAAAATACTCCAAAAAGCTACTGAAATTTTAAAAAATTAAAATAATATTTTAAACAATTAGAATTATTTTTAAAATTATAATCTTTAACATAAAGTTTGAATACCTAAATATTTTTAAAGCACTGCAGAATATTCATATAATGGGGTATTATATAACAGCAAAAATGAATTAACTATAGTTATATCTCCATGAATATATCTCAGAAACATAGCATTGACCTAAATAAATCATAGAAAAATACATACTGTTGGGCCAGGTGCAGTGGTTCATGCCTATAATCCCAGCACTTTGGGAGGCCAAGGCAGGAGGATCACCTGAGGTCAGGAGTTCAAGACCAGCCTGGCCAACATGGTGAAACCCCCATCTCTACTAAACATACAAAAAAAATTAGCCAGGTGTGGTGGCATGTGCCTGTAGTCTCACCTACTCAGGAGGCTGAGGCAGGAGAATCACTTGAACCTGGGAAGTGGAGGTTGCAGTGAGCCAAGATTGCACCACTGCACTCCAGCCTGGGTGACAAAGCAAGACTCAAAAAAAACAAAAGTAAGAAAGAAAAAAATGCATACCATTGGATTCCCTTCGTATGTAATCCAAAAGGAGGCAAAACTAAACAAGATATATCTATTTTTAGGAATGTGTACATAAGAGGTGAAACTATTAAGAAAAAGAAAGGAATGATAATCCCCAAAGTCAAGAGAGGGGTTAAGTCTCATTGCCAGGGGAGTGGGGGGGATAGAGGGGCATGAGATTGGGAAGGGGCACTCAGGGACTTCCAAGGTACTGGTAATGTTTAACCTGAGTTGTGGACATGTTGGTGTTAATTTTTCAAAAATTCGTTAAATTGCACATATACATTTTATGTTCTCTTTTGTATGTCTGATTATTTCATGATTGAAAATCAATCATTTATATTGTATTACACTCAGGGAAATTCCTTCTGTGATCTGCCTGACATATGTTAACTTACCCTCGGTGCTAGTTGGGTTAATGAGTAAGACAAGGCCTAGGACAGTGCTGTGGGCAGAAGAGGTCTCTGGTCCTCAGAGTCTCCAGCTAGAAACTGGGCTGTGGCCTATAGGGGCATCGTGTGAAAGAGTGGCTGGTTCTCTGTAAACTCATCCCTACCATTAAGAAAACACCTGAAAGTGGGCGGCGAGTTGTCCACATCACGTATGAAGGCTGGCATGTTTTAGGACACCCCACAGACCCACTGGCAACAGCTGGATTTTCCATAGGTAGGAAAAGACTGGTTATCAGAGCTATGTTACATCTGGTCTCTGCCATTCGGAGCTGGGAGTGCTCCACTAGGAACGTTTACGAATGGTTTCTGGACCCACAGTCCCACCCTGGGAATGGATTTGTGGTCTGAGAAACAGGAACCTGAAGTGAGATGAGGAGAAGCCAGTAGACGTGGTTCCAGTGACTGACTTCGTCTGATGTGGACTACCCCGAACCTAACCAAAAAAGGGGATTTTGAAAGGTTTTCTTGTAAGTCTGAGTTGACTGTTCTGCTTAAATGAGGAAGAAGTTGAGTATTGCTTAGGCAGCCTGCAGGGGCCTTGGAGTCACTCCTTCTGACTGACCACCAGTGATCACCGTCCAGAGATGGAGGAGGAGATGGCATATAGCATAGCCCTGAGAAGTTGTCTTACTGATGTCATTTTTAATATTAGCCTGTGTTCTACGACAGCAGGGGGCTTTATTCCTAATGCAATGGGTCTGAAGCAGAAGGATTATGTGAGCTGATTTGGGCTTTGGAAAGATTACTCTAGTGACCACAAGGCAGTCTGCTTCAACTACGGCTGACTGCTCATCCCAGACCCCCTCTCTGCCCCCTCTACCCTCTTCCAGAGCCTGTAAGACAGAATCTAGGGTGTTCTAAGATTTTCCAGATTTTGAAAAATCTGGCCTGTTCATCACTTCAGGCACCATTTTTCCTACTTGGTCAAGCCAAATACCACCATCCAACACGGCGAAGACACACCTGTAGCAACCTTGACAAAGTGCTGCGCATGACTTGGTCCAGCCAGAAATCGATTTTGCTATGACTTGGTCCACGTCTGTCATTCTTGACCACTGCCTAAAATGCACACCTTTGCTTGCACCCTTTTGAGGAGGAGGCTTGTTCACATAGGCCAGAAAGTGGGGTCCCCTTGCTCCTAGTCACCATTGCTACTGTCAGGCCATTATCTACCCTCTAAAGAAACCACCTCCTTGGAAGCTACTACATCCAGGTGGGCTGTGCCTGTGGTCCACACCCCTCCTTGTCACTGTCATCTATCAATATCCTAATTCTTTCCCCTTATTCTTTGGAGGCTTTGTCATGTGGTCATAGCCTTTGCCTCCCCTACATTGCCTAGGTTTGAACCCTAACTCTGCAACTTATTAGTTACATAACCTTGCCTAACCTCATTGACACCTTGCAAGCACCATTCCCTTCTCTGCCTGATAAATTCCTATTCTTCCTTCCAGAGTCATCTTACGGGTTTTCTCTTCGGTGAAGTCTTCACTTTCCCAGGAGCTCTTAGGCCCCCCTCTTCTGAGCTTTCATTGCAACTTGGCTTTCCCTCCATTTTTGTAATTTTGCATTGAATTGTATTTGTCTGTTTGCATCTATTCTTTCTCTAAACTGTAAGCTCCTAAGAGCAAGATTCCATGACTTCATTTCTGAATTCCCAGTGCCTCACACATACTGGGAACAGAGATTCCACAAATATTGATTGGATGGTTGGTTGGATAGATGGATGGATGGATAAATGGATGGATGAATGGATGGATGGATGGATGGATGAACATATGGGTGGACTGATGGATGGGTGGACGGATAGATGGATGAGTGGATAGATGGATGGACGAATGGGTGGATGGATGGATGGATAGATGCATATGTGCTGTTGTCCTATAAGTGGTGCATACCAAACATTCTTTTGAGGGTTCTGACTGCTGAGTTTGGATTATGGTGCTACTGACTGTCTTAATAAGTATTTTTATGATATCACAGTTTTTTATTACTGCCATTTTTGTAACTTTTCATTTGCATTTTCAGTAGAAAAGAGAGGAAGTAAATTCACAGGCTCTAAATACACAGATTGCAAGGCAACACCACGTTAGACATTTTGCCTCTCGTTTCATCCATTTCTGCTTCTGCTGGCCTTCCTTTCAACATACTTTCAATACCCCAAACCCCGCTATGCAGTTGAAAACGAGGCCCACTGCGACTTTGTGAAGCTGCGTGAGATGCTGATTCGGGTCAACATGGAGGATCTGCGGGAGCAGACCCACACCCGGCACTATGAGCTGTATCGCCGCTGTAAGCTGGAGGAGATGGGCTTCAAGGACACCGACCCTGACAGCAAACCCTTCAGGTACCACTCCTGCCAGCCCAGCCCAGCCCAGCTCAGCTCAGCCCACCCACGCGGTGTGGAAGCCTTGCCCTGGAGGATTCACAGGGGAGGCAAGACACGGCCAGTTGTGCTTGCCTGTGCACCCTCTGCCTCTGCATGCCTGCCAGGAGAGCTGTGGGGCACAGGCTTGGAAAGCAAGCCTTGCTTTTAAGGGCAAGCAAAGGGAAGAGGCCCAGAGGACCAGCAAGGCTGATCACCACACACACATGCACGCATCCTGGACAGCTCCAAGGAGCTGCGCTGGAGGGGATCCCCAAGCTGAGGCCCTGTTCCATGGGGTGGCAGTTTGTAACTGTCCTCTGCCCCTCTTTCTTCATCAGGTGCCTCAGACAGGTTTGCAGTCTGTTCTTTACCCACCTCCCTATTGTCAAACCCAGATAGGACCAGGTAGCAATCCCTTGGCTGCATTGATGAACTGCAGGCTCTTCAATGGTTGTCCTTAGTGTCTGCATTCAAGTGCAAGTTCTGTTTTGACCATAGGATGTTGATTATCATTGGCATCTTTCTCAAATCAGAATGCTTAGAGAGAAGGGGAATGTTTTTGAAAGCAGGTTATTATGCAGAGAGGAGTGGTATGCCAAGTAGATGCATCTGATCTCTATGAGTGATGTCTGAAATCAGCCCCACAGCTGAAATTACCACGTGGTGCCCTTTATTGTGGTCAGGAATTAATAAGCAAGTGAGGGAGATGTCTATGGGTTAAAAAGACTTTCAACGAGCCTCTGAGATCTTACACTACCTGTTCACAGCCTAAAGTTGGCCTGGGAGCAGACCCTAACCAGTCCCTTGGGGATACTTGATTCAAGAGGGACAGGCTGATGCCCTATACTGACAGGTGGGGCCAGGGGCCACTGGCGCACCTGGGGTTGAGGGAAGGCATGCTTGTCTCTTTCTGGTGGGAGCTGCCTGGCTCTCTTCCCCACCCGCAGCTTTCATCTGCATTTGTAGAGGAGTAGGTGCGCCCCCACCTGGTCATTTGGTCTCCTTCCCTCCATCCTGAATACCTTCGCCTTCACTCCTCTGCCAGCTCCTTCCCATGCTGCATGTAAGCATTCCTGTGCTAAAGAAACTCTCTCTTAACCCTGCTCTTTCTTACCAGCCTCTGCCCTGTCTGTCAAGAGGTTCTTGACAGGATGAGAAGGAGAAAGAGTTGTTCTATATTTACTGGTTTCTCTTCCCCATCTCTCATTCATTCTTCAACCCAGTGCAGTCTGGCTTCTGCCCCCAGCATAACCACTAAAATGCCTCTCTCCAAGGCCAGGAATCTCAGACTTGCGGCCAAGTTCAGTGTGGCCTTTGGGTTCCATCTTACTTGATCTCAACACAGCACTTTATGCCATTCCCCACTGCTCCTTGAAATGCTCTCTGCCTTTGGCTTTTCTAGCACTTGGCTGGCTGATTCTGTTCCTCTCTCTCCTGCTATCTTCTCAGCCTCCTTTGCAGGCTCATTTTCTTTACCTTATTGCTTTAAACGTTGATATACCCGCTGGGGTTCTTTCCTAGGGCCTCTGCTCCTTTCACTTTCTGTTCTCTTTGCAGCTGGTTCTTTCACTCTCACAGCCCTGATTACCGCCTAGAAGTAGATGACTCCCAAGCTAGTTTTACTTCTGAGGTCTAAACCCATTAATCCAATTGCATCCTGGAAATTTCCACTCAGACATCCCATAGAGGACTTTCCTGAAAACCAAGCTGTGAACAATTGAATTCATCTTCTTCCCTCTTAAGCATGCTTCTCCAACATTCCCTGTTGCCATTCATGATACCAACAACCACCTGGTTGCCCAAGGATAATCAGAATTATCTTGGGCTCCTCCCAAGTCCTAGGAGTTCTGCTTCCCTTACTGCTCCCTCCATTCCCTCCCAGCCCTTAAGATTCTGTCACTTTATTTTTTTTTTTGAGACAGAGTCTTGCTCTGTCGCCCGGGCTGGAGTACAATGGCGCAATCTTGGCTCACTGCAACCTGCACCTCCTGGGTTCAAGCAAGTCTCCTGCCTCAGCCTCCCAAGTAGCTGGGGCTACAAGCGCCTGCCACCACGCCTGGCTAATTTTTTTTTTTTTTTTTTTTTTGAGAAAGAGGTGCTAGGCTGGAGTGCAGTGGTGCGATCTCGGCTCACTGCAACCTCCGCCTCCCACGTTCGAGCAATTCTCCTGCCTCTGCCTCCCGAGTAGCTGGGACTACAGGCACATGCTACCACAGCCAGCTAATTTTTGTATTTTTTAAAATAGAGACGGGGTTTCACCATGTTGGCTAGGGTGGTCTCGATCTCTTGAGCTTGTGATCCACCTGCCTCGGCCTCCCAAAGTGCCAGGATTACAGGCGTGAGCCACTGCCCCCAGCCTAATTTTTTTATTTTTAGTAGAGACAAGGCTTCACTATGTTGGCCAGGCTGGTCTCGAACTCCTGACCTCAAGTGAGCAGCCTGCCTCAGCCTCCCAAAATGCTGGGATTACAGGTGTGAGCCACCGCCTCTGGCCAAGATCCTATCACTTCTTACTTGGATTGATGGAAAATCTGTCCTTCCCACAACACAGCCAGTGGTCCTTCTCATTTTCAAATTGGATCTGGTATGACTTCCTACTTTAAAACCATGCAGTGCATACATGTCTAATTTTAAATATGGCATCCAAAGCTGTTCTCTTCTACCAGGCTCAGGAACTTCATCTCCCTCTACTCCACCACTACCATGGTGTTCTTTGGCCGTGTTGAACCACACCTGGCTCCCCAAGAATGTCATTCTCTCTCCACATGTGCTTTCTTACATGCTGCCCTATTTGGAGCACAGTTCCCCCTCTTCTTTACCAGGCTATGTCCTATTTCTTTCTTTCTTTTTCTTTTATTGTGTGTGATGGAGTCTCACTCTGCTGCCCAGGTTGCAGTGCAAGTGGTGCAATCTCGGCTTACTGCAACCTCCGCCTAGCAGGTTCAAGCAATTCTCTTGCCTCAGCCTCCCGAGTAGCTGGGATTACAGCCACCTACAACCATGCCTAGCTAATTTTTTGTATTTTTTAGTAGAGACAGTGTTTCACCATGTTGGCCAGGCTAGTCTCAAACTCCTGACCTCAGGTGATCCACCTGCCTTGACTTCCTGGAGTGCTTGACTTCCACTGCGCTCAGCCTCCTATTTCTTTAAAAATTAGCTCAGGCTGGCTGGGTACAGTGGCTCATGCTGGTTATCCCAGCACTTTGGGAGGCAAAGGTGGATGGATCATGAGGTCAAGGGATGGAGATGATCCTGGCCAACATGGTAAAATCCGGTCTCTATCAAAAATACAAAAATTAACTGGGCATGGTGGTGCATGCCTGTCGTCCCAGCTACTCTGGACGCTGAGGCAGGATAATCTCTTGAACCTGGGAGGTGGAGGTTGCAGTGAGCCAAGATTGTGCCACTGCACTGCAGTCTGGTGACAGTGAGACTCTGTCTCAAAAAAAAAAAAAAAAAAAAACAAAAAAACAAAAAAACAAGAAAGAAAGAAAAAGAAGTTTAAGCCAGGCATATCTCCCACTAGAATATGAATTCCTTGATGGCAGGTATGGTGGCTGCTGGCTCTAGAGGCTGAGTGAGTAGCATCATGTCAATTGGTACTGTGTCTAGCACATATGGAGTCTCCTCAAGCATTTGTTGAAATAGTTCATTAATGTGGTCAGTTTCAGAGCCAGGGCCTGGCAGCATTGTGCAGTGGGAAGACCCTGATGAAGAGACAGGAGACCCAGCTTCTGGTCAAAGGTCTGCCTCTAACTAGCTGTGGGGCCTGAGCAAGACACCTCACCTCTCTGGGCATCAGTTTTCTCATCTGTAGGACAAGAGTATAAAACCAGATATTCTGAGTCTCTCCAGTTCACTAGGGTAGCCCCATCCCCCTCCAGAAGCCCTGTGGGCATGCTATCATGGGCCAACCGGTGCCCACAGCTTTGTGGTTCTATTTTTGTACCTGGCTCGCAACTGGGGAAGGGAGGATGGAGGAACCCAGGGAGGATCTTTGGGGCCAGTTTTATCAAATAGGAGCCATTCCAAAGGAAGAGGAATTAACCTGACCATGTTCGCAGTTTACAGGAGACATATGAGGCCAAAAGGAACGAGTTCCTGGGGGAACTCCAGAAAAAAGAAGAGGAGATGAGACAGATGTTCGTCCAGAGAGTCAAGGAGAAAGAAGCGGAGCTCAAAGAGGCAGAGAAAGAGGTAAATGTGAGCCTGGTGATTATTAAAACATCAAGAAACAACAGTTGTTGTGAGGCTGTGGAGAAATAGGAATGCTTTTACACTGTTGGTGTGAATGTAAATTAGTTCAGCCTTTGTGGAAGACAGTGTGGTGATTCCTCCAAGACCTGAAACCAGAAATACCATTTTACCCAACAATCCTATAGATCATTCTGTTATAAAGATACATGCACACATATGTTCACTGCAACACTATTCACAATAGCAAAGACATGGAATCAACTCAGATGCTCATCAGTGATAGACTGGATAAAGAAAATGTGGTACATATATACCATGGAATACTATGCAGTCCTAAAAAGGAATGAGAGGATGTCCTTTGCAGGGACATGGATGGAGATGGGAGCCATTATCCTCAGCAAACTAACACAGGAACAGAAACCCAAACATCAGGCCAGGGGCTGTGGCTCACACCTGTAATCCCAACACTTTGGGAGGCTGAGGCAGGCGGATCAACTGTGGTCAGGAGCTCGAGACCTGGCTGGCAAACATGGTGAAACCCTGTCTCTACTAAAAGTGCTACAATTAGGCAAGTGTGATGGTGCATGCCTGTAGTCCCAGCTACTTGGGAGGCTGAGGCAGGAGAATTGCTTGAGTCTGGAAGGCAGAGGTTGCAGTGAGCCAAGATTGTGCCACTGCACTCCAACCTGGGTGACGGAGTGAGACTCCATCTCAAAAAGAAAACCAAACACTACATGTTCTCACTTATAAGTGGGAGCTGCATTATGAGAACACATGGACACAGGGAGGGGAATAATACACACTGGGGCCTGTCATGGGGACAGGGGGAGGGAGAGCATTGGGATAAATAGCTAATGCATTCGAGGCTTACTACCTAGGTGATGGGTTAATAGGTACAGCAAACCACCATGGCACATGTTTACCTATGTAATAAACCTACATATCTGGCACATGTACCCTGGAACTTAAAATTAAAAAGAAAATGTGAGCCTAGGTGCCAGGCAGGAAGAGAAAGGAGGCTGAACATGGCATGGAAACCCATGACGGGCTTCTGCCTTGGGTGAACAGCCTTGCAGACTCTGGGCAGGAATGGAGCTCAGCCTCTGTAGACTTGCCTTGGCTGGCACTGAGGAAGCTGTGAGAGCTGTGTCTCCTTGACCACCTCATTTCTAAGGCTGGGTTGTTTTCCCATTGTGTTACTTAATTCTCTAGAGCATCGCTGTCCCATATGGTAGCTGTTAATCACATGTGACTATTTAATTTTTTGGAATTCTTTGTATTTTATTTTTAATTGACAATAATTGTATATATTATACAATTATTTGGCTTCCCAAAGTGCTGGGATTGAGCCGAGTGCTAGGATTACAGGTGTGAGCCACTGCGCCTGGCCCACAATATTCTTGAGTTTCTGGTTCTATTCAGGACTAGTTAAGCCTCCCTTTAGTTCAGGCTGAGGTGTCTGGACGCATTCCATGTCATAAAGTCCTTTTATTTCCTTCCACGTCCAAAGCCAACGTGATGTTTCATCGTGGAATGCTTACATCAAGCAAATTAGCAAATGGATCATCATCTCACAAACTTACCTTTTTTTTGTGGTAAAAACACTTTAAGTCTACTCTTTTTGGCTGGGCATGGTGTAATCCTAGCACTTTGAGAGGCCAAGGCAGGAGAATCACTTGAGGCCAGGAATTTGAGACCAGCCTGGGCAAAAAAAAAAAAAAAGTGAGACCCCCATCTCTACAAAAAATAAAAAAATTAGTTGGGAAGGGTGGCACATGTCTGTATCCCAGCTACGAGGGAGCCTGAGGTAGGAGAATCGCTTGAGCCAGGAGCTCGAGGCTGTAGTAAGCTATGATCATACCACTGCACTCGAGCCTGGGTGACATAACAAGACCCTGTCTCAATCAATCAATCAATCAGTGAAATCTACTCTTTTAGCAATTTCAAAATATATAATAAAATTTAAAACTCAGTTCGTCAATCATGTTAGCCACGTTTCAAAAGCTCACCCCTCATGCACCTAGTGACTAATACTAAACAGCACAGATATAGAACATTTCTGTTGTCACAGAAAGCTCTACTAGGGCCAGGCACGGTGGCTAATGCCTGTAATCCCAGCACTTTGGGAGGCCGAGGCAGGCAGATCACTTGAGGCCAGGAGTTTAAGAGCAGCCTGGCCAACATGGTAAAACTCCATCTGTACTAAAAATACAAAAAAAAATTAGCTGGGTATGGTAGCGCGTACCTGTAATCCCAGCTACTCGGGAGGCTGAGGTGAGAGAATCACTTGAATTGGGAAGCAGAGGCTGCAGTAAGCTGAAATGGCACCACTGCACCCTAGCCTGGGCAACTGAGCAAGACTCCACCTCCAAAAAAAAAAAAAAAAAAAGAAAGCCCTATTGAGCAGTGCTGCTGCTATAGAGTTGGGCTTTTGAGATTGGGTGTGAGCTAATTCTTTTCCTTCTTCTTCTTTTTTTTTTTTTTTTTGAGACAGTTTAGCTCTTGTTGCCCAGGCTGGAGTGCAATGGTGCAATCTCAGCTCACTGCAACTTCCACCTCCCAGGTTCAAGCAAATCTCCTGCCTCAGCCTCCCAAGTAGCTGGGATTACAGGCATGCGCCACCACACCTGGTTAATTTTTGTAGTTTTAGTAGAGACGGTGTTTCACCAAGTTGGCCAGGCTGGTCTCGAACTTCTGACCTCAGGTGATCCACCTGCCTCGGCCTCTCAAAGTGCTGGGATGACAGGCATCAGCCACTGCACCCAGCCATTCTTTTTCTTCTTCCTGGGAGTTTGGAGCTCAGTATGGACAACTGATCACTTTCTTGTCTTTTCTGCCCCATCCTAACTTCTCTGATGGCTGTGAGGAAAGGTGGTCTCAGGCAGTCCTATGTACTTTGCTGAAACTTAAGACAGCTATTATTGTTCCCATTCATTTGGATATTCTGTTCTATTTCATTTTAGAAATAAAGAAACACTGGCTGGGCACGGTGGCTCATGCCTGTAATTCTAGCACTTTGGGAGGCCGAGGTGGGTGAATCTTGAGGTCAGGAAACCAAGACCATCCTGGCCAACGTGGTGAAACCCCATCTCTACTAAAAATACAAAAATTAGCTGTGCGTAATGGCAGGTGCCTGTAATCCCAGCTACTCAGGAGGCAGGAGAATCGCTTGAACCAGGGAGTCGGAAGTTGCAGTGAGCCGAGATTGATTGCGCCACTGCACTCCACTCCAGCCTGGCGACAGAGCAAGACTCCGTCTCAAAAAAAAAGAGAGAGAGAGAGAAAGAGAAAGAGAGATAAAGAAACATCTGTATAACACTACTGGGTTTTTAAAGTAAGGAGTTTTCACTACTGAAGCTATGCCTAGGCGCATGTAGTTAGCCTTCTATCCCATGGCCTTGCCTAGTCTAAGGTCTCCCCTACCAGCTTAGCTACTGCTGCCAGATTAATTGGCCTAAGGTGCAGTCTTGGTCATGTCAGCCATTGCTTCTCCTCTCTGCACCTCAAAACCCTCAACTATAAAGAAAGGAAGTACTTGGCCAGGCACAGTGGCTCACACCGTAATCCCAGGACTTTGGGAGGCCAAGGCAGGTGTATCACCTGAGGTCAGGAGTTTGAGACCAGCCAGGACAACATGGTGAAACACTGTCTCTACTAAAAAATATAAAAATTAGCCAGGCATGGTGGAGGGCACCTGTGATCACAGCTACTTGGGAGGCTGAGGCAGAAGAATCGCTTGAACCCAGGCGGTGGAGGTTGCAGTGAGCTGAGATTACACCACTGAACCTCAGCCTGGGCAACAAGAGTGAGACTGTCTCAAAAAAAAAAAAAGGAAAAGAAAGAAAAAGAAAGGAAGCACTTAATTACTTCACGAGTCTTTTCCACATTTAACCTGTTGTACTCTCAAGGGTTGTCACCAAAGCCCATGACAAGGGTATCGATTTTTTCAGTTTC
The DNA here is from genome assembly GCF_049354715.1 of Callithrix jacchus. Taxonomy (NCBI): domain Eukaryota; kingdom Metazoa; phylum Chordata; class Mammalia; order Primates; family Cebidae; genus Callithrix; species Callithrix jacchus. The sequence goes on along the minus strand of NC_133524.1, from coordinate 115,532,043 downwards.
GCTTAAAAAAAGTGAGATAGGTGCCTTGGCTCAGGCCCATAATCCCAGCACTTTGCAAAGACAAGGCGGGAGGATTGCTTGAGCCCAGGAGTTCAAGACCAGCCTGGGCAACATAGTGAGACTCTATATTAAAAATACAAAAAATTAGCCAGGCATGGTGGCACGTGCCTGTAGTAGTCTCAGCTACCCAGGAGGCTGAGGTGGGAGGATTGCTTGAGCTGAGAGATCGAGGCCACTGCATTCTAGCCTGGGTTTCAGAGTGACACTCTGTCTCAATTAAAAAAAAAGAAAAGAAAAAAATATCAGCACTTTTAGGAGGCGAAGTGAAGGGATCTCAAAGACAAATGTATAAAAGTACAATGAACAAAAGCCAGGTTAAGGCAACTAATAGGCAGCCCAAATGACTAGTAAAAGCTGGCTTCTATAGCAGGTCTGTCACTCACCTACCTAAGTGACAGTGTCAAATACCCACAGGACCCAGAAAACAAACTCCTTCATGGTATGCTGCAAGTGCTACAGAATCCTAAACTCTCTCCTGAATCCATGAAACAAAGTGAAATTGGGCTGGGCGCGGTGGCTCACGCCTGTAATCCCAGCTCTTTGGGAGGCCAAGGCGGGTGGATCACGAGGTCAAGAGATCAAGACCATCCTCGTCAACATGGTGAAACCCCGTCTCTACTAAAAATACAAAAAATTAGCTGGGCACGGTGGTGCTTGCCTGTAATCCCAGCTACTCCGGAGGCTGAGGCAGGAGAATTGCCTGAACCCAGGAGGTGGAGGTTGCGGTGAGCCGAGATTGCACCATTGCACTCCAGCCTGGGTAACAAGAGTGAAACTCCGTCTCAAAAAAAAAAAAAAAAAGTGAAATTTTGCTCGCTCTGCTCTTACTATTCAAAGTAGTTTATTGCATTCTAGTCTGTGACTGCCTGTGCCTCTTGTTCTCTGATCTACTTATCAAAATGGCATGCCAGAATATTCTTTTGTGTTTTTTTTTTTTTTTTTTCTGGAGACAGTCTCACTTTGTTGCCCAGGCTGGAGTGCAGTGGTGCAATCTCGGCTCACTGCAAGCTCTGCCTCCTGATTCAAGCGATTCTTCTGCCTCAGCCTCCGGAGTAGCTGGGATTACAGGTACATGCCACTATGCCTAGCTGATTTTTGTATTTTTAGTAGAGATGAGGTTTCACCATGATGGCCAGGCTGGTCTCGAACACCTGACCTCATAATCCACCCACCTCGGCCTCCCAAAGTGTTGGGATTGAGCCTAGTGCTGGGATTACAGGTGTGAGCCGCTGCACCTGGCCCACAGTATTCTTGGGTTTCTGGTTCCATTCAGGACTAGTTAAGCCTCCCTTTAGTTAAGCTGAGGTGTTTGGACTCATTCCATGTCATAAAGTCCTTTTATTTCCTTCCACGTCCAAAGCCAAGTATTTCCATCGACTGGTTTTGCCATTACTCAAGTTTTCTCTGCGATTCATGGTGATCCTCCCTGACTGCAGGGGTTAAGAAAAGACAGGGGTCCCTTACATACAAGAGGTCTTGTTATCTAATGCTCTAAATACTGGGTTGACCGTAATCAAATTCCTTACTTCTCAGACCTTCTGTTTCCTCATAAAATTGAGATCATAACAGAACCTACCTCATAGGGCTGTGGTAACAATTAAATGAATAAATATACATAAAGAGCTTATAAAACTCAGTGCTTAGCCTGTAATAATTACTCAGTTTTTTTTTTTTTTTTTTGAGATGGAGTCTTGCTCTGTTGCCCAGGCTGGAGTGCAATGGTGCGATCTTGGTTCCCTGCAACCTCCACCACCCAGGTTCAGGTGATTCTCCTGCCTCAGCCTCCTAAGTTGCTGGGACTACAGGCATGTGCCACAATGCCTGGCTAATTTTTGTATTTTTAGTAGAGACAGTGTTTCACCATGTTGGCCAGGATGATCTCGAACTCCTGACCTCAAGTGATCCGCCTGCCTCAGCCTCCCATAGTGCTGGGATTACAGGCCTGAGCCACCGTGCCCGACCAGCACTCAGTAAATGTTCTGTTATTATAATTGATGTTATTATTAACCATGTGGGGTAACTATAGGGACCTTTTTTTTTTTTTTTGAGATGGAGTCTCCCTCTGTTGCCCAGGCTGGAGTGCAGTGGTGCAATCTTGGCTCACCGCAACCTCTGCCGCCTGGGTTCAAGCAATTATCCTGCCTCAGCCTCCCGAGTAGCTGGGACTACAGACATGTGCCACCATGCCCGACTAATTTTTGTATTTTTAGTAGAGATGGGGTTTCACCATATTGGCCAGGTTGGTCTCCAACTCCTGACCTCACAATCCACCCGTCTTGGCCTCCCAAAGTGCTGGGATTACAGGTGTGAGCCACCGCGCCCCACCTATGGGGACTCTTTTTAACAAAATGTCTGACTAAAGACAATACAGTGTTCCTTTACCATATTCAGGAGCAGAGACTTGGAGATAAAATGGCAGGAGGAGAGAACGATCCAGAGTATGGTGCCTTTGGTGCCATCATGGCAATCTCTGACAGAAATGCCCGCTGAAGTTTCAGGGTCCTGCAGGGTCACAGCCTTACTGGTTCCCACCCACCCTGGGCTTGGCCAGACTGGGAGCTGCTCACAGGGGATGGTCTCCAATCTCCCTGTGCTTCCCTGCCAGCTGCACGAGAAGTTTGACCGTCTGAAGAAACTGCACCAGGACGAGAAGAAGAAGCTGGAGGATAAGAAGAAATCCTTGGATGATGAAGTGAATGCTTTCAAACAGAGAAAGACGGCGGCGGAGCTGCTCCAGTCCCAGGGTTCCCAGGCTGGAGGCTCACAGACTCTGAAGAGAGACAAAGAGAAGAAAAAGTAAGTAGCAGGCTGCTCTGGGGTGGTGCCTTCTCTCTCCTCCTGCTCATCCTCCTGGGTCAGGACGTGGCACCTGAAGGGGCTGAGGACTGGTGACCAGAGGTGAGCTGTGGGCTGTCAGATTCGTTGGGGTACCTATAATTGGTCTTACCATCCCTGTGGGATCTTTGGATTCCCTGAGTTTGGGGAGCTGAGAGTAGGGGAGGGATGTGGTCCCAGAGGCCCAGCCCATCCGTCCAGCTTGCTTAGGAAATCCCTGCAAACTCAAGGCCCATAGGAGCAGAAGGGAAAGGAGAGGAAAAGCAAAGAGAGAGTAAAGGAGCAGAAGGAAGGAAAAAAATGAGAAGTGCAGCAATATAAGAGAGGAACAAGGCTGGGTGTGGTGACTCACGCCTATAGTCCCAGAACTTTGGGAGGCTGAGGCAAGCAGATCACTTGAGATCAGGAGTGTTAGACCAGCCTGACCTACATGGCAAAACCTTGTCTCTACTGTAAAAACAACAACAACAACAACAACAACAACAACAACAACAAAAAACAGAAAGTAGCCCAGTGTGGTGATGCACACCTGTAGTTCCAGCTACTCAGGAGGCTGAGGCAGGAGAATCACTTGACCCTGGGAGGTGGAGGTTACAGTGATCTGAGATGACACCACTGCATTCCAGCATGGGCAATGGAGCGAGACTCCATCTCAAAAAAAAAAAAGAAAAGAAAGAGAGAAACAAAAAGAAGTACAGATATGGGCCAGGCGTGGTGGCTCACACCTGTAATCCCAGCACTTTGGGAGGCCAAGGCAGGTGGATCACCTGAGGTCAGGGGTTCAAGACCAGCCTGGCCAACATGATGAAACCTCATCTCTACTAACAACACAAAAAATTAGCAAGGCGTGATGGTACATGCCTGTAATCCCAGCTACTTGGGAGGTAGAGGCAGGAGAATTGCTTGAACCCAGGAGGCAAGGTTGCAGTGAGCTGAGATCACGCCATTGCACTCCAGCCTGGGTGACAGAGCAAGACTCTGTCTCAGAAAAGAAAAGAGAAGTGTAGATACAGAGTAGTGGAAGAAAGAGAAAGCCTTTAGCAGAAACTCTGTGCACCCTCTCCACACCCCTGCCCTATATCTGAGGTTGCTCACCTCTCCACCCTGTCTCAGTTCTCACTTGCTGCAGCAAATGGAATTTAACTGCTGCCACTGAAGGCTGCAGCCCAGCCTTGATTTCCCCTTTGTGATCCTTCCCTGCTGGCTGCTTAGTTCTGCCCAGCCTGGGGTGCTGAGAACTTACAAGGGAGCCCTCAGATGCCAGTGTACCCACATGTGCCCCATGCTCGTCTGGGGAATGATTTTAAGACTTCCCATCTCCTCTGATTCTAGAACATTGGCTCCTGGATACCATGTGGGTCAATAATCCTCACCCAACCCATCTCTGCTTGCTGAAGTTACCCATTCTTTATCCTAGAACCAGAGAAAAGTATTTCCAATGGGATCTAGAAAACCCTCTGGGTGCCCTTGTGCCCTGCAGTTATTTCTGCAGTGTGACTAGAGAAGCTCCCAGGTGGACTGTGTAGCAGTGTCTTTACTAAAGGGTACTGAGGATGCAAAAGATGTCCATGGTCATTGCCTTCTGTTTTCAGCCACTTGTTCCTGGACTTCACTATTGGATATTTTGCCAGAAGGAAGAAACACCTTCCTTTCCTCTGGCTTATCACTTAGAAACAACATGGTAACTTTTGCATAACAGTAGAATATGTTATATTTGAAGGCACTCAGCTTTGCAATACAATTACTGTTTATTCAAATGTGTAATTTGAACATCTCGGCCAGGTACGGTGGCTCATTGCCTATAATCCCAGCACTTTGGGAGGTCAAGGCAGGTGGATCACTTGAGGTCAGGAGTTCGAGACCAGCCTGGGCAACATGGCGAAACCCCATCTCGACTAAAAATACAAAAATTAGCTGGGCTTGGTGGTGCACACCTGTAGTCCCAGCTACTTGGGAGGCTAAGGCAGGAGAATCACTTGAGCCTGGGAGGTGGAGTTTGCAGAGAGCCAAGATCATGCCACTGCACTCTAGCCTAGGTGACAGAGTGAGACTTTGTCTCAAAAGAGAATGAACATCTTCACCAATTAGTCCAGAGATTTTCGTTACTGAATCTTAATACTACATGTCAAATTCATTGATGAATGAGCTTTTTTGGTATTACTTGATGGATAAAGTTCAATTAGCCAGAAAAAAGTCTCTTTAGACACACCCTGTACTGTATTCACTTATCTGTCATGGTGTATTAGTTGCACCAGCAGGAATGGATTCCTATTTTTAAGATCAGAAAAATCTAAATTTGTCCTCCAGCTGTAACCTCCATAGTCCTGTGGTATTTGTTAATTCAATACCTGGGGCAGTTTCATCGCCTGGTTGTTAGGAATTGGTTTGTTCAGGCTGCATTGAAACTATAAATATTCTCTATTCAGATGTTCAGTAAAAGTTCTTTTTAGATCAAGCTTTCCCCTTGTTGCCTCAAACTGACTGATTTCTCCCACCCCAGGCAGGAGATCCCAACAGAGAGATACCCCTCTCTACTCTCCAGGAATATCTGGCGTTGGTGACAGCTCCCCTTTCCAATTCTGAAATGGGTGAAAACCCTGCTGGCATGTGGCACTTCATATTAACAATAAGGGCCTAACAGAATGACCTATCCTCTTCCGTACTTCCAGATGTCCAAGTGGCCCCGGGTCTCCTCTTCTTATGTAATTACATGAGCAATTGGTTAACTCCTGAAAGAGCCACCATTAGACCTGTGCCACCCTCCTCCCATAGTCGTGATGGTGGGTTTTGAGGGTAGAAATGGTGGTAGTAGTATTTCCTCTAGAGAGATGGTGGTTGGATATAAGAGTCACATATTCAGAATTTCCTTTAGCTTCCCCTAAATTAGAGATTAAGAAATTACTGGCCGGCCGCAGTGGCTCACGCTTGTAACCCCAATACTTTGGGAGGCCAAGGTGAAAGGAATGCTTGAGTCTAGGAGTTTGAGATCAGCCTGGGCAACATAGTGAGACCCTTGTCTCTACAAAAAAAAAAAATTAAACATTAGCTGGGAATGATGGCACTTGTGTATAGTCCCAGCTACTCGGGAGGCTAAGGTGGGAGAATCACTTTATCCCAGGAGGTTGAGGCTGCAGTGAGCTGTGACTGCACCACTGCACTCCAGTCTGGGCAAAAGAGAGAGACCCTGACTCAGAAAACAAAAAAAGAGTATCAGTGTTTCAGGGATTCCTACCAGTCCACCCTTCCCACTTCCCCTTCCTGCTACTCCTGATCACCTTTGACCTCTAACCCTTCATTGTTTGTGTTAACTCATAATATTTGATTTCTCCTCATGCTCACTCCATCAGCTCTTACTGTTTTACAGTTAACTCTGCTGTTTGCTGCATGCTGCATGAGACCCAGGGTCCTGGTAAGCTTGATTAACTCTAAATAGAACTAGCAGTGGCTTCTAGAACATATCTCCCCCAGTCCCGCACCCCCAACGCAAACATCCAATCTTAGAAGAAGCTGCTTCAATGGTCTAGCTGGTTTTCTCTTGTGACTTATAATATGAAGAAATAGTCTGGTGTGGTTTCAAGTGTACATGTGGAATGTCTGACTGCCTGCCTGATGAAAGTGAGAGATTGTTTCAGACTTTGGCTGCTAGAACAGCTGGGTAACATAGGTGGATCTTGTGATCAGTATTCAAGGTTTCAGTGTGGGTAGTCTTTTTCTTAAAGAGCCATAATCAAGCCGGGCACAGTGGCTCACACCTGTAATACCAGCACTTTGGGAAGCTGAGGCGGGCAGATCACCTGAGGTTAGGAGATCGAGACCATCCTGGCCAACATGGTAAAACCCCGTCTCTATTAAAATACAAAATATTAGCTAGGCGTGGTGGTACATGCCTGTAATCCCAGCTACCCGGGAGGCTGAGGCAAGAGAATCGCTTGAACCTGGGAGGCGGACGTTGCGGTGAGCTGAGATCATGCCATTGCACTCCAGCCTGGGCAACAAGAGTGAAACTCTGTCTCAAAAAAAAAAAAAAGAGCCATAATCATTATTTGCAAAATTAATGAAACCGTAGTGATGAGAGAAACTTTGGGGTTCACAAGCCCTGTCCTGCAATGTCACACAGTCAGCATCAACCTCCTCTCATCCCCCTGCATCAGGTTTGAGACTATCCAGAGTTAATGGAAACTCACTTCTCTGTTTCCCTCTGGTGGCTGTTTCTTATCTGAGGGGTTCAAGTTCTCAAATTCCATTTGACTGTACCCCCTCAAAACCGTAACAAAAGTAGAGGAAAATGAAGAGACCTTAGACATTATAGAGAATTCCTTGCATTTAATCCTACAAGTACCAGCTTCATGAAACCCTCTTGTAAGACCAGTAGGTAACCTTTGGTAAGGATTCCTGAGTGCTAGATTTTGTGTTTATAGTTTATAAGGCATCACATAGTTTATGGGGAGACTGAAAGCAGGGATGAAGCACCTTCTCTCTCCTCTACTAGACTCAGGTAGTGAATGGAAAGGAAATACAAACATTTTTAATTTCACATCATTAGGTTTTGTTGTTGTTGTTGTTTGTTTGAGATGAAGTCTTACTCTGTCTCTCAGGCTGGAGTGCAGTGGCACAATTCAGCTCACTGCAACCTTCGCCTCCTGGGTTCAAGCAATTCTCATGCCTCAGCCTCCCAATTAGCTGGGATTATAGGCATGGGCCACCATTCCTGGCTAATTTTTGTATTTTTAGTTGAGACCGGGTTTCACCACGTTAGCCAGGCTGGTCTTGAAATTGTGACCTCAGGTGATCCACCCACCTTGGCCTCCCAAAGTGCTGAGATTACAGGCGTGAGCCACTGTGCCCAGCCTAGGGTTATATTTTTAAAACTTTACCATGGAAACTTTCAAACATGAACAAAAGAAGAAAGGATAATACAGTTCGGCCCACAACCCAGCCCCCAAACAACCATAAACATATGCCCAATCTTGTTTCATCAATTACTGCAGACCTGCTGAATTATTATAAAGCAAAATCATATCCCTTTATCTGTAAATACATATATATATATATATATATATATATATATACACTTCCAAGAGAACGATCCTTTAAAAAAACATAACCACAACCCCACCATTATCACACCTACAGAATGAACAATAATTCATTAACATGAAATGTCTAGTCAGTGTTTGAAACATCCTGGTTGTCTTATAAATGCCTTTTTACATTTGGTTTGTTTGGATCGGGGAATAGAAAATATAGAGAAGACTTTTCCCCACTCACCCATGTAGTTTATGATTTAAATGGAAAGCCTGCTGTTAGTCACCAAACTGATTGTTGCAGCTATTGCACTGGGGACTTGGGGCAGCTGGCAAAACATCCTGCTTGGAAGCAAATCCTGAAGAGGAAGTCCATAGAGGTTTCTGCAACATAAGGCCCATGAAACCGGGCCAAAGGAAACAATCTTGAAAGAACAATGACTTGATTTACTGTCTGGCTTAACAGCAAGTCTTGGAGTCCCTGCTAGTTGACTGAAATTAAACAGCAAATTTCCATTTAGGAAGACAGTCAATTCCTAGAATGTCTGTCCATTCTTTGCACTGTAGTTCCAGTGCCTAGCGAAGTGCCTGTCACGTAATAGGACCTTGGTTCATGCGTTATGTTCTTTGTTCCTCCATTTTTCTGTTGTTTTTTGTTTTGAGACGGAGTCTCTCTCTGTTGCCAGGCTGGAGTGCAATGGCGCGATCTTGGCTTCCGGATTCAAGCTATTCTCCTGCCTCAGCCTCCCAAGTAGCTGAGATTACATGCTTGCACCACCAAGCCCAGCTAATTTTTGTATTTTTAGTAGAGACAGGATTTCACCATGTTGGCCAGGATGGTCTCTATCTCCTGACCTCGTGATCTACCTGCCTCAGCCACCCAAAGTGCTGGGATTACAGGCATCAGCCACCATGCCTGGCTGTTTCCCCATTTGTAATGAGGAGAGCAGCAAAGATGTATTCTAGTTTGTGAGATTTTAGTTTATTCAGGTTTCATTGCACATGGCTTGACACAATTGCATACAGGTTTCCCCAAGTAAATCATTGTTAGTGGCCATTCCTAAACTGAACTCTGGCAAAACTATAATTAAAACTACACTTTACAATTGAGAGGCAATTTGGTAACCAGCTGGAATAGCCAACCCCAACCCCGAGTAGGTTGGCTCTTCTTGGCAGGCTTCTCCGTGGTAGACCAAGAAAGCAGTTCCAGACCAACTAGTCAGGGGAGGCTTGGACTGCCAGGATCTGAAAGCAGCAAAGGCAACCCACCCCCTCCTCAAAGCCCTCATGCTAGGGGTGGATCATAAAGGCCACCTAGAATGCAGGCACTGAGGTTCACTGTGCCTCCACAGTTTGAAATTGCTTGAGGCACTACTTGTAGCTCTCTGCATTTGTAAAAGCGATTCCTTTGTGATTCCCCCCAACATATTTGCAGATACTATATCTCAATTGTTATTGGTCCTTAGGAGTGCACAGTATATGGATAGTGTACAAATATCAAAATATATCAGCCTTCCCATGAAACTAGAATATAGGCCATTGTGGTGTTTTTTAGGTTACTCTTCCCCTAGGAAGTAGACAAAGAATAAAAATAAGATATGAGGCTGGGCACGGTGGCTCATACCTGTAATCCTAGTACTTTGGGAAGCCAAGGCGGGCAGATAACCTGAGGTCAGGAGTTCAAGACCAATATGGCCAACATAGTGAAACCCCTTTCTACTAAAAATATAAAATTAGTTGGGTGTGGTGTTGCATGCCTGTAATCCCAGCTACTTGAGGGGGCTGAGGCAGGAGAATCGGTTGAAGCCGGGAGGCAGAGGTTGCAATGAGCCAAGACGGCACCACTGCACTCCAGCCTGGGTGACAGAGCAAGACTCCATCTGTAAAAAAAAAAAAAAAAAAAAAAAGATGAGAATTTGTATAGCTTTTATTACTTTCCAAAGTGTTTTTGTTTTTGTTTTTATTTTTTGTATGGTATCTCATTTTACAGTTATAACAGGTCTGTGTGGTTAGAAGGAATAATCCCCAGTTTACAAAATGAATAAATGGAGGCTGGGCACAATGGCTCACTCCTGTAATCATAGCACTTTAAGAGGCTGAGGTGGGAGGATCACTTGAGCCCAGGAGTTGGAGACCAGCCTGGGCAACATGGTGAAACCCTGTCTCCATATTTACTTTTAAAAAAGAGTGGCCAGGCGCAGTGGCTAACACCTGTAATCCCAGCACTTTGGGAGGCCAAGGCAGGCAGATCACCTGAGGTCAGGAGTTTGAGACCAGCCTGGCCAACATGGTAAAATCCTGCCTCTACTAAAAATATAAAAATTAGCTGGGCATGGTGGTAGATGCCTATAATCCCAGCTACTCGAGAGGCTGAGGCAGGAGAATCGATTGAACCTGGGAGGTGGTTGCAGTGAGCTGAGACCACACCATTGCACTCCAGCCTGGGAGACAGAGCAAGACTCCATCTGAAAAAAAAAAAAAAAAGAGTAAATGGAGGAGCAGAGAATTTAAGGAATTTACCAAGGACCACACAGTGAGTTTGGTGGCAGAACTCCTATTTTCTGTTATAAATTACCATTCACCTCAGTGTGTGTATATCCTGAAGGTGTATGTGTGGGAGTATATTCCCTTTGAGGAAGTGACTGTAACATACTCATTTATGCCCATACTTTTATCCCTGCCAGATATCTAATAGTCTTTATTTAATGGGATAAATTAATTCTTCAGGTAATAAATAGGGGCTTAGATCCACAGCCAAGGAATTCTCAGGGACATTGCATGTGATAGAGTCTTAAATAAACAGCTCTGGGCCCAGCTGTGACTCTTTCTTTGTGGCCACAGTCAAGTCTATTGACTTCTCTGTGTTTCTCAGTCTACTTATATGTCAAATGGGGATCAGTCCTACTTGCTGTATTTATGTCACAGGAATGAAATTTACATGGAAGAGAAGTCAAAGTGTTATTTAAGCACAAACCCATGATGGGTTTCCATAGTTCAAGTTCTCAGGTACCAACCCCATACACTCTGCAAACAGGCCTTGCCCCAGAGTACCAGCTAGCTGACTAGGACAGCTCTGAGGGCCTCCTGGGGTGAAACCTTAGCCTCCTCTGCTTTCCCTATGGGACAGAAAATGCAGTGGCTAGAGCCTGAGGCTCTATCCACTGGCCTGAGGCCACCTGGAGATTTGCGGAAGGTATTCCTGTAGAAGGTGACAGGGGGAACATTAGTCAGGACCTCGTCATTAAGAAGAGATAGCCGGGTGCAGTGGCTCACGCCCGTAATCCCAGCACTTTGGGAGGCCAAGGCGGGCAGATCACAAGGTCAGGAGTTTGAGGCCAGCCTGACCAACATGGTGAAACCCCATCTCTACTAAAAATACAAAAAATTAGCCGGGCATGGTGGCACACACCTGTAATTCCAGCTAGTCAGGAGGCTGAGAAAGAAGAATTGCTTGAACCCGGGAGGCAGAGGTTGCAGTGAGCTGATATCATGCCACTGCACTCTAGCCTGGGCGACATAGCAAGACTCCGTCTCAAAAACAAAAAAAAAAGAGACAGATGGCAGGGTGCAGTGGCTCATACCTGTAGTCCCAGCACTTTGGGAGGCAGAGGTGGGTGGATCACCTGAGGTCTGAGGTCAGGAGTTCAAGACCAGTCTGACCAACATGGAAAAACCCTGTCTCTACTAAAAGTACATTAGCTGGGCATGGTGGTACATGCCTATAATCCCAGCTACTTGGGAGGCTGAGGCAGGAGAATCGCTTGAACCCAGGAGGCAGAGCTTGTGGTGAGCTGAGATCGTGCCATTGCACTCCAGCCTGGGCAACAAAAGTGAAACTTTGTCTCAAAAAAAAAAAAGAAGAGACAAAAAATATTTTTGTGGTTGTTGATCATGATTTTGCTGGCTAATGCCACTGCTGCCATCATGTGGGAGTGTGTGTGGAGTGTATGAGAGAGAAAGCATGTTCCCCGGAGCCAATGCAATAAGACTTTTAAGACCATCTAACATAGCTATAATTCTAATTTAGCCATTAGTCCTCATGACTTAATTTTCTTCTGACCTTTTTTTTTGGTATATTAATCTATCTGTTCATTAACTCAGCTTCTCTTTTCATTTTCAGTTTGGGCTTCCTGTAGAAACCCTTTACCTGCGCAACAGAGCTGGGCCTCCCTTTCTCTAATTTCCCCCTTAACATGCCTCGGGGGCATACCATCCAACTCGGTCCCTCTCCTCTCTTCCTGCCAAGGTTTATAGAAACCTGAGAGTCTGAGGACGATGTCTGGCCGCTGGTCAAGAAGCCAACAGTCATGTGGCTCACAGATGAATCCTGCTTCCCAGTCCCCATCCCGGCACCCCCAACCATTCCCCCTGTATTCCCCACCATCTTTGCCAGAGGTGTGACATAGTCAGGGGGCCCATCTGCTACTCTTCCCCACCAACTCCCCAGTTCCAGTTGCTGTTAGTTTCCCTGAGGTGTTTGCATCCACCATGGCTGGGTAAGCACCGGTCAGCACAGCTGCCTCCTTGGTCTCCTGTAACCTAGTCACTAGTCTTCTCTGGCTCACCCCACCCTCATCCTCAGGAGCCACAGCCACTTCTCAGAGGGTTCCAAAGGGAGAACCTTTGGCGCCTGTTCCTTCTAACCTTCAAGTCCAGCCCTTTCCAGTTCTCATTCACTCAAAGTAACTGCACTCAAGCTGTGCTCAAAATTTGCAACACATTTATTTACACCAAACCCATAAAACACAACTGCTGGAGAAAATAGCAGGCATTTTCCCTCTAACTCTGGGTATCCCACAGATGCAAAAGGGAGAATAAACCTGAATATTATTACCAGTCTAGAGTCTTGAATGATAGCCTTACTGAATTCTTCTTGTGAGGTATCTCAGGGTAGTTTCCAGAAGGGCTCCATACCATCCCAATAGGGTGAGGCCAGTAGCAGGAATAATAAATCCCACTTTGTAGACTGGAAAACTGAGCTGTCAAAGAATCAAGTGTTTGCAGGTTTGCTCTGATGAGTCTTCTAGTTCGTTCAGTGAACGTCATGATGATTTTTCACATGCATTTTGCATGTATCCCCAATAAGAAGAGATGAGACTATCAGCTGGAGAGAAGAAAAGAGGTGTTCCACCTTGGAAGGTCCGTCACTGTTTCCAATCTAAGGAGTTAAGAGTCTGAAAATATTCCAGCCCTAGTTTTTATCATGGGTCTCATCTGATAGTGGCTTTGGGAACCTCTGTGAAGTACAGAGCCCTCCTTTATCAGGGTTATGAGGCACAGTGGCCTTTGGTGTTTGGCCAGTGACAGAGTGAGCGATGGAGTTGACCTGGCAATGATCTGTGGCTAACATGCCGTCTCTCTGCCCTTCCTTTGCAGTAACCCATGGCTGTGTACTGAATAGTATTCCCTGCTACAGCTGGACTGGACTCCATTTAGCTTTTTAAGCCAAGGTTCCTATTTTAACTGACAGCTTTCCTTCGGGGTGTCAGGCAGCCAGGCCCCCGACCCCTACCCTGCCACGTACTTCAAGCTCACTTCTTTTTGAGTTCTGCAACTTGCTCCGGCCTCCCAGTCCCCTGGCACTGACCGTGACCACCACCTTCTTTTTTTTTTTTTTTGAGTTTCTTTTTTTGATTACTTACTTGCAAAGCACACAGTCAAACAAGGTTATGCCAAATTTCCAGGCCCTTTCAAAGCATTGAGAAGGGGAAGGGGATTTCTTGCTTCAATTATAGATTATAATAGGAAGTGAAAATAAAAAAAATGAAAAGCAAACATACGCACGCACTTTCTCTTTTCTTGCTGGCAAAGCAAGAGTGCAGGTTTGCTGTGCGCCGTTTGGTAATCTACTGATTGGTGCGTTTGGTAATCTACTGATTGGTGAGTGACCAGAGTAAGTACGAAGGTGATGCCAGAGCACAAGCCAGTTTCCTGGGAAAATTCAAGTCACAGTGGAGTATTTTTTTTTTTTTTGAAGACTGTATGTTTGGAGGTAGAAACAAACCAACAACCAGAAAAAAAAAAAAAAAAAGCTGCTCAGATACTGAGCCAGTAGCTCAGAGAGATGCTGAGTTAGGCTTGTCAGGTCTCTTTGGGAAAGGCTTCTTTGCAACTTTGATGATTCTGTGTCCAGCTTCAGAGCTGCTTTCCCAGAAATTCACGCTTAAACAACCAACCGGTAATCATCAACCCCCCACTCCCCTGTAATTATTTGCATTACAAACCTGAGGCGCACTCATTTGCATTTGTGTACAGATTAAGACTTGACAAGCTCTGAATACTTCAGAAGTATTAGACCCACACAGCCTTGGAGAGACCTTCAGAAACTAAGGGGAGTTTTATATTAATGGAGATATTTTATTCAGTAAGACAATAGGACCTACTTACCCTGGAAGGGGAAATGAAGGCCCAGAGAAAGGAGGTGACCGAGGTCCCACTGCTGTTTCAATGCAGAAGCCAGACTAATTTCCACACCTCCTGACTCCCAATCCATTTCACAAAGGGATTCAATCTGCTTATATATGTTCCTGGAGACGAGGTCTTTTGATGATCAGAGAAATGAGTAGTTAGTGTTAGGAGACCCTTGAGTTTTTCCCACAGAAAAACATCTGAAGATGGAGTGAGTGAGGGGTGGCAAAGCAAAGGCATAGCGGGCCAGCTTCTTAACCCAGTGATGCTGCAAGGCTGGAATGGGGTCCAAGAGACTGTGTGGAAAAGGTGCCCTAGGCGACCCTTATAATCAGGGAACTTGGTAAACAAAAATCTAACCCATGAGTGAACGTAATTTAAAAAGTTGATCAAGCCTATTAAAATGTGTATTTTATTGGATAGGTATTCTCACTTTAGACAGATTTTTTTCCTCCTTCAGTTAAAAGGCTTTTGATTAGTACAGCTGTTACTATTTTAAAAAAACATACAGTTAGTACTCTGTTTACTTCTGGTGAAACAAAACCAGTCATTAGAAATGGTCTGTGCTTTTATTTTCCCGGACTGGAGTGGCTTTTCTGAAACGGCACACACACACACACACACACACACACACACACTGGAGTGGCTTTTCTGAAACAGCGCGCACACTCACACACACACACACACACACACACACCCTCACTTCTCTTATGCCAACAAGTTTGTTTTCCCTAGCCGCAGTGTAGATGGCTCTTGTTTTTGTTTTTTTGTTTTAATCATTTGGCATTCATATGTGGCTGTTAATATGTGCTTGTTTTTAATTAAAACAAGAAGCTTTAAACTGGTGTGTGGTGTTCTTAAAACCGCATAAGCAGATTTCCCCGTGGTGATGGCCCATCAGCGACCCCCATTTCTAACCTGTCTTCTCAAACTATAATCTGTGCTACCTCATACTGCACACTTCCCCCCCCCGTCTTACTTTGAATGTCCTCTTTCTTTGGCTAATTTCATGTTTTCTTTCTCTTTCTCTCTCCCTCTCCAGCTTTTTTTAATCTTGTCTTCAGCAGCTGCACTAAGTCTAAAGGAGAAGACTGCCATTATAGAAGAGTTAGGGTTCCATATTGTCTCAAATCAGAAATCAACCAGTTCCCTCTCCCCTCAAACCGCAAGCACACACACACACACACCACAGCACTCAACAAGTGTTCATGTGTCCCTGTGTCCAGGCAAGAAGCTCTCTTCTGACTTACATGGTATTTTAAATGGAAGTGTCTTGTCCTAACTAACAAGGCAGGAAAAGAACCATCAGAGCTGGAAAATGGACCAAATGTAACCTCAGAGAAACAACTACAGGACCACTCACCCAAGTGTAAGTGACTGGGGCAGGACACCTCAGCTGTGGGTGTGGAAGTACTGTTCACAAGCTTTTGAGTTTTATGTTTTTCTTTTAAACATTTCTCTGGTTCAATGGGTTGACTGTCTACAGCCACTGTTAAACATTTCTGAATGTGGAAGAGGAAGTCAAGTGACATTTGTATCTTCTTCAGCATTCACAGACCTTCTAGAGACTCCAGCAAGGGGGAAAAATGGATCCACTAACACTCAGGTGGAAAAGGGAGAGAAGGGAGTTTAAGCTTAGTGAGAGCAAAGTTACTCCATTCAACCTTCTGAGACCAGTTGGAGTTTTGAGAGAGGTTTCTGCTCAACCTAGGATCTGGAGGGAGAGCTTTGATGTTGGTAAATTTGCCTTGAATTCACTGGTTTAACTTGCATCAAAATACCATGTGAGCGTGCTCATTCCATATATCCCTACCACCATTCTGCTGTTCAGTGTCTCTTGAGAGAGCCTCTTTGCATGTTTGCCAGAATCTGTGTGTGTTTTTCCTTTCTTCTCCTCTGTTTTTTTGCTCAAAGGTGTGACCAGTCACTGCCCCTCTGGGGCTTTCATTCTCCAGGAGAAACATCCCAGAACCAGCACTGTTTAGCTTGATACCTTTCTAATGTCCATGTCAATTTTCAATAAAATTCAAAGAAATGCTAAATGACTGTGTGATCTGATCTTGTCACTGGGTGATGCGGCCCACTACGGTTTGCCTGAGGAGTGGGTGGCTGCCTCCCAAGTGGGTGATTCGAAGGGCTCAGAGAGGCGCCACCAGCCTATGAAACCTTCCTAGGTGGGTTGCCATCCCCTGTGCCCACTTCCTCCGACTTTCTTTCATCTGGGCCTGAAATTCCCACCACGGCAGGGTGGAGGTGGGCAGGAAGTCCTCTACTTTTTTCTTTATTAGCATGGATTCAACTAAGTCGAGCTGATTATCATCTAGTATATTAGATGGAGGAAGTGGAGTACCAGATCCTGCGGAACAAGATTCAGGTGAGTTTTAATTCTGGCAGGAAAAGAACTCTGCACCATGTGTCTTCTCATGTAATCCTGGGATGTGAGCATCCCCCAAAATTCGTGGATATATGGATATGACTGCTTTTCATGACTTGAAAAGCATTCTATAGATACTAAGGAGTATTTTGTGTCCCGGGGCTACCAGAGATTGGACACTCCCATCCTCCAAAGCATTAAAGTGGGCAAGAGAGACAGCCGTCACTTTAAAGAACCCTGGTGACCCTTAGGGAAACAAACTTTCCTCAGCTTCGTTTCCCTAAGGACCAGGGTGCAGAAATCAGGGCAGGCATCTTATCGGTACAGAGGCCTGGAGGCCTCAGAAAGTACCCGGGTACATAGGCCTGGTTCTGCGCAGCTCGCACACTAGGGGGCAGCCGAGTGACACAATACGTCTGTGACGTTTGTGACGTCACTGAGCAGAGGCTGGCACTAAGATGTCATGGAAAATTACAAGCCCTAGAGCCCTACAAACTTGCGAACTGTGCGCTCTAGAGGCAAGTTGTGTTTAAAACGTCTCTAGAGGCCGGGTGCGGTTGCTCACGCCTGTAATCCCAACACTTTGGGAGGCTGAGGTAGGTGGATCACCTGAGGTTAGGGGTTTGAGACCAGCCTGGTCAACATGGCGAAACCCCATCTCTACTAAAAATACAAAAATTAGCCGGGCATGGTGGCACATACCTGTAATCCAGCTATTCGGGAGGCCGAGGCAGGGGAATCGCTTGAACCCAGGAGGTGGAGGTTGCAGTCAGCGGAGATCCTGCCATTGCACTCCAGCCTGGGTGACGATAGCAATACTCCATCTTAAAAATAAACAAACAAAAAGAAGTCCTGGCCGGGCGCGGTGGCTCACGCCTGTAATCCAAGCACTTTGGGACACCGAGGTGGGCGGATCACCTGATGTCAGGAGTTTGAGACCAGCCTGACCAATATGGTGAAACCCCATCTTTACCAAAAATACAAAAATTAGCCAGACGTGGTGGTGGGCACCTGCAGTCCTAGCTACTCGGGAGGCTTAGACAGGAGAATTGCTTGAATCCGGGAGGCAGAGGTTGCAGTAAGCCGAGATCGTACCACTTCACTCTAGCCTGGGTGACAGAGCAAGACTCCATCTCAAAAAAAAAAAAAAGAAGAAGAAATGAACACACATAGCTGGAATTTTAATACAAATTAGTGGGGGTGAGGGGAATCGGTTTGCATTTAATAAAATTTGCATATAGCGTTGCTATCGCATCAATGGGGGCGGGGCATGGGCCTGCTGTGGTGAACAGAGCCTTCTCCAGGGGAGAGAAGTTGCTGAACATCTGGGAATGCCACCTGCTTCTAGGAGAATGAGTCTCTTGGCTTTCATGAAGGGTTCTCTTTTTCTCCTTTTTTCCTTGGCCTGTGGCTTAACTGCACCTAACAGATCTCTCTGGAGTGCCTTAATAAAACTAGTTAAGGACTACATGTTGTATATAAGCAATGCATTCATATACCTTCCTGTTAATAGTAAAAAAAAAAAAAAAAAAAAAAAAAAACATGAGTCTCTTATATCCTCAAAAAGGCCAAGCAACCCAGGGCTCCACTTGGCCGCATTGAGGTTAACAATGTCCTCTCCTATTTGAAATGTTCCCACTTAGGGAGATTCATCTTTTTGCTAAAATAACAACTTTCTTGCAAGGCCATTCTTTTGAAATGAAGGCACCCCTTGAGACAGTTATGCATTGGGACAGCAGGACCACATAGTGGTTTTGTCACTTACCACTGTATCCATCCACCTCTTGCACTACCTCTTAGGTTATTTGCCTTGGGCTTTAGAAAGTCTGTGCCCTGGGCTTAATATCTATGTAACATAATAGTCACTATTACATATAGGACTGTTTTCTGTTTGTTTGTTTGTTTGTTTGTTTTCGAGACAGTCTTGGCTCTGTCGCCCAAGCTGGAGTGCAGTGGCATGATCTCAGCTCACTGCGACCTCCCTCGGCCCCTTCAAGCGATTCTCCTGCCTCAGCCTCTGGAGTAGCTGAGATTACACAGCCTCTGGAGTAGCTGAGATTACAGGTCCCCACCACCACACCTGGCTAATTTTTGTATTATTGGTAGAGACAGGTTTCGTCACGTTGGTCAGGCTGGTGCTGTTGCACTCCAAAAAAATTAGCCGGTGTGTTGACATGCGTCTGTAGTCCAGGCTACTCCAATGGCTGAAACAGGAGAATCGCTTGAACCCAGGAGGCAGAGGCTACAGTGAGCCAAGATCGCGCCACTGCACTCCAGCCTGGGTGACAAAGTGAGACTCCATCTCAAAAAAAAAAAAAGAGGTAGATAGATTTATATTCTTCACCAATGTCAGGAGCTGATGTGCTTTTGAAACAATTCATTTTGAAATTAACCTACAAAAATAGTACAAAGTTTACTCACATACTCTTAACCCAGATTCACCAGTTGATAACATCTTGCCCTATTGCTTCATCATTTTTGTGCCCATATATATGTATCCACACCACATATACAGATAATATTTCCTTTCATAACCACAGACAGTTATCAATTTTGGTAAATTTCACATTCTAACACTAATCTTATCAAATAATATCCTTTATAGCACTTTTTCTTGCAGTACAGGATCTAGTCTAGGTTTATGCATCGTGCCCTGTCTTTTAGTCTCCTTTTGTTTGGAATAGCCCTCGTTTGTCTTTCATGACCTTGATATTTTTGAAGTCTTATTTTAAAAATATGATGTTCTCATTTAGGGTCAAGGTGTTTCCCAGTTTCTCTAGGATATAATTACTGGGTTTTTTTTTCTTTATTGCTACTAATAATCTGTGGAAAGAAACTGTTAAGTTCCTGGAAATATCTTACTCCTCATCAAAAATTTCTCCTTGGATTGAGCATCTATTGATAATGCTTGCCTGGACCAATCTATATAAAATAATGATTTCCTAACCCCAGCACTCCCTCCATATTTACCAGTTAGCACATGGTATTCGACTGCAAGCAAAGGCCCTCCCTTTTCTCTAAAGTATTTATCTATTTGGCATCACTGTGGATTTACACTCCCTATTTTTCAATGGTTTATAATTCATTGCTGTCTTTAATAATATTGGTGCTCACATTACTCACAGTTGGACAGTGAGAACTCCTAGTTATGCTTTCAATCCGTTAGTAAACATTCCTCAAGAACACACGGTGGTGGAGAATAGTCGGGCCAAGAACTTTTCGGATCGTTTATGGGAGTGGTGCTGCATCAGGTTCCAAGTTTTCGTCTTTTCATTGCGTACTGACTCCCCCTATTGGCAAAAGCAGGGAAGGAATCTCAAAGCAGTCCAAACGCCGGTTTGGGTGTCTTAAAGCAGTGACAGACGCCTGCATTAGAGGGAAGGAGGATGGATGATTACAGGAGATTTCTGGATTTTTTTTTTTTCTTTTTTGAGATTGAGACTTGCTCGTTGCCCAGGCTGGAGTGCAGTGGCGCAATCTCGGCTCACTACAACCTCCACCTCCTAGGTTTGAGCGATTCTCCTGCCTCAGCCTCCTGAGTAGCTGGGACTACAGGTGTGTGCCACCACAGCCGGCTAATTTTTGTATTTTTAGTAGAGACGCGGCTTCACCACGTTGGCCAGGCTGGTCTCGAACTCCTGACCTCAAGTGACCTGTCTGCCTCGGCCTCCCAAAGTGCTGGGGTTACAGGTGTGAGCCACCTCGCCCGGCCTTCTGGATTGTTTAGGATTGTAATGGCGACCTTTATTATCTACACCACCTCTCTTCAACTAATGTATTTCTGCTCAGGGGTTTCAGCGCCTGCTCACTGAGAAACCATCTGTGGCTGTGAGAAAGGAATGAGCTAAAATAGATAGGCTGATGGATTTTCTTGTAATCAGAAGGATACCAGAAAGGACATGGAGAATCCTGGAAATTTGTTTTCTATGGATGAAACTGTTTATTCCCTAGTGGGATTTACAAATGAAATCCTGTTATGGCTGTTCCAGAGCAGATGCCCTGTTACATCAGTTCCATTGACTTTTGTTTTGTAATCCAAGTTCAAAAGTCAGATTACAATTATTTGTTTGTATATAACAGAAAAGTTTAAATCCAGGCTAAGAGGAAGTAGTTTATCTTTTCACAGATTGTTTTCTAGGAAAGATGTATATTTATTACAATGCTGATTTTGGTGAAACTCAGCAACTTAGGCTGTGTCTTAGTCCATTTATGCTGCTATAACAAGATACCTGAGACTGGGAAACTTACAAAGAATATAAATTTATTTTTCAGTGTTCTGGAGCCTGGGAAGTCCAAGATCGAGGCACCAACAGGTTTAGTTGTCTGGTGGAGACAGCTCTCTGCTTCCAAGATGGTACCTTGTTGCTGCATCCTCCAGAGGGGAGGAGTGTTATATCCTCGTATGGCAGAAGGCAAAGGGCAAGTGACCAAACACTGTGTAAAGCCTCTTTCATTAGGGCCTTAATCCCATTCCGGAGGGAGGAGCTCTCATGGCTTAATGACCTCTTAAAGGACCCACCATTTAATACCATCACATTAGCCATTAAGTTTCAACACTTCAGTTTTGGAGGGGACACACTCAAACAATGGCTGGCTGAAATTAATCTAATTATGAAATAACAAATCAGCTTAAAATGTAGGCTCCAAGGAAGTGATTTTCGCTACGTTGGGACAAAGGGAAGAGCTTCATTCGTTTACCCATTTAATTCAACAAATATCTCTGAATGCCTACAGGATCAAGGTGTAGGTGCTAACAGCAAGACAAATAAGTTCCCTGCTTTCATGTAACTGACATTCCAGTGGATTACATCAAGAAAACAAAAAGGAAAGAAAGTGGTTTTTCTCTTGTCCTGGAATTGATTGCAAGCTTGGTGAGGAGAAATAGTCCTATATAAAACTAAATGTCCCACCAGCAGCAGGACCACTGGATGAGGTAACTTTGACCCAGTGCCCTCTTTAACTCTCTTATGACGTATTTCTAACCATACGACACGTTAGGTGTAGGGGTGTATTGGACTGAGAAGAGCAGAAGATAAAAGCACTTTTCAGTTTCAGAATTCCTTCTTTCCATGTATGTCTTTCTCTATGATGGGCATTCATGTTTATTGAGGTAATGTTAGTCTCTGAACCAGCAAATCAAAGAATACAATACTAAGAAGGAAGGTTAGAGATCATAAATTCAAGTCATGATTGTATGAGTGAGAAAAATAAGGCCAGAGAGGTGAAGTGACTTGCCGAAGGCTGTAGAGATAGTTGTTGGCAATGATGAGATGAAAATTTAGGTCACCTGATTCCCCATCTAGTGTTTCCCCCCCATTTGTCTTTGCACTCCCCTATTTATTATTATTATTATTATTAATTTTGAGATGGAGTCTCACTCTATTGTCCAGGCTGGAGTGTACTGGTGCAATCTCAGCTCACTGTGACCTCCGCCTCTGGGGTTCAAGCAATTCTCCTGCCCCAGCCTCTGGAGTAGCTAGGACTACAACCACGTGCCACCAACCCTGGCTTTTTTTTTTTTTTTTTTAAGTAGGGATGAGATTCACCATGTTGGCCAGGCTGGAATCAAACTCCTGACCTAAAGTGATCCTCCCGTCTCAGCTTCCCAAAGTACTGGGATTACAGGCACACGCCACCCTACCCAGCTGATTTTTTTGTTGTTGTTGTATTTTCAGTAGAGTCAGGGTTTCACCATGTTGACCAGGATGGTCTCGATCTCTTGACCTCGTGATCCACCTGCCTCGGCCGTTTTATTTTCTTTACAGCATGTATCACCTTTTGAACTTTTTAAAAACAGTTTGGGCCAAGCGCGGTGGCTCATGGCTGTAATCCCAGCACTTTGGGAGGCTGAGGCAGGAGGATCACAAGGTCAGGAGTTCGAGACTAGCCTGGCCATCATGGTGAAGCCTCGTCTCTACTGAAAAAAAAAATACAAAAATTAGCTGGGTGTGTGGTACATGCCTGTAATCCCAGCTACTTGGGAGGCTGAGGCAGGAGAATCGTTTGAACCTGGGAGGAGGAGGTTGCAGTGAGCCGACATCGGGCCATTGCACTCCAGCCTGGGTAACAGGGGGAGACTCCGTCTTAAAAAACAAAAACAAACAAAAAACCCAGTTTGTTACCCCAATAAACATGAATGCCCACCACAGAGAAAGACAGATATGGAAATAAATCATGGAAGTGTGAAAAGTGCAGTTATCTTCTGCTTCTCTTGGTCCAATACACCCATACACATAAAGTGTCCCAGAATTAGAAATACGTCATTAGAGAGTTAAAGATGGTCGCGGGTCCAAGTCACCTCATCCAATGGTCTGGCTCCTGGTGGGACCAAGACTGTAGTCAATTCCAGCACAATAGAGAAATTCCACTTGCTTTCCTTCTTTTTTTGTATTCTTGCTGTATTGAGCACACAGTAGGTGCTGCGAAAATTCCCGCTGACAGACATTGATAAACTGCTTTCGTGACACAGGTTGGCAGATAGGGAATGAAGTTACTGAGTGGAGACGACTCCGGGTGGAGCGATACCTTTGGCTACAGTGATTCAACGGCTTGCGGCCGTACAGTACCCTCTTCTCTGGGCCCCTTTTATCTTGTAATCTTTTTGCACTTAAGTTGATACGTGAAATAGAGACTTACTTGCAATCGTGATCATAACTGTGTAAACAGTGTCTGTGTTCTTTAGCAATTGGGATACCGTACGGACTTAAAAGTGGCTAACTTAAGAAGCGGCGCTGTGGATGATTTTGTTTGCAAGGTGTTTCATTTTTACTACGTTTTCGCAGTAAGTTATTATACAAAGCTAATGATGCACGATGCACAGATCATTTCAGGCTACTCTCTGCAGAAAAGGCACCTCGGGGAGCTGACAGTTTGTTTTGTTTTGTATTGAATGTAAAGTCCACGGCAGACCTAAATCCCTTACAAGGAACAGGGTCTCATCGTTGTGCAGCTTAGAAATCCAGGGAAAAGCGTCAGACGAGCCATGGGCTCCCTACATTCACCTGAGAGCACCTTCTAACCGTATTCTCGAACCTCAGAGAATCTTCCTAAATTCCCTTTCTGGAGTCCCCGCCCTCTGCTTGTCACCGTAGTGCGTCAAAGGACCGTAGTCGTCACTGGAGGGAAAAAAATGCGTCGCGCGAGATTCTGCGACGGGATTCGGAAGTTAGGGAACAGCCGCGGCGCAAGCGCACTGGCCTCACAACCCCGGGCGGCACGCGGGTAGGTAGGCTAGAGCCTAGAGGAGGGGAGCAGAGCGTGCTGGGGTCTTTTTTCGCTCTCCGCGCAGTGCGTGGGTCAGCGGATCCGTGGAGGTGCGGAGCCTGACTCGGCCTCCCCGGCTCGCGCGTGAGTGCAGCGGGAGCCCTTCTGTTCCTCCACGAGGTGGAGGAGTGCAGCGGGCTTGCACCCCAGTGTCGGGACGTGAGCTCTTGATCCTCATTTCCTCCTAACGGTGCCCCCCACGCATACACTCCAGTCCCCCCGAGAGTTGATCTTCGCCCCTCGGCGCGCCCCTCCTCACCGGCCCCTCCCACCGGCCCCCCGTTTCCGCCGGCTTGCTACTGCCTAGCTCGCGGTCCGTAGTCGGCTTCGTCCCTGGGGTCCCTGCTTGGGGGCGGAGAAGATGGCTGGAGGACGTCTGCTGTTGGGGGGCGACTTCCTGTCGCCGCCGCCGCTGCCCCCCCTCCCGCCGCCGCCGCTGCCGCCCCTCCCGCCGCCCCCGCCCGAGCCAGTGCTGGAGCAGTGGCGCTATAGCCACGAAAGTGACTGGCAGTGGGCTCTGCGGCGCAGCTTCATCTGTCGGCACCTGCACAGCTATCCCGGGGCTGCCCTCGACCAGCTCCTCGCGCTCTCCGCCGCCTGGACCAACCACGTCTTCCTGGGCTGCAGGTGAGAAAGGTGTAGAGTTCGGGTTAGGGACGAAAGTAAGAAATCGGTGATGGGGGATCGGGTTAGGGACGGCGGTGGAGGGATCGATGATGGTGGTTGGGATAGGGACGGGGGCGGGATGAGGAGGATAGCTTGGAGGCTGGACATTTGGAGGTGCTGGAGGGCACTAGAGGGATCACTATTGGCCTGGGGGTGGGGTGGCCGACTGTGGTGGCTCGGCATGACATAACAGCTAGGAGGGTGCAGAGATCGCAGGAGCGGCCTCTCCAGGACCAGGGATGGAGATAAAGCAGCGCCTAGAAGAGCATTATTGAGAGGTGGTCGTTGTGGTTGGTGGTGGTATTAGAGGACGTGGGAAATGATGAATAGCAGTATCTCTGACCTGCGTAGGGCCTTCCAAGGATGCGGTATCCGCAGAGAATATATTTGACAGTTGGGGTTTTGAGGGAAGGGCGAAGGGACCCCACCGTTCTAATCCTAGTCTCCTCCTTGACCACTCTTTTTCCATCCCCCTTAAATAAAATACCCTCCTCTACTTGCAGCCCCCTAGCAGGGTCTTACTGTCTTCTCCTGGGGAGGTGGTACGTATCAGCTCTCCGATCCGCAGCAGTGTCAGCCTTGCTTGTAGATTTGCGCATAATGTGTCTGGACTCAAACAAAGAAATGGATATATCTACTGTAAAAATGGATTGCCCTCTTTTTACCCTAAAGGGGATCAGAAGGATTAGCATTTGGCTCTGAGTGAGGTTTTCGGTGTGTGTGTGAGTGTGGTGGCAGTGGGGGTGCCTGTCTGTTTGTTTTTCCCCCTCTTTCCTAGAACCTGGTGACGTTCTGAACAGGCCTCTTTAAAGCTCTTTGCATTCAATGGAGACTGCAGTATGGTTCCAACGCAGTTTTTTTTTTTTTTTCCCAAATAGGCTACTTGGACCTCTGTCCTTCACAACCTTTAAATTGGCCCTTTACTGGACTAGTCATTCCTTTGATAGACTGGGAGACTACTTCTTTTGACATTCCTGCAATCATAGTCAGGTTTTTTTTTTTTATCGGGAAGGATAAAAAATTCTGGAATATGATCAGGTCAGTTTTGGCCAATTCAGTTCCAGGAGTAACTGTAACAGCTGTAGAGAAATAGGATTATCTACTCCTGCTCTTAATTATTGAACATGGCATTCAGTGTGATATACTTTGCTCTCATCACAGAAATGTATTTTTCTGTCTTCTCTAGGTTAGCATAATTTCTACCTCTAGAGATAATGATTATTTTGTGGGAGGAACTGGTTACAACTGAGGAAGCCTTAGTTTTTAAACAAGTCACATAAATCTACTTACCTTTGCCTAACAATATTGTTCTTGAGTTCAAAAGTTACCTTTATCCTATAACCATAAGTCTCTATAGTATCACAGAAGGCTGTCAGGAATCTGAATCCTTAACATAAAATAAAATAAAAACAAAAACTTAGGAAGAAGGGTAACCATCCTTTTTTTAAATAGTAAATCTTACCTTCCCACCAGAATGTAAGCTCCCCTGGGGAAGGGATTTTGCTTTCTTGTTTACACCTTTATCCTCAGTGCCTAGAAGATTGCCTGCTAAATAATAGCAATAAATGTGCGTGGAGTGAATGGATGTGTACAGCTTTATGATGTACAACACATTTTCAATATTTATTATCTCATTTCCTACAACACCTTTGGGTATTAGGTGGTGTCTCGTTTTTACTGCTAAATTGATGGAGGACAAGAAGTTAAGTCCAAGTCCCACAGCTGGGGCTAGGATCCAGGGCTTCTGATGCCCAGACTAATGCTCTTTCCACTGAGCCACAGCTGCCATATTTGGGAAGGATGTATCATGAATGAAAGCAAGTAACTGACATAAGCCACATCATTATATCATTATTATCTCAGGATTTAATTCCAAGAACAACACCCTTGTACATAATCAGGGCATTAAAAACACAAAGTAGGCCAATAGTAGTTGGTGTTAAAGGCTCAAGCATTGCAGGCTGTTGTGTGTGCACACAGGTGCATCTGTGAATAGTATGTATGCTATAGTTATCTTGTTACATTGTAGCTAAGTCAGTTTAGTTAATACAAGAATTGCCATTACATTATCAAATAGCTTAATTGAAAATTAATGTTTGCATTGTATCTGATAGCTTCCATATAGGAGAAAGGGAAGGGCCAATGAAGAATCTTGGAAGCTAGGGACCAAGTGCAGTCTTCCATTTTAGATGGGCTTTATGTTACCTCTCATCTTCAGGTGGGTAAAACTTGTGTTCCAATACTTGATGTTAATGTAGATGTTGGAAGAGTTCTTGTTTTCTGTGACAGAATACTCTTCTCTCAAGTGAACTGCAGAATATGTGGTGAAATAGCTCTTTCTACATTTCAGTTATTAATCTTGTTAATTTTTTGTTGTTGTTGCTCAGGCTGGAATGCAGTAGAATAATCTTAGCTCACTGCAAACTCCACCTCCCAGGTTCAAGCAGTTCTCATGTCTCAGCCTCCTGAGTAGCTGGGATTGCAGGTATGCGCCACCACAGGCTAATTTTTGTACTTTTGGTAGAGATGGAGTTTTGCCATGTTGGCCAGGCTGGTCTCGAACTCCTGGGCTCGATTGATCCTCCCACCTCAGCTTCCCAAAGTGCTGCGATTATAGGAGTGAGTCACTGCACCTGGCATTAAATTGTTGATTTGTTGCTCAAGGTATATTACTTGACTTTCAGAACAGGCTGTGAACAATAGCAAAAAGGAAATTCCTTGCTCTTTTTTCCCTCTGGCAAAATGTTTTGTGTTCCATTTTACTTGGGGCTGAAATAAACTCCTAGGTCAAATAAATATTTGAAAATTCCTTCATCATAAGACCAAGCCAGGAGGAACTCAGATGTGCAGGGAAACAGACCATATTTCATTGCTTTTGGTGATGGTGGCAATTTCCACAGAACAAATTTGAACATCTTGACTCTAACTGGGGTTTTCAAACTTAAATACACATCAAAATCACCTGTTAGGCTTGTTAAAACACAGATTGCTGGGTCCCAGCCCCAGGGTTTCTGATTTGGTAAGTCTGAGGTGCTGCCTCAGAATTTGCATTTTTGACAAGTTCCCAGGTGATACTGATGTTGCTTATCCAGAGAGCAGCACTCTCAGAACCACTGCCTTATAGGATAAAATAAAACAGCGTCTTCCAGTTTGTTTTTTAATCATTTTTCCCCCTCGGTGTCCAGGCAACCACAAAGTTCAAATGGCTGAAATTATTTCTCTTCGTTTTTTCATTTGTCTGTTTTGTACAAGTAAACAGCTTACCAAGAATTTTTTCAGCAAGCAGTTTCTAGGATATGTCTTGTGGCTCGTGAAAAATTAGTTCAGTTTTCTGACCAACTACATCAACAGCACTTAAATAATCGTACATATAAATGCCTAAAGAACTGTCATTTTTACTTAAAAATTGTAGTGTCTCCATATTTAATAAATCAGTTTGATTAACTGGGGGCATTCAGTTTTCCAGTCGTTGTTGATCAATAAAATTAGAAGGAGAATCCTGGCCTACTATTCACCTTTCATGAGAAGTTAATTAATAGAGAAACTATACCTTAAAATGAAACCAGCTTTGCTTCCTTATTTGTCTCTTCCTGGTTGATACAAGACTGGTATTTGGAAGGTAGATGCTGGCTGAGATGTTACAAAACTGCACATAGTAGGGAAAGTGTATAAATCACTAGCTAATGAAATGAGTGTGGGAGCTTTTGAAAGATTTATCAGT
The DNA here is from genome assembly GCF_049354715.1 of Callithrix jacchus. Lineage (NCBI taxonomy): Eukaryota > Metazoa > Chordata > Mammalia > Primates > Cebidae > Callithrix > Callithrix jacchus. Next base: position 115,503,692 of record NC_133524.1, on the reverse strand, counting down.
AATCCGGGTGTATGTTATTCACTTATGATGTCAGGAGTCTTTTTTTTTTTTTTTTAATAGACAGTCTCCCTGTGTGGCTCAGGCTGATCTCGAACTCCTAAGCTCAAGTGATCCACTCGCCTTGGCCTCCCAAAGTGCTGGAATTACAGGAGTGAGCCACTGCGTCTGGCCTGAGTCCTTTCCTTGTCTTTTCTTTCTTTTTTTTTTTTGAAACAGCCTTGCTCTGTCACCCAGGCTGAAGTGCAATGGTGGGATCTTGGCTCACTACAACCTCCACTCCTGGATTCAATTGATTCTCCTGCCTCCGCCTTCTGAGTAGCTGGGATTACAGGCATGCACCAACACACCCAGCTAATTTTGTTTGTATTTTTAGTAGAGACGGGGTTTCACCATGTTGGCCAGGCTGGTCCTGACCTCAGGTGATCCACCCACCTTGGCCTCCCAAAGTGCTGGGATTACAGGTGGGAGCCATTACGCCCAGCTCCGGCCCGATTCTCATGAGTAGTTGTTGTTGTTGTTGTTTTAGTTTTCCTTATGAATAGTTTTGAATAAACAATTTTATACTTGGAAACCTTAATCTTTGCTTAATTTTCAAAGCTTGGGTTTTTTATTTGAACTTAGTAGAACAGTTTAATATATTTTTTTAAAGTTTTAAGGCTGGCATGGTGGCCTGTGCCTGCAATCCCAGCACTTTGGGAGGCCAAGGCGAGTAGATCACTTGAGATCAGGAGTTTGAGACCAGCTTGGCCGACATGGTGAAACTCTGTCTCTACTGGGCATGGTGGCACATGCTTGTATTCCCAGCTACTCGGGAGGCTGAGGCGGGAGAATCTCTTGAACCTAGGAGACAGGGATTGCAGTGAGCTGAGATTGTGCCACTGCACTTTAGCTTGGGCAACAGAGCAAGAGTCCATCTCAAAAAAAAATTTTGTAAGCAACTGTTAGTGAATATTTATTAAATTTCAGCTGCCATTGTATATTATAGTGGCTTATGTTATTCATAGGTATGCATATATGTGTACCTGTTTTGTGTCCAGAGATGTAAAGCTTATGAAGACAGATGTTTTTTGCTCATTAGAACCATCTTTTTATGTGCTAGTGGGACAGTTGAGTCACATCCTGGTTTCTAAAAGCTTGGTATAATACAGCTACTTCTGAGAACCCTAAGACCTCAAAGAATTTTTTTTTTCTTTTTCTTTTGAGACAGTCTTGCTCTGTCGCCCAGGCTGGAGTGCAGCCACGTGATCTTGACTCACTGTAACCTCTGCCTCCTGGGTTCAGGTGATTCTCCTGCCCTGCCTCAGCCTCCTGAGTAGCTGGGATTACAAGCATGTTCCACCAAGACTAGCTAATTTTTGTATTTTTTTTTTTTTTTTAGTAGAGAGGGGGTTTTAGCATGTTGGCCAGGCTGGTCTTGAACTCCTAGCCTCAGGTGATCCGCCCACCTTGGCCTCTCAAAGTGCTGGGATTACGGGCATGAGCCATCACACCTGGCATGATTTTCTTTTTTAAGCGTTGCTAAAGGGTAATTTAGCAGACTAAAATATATAGTACACATGCATCTTAAAAAATTACTATATTAGATTTGCCTCAATGATATCTTACATTTTATTCAATAATATGAATACTGTATAGCCATTAAAACTCATGTGGTAGGCTGGGCGCGGTGACTCACACCTATAATCCCAGCACTTTGGGAGGCCGAGGCGGGCAGATCATGAGGTCAAGAGATCGAGACCATCCTGGCCAACATGGTGAAACCCCGTCTCTACTAAAAAAATACAAAAATTAGCTGGGCATGGTGGCACGTGCCTGTAGTCCCAGCTATTGGGGAGGCTGAGGCAGAATTGCTTAAACCCGGGAGGCAGAGGTTGCAGTGAGCCGAGATCATGCCACTGCACTCCAACCTGGTGCCTGAGCAAGACTGTCTCAAAAAAAACAAAAAATTTGGTAATGATGTGGAGAAAAGGCTTATGATACAGTAAATTAAAAACCCCACCAGATTTCAAATCAACATAGATGCCCTGATAGTGATGGGGAATTATGGGAAAGACAGAAAAAGGAATAAAAAACCGTAACATGTTGATGAAGTTATCACTGGTTGGAGTTATTATTTTTGAGACAGGTTCTCATTCAGTCACCCAAGCTGGTGTACAGTGGTGTGATCACAGCTCACTGTAGCCTCAACCTCCTGGGCTCAAGTGATTCCAGTAGCTGGGATTGCAGCCATAGGCCACATTGCCCAGCCTTTGTTTTGTTTTGTTTCTTTGGTAGAGACAGGGTCTTGCAATGTTGCCTAGGCTGGTCTCAAACTCCTGGGCTCACGTGATATCCTCTTGCCTTGGTTTCCCAAAGTGTTAGGATTACAGGCATGAGCCACTGCTCCCGGCCAGTGGTTGGGAATGTAGGTGCTTTTCTTGGTTGATTTTCTAAAATTCCCCATGTTAAAGGGTTACTTTAAACACACTATTAAAAAATAGACTATGGAACAACCGAGTAGTAAAAGCTTTACTGCCTTGGTTTACTTTAAATGTGTGGTACCACTTCTTTATCTTTGGATAGCTACTCTGAATAATTGTAGAATCCTCGTCTTATTAAACACTCTAGATTCGTATTTACATTGTTCTTTGAATAGTCAAATGTTTGTTAGGTACCATATGGTCTTTTTCATTATTGTTCAGACTGTTTGGTCTTCTTCAGTATTATGACTTTCTAGCAAAGGACGTAGAACTGTGTCAGCAACCTACGCAAAGACTTTTTTTTTTTTTTGAGACGGAGTCTCTGTCACTAGGCTGGAATGCAGTGGCATGATCTTGGCTCACTGCAACCTCTGCCTCCTGGGTTCAAGCAATTATACCTCAGCTTCCCAAGTAGCTGGGATTATAAGCATACGCCACCATGACCAGCTAAGTTTTGTATTTTTAGTAGAGATGGGGTTTCACCATGTTGGCCAGGATGGTCTCGATCTCCTGGCCTTGTGATCCGCCCACCTCAGCCTCCCAAAATGCTAGGATTACAGGTGTGAGCCACTGCACCCAGCCACAAAGACTTATTTTAATGGCCTATGGGTAAAGTTGAATTTTGTGGCAAATGTAATGAATAGGGTACAGTAAGTAGCTAGAATAATTACTGATGCTGGAAGAAACCTGAGAAAAGTGAGCATGAATGAGCCCTAACTGCATCATACCGTAAGACATATATGCCGTTTGCAGTTGTACACTATACTTGGGATCAGGCCCTAACTGAAGGTCTAGAGAAAATTGACTGGAATTCAAGGTGAGTTGCCTGGTTGTAGGGCCACTTTTGATAACAGGTGTGGGATTACCAGTTTAAGATTTGTAGACTCATCTCATTTTCCTACTCTTTATCTCATACTTGAGAAATTAGACTCCCAAATTTGACCAGAAGTGATATGTAGAATGTATGGGTTTTTAAAAAAATTTTGTTGTTGTTGTTATTATTATTATTATTTGAGATAGAGTCTCACCCTTGTCATCCAGCTTGGAGTGCCATGGTTTTGGCTCACTGCAACCTCTGCCTCCTGGGTTCACGCGATTCTCCTGCCTCAGCCTCCCAAGTAGCTAGGATTACAGGCGCCCGCCACCATGCCCGGCTAATTTTTGTATTTTTAGTAGAGACGGGGTTTCACCATGTTGGCCAAACTGGTCTTGAACTTCTGACCTTAGGTGATCTGCCCGTCTTAGCCTCCCAAAGTGCTGGGATTACAGGTGTGAGCCACTGCGCCCGGCCATGTTGTGTTTTCGACTGTGCTTTCTGGTGTTCAGATAAGACTAAATGAAAATAAAATTAGTCTTGGTATTTAAATATTTGTGCTAGCTGTAGCAGCAGCAATTGTCAATGGGAAGTGCAGGTTACAACTGAGCCAGCTTCCAGCAATCTGTCAGGGAGGCCACCGTGCTTTGACTTCTGCTTTGCTTTGAGCAAGACATGATGGGTGTGGAACCTGTTTTACTGAACATGGAAAATGTTACCCTTCTTCTAGTTCAGAACTGACTCCTGTAAAGGCGTGATAGTTACTCATTTTCAGAACTTTCTTCCCAAATGCTACCAGGAATCCCTTTTTTGGTGCTAGGCTGGGAAGGCTCTGAAGGTAGGAAGGGAGAGCAGATAACTGTGATAACAGACACTTTACTTGAGCTCATGTTCCTGTTTCTCTGCAGTAAAATGTTATTCTATCAAGCAGCCAATCTGCTTCATAAGGAGCTTTTTTTTTCTTTTTTCTTTTTTTTTTTAAAGAAAGAGGATCTCAGCCAGGCTTGGTGGCTCATGCCTGTAATCCTAGCACTTTGGGAGGCCAAGGCGGGCGGATTACCTGAGAGCAGGAGTTCAAGACCAGCCTGGCCAATATGGAGAAACCATGCCTCTACTAAAAATACAAAATTAGCTGGGCGTGGTGGAACATGCCTATAATTCCAGCTACCTGGGAGGCTGAGGCAGGAGAATTTGCTTGAACCCAGGAGGTGGAGGTTGCAGTGAGCTGATATCAGGCCACTGCACTCCAGCCTGGGAGACAGAGCAAGACTCCAACTTAAAAAAAAAGAAGAGACAGGGTCTCACTCTGTGACCCATGCTGCAGTGGTGTGATCACAGCTTACTGCAGCCTTGACCTTCCCAGCTGAAGTGATCCTCCCACCTTAGCCTCTCAAGTAGCTGGGACCACAGGCATGGGTCACCATGCTTGGCTAAGTTGTTTGTTTGTTTGTTTGTTTTTGTAATGATGGTGTTACGCCATGTTGCCCAGGCTGGTCTTGAACTCCTGGCTTCAAGTGATCTGTCCACCTCCACCTTTCAAAGTGTTGGGATTACAGGCATGAACTACCGTGCCCAGCCAGGAGCCATTTTTAAAATTGTATATTTTAAAGCTTTGTCTTAAATTTTTCAAACACACCACAAAGTAGAAAAGAGTTTAATGAATCCCATGTACCCATCACTCAGCAGTCATCAATAGTCTGCCACACTACCCTTCTTCCTTCATCTATTCTGCCCTAGCTTTTTGTGGGGGATAGTCTGGAGTATATTTTTTAAAATCCTGACATCATTGCACCTGTACATTTGTCAGTATTCGTCTGTATCAGATAAGAATTTTTAAAAATAGTCACCATACCATTATTCATATTCAACAAATTAACAGTAATGTCTTTTGTTTTGTTTTGTGTTTTTGTTTTGAGACGGAGTTTTGCTCTTGTTGCCCAGGCTGGAGTGCAATGGCACAATCTCGGCTCACCGCAACCTCCGCCTACCAGGTTCAAGCGATTCTCCTGCCTCGGCCTCCTGAGTAGCTGGGATTACAGGCATGCGCCACCACGCCAGGCTAATTTTGTATTTTTAGTAGAGACGGGGTTTCTCCATGTTGGTCAGGCTGGTCTAGAACTCCCGACCTCAGGTGATCCGCCTGCGTCAGCCTCCCAAAGTGCTGGGATTACAGGCATGAGCCACCGCACCCGGCCAATTAACGGTAATTTCTTTAAAATCACCCAATGCCTATTTCATGTTCAGTTTTCTTCATTTGTCTCAAATGTCTTTTTACAGATCGTTTGATTCATTCATGATACAAAGTGTATACAATGTATTTGATTGATCAGTCTCCTCTAACCTGTAACCATTCCCTCTTCCTTTTATTTTCATTCTACAGTATTTATTTGATGAGGAAACCGGGCTGTCACATACTGTTCCCTCATTCTGGAGTTGGATGGTTCCATTCTTGTGGTGGTGCACGTGTTTCTGGGAGTCATGAACTTGATTAGGTTCAGGTTCAATTCTTTGGAGAGCTGTAATGCTTTCTAGATAGCGCCCTGTATATCCTATTGTATCACATTGGGGGGTAACATGTTTGGTTGTCCCAGTTTTAGTGATAATAAGAGGATAAAGTCCTCCATCAACTTTTTTAACTGAAATTTTTCTTGAGATAATTATAGATTCACATGTAATTGTAAGAAATAATACAAAGAAAAAAAAAAAGAAATAATACAAAGAGATGGCCGGGTGTGGTGGCTCATGCTTGTAATCCCAGCACTTTGGGAGGCTGAGGCTGGCAGATCACCTGAGATCAGGAGTTCGACCCCAGCCTGGCCAACATGATAAGACCCTGTCACACTTAAAATACAAAAATTAGCCCTGCAGGGTGGTGCATGCCTGTAGTCTGAGCTACTCAGGAGACTGAGGCAGGAGAATCACTTGAATCCAGGAGGCAAAAGTTGCAGGAAGCCGAGATCGAACCACTGCACTCCAGCCTGGGCGAGAGAGCGAGAGTCTTTCTCAAAGAAAAAAAAAAGTTTGTTCCTTTTTGTCCCCAGTAGTGTTTCATATTGTATGTGGACCAGAATCTAATAATTCACCTGTTGAAGGACGTCTGGGCTGATTGTAGTTTTGGGCTGTTACAAATAAAGCTGCCATGAACATTCATGTACAGGTTTTTGTGTGAACGTAAGTTCTCAATTCTCTGGAATAAATGTCTGAGAGTGTAATTGCAATTCCCGGATCAAGTAGTAACTGATGTTTGTTTTTTTGTATGTTTGTTTTATTTTTGAGACAGAGTTTTGCTCTTGTTGTCCCAGCTAGAGTACAATAGCACCATCTCGGCTCACCACAACCTCTGCCTCCCAGGTTCAAGCAGTTCTCCTGCCTCAGCCTCCCAAGAAGCTGGGATTACAGGCATGCACCACCACACCCGGCTAATTTTGTATTTTTAGTAGAGATGGAGTTTCTCCATGTTGGTCAGGCTGGCCTTGAACTCCCGACCTCAGGTGATCCGCCTGCCGCGGCCTCCCAAAGTTCTGGGATAACAGTCGTGAGCCACAGCACCTGGCCTGATGTTTGCTTTTATAAGAAACTAACAAACTGTTTTCCAAAGTGACCGTACCATTCCCACCAGCAATGTCTGAGTGATCCAGTTTCTCCTCATTTTTGTCAGCATTTGGTATTGTCACTATTTTTTATTTTGACCATTCTAATAGGTGTATAGTGATACCTCATTGTGGTTTTAAATTGCATTTCCCTGGTGGCTAGTGATGAACATTGTTTCATGTGCTTATTTGCAATCTGTCTATCCTCTCTGGTGAAATATTTTGTTCATGTCTTTCGTTCATTTTTTAATTTGATTTTTTTTCTATTGAGTTTCAGATACTAGTCTTGTCAAGTATGCGGTTTACAAATATTTTCTCCCAGTCTGCAGCTTGACTTTTCGTGCTCTTCACAGTGTTTGTGAATAGCAAAACTTTTTACTTTTTTTTGAGATGAAATCTTGCTCTCTCACCCAGACTGGAGTACAGTGGCACAATCTCAGCTCACTGCAACCTCCGCCTGCTGGGTTCGAACAATTCTCCTGCCTCAGCCTCCCAAGTAGCTTGGACTACAGGTGTGTACCACCATGCCCAGCTAATTTTTTTTCTATTTTTGTAGAGATGGGGTTTTGCCATGTTGGCCAGGCTGGTTTCTCACTCCTGTCCTCAAGTGATCTGCCCACCTTGGCCTCCCAAAGTGCTGGGATTACTGGAGTGAGCCACTGTGCCCAGCCAAAACTTTTTAATTTTAATGCAGTCCATTTTTATCAGCAGTTTCTTTATGGATCATGCTTTTGGCTTCAGGCCTAAGAACTATTTGCCTAGCCCTAGATCCTGCAGATTTTCTTTGTTGTTTTTTTTTTTTAATAAATGTTTTATAGTTTTACATTTAGGTTTATAATGCATTTTGAGTTAGTTTTGTGTAAGGTGTGAGGTTTATTTTAGATTGTAGATGTCCTTCCTCTGTTGAATCACCTTGGCACTTTTGTCAGTACTCAATTGAAAATATTTGCATGGGTCTGATTGTCAGCTCTCCACCATTAGCTTTTCACCTAATAGGTTTAGCAGCCATTGATAATCTTTTTTTTTTTTTTTTTTTTTTTTGAGAGGGAATCCCACTCTGTTGCCCAGGCTGGAGTGCAGTGGTGTGATCTCAGCTCACTGCAGCCTCCACCTCCCAAATTCAAGCAATTCTCCTACTTTAGCCTCCTAAGTAGCTGATATTACAGGTGCCTACCACCACGCTTGCGTAATTTTTGTATTTTTAGTAGAGATGGGGTTTCACCATGTTGGCCAGTCTCGAACTCCTGACCTCAAGTGATCACCTGCCTCGGCCTTTCAAAGTGCTGAGATTACAGGCATGAGCCACCATGCCCGGTTTGATGATGGTTTTTTATTTTATTATGGGTTACAGAATGGTAGTAGTTCATGATTCCTTCATTTATTAGCTGGAATGCTTCTCCAAAAGACATTCTCCTGATCAGCTCTGTGGTTGCTCTGAGGTACAGTTTTTACAGGAAAATACAGGATAAATGTTTGCTTTCTTCCTTTCATATATACCTGTTTGCAGAATAATGACATGGTTCCTTCCATCCTCCAAAGGTGACCAATAATAATTTCTAAGTATCATTATGAACATTATGGCTCACTTTGCCAGTAGGAGTCTGTTCAGATTGGCTTCTGAGTCCATTTGACACAACTCCTTTGATCTTTGACAGTTTCCTTGTTTTTAGGTGCAAGATTTTTCAGGCTCACCTTAGACACTTCCTGCCACATGCTTAGAATCAACCATTTCTCTAAGGACCTTCATTCCATTTCACGAGAAATTATAGAGACCACAATCAAAACAAATCATGAATTTATACTGATACTTTCAATTCAAATGAAAGACATTTTTACTATAATTTCTTGAGTTTATATTTCTGTGTCTTCTGCTGAAAAATCTTGATTCCTAATTAGTAACATAATTATTCATTCGATAATGAATTGGTAAATATTTTAGGGCCGATTCTTTGGTTTTATAGCCAAGATACCCTGTTGATAAAGTCTTGTGGGAGCAATTATAAGACTGGCTTATTTAGGAGCTTTGTAAAAAGACATCCCTACCTGTTTTAACTGTAGATTATATTAACTTAAATAGGTACAGCCCACGCTTGATGGAAAAAATTCTCCAAATGGCTGAAGGTATTGATATTGGGGAGATGCCTTCATATGATCTGATGCTGCCCAAGTCTTCCAAAGGTCAAAAACGCCACCTCTCAACATGTGATGGTGAGTATACTTGTTTCTGAAAGGTGGGATTTCAAGAAACAACATGGCTTTAAAAAATGATATGAGTGTGGTATATCATTTTAAATAACATTGGTAACATTAGTTCTTACACATGTAAAAGGGTTTTAGCTTTTAGTTATTTACAGTTTTTTGAGGATGCTAAATAGAATTGAAAACTAAGAATACTGAAATCCTGCACTCCTTGAAGTTTATGCCATGGAACCTCCCTCTAACTAGAATCTTATATTGTGATCACTTGAGCATCTAAGTCACTAAATCCTCTTGGATGGGTCCGGGATGGATGAGCTTTCTACTGAGCAGTTATAGGAAGGAAGCCCTAGTGTCTGGTATAGCCTCATCTGAGTTCTTCCATAGCTTTAAATTTGGCATCTCCCCTAAATCATTAGTGTCCAGCTGTTGTTCTAGAAATAAAATAGAGCAAAAACCCTTTTGTGATGAATGGGTCAGAACTGAGGTTTTGAAGTTTAAAACCTTTGGAATCTTTTGATAATTCTTTTTTTTTTTTTGAGTTTTAGTCACAACTATGTAAAGCACCATCATAGAGTCACTCACTTCTGATACAAAAGAGAAAGGCTTTGTAACTGCCTCTGGTCATCATTTCTCTTGCATTAGAGCCATCTGTTTCCATTTGTAGTCCTTAAGTGAGCTTTTCAGCACGGGTGGTATGAGATTGTACTGGAACAATCTTCCAGTTCACTTCACCTTCCAGCACAGGGTGAAGAGTGTATTTCACCTGTGCTTTAGCTCATTTGATGCAAAAGCATCTACCAGTCATGTGTGGTGGTGACCTGAATACTTGACTCAATGGTATATTTTCTATCAAAGGTCTTCCCTTACATGTGGAAAGATAGGGAGCATCCCTCCTTATGCTGGAATCTTAAATTGATAATTGAGTCCCTTCACCCAAATGACATGAAATTTTTGTGATGGGAAGTATCTCGTACCAACAATGCAGCTTGCAAATAATATGGTTGGTACTATTTTCCTGCTTGGTTCTTTTGAAATATTCCCATTTTAATGAATTGTAAATTTCACTCATTCTATAGGTCAAAATCCTCCTAAAAAGCAAGCCGGTTCCAAATTCCATGCGAGACCTCGTTTTGAGCCTGTACATTTTGTAGCTAGTAGTTCAAAAGATGAAAGACAGGAAGATCCTTATGGCCCTCAAACAAAAGAGATAAATGAACAAACACATTTTGCCAGCATGCCAAGAGACGTCTACCAAGATTATACTCAAGACTCTTTCAGTATACAAGATGGGAATTCTCAGTATTGTGATTCATCAGGATTCATTTTCACAAAAGACCAGCCTGTAACAGCCAACATGTATTTTGACAGTGGGAACCCCGCCCCAAGCAGCACATCACAGCAGGCAAATTCTCAGTCAACTCCTGAGCCTTCACCATCACAGACATTTCCTGAGTCCGTGGTAGCCGAGAAGCAGTATTTTATTGAAAAATTAACAGCGACTATCTGGAAGAATCTTTCTAATCCAGAAATGACTTCTGGATCTGATAAAATTAATTACACATACATGTTAACTCGTTGTATTCAGGCATGTAAGACAAATCCTGAGTATATATATGCTCCTTTAAAGGAAATTCCTCCTGCCGACATCCCCAAAAATAAAAAACTTCTAACTGATGGCTATGCTTGTGAAGTTAGATGCCAAAATATCTACTTAACTACAGGTTATGCTGGCAGCAAGAATGGGTCCAGGGATCGAGCTACTGAGCTAGCTGTAAAACTCTTGCAGAAACGTATTGAAGTTAGAGTTGTCCGGCGGAAATTCAAGCATACGTTTGGAGAGGACCTTGTGGTGTGTCAGATTGGCGTGCCCTCCTATGAATTTCCTCCAGCTTTGAAACCACCAGAGGACCTGGTGGTGCTGGGTAAAGATGCTTCCGGGCAGCCAATTTTTAATGCTTCCGCCAAACACTGGACCAATTTTGTCATTACAGAAAATGCAAATGATGCAATTGGTATCCTTAACAATTCTGCCTCATTCAACAAGATGTCAGTTGAATACAAATATGAGATGATGCCAAATCGCACATGGCGTTGTCGAGTGTTTTTACAAGATCACTGCTTAGCTGAAGGTTATGGAACCAAGAAAACAAGTAAACATGCAGCTGCCGATGAGGCTTTGAAAATTCTTCAAAAAACACAGCCCACTTACCCATCTGTCAAAAGTTCACAGTGCCATACAGGCTCTTCACCCAGAGGATCTGGAAAGAAGAAAGATATAAAGGATCTTGTGGTTTACGAGAATTCTTCCAATCCCGTATGCACGCTGAACGACACAGCTCAGTTTAACCGAATGACAGTTGAGTATGTCTATGAAAGGATGACAGGCCTCCGCTGGAAATGCAAAGTGATTCTAGAGAGCGAAGTAATTGCAGAAGCAGTTGGGGTGAAGAAAACTGTCAAATATGAAGCTGCCGGGGAAGCTGTGAAAACCCTCAAAAAGACCCAGCCAACTGTTATTAACAACTTGAAGAAAGGAACTGTTGAAGATGTGATTTCAAGAAATGAAATTCAGGGCCGCTCAGCAGAGGAGGCTTATAAACAGCAAATCAGAGAAGATAACATCGGAAATCAGCTGCTGAGAAAGATGGGTTGGACGGGTGGTGGTTTAGGTAAATCTGGTGAGGGCATACGGGAGCCTATCTCAGTCAAAGAGCAGCATAAGCGGGAGGGGCTTGGTCTGGATGTAGAGAGGGTGAATAAAATTGCCAAGAGAGATATTGAACAGATCATCAGAAACTATGCCCGCTCTGAGAGCCACACAGATTTGACTTTTTCTAGAGAGCTGACTAATGACGAACGGAAGCAAATACATCAGATTGCTCAGAAGTATGGTCTTAAGAGTAAGTCTCATGGGGTGGGCCATGATAGGTACCTGGTGGTAGGTAGAAAAAGACGGAAGGAAGATCTACTAGATCAGCTCAAACAGGAAGGCCAAGTGGGCCATTACGAGCTTGTTATGCCTCAGGCCAATTGAGATCTTCCAATGCCTCAAGCAAAGTGAGATCTTCCTAATTTATTTTGTAAATGCCTAATGAGGCAGATTTTTGGAATTTAAAAAATGCTACATGTCCTGGTTGCAGAGTATATTCATCTTAAGATGTCTCACCTTGTTCATTTCATATAGTGGTTTATGAAATATTGGAACCTAAAGAATTCTGTCCACTTGTATTAGCTTAAGCCAGCAGATATTGTGCAGTTACTGTTTGTGTCTTTGATATTGCTGTGTCCCTCAGATTTTAGCAGTTTGAAAAGCAAGAACACATATCCAAATAAAATTTTACCCCGAGAAAGAAATTGTCATTTGAAAGGGCATAGCACAGCAATCTGCAACAATATGTAAAGTTGATATTGACTACAATATCTTAATTCCAGATTTACTGAAAATGTCAGATCATTTTGTATTAATCTATTTTCATCTTTGTGTGAAGCCAGTTATAGAATGTTTAACAATAAATTGTGCTGTACATGTAAATGTCCTTACCAACTAAATGATGTAAAACTTTCTTAATTTTAGTGTTCATTTATTTATAAATTCTACCATGTGATTTCCAGAATATTGGAAGTGATTTACTGTATCTTGTGATATATGGGTTTTAACAAAATCTAGTCTTCACGCTGAGAGAGCACTACTTGAGAGAGCAGTTGAAAGTTTCAAAAACTTTGGTTCAATCTGAAGAAAGGAAGCTTGAACTGTTTGTTCTTGGTGCCTTGCAGAGAGACTCACAGCAACTCTCCATTATAGCTTTCACAGGGTTTGGATGTGCAGGACATCCAAGGCAGCCACAGCTGTGGTAGAGCTTGGTAAAAGACTGAAGACACATTGGTGCTTTGATGCAAAGGTCAGTTGGCTGGTCCCTCTCTCAAAAAGCTTATTAAGCCTGAAAAGCCAACTTTGTAACATATTTAAAACTGCTATTTTCGCTTATTTCTGGAATGTAAAAAAATGTATAAAAAGAATTAGTGTATACTTCCTGAATAAAAAGGAGCCAAAGTTGATGAGAATGATGGCGTGCTCATTTCCGGGCAGCAGCCTTGTAGCAACACTGGGTCTTTGGAGAAGGGAAGTGGTGTTTGCGCAGAATATTTCAACACCCAGAGCACGTGTGGATGAAGGTACTGATTTAACAGATAGGAATCAGTCAACTATCACTTTTTTCCTGTGGACCAACACGCTTGCTTCAACCAAATCTTAGGCTGCTGCCTTTTATGTGATTTTGTATCTCAGATAAATCAAGTATAACCTCATAACAGCACAGGTGAATATTACCATTGTTCATTAAACACCTCTAATGAAATGATGTTCGGGACAATTAGGTGGCTTACGATGCCTGAAAATATTTAGCACCATGATTGACGTGTAATTGGCCAACAAGAAATAGTAATTTCCTTTCCCCTGGTTTTTTTTTTTTTTTCCCGACATGGAGTTTTGCTGTTGTTGCCCAGGTTGGAGTGCAATGGTGTGGTGTTGGCTCACTGCAGCCTCCACCTCTGGGGTTCAAGCAATTCTCTAGTGTCAGCCTCCCAAGCAGCTGGGATTATAGGCACTCACTACCATGCCTGGCTAATTTTTGCATTTTTAGTAGAGATGGGGGTTTCACCACGTTGGCCAGGCTGGTCTTGAACTCCTGACCTCAGGTGATACGCCCACCTTGGCCTCCCAAAGTGCTGGGATTATAGGCATGAGCCACCGTGCCTGGCCCTGTTTTTTATATTTTACATTAATCAGCTGCCCACTATAGTTAAATTGTTTTTAAAGTATAAAGAGATTATTAGCCTTTACACCTGGATCTCTGTAACTGTTAATCATTTATGGTCACTAACCAGTGTGGTCATTGCTTTCCATTAACCATCTTCCTACAGTGCATAGCCTTTCCTAATGTTGGTAGAAAGAGAAATGTGTCTATTTTATTTTGGCACTTCATATTAACATGGGCAAAAAGAACTAAGCAAAATATTTATAGATTTTATATGATTACGATTTTTTTTTAATGAATGAGAGGTTCTTACGTTGCCTAGGCTGGGCTCCAATGTGTAGCCTCAACTCCTCAAGTGCCAGGACAACTGGCCTAAGGCACCGTGGCTCCCACAATTTTTTTTTTTATTTTTATTTTTGAGACAGGGTCTCACTCTGGTTACCCAGGCTGGAGTGCAGTGGCACAATCTCAGCTCACTGCAGCCTCCAACTCCCGAGTAGCTGGCACTACAGGTGTGCACCACCTGGCCCATCTAATTTTTTTGTATTTTTAGTGGAGATGGGATTCTGGTCTCTGCCAGACAGACCAGCCTGGTCTCAAGCTCCAGGACTTAAAACAGTCTACCCTCCTCAGTCTCACAGGCATGAGCCACCACACCCAGCCTACAGGGTTCTTTTTAAACTTACAAGGTTCATGCCAATCTTGAGAAGCTATGGTTGAATTTGTGAGTTAGAAAAAACCCGTCTCCAATTTTCAGAGTAAGAGTGGCTTTGGGGATTAAGAGATAGGAAAACTTAATTTCTCTCTTTACATTTCTTTCTTCCCCACATGATTTTAAGGTGGGGAAAGGTAAGCAAATGATAAATATGAATGTGGTTTGTCTAGGCGAGTCCAACAGAATATTAAGGTAGTTAAGAGTTAGGAAGGCTCCTAAATAATTGTGCCAAGTAGATACAAATTTGGTTACTGGATTTGAAGGGCCAGATTGCCTAACTTGTTAGTATCTGTGATACTGATACAGACTTAGAGCAAAATCACCTAACTTGCTTGAGGATAAAATGATGTTGAGAATGGCGTTGGCATGAATGAGCTGCTGACAAGCTTACTGTTGTTCCATTTTGTCCCCTTTCAGTTGGTTTCTGTATTTTCCCTTTCTTTGAAATGTAGTCATTCTTAACCCAGTAACCTTCCTATAAAATCTGCACAGGTACATAAGCAGTTTCAAAATTTATTTGGATTACTTTAATGTTTTTCATACTGAGGAACTGTGTTTTCCATTTTATATCTAGCATTGAGTCTCACAGATCTATTTTTTGGATTTTCTTCCTCCCCTTTGATTGCAAAATGAATGGAAATATGCATTTTGTTGGGATTCTTTTTTAGTAGTATACAATGCATTCTCTTTGCTATGAGTAACCCCTGAAGCTGGAGATGGGTCCTAAATAAAGGATTCGAATTGCAGCTTTGGTTCCGCATCACACCTCTTTCCCCACATCAGCTGGTGCAGAATTGAAAAGTTCAAACCTGACTGCTATTTGAAAACGGGACTTTGTACATTTTTGTTAACTTTATCAATACATGCAGATAGCCTGTATTGTATTGTGGTGTTTGTTAAAAATTTTAAAGGTAGAAAGAGGCAATTAGCATAAAATGTTCAAATGTATGGTTTGTGGTGCCTTTGATCACGCATATGTTGTTTTGGGAGGTCAGCTTGTGGTCTCTGTTGTAAGGTTTTAAACAGATTATCCCATGAAAGAGATTGGGAATAGTGTTTCTTAGGTGTACAAAAGAAGAAAGTTATTAAACCTGACCATTCTGAGTCTCGCCTTAAATTTTTTTAGGTACGATTAACAGTGTCAATATTTAAGGTACTCAGCCATGTGGCAGGATGAAAAACTTAATGTAAAACAAATCCACCAAATGGAGAAATTTAATGTGATTCTACTTTGAAGCAGAAATGGACTTGGGGGAAAATATTAAGCAAATGTAAGGACATTGCTTCTAGGTGAAACAATCCAAGTAATGTGGTAATTAGTGCAGATTGTACTCCCCCATACTGAGGCTTCAAGTACCATGTCTTAAAGGATGAATGGAATACATGTGTCATAAGGACTTCATTTAGCCCCATCCACCCAACCAAACAAGTACCAAGAGGTGATCATTGTTTGTTTGAGACAGGGTCTCACTGTGTTGCCCAGGTTGGAGTGCAATGGCATGATCTCGGCTCACTGCAACCTCTGCCTCCCAGGTTCAAGCGATCCTCCTGGCTCAGCCTCCCTAGTAGCTAGGATTACAGGCATGCACCACCATTCCTGGCTAATTTTTGTATTTTTAGTAGACGGGGTTTTGCCATGTTGTCCAGGCGGGTCTCAAACCCCTGCCTCAGGTGATCCACCCACCTCAGCCTCCCAAAGTGTTGAGATTACAGGTGTGAGCCACTGAGCCCGTCCAGGTGATCGTTTTTTACAAAGTCATTGTCCTTGCCTCTTTCAAATGAGATGAGTTGCTCCTCAGAAAAAAGCAGTTTTGTTTAATCAAAATGATTGAGGATACCTGTACTCCCAAACTTTACACAGGATTGAAAATGCCATCTAATAATTTGGTAGTTTCTTTTTGAGCTAGGGCTTTTAAAGAGGTGGAATGTCAGGATCAACAAGTTAGATTTTGGTCTCTGATGGTGCTGATAAATACCCAAGTTAGTTCATTCCCCCTCCACTCCCCCCTCGGAACTTCATTCCCTTGATTGACTATAATGCATACTGAGGTAACTTTGTTTTATTTAATACTTTTATATTCTGTTAAAATGTTTAAAAAGCATCACCACTTAGGACTGAAAAGAAAAAAAAGGTTCTCTCCAAGAGTATATCTTGGCTTTTCCACTCCCAGAATGAGTATTTTTGCTTTTACCTTAATGTTTAAGGGGGCGAAATAAGCACATATGAGATCCCAATAAGAAACCAATACAAAAAGTTTCTACTGAGCTAAAATAAAATTATACCTTGACTATGAAATTTTAAGGTTATTTTTATTTACAACTTTTGAAAAATGTACATTTTTTTTTACATGGGTTACTTGTGCAAAGTTAGATTTAGAAGTGATAAATGCATAAAAGGTGACAATAGAACATTAGACAAAACATTTAAAAGCCTTGTCCCATACTGCTACTTAAAGGTACTATATATCTAAAAGCATAAATATCCAAAAAAAGATTGCAGATGTTGGCTTTAAGGTTCTCAGATGTTGAAAGGGAAGAAATTAAAGCATGCAGCAATAACTCAGGATTTGAGTGGAAAACAGTTTGCCACAGATATGCTATGCTCCCTTCCTTGAATTCATTAAGACTATAAAATAAAGATGGAGAATTGAGTTTATTCATTTAGGGCAGCAATGATCCTTTAAAAAGATGAAAGGATCTCCAACTTTCCCTAGCTCAAAAACTGATGGTTGTTTCCATTCTGTTCCCACACCTCTTTTTAAAAAGCAAAACCCCAGAAGACCAATATTCTGAAACTTAGCAAGGGTGTGCCCAGTCAGTAGCTTGCAAAGAGAGGATTTGTCAGTTACTACAATTGCTGTACTCCTTTAGTTGAGTCCTTCAACATTCTCCTTCTTGCCAGTAAATACTATCTAGTAATTCATATGAGTGAGATCCTAGTACCAATAGGATTTTTAGCTCTCATTCTTCTCAAAATTGTTTACATGGATTTGTTTCTATTCTCTGTAGATCATATTCCAAACACATTCACTTCTAAATCCAACAGAAGTGAAAGACCAGCCAGGATGAAATACTTAAGCAATCATTTTGTTAAAAATAACATCCTGGTCATCAAGCTATGCATATGCACCTCGTGTATAACAATTTACCTTAAATCTTAAAGTACAATAATAAAAATAACTGTCTGAAAACTGGAAATGAAATACAACAGAAAAACTTAAGCATTAGTAATTTTTTTGCAAGTAACCCAGGTACAGTACATTTGATTTCAAAGAAGGTGTTTTCTGATGTTTAAGGAGAAGGTAGAAGGGGTAGGAAAACTTGGCGAGGGAAGATGGAAACAGCACAACAGCTATTTTGCTTTTAATAAAGTAAATGTAATGACAAGAGTAGGGAGGTGACAAACACATCAATATATATTTTTCTTATGGCTGGCTTCTTCTTTAACTGTACCCGGGGTCAACAATCGCGCCAGCTTTGTTCTACTATTGCAGAAACACGCTTTTCATATTCCCGCTTGTTCTCCTGGTACAGCTGAGCAGCCTGGCTGTTTGCTGGACTATTGGGATTGGGTTCATCCAATAGAGACTAGAAAGACAATTTTTTAAATGTCAGGTCCTTATTGCAAACCAAACAGCTATTTTATAAGGTAGTGACACTCAACTGAATTGTCCTAAGTACAGGTACATTTCTTCAGCACATAAACCCAGAGTTATATGAATCTGCTAGTAGCTAGGAAAATATATGTGGCTTGGGTCTTTTTTTTTTGAGACGGAGTCTTGCTCTGTCACCCAGGCTGGAGTGCAATGGCACCATCTCGGCTCACTGCAACCTCAGCCTCCCAGGTTCAAGCAATTCTCTGCCTCAGCCTCCTGAGTAGCTGGGATTACAGGCACCTGCCACCACACCTGGCTAATTTTTGTATTTTAAATAGACATGGGGTTTCACCATCTTGGCCAGGCTGCTCTTGAATTCCTGACCTCATGATTCACCCACCTCGGCCTCCCAGAGTGCTGGGATTACAGGCGTGAGCCACCACCCCTGGCCCCAGCTTGGGTCTTAATGGTCTACTTTTCATCTATAAAACAAACAAGCTTTGACCAAAAATAAAATGGTCTATTACATTATGACTTTCAAAAACAATTCAATTGCTAATATAAACATATTAAAAGTTATAGGTTTGTCACATTAAGGAAAAATTCACCTGTATGGATGTTAAAATCGAAGACACATCATAGGTTGGACTCCAACGGTTTTGAAGTATATCCAGACATATACTACCATCTGCATAGACTATGAACAAAGAAGTAGGTCCATTAAACCTAACAAGACCACTAAGGTTTTAACATTTTAGACAAAACAAAAATAGTCAAGAATACTTTACTTCTGAAGTTTAAAGATTCCTAGATTGCTTCCCAGTTAACTGCCTAAAAAGATGAGTCATAACCATTACTAGTGAAATAATCGGGATGATCAGAGAATGTCAGATGTGACCAGTAAAAAACTGGAAGATACTTTGTGTTCATTCTTTGAAAAAGGCTGTCCTATTATCCAGGAAATCAGAAACATTTTTGAACAGGGTCCTTAGCTCTCCACAGACATATGGGAAATTCATTCCACCAAATTTGTAGGCTGTATCCCCTAACTGAAATAACAAAAGATGGCTCAGAGTTCACAAGCTTTCAGTTTGGCAAAAAGATAAAAATATCTGATACCCTGAAAAATACTTCATTAACCTAAATAAAAGGCAAGCTGTTCTAGGCTTACCACTATTTTTAAAAGTGCAAAGTGGTAAGTTAGAATCACCTGTGGTGCTTTTCTGATCATGTATGCCTGGCCCTCAACAATAGAATCTGATATTCGGTAGGACTGGAGTGGGGCCAAGTCATCTGTGTTTTGAAAATGTTCCACAGTAATTCTGATATGCATCCAATGAAACTGACTTTTCTAACTGCTAGTGAAAATCATTACAACACAAGACTATCCCAATCTGGCTTGGCATTAAAAGGAGACCTCAAGAGCATCCTTCGTTGTTTAATAAGTAAATGAAAAAGATCATCAAAGTCAGGAGGGTCCCAGACTCCAAGCAAAGGGAAAAATACCTGCACTGCATCCGTTCTAGGACAAGACAGTCACAGACAACCAAGAACAAGTTCGGCTTTCAGGAAGCAGCAAGCTGCCTAAACAAATACTCAGGCACCACAAAATACACAGGAAATGTGGAATACTTTATAATAAACACTGTAGTAGTTTAAAACTGTACTAAAAGTGATACTTGCCATTTGGATGGAACATCTTAGAGACAAATCTAACTGTAGGTGGCTTATTTGGATATTCTTCAGTGAATTCTATTGTAAGTTTAAATGTTCCTGTAGTTAGAAAAGAAAGATTTAAGAAAACATATTTATCACTTTGTTCAGCAGTACTTTGTTTTTAATGCTATGTGGGTTTTTCCAAGTATTAAATAATGCAAAGATACAGGGTAGACAGAAGAGGTCAGATAAGAAATACATCTCTAGGAATTGCTCTACGAACTACTCGAATGTGATTTGTTTTTTGTTTTGCCACTATTTCCCCCCAAACTTGAAGACAACCATCATAAACTCAAAATTACAGCTTACAAGAAAACTTTAGCCACTATACATTTTGAAAACATCCTTCAAATAAGAAACTGGGCCTAAAATGTGGCCTTCCTCCTTTAGAAGACCAAAAGACTTCAAAGGCCTATTTTAGTCAGCTGCCATCTTAAACTCTCCAGTGATTTTTAAACAGACTAGAAAGAATGAAAGAACAAGGATCCAAAAACCAATGCCAGAAGTACAAATCCATAATCAAGTTATTTTTAAAATAGAGGGGAATATGTATAATAGCATTCACACTGGTTCCTTTTCATGTCATAGTGACTGTAATGAAAACTTAATTGAATTTAAGCCAGGAAAAACTTCACAGTCCCTCTCAGAAACCCTAAGAATGGCTCATAAGGTATTTCACTATAAATTCACAGGTATGGAGGGAGTTAATGGCAGAAATAATTTTAAAATCACATTTGGTTTAGACTGCATTCATATTTCCAGCAAATTTCTAACGATGTTTGATCTTTCTAATGATGTCTGATTACACTACTATTGAAATGAAATTATTTTTCTTAAATATGTGTCAATCTAAGGTAGCAAGAGGCCCTAAACCATAGTAGGTTATAAACTTACTTACATGGCATGTACAAACTGGATCTCATTCAATCATTGTAAGATGTAATCTCAGGAGATTATGTCCTTTAGAATATTATTTTCAATTGTTTGTTGAATAAATTCAAGAAAACAGTTGAGCAAGGTTTTTTCCTGACTGAATTCTCTTCAAGTAAACTTAAGACAATCAGTCATTATCTGGTATAAGGTGATGCATGTTGCACTATATTACTTTGGTCCATTTAACAAATTATTCTAAAACAATAGACCATACTTCAGCGTATTTCTTACTGGTTCCTTCAGTTAGCAATTTATTTCACTTTTGTTCCCATTAAAAGGTTTATCACTGCTTAAGAAAAAGAGAGAAGACTATAATCATTCTATGACTAGATCTGTGACAAAACTATATTAAAAAGTTTGTTTTGGCCAGGTACAGTGCCTCACACCTGTAATCCCAGCACTTTGGGAGCCCAAGGTGGGTGGATTGTCTGAGGTCAGGAGTTCAAGACCAGCCTGGCTAACATGGTGAAACCCCATCTCTACTAAAAATACAAGAAATTAGCTTGGCTTGGTGGTGAGCACCTGTAACCCCAGCTACTCAGGAGTCTGAGGCAGGAGAATCACTTCAACCCAGGAGGTGGAGGTTGCAGTGAGCTGAGACTGTACCACTGCACTCCAGCCTGGGTGAGAGAGTGAGACTCCATTTCAAAAAAAAAAAAAAAAAAAAAAAAAAAGGCCGGGCGCGATGGCTCACGCCTGTCATCCAGCACTTTGGGAGGCCGAGGCGGGTGGATCATGAGGTCAAGAGATTGAGACCATCCTGGTCAACATGGTGAAACCCCGTCTCTACTAAAAATACAAAAAATTAGCTGGGCATGGTGGTGAGTGCCTGTAATCCCAGCTACTCAGGAGGCTGAGGCAGGAGAATTGCCTGAACCCAGGAGGCGGAGGTTGCAGTGAGCCGAGATTGCACCATTGCACTCCAGCCTGAGTAACAAGAGCGAAACTCCGTCTCAAAAAAAAAAAAAAAAAAAAAGTTTGTCTTTAGCAAGCTCATTGGAAACAATTTGCTAACAAAGCTGCCCTTGTACAAACATGTGTCTAAGTTTCAGAGTAATATAAAATGCAACATATGGAGACATTGTATTCCTCAAACTATTGTTACTCCTTATTTTCTTTTCAAGGCCAGCCCTGAAGAAACTATGTATTATATCTAAGGAAAGAAAGTAAAATCTTATGGAAATGTCCATTAGAAATATGGAAGTATGGCCAGGCACAGTTGCTCATGCCTGTAATTCCAGTACTTTGGGAGGCCTAGGCGGGCAGATCACCTGAGGTCGGGAGTTCAAGACCAGCCTGACCAACATGGAGAAACCCCATCTCTACTAAAAATACTAAATTAGCTAGGCATGGGGGCACATGCCTGTGATCCCAGCTACTTGGGAGGCTAAGGCAGGAGAATTGCTTGAACCTGGGAGGCAGAGGTTGCAGTGAGCTGAGATCGCACCACTACACTCCAGCCTGGGCAACAAGAGTGAAACTGTCTTAAAAAAAAAAAAGTATGGAAGTATGTTCATCAGAACATACTTCACCTTTATCACCACCTGGTCATAAATTTTCCTTTTTTTTTTTTCTTAGACAGAGACTCGCTCGTTACCCAGGCTGGAGTGCAACGGCGCGATCTCGGCAACCTCCGCCTCCTGGGTTCAAGCAATTCTCCTGCCTCAGCCTCCTGAGTAGCTGGGATTACAGGCACGCGCCACCATGCCCAGCTAATTTTTCTTTTTTTTTGTATTTTTAGTAGAGACGGGGTTTCACCATGTTGACCAGGATGGTCTCGATCTCTTGACCTCATGATCCATCCGCCTCAGCCTCCCAAAGTGCTGGGATTACAGGCTTGAGCCACCGCGCCCAGCCAAATTTTCCTCTTTTTGAGGAAGAAAGCACAGTTCTTCCTTTTCAGTATTAATTGACATTTTAATAGGCAAGAAAAAGAAGCAATGTGTTAGAGTTCAAAATTTTGAGTGTCCTTATGTATTATGATCTCAAATGTAAATACACTTGGATCAATGTTGCCATCTGACTAAATTATGGGTAAGAGACACTGCTCCAAAACTGGGCAGATGTAATAGCACATGGAGATCCCAGCAACTTTAAAACCATCACTAAATATGATATCTAAAGGTAGTAAAGCAGGACATAGGGAAGCCGTAGGCAAAAACAGTAAACCATACTGGTTAAGAGCATGAGCTCTGCCGTCAGACAGTTCTGGGCCCGAGTCCTTGCTTTGCTACTTACTAGCTGTGAGACTCTAGGGAAGGTGTTCTCTCCTTGACTAAACCTTAAATTCCTCATTTTTAAAATGAGATTAATAATAGTACCCACCACACAGCATTGCTGTGAGATTTACATGACGGAGATATGCATAATACCACAAAGTAAGTGCTCCAAAACCATGAGCAACTATTTTTGCTATAATAATTCTAAAGTTTCACATCTCTAGACTCAGCTGAAGGAGGCAAAACCCCAAAATCAGAACTTCACTATCAGTAAGAAATATACAATTAAGGCATTCAAACATTAAATAGTACTTTCTGGTCTATATCAGACACTCACACTCACAGTTCAATGCAAGTTGAGTACCTATGCTGGTGGCTCACAAGTTCCTTAACTTGAGCTTTCTGCATAACACTTGCCCAGAAGTTCAAAAGGTGACTACCTAGTTACCAAAGAAGTTAATCGCAAGTCTTTTAAAGCAGTTCATTTAATGTCTTGAGAACAGTGAAGCAATCTATTTATGTCTACTTGAATATAAATTAAGACTTAACCCAAATCGTATTCAAGGTACACATTAAAAAGAGGGTACTTCACACTTTTAGCCACATTAATCAGAACCTGTTTAGTATAACCTTCAATGTAATTTCTGAGCTCTAAAACAAATGTTAAGGGAATTTAAAATCCCAGAATCAGTATTATGCAGCCTGAGACTACAGCTTACCCTCTGAATATTTAGAAGGCTAGGCTTTGAAATAACTGAAAATTTAAGCCTCACCATTGTTATACATAATGTATACTAATTTTCTTCATCTTCCTGAGGAGGCTAAAACATTGTAAGGAAAGTATCAATTAATCCATCTATACAGTGAGACCATGGAACTGATATAAATGTGTTAAGTGACTGGTGTATAGCAGTAAGGATATGGTTGAACTAGAAGGGGTATATTTTCTGCCTAAAGACATTCACAAAGTCAAGTTTTGGAAAACACTGTGTTGGCCAAGGAAAACACACTTGCAGGTGTTTTCTGCCATTTGGCCACCAGTTTGTGACCCCTGAGAAGAAAGGAAAATACATATACTTCAAAAGCATTTCTGATGACTGAAAATCAATTTTTAAGGTCATAATCCAAAACTCTTTATCATAGGATTTACCTTAAAAACACTCTTAGTGGACTTTAGAGATTCATTTTGAAAAAGATTTTATGACTCTAACATTTCTAAAAATTAAAAAAAAAAAAAAAGGCCAGGCATGGTAGCTCACACCTGTAATCCCAGCACTTTGAGAGGCTGAAGCAGGTGGATCACCTGAGGTTGGGAGTTCAAGACCAGCCTGGCCAACATGGAGAAACCCCATCTCTACTAAAAATACAAAAATTAGCCGGGTGTGCTGGTGCTTGTCTGTAATCCCAGCTACTCAGGAGGATGATACAGGAGAATCACTTGAAACCAGGAGGTGGAGGTTGCAGTGAGCTGAGATCGTGCCATTGCACTCCAGCCTGGGCAACGAACTCCAACAGAAAAACAAAAGAAAAAAGATTTATACACCAATCCTAAAGAACACATTTATTATGAAAAGCAAATACCAATACCTTACCACATCTATTAACAATTTTTAGATTATGTGATGAAGATTATATTCCATAACCTTTGTATTTAGCATGTATACCAAGATATTCTGATGAGAAAGCATTTCTCCCCAATGTTTTGGTAGTGTAAGCTCTTGAGACTATATTCCTCTTACTTCAAGTGTGTGAAGTTAAACCAAAATACCTGTAAGTGTTGCTTTTCTTAAGATTTCATCACTCTAACTAGGGCCTGGCTGTTCCAGAAACTTCCATAACAAATGGTTTACAACGAAGAAGCAAAGGTAGTTTTGGGGCTCTTAATTTACATAATACATTGGAAACAGCAAAACCAACTAGGCCACTTATCCCTAATCAGTCTTTTCTCTAACTGTAAATTCCCCAACTGTAAATAAAGGGTACTCAAAAAAATGGTTAAGGCCGGACACAGCAGCTCATGCCTGTAATCCCAGCACTTTGGGAGGCCAAGGCGGGCAGATCACCTAAGGTCAGGAGTTCGAGACCAACATGGCCAACATAGTGAAACCTTCTATTAAAAAGACAAAAATTAGTTGGGTGTGGTGTCGGATGCCTGTAATCTCAGCTACTTGGGAGGCTGAGGCAGGAGAATTGCTTGAGCCTAGGAGGCAGAGGTTGCAATGAGCCAAGATCGTGCGATTGCACTCCAGCCTGGGTGAGAAGAGCAAAACTCCATCTCAAAAAAAAAAAGGTTTAAAAAATAGTTTTGGGGAGCCACAGTGTTCCAAACACCTGAGGAAGCATCCATGGGTAGCAGACTGTTCAACAGAACAAATAAGCCAGCCTGAGTCAGTAATGCTGGGATGGAGATACACGTCATCAAAAATAGTCAGTAATGTCAAAGCCGACAGTCCTGGCAGATAATGGATTCAGTAAGTACCTCCTCAATTCATACCACTTAAGAGAAGCACCGTTGAAATACCTAGGTAGCCAACCGCCAACAAAGTGATGTACTATTAATAAAGCTGTGCCCAGTATAAAACAGAGTAAATGAGGAAAAAAGAAGCCAATGAAAACAAAGCTGAGGCCGGGAATGGTGGCTCACGCCTGTAATCCCAGCACTTTGGGAAGCCCAGGCAGGCAGACCATGAGGTCAGGAGTTCGAGACCAGCCTGAACGACATGGTAAAACCCCGTCTCTATTAAAAATACAAAAATTAGCCAGGTGTAGTGGCATGTGCCTGTAATCCCAGCTACTCAGGCTGAGGCAGGAGAATCGCTTCAACCCAGGAGGCAGAGGTTGCAGTGAGCTGAGATCGCACGCCTGCACTCTATCCTGGGTGATAGAAAAAGACCTGTCTCAAAAGAAAGAAAACAAGAAAACAAAGCCTTCTAGAGCTAAAGCAAATACACAGTTAATCTGTACATTTAAAGCTCAGGAATAAAGAACTAGTGCCAATCTGGTAGAGGAAAATTAGGTCTAGCTATAGTTTTCTTGCTACAGATCAGTTCAAATTATTAACTAAGCCAAAGTAGTATGCCCTTACAATCACTGTCTCCTGCTATCATTTCTTTTCATTGCATCCCTGACGAGCAAAGATATTTACCCAGCAGGTAAAGGCAGAGAGGAAGTTGAAAATATTCAGGTGATTGTCCACAGTTTCCTGGGGAAATCTAAGTATTTGAGATGAATTATAGACTTAGTTTATATTGACTTACCTCACAACATTTTGCAGACTGGTGGCATCAAAATGCAATCCGTCTCAGCAACATAAGTATGTATTAAGTAGTTTGCATAAATGTTTTTGTTCCCATCTTCAAACTGAAGCATGTGTGTGTGTGTGTGTGTAAATGCTATGTGATCGAAGGAAGATAAATCATTGAGGAAAAAACAGACCCTTTTCCTTTTTTTTAAACACCTCAAATATTAAAGAATTTCATGAGTTCCAATACTTTAATCATCATTTAAATGTATGAAACTTTGAAAAAATAACCACACACACACACACACACACCACACCATACACACACACCTGAGTATAGAACAATCAATGTCATTTTCCTGGTTGTGATAGGGTATAGTCATTCAAGATGTTACCAAACGAGAGGGTTTGGGGAGAGGACTGAGTTAAGTGTATAAAGGGTGTCTCTATTATTTCTTGCAACTGCACATGAATCTATAATTATCTAAACCCATAAGGTTTTTAAAAAGCAATTTACATATGTGTTTTTAAAAGACAAACCTAAATCAGTTACAAATTATGTAGCTACTGGTACATGCAGTATCTTCAAGTAGGCTGGACACTGATCAAAAGGGTACATTAAGGCGAACTTCAATTGTGAAGCTGCTTTGAAATTACTGACCATAATGTCTTGATGAAAACACACACTGTATATTCATTTAAAAATAAGAAAGAATGGCCAGGCGCAGTGGCGCACCTCTGTAATGCCAGCACTTTGGGAGGCCAAGGCGGGCAGATCACAAGGTCAGCATGACCAACATGGTGAAACCCTGTCTCTACTAAAAGTACAAAAATTAGCTGGGCGTGGTGGTGTGGGACTGTAATCCCAGCTACTCAGGAGCCTGAGGCAGGAGAATTGCTTTAACCCGGGAGGCGGAGGTTACAGTGAGCTGAGATCGTGCCATTGCACTCCAGCCTGGGCAACAGAGCAAGACTCTGTCTCAAAAAAAAAAAAAAAAAAGACAAATAAGAAAGAATACTATATTCAACTAAGGCATAAAGACCATCTTAGAGCAGTGAGGCTGATAGGCATTCAATGTCAGATTGTAGAAACCAGACAGTTGTATGTAAGGGATTCAACATCCAACACACACCTATCAAGCCCCTGCTAAACACAATTCCTGCCCATGGGGTAGAATTCTGAACCAGACAGTCTTTGGGGTCTCTGCTGACTGTCAGCAACTGGTTGGGTTTATACTAATTCAGCGATGTAGGGCTGAATTTAGCAGAATCACAGCCCAAGCTTCAAAAATCCTTAATACCAGTGCTATGATTGCTCCTTTTAAAAAGTGACTGCCTTACCCAGACTATTTTAAAAAGAAAGCAAGAAGAAAGGTGCAGTTCTAGTCAAGCATACAATATCCAGAACAGCCACACACTGCACTCCACTCAAGCCTTTAGCAGATAGAGGCTAGGCAGAGGCAGGTTCCTAAGTAGGAGACACTTCAGGATGACTGGGAACCCTTTCCCCAGGTGATCAGGCTCCTGAAAAGTGGGTAAAGAAAAACTCTCTTACCATCCTCAAATGGGGTCCCTTCAGGCCTGCAACACAGAGAAAAATGGTCAGTTCCCGCTTAAGGGGCCCCCTTCTCCCTGCTTCATGTGAGATGGCTATCCCAAGCCCTGCCATCTCCAGCACTGCTGCCTGGGTCGGAAGCCACTACAAATAGATGTCCTGGGTTCAGAGACACAGTGCAGGCCGCCGCGCCGTTATAACCGCCACCACTCCCCGCCCCGCCCCCCTAGAACCCCAAGCGATTCCCCCCTAGCAGCGGGAACTGAGCTAATCGAGGCACAGGCTCCGGGGAGGCGCCTAGGCCCAGCCAGACCCAAACATTCTCCCCGACCCCCTTGGCCTCCGCGGGGGGCCGGCCTCGGAGAGCAGTCCAAGGCGGCTCACGTCCCCAGGTCTCTCGCCACCGCCACGAACGCAGACTCACCCGAAAATAACCGCGTTCCACACCATTATGTTGTTCTCGGACGGAGCCCCGCTGACTCCGGCTGGAGGATCCTCCTGTAACCTTCCGGAACACAGACAAGGGTCCCCCTAGGCCGTCACTGGCGCCCGCTCCCGGCTGCTCCCCAGCCCTCCCCGCCCGGCGCGCCTCGGGACCCGCCCTGTGCCCCGGCTCGCAGCCCCCGGCCTCGGCCGTCCCCTCAGTTTACCTCTTGAAGTCCCGCATGAGGCGCCGGCGAGCCGGGGTGGACATATCGCGAACCGGGTCAGGGGTGGGGCATACACTAGGGTCTCGGGTTCCCGCGGCGGGCGAGGAGGCCGAGGAGGCAGAAGAAGCCGGAGAAGGGGAGGCGGAAGCACCCAAAGGTACCGCGCTACCTCTCCGAAGTCGAGGGTCGGTCTGGCGCCGGCTAAGCACCACCCCAGTGTAGACGGGGGATGAACCAACCTGAAAGCAGAGAGGGGGGGGGTGGAACGTCGAGCGCCGGACAGGCCGTACCAAGACGGGGCGGGGGGTGCTAGAGGAAAGTTGCTTATGTCATTAAAGCCCCGCGGGAGGCCCGGGGCGGGGCCGAGGGCAGAGGTGCTGGGTACGCGGGACCCCCGGGCGCTCGAGGACCTCGTGGTGGAACGGGGGTCCATTCCTACCTGCCAATTCTAAGGCAGCCCTTGGGAAGTTTTTGGCTTTTTAAATTTTTCTTTCTCTATTCTTTTTGTTGTTGTTGTTGTTGTTTTGTGACCAGATCATTCACGAAAATGCGCACCATACCCCGGGAGGAGGAGAGGAGAAGTTTGGAAGTCCCAAACCAGAGGACGGAGGAGTGGGCGGAGGCAAAACCGGTTCTCAAAAAGTGGCAACTCTAGGGCGCCCAAGCCCTGCGGACGTCGGAGACTGAGGGCAGAGGTGGGGAGGGGAGGTGATTGGTTAAAATCACGGAAAATCAAAAGAATAAATCGGCGTTGACTCTGTTGGGGGGGTGCTGTGGGACTAAATGCAGGCTTGGGCGCTCAACGCTTATGCCAATGATTACCCCAGAGGAGAATGAAATGGGAGCTTAAGGCAGGCACAGTAGGTTGTTTTCTGTTTTTTGGTTTTTTTTTTTTCCGCTTTGGGCACTCACAATTTGGCTCTGGAACCACATTTTTCCCTTGGTAGTTCAACAAGCCAAGCGGCTATTATATGTTCAGAAGAATCCAAGGTATGAGACTATCCGACTGCAGGGACAGTGGGTCTGAAGTCAAAGGAATGGTAAGATGCACTTAGAAGAGCTGCAGGTGGCAGGAAGAGTCGCAGTAGGTGGACCTGCAAAAGCAATAACAGTTTTAAAGGAGAATTTTTAAAGGTCAACTCAAAATAACTTAGAAGATAGGCATAATACACATTTAAAAATTATTGAAAATAGAAAGGTAGGCTTGGGTTAAACCGTCAAGAGTTTCGAATACCAACCTAATGGATTCCTTGGAAGTCCATTGAGCAGGGAAGTGACATCATTAGAGCTGTGCTTATCAGAAATTGATCTCAAGAGAGCAGGCAGGAGACTCTTGCAGTATTCTAGGTGTGAGATACTGAACCAGGCAGTGACAATAAAGGCGAGTAGGATATGAGTGAATGGGGAAGACCTGGCAACAGGTTGAATATGGAGGCGAGAGAGAGGAAGGAGTTAACAGTGGCTGAAACTCTAAACCCCAAGTTAACTGGGGATCTTAAGGTGCCATTAGCAGAATTACAGAATAGAGAGAGAGGGACAAGTTTGGGAGAGGAAATTTTGAGTGGGACTTACTGAGTTCATGGGACTGGTCAGACATCCCTGTGAAGATGTCCAGAAGATATCAGATGTGCAGGAGTTTGTTTCTAACATGAGAGGCAGGAGGCACTTGACAATGGTAGTGATTCTAGCTGCTGCTTAACAACAGGTACTTTCATGGTCAAGTATTTCTTATCTCCCATTAACTCCAACATATCAGTTAAGTCAAGTCGCCCTAATAGCATCACATTATGGCTGTAGTAGGAAGGGAGTACAAACATTTTTTTTAGAATCCTCTTCCTCTCATCTAGGAACTTGCAGTCTACTAACACACACATACACACATATGAAATGAACAAAAGCAAGATCTACAAAAGCAAATGCATTGGTATTCATCACTGCTTAACAAATTACAAGTTGTTGGCCAAGCCCAGTTCATTGCAATTGTGAGACTTTGGTCCCTATTTCCTTGCTAGCTGCCACCTGGGAACTACTCTTAGCTCCTAGAGACCACCTACATTCCTTGCCATATGGCCTACTCCATCTTCAAAGTCATCAACAGAGAATTTCTCTCCCACCGCATCCTTCTCCTTCTTTGAATCTTGTTTTCAGGAAAAGCCCAGTCTACTTTAAAGGCTTATCAGATCATGTCAGGCCCACCCTGTGGATAATCTCCCTATCTTAAAAACATCTAATTTGGAACCTTAATTACGTCTGTTAAATTTTGCCACTGCAGAATCTACATTAGTTTTTCATTTAATAACTGGGAGAGGCCAGGTGCAGTGGCTCACGCCTGTAATCCCAGCACTTTGAGAGGACAAGGCAGGTGGATCACCTGAGGTTGGGAGTTAAAGACCAGCCTAATTCAAGATGGATTAAAGGTTGTCATAAAAAATATATATAAAGACCACCCTGACCAACATGGAGAAACCCCATCTCTACTAAAAATACAAAATTAGCCGGGCGTGGTGGCACATGCCTGTAATCCCAGCTACTCTGGAGGCTGAGGCAGGAGAATCACTTGAATCCAGGAGGTGGAGGTTGCAGTGAGTGGAGATCATGCCACCACACTCCAGCCTGGGCAACAAAACGAGACAAAAGAGAAAGAAAATATCCTATGAAGAAGCGGCTTGTACGGGCATGGTGGCTCATGCCTGTAATTCCAGCACTTTGGGAGGCAGAGGCGGGTGGATTAGGAAGTCAGGAGTTTAAGACCAGCCTGGCCAACATGGTGAAACCTTGTATCTACTAAAAATACAAAAATTAGCTGGGCATAGTGGCGCGTGCCTGTAATCCCAGCTACTGGGGAGGCTGAGGCAGGAGAATTGCTTGAACCAAGACCCGGGAGGCGGAGGTCGCAGTGAGCTGAGATCGTGCCACTGCACTCCAGCCTGGGCTACAGAGCAAGACTCTGTCTCCAGGAAAAAAAAAAGAAGTGTCATGTACCAAACTGGAGAGTATGAAAGGGTCTGAGAAGCTCCTGTTACTGGATATGCATGTCTGAAATGTATTGAAGGATATAGATGTATGGAAGTTTGTCATGAACTTGTCTGTTTTTTGAAACCTGCTTTCAGAAAAACCTGCTTTTTTCTTCCTTCCTTGGACTACATAATCAAGAAAAGTCAGGAGCATGACCCAGATGGTTGGAAGCCCCCAGGCACCTGGATGGGAGTGGCATTCTCTAAGAAATGGAACTGCATTACAGGAACATTGTGCCCCCACATTCCTCAGCAGAAGCCGGGTTGTCATAGCAAGCAGCGATACAGAAGATTGCTTTCCAGTATGATTATCAGGCTAGAACATACTAACTATAGCACAGTTTGGCCAAGCATTCTTTCTACCCTCTTTTCACCTTGACATCTTGAAGAAACACCTTCCTCACAGCCAAGCATCACCACTACCCAAGAGCAGGGGCCCACAAAGGACAAGTCTCCTCAATTTAAAGAAAAGTGGGCTGGGCACAGTGGCTCATACCTGTAATCCCATCATTTTGGGAGGTGGCAGTGGGAGGATTGCTGGAAGTAAGGAGTTTGCGATCAGTCTGGGCAAAAATGCAAGAGTTTGTCTCAAAAAAAAAACCAAAAAGATTGTGAAATTTCATTCATGAAGATTTCAACATGCAAAATCGATTTTAATTTTCCTGAATAATTTTGGGTTAGGAGAAGAGACCAAATTAAAGATCATTTCTTGCCTTATTGGGCTGTAAATTTGTATTTCTGTTATCCAGTGAAGGCAAAGGAACTTTATTTTCCTATGGCTTTCATCTCTGTTGAGAAAATTAAGTACAAACGGCAACCAAGCAACAACAGAAAATAAAATTGAAAGGTCTTTCTTGACTCCAATAATCTCAGAAAATATTTCAAGAGAATCAACACTTTAGGAAGCAACACTTAGCAAAGGGTGTGCTCTTGCTCTCGAGATCTTGTAGTATGTTGTTCATCTTCAGCCCCTATGACATAAGTGGGACGAGGAGGAGGAGAAGAGAGAGAAAGAGAGAGAGAGAGAGAGAGAGAGAGAAACAGAGAGCTGGAGGGTATGACATAAGTGGGATGAGGAGGAGGAGAAGAGAGAGAGACAGAGAGAGAGAGACAGAGAGAGCTGGAGGGAGGGGAATATCAAAGCTGAGAGAAATGGGGAAATTAAGGCCTTGAAAATGGGGTTTCAGTCTGGGCATAGTGGCTCATGCCCGTAATCCCAGCACTTTGGGAGGCCAAGGTGGGCAGATCACTAGAGGTCAGGAGTTTTAGACCAGCCTGGCCAACATGGTGAAACTCCATCTCTACTAAAAATACAAAAAATTAGCTAGGCATGGTGGCGTGTGCCTATAATCCCAGCTACCCAGGAGACTGAGGCAGGAGAATTGCTGGAACCTCAGAGGCAGAGCCTGCAGTGAGCTGAGATCACACCACTGCACTACAGCCTGGGTGACAGAGAGAGACTCTGTCTTAAAAAAAAAAAAAAAGGAGTGGGGGGGATTTCACTACCTGCTAAATTACTGAATCAAAGAAAACAAAGGCATGGTATGGTACGTTGAATAATGCACAGTTCTACCCCACTACCCCCCAAGATCTCCATTTCCTTATCCCTGTAACTGGTGAATATGTTACCTTACATCCTGCAAAAGGGACTTTGCAGATGTGGTTAAATTAAGAATCTTGAGATGGTGATATTATCCTGGGTTAAAGGGGTGGGGCTGAGGCAATCACACCAGTCCTTTTACGGGGGATGAAGTAGGAGTCAAAGAGGAGGCCATGTGATGACTGAAGCAGAGATTGGAGTGATGCGGCCACCAGCCAAGAAGGCAAAGCATGTCGGCAGTAGGAGCTGAAAGAGGCAGAAGATGGAAACCTGAAGCCCTCAGAAGCAATCAGACATGCTGACACCTTGACTTTGGACTGATGACGTTGGTTTTGGATTCTGATGTCCAAAACTCTTAAGATAATAAATTTGTGTTGTCTCAGGTCACCAAGTTTGTGGTAACTTGTTATAGCAGTAATATGAAACTAATACCATGTCTACCATGTTGTACATGGGAATCCAATCAAACCAGCCACATCCACCAGACTACAGATCAGCAAACTACAGCCAAACCTAATCTGCCATTATTTTTCTATGGCCTACAAACTAAGAATGGTTTTCCATAGTCTTTTTTTTTTTTTTTTTTTTTTTGAAGTGGCTCTTGAAGCCACTGTTCTTGCTGAAAGGTGAATAGTCTTCAATAAATTTTACTTTTCTTGAGCATATTTCTTTGACTTCTGCAACCAAACACAATTTAGCTCAATATCAATAAACAGCTTTCCTTGCTCGGCTAACAAACGAGCCACTCAGAAACTTACTTTGGCTACAGGCTCATTTTTTTTCTTTTTCTTTTTTTTTTTTCAAGTTGGAATCATGCTCTGTCGCCCAGGCCAGAGTGCAATGGCTTGATCTCAGCTCACTGCAACCTCCGCCTCCCAGGTTCAAGCGATTCTCCTGCCTCGGCCTCCTGAGTAGCTGGGACTACCAGCGCGCACCATCATGCCCAGCTAATCTTTGCATTTTAGTAGAGATGGGGTTTCACTATGTTGGCCAAGCTGGTCTGGAACTCCTGACCTCGTGATCTGATCTGCCCACCTGGGCCTCCCAAAGTGCTGGGATTACAGGCATGAGTCACCACGCCTGGCCTATTTTTTACTTTCATAATGAATTTTACTATAATAAGATATTCTATTTAAAATTTCTAATTTTGCTAGCCATTGCTCTCCTCTGAGTTGGGAATATTGTGATGAATGCTTAGACTGGTAACATTGATATACATAATAACCTTGTAGAAATGCGGTGATGTCATTATGTAATAAACAATGCTCCTACATCTAATTTGGTGACTAAGTAATCCACACTCCATCATACCTTAAAAGCGAGACCTTCAAAGTCCACGTTCTTTACTTTTGGCACAATAGGTATGCATGTAAGTTTTTAAAATGCCATGGTTGATACATGTGGTATTCAAAACACTGTGGAGTTATGCTGCATTCCTGCAATTTATAGTATTAGGAGCAGCAGTATAAGGTGATGAGAGCACCACACACAGTCTGTCACTCAACTCTGCCATTGTAGCACAGATGCAGCCACGACCAATACAGTAGGCCCTCCACATCTGTGAATGCAGGACCCACAGATACGGAGGGCCGACTGGGGGATGTTAGCATCTGTGGATTTTGGTATCTGAGAGGGACCCTGGAACCAATCCCCTATGGATACCAAGGGACAACTGTATATAAATGAAAGAGCATGGCTGTGTCCTAGTGAAACTTCACTTATGGGCATTGACATTTGAATTTCATGTGTTATGAAATACTGTTAAATCTTTTGACTTGTCAACCATTTAAGAATATAGAAAACTGTCGGGCACGAGCACGGTGGCTCATGCCTGTAATCCCAGCACTTTGGGAGGCTGAGGAGGGCGGATCATCTGAGGTCGGGAGTTCAAGACCAGCCTGACCAACATGGAGAAACCCCATCTTTACTAAAAATATAAAATCAGCTGGGTGTGGTGGCACACTCCTGTAACCCCAGCTACTGGGGAGGCTGAGGCAGGAGAATTGATTGAACCTGGGAGATGGAGGTTGCAGTAAGCCAAGATTCTGCCACTGTATTCCAACCTAGGTGACAGAATGAGACCCTGTCTCAAAAAAAAAAAAAAAAAAAAGAGTTGGCCTGTGTGTATGGTTTGTGTGGGACAACTGCAGAGGAGAGTATTTTCAAAGAAATAAAAAAAACACTAATTCAATTCACTCTAAAGCAGAATCTGCTAAGATGTATTACGAACATGTATGGAGCAGAAAAGGCTTAGACAAATGTAAAAAACTTGTCAAAATGTAGTTGTTTGAAATCCTATAGTTATTAATTGTATTATTAAATAGCAGGTACTTTGCAAAAAAAAAATACTTGAATCTGTCTTGTGTTATTGTTGACAGTAGTGTCAACAGTGAAGTTCATTCACTCTCATGGACTAAACCATTGTTAATTCCATGAATTTTTTTTTCAGAAACAGAAGTTAAATATTTCTGACTTGCCCTATGAATAGCAATTCAAAAGCTTAGCTGTGGTGAGGTTTTGAAACTTTCTTGAATTCAGGGCTGAGACTGAAAATTTTCTAGTCCAGGTGTTGTGGTTCATGCCTGTAATCTCAGCACTTTGGGAGGCTGAGGTGGGCGGATCACTGGAGGCCAGGAGTTTAAGACCAGGCTGGCCAACATGGTGAAACCCCGTCTATAACTAGCTGGGCGTGGTGATGTGTTACCTGTAATCCTAGTTACTTGAGAGGCTGAGGCAGGAGAATTACTTGAATCCAGGAGGTGGAGGTTGCAGTGAGTTGAGATGGTGCCTGGGGGACAGAGCAAGACTTTGTCCCAGAAAAAAATAAAAAAGCAAAAAGAAAATTATCTAAATGAGAAGAACCAACTTTGATCACTGTTATTGAACATGAATGGTTTTTAAAAATGGCTTTTGCCATAGACTTAGTAAAGTTCCTTAATGAATTTAACCTAGAATTATAATGTAAAACAGTGTTTGTACGTGAAACTTGTACAGCAGTAAAGTCATTCAATGACAACTAACATTGTTTGAATCACAAACACTGTCAAAGTGCTTTAATAACTTTGCATGCTGTCAAAAGTTAAAAATCTAGATTTATAGTCCCACACAAATTTGTAGTGGATGTAGTTGTGTACATGAATGTTCATAGCAGCATTATCTATATAATAACCAAAAGTGAAAACATCCCTGTTGCCCACCAACTGATGAATGGATGAACAAAATGTGAGGAAATATTATTCAGCCACAAAAAGGAAAAAAGTCCTGTAACATGGATGAATCTTGAAAACATTATGGTAAATGAAAGAAGCCAGACAAATGGCCACATATTGCAGGATTCCATTTCTATGAAATTTCCAGAATAGGCAAATCCACAGAGACAAAAAGTAGATTAGTGGTTGCCCGGGGCTGGGAAGTTGAGGGGTGGGGTGGTGGTGACTACTAATGGTATGAGATTTCTTTTTGAGATGATGGAAATGTTCTGGAAGTAGTAGTGATGTTTATACAACTTTGTGAATACACTAAAAACCACTCAATTACACATTTTAAAAGGGTGAATTTTGTCAACTAAAAAATAAGATACCTAAAAAATTAGGTACTCATCCAGAATAATCATTAAAATCAAAATCCTATTTAGAAATACACATAAACCAATATCTCTTTTATCCTCGGCCTCCCAAAGTGCTGGGATTACAGGTGTGAGCCACCGCACCCGGCCCTCTTTTTTTTTCTTTTATTTTTATTTATTTTATTTTTTTTTAAAGACAGGGTTTCACCATGTTGGTCAGGCTGGTCTTGAACTCCAGACCTCAGGTGATCTGCCCACCTTGGCCTCCAAAGTGTTTGGATTACAGGCGTGAATAACCACACCTGGCTGCCGGCCCTTTTTTTTTATTTTAAAAAATTTTAAAATTTGCTACTGGGTAAGAGACAAGGGAGCCTAAGGAAAGGAGAAAGCCAAGGAGCCCATCAGGGTGACCCACCAACAAATGTGGTATGACCTGGTATTGGCAGGGACACCCACTGTGAAATCTCATATATAGAATATATAATGTATAGTCCTTTATTTAGCTGGTCTTATATATACATATGTGTATATATACATATATATGCACGTGTTATAGAAATATAAACAATTTATATACTATTAAGGGTGTTCTGAGAAAGCCCACCAATCTTCGTTGAGAAAAGGCTCCCAGATCACAGGAAGTTCTGGGAGGTTCCAGGCGCACCCCCGTATATCTTAGCCTGATAGAATAGCCCGGAAGTTTATAAGACTACTACTAACACGTGACCAGCATAGCCGCAGGGGAAAGGCGCAAGGCCCGGTCGTGACGTCATTTCTGCGCGACCCTCTTCTTGGCGTAGAGTTTTCAGGTTGCTCCTGGGAACTATGCCGAAAGTAGTGTCTAGGTCAGTAGTCTGCTCTGACACTCGGGACCGAGAGGAATATGACGACGGCGAGAAGCCTCTCCATGTGTACTACTGTTTGTGCGGCCAGATGGTCCTAGTGCTGGGTGAGTAGCTGGGAACTGCGGGGGCGTCTGCAAGGAGCTAGACTTCCTGTTCGTGAAGGCGAATTGCCTCCGGCTGTGATCTGGGAGCCACTTCTCAATAAAGATTGGTGGGTTTTCTCTCTCCGTCGAAATCCTCCCTACACATCCCCGCCCCACTCCAGGGCATATTTTTTTTTCCTGCTTTTTGTTTAGCTTGTGACTGTATCCAGACCTTCCTCAAAACTAAACTTCTTCAGGAAAACAAAAATAGAAGCACAAACATTGTATTTCCCTCTTACGCTACTGCCTTCAAAAACTACTGCCTCTAGAAACTTTGTAACATTTCTGCTGGATACCAAGATGCTGTATTGCTCTTATCTTACGATAAATGAAAATAAAACCCTCCCTTGATCCTGTATTCCCCTCCAGCTATAACCCATTTCGTTGCTGCTTTTATAGCAGAACTTCTCAGGCGGGTGATGAACAAGGAGAACACATTGACACAGGGAGGGGAGCCCTACACACTGGGGTCTGTTGGGGGGAATAGGGGAGGGACAGCATGGGGATAAATGCCAGATGTGGGTGAAGGGGAGGAAGGCAGCAAATCACACTGCCACGTGTGTACCTATGCAACTATCTTGCATGTTCTGCACATGTACCCCAAAACCTAAAATGCAATAAAAAAAAGAGAGAAAAAAAGTTAACAACAACAAAAAAGAGTTGCCTATATTGGCTGTCTCTGCATCCTGACTTCTCATTCTCTCCTGACCTCACTTCAGGTAGGCTTTCTTTCCCACCTCATCATCTAAAACGTATTTGGCAATATTACTAACTGAACTCCATGTTAACAGTTCTATTGGTCAATTATCAATCTTCATTTTAGTTCTTCTCTCAATGGCATTTGACAGAGGTAATTATTCTATTATTCTTGCAACACGTTTTTTATTTGCTTCCAAGACTCCATACTCTCCTGATTTTCTTTCCACCTCAGATTTTTCCCCTTCTTGTCTGGCTCTCTTTTCTCTCAGACTTTTAGGGATCCATGGCCCTAGAGCTCAGTACTCTCACCTTTCCTCACTCTGTACCCACCCCTTCGGTGATCTTAGTCATTCCCAAACTTTAAATAAATAGTTACATCCTGGTAACTCCCAGATGTTCATCTTTAACCTGCACATCTTCTCAGACTGCAGTTGCCTATTCAACATTTCCAATTGAACATCTAATGGGCCTCTCAAGTATATCATGTTGAAAATTGAATTCATGACCCTCTACACCTGCTCTCCAATTGCTCCTCTTGTAGTCATCGCTATTGCAGTCAGTAGTACTTCTATTCATCCAGTATCTCAGACTAAAACCTGGAACCACTCTTTTTTTTCTTTTGAGAAAAAAAGAAAGAAAAAGAATTTGAAAAAAAGAATGAAAGAGAGGAAGAAAGAGGGAGAGTGAACGGGAGTGTTACTTTATTGCCCAGGCTAGAATGCAGTCTAAAAATGGGTATTGAAAACCTCTTTTAAGCCAATAATTGTGCTTAACAATGGAGACAGGAAGGATTAAGGGAGGAAAATAACAAACAAGCAGCCAACCAATATTTCATTTAAACCTGTGAAATGCTATGCAATTACTGAGGAGTGATTTACTTCCAATTATGTGGTCACTTTTAGAGTAGGTGTGATGTGGTACTGATAAGAATGGATGTTTTGTGTATTTGGGGTGGGAAGTTCTATAAATGTTTATTAAGTTTACTTGTTCCGGGTCTGAGTTCAAGTCCTGGATATCCTTGTTAATTTTCTGTCTCATTGATCTAATATTGACAATGTGATGTTAAAGTCTCCCACTATTATTGTGTGGGAGTCTAAGTCTCTTTATAAGTCATTAAGAACTTGTCTTATGTATCTGGGTGCTCCTGTATTGGGTGTGTATATATTTAGGATCGTTAGCTCTTCTTGTTGCATTGATCCTTTTACCATTATGTAATGTCCTTCTTTGCTTCTTTTGATCTTTATTGCTTTAAAGTCTGTTTTCTCAGAGGCGAGAATTGCAACTCCTGCTTTTTATTTATTTGTTTATTTTTGCTCTCCATTTGATTGGTAAATCTTCCTTCATCCCTTTATTTTGAGTCTTTGTGTATCCTTGCATGTGAGATGGGTCTGGATGCAGCATACCGATGGGTTTTGGCTTTTTATCCAATTTGCCTGTCTTGTGTCTTTTGATTGGGTGATTAGTCAATTTAAATTTAGGATTAATAACAATATATGTGAGTTTAATACTGCCATTTGATGCTAGCTGGCTGTTTTGCCCATTAGTTAATGTAAATTCTTCATTATGTTGATGCTCTTTACTTTTTGTTATATTTTTGGAAAGGCTGATACTGGTTGTTCCTTTCTATGTGTAGTGCTTCTTTCAGAAGCTCTTGTAAAGCAGGCCTGGTGGTGATGAAATCTCTAAGTACTTGCTTGTTCACAAAATATTTTATTTTTCCTTCGCTTGTGAAGCTTAGTTTGGCTGGATATGAAATTCTGGGTTGAAAGTTCTTTTCTTTAAGGATGTTGAATATTGGCCCCCACTCTCTTCTGGCTTGTAGGATTTCTGCTGAGAGATCTGCTGTGAGTCTGATAGGCTTCCCTTTGTGGGTAACCTGACCCTTCTCTCTGGCTGCCCTTAGCATTTTCTCCTTCATTTCAACCCTGGTGAATCTGATGATTATGTGCCTTGGGGTTGCTCTTCTTGAAGAATATCTTTGTGGTGTTCTCTGTATTACCTGGAGTTGAATATTGTCCTACCTTGCTAGGTTGGGAAAGTTTTCCTGAATAATATCCTGAAGAGTATTTTCCAGCTTGGATTCATTCTCTTCGTCACATTCAGGTACACCTATCAAATGTACATTAGGTCTTTTCATATAGTCCCATATTTCTTGGGGACTTTGCTCATTCCTTTTTATCCTTTTTTCTTTAATCTTGTCTTCTTGTTTTATTTCATTGAGTTGGTCTTCAACCTCTGATATCCTTTCTTCTGCTTGATCAATTTGACTGTTAAAACTTGTGCATGCTTTGCAAAGTTCTCATGTTGTGTTTTTCAGCTCCATTAATTCACTTATATTCCTCTCTAAATTGTCTATTCTGGTTAGCATTTCATCAAACTTTTTTTCAAGGTTCTTAGTTTTTTGCATTGGGTTAGAACAGGTTCTTTTTAGCTCACAGAAGTTTCTTATTATCCACCTTCTGAAGCCTGATTCTGAGAATTCATCACACTCATTCTCCATCAGGCCTTGTTGCCTTGTTGATGAGGAGCTACAATCCTCTAGGAGACGCATTCTGATTTTGGATGCTTTCTGCCTTTTTGTGCTGGTTTCTTCCCATCTTTGTGGATTTATCCACCTGTCATCTTTGTAATTGCTGACTTTCAGATTGGGTCTCTGAGTGGACGTCCAGTTTGTTGATGATGATGTTATTTCTGTTTCTTTGTTTTCCCTCAGCAGACACCCCTCCTCCACAGAGCTGGACCTTCCCAGGTTCAGCTGTGCTTGCTGTGAAACTCTCAATCATCAGTGTTTCCAATTGCTATTTTTTTGTGGGGGTGGGACCAGCTGAGCCCGATCTCCTGGCTCCCTGCCTCGGAGTCCCCTTTTATTCTTTTCCTAACTGAACAGTTGATTCTCTCCCAGGTGCCCCAGTCACCTGCCAAAAAGGTGCCAGGATCTGTGCAGTTTTCCGTGCAGCAACTGCACCGGCTGAAACAGCGGCATTGAGATTTGTGACACTTTTCTGCCTGGGAATCTCCCGGTCTGGCTCCCGGCTTCAGTCCCCCTCCTAATCAGCTGAATGGGTGACTCTGCCTTCTCGGAACTCCAAATGCCAACTAAAAGGGCACCCAGTCCCGCATACTCTGCACTGAGAACCGTGCTACCAGGACGCCAGCAAAACAGCTGCGCCGGCCAAAAGAGTTGCGCTGGTGACCTGTGGGGCTCCTCTGCTGGGAATCTCCTGGTCCGTAAGCAACAAAAATTTGGAAGTCTGGTATCCACTCTCTCCCCGCACCTTCACTGGGAGCTGCAACCCTGAGCTGCTGCTAGATGGCCATCTTGGATCTCTCTTGGCTTTTCATACATCTTAAAGAACAAAATCCTCCTGGCCAAGATGGGCCCCCACATGCCTCTCCAGCGTCCTCTCTCACCTGCTTCGAACCACTCTTTACTGCTCTCTGTCACATACCTTACATCTGTCCAGTCCATCAAGAAATCCTGCAGGTGCTTTCTTGAGAATGTATGCAGGATGTGACTGCTTCTTACCACCTCCATTTCTTTCTTTCTTTCTTTCTTTCTTTCTTTCTTTCTTTCTTTCTTTCTTTCTTTCTTTCTTCTTTCTTTCTTTCTTTCTTTCTTTTCTTTCGTTTTTTAGATGGAGTCTCCCTCTGTCACCCAGGCTGGGGTGCAGTGGTGTGGTCTTGGCTCACTGCAACCTCTGCCTCCCAGGTTCAAGCAATTATCCTGCCTCAGCCTCCCAAATAGCTGAGATTACAGGTGCATGCCACCAGGCCCAGCTAATTTTTTTATTTTTAGTAGAGACGGAGTTTCACCGTGTTGGCCAGTCTGGTCTTGAACTCCTGATCTCAAGTAATCCACCCGCCTAGGCCTCCCATAGTGCTGGGATTATAGGCGTGAGCCACTGCGCCTGGCCTACCACCTACACTTCGAACACTCTAGTCCAAGCTACCACCATCTTTCACCTGGATTGGCTCAATAGTCTCTTGCTTTCACTGCTTCCACTCTTCCACATAGTAGCCAGAGTCCTGTTCAAAACCAATGTTTTCGTATAACACTGAGAATAAAACTAAAGTCCATCCATACCAAAACCCTTCATGATTGGGCCTCTGGCTACCTCTCAGGCTTCATCTCCTAACAGTCTTCCCCTTGCTGATTGCACTCCAGCCACAGTGGCTTTCTTGCTTTTTCTCCATCATATCAAAAGTGTTCCTGCTCCGTAGCGCCTTTGGAATTGGTATTTCTTCTGCCCCAAAAACTTTTCCCTCAGTGCCTCCTTACTTCATTCAGGTCTCTGCTGAAATGTCATTTCCTTAGAGAACTCTTCCCTGATAACCTTATCTAAAACAGCATCCCTGTCACTTTGTCCTCTTACCCAACCTAATTTTTTAAATTAGTGGTTATCATTGCCGAAGATCATATTATTATTTTAAAATATGTTACCTCTTCCACTAGAATGTAAGCTTTATCAGGGCGGGGACTTTCTTTCTTTCTTTTTTGAGACAGGGTCTAGCTCTTGTTGCCCGGGCTGGAGTGCAATGGCACGATTGTGGCTCACAGCAACCTCCTCCTCACAGGTTCAAGCGATTCTCCTGCCTCAGCCTCCTGAGTAGCTGGGATTACAGGTGACTGCCACCATGCCCGGCTAATTTTTGTATTTTTAATAGTGATGGGGTTTCACCATGTTGGCCAGGCTGGTCTCCAATTCCTGACCTCAGGTGATCTGGCCACCTCAGCCTCCCAAAGTGCTGGATTTCAGGCATGAGCCACTGTGTCTGGCCTGTTATATCAGTTTTCAATCTGCTTTACAACTGTACCTAATTTGTTTACTGCATTTTCATATTAAAACTCCTCCAAATAGGATGGATCATTTGTATCCTTTATGTATCATATCACTTACCCTCCTCCTCCTCTTTTTGTTTTTTTTGATAGAGTCTTGCTCTGTTGCCCAGGCTGGAGTGCAATGGTGTGATATCAGCTCACTGAAGCCTCCGCCTCTCAGGTTCAAGTGATTCTCCCACCTCAGCCTCCCAAGTAGCTGGGATTACAGGCCCTGCCATC
Source organism: Callithrix jacchus (assembly GCF_049354715.1). NCBI lineage: Eukaryota > Metazoa > Chordata > Mammalia > Primates > Cebidae > Callithrix > Callithrix jacchus. Next base: position 115,460,326 of record NC_133524.1, on the reverse strand, counting down.
ATGCCTGGTTAATTTTTATATTTTTGTAGAGATGAGGTTTCACCATGTTGGCCATACTGATCTTCAACTCCTGACCTCAGGTGATCTGCCTGCCTCAGCCTCCCAAAGTGCTGGGATTACAGGTGTGAGCCACCATGCCTGGTCTCTTTTTTTTTTTTTTTTTAAACAGAGACAGGATCTCACCATGTTGCCCAGGCAGGAGTACAGTGGCTATTCACAGGCACAATCATGGCACATGATAGCATTGCACTCCTGTCCTCAAGCAATCATCCTGCCTCATCTTCCCGAGTAGCTAGGACTATAGGTGCACGCCACCTCGCCCAGCCTTTCTCCTTTTCTTAGCACATACCTACTTTTCCCCGTGCTTCCTTGTAGGCATTCCAGTATGCTTGATTGTGTCTCCTGATTCATGCATTATAACACAAACCAAGTGTACTATGATCACAGAATTGCAGTACTGGGAAGGACTTTTGAGATAATATCATCTACTCATCTTTCAAATGAGGCAAAAGTGAAAGAGGAAGTGATTTGCCAAAGATCACCAAGGTAGTAACAGAGCTGGAACCAAAACCAAGATCTCCTAACAGCAAGTCATTTTTAGTTGGAACATTCAATAATAGGCTTCAATAAGCATAGTAATTATAGTAGCAAATTCTAGTGCCAGGGGCCCCACTGAAAACGTCTCAGGGTATTTTGCAGTGACTCTAGTGACACAATCTCTCTATTCCTTCAGACTGCCAGTTAGAGAAATTGCCCATGAGACCCCGGGACCGGTCCCGTGTGATTGATGCTGCCAAACATGCGCATAAGTTTTGTAACACAGAAGATGAGGAGACTACGTATCTGCGGAGGTAAGAGGCTGATGCTCCCTGTTTAGGATTTTCCTATTGTGTTGGAGTCTATTTCTGAAGAATATAAATATCACATCTAAGGCTAGGCACAGTGGCTCATGCCGGTAATCCCAGCATTTTGGGAGGCCAAGGTGGGTAGATCGCGAGGTCAGGAGTTCGAGAGCAGCCTGGCCAACATGATGAAACCCTGTCTCTACTAAAAATACAAAAATTAGCTGGTGTGATGGTGGGTACCTGTAATCTCAGGTACCCGGGAGGCTGAGGCAGGAGAATTGCTTGAACCCAGGAGGCAGAAGTTGCAGTGAACCGAGACTGCACCATTGCACTCCAGCCTGGGCGACAGATCAGGACTCTGTCTCAAAAAGAAAAAAAGTCACATCTGTTGTTGAACCGGTCAGTTGGGCCCAATACTTTGACATTTGTGGTGGTTTTCTAACCTCTGTTAATGCAGTAATATCTTTAGTGTGCTTTGTTGAAATGGTGCTCAGATGTGATTACGTTGCTTTTTTTTTTGTTTTTGAAATGGAGTCTCACTCACTCTATTGCTCAGGCTGGAGTATAATGGCGTGATCTCGGCTTACTACAATCTCTACCTCCTAGGTTCAAGCAACTCTCCTGCCTCATCCTCCCCAGTAGCTGGGATTACAGACATGCACCACCACGCCCAGCTAAGTTTTGTATTTTTAGTAAAGATGAGGTTTCACCATGTTGGCCAGGCTGGTCTCGAACTCCTGGCCTCAAGTGATCCTCCCTCCTTGGCCTCCCAAAGTGCTGTAGTTTGTTTACAAATACAGGTTTAAATGAGTTCATTCAACCTGTAATCTTGTGTAGCATACCATGTGCCAGGCGTTGATCTAGGTACTAGATCTGTGAAGATGAATAAGGTATGATTTTTACAATTTTTTTTTTTGAGAGGGAGTCTCACTCTGTTGCCTGGCTAGAGTGCAGTGGTGCAGTCGTGCAGTCGTGGCTCACTGCAACCTCCACCTCCCAGGTTCAAGCAATTCTCCTGCCTCAGCCTCCTGAGTAGCTGGGACTACAGGTGTGTGCCACCATGCCCTGCTGGTTTTTTTGTATTTTAGTAGAGATGGGGTTTCACCATGTTGACAAGGATGGGCTCGATCTCCTGACCTTGTGATCCACCTGCCTCAACCTCTCAAAGTGCTGGAATTACAGGCATGAGCCACCGCGCCCTGCCTGATTTTTACTATTAAAGAGTTCATGACTTTGAGGGAATGACTCCTGTTGTGATAGGAAAAAATACTGATCTTCTGAACAAAAGGAAAAACAGCTGGGAGTGGGTCATTTTTCCTGAATGGTAGCCAGGAAAGCCTTCTAAAGATGATGGCATTTGTGTTTAGCCCAAACTAGGATTTCCCAAGGAGATGAAGGGAATGAGGAGCATTCCAGGTGGAAGGAATATGGAAGCATCAGAAACATCAAACACGATGTGCTTTAGAAATCTGAATTGTCCTTCGTGACTGGAGCACAGGTTACTTTACAGGAAGGGATTCATGCATACTGGGGTGAGGACAGAGTAAAGTGCACAAGTGGACAAGTCTGGCCTTAATCTGTAAGCAATGAAGAGCCATCTCTGTTTTTTAAGCAGGGGAGTGATGTGGTTAGCTCTGTTTTAGATTTGGGAGTCCTTGGTATATATGTGAAATTGAAACCTGGGAAGGGATACAATTACAGAGTGTGGAGCAAGCAGAGAAGACTGAATATTTAAAAGGCAGACAAAAGAGTTGGAACAGAACCAGAAGAACCTGGTGATGGGGAAGACAGGAGAGAGTATCAAGAAGTGTGTGGCTAGGGGGTATGGCTAGGGGACGGTCAGTAACAGGTGCCAGAAGTCATGGAAAGGTCAGTCCTAGGGAATTAGAAAAATCCATCCATTCATGCAACAAATATTTCATTTACCGAGTTCCTACTGTGTTCCAAGTGCTATCCTAGAAGTCTGGAATATACCAGTGTATTAGTTTACTAGAGCTGCCATAATAAAGTACTACAGCCTGGGTGTGGTGGCTCATGCCTGCAATCCCAGCACTTTGGGAGGCTGAGTTGGGTGGATCACTTGAGGCCAGGAGTTTGAGACCAGGCTGGCCAATGTGCTGAAACCCCATCTCTACTAAAAATACAAAAATTAGCTGGACATGGTGGCTTGTGAGCCTGTAATCCCAGCTACTCGGGAGGCTGAGATAGGAGAATTGCTTGAATGGGGAGGCAGAGGTTGCAGTGAGGTGAGATTGTGCCACTGCACTCTAGCCTGGGTGACACAGTGAGACTCCGTCTCAAAAAAAAGAAAGTAGTCCAAACTGGGTGGCCTAAAACAATAGAAATTGTTCAATAATTGTGGAGGCTAGAAGTCTGAAATCAAGGTGCTGGTAAGGCCCTGCTCTCTCTGGAGATTGTAGGTTAGAATCCTGCCTTGCCTCATTCCTGGCTTTTGGTGTTTGCCAGCAATCGTTGGCATTCCTTGGCTTGTATTGTAAATGCATCACTCCAGTCAGTGCTTGCATCCTCACATGGCATTCTCCCTTTGTCTGTTCTTTTCTTATAAGGACACCAAACATATTGGATTAAGGGCCCATCCTACACCAGTATGACATCATTTTAACTTAAATAATTTTATCTGCATCATCACTATTTCCAAATAAGGTCACATTCCGAGGTTCCTAGATGGAGGTGAATTTTTTTTTCTTTTGTTTTCTTTTTTTTTTTTTGAGATGGTGCTTGCTACCACACCTAGCTAGTTTTTGTGTTTTTAGTAGAGACGGGGTTTCACCATGTTGGCCAGGCTGTTCTTGAACTGTTGACCTCAAGTGATCCATCTGCCTTAGTCTCCCAAAGTGCTGGGATTATAGGTGTGAGCCACTGGACCCAGCCTTTTTTTTTTAAGGCAGGGTCTTGCTCTGTCACCCAGGCTGAAGTGCAGTGGCACAGTCACAGCTCACCGTAGCCCTGTCCTTCTGGGCTCAAGCAATCCTCCCACCTCAGCTTCCCTAGTAGCTGGGACTACAGGTGTGTGCCACCACGCCCAGCTAATTTTTTATTGTTTGTAGAGATGGGTGTCATCATGTTGCCCAGGTTGGTCTCGAACTCCTGGACTCAAGTGATTCTCCCACCTTGGCCTCCCAGAGTGCTGGACTCATAGGCATGAGACACTATGTTTGGCCAGAATGTGGCGAATTTTTTTTTTTTAACTGAGTCTTGCTCTGTTGCCCAGGCTGGAGTACAATGGAGTGATCTCAGCTCATTGCAACCTCTGCCTCCCGGGTTCAAGCAGTTCTCCTGCCTCAGCTTCCTGAATAGTTGGGATTACAGGCACCCACCAACATGCCCAGCTAATTTTTGTATTTTAGTAGAGATGGGGTTTTGCCATGTTGGTCAGGCTGGTCTCGAACTCCTAACCTCAGGTGATAGGCCCAACTCGGCCTCCCAAAGTGCTGGGATTACAGGAGTGAGCCAACTCGCCTGGCCCAGAATGTAAGTTTTTAAGGGTCACTATCTAACCCAGTACAACCAGTAAACAGCAAAGAATCCTGCCCTTATTGAACTTTAATGATGAACCAGAGAAAGCTATAGGCTGACATCTAGCTACGTATTTTCTTTTTTTTTTTTTGAGATGGAGTCTCGCTCTGTCACCCAAGCTGGAGTGCAGTGGTGTGATCTCAGCTCATTGCAACCTCTGCCTCCTGAGTTCAAGTGATCCTCCTGCCTCAGCCTCTGATGTAGCTGGGATTACAATTGTGCACCACCATGCCCAGCTAATTTTTGTATTTTAGTAGAGATGGGGTTTTGCCATGTTGGTCAGGCTGGTCTCGAACTCCTGACTTCAGGTGATCTGCCCAACTTGGCCTCCCAAAGTGCTGGGATTACAGGCATGAGCCACTGCGCCAGGCCTAGCTACATTTAATTTAAGATGCCAAACAGTTGTTAGTCCACACTAATGAAAAGAGTTAGAAAATACTGCTAGGTGACTTTTGGTAGCAAATCAGGCATCAGGCACCATTATGACAACTGGGTTTTTAGAATGGAGCAACTGAAGAGAAAATTGGTTATATACAAGATACAACTGGAAGCACAGATTATATAACTTAGGAAATTTGCAAAGGAAGGCCCACCAGGAAACATCAGGAAATCGTTCATTATGTATGGTATATCGGAAGGTTCCTAAATAACATCCAATATTGAAGGCTAATCCATTCTCTTGTGCTTTGTCTCCTTCTATTACTTAGGTTTGTGATTTTGAAAATTATCAGCTGACTATGTTCAGGATCATTAAGTTTTTATTATCTATATATATGTATCATTACATGTAAGTGTTGTATATATTAATTTAGTATATATTATTTAGTTAATATAGAAAGTAATCTAACAACACAACTAGACCACAGGTTCCTAAGGCACTGTACAGTAGATGCCCTTACCTCTAGGCCAGAAAACTGCTGGATAGCCCTAGATTGAAGTAGAAACCCCAAATTCAACCTGCCTGCTCTTGGAGGTGAGCCAGCTTTAGGCCTAGCCTTATTGTCAGGTAGTGCTCAGGCCAGTGGCCTCTCACCAAATGACTCTGTTGGGCTATAGCTCTTAGAGTTTACCAGCAAGCCATGGTAAACTTCCCCCTTGGTTGCTATAGTTACTGCTCTAATCATAGTCTTTCCAAGAACCCACTCAGTGGGCTTCTCTGTCAGTCAGGGTGGAATTTTTGTCTGCTCTTACCTTTCCTCTTTTTAAAATCCAGCTGCCTATGGGAAGCACCAGTTACAGAAAATAGCCATTTCCCAACACATGCACTGGAGCTCATCACTTTCTACCTCCAAGGCTCTCCATTCTAAAGTAACCCTCCTTTGACACTGTCATTCTCTAATACCCTGTTCCCCTTCACCGACCACTCTCCCAGTTGCAAATTGAGTGAGTGCTTTTCTGTACACATCTTTGTTGACCATGTGTCCCTTGATGTAGTCTCTTTACTTGATTTTTGTGAAGATGCTCTTGTGAGTCTCCTCCTCCTTTGGCCTTCTCAATCTTTTGGATTCTTTTTCTTCTGCCTGCCCCTCAAGTATTGGTATTCCCCACGGTTCTGACTTTGCTTTTGTCCCCACTGTCTTTATGCCTTCCTTGGCCATTCTCGTCACCTTACATGGCATTAGTTACACTTATACTTTTATGCGGATGATAAAATCTAAATCTGCCTGCTGTGCCTTCCTGTGTCCCAGAACTGTATAGCTAACTGCCTACTCTCCCTCTTCACCTGCTGTCTTACGTCTCAGATCCAACATGACGAAGACCAAACTCATCATTTCTCTACTGTGGAGACTACCACAGATTGATTCACTCAGCACCACTCCAACACTCTTCTGCTATACCCTCCTTGTACAAGAGTGATTGTAAAGTTAGGGTGCATATTCCAGTCCCCTTCCCCCTAGCAACTAAGATTCTGAATATGTCTTAGCTTTTGCCAAACAAAAGAGATGGAAGTAGATGTCAGCTGATGGGCAACTTCAAGCCTTTTTTACTCTTTTGTCATTCCATCCTGCTTCTTGGAAAATGGACATGATGATTGGAGCACTAGAAGCCAGCCTGGGACTGGGAAGGAGAGGCCACAAGAATTGCAGAGCCTGTGTCCTGCTACCCTTGGGTCTCAACCAGTGCTCAGAACTGCCTGCCTCCTGATGTCTTTTACATGAGAGAACAAGCTCTTTTGTTGAAGCCATTGTAGTCAGGTCTCTATTACTATTAGCGAAATGCTAGTCCTTCTTTTCCTTCTTCCTATGATGACACCAGGATTCGTGCAGTGGCTCCAGCCAGAAATCTGGGAGTCAGTCGGTCTTTGTCTCATCTGTTCCCACCATCCCACCATCCCCTGCACATATCTAGTCAGTCACCATGTGCTGTCGGTTCTGCCGTCTAATCTCTTTTGTGGCTGCTTCCTCATGTTCAGCCCTGCTGCACTGCCATTATTCTAGTACCCCAGATCATTTGCTTAGACTACTGAAGCGGCCTCTTACCTGGTCTTTTGGTCTCTAGTTTTGCTCTCCTCCAGTCTATCCTTTACTGCCCGAATTATCTAAAATGCATATTATGTCAATCACCTGCTTCAAATCTGTTAGTGACTCGTCATCACTTACAGCAGTGCCTTTTCAGACCTTTTTAAATGAAAAATCCTTTCTTTAATTAAATTCTTACCCAGGCGTATAAACATATAAGACTGGTAAGCAGAAAGCTACTCCGAGTGGGGAAGAATCTAGCCCAATCCATTAAGGACTCCTCTCTCCTCCCCATCTGATTTCAGTTAGGGATCATTGTGGGGTACAAGGAAAAAACTCCTAGTTAGCTGGATAAAATATAAGCCTGGGCTGGACGCTATGGCTCACACCTGTAATCCCAGCACTTTGGGAGGCTAAGGTGAGTGGATCACAAGGTCAGGAGTTCAAGACCAGCCTGGCCAAGATGGTGAAACCCCCGTTTCTACTAAAAATACAAAAATAGCTGGGTGTCATGGTGGGCACCTGTAATCACAGCTACTCGGGAGGCTGAGGCAGGGAATTGCTTGAACCCGGAAGGCGGAGGTTGTGGTGAGCCGAGACCGCACCATTGCACTCCAGCCTGGGCAACAGAACAAGACTGTCTCAGGAAAAGAAAAAAATCTAAGCCTGAATGGGCTGTATGATCTATCCATCCTCATCTTCCTGTACTCTTTTGATTCTTTTTAAAAGAACAAATATTTATCATTTTATATACTTTCTGTGGGTCAGGAATTCAAGAGCAAGCTTAGCTAGGTGGTTCTGGTCTCTCATGAAACTGTGATTAAGAAGATGACCATGTGAACAGTCATCTGAAGTCTTTTTTTTTTTTTTTGAGACAGGGTCCCACTCTGTCACTCAGGCTTGAGTGCAGTGGCACAATCACAGCTCATGTCAGCCTTGAACTCCTGGGCTCAAGTGATCTTCCCACCTCAGCCTCTGGAGTAGATGGGACCATAGGCATGTGCCACCATGCCTGGCTAATTTTTAAATTCTTTTGTAAACACAGGGTCTTGCTATGTTGCCCAGGTTGGTCTTGAATTCCTAGGCTCAAGCAATCCCCCTGCCTTGTCCTCCCAAAATGCTGGGATTACAGGTGTGAGCCACCATGCCTGGTCTGAAATCTTAATTAGGGCTGGAGATTCTTCTTCCAAGGTGTCTCACGTGGTTGGCAGCTGAGTGCTAACTGCTGGCAGGAAGTCTCAGTTTCTTATCACAGGGATCTTTCCTTAAGGCTGCTTGAGTATCCTCATGACATAGCAGCTGGCTTCCCAGAATGTAAGTGATTCAGGAGAGCAAGGCAGAAGCTGCAATGTCTTTTATGGCTATGACTCAGAAGGCACACACAATCGTTTCTGTGATGTCCTATTGTTATTGTTGTCACAAGTCGGTGCTATCCATTGTGGGAGGTGACTGTACAAGAGTGTAGTGCCAGGTACAAGGATCATTGGGGGCCGTCTTAGAGGCTGGCTACCACAGCTAGAATGGAGAATTCTTTTTTTTTTTTTTTTTGATACGAAGTCTTGCTCTGTTGCCCAGGCTGGAGTGCAGTAGTGCAATCTTAGCTCAGTGCAACCTCCACCTCTGGGGTTCAAGCGATTCTCTTGCTTTAGCCTCCGGAGTAGCTAGGATTACAGGCACCACCAGACCTGGCTAATTTTTCTCTCCTGCAGTAGAGACAGTGTTTCACCATGTTGGCCAGGCTCGAACTGGCCTGACCTGAGGTGATCCACATGCTTTGGCCTCCCAAAGCACTGGGATTACAGGCGTGAGCCACCGCGCCTGGCTGAGAATGTTTTGTTTTGTTTTTGGTCACAGAGTCTTCCCTATCTCATATATTCCTTGAGATTCAGGGTAGGAAAGAAAATCAGGGTCAATTATCTTAAACATCTAGTTCATATCAATCAGTTCTTTATAATCATGCCACTGAAAATCCTTACCTCCATTTACATTAAAGTCTCATTATTTCAGTAAGATGAACTTTTTGGGAGCAGGGACCCTGCCTTATAGTTCTGAAACCCTTATGACAGACATCTTGCCTGCTTCTTGGCACATGGTTAGAAATAGATACATTTTTATAAACTTGACAAAATTCAGTTTGTCATTGGTACTTGAAGATTTAACTCATTGAGAAATACAGAGCCACATTTATTTAATATTTCTGTGTGTTTTGAAAACTTGAACTTATGGGATTGGCTGACTTTGGGATTCAAGGAGAAGTTCCTTCTTTGTTTGGTGAATCTCTCCCTTCAGTCTGGGGTTGAATTTACTCCCAGTGGGACCAGACAGGGTATACAGAACCAAAAATATTGTTAGTGCCCTGGTCCAGTGATGTCAGTGAATTGGAGCAGCTTTGACATAAATAATACTGGTAAGTGGAGAGGCAGAATGTTAAAGATGATGGTCAGCACAGTCTGTATAGTTATATCCCAAGCAGTACCACTTTGTGACTTCGGGTGAGTAATCTTTTAGGCCCCCAATTTCCTTATCCTTCAACTGGGAAAATAATACCCATGTGTTATCAAAGAGCAACTGAAAGTCTCCTACAGTACCAGAAGGACGTAAATAGTGATAATGACTTTGGAAAGCACTTTGGCAACATCCAGTACAGCTAAAAATGCGCATAATGTATGCCTCAGCAATTCTGCTTCTCATGTGCACCTTAGCAAAGTGATTCTCAGCCTTCACTGTATGCTAGAATCATCTGAAGGAGTTTTTGTTTTTGTTTGAAACGGAGTCTTGCTCTGTCGCCCAGGCTAGAGTGCGGTGGCGCAGTCTCAGTTCATTGCGACCTCCGCCTCCTGGGTTCAAGTAATTTTCCTGCCTCAGCCTCCCGAGTAGCTGGGATTACAGGGACCCCCCCCACCACACCCAGCTAATTTTTGTATTTTTAGTAGAGATGGGGTGTCACCATCTTGACCAGGCTGGTCTCAAACTCCTGACCTCGTGATCCACCCACCTTGGTCCCCCAAAGTGCTGAAATTATAGCTGTGAGCCACTGGGTCTATCTGGAGGTTTTTTTTTTTTTTTTTTTTTTTTAATTCGAATGCCTTAGCTTTACCCTCAGAGATTTAGTTTCTTTTCTTTTCTTTTCTTTTCTTTTTTTTTTTTTTTTTCTGAGATGGAGTCTCACTCTGTCACCCAGGCTGGAGTACAATGGCGCAATCTCAGCTCACTGCAACCTCTGCCTCCCAGATTCAAGCAATTCACCCACCTCAGCCTCCTGGGTAGCTGAGACTACAGGCACCCACCATCATGCCCAGCTAATTTTTGTATTTGTGTAGAGATGGGGTTTGACCATGTTGGCTAGGCTGGTCTTGAACTGCTGACCTCAGGTGATCTGCCCACCTTGGCCTCCCAAAGTGCTGGGGTTACAGGCGTGAGGCACCACACCCGGGCAAGATTTAGTTTCTTTTAAATTGAGTTATAATTTTCATACCATAAAAGTCACCATTTTAAAGTGTATGATTCAGTGGTTTTAGTATGTTTGTAAGATTGTACAAAAGATTGGACACCTCTGCCCTAGAGAAAGGAATGCTGCACAGAAGCCAAGAAAAGTCTGAACAGACAGGCCTTGCTGGGTTTAGATCATGTGCTTTTTGTCCATTCACATTTCTGCATGTGTCAATCGTGCCTCTGTAATGCAGCTTCCATAAAAACCCAAGAGGACAGAGTTTGGGAAGCTTCTGGATGGCTGAACACGTGGAGGTTCCTGAAGTTTGGTGTGCCCAGGTAGGGCATGGAAGCTCCACGCCCCTTGCCCCTTACCTCACCCTTCACATCTCTTCATCTGTATCCTTTGTGATATCCTCTACAGTTAACTGGTAAAACACTAAGTATTTCCCTGAGTTCTGTGAGCCACACTAGAAAATTAATTGAACCCAAAGAGGGTGTCTTGGGAACCCAAACTTGAAGCTGGTTGGCCAGAAGTTCTGGAGGCCTGGCTAGGCATGGTGGCTCAGTCCCAGCACTTTGGGAGGCTGAGGCAGGCAGACCACTTGAGGTCAGGAGTTCGAGACCAGCCTGGCCAACATGGTGAAACCCTGTCTCTATTAAAAAATTTACAAAAATTAGCTGGGCAGCTGGGTGTGGTGGCTCACACCTGTAATCCCAGCACCTTAGGAGGCAGAGGCAGGTAGAACTTGAGGTTAGGAGATTGAGACCATCCTGGCTAACATAGTGAAACCTTGTCTCTACTAAAAATAAAAAACATTAGCCAAGTGTGGTGGCATGTGCCTGTGTTCCCAGCTACTCAAGAGGCTGAGACAGAAGAATTGCCTCCCAGGAGGCAGAGGTTGCTATGAGCTGAGATTGTGCCACTACCCTCCAGCCTGGCAACAGAGCGAGACTCCGTATCAAAAAAAAAAGCAGTTCTAGAGGTCTGAACTTGTGACTGGTATCTGGTGGGTGGCCAGTCTTGGGGACCAAGCCCTCAACTTGTACTGTCTGACACCATGTCCGAGTAGACAGTGTCAGAACTGAATCAGAGGACACCTAGCTGGTATTCATTTATTGGATTGTGGGAAAAACCCCCACACATTTGGTTGCAGAAGTTTTCTGTGTTGAGGGTTGTTGCTGTGGTGTGAGAGCAGAGGAAAAACCCGGTTTGACAGAGTTTTTCCCAAACAGCTGGCATTCACCAATAGATAATCTGTCTCAGTGGTACTGCCTGCCTGCCTGCTTCCTCGTTCCTCCCTCCTTTCTGCCTTGGCCAGGCAAGTTGGATGGGGAACTTAGGAAGGACAGGAGAAACAGAGGAAGTAGAATTTTTTTTTTTTTTTTTTTGAGACAGAGTCTTAGTCTGTCGCCCAGGCTGGAGTGCAATAGTGTGATTTCGGCTCACTGCAACCTCCGCTTCCCAGGTTTGAGCAATTCTTCTGCCTCAGCCTCCTGAGTAGCTGGGATTATAGGCGCCCAGCACCGTGCGCAGCTAATTTTCGTATTTTTTAGTAGAGACGAGGTTTCACCATGTTGGTCAGGCTGGTCTTGAACTTCTGACCTCAGGTGATCCACCCTCCTTGGCCTCCGAAAGTGAGCCACTGCATCCAGCCCAGTGTCATATCTAAGAAACAGCCAGGTGTGGTCCATGCCTATAAACTCAGCTACTGGGAGGCTGAGGTAGGAGAATTGCTTGAACCCCAGAGGTGGAGGTTGTAGTGAGCCAGCCAGGATCATGCCACTGTATTCTAGACTGGGTGACACAGCCCAACTCTGTTTCAAAAATAAAGAAAGAGGAAATATTTGCCTAATCCAAGCATATAAAGATTTGCAGCTGTATTTTCTTCTAAGAGTTTTATAATTTCACTTCTTACATTTAGGTCTTCCATTCATTTTGAGTTAATTTTTATATATAGCAAGAGGTAGGGAGCTAAATTCACCCCTTTTTGCATGTGGCTCTCCAGTTGTCTCAGCACCTTTTGTTAAAAAGACTGGGATTTTCCCCCTTAGTGGTCTTGGCACCCTAGTTGAAGATAAGTTAACCCTATATGTATGGATTTATTTTAGACTCTCAGTTCTATTTTATTTACCTATATGTCTATGCTTATGCCAGTACCACCCTGTCTCTATTAATGTAGCTTTGTAGTCAATTTTGAAATTGGGAAGTGTGAGTCCTCCAACTTTGTTCTTGTTTTTCAAGATTGCTTTGGCTATACTGGATTTCTTCCAATTCCATATCAATTTTAGGATCAGCTTAAATATCTGTGAAAAAGCCAGCTAGGATTTTGAAAGGGAGTGTGTTGAATCTGGAAATTCATTTGAGGAATATTGCCACCTTAACAATATTAAGTCTTCCAATCCATGAAGATCAAAATGTGTTTACATTTATTTAGGTCTTAATTTCTTTTGATAATATTTTTTAGTTTTCAGTGTACATTTCTTTAAAAAATTTTTTTATTATGTAAGTTCTGGGGTACATGTGCAACTCGTGCAGGATTGTTACATAGTTATACACATGCCATAGTTTTTTGCTGCATCCATCTCTCTGTCATCTACATTAGGTGTTTCTCCTAATGTTATCCCTCCCTTCAGTCTACATTTCTTACAGTTCTTTTGTTAAATTTATTCTAAGTGTTGAATAGAAGTAGTGAGAGCGGCGTCTTTATCTTATTCCTGATTTTAGGGGGTAAACTTTCAGTCTTTCACCGTTAAGTATGATGTTAGTTTATGTGGTGCTATGATTTGAATGTGTTCCCCGAAAGTTCATGTGTTAGAAACTTAATCTGTCTGCCCTATGAATGGATTAATGGATTAATGAGGCTCTGCTCTCATGAATGGATTGATGTTGCTGTCATGTGAGTGGGTTTGTTATTGCAGGAATGGCTTTGTTTCAAAACCGAGCTTTTTCACACTCAGTTGCCCTTCTGCCATGTTATGCTGCAGCACGAAGGCCCTTGCCAGATGCCAGAGCCATGCTCTGATGCTTCCCAGCTTTCAGAACTGTGAGAAATAAAGTTCTTTTTGTAAATTATCCACACTGTGGTATAATGTTACAGCAACAGAAAATGCGCTGACATGTGAGTTAATAGATGTGGGATTTTCAGAGATGCCCTTTATTAGGTAGAGGAAGTTCCCTTCTATTCTTAGTATATTGAAGGGACTTTGAATTTTGTCAGTTGCTTTTTCTATGTGTCCATTGAAATGATTATGTTTTTTCTCTTTTATTCTATTATGATGTGTTAATTTTTCAGCTTTATTGAGGTATAATTGACAATTGTATGTGTTTACAGTATACAACTTGATATTTTGACATACTTTGTGAAATGATCATCACAGTTAAGCTAATGTATCACCTCACAGCTAGCATTTTCTTTGTGTGTGTAGGCAGTGAGAATACTTTAAGATCTACCCTCTTAAAAAATGTAGAATGTCCAATACAAGGTTGTTAACTGTAGTCATGATGCTGTATATCAGATCTCCAAAACTCACTCATCTGGCGTAACAGCAACTTTATACCCATTGAACAACCTCCCGTTTCCTCTACCTTCAGCCCCTGGCAGTCACCATTCTACTCTCTGCTTCTATGAGTTTGACTATTTTAGATTCCACAAACAAGTGAGATCATGCAGTATTTGTTCTTCTGTGTTTGGCTTATTTTCACTTAGCATAATGTCCTCCAAGTCTGTCCATACTATTACAAATGGCAGGATTTCCTTCTTTTCGTAAGGCTGAATAATGTTCCATTGTGTGTACGTGGATAATTCTTTATCCAATTAGCTATTGATAGACATTTAGGTTGTTTCCATATCTTAGCTACTATGAATAATGCTGCAATGAGTATGGGAGTGCACATAACTCTTTGACGTGCTCAGCTGATTTCCTTTGGATATATACCAAGAAGTGGGATTGCTGGATTATAGGGTAGTTCTATAATTTTCTGAGGAACCTCCCATACTGTGTTTCATGATGGCTGTACTAATTTACATTTCCACCAGCAGTGTGTAAGAGTTCCCTTTTCTCCACATCCTTACCAACACTTACCTTTTGTCTTTTTGATAATGGCCATTCTAACTGGAGTGAGGGAATATCTCATTATGGTTTTTTTGTTTGTTTGTTTGCTTTTGAGACAGGGTCTTGCTCTCTGTCACCCAGGCTGGAGTTCAGTGATGTGATCTTGGCTCACTGCAACCTCTGCCTCCCAGGCTCAAGCGATTCTCCTGCCTCAGCCTTCCAAGTAGCTGGGACTACAGGCATATGCCACAATGCCGGGCTAATTTTTGTATTTTTAGTAAAAGGGGTTTCGTCATGTTGGCCAGGCTGGTCTCAAAATCCTGACCTCAAGTCGCCTTGGCTTCCCAAAATGCTGGCATTACAGGCGTGAGCCACTGCACCCAGCCCTAATTATGGTTTTGAGTTGCATTTCCCCAATGATTAGTCTTTTCATACACCATTTGTATATCTTGGAGAAATGTCTATTCAGGTCCATTGCCCATTTAAAAATCAGGTTATTTATTTATTTGCTATTGAGTTGTATGAATTACTATGTGAAAAAAGAAGATTGCTTTGACCACAGAAAAACCTAAAATTTCCACATGGTGGAAAAAGTCAAAGACAAATGACAAGAGAAGAAACAAGGCCCCTTAATTATTTGCAAGACTCCTTAATATGAAATTAAAAGGTAATCGAATAAACAAAGTATATGAACTAGCAGTTCAAAACAAAGAAAATGCAAATGACTATTAAATGTATGAAAAGATGTGTAACTTTAATCCTAAAAAAAGAGATACAAATGATAAGGTTCCATTTTTCACGTGTGAGAATAGCAGTGATACAATTTAACAAAATACAGTGTCCATGAGACTGTAAAGAAACAGGAACTCTCAATTGGTAGTGGGAGTCTAAATTGGTTCAACTTCTTTAGAGAGAAATTTGGCAGCATCTACCAGAATTTAAAATGTACACACTTCTAGGAATTTATTCAACACATAAAAGACATTTTGGTTAATTTATACAAAAGAATACAATGTGGTCCTTGTAAAGAATGAAGTAGCTCTCTATCTATTGATATGGAATATCTAAATGTATTATATGTAACCAAGTTATATTTTTAAGTGAAGGAAAGTAGAGAACAGTGTACATTTGTCTAAAAAAGAAAAAAATATTTTCTTTATGTACCAATCAGAGTTCTTTGCTTGTATATGTGTCAGCTATCTCTAGGATGAACAGAAGAAACCAGAAACAGTATTTGCCTCTGGGGAAGGGAACTGGGTGGGTGGAAGATGAATGGGGATGATATTTTTTGTTTTATACTCTTATGTATACCATATGCATATATTGTCTATTAAAAAGTTGAAACAAGGGGAGGGGAAGTGAGGACACCAGTCAGGACCAGCTTTTACAGTAGTCCAGGGAGTTGATACTGGTGGTTTAGGCCAAGATAGTGGCAGGAAGGTGGACACAAGCAGACAGATTCAAGGTCTTTTCTTGGAGATAAAATCTGTAGGATTTGCTGATGAAGTAGGTGTGGGAGATGAGGGAAAGAGAAGAATCAAGGATGAGTCCCAGGTTTCTGTTAAGCAGCTGTGCAGGTGGAATTGAGTCCTTGTGTATATGACTTGGTGCCTAAGGTGGTATTGTGTGGGCTCTTGAGCTTGACTGCCTGGGCTTAAATTCAACTTCTGCTTCCTAGCTCCACGACTTTGGGCAAGCCATGTAATGCTTTGGGCCTAGGCTCCTCATCTGTAAAGTGAGAATAATAATATGACCTACCTCACATAGTTGTTGTAACGATTAAATGAGTTAATACATGTATACTTTTTTTTTTTTTTTGAGACAGTCTTTCTCTATCACCCAGGCTGGAGTGCAATGGCATGAACTTGGCTCACTGCAACCTCCGCCTCCTGGGTTCAGGCAGTTCTCCTGCCTCAGCCTCCTGAGTAGCTGGGATTACAAGGTGCCTGCCAGCATGCTCAGCTAATTTTTGTGCTTTTAGTATTGATGGGGTTTCTCCATGTTGGCCAGGCTGATCTCGAACTTCTGACCTCAAGTGGTCTACCCGCCTCGGCCTCCCAGAGTGCTAGGATTACAGGCGTGAGCCACTGTGCCCAGTCGAGTTAATGTTAACATGTATGCTTTAGAATAGCTCTTGGCACATAGTAAAAGGTTTATAAGTGGTTCCTGCTATTATTGTTGTTATTACAACAACTACTATTGCTACCTATAATTAGGACTACTCCGCTGCTCCTCCTCCTCTTCCTTTGTCAGGGAGATACCTGACCTGTATCAGGGGCTCTGTAAATGTTTGTTGCAGGAAGTGGGGAATATTTAATGAGTTGATCTATGAAATGAAAACTTTTGAAAGGCCCTCTTAGCATTTGAAGAAATGGGATAGTATCAACAAGGTTTGAAGAAATGGGATAGTATCAATAAGGTTGATACATTGTGAGATTTGTTCACAATTTTTTAACTTCCATTTTCTGTGCAGACCTGAAGGCATTGAACGACAGTACAGGAAGAAATGTGCAAAGTAAGTATTAACAATGTGGGTTTCTCCAAGCATAGACAAGTAGAGGCATGTGCTAGGAAAATAATTATTTGGATACAACTCTCCATTATGTCTTTTTTTTTTTTTTTTCTTTGGAGACAGAGTCTTGCTCTGTCACCCAGGCTGGAGTGCAGTGGTGCAATCTCGGCTCACCGCAACCTCTGCTTCCTGGGTTCATGCGATTTCTCCTGCCTCAGCCTCCCTAGTAGTTGGGATTACAAGCACATGCCACCATGCCTGGCTAATTTTTGTATTTTTAGTACAGATGGGATTTTGCCATGTTGGTCAGGCTGGTTTCGCACTCCTGACCTCAGTTGATCTGCCTGCCTCAGCCTCCAGAACTGCTGGGATTACAGGCCTGAGCCACCGTGCCCGGCCTCTATTATGTCCTTATCCTTATAATCTCAACTGCCTTCAGACTTCAACTATGCACAAATACCAATATGTTCCCCAAAGAGGCTAGTCAAAATTACATCTTCAACCAGCTGGCCAGAAAAATGAATTTTTCTTTTCTTTTCTTTCTTCTTTCTTGTCTGGCTCTTGTTGCCTGGGCTGGAGTGCAGTGGCGCGATCTCCACTCACTGCAAACTCTACCTCCCAGCTTCAAGCGATTCTCCTCCCTCAGCCTCCTGAGTAGCTGGGATTACAGGCGCCCACCACCACACCTGGATAATTTTTTGTATTTTTAGTAGAGACAGGGTTTCACCATGTTGTCCAGGCTGGCCTCGAACTCCTGACCTCAGGTGATCCACTCGCCTTGGCCTCCCAAAATGCTGGGACTATAGGCGTGAGCCACCATGCCCGGCCTAAGTGATTCTTATTAGGTAGAGGTAGTTTTGGGAAACACTCAGAAGAGCCAATCATTAGTTTACACCACAAGCACGAATATTCCGAGTCTAAGCACACTTTGCAAATTGCTATTTTGGGAATTTGGATTATGAGACATCCCAGAGATTCACTGTGCCATTGCAGGTGTGGACTGCTGCTCTTCTACCAATCCCAGCCAAAGAATGCTCCTGTTACCTTCATCGTGGATGGAGCAGTAGTCAAGTTTGGCCAGGGCTTTGGAAAAACGAACATATATACTCAGAAACAAGAGCCTCCTAAGAAGGTAATTATCACTGAAGGAGAGACTGCTTAATATAGCTACAGATTTAGCTCACGTTTTGAAGTAAGATTATAGTGCATGAGAAACTGCTCTTTATGGATATATTCTTATACTTTATATTTTAAAAGTTAAAAATTGGGGGTACATAGATGTGCATATTTATGGGGTACATGAGATATTTTCATACAGGTATGCAATGTGTAATGGTCACATCATGGGAAATGGGGTATTCATTCCCTTGAGCATATATATTAATGCATTCTTTATTAATGGGGTGCCATTTTGTGTATAAACAGACGCTATGTGATTGTAACACCTGTTATGTGTTTTCTCTTTTCTACAGTTGCCCTATGAGTAAGATTAGAAATTGTATGGTTTTTAACTCACATTAATTTTCTTCAAATTTTCCTCTTTTTATGGAGAGATGTCATCCGTTATTTTACAAATGGGTTTCTTTAAACAATTAAAAACAATGAATTAGGCTAATTAAAAAATGTATTCCAAGCTGGGCACGGTGGCTCATGCCTGTAATCCCAACACTGTGGGAGGCGGAAGTGGGAGGATCGCTCGAGGCCAGGAGTTTGAGACCAGCCTGGGCAGCATGGCGAGACTCTATCTCTACAAAAATAAAAAGTAAATTGGCTGGGTGTTCTATAGCTGCAACTATAGTTCTAGCTACTCAGGAGACTGAGGTGGGAGGATCACTTGAGCCCAGAAGTTTGAGGTTACAGTCAGCTATGACTGTGCCACTACACTCCAGCCTGGGTGGCAGTGAGACTCTGTCTTTTAAAAAAACTAATTAAAAATAAATTTAAGAACCCATAATGGGCCATGCATAGTGTCTCTCACCTGTAATCCTGGCACTTTGGGAGGCTGAGGCAGGAGGATTGCCTGAGGCTAGGATACAAACCTGAGACATTAAGCGCTAAGGATGCTTCTTTATACCTTCCATCCTTTTTTTTTTTGGTGAGACCCAGTCTCTAAAATTAGCCAGGCCTAGTGGCACATGGCTATAATCCCAGCTACGTGGGAGGCTGAGGCAGGAGGATCACTTGAGCCCAGAATTCGAGGTTGTAGTGAGCTATGATTGTGCCACTTTATTCCAGCCTGGACAACAAGCGTGAGACTCTGTTTCAAAAAAAAAGCCTTTGATGGCAAATCTTAGAAAAATATGTAAATAAAAACTTTGGCACTTTTAAATAGGTCAGCCTGTCCCAGAGAGGTAGTGTTTCCCCCAGTACCCATAGCCCTCACACAGGTATGTGCGCACACACTCATGGCTCATGGATCCTCTTGTGGTGAACCGGACTGACTTCTTCGTGCCTGGCATTCCAGGTGATGATGACCAAACGGACCAAAGACATGGGCAAGTTCAGTTCTGTCACTGTGTCTACCATCGATGAAGAAGAAGAAGAGATTGAGGCTGTAAGTGCCTCTGGCCTTAAGGAAACTGGAATTTGGTGGGGAAGGGTGCGAGGAAAGGGGACCCTAGAACTGGAGCCTTGGAATACTGGAAAAATTAGAGACTTCAATTTTAGACCCTGCTCTGCTGATAAGAAACTATGGGCCAGACGTCGTGGCTTAAGCCTGTAATCCCAGCACTTTGGGTGACATGGGATAAGGAGATCGAGACCAGCCTGGCCAACATGGTGAAACCCCATTTCTACTAAAAATACAAAAAATTAGCTGGGCGTGGTGGTACGCACCTGTAATCCAGTACGCACCTGTAATCCCAGCTACTCAGGAGGCTGAGGCATGAGAATCTCTTGAACCTGGAAGGTGGAGGCTGCAGTGAGCCAAGATCATGCCACTACACTCCAGCCTGGCAACAGAGCAAAACCCTGTCTCAAAAAAAAAACAAAAAGAAACTATGACAGTGGGCTAGCTCCTGTTTCCTTGAATCTTAGGGACATCTGTAAAATAAAAATGAAGGAGTTGGATGAGATCAGTGATTTTTTTTCCCCCATACTATTTTTAGAGATGCCCTATAGGGCATCCCTCTTCATTTGAAAAACTACTAGACTGAATTATTTCAGGTTCCTTCCAGTCCAGCTGTGATAGTTTGTGAGTCTGTCATCAGTTGTAGCAGCAATTACCTTTATGGTTCTTCAGTATAATGGTATTGATGGTGAGATGTCATCTGCTGTTTTACGTATGTTTCGGTTAAAGGGTAAATGCTACTGTAGAATCACTTGAACCCGGGAGGTGGAGGTTGCAGTGAGCTGAGATTGTGCCACTGTACTCCAGCCTGGGTGACAGAGTCAGTCTCTGGCCCGCCACCCCAAAAGAAACAAACAAACTAAATAAAACCCTAAATGCTCCTGGATTCCTACTGAAAAGATGGAGAATGGAAAAGGAACAGAGTCCTGGCATTTTGGTCATGATTTCATGGTTTGAGTAGTATACTTAAGGTCTTTGTTGTTATTCCTTGGTGACACTTCTGCTTTAAGGATGCTCCCTTTTTCCTTCAGAGGGAAGTTGCTGATTCGTATGCACAGAATGCCAAAGTGATTGAAAAACAGCTAGAGCGCAAAGGCATGAGCAAGAGGCGACTGCAGGAGCTGGTGAGTAGCAGGGGGTAGCAAGGTGCTGGGGCCTGATTGTTTGGATTTCTTGGTCTGAAAGACCTTCCCAGCAGGCAGGGAAATCCTTTAGGAAATCTCTTGGGGGTTTCTAGGGTAGTTGGCTGCCGGTTTTGTAACCCTGGTCTGTGACTGTCAGTATACCCTACTCTGTAGTAGTGACCCTAGGATCTCAGTCCTAAATCATCATATTTGTTATAGCCCTAAGTAGGATATTTTATTTTATTTTATCTTTTTTTTTTTTTTGGAGATGGAATTTTGCTCTGTTGCCCAGACTGGAGTGCCGTGATGTGATTTTGGCTCACTGCAACCTCCGCCTCCTAGGTTCAAGGAATTCTCCACCCTCAGCCTCCTGAGTAGCTAGGATTACAGGTGCACACCACCACACCTGACTATTTTTGGTATTTCTAGTAGAGATGAGATTTCACCATGTTGGCCAGGCTGGTCTTGGACTCCTGACTTTGGTGATCCACCCACCTCGGCGTCCCAGAGTGCAGGATTTCAGGCGTGAGCCACTGTGCCCTGCCAGGATGATATTTTAATCTGCTACTTGTGGTCCAAGGTCAGGTTTCTGGTCATTCTCCCAGGATGTAATGGCACATGACAGGGTTACCTTGGCAGTACCAGGACTGGGGCTGGTCATTGCTTCTTAAAGCACTGGTGGTTTTCTGCACTATTCATGGGCTCATCTTAGAGCATACGCATCTGTATATGATGTTGCCTATATTTTCGTTTTTTTTTTAATCATTACTTAAAATATTTCATCAGAATCAGACATCACTATGTTGGTGTCTCATCAAAAGATATACCAATCTCTTCTAGTGTCTGTAATGAGTTTTTGGTAACAGAAGGGGTGGGTCCTGGGAGCTGCTTTACCTTGCCATAGTGGTTTAGAGCAGTGCTTCTCAACCTTTCAAAGGTAGAAAGACCAGTGCTTTCCTTTTCTCAAATTTCCAATTTGGCATGAACAGATTTGTAATTTATAAAATACAATAAAAATGAATTGTCTCAATTTTTGTCAGATTTTAAAAATTACTATTGTGTCAGATTGCTATAAAAGCTTCTAAATGGTTACTGTCAGTTTTTGGACATATTCTGTGTGGACCAATAACAAATAGTTCATAGACCATATAACTTTAAGTAGCACTGTTCTAGAATGGTGTTCTTCCTGTTCTGCCAAGAATAGGATACTGGTATGCCACAGTATTGATTCCCTCAGCCCATGGGGGGGGCGCTGGGGCTGCTGGAATCCCTGCACTGATTTCCCGTGGCCACAGCCTTGTCTTTTTACCCATTTTGCCTACAAATAGCATTTTTTATGTGTGCTATAAAATCAGAAAGGTTGGAAAGTAGATGTTAGAGGTATATAATGATTTGGGAACCATGATTCTAGTTTGTACACTAAAGGAACATTAAGGAAGAGTGTTTGGGGTGGTTAGAAAAAGGAAGGAACATAATTTCGTGTCATGTGTCAAGACATAACACTATTTTTTTCTTTCTAGGCTGAACTGGAAGCCAAGAAAGCGAAAATGAAGGGGACCTTGATTGACAACCAGTTCAAATAACCAGACTGTTTTCTGAGCCCTAGACTGGAGGCAAACATTTAGATCAGGAGGCTAAGTAATTTCTTGATTACATAGACTGGTTCCTATTTATGTCCTAGCAGAAGTCTTTACGTTGTTTCCCATTGATTGTCCTGCATTCAGTGAGGTCTTTAACTGAGTCCATTTGACCTGCTTTCTAGGAGATAGAGTTTTAAAAATTTTTCTCTACTTAGGTTTTCTGTACTATTTTTTGTCCATTTGATGCAAACTTCTTCAGCTGTGTAGAAACTTTATGAATAGATCAGTGCTTGAGTGTCTCCAGTCTCTAAAGTGGCTGCTTTTATTCTTTCTTCAAAGTTAATAACATGTTTCAAGATTTTTGGACAAAATATTATAGTGTGTCATAGAGAAAAGCAGTGTGAATTATATTTAGGTATAGCAAGTCAGATCCTTTGAAGTGACTCTGTCTCTGTTCTTAGAAGGGTTCTTGGAATTGGCTGTGGTTTGAATCTTTCTACTGTCAGAGGAGACCCATTAAAAGGCAGAATCTGCATAAAGCTTTCTTTGCTTCAAACACGGAAGCTATAGGTGAGCCATCCCATGTCAGACTTTATACTCAGAGAAGGGAAAGCCAGATTGCAGTGAAGAGGGTAGGACAGCTCAGATCCGAATGAAAATAGGGTCTCCATAAGTCACCCAAAGGAGCTACCATCTAGTCAGGCAGCTAGTACCGCTTCCTTGTGTGGATTCATACATGGGAGGAAGATGTTATAGATTAAGAAATGATAGCGAGATAAACAAAATGATCTGTTGGGTATCTTTTAGTTTACATTTCCTATTTACAGAGGAGTGTTGTATATATAGATATTATTTTATGTCACTCTGCTTCAGTGATACCTATATCCGTGTGTTTGTATTTATGTTTTTATCCATTCACCTATATTAAAAGATGTTGGGACAGGAGTTGTGTTGACCTTTTTGTATTTTATACATTAAGTTGCACTTAGTAGGTGCCCAAGGCAGGTTTGTGAGGTGCTAGCTACTGGGAGATGATAGTAGGGTAGTAGAACAGGTTTCTTTTTTTTTCTTTTTTTCTGATCTCCTGAATTGCAAGGCAAAGTAGGTTAGATATGAGCTAGCAAGTACTGGGAAAAAGAGGGGTGGAGGTCCCAGGAAGGCCCAGGATGGGGCTGTGTTACCATCTGCCCGGTTATTTTCCTATATCCAATGAAGTCTTTGCAACCAGTTCTTCCTCTCCACCTCGTTTCCTGTATTCTGAGAGAGAACTGTCATGTGGATGACAAACCATAACCTCCTTACAGTTCCTTAACCTCAACTCCAGACAGTGACCTTTACCTTTCCTGCACTTTAGCCACAAACTCCCATACCACAGCCTGGATGTCATCCACACCGCCTCCAAAATCCAGTACTCTGCTCTCTGACCACAACCTATCTTTGCTACTCTCATCCACTTACTTCCTCTAAACCTATTTTATTTTGTTTTTAGATTTGAAGGGGGATTATTTGATTAACAGTAATAATGAAAAATAGTAGTAAGAATAGCAACAGTAATACTAGCTGCCTTTTATTGAGTACTTACTATGTGTTGGATACCATGGAAAGCACTTTTCAGGTATTAATCTCAACAACACAATATCCTATGAGACAGGATTAACTGTGACGATCCTTGTTTTAGAAATGAATACTCGGAGGCTCAGAGAGTTTAAGTTTCTCAAGATCTCATAGCCAATAAATGATAAAGCCAAAAATCAGAGTCTAAAACCTGAGCTCTTAACTATATGCTGAACTGCCTCTATGAATTTAAAAAATATACATTATTCAGAACAGATTATAATTTCATTTTGAAAAATCAAGAAAACTGCAAAGTCAAGACACTTGCGTAGAGGACGCCCTGTAGCAAACGTGTGGTTACCTGTCTACATATTTTCTGAAATACTTGTCTTTAGATACTTATCCTAAACCATTTCAACATCTGGTTGAAATTATGCATGTTGCTTCATCTATAGGACTGCAAAGCGTCATTAGCGCCAAGCAAGCATATGCTCTTCATTATGTTTTATTCTTTCATGTTGAAATAGTTATTAAAATAACATGAATGTTAGTATTTAGTTTCTCTATTTTCTTATTAACTTGTATTTTAACAGCAAATACAGCATTTTAATGTTAGTATGAAGAGCCATGTTGACATTTGGGAGAGTCTTACTCTATTTTTGGTTTTGTTTTTGCAAATTAGCTGTGACAAAACATTAAAATGTTGCAAAATGTTCTCACTCTAA
Organism: Callithrix jacchus; assembly: GCF_049354715.1. Classification (NCBI taxonomy): domain Eukaryota; kingdom Metazoa; phylum Chordata; class Mammalia; order Primates; family Cebidae; genus Callithrix; species Callithrix jacchus. The sequence continues at coordinate 115,435,936 of NC_133524.1, read as the reverse complement.
TAATTAGTGACATTTGGAAATGTCACTTTATTGTTTAAGATAAATTGAAAAGCTTTTTAGAAAACTAGCTTGCCTGGGCCATTTTCAGTTCCTTGTCACTCTGCCCATGTCTCCTTGGTCTCTGATTTGTAAGTTTCTTCATGGTGTCTCATCATTTTAATTTGCATTTCCCTAATGACAGATGGTGTTGAACATCTTGTTTTTCTTTTTTAACTGTGGTTAAAAAAAAAACAACCCAGTTTACCATCTTAACCATTTTTAATTGTGTACTTCAACAGTGTTAAGTATGTTTGCATTGTTGTGATACAGATTTCCAGAACTTTTTCATGTCATAAATCTGAAACTCTATACCCATTAAGTAACAACTCCTTTTCTCTCTCCCCACAATCCCTGCTAACCACCATTCTACTTTGTGTTTTTATGAGTTTGACTACTTTAGAGATCTCATATAAGTGGAAACGTATAGCATTTATCTTTTTGTGACTGACTTATTTCACTTAGCATAACGTCCTCAATGTTAAATCATGTTGTATGTGACAAGAATGCCTTCCTTTCTAAGGAAGGCTAATATTTGCTTGTGTGTGTGTGTGTGTGTGTGTGCACACACACACACACACATTTTGTTTATCCATTCATCCGTCAGTGGACATTTGGGTTCATTTGGGTTGCTTCTACCTCTTGATATTGTGGAATAGTGGCACTACGAACATGAGTGTGCAAATATCTCTGAGACCCTGCTTTCAATTCTGATATATACCCAGAAATGAAATTGCTGGTAGTTCTATTTTTAATTTTTTGAGGAGCCTCCATATATACTGTTTTCCACAGCACTTGTACCATTTTACAATCTTTTTCTTTTGTTTGTTTTTGAGACAGAGTCTCACTCTATCACCCAGGCTGGAGTGCAGTGGTGCAGTCTCAGCTCACTGTAACCTCCACCTCCTAGGCTCAAGCGATTCTCTCACCTCAGCCTCCCAAGTAGCTGGGATTACAGTGTGTGCCACCAGGCCCAGCTAATTTTTGTATTATTAGTAGAGACAGAGTTCAACCATGTTGGCCAGGCTGGTCTCAAACTCCTGACTTCAAGTGATCCACCCACCTCAGCCTCCCAAAGTGCTGGGATTACAGGAATGAACTACCGTGCCCCACCTCATTTTGCAATCTTATCAACAGTACACAAAGGTTCTAATTTCTTCATATCCTCACCAACACTTGTTATTTTCTGTTTGTTTGTTTTATAGTAACCATCCTAATGGATGTGAGGTGATGTCTCATTGTAGATTTCTTTTTTGTATTTCTCTAATGATTAGTGATGTTGATAATCTTTTCATACTTGTTGGCCATTTGTATATCATCTTTAGAGAAATTTTTCAAGTTCTTTTGACCATTTTAAAATTGGATTATTTGACTTTTTTGTTAATGTATTTATTTATTTTATTATTATTATTATTTTTGAGACAGAGTCTTGCTCTGTCACCCAGGCTGGAGTGCAATGGCATGATCTCGGCTCACTGCAACCTCTGCATCCCAGGTTCAAGTGATTTTCCTGCCTCAGCCTCCCAAGTAAGTGGGACTACAGGTGTATGCCACCACCCCTGACTAATTTTTATATTTTTAGTAGAGACGGGGTTTTACCATGTTGGCCAGGGTGGTCTCGAACTCTTGACCTCAAGTGATCCACCACCTCGACCGCCCAAAGTGCTGGGATTACAGGCGTGAGCCACTGCTCCCGGCCTCCAGTATAAATTTTAGAATTGGCTTGTTGGTATCTCCAGTATTCTTTCTGGGATTTTGATTGGGATCGTGTAAAATCTAAAAATCACATCAGAGAAAATTGACATCTTAACAATATTATATTGGCCAGGTGTGGTGGCTCACACCTGTAATCCTAGCACTTTGGAAGGATGAGGCAGACAAATCACCTGAGGTTGGGAGTTTGAGACCAGCCTGACCAACATGGAGAAACTCCATCTCTACTAAAAATACAAAATTAGCCAGGTATGGTGGCGCATTCCTGTAATCCCAGCTACTCAAGAGGCTGAAGCAGGAGGATCGCTTGAACTCGGGAGGGGGAGGTTGCTGTGAGGTGCGGTGAGGTGAGCCAAGATCGTACCATTGCACTCCAGCCAGGAAACAAGAGTGAAACTCCATCTCAGAAAACAAACAAGCAAACAAACCAAACCTAAAAAATCAATATCTTCCAACCCATAAGCAAAGTGTATCTTTCCATTTATTTAGATCTTTGATTTTTTTATCAGTGTTTTACTGTTTTTCATGTATAGATCCTGCAGATATTTTGTTTAAATTTATACCTAAGTACTTCATTTTTCCAGTGCTATTGTAAACCTTACCTTCTTTTAAAACTGTAACATCTGTCCTACAAACTCTCAATTTAGAATCAGCCCTACAACATACTTTGTCTAATGTCTTACCCAAATAGTTGAGTGTTCATGTCTTGTCAGTGAGTGGATATTTGGCACTGAATTTATGATTCCAGTGTCAGATGGGTTCTCACCACAGCTAGTCAATCCTTCTGTATGTTTTGGGTCAACAATTCTCCTATTTCCCTAAGGAGCAGTGTACAGCCGCTTTCTTCAAGCCTCTCCTTGCTAGCTCTCTCTCGGCAGATGATTAGAGAGGTATCTCCAAAGCACCAACAACTTAAGGGCACACTTAGTTGCGTCTGCCTCCACCTTTTTCTCTTTCAAATCTCAGAGGAAAAGATCCCCCTCTTCCTACTTAAGGCGAATCTACTACCTTTTAGTCATTTAACTAGTATACATTGATCTATTATATGCCAGATGTTGCACTAGGAGCTGGGGGCATAGTAGCAAACAAAGCAGCTCATATTCTGAGGGCAGGGGTGACAGATGAGCAAGTGAACAAGAAAACTATCAGTGAAAATAGTGTGATATGATAGAGAGTGATGAGTAATCAGGGATGGGCTCTGAGGAGGGGACCCTTGAGCCATATAAGACCTGAAGGATCTGAATCAGCCAGCCATATAAGGATCAGGGGAAAGCATTCCAGGTGATGATGGCATTAGAAGGGACAAAGGCCCTACAGAGGGAATAAGTTTACATGTTGGAGGAACAGAAAGAAGGCCAGTGTGACAAAGTTGTAGTGAGTAAGAGAGCAAGCGAGCAGAAGGAGGTGAGATCAGAGGAGTGAACAGAACCAGGCCATATAGGTCCTTGCAGGCCTGATTAAGGATTTGGATCTTAAAAATACAGTGAGAAGTTATTGATTGAACAGTTAAGCAGAGCAGTAACATGATATAATTTATGGGGGTTTTTTTGGACGCAGGGTCTCTGTTGCCCAGGCTGGAGTGTAGTGGCACTATCATGGTTCACTGTAGCCCCAACTTCTGGGCTCAAGCAATCCTCCTACCTCAGCCTCCCAAGTAGTAGCTGGGACTACAGGTGTGTGCCTCCACACCTGGCTAATTTTTTCTATTTTTTGTAGAAAGAATTTATTTTCTTTTCCTTCGTTTCCCTTTCCCCTTTTCTTTTCTTTTCTCTTTTCTTTTTCTTTTTCTTTTCTTTCTCCCCAGTATGTTGCCCTGGCTGGTCTCAAACTCCTCGGCTCAAGTGATCCTCCCACCATGGCCTCTCAAAGTGCTGGATTACAGATGTATGCCACCATGCCCAGCCAATTTATGTTTTAAAGTAATTTTAGGCTGGGTGTGGTGGCCCACGCCTGTAATCCCAGCACTTTGGAAGGCTGAGGCAGAACAATCACTTGAGGTCAGGAGTTCAAGACCAGCCTAGGCAACATGGTGACACCCCACATCTACTAAAAATACAAAAATTAGCCAGGTGTGGTGGCACACACCTGTAGTCCCAGCTCCTCCAAGGCGGAGGCACGACAATTGCTTGAACTGGGTAGGCAAAGGCTGCGGTGAGCCGAGATCGTGCCACTGCACTCCAGCCTGGGCAACAGAGCAAGGCTCTGTGTCAAAAAAAAAATTAAAGTCAGTCTAGTTGATACATGGAGAGTGGCTTGTTGGGGGACAAGAAGTGAAGCAGAGAGACCAATTAGGAGACCATGGCAGTAGTCCAGGTGAGAGGTGAGAGTGGTTGGAACAGGGTAGTAAAAGAAGAATTGGAGAAAGTGAATGGATTTGAGATGTGTTTTGGAGGTTTTGTTATCAGGACCAGCTGATAGTTTTGGTGTGGGAAGTGAAGGGAAGTGGGGAATCAAGGATAACTCCTCAACTGTGGCTAGAATAACTGGGCAAATTGAAGTGCCATTTACTGAGATGGGGAAGAACAGCTTTCAAGGGAAAGCCAAGCACCATTTTGAACATGTTATGTTTGAAAAGCCTATTGATTATCCAAGTGGAGTTGTCAGGTAGGCAGTTGGATATGTAGGCGGCTCAACTGGGAAGGTGTAGCTAGAAATATAAATTAGAAAGTTGTCAGTATATAGATATTACTTAAAGCCATGAGACAGAATGAAATTGCCAAAGATGTAAGTACAAATAGCAAAAGGAAGAAATCCAAAGATTGAGTCCTGGGACATAATTTAATGGTCAAGAGAGGAATGGCTACTAAGACTGGATGAGACAGAGTAAAACTAAGAGCGAAGAGAGGCAAGTGTTTTACATGACTCAAGGTCCAGTTAAGAAAACAAAACAGGACTTCCATTTCCAGTTACTGAGGCATGAGGATCCCGTGTTCCAACCCAGTGGGAAAATGGGGCCTTTGACTGAAGCGGAGACCCGTGTCACGTTTGAGAAGATAGCAAAATTCATCAAGGAGAATCTTCAGCTGCTGGTGGACCGGCCCGATGGCACCTACTGTTTCTGACTGCACAATGACAGGTGTACTATATGAGTGAGAAGATTATGAAGCTGCCCACCAATATCTCTGGGGATAGGCCAGTGTTACTGAGGACCTTCTTTGGAAAATTCACTAAGACCCACAAGTTTCCATTGCACATCACAGGCCTGGATTAACTGGCACCTTATGCCAAGTATAAAGTATGGATAAAGCCAGGTGCAGAGCAGTCCTTCCTATATGGGAACCATGTGTTGAAATCTGGTCTGGGTCGAATCACCGAAAATACTTCTCAGTACCAGGGAGTGGTGGTGTACTCCATGGCAGCCATCCCTTTGGGTTTTGGGGTGGCAGCAAAATCTACACAAGACTGCAGAAAAGTGACCTCATGGCAACTGTGAAATTTCATCAAGCAGACATTGGGACGTACGTGTGACATGAAGAGACGTTGACTTAAAGTCGTTGCAAGGACAGGCAGCTGTGTGGAAGCTGAGCTTTGTTTCCTGTGTTTGTGTAGACTCTACCATCATGTTGCATTTTGTCAACACTCTGACCTCTCCAGGGACTTCTTAGTTTACTGTATTCTCTGTCACTAACAAGTACAGGCTGGATTCTTATTGTATATAGAGATAGCTTTAAAATGGGGGTTCACAAAATAGAATATTCTTTCATATTTGAATCAGAGGGCTTCTTGTTCTAAGAAATAAGTTCAAAATCATTGGAACTAGGAACAAGAATTATTGTTATCTGTGATAACACTTCGTTTTCTAAACTCATAAGAACACATGGATTTTCTTTTTCATTAATATGAAAGATAGACATTGCTATCAGAATAGTAGCCACGTGGAGTTTTACAAATGAAATTTGGCTAAAATAAGAGCAATTTATTCAGCTATTTTTCTATACAGTAAGTGCTGTGTGGTACGGAAGATAAATGGGTTCAAACCCCAGTTCTGGCCAGGCATGGTGGCTCATGCCTGTAATCCCAGCACTTTGGGAAGCTGAGGTGGGCAGATCATGAGGTCAGGAGTTCAATATCATCCTGGCTAACACAATGGAACCCCGTCTCTACTAAAAATACAAAAATTAGCTGGGTGTGGTAGCATGTGCCTGTAGTCCCAGCTACTCAGGAGGCTGGGGCAGGAGAATCGCTTGAACCCAGGAGGCGGAGGTTGCAGCAAGCCGAGATCGTGCCATCGCACTCCAGCCTGGGTGACAGAGCAAGACTCCGTCTCAGAAAAAAAAAAACCAAAAAAAAAAAAAACAGCCTGCCAACTACCAGCTATACGGCCTTGAATGAGTCATTCAGCTTTGATAAGGTTCATTTTCTTCTGTTTAAAAAGACACAAAACTTGCTGGGTGTGGTGGCTCACGCCTGTAATCCCAGCACTTTGGGAGGCTGAGGTGAACAGATCACCTGAATGAATTCGAGACCAGCCTGACCAACATGGAGAAACCCTGTCTGTACTAAAAATACAAAATTAGTTTGGCGTGGTGGCACATGCCTGTAATCCCAGCTACTTGGGAGGGAGAATCACTTGAACCCAAGAGGCAGAGGTTGTGGTAAGCCAAGATTGTGCCATTGCACTCCAGACTGGGCAAAAAGAGCAAAACTCTGTCTCAAAAAAATTAAAAGACACAAAATTTAAAAAACAGCTTTGGCCATCTGAGAATTAGAAATCATGATTGTAGGCTGGGCACGATGGCTCATGCCTTTAATCCCAGCACTTTGGGAGGCCAAGGTGGGCAGATCCCTTGAGATCAGGAGTTTGAGGCCAGCCTGGCCAACATGGTGAAACTCCGCCTCTACTAAAAATACAAGAATATTGGCCAGGTTTAGTGGCACACACCTATAGTCCTAATTACTTGGGAGGCTGAGGCAGGAGAATGGCTTGAACCCGGGAGGCAGAGGTTGCAGTAAGCTGAGATCCATGCCATCACACTCCAGCCTGGGTGACAAAGCAAGACTCCATCTCAAAAAAAAAAAAAAAATGATTGTAAAGCATCTAGTACAGTGCCTGGGAAATGATAGGTGTGGAATAAATGGTAAGAATTATTTTTATATTATGTATTCCTGTTTTTAGGTGTAGAGTTTTATGAGTATAATTTGATTATATTATCTTCTTTTTTTACAAGCTGTTTTCTCAGTCTTTTTCTTGGATGGGATGATCCTAGGCTGGAATTTTTTTTCATCACTATGATTTTATAAAACAATTTTTTCTATGAACCTTTATTTACTTGACTGGATTGTACTAAAAGCACTGATCAGAGACTGTGACATAAAAATTCAGTCTCTTTGACCTTTCCTGTGCCTCCCAAGGTTATTTTAAGATCATTAGAATATTTAATAACATTTTATAGACAAAAAATTTAAAGACTACCTGTATTGCAAAAGTAAACTTCTTTTTTTAAAGTAAACTATCTTTTAATGAATATACTGCTTAAGTTCCAAAGGTGAAGTCTTTTTTTTTTTTTTTTTTTTTTTTTTGAGACGGAGTTTCGCTCTTGTTACCCAGGCTGGAGTGCAATGGCGCAATCTCGGCTCACCGCAACCTCCGCCCCCTGGGTTCAGGCAATTCTCCTGCCTCAGCCTCCTGAGTAGCTGGGATTACAGGCACGCGCCACCGTGCCCAGCTAACTTTTTGTAATTTTTAGTAGAGACGGGGTTTCACCATGTTGACCAGGATGGTCTCGATCTGTTGACCTCGTGATCCACCCGCCTCGGCCTCCCAAAGTGCTAGAATTACAGGCTTGAGCCACCGCGCCCGGCCGGTGAAGTCTTTAAGAATACATTACCAACTCCTGCTTAAAAAAAAAAACAAAAACAGAAAACATTCAGAATTGTAAACAATTTAACATGAGGAGCTGGTACTCAGGTGATAGAAGACCTTAGAATTCCAGGAAGGGATGATGAATTGATCCAGAGATTTAGCAACAGCAGGAAGCTGCTTCACCTCTGGGGGTAGAGGGACAAAAGCAGAAGATGGTATCGCCCAAGTCTGTGATCAAGGACCACCCAGCAGAAGCAGGAATGCCAACCCACCAGGAGCTTGGTTCATGGAGGGAGTGACTATCCAGTGGGAACCACAGAGATAACCTCCAGATACAGTCCGTGCTGGAGATGACACTTAAAACAGAGAGAAAGGGAGGAAATACCCTGGCTTCTCTCCTCTTGCTCTCCAATCTTCTGCCAAAGATTCCCATACATAGGTGAAACCTATCAGGAAGTCAGGAGGGAAAGGAGCCTGGGAAATGTAGTTGTCCGCCGCATACAGCAGCACAGAAGAGGGGAACGAAGTCGGGCGCGGTGGCTCATACCTGTAATCCCAGCACTTTGGGAGGCCAAGGCAGGCGAATCACCTGGAGTCAGGAGTTTGAGACCAGCCTGGCTAACATGGCGAAACCCCATCTCTACTAAAAATATAAAAATTAGCCGGGCATAGTGGTGCACACCTGTAATCCCAACTACTTGGGAGGGTGAGGCAGGAGAATCACTTGTACACGGGAGGTGGAGGTTGTGGTGAGCTGAGATTGTGTCACTTCACTCCAGCCTGGGTGACAGAGTGAGATTCCATCTCAAAAAAAAAAAAAAAATCTGATTATTGTACTGCTTCTGCACCAGATCCCATTCCCTCCTGCCTACTCAAGTATATTGCTTCAGTTATTTTCTCTTTCCTGCATTATCAGTTTTTACTTCTATCTTGGATTTTTCCTCATCAGCATTCAAATATGCTGTTATTTCTTCCATCTTTAAAATACTGGTAATCTTACTTCTCCTCCAAATACCACTCCATTTCTCTTCCCTTTCATAGCAAAACTCCAAAAAAAAAAAAAAAAAAAAGCACCTATATTTACTGCCTCCAATTCCTCTTCTCTCATTCTCTCTTGAACTCAGTCCTGCTAGGCTTTTGCTTATGCCTCTCCATTCAAACTGGTTGTGAAAGTCAACAATGACCTCCCCATTGCTAAATGCAGTGGTCATTCCAAGTCCTCATCTTGTCTGTGATATTTGGCAGATGATTATTTCCTCCTCCTCTAAATACAGGCTGGTCATTTGTCGATTTGCTCTCAGACCCATTCCCCTCTTCTTGAACTCACAGACGAGCCACTGTGCACGGTGCAGTAATAGGATTTATAGAAACTCAGAGTCACAGGATCTTCATCCCTCAAGTTTAGAAAAGATGAAAGACCTTAAATGTCATACCCTCTAACCTTCTCTTCTGTATAGGAATTTCCTGTGTAACCTCCTAGACACATATTCGTTCAGCCTTTGCTTTAAAGTCTCCAGGGATGGTAAACTTAGACTTTCCCAAAACGGTCATTTTCGTTTTAAGACAAATACCATTAATTTTTCCTTTAGAAAACAACCAAATGGAATCAGCATTTCTCTCTCTCTCTCTCTCTCTCTCTCTCTCTCTCTCTCTCTCTCTCTCTCTCTCTCTCTCTCCCCCTCTCTCTCTCTTTCTTCTTCTTCTTCTTCTTTTTTTGACACAGTCTCCCTCTGTCTCCCAGTCTGGAGTGCGGTGGTGCAATCTCGGCTCACCACAACCTCTGCCTCCCAGACTCAAGCAATTCTCATGTTTCAGCCTCCTGAGTAGCTGAAATTACAGATGTATGGCACCACACCCGGCGAATTTTTGTATTTTTAGTAGAGACGGGGTTTCACCATGTTGGCCAGACTGGTCTCAAACTCCTGACCTCAAGTGACCCACCCACCTCGGCCTCCCAAAGTGCTGGGATTACAGGCACGAGCCACCGCTCCTGGCAGGATCTTCTGGAATTTGTGCCAGGCTGGAATCAGTGCTTTGTTCTGGATTGGGTTACGGTTTGAAGAAGCCAACTGTGAGGGTCATTTTAGGGTCAATTTGAAAAATATAAATATAGGGTATTAGATGAGATGAAAATTTATTAAAATTGTAGAGATTGTTGACTGAATAAAGCAGTTTGCAGTACAGTGTGTAGTTATATGTCTATTTGTGTATATACATACATGGTGGGGAGAGAGATATGGGTTGATGTGCATTATTAATATGTTAAAAGCATTAGTCTCTGGGAAGTGGAAATGTGGCATTGAGTTCTAGCAGAACTTCAATGAAAAGGTGGTTCTTAACATGTTTCAGAGAACAGAAAAACGCTAACTTTCCCCAATTCTTTTTTTTTTTTTTTTTTTTTGAGACAGAGTCTCACTTTGTCACCAGGCTGGAGTGCAGTAGGGCAATCTTGGCTCACTGCAACCTCTGCCTCCTGGCTTCAAGTGATACTCCTGCCTCAGCCTCCCAAGTAGCTGGGACTACAGGTACATACCGTCACACCCAGCTAATTTTTTTGTATTTTTAGTAGAGACGAGGTTTCACCATGTTGGCCAGGATGGTCTCAATATCTTGACCTCGTGATCTGCCTGCCTTGGCCTCCCAAAGTGCTGGGATTACAGGCATGAGCCGCTGAGCCCGGCTCCCCAATCCTTTATATGAAAATAGGATAACTGGGCCAGGCACGGTGGCTCATGCCTGTAATCCCAGCACTTTGGGAGGCCGAGGTGGGTGGATCACTTGAGGTCAGGAGTTTGAGAACAGCCTGGCCAACATGATGAAACCCCGTCTCTACTAAAAGTACAAAAATTAGCCAGGCGTGGTGGCACGCACCTGTAATCCCAGCTACTCAGGAGGCTGAGGCAGGAGAATTGCTCAGACCCGGGAGGTGGAGGTTACAGTGAGCCAGGATCATGCCACTGCACTCCAGCTTGGGCGACAGGGCAAAACTCTGTCTCAAAAAAAAAAGTGGGTTCCTATTATGGCTGGGCATAGTGGCTCATGCCTGTAATCCCAGCACTTTGGGAGACCAAGGCGGGTGGATCATGAGGTCAGGAGTTCAAGACCAGCCTGACCAATATGGTGAAACTCCATCTCTACTGAAAATATAAAAATTAGCTGGGCTTGGAGGCACTTGCCTGTAGTCCCAGCTACTCGGGAGGCTGAGGCAGAAGAATTGCTTGAACCCAGGAGGTAGAGGTTGCATTGAGCTGAGATCACCCTACTGCAGTCTAGCCTGGGTGACAGAGCCAGACTACATCTCAAAAAAAAAAAAAATAGGGTAACTGATACCAAAACCTAATGGTGATGGCAGTTAAAGGAAATATATGGACCAATCAAACAAATTTATATATAAAAATACTGAATATAGATGTGAAGTTTTAAACAATTCAGATATAATTCTAAGCCAGGTACAGTGGCTCACACCTATAATCACAGCACTTTGGGAAACTCAGGTGGGAGGATTGTTTGAGCCCAGGAGTTTGAGGCCAGTCTGGGTAACATAGTAAGTCCCCATCTCTATAGAAAAATAAAAAAATTAGCTGAGCATGGTGATGCGTGCCTTTAGTCCCAACTACTAGGTGGGCTGAAGTGGGAAGATCTCTTGAGCCCAGAGGGTTGAGGCTGTAGTGAGCTATGATTGTGCCACTGTACTCCAGCCTTGTCTACACAAAAACTTTTTACAAAAAATTCTAGAGGCATTTTCATTTCCTGGGGAGGCCTCAGGGAACTTAGTTGGAAGGGGAAACAGCCACCTTCTTCACAAGATGGCAGGAGAGAGAAGAGTGAGCATGTGAAGGAGGAACTTTCAAACACTTATAAAATCATCATATCTTGTGGGAACTCACTATTATGAGAACAGCATTACAGAAACTGCCCCCATGATCCAATCACCTCCCTCCTGCAACACGTGAGGATTACAATTCAGGATGAGATATGGGTGGGGACACAGAACCAAACCATATCACTACCTGATTTCAAGTATGCTACAAAAGTATAGTAACCAAAACAGCATGGTACTGGCATAAAAACAGATGCATAACTCAGTATAACAGAATAGTGAGCCCAGAAAGAAATCCATGCATCTACAGCCAACAGATTTTCAACAAAAGTGCCAATGACATACATTAGGGAAAGGACAGTCTCTTCAATAAGTGAAGCTTGGAAAACTGCATATCTATATGCAGAAGAATAAAAACAGACCCCTCTCACCATATACAAAAACTAACTCAATGGATTAAAGGCTTAAATGTAGGATATGAAACTGAAACAAATGGAAGTAAACAAGGGAAATGTTTTATGACTTTGGACTAGACTGGGCAACAATTTTTTTTCATATGAACTCTGTTGGGATCATCACCTGCGAGGTCTGTCCTGCAGACCCTGACTCAATGATGGATGAATAAATTCACTCACACACAGAATACAGTGAAAGAGTGGGCTGGGATGTCTGTGGCCACTCACACTGGAGAGTGCTGTAAAGAGATAGCAGTCACAGCCATGAATAAAGGCTGGTCTTGCCGGCCTTTATTCAGCACACATTAAATGACAAAGCCTTTGAGCCAACACCACTAGAGAGTGAAGATTAAAGGCTAGGTTCCGAGGCCTAAGGCAAACACCATTAGTGGATAGTATCCCCGGTTGACCTCCCTTCAAGAGAGTCATCTGGAATGATCAAAGGTTAATTTTAGGACCACATGAGCAAACAAGTTAGTTAGGTAAATTCTCCACATTCCTTTGTTTCTACTCTACTTCACTAAGGGGACAAGGCTGCCTTCAGCCAAGTACTATAATAAAAACCCTTAGGCCTTCCAAAGAGTTTGTGTATATTTTCTATAACTAAACTTTCTCCCACCAGCTTGACTGAATCCCCACAGAACTCAAAAGCACAGGCAGGCAACAAAAGCAAAAATAGACAAGTGGGATTTCATCAAACTAAAAAGCTTCTGACCACCAAAGGAAACAACCCATAGATTGAATAGATAACCTATAGAATGGGAGAAAATACTGGCAAATTCTACATCTGACAAGGGGCTAATATCCAGACTGTATAAGGAATTCAAACAATTCAATAGCAAAAACTCAATCCGATTTTTTTTTTTTTTTTTTGGAGACAGAGTTTTACACTTGTCACCCAGGCTGGAGTGCAATGGCACAGTCTTGGCTCACTGCAATCTCCACCTCCTGCGTTCAAGGGATTCTCCTGCCTCAGCCTCCTGAGTAGTTGGGATTACAGGCACCTTCCACCACGCCCAGCTAATTTTTGTATTTTTAGTAGAGACGGGGTTTCACCATGTTGGCCAGGCTGGTCTCAAACTCCTGACCTCAGGTGATCCCCTGCCTCAGCTTCCCAAAGTGTCGAGATTACAGGCATGAGCCACCATGCTGGGCCTCAATCTGATTTTTTTTTTTTTTTGAGACAGGGTCTCAGTCTGTCACCCAGACTGGAGAGTGGTGCTGTGATCTTGGCTCACCACAGCCTCCACCGCCCAGGCTCAAGCAATTCTCTTGCGTCAGCCTCCTGAGTAACTGTTATTACAGGTGCATGCCACCACTGCCCAGCTAATTTTTATATTTTGGTAGAGACTGGGTTTCACCATGTTGGCCAGGCTGGTCTTGAATTTCTGACTTCAAATGGTCCATCTGCCTCGGCCTTCCAAAGTGCTGAGATTGCAGGTGTGAGCCACCATGCCCCACCTCAATCTGACTTTTAAATGGGCAAAATACCTTTATACACATTTCTGAAAAGAAGAAATACAGAATGGCCAAGAGTTATATGAAAAAATGCTGAACATCGCTAATCAGGGAAATGCAAATCAAAAGGGAACCCTTACACATTGCTGGTGGAAATGTAAATTAGTACAGCTATTATGGATTATGGAACACAGTATGGAACTGAGAAAATTAATCCCAGCATATATCCCATGTATCGTGTGTGTGCATATATATACACTAGAAATAGAAGAACTCAAAATAGAAGAATTTCTAGTTTTTATATGAACTAGAAATAGAAGAAAACTTTTAAATTATGATTAATGATATCTATTCAAAAATCCTACAGCAAGTATACTTAAAAACTTGCCTCCTTGAGTGGATCACGAGATCAGGAGATCGAGATCATACTGGCCAACATGGTGAAACCCTGTCTCTACTAAAATATAAAAAATGAGCCAGGCATTGTGGTGCACACCTGTAGTCCAGCTACTTGGGAGACTGAGGCAGGTGAATCGCTTGAGCCTGGGAGGTGGAGGTTGCAGTGAGCCAAGATCGCACCACTGCACTTCAGTCTGGCAACAGAGCAAGACTCCATCTCACAAATAAAAGTTTGCCTCCTGAAATTGGAAATGAGACAAAGATTCCCTTTATTACTATGGTATTGGGATCCTAGCCAGTGCAATGAGAAGAAAAGGAAACAAAAAGTTTAAAGACTTGGAAGAAATGACACCATCATTATTTGTAGAAAACATGATTGTGTATATAGAATATCCAAAATAACTGAAGAATAAATATTTACATTGATAAACGAATTTAGAACAGTTGACTGGGCATGGTGGCTCATGCCTGTAATCCCAGCACTTGGAGAAGCTGATGTGGGCAGATCATGAGGTTAGTTTGAGACCAGCCTGGCCAATATGGTGAAACCCCATCTTTACTAAAAATACAAAAATTAGCCAGTGTGGTAGTGCGCACCTGTAGTCCCAGCTACTTGGGAGGCTGAGACAGGAGAATCGCTTGAACCTGGGAGGCGGAGGTTGCAGTGAGCCAAGATCACACCACCGCACTCCAGCCTGAATGACAAAGCAAGACTCTGTCTCAGAAAAAAAAAGTTACTGGACATGTGGTTAATATAGAAAACCAATTGCATTCTGTATCTAAGTAACGAGCAGTTGGAAACTTAACGTTTAAAATTAGACATATTAAGTCATTAAAATAGCATAAAAATATCTAGGGATAAATCTAAGAAAATGTTATGCAAGGCCTTTACATAGAAGACTATAAAATATCGAGAAAAATTAAAACCTAAATAGATGGAATGATATACTGTGTTTGTGTGGAAGACTCGATAGCTTTAAAGTGTCAGTTCTCCACAAACTGATTTATAGATTCAGTGAGACCCCAGTCAAAATCTCAACAATTATGTATGTGTGTCCACGTGTGCATGTGTGTGGTGCTGGGCAGAGGGGAGGAGAGACTTGACAAGCTAATTTAAATTTATACAGAAATCAGAAGGTCCAAGAATAGGAATGAAATTTATAGAGAATGGAAAGGTCTAATATCACTCTTGAAGAACAAGGTGATAGGACTTATTCTACTAGATACTGTTTTATTATATATTGAAAATAATTTCCACAGTATGGTATTGGCTCAGTAGACAATAGACGAATGAAACAGATTAGAGAGTCCAGAAACTGGCCCACACATGCAGTCAGCAGATATACAGCAAAGGCACCCCTGCTATTTAGAATTTGTTTTTTTTTTTTTGAGATGGAGTTTTGCTCTCGTCACTCAGGCTGGAGTGTGATGGTGTGATCTCAGCTCACTGCAACCTCCGCCTCCCAGGTTCAAGCGATTCTCCTGCCTTAGCCTCCTGAGTAGCTGGGATTACAGGTGTGTGCCACCACGCCTGGCTAATTTTTGTATTTTTAATAGAGACAATGTTTCACCATATTGGTCAGGCTGGTCTTGAACTCCTGACCTCAGGTGATCCACCCACCTCAGCCTCCCAAAGTGCTGGGATTACAGGTGTGAGCCACCGCCTATAAAAATTCTAATAATCTAAAAATTATTATAATTTTTTCTAATAAATTTTGGTAAAACAATCGTCTATTCACATGGTAAAAAGAAAACTTGACCCCTACCTCACATCGTCCACAAAAATCAATTCCAGGTAAATCAGATCTAAATATAAAAAGTAAAGTGGTAAAACTTCTAGAAAATAATAAAAATATTTTCATTATATTTGGGAAATGAAAGACCTCTAAGACAAAACCACTAACCATAAAAGAAAAGATGGATGCCGCATTGAATTTAAGAGTACCTGCTCATCAAAAGATGTTATCGAGGGTAGAAAGGCTACAGAGAAGGTGAAGATACTTGTAAAACAAAAGTCGTGAAGGGCTTGCATCCAGAGTGTCTAAAGAGATCCTACAAACTATCTTTTTTTTTTAATTGAGACGGCATCTCACTCTGTTGCCCAGGCTGGAATGCAGTGGCATGATCTCAGCTCACTGCTACCTCTGCCTCCTGGATTCAAGCTATTCTCCTGCCTCAGCCTCTCAAGTAGCTGGGATTACAGGCACCTGCCACCATGCTCAGCTGATTTTTGTATTTTTAGCAGAGAGGGGGTTTCACCATGTTGTCCTGGATGGTCTCAAACTCCTTACCTCAGGTGATCTGCCCGCCTCAGCCTCCCAATGTGCTGGGATTACAGGTGTGAGCCACCTCGCTCAGCCCAAACCATCTTTTAGATAATGGAGGATTTGACTTTAGACTCTTTGGGGACAGTGCAGGGCCATGTCCTTGGACACAGGGATACTGAAAGAGCAGTGCCAGTGACCCTTTTTGCCTCTGGTGGTGGGGGGCCAGAGTGAGGGGGGAAGGTGGAAAAGTGGAACTTTCAAAGAAACGTGTTGTCTAAAGACCCTAATCGAAAGTGTTTTTGTTTTTGTCAATTTTTCAGGCAAGGTCTCACTCTGTTGCCCATGTTAGTGCGCAGTGGCATGATGATGGCTCATGGCAGCCTCCACCTCCTGGGCTCAAGTGATCCTCCCAACCTCAGCCTCCTGAGTAGCTGGGACCACAGGCATGTGCCACCATGTCTGGCTTACATATAAAATTATATTTATATTAGGTTGGTGCAAAAGCAATTGTAGCTTTTGCCAGTACTTTTAATGACAAAAGCCACAATAACTTTTGCACCAACTTTTATATATATTTTATATATATATATATATTTTATATATATATATTTTATATATATATATTTTATATATATATATTTTATATATATATATATTTTATATATATATATTTTATATATATATATATTTTATATATATATATTTTATATATATATATATATTTTATATATATATATATATTTTATATATATATATATATATAAAATATATATTTTGTAGAGACAGGGTTTCACCATGTTGCCCATGCTGGTCTTAAACTCCTGGCCTCAAGTGATCCTCCCACCTCAGCCTCCAAAAATGCTGGGATTACAGGCATGAGCTCTGAAGCCTGGCCTGAAAGTATTTTCTTTCAGAGGGACCAGAGGGAACAGATGGTCAGAGCCCATCATGCCCTCCATCATGGTGTCTCCAAGGACAAATGGAATACTCTGGAGGAAAGGTGGACTGTGTTAGCTCTACAGTTTGATTCTCAATCTCCACTTGTTCCTGCCAGCTCAGCCCTGATTCCCAATTGAGGAGAAAGAGGAGGTTCAAGAAATACCCGGCCTCTTTTCCAGGAGGCTCGGTAAGGGCTGGGCATTGGGCGGGGACTCAAGTCATGCCTTTGGATTGGAGCTGGAGGAGTGTGAGTTAATAGGCATTCCCGTGGGGGCTCCCCTCTCCCTTTCCCTGTGGGGCTGGTCAGGACTTGGAGGGCTTCTGGCTGTGGAACTGGTTGGGTTCCCCTGCTTTTTGGCACCATGCCCAATCTCCACTTGTTCATTCATTCTGACCTCAACTCCTCCTCCAGTCCCCATCAGCTCCCTCTGCTCCAGACACAGCGTTCTCCTCCCTGGCCCTCAGACGTGCCAGGCACGTTCCTGCCTTGACATTTTTTCCTTCTGCACGGCCTACCCTTCCACATTCTTCGTGTCTTAATTTTGTCTGAGAAAATGTCAGTTTCTCAGAGGATTTTGTTGACCATTGTATCTAAAATTTCATTGCCTCTGCATACTTCCTATCCCCCTCTCCTATAGTTTTCCCCTAAAACCCTATAGAAATATTTGTTCATCATTATGTTGATGCTCTTTAGCATTTAGTGTGATTTTGGAATGGCTGGTACTGGTTGTTCCTTTCTATGTGTAGTGCCTCTTTTAGGAGCTCTTGTAAAGCAGGCCTGGTGGTGACAAAATCTCTGAGTACTTGCTTGTTCGCAAAGGATTTTATTTTTCCTTCACTTCTGAAGCTCAGTTTGGCTGGATATGAAATTCTGGGTTGAAAGTTCTTTTCTTTAAGAATGTTGAATATTAGCCCCCACTCTATTCTGGCTTGTAGTGTTTCTGCCGAAAGATCTGCTGTGAGTCTGATGGGCTTCCCTTTGTGGGTAACTCGACCTTTCTCACTGGTTGCCCTTAGTATTTTCTCCTTTATTTCAACCTTGTTGAATCTGATGATTATGTGCCTTGGGGTTGCTCTTCTTGCAGAATATCTTTGTGGTGTTCTCTGTATTTCCTGCATTTGAGTGTTGGCCTGTCTTGCTAGGTGGGGGAAGTTTTCCTGGATGATGTCCTGAAGAGTATTTTCCAGCTTGGATTCATTCTCTTCGTCCCCTTCTGGTACACCTATCAAACGTAGGTTAGGTCTTTTCACATAGTCCCACATTTCTTGGAGACTTTGTTCATTCCTTTTTGCGCTTTTTTCTCTAATCTTGGTTTCTCTTTTAATTTCATTGAGTTGGTCTCCGACTTCAGATATTCTTTCTTCTGCTTGGTCAATTCGGCTATTGAAACTTGTGCATGCTTCGCGAAGTTCTCGTATAGTGTTTTTCAGCTCCTTTAATTCATTCATATTCCTCTCTAAGTTATCCATTCTTGTTATCATTTCCTCATATCTTTTTTTAAGTTCCTTAGTTTCTTTGCATTGATTTAATACATGTTCTTTTAGCTCACAAAAGTTTCTCATTATCCACCTTCTGAAGTCTAATTCCGTCATTTCGTCACAGTCATTCTCCGTCCAGCTTTGTAAACACCGCATATTCTCATTCATAGGCGGGTGATGAAAAATGAGAACACATGGACACAGAAAGGGGAGTACTAAACACTGGGGTCTATTGGGGGGAAAAGGGGAGGGCCAGTGGGAGGGGGAGGTGGGGAGGGATAGCCTGGGGAGAAATGCCAAATGTGGGTGAAGGGGAGAAGGAAAGAAAAGCACACTGCCATGTGTGTTCCTACGCAACTGTCTTGCATGCTCTGCTCATGTACCCCAAAACCTAAAATCCAATAAAAAATTAAAAAAAAAAAAAAAGAAATATTTGCTCATTTAGCTTATTGTCTGGTGCTGCCGCTATAATGTAACCTTAAAGTTTAGTGGGGACAGGGATTTTTTCCGTTGTTGTTCACTGCTGTATCCCAGAGTCTAGAAGAGTTCTGGGCCGGGCGTGGTGGCTCATGCCTGTAATCCCAGCATTTTGGGATGCTGAGGCATGTGGATCGCCTGATTCCAGAGTTTGAGACCAGCCTGGCCTGCATGGTAAAACCTGTCTCTACTAAAAATACAAAAAAATAGCTGGGCATGGTGGCTCATGCCTGTATTCCCAGCTACTCAGGAGGCTGAGGCACGAGAACCACTTAAACCCAGGAGGCAGAGGTTGCAGTGAGCCAAGATCACAGCATTGCACTTCAGCCTGGGAAACAGATTAAGACTTGGTCTCAAAAAACAAAAAAACAGGCTAGGTGTGGTGGCTCACGCCTGTAAATCCCAGCACTTTGGGAGGTCCAGGCAGGTGGATCATGAGGTCAGGAGTTCAAGACCAGCCTGGCCAACATAGTGAAACCCCGTCTCTATTAAAAATACAAAAATTAGCAAGCTGGGTGGTGTGTGCCTGTAGCCCAGCTACTTGGGAGGCTGAGGCAGGAGAATCGCTTGAAGCCGGGAGGCGGAGGTTGTGGTGAGCCAAGATCGTGCCGCTGCACTCCAGCCTGGGCAACAGAGGGAGACTCCATCTCAAACAACAGCAACAACAACAAAACAAAACAAAAATGCTAAATACCATCTGTTGCATGAATGAACTGCAAATGTGGCTGCCCCCACCTGTTCTGAGTTCAAATGTGACTCTCACATGTCTTTCCTGCTTCCCACTCTGGAGCAGCTCAAATCTACCAAATGTCTGATGGGGGAGGCCAAACCACAGCACCTACCCCAGATGCCCCCAGAACAGGTGTCCACCTGTGTCCACTGTATCCGTTCCTGACCGTACTTCCAGTGCTGGCTAGTGCTTGGGGAGCCCTTGGCATCACCAGTTTTGTTTTTATTTTTGTGTGTAGATAGTAGATGTATATATTTATGGGGTATATGGGATATTTTGATATAGGTATACAATGTGTAAAAATCACATCAGGGTAAATGAAGTATCCATCACCTCAAGCGTTTATCTTTTTGTTACAAACAATCTAATTACACTCTTTCAGGTATTTTTAAATGTATTATTAAATTATTGTTGACTACAGTCACATTGTCGTGCTATCAAATACTAGATCTCATTCTATTTTTTGTATGCATTAACCATCCACAGTTCCCCCCGACAACCTCCCACTCCCATTTCCCACCTCTGGTAACTATCCTGCTACTCTCTCTCTCCATGAATTCATTTCTAGCTCCCACCAATGAGTGAGAACATGTAAAGTTTGTCTTTCTGTGCCTGGCTTATTTCACTTAACATAATGACCTCCAGTTCCATCCATGTTATTGAAATGACAGGATCTTACTATTTTATGGCTGAATAGTACTCCATTGTGTATATGTACCACCTTTTTTTTTTTTTTTTTGGAGACAGAGTCTTGCTCTGTCACCCAAGCTGGAGTGCAGTGGCATGGCGTGATCTCGACTCACTGCAACCTCCACCTCCCAGGTTCAAGCGATTCTCCTGCCTCAGCCTCCTGAGTAGCTGGGATTACAGCTACTTTTTGTAAAAAAAAAAGTTTTTTTACAAAGCTTTTGTAAAAAAGTTAATTTTTGTATTTTTGTAGACACGGGGTTTTACCATGTTGGTCAGGTTGGTCTCAAACTCCTGACCTTGTGATCCGCCCGCCGCGGCCTCCCAAAGTGCTGGGATTACAGGTGTGAGCCTCTGTGTCCAGCCATGTACCACATTTTCTTTATCCATTTGCCTGTTGATGGACACTTACGTTGCTTCCAAATCTTGGCTCTTGGGCATCACCAGTTTTCATTTGCTCTGTCAGGGAACTCGATTTCCCTCCCTTTCTGTTCCTGGAGTTGAAGCACTATGTGCCCTGCTCTCTATGTGAACAATCTTTCAGCTTATCTTCTCTAGGCCAGAGTTGGCCTAACCCAGTAGAAACCTCATCCTGGTGTAGCAGGAGATGTCATGGACATAGTATTTTGGGGCAAACGTAAGCTCACAAATGTCAGGTTACAAAGCCCTGGAGCCTTCTGAAATTCAGCTGTGAGAGTAGCCTAAAGCACAGGGGATGAGCTCTCCCAGAGGAAGCCAGGGGTGTGATGAGCTGGGTGGGGTCTAGGCCTAGCTGCTTCCTGGGAGCAGACAGCCTACACAACAGAGGCCCTTAACCGGGGCTCCATGGGCTTCAGGGATGAGCTTCAGGGAGTCCACAAGCTCCTTGAAATTAAATATGTTCTAGGCCAAGAGCAGTGGCTCATGCCTGTAATCCCAGAACTTTGGGAGGCTGAGGTGGGCAGATCATGAGGTCAGGAGATCAAGACCATCCTGGCTAAAACGGTTAAACCCCGTCTCTACTAAAAATACAAAAAAAAATTATCTGGACTTGGTGGCAGGCACCTGTAGTCCCAGCTACTCAGGAGGCTGAGGCAGGAGAATCTCTCCAACCCAGGAAGCGGAGGTTGCCATGAGCTGAGATTGCACCACTGCACTACAGCCTGGGCAACAGAGCAAGACTCTGTCAAGAAAGAAAAGAAAAGAAAGAAATTAAATATGTTCTGTGTGCCTGTGAACAAACAGATGGGCATTTTTCTGGGGAGAGGATTCATTGATTTCACCCAATTTTCAGAGGGGCCAATGAAAAAAGAATGGTTAGGAATCACTGGTCTAGTCCTCAAAATGTGGGAGGCATCATAGCATTATGGGAAATGGACAGCTTTACTATCAGATCGCCTAGTTTTGTGTTCTGGCTGTCACTTACTCGCTGCGATCTTAAGCAAGTCATGTTACCTCTTCGTGTACCCATGTCCTCTTCTATAAAATGGTGATAATAGATAGTGCCTGCTTTATAGAGGAAGAAGGGGGCAATATGAGCACAAGGCCCTTAGTAGAATTGTCCAGAACATGGTAAGGTAGGTATCCTTGCAGCTTCAGAAGATCAGCAAGATCCTCAGTACTTTTTCTGTGCATGTGTACTCTGAAAGCTGTCAGAATAAAAATGGAGTCACTTTTATATTTTTTAAAAAGCCCTGACACATAGAGCTAGGGAACTCTATGAAGAGAAGATTCTCACACTTGTATGATAACAAGAGTTTCACAAAAAACTCTGCCAAAACCAGAACCTTGCAAAATGGCCGCTGCAACCTTACACAAAAAATACTTCTGGCCGGGTGAGGTGGCTCATGCCTGTAATCCCAGCACTTTGGAAGTCTGAGGTGGGTGGATCACCTGAGGTCGGGAGTTTGAGACTAGCCTGACCAACATGGAGAAACCCCGTCTCTATTAAAAATACAAAATTAGCCAGGTGTAGTGGCACGTGCCCATAATCCCTGCTACTTGAGACAGGAGAATCGCTTGAACCCGGGAGGCAGAAGTTGCGGTGAGCCGAGGTCACGCCATTGCACTCCAGCCTGGGCAACAAGAGCAAAACTGCGTCTCAAAACAAACAAAACAAACTTCTGCAAAGACATCTGCCCAGCAACTGCCTGTCCAGCCTCAGACTGGCATCACCTTTGTTATTGATCTTTGTAGCCAAGGATAATTCATTTCAAAAACAATTATGTCATCCTCCTCATTTTTCCTTTAAAAGCCTTCGTCATCCTTTACCTCCCTGAATATGCACATAGTTTGCTATGCATGATTATTCTCATTGCAATGCCCTATTCTCTAATAAACATCAGTTTCTATTAGAGAATCTCTCTCTGTTATTTAAGTTGTTATTAAGTTTCACCAACGTGGTGAAACCCTGTCTCTACTAAACATACAAAAATTAGCTGGATGTGGTGGCAGGTGCCTGTAATCCCAGCTTCTTGGGAGGCTGAGGCACAAGAATCGCTTGAACCCAGGAGGTGGAGGTCGTAGTGAGCCGAGACAGTACCTGTGTGTCTTTCTGAGATTAGGGGGTATAGGACTGGGGAACAGTAGTTGGAGCTCCTGGAATTAGTGCCTAGTGGTCTGGCAGGCTGGTAGAAAAGAGCTGTAAGATTATACTTGCTGGGAGTGTTTCACTCTTAGAGGGTGTGGGTATCTCCAGCTCTTCTCCAAAGTTGGGCAGGAAAGAGTACGGACTCCCCTCATATCTAGAGTGATTTTTTTTTTTTTGAGATGGAACTTCACTCTGTCATCCAGGCTGGAGTGCAGTAGCGTGATTTCAGCTCACTGCAACCTCCGCGTCCTGGGTTCAAGCAATTCTCCTGCCTCAGCTTCCTGAGGAGCTGGGATTACAGGGGTGGGCCACCACGCCTGGCTAATTTTTGCATTTTTAGTAGAGATGGAGTTTCGCCATGTTGGCCAGGCTGGTCTTGAACTCCTGGTCTCAAGTGATTCTCCTGCCTCGGCCTCCCAAAGGGCTGGGATTATAGGCACGAGCCACCGCTCCTGGCCCTAGAGTGATTTTAAAGGTACATTTGGTTAATTCCTCCTGAAGAGCTTCCCTATATGTCTTCCATCTTTTACGTCCTAAAATTTCTACAATTGGAGTCTTGTGGGCACCAAAGCCTTTGTTGAAATGTGTGCTCAGTGATAAATCTGTACAGGGAGGCTGAGTGAGGCCCCATCATAAATGTTGATTTTATTCTTGAATTGGACATTTCATTTTTTCCCCTAAGAACCGTATTGCTGGCCAGGTGAGGTGGCTTACACCTGTAATCCGAGCACTTTGGTAGGCTGAGGTGGGCGGATCACCCGAGGTCAGGAGTTCGAGACCAGCCTGGCCAACATGGTGAAATCCTGTCTCTACTGAAAATACAAAAATTAGCTGGACATGGTGGCAGGCACCTGTAATCCCAGCTTCTCAGGAGGCTGAGGCACGAGAATCACTTGAACCCAGGAGGCGGAGGTTGCAATGAGCCGAGATCGCGCCACTGCACTCCAGCCTGGACAACAAGAAGGAAACTCTGTCTCAAAAAACATTAAAACAAAAGAACCGTATTGCTACTGCTATTATGAACATGATTGTTGCTTGCTCTTAGTTACTCAGGAGTAACAAGCTGATGCCGTGAGCAAGACATGGTTGGTTACCTAGCCCACACTTTAGGCCCAATGAATTCTCATTATAACTGTTCCCCCTCATGTGGGGGACCCTTTACAGTGGGACATTGTTTTTGAAAGATCATCCACATAATTCCTGTGTGGATTTTAAAAGTCCATTGTTTAACTGGGTGGTGTACTTGTCTATTGTTACTCTGGTACCTGATGAGCCATCTGTTCTATATTTCATTATTAAAACAGCATTTTTTTCCTTGGAGCTTCAAATTTCGTTTTCCTGTGTAATTTTCTACATTTTGTATTTGCCTACTAAGTAGATTTAATCCTGGTTTTTTAATTCATCTACTTCATTATTGTCAGGCCATAAATCGTTTTCTAATTGGTTTATGATATATTAATATCCACACTGTTTTGTTTCCCACTAGCCAGACTGTCATCGGTAAAGATCGTTGTAGCAAAAATTGTAATTATATACTGAAGGCCTTGAATTTAGGCCTGGTTCAGGAGGTAGTTAAGGTAAAAAGTTGCAGAATCTAGGAACACGGTCTCATAAAATGTTCTTTTCTAAATAATATAGACATTTCCTCATAAAAACTAACAAAATTCACAGGAGGAAGGACATACCAAGAATGACAGAGCCTTGACATCGCGACAGTGTTTGGGCCTACTAAATGATTTTGTTAGTTTCAACTAATACCCTAACATCACTTGGCAATCCTATTGCATGTCCCTGGTCTGCGCGTCTTCAGTGGCCTGAAGCAGCCAATTCATCATCGTTCCACTCTCCTCTAGCCCCCAACGCCAGCTAGCCCCACTTTCATCGGAAAGATTGGTTTCCATTTTCACCGAGCAAAATTCAAGCCAACAGCTGGAACTTCAGCCTCACACCAACTGGCGCACAGCTTCAACTCAAATGCAATAGCGCCCCCTTCCGCTCTATAGGAGACACTGGAATGTGCTTCCCTGATCTTCACAACTGAGAGACTCAGTGCTTAACAGTAGACAGCCCGCAGCTGGTGGACCCCTTTGGGGACAGCCTCAGCTGAAGAGACTCACTTTTACCAAGGGCATGCCTCCTTCCCAGGGAAGCCTGTGTCCAATGAAGGACTGATGTGGGGATATAAAGGCCTGGCCCCCTTGTCTTCACTCTTAGCTTCAGACCTTGCAATAGGTCTGGCTGAGACCTTTGTTGAATCTGCATTGCAGCCCATGTCTCCTTCCTCCAATCCTGCTTCCATTCCTTCCTTTCCACTTGTGATGATCCCAAGAGCACTCCCTGAGAAACCTCATGCATGCTAATCTTCATCTCAGAGTCTGCTCAGCAAATCCAACCAGCACCACCCTCTTCCCTTCTCCCCAACTCCCTTCTCCTGCCCCAGGCTGACACCCACTACCCCCATGTGCTCAGTTCAGTCCCCTTCACCTCCCCTTGGTCTCTGTTCTATTACTCACTGTCTCTCTTTCCTGCAGCCTCAACCTTTCCCTCTCTCTCCATCTCTCCTCCTCAGCAAGTACATTTGAACTAATGCCTTCAACAAAAACCCTCCCTTCACACAGAGCCCACTTCTAGTTTCTGATGTTTCCTCCCTTTGACAGTCTAAGCTCCTTGAACAAGCCCACCGTGGTCTGGCTTCGGTCTCCATCACCGCTGAAATGGTTCTCCTTTTTCAGCGCTGTCTTATTTGACTTCTGTGTGAGTGTGGCTCTGATGGCCATTGCCTCTTCCCTTCATGTCTAGGACACTTGGCCCTCTCCCACTCCCTCCCTCCCTCCCTCCCTTCCTTCCTTCCCTCCTTTCTGTCTTTTTTCCTCTCTCTCTCTCTCTTTTCAGTTTCCTCACACTATTGTCCAGGCTGGCGTGCAGTGGTGCAATCTTGGCTCATTGCAGCCTCAGCCTCCTGGGTTCAAGCGCTTCTCCTGCCTCAGCCTCCTGAGTAGCTGAGACTACAGGCGTCTGTCACCACTCTCAGCTAATTTTTGTATTTTTTGGTAGAGACAGGGTTTCGCCATGTTGGCCAGGTTGGTCTCAAACTCCTGACCTCAAATGATCCGCCAGCCTCGGCCTCCCAAAGTGCTGGGATTATAGGCATGAGCCACCGTGCCTGGCCCTCTCCCACTTTATTTTTTTTTATTTTAATTACTTGCTTTATTTATTTATTTGAGTCAGGATCTCATTCTGTCTCCCAGGCTGGAGTGCAGAGGCTGGAGTACAGTGGCGTGATCATCGCCCACTACAGCCTCAAACTCCTGGCCTCAAGCAATCCTCACCCCTCTGCTTCCCAAAGTGCTGGGATTACAGGTCTGAGCCATTGTGCCTACCTATGAAACATTTTCATATCCAACTGACTGTGCCTACCCATGAAACACTTTTATATCCAAGTGACTATTAGACGCCCCTATGTCTTACAGGTATCTCAAACCCCACATATTCACAATGGCTCTTGTTTTCATTCCCTGCTTCAAACTGAGTCCTCCCTGTGTTCCCAGATTCAGTGAATGCTACTATGTATCTGGTTACTTAAGCAAGAAAACTGAGATTTCTCTCAGCACAATCTCTCTCCCTTATTACTTACTTCCCAACAACCAAAGTAATTTGGTGGCATGTGCCTGTAGTTCCAGCTACTCAGGAGGCTGAGGCTGGAGGATTTCTTGAGTCCAGGAGGCCAAGGCCAACCTGAGCAACATAGCAAAACCCCATCTCAAAAAAAAAAAAATGTAATTTGGGGCCTGGCAGTGTTTCATGCCTGTAGTAGCAACACTTTGGGAGACTGAGGCAGGCGAATCACCTGAGGTTGGGAGTTTGAGACCAGCCTGACCAACATGATGAGACCCTATCTCTACTAAAAATACAAAATTAGCCGGGTGTGGTGGTGCATGCCTATAATAGCTGCTTGGGAGGCAGAGGCAGGAGAACTGATTGAACATGGGAGGCAGAGGTTGCGGTGAGCCGAGATTACACCACTGCACTACAGCCTGGGCAACAAGAGGGAAACTCCATCTCATAATAAATAAATAAAATAAATATAATTTGGAACACTCTTCTGTTTAAAGTGCACCAGTGACCCCTATTGCTTCTATCTATCTATCAATCTATCTGTCTCTATCTGTCTATCTATCTGTCTATCTGGCTATCTATCTGTCTGTCTATATATTTGGCTATCTGTCTGTCTGCCTATCTGTCTATCTATCTATATAGCATCTATCTGTTTCTGTTTATCTGTCTATCTATATATCTGTCTATCTATCTATCTATCTAGCATCTATCTGTTTCTGTTTATCTGTCTATCTATATATCTGTCTATCTATCTATCTATCTACCTGCCTACCTACCTACCTACCTACCTGTCTGCCTATCTGCCTGCCCGTGTGCCTATTTGTCTGTCTGTCTGCCTGCCTATCTATCTATCTATCTACCTACCTACCTATCAGTGTGCCTGTCTATCTGTCTTTCTGTCATTGGTCTATCTGTCTGTTTGCCTGTCTGTGTGTCTGTTTGTTTCTCTATCTCTGTATCTATCCAGCTCTGTTTGTCTGTCTATCTATCTGTCTCTTTGTCTGGCTGTCTATCTTTCTATCTATCTATCATCTGTTTGTCTATCTGGCTATCTATCTTTCTATCTGTCTGTCTCTCTGTCTGTCAGTCAAGCTGTCTATCTATCTATCTGTCTGTCTATGTGGCTATCTATCTATCTATCTGTCTGTCTGTCTGTCTCTGTCTATCTATCTATCTGGCTATCTGTGTATCTATCTATCTATCTAACTATCTATATGTCTGTCTGTCTCTCTGTGGGTCTGTTTTTCTGTCTATCTGTCTGTCTGTTTCTTTATCTATCTGTCTCTATCTATCTACCTCTCTATCCATCTGTCTTCTGTCTGTCTTTCTATCTGGCTATATCTATCTATCTATCTATCTATCTATCTATCTATCTATCTATCTATCAGTCTATCTATCTGGCTATCTGTCTGTCTTTCTATCTGGCTATCTATCTATTATCTATCTATCTATCTATCTATCTATCTATCTATCTATCTGTTTCTATGTCTCTGTCTGTCTATCTGTCTCTTTGTCTGTCTGTTTCTCTATGTATCTGTCTCTATCTGTCTATCTATCTATTTCTCTATCTATCTATCTATCCATCTGTCTGTCTGTCTGCTGTCTGTCTTTCTATCTGGCTATCTATCTCTCTGTCTGTTTGTCTTTCTGTCTGTCTGTCTATCTGGCTATCCATCTGTCTGGCTGTCCATCTATCTATCTATCTATCTATCTATCTATCTATCTATCTGTCTGTCTGTCTGTCTGTCTGTCTGTCTGTCTGTCTGTCTATCTAGTATCTGTCGGTCTCTCTGTGTGCATGTCTCTGTCTGTCTGTCTGTCTGTCTATCTATCGGTCTCTCTATTTGTCTGTTTGTCTGTCTGTTTATCTATCTATCTTCAGTATGTCTCTGTCTGTGTATCTTTATCTGTCTATCTATTTGGCTATCTTTCTGTCTCTCTATGTATCTATTTGTCTGTCTGTCTGTCTGTGTGTCCATCTGTCTGTCTATCTGTCCATGTGTCTGTTTATCTATTTTTCTGTCTGTCTTTCTGTTTCTCTATCTATCTATCTATGTATCTATATATCCATCTATTTATCTGTCTCTTTCTGTGTTTCTGGCTGTCTATCCATCTATGTATCTATCTATGTATGCATCTATCTTTCTATATATGTATGTATGAATCTATCTATCTATTTGGCTATCTTTCTATCTATCTGTCTGTCTGTTGGTCTATCTATCTATTTGGCTGCCTGTCAATCAATCAATCAATCATCTGTCTATCTATCTATCTATCTATCTATCTATCTATCTATCTATCTGTCTAACTGTCTATCTTTCTGTCAGTGTGCCTGTATTTCTTTCTATGTGTCTGTCACCTATCTGTTTACCTGTCTGTCTGTTTCTCTATCTCTGTATGTATCTTTCTCTGTCTATCTGTCTCTCTGTCTGTCTCTTTTTCTGCCTATCTTTCTGTCTATCTATATGTCTATCTGTCTTTCTGTCTATCTCTCTATCTATCTAGCTATCTGTCTTTCTATCTGGATATTTATCTATCTATCAGTCTGTCTGTGTGTCTGTCTTTCTGGCTATCTATCTTTCTATCTGTCTGTCTATGTATGTATGTATGTATGTATCTATCTATCTATCTATCTATCTGTCTCTGTCTGTCTGTCTGTCTTTGTCTGTCTGTCTTTGTTTCTCTATGTATCTCTGTCTGTCTATCTATCTATCTATTTCTTTATCTATCTATCCATCTGTCTGCTGTCTTTCTGGCTATCTATCATCTATGTATCTATGTATCTATCTATATATCTGTCTTTGTGTCTGTCTGTCATTCTGTGTGTCTGTCTGTCTATCTGGCTATCCATCTATCTGGCTGGCTATCTATCTATCTATCTACTATTGGTCTATCTGTCTGTTTGTCTGTAAGTCTGTCTGTTTATCTATCTTTCTATATGTCTCTGTCCATTTGTCTATCTGTCTATCTGTCCATCTATGTATCCATCTGTCTGTTTGGCTATCTCTCTCTCTCTCTGTCTATCTGTCTCTCTGTTTATCTATCTATCTATCTATCTATCTATCTATCTATCTATCTATCTATTCATCTGTCTCTGTCTGTCTGTCTTTCTGGCTGTCTATCCATCTATGTACCTATGAATGTATACATCTTATCTATGTATGTATGTATCTATCTATCTATCTATCTATATAGCTGTCTGTTTTTCTGTCTATCTATTTGGCTATCTTTTTATCTATCTGTCTGTCGGTCTATCTATCTATTTGGCTATCTATCTATCTATCTCTGTGTCAGTGTGCCTGTCTGTCTTTCTGTCTATCAGTCTGTCATCTGTCTGTCTGTTTCTCTATCTCTGTATCTATCTGTCTCTGTCTGTATGTATATCTGTCTCTTTGTCTATCTTTCTATCTATCTATCTATCCATTTCTCTATCTGTCTATCTATCCAACTGTCTGTCTTTCTTTCTATCTGGCTATCTATCTGTCCATCTGTCTGTCTGTCATTCTGTCTGTCTGTCTATCTGGCTATCCATCTATCTGGCTGGCTATCTATCTATCTATCTAGCTAGCTAGCTAGCTAGCTATTGGTCTTTCTGTGTGCATGTCTTTCTATCTGTCTGTCTCTCTATTTGTCTGTTTATCTGTCTATCTAACTACCTATCTGTATGTCTCTGTCTTTCTATCTGTCTATCTGTCCATCTATCTATCCATCTATCTGTCTATCTATTTGGCTATCTCTCTGTCTCTCTATCTATCTTTCTATCTGTCCATCTATCTATCCATCTGTCTGTCTGTCTGTCTATCTGTCTGTCTATCTCTCTGTTTGTCTATCTGTCTATCTCTCTGTTTGTTTCTCTATCTATCTATCTATCTATCTATCTATCTATCCATCTATCAGTCTGTCTGGCTATCTGGCTATCTATCTTTCTGTTTGTCTGTCTGTCTGTTTATCTGTCTATCTGGCTATCTATCTGTTTCTCTGTATATCTATCTATCTGGCTATCTTTCTGTCTGTCTGTCTGTGTGTCTGTCTCTTTATCTATCTGTCTCTATCTATCTGTCTGTCACTCTGGCAATCTATCTTTCTATCTGTCTGTCTCTCTCTATCTGGCTATCTATCTATCCATCTAGCTAGCTAGCTAGCTAGCTAGCTAGCTGTCTGTCTGTCTGTCTCTCTGTTTGTCTCTGTCTGTCTGTCACTCTGTCTATCTTTTTGTCTGTCTGTCTTTTTATCTGTCTGTCTCTCTGGCTATCTATCAATCGTCTATCTATCGATCTGTCTCTCTCTATTTGTCTGTTTATCTATCTGGTCTATCTATTTGGCTATCTATCTACCTATCTATCTGTTTGCCTGTCAGTCTTTCTATCTGTCTGTCTGTCTATCTCTCTGTCTGTCTATGTCTCTGTTTGTTTATCTGTCTATCTTTCTGTTCCTGTATCTAACTATCTGTCTGTGTCTATCCATCTGTCTGTCTATCTATCTATCTATCCATCTATCTATCTGTCTATCTATCTGGCTATCTGTCTCTCTGTCTGTCTACCTGTCTGGCTATGTATCTATCTACCTACCTATCTATTTATTTGGCTATCTATGTATCTATCTATCTATCTATCTATCTATCTATCTATGTGTCTATCTATCAGTTTGTCTGTCTCTCTGTGTTTCTCTATCTATCTATCTATTTATCTATCTATCTCTGTCTGTCTGTGTGCCAGTCTGTCTATATATCTGCCTATCTTTCTGTCAGTCTATCTCTGTGTGTGTTTGTTTCTCTATGTATCTATCTATCTGTCTCTATCTATCCATCTATCTATCTATCTATCTATCTATCTATCTATCTATCTATCTATTTGCCTGTCAGTCTTTCTGTCCTTCTATCTATCTGTGTATATCTGTCTATCTATCTGTTTCTGTCTATCTAACTGTCTGTCTCTGTCTATCCATCTGTCTGTCTATCTATCTGGCTATCGATCTCTCTGTCTGTCTGTCTACCTATCTGGCTATGTATCTATCTACCTACCTAGCTATCTATGTATCTATCTATGTACCTATCTATCTGTCAGTCTGTCTATCTATCTGTCTGTCTCTTGTCTGTTTCTCTATCTATCTATCAATCAATCATCTATCTATCTAATCTCTCTGTGTATCTGTCTGCCTATCTATCTACCTATGTGCCTGCCTGTCTATCTGTCTATCTGTCTGTTCATCTGTCTGTCCATCTATCTGTCTCTCTGTTTGTTACTCTATGTATTTATCTGTCTCTATCTATCTGTCTGTCTACCTGTCTGTCTGTCTGTCTGGCTGTCTATCTATCCATCTATGTATCTCTCTGTCTAACTATCTATCTATCTATCTATCTATCTATCTATCTATCTATCCATTTCTCTATCTAACAATCTGTCAGATTGTCTATCTGTCAGATTGTCTATCTGTCTGGCTATCTAGCTATCTCTCTATCTGTCTATTTGGCTATCTATCTATCTGTCTGTCCGTGTGTCTGTCTGTCTTTCTATCTAGCTTTCTGTCTGTCATCTATCTGTCTTTCTATCTATCTGTCTGTATATCTTTCTATCTATCTATCTGTCTATCTATCTATCTATCTATCTATCTATCTATCTATCTATCTATGTATCTATCTGTCTGTGTGCCTTTCTATCTGTCTATCTGTCTGTTTATCTGTCTTTCTGTCTGTTTCTCTATCTATCTGCCTCTGTCTTTCTATCTGTCTGTCTATCCACCTGTCCTTCTATCTGGCTATCTATCTCTCCATCTGTCTATCTATCTATCTATCTATCTATCTATCATCTATCTATCTTTCTGTGTGTCTATCTTTCTGTGTGTCTGCCTGTCTGCTGTCTGTCTGCCTATCTATCTGGCTATCTATCTATGTGTCTATCTCTGTCTGTGTGCCTGTCTGTCTATCTATCTGTCTGTTTGTCTGTCTATTTGTGTGTCTGTTTCTCTATGTAGCTATCTATCTGTCTCTATCTATCTATCTATCTATCTATCTATCTATCTATGTGGCTATCTATCTGTCTGTCTTCTATCTCTCTATTTGGCTATGTATCTGTCTGTCTTATCTATCTATCTGTCTGTGTGCCTGTCTGTCTATATATCGGTCTGTCTGTCTGTTTCTCTATCTATCTATTTATCTTTCTAACTGTCTCTGTCTATCTGTCTATCTATTTGGCTGTCTATCTGTCTATCTATCTATCTTTCTGTCTATCTGTCTGTGTGCCTGTCTATCTATATGTCTGTTTATCTGTCTGTATGTTTGTTTCTCTATCTATCTATCTATCTATCTATCTATCTATCTATCTATCACTTTGTTGCCCAGGCTAGAGTGTAGTGATGGGATCTTGGCTCACTGCAACCTCTGCTTCCCTGGTTGAAGCAATTATCCTGCCTCCACCTCCTGACTATGTGGGACTACAGGAGCCCACCACCATGCCCAGCAAATTTTTGTATTTTTAGTTGAGATGGGGTTTCACCATGTTGGCCAGGATGATCTTGATCTCTACCTCAGCCAACTTGGCCTCCCAAAGTGCTGGGATTACAGGTGCGAGCCACCGCGCCCAGCCTCCTCTCTTCTTTATAGACATCCACTGGACCTCTTGCAGCCTACCCAGTGCCTCCCTTTCTGTGTCTTTCTTCCTACCAGACTGAGTTCCTTGAGGGCAAGTTTCATCCTATAATCCCATGACCTGGCACAGGGTTTGGCACTTGGTTGCCATTTATTAAGTGCTTGTCAGATGAATGAGTCAATGAGGGGCAAGTAGGCAGCAGGAGAAAAGGAAACGGCTTGAGGGGAGGCAGGAGGCAGGTGCCCTGTGTCACAGTTTTGCTCTGGCTACACACCCTGTCTTTGGTCTCTGACAGACCCAGATTATCCCAAAATGCAATCTGCTGTGATCTCTTAATTTCTCTGCATTACAAGAGAAGCACAACGGATCCAGAGCGTGCTGAACCAGGCATATACGACCCTTGCCCACCTGTGCAGTGATGATTCCTACCTGTGTCCATGTACTCTGTGGGTGTCTAAGAGGCAGGGCCACCCACCCAAACGTTTTGCTGACTGACTTATTTGGAAAGAGGAGAAAAAGAATCCTGACAATGTTCACTATTTCTGCAACTGCTTGTATAATGCAGCCACATCGTTCAGCCCCACATGCTGCAAAGGTTCCAGGAATCCTGAGATGTTGCTGCTCTCAGCCTTTGGGGTAGCTGGGCAGAAACTGGGGCAGCTCTGGCCACAAGAAACCTCCTTCTTTTTGAAAGACAAATATTTTCTGTGTGTGCTGCAGACTGAAAAAAGGTTAATGAGCACTGTTGAATATCTAATCATTCCCGTCAGGTGCTGCAATTTTCTGAATGCCTACCTGGAACCTTGATGTTGTGAATTTACCCATATATTTTCCCCCAGTTAAAGCCTTTTCTTGGTTGGGATGGTGGCTCACACCTGTGATCCCAGCACTTTGGGAGGCTGAGGCGGGTGGATCACGAGATCAGGAGTTCGAGACCAGCCTGGTCAGCATAGTGAAATCTCGTCTCTACTAAAAATACAAAAAATTAGCCAGATGTGGTGGTGGGTGCCTGTAATCCCAGCTACTCAGGAGACTGAGGCAGGAGAATAGCTTGAACCCCGGAGGCAGTGGTTGCACTGAGCAGAGATTGTGCCACTGCACTCCAGCCTGGGCAGCAGAGCAAGACTCTGTCTAAAAAAAAAAAAAAGCCTTTTCTCATGTTTTCAAGCAGGACAGGGATTTTTGTTTATCCCCATTGCACAGGTGAGAAAACCAAGGTTCAGCTAGGTCAAGAGACTGGCACACACACTCCAGCATTGTCAGAGACAAATCAAACTCAGGAGCTGGCTGAAGCCTGCACTCTCTGAGGCTGTCCAGCTGCAGTGCATTTACACTCTGCCCACAAGAGGTCAGTAGGTTCCACAGGAGCAGAGCTGGCTACCAGGAGGCCTGCACAATGGAAGGTGGCGCTATCCTCCTGGAGAGCAGCCCTGGTCACTGGCTACACAGCAGCTCCCTAGAAGGAAATCCTTCTACCACCAGGACTTCCGAGAAGTCCTTCTTCCAGGGGTGGACCAGTGGTTGGGGCTGGCCAGGGATGTGCTTATCCCAGGAAGGTTGTGGGAGTTCCCGGGGGAGCCTCTTTATTATTTTGCAATCCTCAAGCCATTTGGGGAGGGCAGTGTCTGTAGATGGGGCAGCTGGTGTGCTTCCGTCTGCCTGGAAAGCTGCAGCCATCTCCACGGTAATAACTGGAACCAAAAATATCACAGGACTGTGTTGGCTAGGCCAGAACGTTTCTGTCTGTCTGCTCTCTGGAGGCTGAGGGTGGGGGAGACTTAAAAAGCCATATATGGCCGGTCGCTGTGGTTCGCGCCTGTAATCCCAGCACTTTGTGAGGCCTACGCGGGCGGATCACTTAAGGCCGGGAGTTTGAGACCAGCCTAGGCAACATGGTGAGACCCCATCTCCACCAAAAAATACAAAAGTTAGCTGGGTGTGGTGATGCACATCTGTAGTTTCAGCTACTGGGGAGGCTGAGGCACGAAAATTGTTTGAACCTGGGACGCAGAGGTTGTAGCCAACCAAGATGGTGCCACTGCACCTAGCCTGGGCAACAGAGCAAAACTTTGTCTTAAAATAAAATAAAAAGGCTGGGTACAGTGGCTCACGCCCGTAATCCCAGCACTTTGGGAAGCTGAGGCAGGTGGATCACAAGGTCAGGAGTTCCAAGACCAGCCTGGCCAAGATGTTGAAATCTCATATCTATTAAAAGTATAAAAATTAGCCGGGCATGGTGGCATGTGCCTGTAATCCCAGCTACTCGGGAGACTGAGGCAGGAGAATTGCTTCAACCCAGGAGGCGGAGGTTGCAGTGAGCTGAGATTACGCCACTGCACTCCAGCCTGGGTGACAGAGCGACACTCTGTCTCAAAAATAAAAAATAAAATAAAAGGATCTATATCTATAGCATCCCTAAGATTTAGAATCATACAGACCCGGGTTTGAATCTTGATTTTTCATCTTATTAACTGTGACCTCAGGCAAGTGACTTAACTTCCCTAGGCCTCGGTCTCCTCATTAATAGAATGGGAAATAATAATAACTGCTTTTCTGGCTGTTCTGAGAATTTATTCACTCATTTGAAAGACAGTGGCATGCCTGCCTTACAGTTGTTACTAGGTTCAGGGCATACAAGAGAGTCAATGTCTGGCACATAGTAAGTGCTGAATTAATGATAACTTCTCTTTGAAGGTCAAGTCATGAATTTGGACTCAAAATAGCAGGCAGTTGAAAGCATTCTGAACAGAGGAATAGCAGGAAGAAAACACTAGTTTTCTTTTGTTGTTGTTTGTTTGTTTAAAGCAGAGTCTCACTCTGTTGCCCAGGCTGGAGTGCAATGGCACAATCATGGCTCACTGTAGCTTCGACCTCCTGCGCTCAAGGAATCCTCCTGCCTCAGCCTCCCAAAGTACCGGCATTACAGGCATGAGCCACCTTGCCTGGCAGGAAAACACTATTGAAGAGGCTTCACCCCACCAGCAGTGTAGAGGCAGGATTGAAAAATGCCAGCCTTATCAATTTCATAAAGTTGTTTTGAACATCATCACAGGCAGAGCAAGAGGCCTAGGACTAATAAATCTTTGGGAGTTGAGCCCACAATGCAACCGGGGACAGGGACTGCTCCTAAAATCATAGGCCCACAGTCTGACTTTCCCCTGGGAAGTAGCAAGGGGAAGGAAGGGCTGAGAAGAAGGCTTCTGTCTGTTCACTGGAAGCTGAGGGGCTTCATTTTGCTGATCACCTGGCCCGTCTTTGGGCAGTGGTTTCAGGATGTGGGAGGAAGGTGTGGGCATGCGTATAGGACATTTGAAAAACTTGAGAACATGAGAACATAAAATGCCACACTGTGGCTGAGCCATAGATTCTTCTAACTCAGACAAGGTCATCATGGGACATGAAGACCCAAATGTCATCCTTGAGTCCTTTGGTAAACTATCAGCTGTGAACTTATCCAAAACTTTCAAATTGCACTATTTCTTTTCAGCCTGCTTCACCAATTTGGATGTTTTCCACACGTTTTTGCTTCAATTTAATGAGAAGTTATTTTATTAAAAACACACCTCTCTGGAAGAGCTCTACAAGGAGAACTACAAAACACTGCTGAAAGATACTATAGACGACATAAACAAATGGAAACACATCCCATGCTTATGGATGGGTAGAATCAATATTGTGAAAATGACCATACTGCCCAAAGCAGTCTACAGATTCAATGCAATTCCCATCAAAATACCCACATCATTTTTCACAGAATTAGAAAAAAAAAATCCTAAAATGCATATGGAATCAAAAAAGAGCCTGAATAGCCAAAGTAATCCTAAGCAAAAAGAACAAATCTGGAGGTATCACATTACCAGACTTCAAATTACACTACAAGGCTATGGTTACCCAAACAAAACAGTACTGATATAAAAGTGGCTACATCAGCCGGTGCAGTGGCTCATGCCTGTAATCCCAGCACTTTGGGAGGCAGAGGCAGGTGGATCACCTGAGGTCAGGAGTTCGAACTAGCCTGGCCAACATGGTGAAACCTCTCTCTACTAAAAATACAAAAATTAGCCAGGTGT
This sequence comes from Callithrix jacchus, assembly GCF_049354715.1. Classification (NCBI taxonomy): domain Eukaryota; kingdom Metazoa; phylum Chordata; class Mammalia; order Primates; family Cebidae; genus Callithrix; species Callithrix jacchus. The sequence continues at coordinate 115,398,835 of NC_133524.1, read as the reverse complement.
GGTGGTGCATACCTGTAATCCCAGCTACTCAGGAGACTGAGGCAGGAGAATTGCTTGAACCCGGGAGGCGGAGGTTGCAGTGAGCCAAGATCACACCACTGCATTTCAGCCTGGGCAACAGAGAGAGACCCTGTCTCAAATGATAGTAAAATAAAATAAAAGTAGTTAAATTAGACCAACGGAACAGAATAGAGAACCCAGAAATAAAGCCAAATACTTATAACCAACTGATCTTTGACGAAGCATATGAAAACGTAAGTTGGGGAAAGGACACCCTATTCAATAAATGGTGCTGAGACAACTGGCTAGCCCCATGAATGAATGAAACTGGTTCCCTATCTCTCACCTTATGCAAAAATCACCTTGAGATGGATCAAAAACTTAAATCTAAGACCCGAAACCATAAAAATTCTAGAAGAAAATCTAGGAAAAACTCTTTTGGACATTGGTCTAGACAAAGAATTTATTACTAAGACCCCAAAAGCAAATGTATCAAAAACAAAAATAAATGAGATGTAATTAAACTAAAAAGCTTCTTGCACAGCAAAAGAAATAATCATTAAACAGACAACCCACAGAATGGAAGAAAATATTTGCAAACTATGCATCAAACAAAGGACTAATATCCAGAATCTACAAGGAACTCCAACAAATTAGCAAGAAAAAAATAATAATCCCATTAAAAAGGGGGCAGATGACATGAAGAGACATTTCTCAAAAGAAGATATACAAATAGCCAAAAACACATTAAAAATGCTCAACATCACTAATTATCAGGGAAATGCAAATTAAAACCATAATGAGATACCACCTTACCCCAGTCAGAATGGCCATTATTGTTATTGTTATTATTTGTTGAGATGGAGTTTTGCTGTTGTCACTCAGGCTGGAGTGCAATGGCCTGATCCCTAATAGCTGGGATTACAGGTGTCTGCCACCAGGCCAGACTAATTTTTTGTGTTTTTACTAGAGACGGGGTTTCACCATGTTGGCCAAGCTGGTCTTGAACTCCTGACTTCAGGTGATATGCCCTCTTTGGCCACCCAAAGTGCTGGATTACAGGCGCAAGCCACTGTACCTGGCTCAGAATGGCCATTATTAAAACGTCAAAAAACAATAGATGTTGGCATGGGGAACTTTCATATGCTGCTGGTGGGAATGCAAATTAGTGCAACAATTATGGAAAACGGTATGGAAATTTTCTTTTTGTTTTGAGACAGGGTCTCAGTCTGTCACCCATGCTGGAGTGCAGTGGTGCCATCATAGCTATAGCTCACTGTAGCCTCAACCTCCTGGGCTCAAGTGATCCTCCTGCCTCAGCCTCCAGAGTAGCTGAGACCACAGGCACACGCCACCACCCCGGCTGAGTTTTGTATTTTGCATAGAGATGGGGTTTCCCTGTGTGCCCAAGCAGGTCTTGAACTCCTGAGCTCAAGTGATTTGCCTGCCTCAGCCTCCCAAAGTGCTGGGATTGAAGGTGTGAGACACTGTGCCCAGCCTGGAGATTTCTTTTCTTTTTTTTTTTCTTGAGACAGGATCTCACTCTGTCACCCATGCTGGAGTGCAGTGGCACAATATTGGCTCACTGCAAACTTCACCTCCTAAGCTCAAGCGATCCTCCCACCTCAGCCCCTCAAGTAGCTGGGACTCCAGGTGCAAGCCACCATGCCTGGCTAATTTTTGTATTTTTTTTGTAGAGACAGGGTTTCACCATGTTGCCCAGGCTGGTCTTGAACTCCTAAGCTCAAGTGATCCACATGTCTCAGCCTCCCAGAGTGTTAGGATTACAGGTGTCAGTCACCGTGCCTGGCCCCAGCCTGAAGATTTCTTATAGAGCTGAAAGTAGATCCACCATTAGATCCAGCAATCTCACTACTGGGTATCTACTCAAAGGAAATGAAGTCACTATATCAAAAAGACACCTGCACACGTATGTTTATCACAGCACAATTTACAATGACAAAGATATGGAATCAGCCTAAGTACCCATTGACCAATGAGTGGATTTTTTAAAAGTGGAATATATACATGATAGAATACTATTCAGTCATAAAAATGAAATAAGCCAGGCGTGGTGGCTCATGCCTATAATACCAGGACTTTGGGAGTCTGAGGTGTGTGGATCACCTGAGGTCAGGAGTTGGAGACCAGCTATTGAAAAAAAAAAAAAATATATATATATATATATATAGAGAGAGAGAGAGAGAGAGACAGAGTTTTGCTCTTGTCGCCCAGGCTGGAGTGCAATGGTGCAATTTCGGTTTACTGCAACCTCCGCCTCCCAGGTTCAAGTGACTCTCCTGCCTCAGCCTCCCGAGTAGCTGGGATTACAGGTGTGTGCCACTACACTTGGCTAATTTTCTATTTTTAGTAGAGATGGGGTTTTGCCATGTTGGTCAGGGCTGTCTCGAACTCCTGACCTCAAATGATTCACCTACCTCGGCCTCCCAAAGTGCTGGGATTACAGGCGTGAGCCACTGCACCCAGCCAAAAAAAAATGTTTTAAAGGGGGAAAAGATAAAAATAAAACACACCTGTCCAAGCTAGGTGCGGTGGTGCATGCCTATAATCCTAGATACTCAGGAGGCTGAGGGCAGAGGATTGTTTGAACCCAGGAGTTTGAGGCCAGCCTGGGCGACATAGTGAGACCCTATCTCTAAAAAATAAACCAACCGACAAACAACCCCTGCCTCCTTGCCGCAAAACACACCTTTCCCAAACGTCAGGTGATGCCCTTCTTCTGGTATATAAGATTTTCTGGCCAGGCACAGTGGCTCACACCTGTAATCCTAGCACTTTGGGAGGCTGAGGCGGGCAGATCACATGAGCCCAGGAGTTGGAGACCAGCCTGGCCAACATGGTGAAAGCCTGTCTCTACTAATACCTGTAATCCCAGCTACTCTGAAGGCTGAGGCGGGAAATCACTTGAACCCGGGAGGCAGAGGTTGTGGTGAGCCAAGATCAAGCCACTGCACTCCAGCCTGGGCGACACAGGGAGACTCTGACTCAGAAAAAAAAAAAAAAAAGGATTCCCTCCTCTGTGTTAGCAGTTGCCCTCAAGACCAGCAAAACTGGAGGGAGAGGGAACTGAGGTCTTCCGGAGTAGCCTTTTTTATGTATTTTCTACATAAGCAGATTGAAGACCAGAAAGTTAAAGTGACTTGTCCAAGGTCTCACAGCTACTAAGTGGTTGATAGAACTGGAAATCCTCCTAGGATTCCAGTCAGGGAGACAGGTCTGTGCTTTTTTTCCCCAAAGCAAATGACTTCCCACTTTGGCTTTATTTTTTCTAGATAAACTCATTGCTTTAACTCTCCTTACATCCTCCCATGACGTCTTTTAATTCTGTCCACACAGCCACGGTTGGCAGCTATACCAAAGTGGTTTGGTTTGTCAGATCCAGGAACAGAAGGCAGAGGCATCAGGCTGGCCTGGGCCACCTTCTGAGGAACCAGCTAGATTTTAGTTCAATGCCAGTTCAGGAAGTAAAGTAGTACCTCTTCCTGGCAGGGAGGAAGGAGACATGCTGGAACTAGAGTCCTTGCCGAGCCGCAGTGATAGGGAAGCAAGGAACTGGTGGAGAGGTTCCTTTCTAGCCTAAGGAGTACAGGCCTGGCTCTCTGCTCCAGGCCATCACTGGGTGAAGTTAGAAGTCAGACCAAAGTTAGCTGGCATAGAAGAGCCATTCATTTTTTTAAAGAAAAACTGATTGAGACCAGGCATGGTGGCTCACGCCTGTAATGCCAGCACTTTGGGAGGCTGAGGTGGGCGGATCACTTGAGGTCAGGAGTTCGAGACCAGCCTGGCCAACATGGTGAAACCCCGTGTCTACTGATAATAGAAAAATTAGTCAGGTGTGGTGGCAAGTACCTGTAATCCCAACTACTTGGGAGGCCGAGGCAGGAGAATCACTTGAACCTGGGAGGCAGAGGATAAAGTGAGCTGAGATTGCAGCACTGCACTCCAGCCTGGGCGACAGAGGGACCCCGTCTCAAAACAAAAACAAAAAACTGGGCGGGTGCAGATGGGGCAGCTGGCATGCTTCCGTCTGCCTTGAAAGCTGCAACCATCTCCACAGTAATAACTAGAATAAAAAATATCACGGGGCTGTGTCTGCTAGGCCAGAATGTTCCTGTCTGTCTGCTCTCTGGAGGCTGAGGGTGGGGGAGACTTAAAAAGCCATATATTTCACCTGTAATCCCAGCACTTTGGGAGTCCGAGGTAGGCAGATCACTTGAGGCCAGGAGTTGGAGACCAGTGTGGCCTACATGGCGAAACCCCGTCTCTACTAAAAATACAAAAAACAAAACAAAAACATTAGCCGGGTGTGGTGGCCAGTGCTTGTAATCCCAGCTACTCGGGATGCTGAGGCAGGAGAATTGCCTGAATCTGGGAGGTGGAGGTTGCAGTGAGCTGAGATCACGCCACTGCACTCCAGCCTGGGTGACAGAGCGAGACTCTGTCTCAAAAAAAAAAAAATAAAAAAATCCAAAAAACAAAAAACAAAAAGAACTGTTTGAGCTGACTAGGTGCCAAGGATACCACCATGAATGAGAGAGAAGTCTCTACCTACATGGAGTTTATGGCCAAGTGAGAGCAAAAAAAAAAAAGTTTCTGTTTGCTTTTCTTTTTTAACACATAGATGTTTTCTAGCCACGTTGTCTGTTCCCATCATGTTCTGGTCAGGGTTGGAGGACCTCTGGCACCTTTGAAGCTTGTGTTTCTGGTGCCAAAGTAGTTATAAACCTTGGGCTTAACCAGTGGTGTGTTAGTAAATGTTTAACGAGAAGCTCTCGGGGTGGGGGAAGGCCTGTGTGTGTGTGTGTGTGTGTGTGTGTGTGTGTGTATTTATGTACATAAGCTAACTATAAATTTTACTAATGTAAAGGATATATAGTACACATGACCTATAACAATAAAATATACAATATTATTTATTGTAAATTCAATATAGTCAAGTGATTCTCACAGAATGCTTTCAGCGATTGTTGTCCAACTCTTGTATTTGTGGTTGCACTTGAACAAATGTAGTTCTTTTTTTTTTTTTTTTGAGATAGAGTTTCACTCTTGTTGCCCAGGCTGGAGTGCAGTGGTGTGATCTTGGCTCACTGTAACTTCTGCCTCCCAGGTTCAAGTGATTCTCCTGCCTCAGCCCCCCGAGTGGCTGAGATTACGGGCATAGGCCTGGCTAATTTTCGTATTTTTAGTAGAGATGAAATTTCACCATGTTGGCCAAGTTGGTCTCGAACTTCTGACCGCAGGTGATCCACCCGCCTTGGCCTCCCAAAGTACTGGGATTACAGGCGTCAGCCACCAGGCCCAGCTGAGCAAATGAAGTTCTGACATGAATATTGTTTGATGTTTTTATTTAAGTGAGAAAATGATGTCAGAACTGCATTCATTTGTCCACAATGTGAATGATTTCTATTTTTTGTTTTTTGCCTTTTTTGAGATGGAGTCTTACTCTGTTGCCCAGGCTGGAGTGCAGTGGTGCAATCTCAGCTCACTGCAACCTCTGCCTCCCGGGTTCAGGCGATTCTTGTGCCTCAGCCTCCTGAGTAGCTGGGATTACAGGTGCACGGCACCACACCTGGCTATTTTTTTTTATTTTTAGTAGAGACGGGGTTTTGCCATCTTGGCCAGACTGGTCTTGAACTCCTGGCCTCAAGTGATCCACCTGCCCCGGCCTCTCAAAGTGCTGGGATTACAGGTGTGAGCTACCATGCCCAGCTGATTTCTTTGCTGAATAGGTTAGCAGTTTTTGAACATTGAAAGACTATTTTCTCCTTTTTTGGTATTATTCACAATGTAACATCTATAGGTAGGGCACACCTTTGAATGTAATCTGCATTATTAACATTGTTTCTATCGCTTTCAGTCAAGATAGACAACAAAACAATAGATCAAGACTGATTTATAGCATTTGCTGATTTCTGAGTTGTAAGCGTTCCCACCATGGTTTGATTTCAAGCAGTTAACTTCAGTGTGATTCTGGGAAGAGACGCAGTTGCACACTATTCTATAGTATTTCAACTCTACAGATGCCGAAGATATAAATCATCTGAAGAGCACAGATAATAGTAAAATGATTAGGAAATGATGAGTGGTAGGGCACTGATTACCTTAGTTTTTAATATAATTTATTTAATTGTAATTTTATAAGTTTTAAAATAAGTGCTATGCTTAATGAGTGATTCACAACACTTCTGAAAATATAGCATCTGTCTCTCACAGGCCAGAAACAGCAAGCTCCAGTGCATACCCAGGGCCAGCTATATTTCCAAGTCCTGAAAGACCCTCATCCTTACTCCCATGCCCCTTTGCCATTCATTCAGGACCCCACAGCCCACTGCCTTGGATGGGAGCTCCTGGATTCCAAAGCAAACCCTAGCTGGCACCAAAGCCTCACTGCCACCTTGAGCAAGGATTCCGCACTACTTGGTGATGGGCGCACTGAAATTTCAGAATTAACCACTGTATAATCCATCCATGCAACCAAAAACCACTTGTACGCCAAAAGCTATTGAAATTAAAAAATTTTTTTCAAGATAGAGTTTTGCTCTTGTTGCCCAGGCTGGAGTGCAATGGTGCGATCTAGGCTTACTGCAACCTCTGCCTCCCAGGTTCAAGCAACTCTCCTGCCTCAGCCTCCCAAATAGATTGACAACAGTGGCTTTCTATGGGCGGGTGGCCTCTTTTTGCCTGGGAAGAGGCCCAGTCAGCATGAGGCCCAGAAGAGAGGCAGGGACACTTGCATTGACTCTGGAATGCACACGTGGCAAGCACTCAAACTTGAGGAGAAGAGAAAGATCAAGGAGTGAGTGCAGGGTAGCTCCGGCTCAGCCTTCTGTCAGCTTGGCCCTGCTCCTGGCTGGGCTGAAATTGATTTCAGAAGGCTTTCCAGAAAGGCTGGTGATGCTGGAGACTGTGGACTGGGTGGCAGGGCAAACCTTCCTCTTCTGCCTCCAAGATGTTAACCAGAGCTCCGGAAACTACTCCGAAGGGCGAGCCAGCGTTTGCTCCTGGAGTCTACATTTTGGGTCCTGTTTCCTTTTCAGCAGAAGTGGCTGGTAGCGGGATTTGGGTCTGGGCCTCATGCTGACTGGCTTAGTCAGCTTTAGAATCTGACCCTCCCTGCTGGAGAAAGCTGGGCCAGCACTTTGGGCGGTCTTCAGTGTGCAGGCCATGTATGCTGTCTCCTTTGGGGTCACATGCACTTGACTCTGCTCCTCAGGTAACCCCTTGGAAACTTATCAGGTGCAACTCTGCTGATGCGGTTGGCACAGTGTTGTGATGGGCTGCTCTGACATCATTGCATGAATGAAGGTTCCGCGTTTGCACCTAGGCTGGCAGTTCTCCACGGGCACAGTCCTCAGCCCCACCCTAGCTAGCACCCAGTAGAAGGACCAGCCCTCAGTAACTGGCTGAATGAATTGATGGTACAAGCCTGGCTGACAGTCAAGATTTCTTCCTGGTGAAACAGAAGCACAGTGTGGAGTCCTGTGTGGAAGCCCTCATTTTGATGTCTTGTACAAAGAGTGTCCTTCATTATTGTTAATGCTTGTGGGGAGGGGAACCTCACTAATTCCCCCCCACCCCACACATACACACACACACAAGGGTTCCTACTAGCTGGATGTTCTGTATCCAGAAGTTCAGATGCCAGTTTTTCTTTCTCGCAACATATGAGAAGAGTCACCTCTGTCCTTACTCCCATGCACACCACTACACCCTGTGCCTACCAAGACTGGCAGAAGTGCGCTGGCTGGGAACAATTTGCTCTTGGAACCAGCCTGAGAACATCCTGTGCGGCTGAGAGGATGGTGCTGCCCTCCCTGCAACACAGGGATTCGGAATTGATCGGGGCGAGGGTGCAGACACTAAGGGCTCAACGCAGTCTGAAAGGGGAGGATTCCAACCTCAATAGAATTACACGTGCCCCACTCCCTGCCAAGGCCCCTGCACCGCAGCATTCGCACATATCCTCCCACAGATGCTGTCTGACAACAAAATTCACAGGGTTTTGGAAAACAAGGGAAGGCCTGCTATGAAGTCTGCAGAGAGGGGTGACTCTGGAGTTTCAATAGGAAAACATCTGGGGGAACCACAATTCCTATTGTCCTTATGGCTATGGATCATGGCTTTGGTTAAGGACAATTAAGGAGGCAATGTAAAAGCCACTGTCCAGAACCCTCCCTGTATGTCCCTGAGGATGACACCTCCACACCTTCGTCAACATGTCCTGGGCTTAATGACCCTTTTGGTGCGCCCAGCTTTGAAAGTTCTGATGTTTGCACGTGTGTGTGTGTGTGTGTGTGTGTGTGTGTGTGAGTGAAGGAGAGAGACAGAGAGAGAGAAAATTAATACTCTTTCCAGACTCTTTGCTTCTATGCTCCAAATACGCACGCTCCCAATCCAAGTGCCTCCTGGACAGTCTCACTTACACGTCCCATAGGCAACTCAAATTAATTAATTATTTATTTAGCGATGGAGTTCCGTTCTTGTTGCCCAGGCTGGAGTGCAATGGCGTGATCTCGGCTCACCACAACCTCTGCCTCCTGGGTTCAAGCAATTCTCCAACTTTAGCCTACTGAGTAGCTGGGATTACAGGCATGAGCCACCACGCCCTGATAATTTTGTATTTTTAGTAGAGATGAGGTTTCTCCATATTGGTTAGGCTGGTTGGTCAGGTTGGTGTCAAACTCCTGACCTCAGGTGATCCACCCGCCTCAGCACTGCGTCCAGCTGGCAATTCAAATTTAATCTACCCAACACAACTTATCATTTTTCCCTTCCCCCTCGAACTCACAGATCATTCTGCCTGATGATCCCTTTCTCAATAAGTGACACTGTCACTTACCTACCTGGCCAAGCAGGAAATCCGGACACGCCCTTGTGTCACACCCACATAAGCCTAGTCATCAAGTCAGGCCTGTTCTAGCCTTTATATTTTCACTTCATCAACCTGGCTCTCCATACACAGTCACTAACTACTTCAGGTCAGCCCCCCAGCTATGTGGAAGTGCAGCCACGCCTCCTGAAGAGCTTTCTTGCCTCCAATTCCCCCACCTCCCACCCCACCCTCCAATCAATTTCCAACCCTCTCAACAAACCAGTCCCAAAGGAAGTGCCCAAGGCAGCAGGAAGAGGACCTGCCTGACAAACAAATCTTTCTCTCCAGGTGGTAGGTGCCTGATATTCCCCCTCAATTCCGGGGACAGCACTGCCATATTAGCTAGCTCACCACTCTAGGTTATCTGATTCACCCTACTGGCATTGGCATGGGCAGAAAGGACGAAATGTGAACTGAGAAGAAAGTTTTGGGGGCTGGGCGCAGTGGCTCATGCTTGTGATCCCAACACCTTACCAGGCCGAGGCAGGCGGATCACCTGAGGTCAGGAGTTCGACACCAGCCTGACCAACATAGTAAAACCCCATCTCTACTAGAAATACAGAATTAGCCAGGCGTGATGGCACATGCCTGTAATCCCAGCCGCTCAGGAGGCTGAGGCAGGAGAATTGCTTGAACCTGGGAGTCAGAGGTTTCCATGAGCTGAGATCATACCACTGCACTCCAGCCTGGGCAACGAGAGTGAAACTCTGTCTCAAAAAAAGAAAAAAGACTTATCTCGAAAATGAAACTTTTGACATCAATGAGGAAATCAGGGGAAGGCCCAGAGAAAGGTAATGCGCATGTCCATAGGACCAGGGGGATTTGGGGAAAGTGGCTTCCAGAAAAGATGTGGGCTGGGTTCTGAAGGGACAGCCCATGAGGAAGCCGTGCTTTGTGGAAGGGAGAGGTCTCAGCTTGCCAGCTACTGCCACGGCTGGTGACTGTGCTTCCCTCCCAAGGCTGTTCTGTGGGGAGAGCCAGCGAGTAGCTCTCAGAGGAGATGTTATGATCTCCCAGAATGCGGTGTCTGGGCTTCCTTCCAGGAGGGACAGAAACTGGCGACAGGAAATTGGGGGTGGGGCTGAAGAAGCGCTCCATTCTCCCACTCAAGACCTCTGACCTGGAAAGTTGACAGAGCCACACATTTCTTCCTCTGGGTAGGCAGATCCTGATCCTCCTCAGAGTCTGAGGGAGGCTTTTTCTCTTACAAAACTCGAGTCTCTCTCTCTTTTTTCTTTTTTTTGAGATGGAGTTTCAATCTTGTTGCCCAGGCTGGAGTGCAATGGCTTGATCTCGGCCTACTGCAACTTCCACCTTCCAGGTTCAAGCGATTCTCATGCCTCAGCCTCCTGAGTAGCTGGGATTATAGGCCCCACCATGCCTGGCTAATTTTGTATTTTTAGTAGAAGTGGGGCTTCTCCATGTTGGTCAGGCTGGTCTTGAACTCCCAACCTCAGATGATCTGCCTACCTTGGCCTCCCAAAGTGCTGGGATTATAGGCGTGAGCCACCATGCCTGGCGTCAAGTCTCTTCTTAACCAGCACCCTCTAGGCCAGCTGGAGAGACAGCCCCCTATAAGCTATAGCTTTCACCAACCTCTCTAGAGTCCTGCAAGGTGATGTTGAAGCCCACACCCTTCTGTGGCTGCCTCTGTCATCTCCAGGACACTATCCCAACCAGTCCTCTAGGAAGTGACACCACTGGACTTCTTGGGAAGAGCCCACCGTGCCTCATTCATCTTTGTATCTGTACTGTGACATGTCCTTCAAACATAACCAGAGCTAAGAAGATGACCACCATGCATCCTTCTGCTCAGCCTCCAAAGTGCCCATCTTTTCTCCATCCTGGTACTTCTTCCAAGGTCAACCCCTCCCCTACACCCTTCTTGTTTTTTGTCTTGTGTTTGCTTTTTGGAGATAGGGTCTTGCTCTGTTGCCCAGGCTGGAGTGCAGTGGCATGATCATGGCTCACCGAAACTTGACCTCAGCTCAATTGATCCTCCCACCTCAGCCTCCTGAGTAGCTGGGACTGCAGGTGTGTGCCACCACACCCAGCTAATTTTTGTATTTTTTTCTCTTTTTTTCTTTCTTTTTTTTTTGAGGTGAATTTTTGCTTTTGTTGCCCAGGCTGGAGTGCAATGGCACGATCTCAGCTCACCAAAACCTCCACCTCCTGGGTTCAAGCGATTCTCCTGCCTCAGCCTCCCAAGTAGCTGGGATTACAGACATGTTCCACCATGTCCGGCTAATTCTGTATTTTCAGTAGAGATGGGGTTTTCTCCATGTTGGCCAGGCTGGCCTTAAATTCCTGACCTCAGGTGATCTGCCTACATCAGCCTCCCAAAGTGCTGGGATTACAGGCATGAGCCACCGTGCCTGGTCTAATTTTTGTATTTTTTGTAGAGATGGGGTCTCTCTATGTTGCTCAGGCTGGTCTTGAATTCCTGGCCTCAAGAGATCTTCCTACCTCAGCTTCCCAAAATCCTAGGATTACAGGCACGAGCCACCATGCCTGGCCTCTTTCACTCCTTTGAGAATGTCTTTTACTGCCCCAAAGTCCAGATTCTGACCATGGCGAGTAGGTCTCTTCAAGATCTAGCTGCTGCTTTCATTTCTCACCACTCTCTCCCCCATTCTTAGTACCCTGTGTCTTGCCATACTTTAAAAACTCTTTATTTGGAAGTAATTTCAGGCCATAGTGGCTCATAGCTGTAATCCCAGCACTTTTGGAGGCTGAGGCAGGCAGATCGCTTGAGCTCAGGAGTTCAAGGCCAGCCTGGCCAACTTGGCCAAACAAATGTAGTTCTGACATGGCTGTTGGTTGATATTTTCATTTACGTGAGAAATAGTGATAGCAGACTGCATTCATTTGTCCACAATGTGAGTGATTTCTTTTTTGAGATGGAGTCTCTGTTGCCCAGCCTGGAGTGCAGTGGTGCAATCTCGGCTCACTGAAACCTCTAGGATGGATTTTAATGAGAAGCAGAAAATGTACATGGTTTTAAAGTATCTCCCACTGCCTGCTTATTACATGAAAGGAAGGAAAAGAAGTAGCCATACAGTAGAGAAATTGGGGACCACCTTTAACTAGTGATCAAAAAAATCCCTCCTATATCTAGCATCCATTGATAATTCCTGTCTGATCCAATTTTTTTAAAAACAAAGGTGACTATATATTTGATTAAGGAAATATATCACAACAAATTACATCCTGAAAAAACCGACATATATCACAAAGATTTCAAAAGTCTACACACGTAAGGTCTTTATTGACTGCCTAATATACCTCTATGCTTTTCCTATTCCTTCTTGTTTTTATTCTTTGAAATTCTCTTCATATCATAATAATTTATAAACCATTTTCTACGGAAAGAATAGAAAGATGATTTAGCATTTCCTTTAGCATAATCTCTATGGGAAAAGTTAGTTGCATGGTAAGAGTTAGTTTCATTCCCAGGAGCCTCAGTATTACTTCCGGGAATCTTCCTTTATCTGCAACCATGGGAGTTTACTTGTACTCACCCTACTGAGCCCATCTCAGGTGTAAATTCATGTCCGAAGGGAGGTGTTCATTATTTCTAGGGGTTTAATTTGTATCTCAGGTAAAGGGCTGAGCTTCCTTCTTAGATCTCTAGGTGGGCATCTTTGCCACATCCTTTATGTACACTTCATCCTCTGAGAGGTTTTTGAGTCGCCCAGAAGGAAAAAAATATTTCTGTTTTGTTTTGTTATTGTTTTATTTGAGACAGGATCTCACTCTGTCGCCTAGATTGGAGTGCAATGTCATGATCTCAGCTCGCTGCAACCTCCGCCTCCCAGGCTCAAGCAATTCTTCTGCCTCAGCCTTCTGAGTACCTGAGATTACAGGACTGCACCACTACCGCCCGGCTAATTTTTTTGGTATTTTTAGTAGAGTTGGGGTTTCACCATGTTGGCCAGGCTGGAAAAAGGGATTTCATAAAAATATTTCATGTTGCAGTTCAAAGCGGCCATAAGAAGCATTTAGTCCAGGATATTTTAAATTTCAGTTCTCTAAGGTCCACCCTCACAATTTTGCTATTTCCACGTACCACTTTTGCTGTGATTCCCTTACCATTTATTTTCCAGTTGTTTACTTAGCCATACATGTTAACCTGGCTTGACATAATTCTGTTCATAAAATTGCATGTTGAATTGTAAGTTAAATATTTTTTCCTGACGCACATTAAACTGTATTTAGAGCTTAAAAAGAAGTCTCTCTGGGTTCAGCTACACATCGCTTTATGTTCTGTGTGCTGCTGCAGTAGATGCTGAAACAAATGAAGTTGCAGTAACTGGATAAGACTTTTATTGGGGGAGTTAATGATTTAGGAATAAGAAATCTCAGCGATGAAAACTGCATGGAAATCTTGTTATTTTCAAATGCCAAAGTAAGTATCCTTTTGATTAAAGTGAAGAAGTGAAAATAGCTATGGGTTTATTTTCTTTTTCTCTAAGAGGTTTTTTTTTGACAAGAATGATGTGCATTCAAAAGTCATTTTAATCAAGTGAATGAAAAGAAGTACAAATGAGTAATAAAGAAAGTGAGTGAGGGAACCAGGCCCGGGGTTAATGAGGGACAGAAAAAAGATCTTGCTTTGGTCACTTCCCCTAGTAATCTATAAAAACTTTCCTTCTCAGAGGGGCGCGGTGGCTCACGCCTGTAATCCCAGCACTTTGGGAGGCCGAGGCAGGTGGATCACTAGGTGAGGAGCTCAAGAACAGCCTGGCCAAGATGGTGAAACCCTCTACTAAAAATACAAAAATTAGCTGGGCGTGGTGGCGGGCGCCTGTAATCCCAGCTACTCGAGAGGCTGAGGCAGGAGAATTGCTTGAACCCAGGAGATGGAGGTTGCAGTGAGTTGAGATCACGCCACTGCACTCTAACCTGGGAGACAGAGCAAAACTCAGTCTCAAAAAAATACCAGCTTTCCCTCTCGTTTCCCTGGTGAATCTCTATATGTAGAAGCAACCACCCCGTACTCCATGCGTGAACCTACCCACATAGTCTTTTCTACTTTGTTGTTGTTTGCAATTTCCAAAATCCCTTTTATTTTTCTGACTGACATTTGATGATTTTTTTCTGTTTATTTTTCATTTACACATAATTGTACATTTTTCTAAGATACAGAGTAGTATTTCCATACGTGTATACAGTGTGTAATAATCAAATTTGGGTAATTAACAGATTAATCACTTGAAATGTTTATCATTTATGTTATAAACATTCAAAATCCTTTCTTCTTGGTTTTTGAAAATACACAGTAAATTATTATGAATCATATTCACCCTACAGTGTTACAGAACACTAGAACTTACACCTTCCATCTAGCTATAACTTTGTATCCATTAACCAACCTCTCCCTGTCCAGCCTCTAACTACAATTCTACTCTCTACTTCTATGAGCTCACTTTTTTCAGTTCCCACATATGAGTGAGAATATGTGATATTTATCTTTCTGTGCCTGGCTTATTTCACTTAACATAATGTCCTCCTGGTTCATCCATGTTCCCTCTAAAGTCATGATCTCATTCTTTTTAATGGCTGAATAATATTCCATTGTGTTGGTAGGTATCCTTCTGGGACAAAGATAACAGAAGAAAAAAAAAAGAATAATATTCCATTGTGTGTATGTACCACATTTTCTTTATCCATTCATCTGTTGATGGCCATTTAGGTTGGTTCCATATCTTGGCTATTGTGACTAGTGCTACAGTGAATATGAGGGAGCAGGTATCCCTTTGATATACTGATTTCCTCTCCTTCAGATAAATAGTAGCAGAATGGCTGAATAGTCTGGTAGTTCTATTTAACAGTTTTTAAGACGTCTTCATACTGTTTTCCGTAATGGCTGTACTAATTTACAGTCCCAATAACAGTGAGTTCCCTTCTCTCTGCATCCTCGCCAGTATTTGTCTGTTTTTTTTTTTTTAAATCTTTTTGATAGTAGCCATTCTAACTGGGGTGAGATGATATCTCATTGTGGTTTTGATTTGCATTTTCCTAATGATTAGTGATGCTTAGCATTTTTTTCACATACTTGTTGGCCTGTTTTTTTTTTGAGATGGAGTTTCACTCTTGTTGCCCAGGCTGGAGTGCAATGGTGTGATCTTGACTCACTGCAACCTCTGCCTCCCGGGTTCAATCGATTTTCCTGCCTTAGCCTCCCGAGTAGCTGGAATTACAGGCATGCGCCACCATGCCTAGCCAATTTTGTATTTTTAGTAGAGAAGGGGTTTCTCCATGTTGGTCAGGCTGGTCTCAAACTCCCGACCTCAGATGATCCGTGTGCCTTGGACTCCCAAAGTGCTGGGATTACAGTCATGAGCCACCATGCCCAGTCTGTTGATTTTTAAATCTTTTCAAAAACCAACTTTTCTTTTTAAAAAAAAAATTCAGTAGTTTTGAGGCAGGCAGATCACGAGTTCAGGAGTTCGAGACCAGCCTGGCCAATATGGTGAAACCCCATCTCTACTAAAAATACAAAAATTAGCCAGGCATGGTGGTGGGTGCCTGTAAGCCCAGCTACTCGGGAGGCTGAGGCAGGAGAATTGCTTGAACTGTGGAGGCGGAGGTTGCAATGAGCCAAGATCATGCCATTGCACTTCAGTCTGGGTGACAGGGTGAGACTTCTACTGAAAAAAAAATTCAGTCGTTTTTTTGGGGTACAGGTGGTTTTTGGATGCATGGATAAGTTCTTTAATGAAAAACAAACTTTTTATTTCATTAATCTTGTATATATTTTTTAGTCTCAATTGTATTTATTTCTGCTCTGGCTTTTATTATTTCTTTTCTTCTACCAATTTTGGGTTTCGTTTGTTCTTGCTTTTCTAGTTTTTTGAGGTGCATTGTTAGATTGTTTATTTGAAATCATTCTACTTTTTGACATAGTTGCTTATTGGTGTAAACTCTCCTCTTAGTACTGCTCTTACTGTATCTTACAGATTTTGGCATCTTGTATTTCATTCAAAATTTTTTTCTTTTTGAGACAGGGTGTCATTCTGTCCCCCTGGATGGAGTGCTGTGGCAGGAGCATAGCTCACTGCAGGCTCAAACTCCTGGCCTCAAGTGATCGTCCCACCTCAGCCTCCTGAATAGCTAGGCCTATAGGCTTGTACCACTGTGCCCAGATTATCTTTTTAATTTTTTTTTTTTTTTTTAGATACAGGGTCTCACTATGTTGGCCAGGATGGTCTTGAACTCCTGGCCTCAAGTGATCCTCCTACCTCAGCTTCCTAAAGTGTTGGGATTACAGGCATGAGCCCAACATCCGGCCCATCCAATATATATAATGATATTTGCAAAATGATGTGTTTCCCACTCTCAGGCTCCCACCATCCACATGTGCCAGTTGGCCCTTGCACTCTAGCCATTTTCGACCACTGTTGGTTCTCTGCACCTGCTAAGTACTATTGGCTAGTCCTATTTATCCTTCAGCCTGGGCTGCTACAATTGGTAATGCACAACATTCACATTGCAGCCATGCCACGTGGCAGCTGTAGTTGAGATGGCACTTCCTTTTTTATTTTTTTGAGACACAGTCTTGCTCTGTCACCCGGGCTAGAGTACAGTGGCGCGATCTTGGCTCACTGCCACCTCCGCATCCCGGATTCAAGCTATTCTCCTGTCTCAACCTCCTGAGTAGCTGGGATTACAGGCATGTGCCACCACGCCCGGCTAATTATGTATTTTTAGTAGAGACAGGGTTTTGCCATGTTGGCCAGGCTGGTCTCAAACTCCCAGCCTCAGGTGATTCTCTCAAAGTGCTGGGATTACAGGCGTGAGCCACTGTGCCAGGTTGAAATGGAGCTTCCTCTTGGAAGTGTTCCCATATTCCACAAATGTCAGTTACTTTGACATTCTTTGCTCCCAAATCTCAGTCTTCTGACCCCTCTTAACACTCTTGTCACACTATATTGTAATTGTACTTGTCTGCCTCCTTCATTGGGATATAAGGTCCATAACGGTAGGACTTTTTCTCTCTTCTCTGCTGTGTATCCCTTGCTCCTAGGGCAGTGCCTGGCCCACAATATCTGCTCAGCAAATGTCAAATCAATAAATAGTTGGGTCTTACGTTATAGCTAGTTATATATGTACATATATATAACTATAATTTGTACATATAATATGTACATTGTACATATAATTAGTTATATATGTACATATATAACTAATTCCATTTATGACTGGCTTCTCTGGCAGAGGAAAATGTCCTTAAGGGAAAGGACTATGCTTAATTCAACTTTGCATCCTCTTCCCCTCCCCTTGGTACTTGGTACAGGACCTTGCTCATAACAGGCACTCAACAAATGTTTACTGAATGAGTCTGTATGTGTATATTGGTTGTTAAGGGTACATTTTTTTTCCTTTCCATAGAACTGCACTAAACTATGTGTGAGCAAGAAGTGAGAAGCAGGCGATGTGGTCTTTGAACTCCTGCTGTTCTGGCATACCTGGGCCCAACACTGACTGAGCCCGAGGCACCGGAAGGAAATACAGTTGTAATGTGATTAGGGTCATGAGGGTTTCCATAACTGAGGGATGCCAAAACCTGAGTGAGTCTCTGAGGGCGATCAAGGTTGTCCAGGACCTATCATGAAGCTCTGAAGCCTTCCTAGATGACAGTCTCTGGCTCCTCCTATGGAATTCCTCATTGGAGCCTCTGGCAGAGCTAGATACCTAGGCAGGTGAGCTGACTTTGGAAGTCTTTCTGGTGCAATGTCACTTGGATGCCAATGTCACTTGGATACTGTTTCTTCTTTCTACATTATCCCAGTTTGTGTTGGGATATATCCTGGAGAGAAGGCCTAGGAGGGGGCGGGTTGACAATGCAGCCCTTTGAAGAGCACAGGCCACCTCTGTGGTCTGGGGCACAGCCTGTCAATCTGGTAGAATGACCTCAGATGATGGCAGAGACAAGAGATGGATTCCAGATTGTTGGCTTGCTCTGCAACCCCAGGGCCCCTGTACCCTCAGGTCCATTGCCACAGCAGTACATGCTTCTTTAAGGAGGCTGAGACCTTTGATCAGCTCCATAGCCAGAGCGACTCTTCCTAGAAAGCACTGGCTGGGGAAGTTCTCCTGTGGACTGTGACCAGCCCTCTAGAGGCAGAGTGGGGCCCCAAGGGCAGCAGCAGGAAAAGTCAGTGTAGCCAGAACTTATGACACAATCTTGCCTTTTTTCTTTTCCTTTTTTTTTTTTTGAGATGAAGATCCGTTCTTGATGCCCAGGCTGGAGTGCAATGGCATGATCTCAGCTCACTACAACCTCCACCTCCCAGGCTTAAGTGATTCTCCTGCCTCATCCTCCCGAGTAGCTGGGATTACAAGCACCTGCCACCATGCCTGGCTAACTTTTGTATTTTTAGTAGAGACAGGGTTTCTCCATGTTGGTCAGGCTGGTCTTGAACTCCCGACCTCAGGTGATGCCCCTGCCTTGGCCTTTCAAAGTGCTAGGATTACAGGCATGAGCCACTGCGCCCGGCCACAACCTTGCCTTTATACAGGAATTTTAGCCTAGATACAGCTATTCTTTAGTTTTTCCTTTCTGTATAAGAAATGCACCATACAACACAATATTCAGCTTTTTCCCAATGGGAAACAAAATGCACCAAGATCAGTACATGAAAGCCTTGAAACTTACAGCCAGGGAATGGAGGGACACGCATCTAACACAAGAACCACTGATGTGGACATTTTTCTTTTGTTTAAAAAGCATGTATAGGGCAGGTGTGGTGGCTCACAGCTGTAATCGCAGCACTTTGTGAGGCTGAGGTGGGTGGATCACTTGAGGTCAGGAGTTTGAGACCAGCCTGACCAACATGGTGAAACCCTGTCTCTACTAAAAATACAACAAATTAACCAGGTATGGTGGCACATGCCTGTAATCCCAGCTACTTGGGAGGGTGAGGCAGGAGAACTGCTTGAACCCAGGAGGGGGAGGTTGCAGCGAGCCGAGATTGTGCCATTGCACTCCAGCCTGGGCAACAGAGTGAGACTTCATCTCAAATAAATAAATAAATAAAAAGCATGTATACTGCACTTACCACATTCCCAGGCACTGTTCTAAATGCATTACAATCTGTTAACTCACTAAATCCTCATAACAAGTCTTTTAAAGTAGGTACAGTTATCATCCCCATTTTACGGTGGAAGAAATGGAAGCACAGAGAGGTTAAATAATTTGCCCGAAGTTGTAACCGCCCAGTGGGTTCACTTTGCCCACTGCCTAGACGGAGCCAATTTATCAAGACAGGGGAATTGCAATGGAGAGTTCCGCCTACGCCCAGGAATGAACAAGGACGGCTTACAAGTTAGAAGCAAGATGGAATCAGTTAGGTCTGATTTCTTTCATAGTCATAATTTCCTCAGTTATAATTTTGCAAAGGTTGTTTCAAAGTCACACAGCTGATAAATGGCAGTCAGGATTCCAGCCCAGGCAGCCTCTGTTTGCTTTGGCACTCTGCCCTACTGCCTTCCTGATTTTACCAGCCTTGTGATCATAGAACAGGACAGGGAGTGGCCCTCTTACTCCTCCCTTTTCCTTTCTTCCTTAGGTTCTTTTATATGGATCAAGTTTAGGAGTCAAGCAGCCTGTCCCCTAGCCATATCAGGGAGAAAAAGGTGTTTGTGTGTGTGTGTGTGTGTGTGTGTGTGTGTGTGCACGCGCGTGCGTGCGCGCCCCTGTGTGTGGAGAGAGAGAGAGAGAGAGAGAGAGAAAGAGAGAGAATTCGAGAGAATATGAAGGTGGCACTGCTGTCTCGATGCTTTTGGAAAAGCCAGCTTTGTCAAGGACTGAGGAATACTGCAGTGGAAATTTCTGCATTTTCTCTCCTGAGCCAGAAGTCTGAGATGAGTATGCTTAGAGACTCCCCTAAGATGAGCAGCATCAAAGTCTCTGTAACCCTTGCCTCAGGGAACAGTGACCTAACAAAGAGGAACAGGGGGAACTACGCTTCTGCTTTACACGGGGGAACTACGCTTCTGCTTTACATGGGGCAGAGCAGGGAAGAAAGTGCTATTGTGAAAGAGAATGACTTATATATGCTAAGCAAGGCCCCCAGTGGCCTCTTTGTAAATTTCAGTCTGGAGAAGAAAAAGCCAGAGCTGCAAGTCCAAACAGGTAAAATTTTCATAAGCTTGTGGAAATTTCAACTAGAGAGTTCAAGTACCTATGGCTGGGATGAGGGCAACAAATCTGGAGCAACAAACATGCAACGAACAAGCTTTTTTTGACGGCACACTTTTGTTTGGCAACCCTCTAGGCACTAGGATACAAATATGAGTAAGAGTGCTACCACCTAAAATAATAGATGCTTGCATAGGTATAGATTATCTCTGGAAGGGAACACCAGAATGTGGTCATGGAGATTACCTGTGGGTGGCGAGGGAACAGGGGTGAAAGGGAAACTAACTTGTTACTGTAAACCCTTTATATGTTTTAAATTTGGTATCCGAGGCATATATTACCCATTCAAAAAATAAATACTGCAACAGGGAGACACAAATACGTAAATGTGTAAGTAGAGAAGTAAATAGCAGCATGAGCTCACAAAAGCATGTTTACAGCTCTAGAGTTATTGACAATAATGGAGGAACAATGATATAAAGACTGAATTTACTAGTCCGGGCCTGATGGCTCACACCTATAATTCCAGCACTTTGGAGGCACGTGGCGAAACCCTGTCTCTACAAAAAATACAAAAATTAGCTGGGCATGGTGGTTCATGCCTGCAATCCCAGCTACTTGGGGGAATGAGGTGGGAGGATCACTTGAGCCTGGGCTGTTGAGGCTGCAGTGAGCCAAGATCGCGCCACTGCACTCCAGCCTGGGAGACTCGAGTGAGACCCTGTCAAAAAAAAAAAAGACTGAATGTACCAATTTGGCTTCCTGGTTTAGGACAGAATTGAGGCTTCAGCCATGACAGTGACATCTAAGAAGTCCCTCTACCTCTAGCCAGAGGTTCTGGCTAGAAGAAAAAAAAAAAAAGCGTGTTTTCTAGTCTTTTTCCAAACACATTACAAGAGCAGTATATAACCTGACAAGAAGGCAGGAGTTTTGTGCTTTCACAGGCATTGGCCTCCTCCTCCCCTCACAGACAAAGGTGACTGTGTCAGTAACAGCTATTTATCTTGCAAGCACATACCTGTGCCTAGCCAGACATACTCCCTGGCATACACAAGTAATTCCTGACAGACTCTGCAGCCAACTGGTCTTGGGGAAACGCCACCTGCTCACTCTGGCCTAAACCTGCTGAGGAGCTAGCACAATCCTGAGAAAAAGAGTCAAGAAATCAAGTTCTGGCTGTGAGTGGTGGCTCACTCCTGTAATCCCAACACTTTGGGAAACTGAGGCAGGAGGATCTCTTGAGAGCAGGAGTTCGAGGCTGCAGTGAGCTATGATCACACCACTGCACTCTTGCCTGGGCAACACTGGGACCCTGTTTCAAAAAAAATAAAAAATAAAAAAAACAAAACAAATGGATAACTCAATTTTACACAGGTGGATTGTTTTTTCCTGGATTATGGACTGACAATTTTTTTTTCTTTTGCATGAGAGACTCTGTCACCCAGGCATGATCTTGGCTCACTGCAATCTCCTACTCCTGGGTTCAAACAATTCTTCTGCCTCAGCCTCCCGAGTAGCCGGGACTACAGGCGCCCACCATGACACTCAGATAATTTTTGTATTTTTAGTAGAGACAGGGTTTTACCACGTTGGCCAGGCTGGTCTCGAACTTCTGACCTCAAGTGATCCACCCACCTTGGCCTCTCAGAGTGGTGCGATTACAGGTGTGAGCCACCGTGCAGGGCCTATGCTGACAGTTTTTAATCCTGGCCTGATTTTCCCTCATATACCCCTCCCCCAGGCTACCTTTAGACTTTCTTTATCCAAAGCCCAGTGGGTCTACCAGGGAAATAATCATGTCATGATAACTATGACTGCTACCCTTTATTGAATGCTTCCAGGGGCCAGACATCAGGCTTTGTTACATGTATTAGTCTTCATGCAATCCTCACAAATACGCAGTGAGAAAGGTATTCTGGCTATCTGTGTTTTGCAGATAAGACACTCAGGGCCGGGCACGTTGGCTCACGCCTGTAATCCCAGCACTTTGGGAAAGTGAGGCAGGCGGATCACCTGAGGTCAAGAGTTCGAGACTAGCGTGACCAACATGGAGAAACCCTGTCTCTATTAAAAATACAAAAAATTAGCCAAGTGTGGTAGTGCATACCTGTAATCCCAGCTACTCGGGAGACTGGGGCAGGAGGATAGCTTGAACCCGGGAGGTGGAGATTGCAGTGAGCCAAGACCATGCCATTGCACTCCAACCTAGGCAACAAGAGTGAAACTCAGTCTCAAAAAAAAAAAAAAAAAAAGAAAAGAAAAGAAAAAGAAAAGCAAAGAAAAGAAACTCAGGGAGATAAACAGCTAGCAAATGGTGGTGACTGGACTGAAAGCCAGACTGTGTGGCTGAGCGCCCATACCTCTGGTCTATAAAGGCTCTTAACCACTCTTCTACTCTGCATCCCATAAAGTTAATTTTAATGAGCCTAATCCAACTCTATTTAGGAAGAGAAATATGCTGCCAAAAATCACTTACGATATCCTATAGCTAAATATAAAAGACTTTTCTATTATCACTTGTTTGGGGGCTATTTAGGCCGAGGCTTCCTTCCAAGGGCCTGTGTAACCAAGGGACATGTGGCAGCTTAGCATCTGGGCAGACAGGAAATTAGCCCAGCTCTGCTGGCTCTGTCAGGGTCCTAAAAAGATCTACTCACAGGGGAAGTTAAACTTAGAGAACCAGCATGTGCGGCGGCTCACAACTGTAATCCCAGCACTTTGGGAGGCTGAGATTAAGATCACTTTAGGTCAGGAGTTTGAGACCAGCCTGGCCAACATGGCAAAACCCCATCTCTACTTAAAATACAAAAAATTAGCTGGGTGTGGTGGTGCGAGCCTGTAGTCCCAGCTACTCAGGAGGCTGAGGTAGGAGAATCGCTTGAACTGGGGAGGTTGAGGTTGTAGTGAGCCTAGATCGTGCCACTGCACTCCAGCCTGGGTGACAGAGCAAGGCTCTGTCTTAAAAAACAAAACAAAACAAAAAACAAAACAAAAGGACAACCCAGCATGGAAATGAAAACCTTAGACCAGGCCTTGGAATCAGAAATGTCAAGAATCGCCTTCCAGTTTACTATCCCTGGGGTGGGTAGTTTGTCGGTGGGGGGGGGGAGGGGGGGTGGGGACGCAGGCCCAAGATGAGCATTTTGTAGTTGATAGCTGAGGGTTTTGTGGGCTGGCTTCTGGGTCCCATTGGGTCATGCTCTTGGAATTCTAGATATATGTTCAGGCCCAGAAGAAAGAAACTTCCAGAGTCCCTTATCCCATATTCTCAGCTTCTCTGCACCTGCAGAAGGAGATTGGGCCTCATCTTCCTTAGCTTGCTGTCATGGATTTGTCTTCCTCTTCTAAAATGCTGTGGCTGGAGACCAAGAGACTTCTCTAACCATCACCCGAGACACTCTTTTCCTCATATTACTTCTTTATTTTTGTTTTTGAGATGGAGTCTCACTCTGTTGCCCAGGCTGAAGTGCAGTGGCATGATCTCGGCTCACTGCAACTTCCACCTCCTGGGTTCAAGCGATTCTCCTGCGTTAGCCTCCCAAGTAGCTGGGATTACAAGTGCCTTCCACCATGCTTGGCTAATTTTTGTATTTTTTGTAGAGTCGGAGTTTCACTATGTTGGCCAGGCTGATCTTGAACTCCTGACCTCAGGCAATCTGCCGGACTCGGTTTCCAAAGTGCTGGGATTACAGGTATGAGTCACTGTGCTCAGCCCGTCATATTACTTCTTCACCGACATTTTTTTGTTGTTGTTGTTGAGACAGAGTCTCACTCTATCGCCCAGGCTGGAGTGCAGTGGTGTGATCTTGGCTCACTGCAAACTCTGCCTCCTGGGTTCAAGTGATTCTCCTGCCTCAGCCTCCCAACAGGCGCCCGCCACCATGCTGGGCTAATTTTTGTATTTTTAGTAGATATGGGCTTTCACAATGTTAATCAGGCTGGTCTTGAACTCCTGACCTCATGATCCACCTGTCTCGGCCTCCCAAAGTGCTGGGTTTACAGGCGCCTGGCCTCTTCACTGACTTCTTAATGCACAGTCAAGGAACTGAGCAGCTGCCTGTGCCTGGCTGGGCTTGGCCTGCAGCCACACAGCCCCATCACAGCAGCTTCCATCCTTGCTGAGGCATGGGGCCAGCCCTGAAGACATCCTCTCTTTCCCTCTTCCTGGAATGCCCTTTTCACAGCTCTCACACTTCCTGCCCCTTCACCTTCAATCACTCAGGTAAAACCCACTACCTACTCACCTGCCACTTGTGTCTTCCAAGGTTCTTCTATACTCAATATAGTCAAAGGTACCACATTGCTTTATTGTTACTGCAACAATAGCATGGATTCCAGCTACCTTTTACTGAGTGCTACCTTTGAGCCAGGCGCTATCTCATTTGAAACCCCACAACCACCCTGTGAGGTGGGTACTGTTTTTATCCTCCCCATTTTACAGATGAGGTAACAGGTTCAGGAAGTTAAGCAGCTTGACTTACAACATAGTGCTAAGAAGTGATGGGACCGAGATCTGAACCCAGGTCTCTGTGATCTCTGAACCAATGTGGGCTTGCCTTTTCTCTTCCATCAGGTCGGGTTTAGTGAAGGAGTCTTTCATTTCTCCTGGGTTTCCACCTCCCTGCACCCAATCCTGGGCTCAGCTTGTAGTGGGCACTTGCCTGACCGATCTCAGTTGGCAGGGGTCTTCCTAGCACCATCAGGCTCACTGGGCCTCACACTCTGCTCCTTCCTGGCCCTGTTAGGGAGATGCAAATGGTGAGCTGTCCAGGAGCTAGAAGCAGGAGGAAGTGTCAAGTTTGGGCAATAACCAATGTCCTTGTAGTCAGGTAAGGGCTCTTTGGCTTCCCAGCACTTGCCTCATTGCCACATGGCAACACATACACCCCTGACATTGCAGCTCCTGCTAATAGGGCAGGGGAGGCTGGGCTCGGTGGCTCATGCCTGTAATCCCAGCACTTTGGGAGACCGAGGCGGGTGGATCACGAGGTTAGGAGTTTGAAACCAGCCTGGTGAATATGGTGAAACCCCGTCTCTACTAAAAATACAAAATTTAGCCGGGCTTGGTGGCGGGCAGGAGAATTGTTTGAACCTGGGAGGCAGAGGTTGCAGTGAGCTGAGGTTGTGTCATTGCACTCCAGCCTGGGAAACAGCAAGACTCTGTCTCAGAAAAAAAAAGGGCAGGGGAATTGAATGGCATTGATATCCTCTTTGATCTTGCTCAGATAGCTGAAGCACCTATGAGGGGAGACTTCGTTTTTTGTTTGTTTGTTTGTTTGTTTGATTTTCTGAGATGGAGTCTCGTTGCGATGCCCAGGTTGGAGTGTGTTGGTGCGATCTTGGCTCACTGCAACATCCGCCTCCCAGGTTCAAGCCATTCTCCTGCCTCAGCCTCTTGAGCAGCTGGGATGACAGTTGCCTGACACCACACCCGGCTAATTTTTGTTTTTTCAATAGAGGTGGGGTTTCACCATATTGGCCAGGCTGGTCTCCAAATCCTGACTTCAAGTGATATGCCCGCCTCAGCCTCCCAAAGTGCTGGGATGACAGGCGTGAGCCAAGGTGCTCGGCTGGGAGATTGCCTTTCATATTACTAGTATTGCCGTAGTAATTGGACTCTGCCAGATATCATCTGCCCCCTTGTGGACTGTTCTGTCCTGACAATTTGAAGGAAGAGAAGGGGAAAAAAAAATACAGGCAGTCTCTAAAATTCCTGGGAAAATGTCATTGCCGGAAAAATTTGCAGTGTCTGGGAATTGGCCATTCTGACTTTCACCATGCCTTTCACAGACCAGGGCCAGCAGAACCCCCTGTGAGTCTTCTGGGTTGTTTTACGCTTTGACAGGGTTGCAGACAGGCTCAGCTCTGTGCTTTTTGGCAGTAAAACACTCGTGGCAGGTCTCTGAATCTTTCTGAGCTCATACCTGTCTCTCTTTTCTAATTTGCAGTCATCTTTCCGCAGTTTCCTTTCAAAAATAACAGGTTTTATTATTCTGCTTTCTCCGTCTTACCTGTCCTCTCATCCCTATTGCCTTCACCCTAGCCTGTCCCTAATCCCTTTGCTGTTGCAACAACTGCCACACCTGTGTCTCCTCCCCTCCTCCACTTCAACCCACATCTCACACCACATCTGTGTTCACTGTGCAACACTCATCGTACTTTGTGTGTGAGCCTCCCCACTGCCTACAGGGAGAAAAGGTTCAAGGCCCCAACCTTCCTCTCAGTCGACAAATACCAGCTGATGATCTACTGTATACAAAGCACTCTTCCGAAATCTGCTTCGGCCTAAGGGGTGTGATCACAATGGCAAACAGCTGTCCTTGAGGGTTGCAGCAGGCACTTTACACACATTGTGTCATGTAATCCGTTTTTCTGGAGCAGAGTCTCGCTCTGTCGCCCAGGCTGGAGTGCAGTGACAGATCTCGGCTCACTGCAACCTCCAGCTCCTAGTTCAAGCGATTCTCCTGTCTCAGCTTCCTGAGGAGCTGGGACTCCAGGTGTGCACAGCCACACCCGGCTAATTTTGTTTGTTTTTGTTTGTTTGTTTTGCTTTGTTTGAGATGGAGTTTCACTCTTGCTGCCCAGGCTGGAGTGCAGTGGTTCGATCTCGGCTTACTACAACCTCCACCTTCTAGGTTCAAGCAATGCTCCTGCCTCAGCCTCCTGAGGAGCTGAGATTACAGTTGCCCACAATCACACCCAGCTAATTTTTGTATTTTTAGTAGACACAGGGTTTCACCATGTTGGCCAGACTGGTCTGGAACTCCTGGGCTCAAGTGATCCTCCCATCTTGGCCTCCCAAAATGCTGGGATTACAGGGGTAAGCCACCACACCTGGCCTCTCCTCCCTCCCTCCCTCCCTCCCTCCCTCCCTCCCTCCCTCCCTCCCTTCCTTCCTTCCTTCATCAAGCACATATTGACAGCCTACTATATGCCAGGGACTGTGCTGAACACTGAGAATAGAGAAGAGGCAGAGGGCCCTCCCCTCCTGCACTTGGCATTCCCAATCATTCATACCTTCCTGCTTCTGTGCCCTTAGTGCGTGCCCTTCCCCCTCTGTCTGGATTGTCTTCCCCATGCCTCTTCACCAAAGATCAATGCAGTCATCGGGGCCCAACTCAAATCTCACCTCCATCATTCAGCCCTGACCACTCGCCCCCGGTGATTGCTCTCTAAGGGAATCCATTAAACACTTACCATCTGGACAACTCATTTGCCACATGTCAGATGTTCTGGCATTTTTTTTTTTTGAGATGGAGTTTCACTCTTGTTGCCCAAGTTGGAGTGCAATGGCTTGATCCCGGTTCACTACAACCTCCACCTCCTGGGTTCAAGCGATTCTCCTGCCTCAGCCTCCTGAGTAGCTGGGACTACAGGCATGCACCACCATGCTAGGCTAATTTTGTATTTTTTTTTAGTAGAGATGGGGTTTCACCATGTTGGTCAGGCTGGTCTCGAACTCCTGATCTCAGGTGATCTGCTTGCCTTGGCCTCTCAATGCACTGGGATTACAGGCAAGAGCCACCGCGCTTGGCCTTGTTTTGGCATTTTTAACTCTCATGTTTATATGTGGATCCTATCACTCAGGAAACATTTCCATTCTCCTCAAGAGACGTTAACTGGGTGCCTCCTATATATTTTAGCAGTGGAAAACAGAAGGAACCTTTGTGGTGCCTCTTTCAGTTACCAACACCTTTCATAACTATTTTATCATTTGCTTTTCACAAAACACCACCACTTCCATTTTATACTTCAGCTTAAAAAATATAATGTATATCTCAGCTAGAATAGCTATTGTCAAAAAGAAAAAAAAAATGCTGGCGAGGATGCAGAGAAGAGGAGACTTGTACACTGTGGATGAGGATGTAAATTAGTACGGCCATTATGAAAATGGTATGGAGGTTTCTAAAGAAAACTACAGGCCGGGTGTGGTGACTCATGCCTGCAGTCCCAGCACTTTGGGAGGACAAGGCGGGCAGATCACGAGGTCAGGAGATGGAGACCATCCTGGCTAACACAGTGAAATCCCGTCTCTACTAAAAATACAAAAAATTAGCTGGGCATGGTGGCACATGCCTGGAGTCCCAGCTACTTGGGAGGCTGAAGGCAGGAGAATCGCTTGAACCTGGGAGGTAGAGGTTGCAGTGAGCCGAGATCACACCACTGCACTCCAGCCTGGGTGACAGAGCGAGACTCTGTCTCAAAAACAAACAAACAAACACTACAAATAGAACTACCATATAATCCACCAATTCCACTCACTACTGGATATTTACCCACCAGAAAAGGAAATCAGTGTATTGAAGAGATACCTGCTTCCCCATGTTTATTGCAGTATATTCATAATAGCTAAGATATGGAATCAACCTTAGTGTCCATCCACGGATGAATGGATAAAGAAAATGTGGTACATATACACAGCATAATATTATTCAGCCATAAAAAAGAATGAGATCTTGTCATTCATGACAAGATGAGACTGGAGGACATCATGTTAAGTGAAATAAGTCAGGCATGTTCTGCCTGTTCTCACTTATACGTGAGAGCTAAAAAAAAAAACACCTGAGCTCATAGAAGTAGAGAGTAGAATTATGGCTATTAGACGCTGGGAAGGTAGAGGGGAGGGGAGGATAGGGAAAGCTTGGTTACAAAGCTAAATGGAAGGAATAAGGCTGGGTGCAGTGGTGCATGCCTGTAATCCCAGCACTTTAAGAGGCTGAGGCAGGTGGATCACTTGAGGTCAGAAGTTTGAGACCAACCTGGCCAACCTGATGAAACCCCATCTCTACTAAAATACAAAATTAGCTGGGTGTGGTGGTGAGTGCCTGTAATCCCAGCTACTCACAAGGCTGAGGCATGAGAATCCCTTGAACTCAGGAGGTGGAGGTTGCAGTGAGCTGAGCTCTCACCACTGTGCTCCAGCCTGGGCGACAGAATGAAACTCTTGTCTCAAAAATAAATAAATAAATAAATAAATAAATAAATGGAAGGAATAAGTTCTTGTGTTCTGTAGCACCGTAGAGTGACTATGGTTAACAACAATATATTCTATATTTCAGAATAGCTAGAAGATTTGGAATGGCTGCAACACAAAGATGATAAATGCTCAAGGTGATGGATATGCTAAATAGGTAGATTTGTTCATTACACACTGTATGCATATATCAAAATATGACAGGTACCCACAAATGCGTATATTAAAATATGACAGGTACCCACAAATATTATGTATCAATAAAAAGTGAAAAAATGTGGCTGGGCGAGGTGTCTCTCACCTATAATCCTAGCACTTTGGGAGGCTGAGGTGGGCGGATCACTTCAGGTCAGGAGTTTGAGACCAGCCTCGCCAACATGGTGAAACGTTTCTACTAAAAATACAAAAAATTAGCCGGACGTGGTGGTGCGTGCCTGTAATCCCAGCTACTTGGGAGGCTGAGGCAGGAGAATTGCTCGAACCCAGAAGGTGGAGGTTGCAGTGAGCTGAGATCGCACCACTGCACTCCAGCCTGGGTAACAAAGTGAGAAAAAAGAAAAAATGGGTACTGTTAAAAATGTAATTTAAATTACTTCATAGATAAATATGTTCTCATGAAAATTAAAACATTATAAACCTGGCTATTATTATAGATCTGACCACCCCTACCCTACTCCAGACTCCCTCAGAGATACAGAAGAGGAAACTGAGGCTCAAAGAAGTGACATGATGTGCCCAAGGTCACACAGCTAGTGCCTGTGGGGGATTTTCTGACTCTAAATCTCTCTCTCTCTCTCTCTTTTTTTTCCTGTTTTGAGACAGAGTCTTGCTCAGTCACCCAGACTGGAGTTCAGTGGTGCAATCTTGGCTCACTGCAACCTCCACTTCCTGAGTTCAAGCGATTCTCCTGCCTCAGTCTCCAGAGTAACTGGGACTACAGGCATGCACCACCATGCCTGGCTAATTTTTTTTTTTTTTTGTACTTTTAGTAGAGACAGTGTTTCACCATGTTAGTCAGGCTAGTCTTGAACTCCAGACCTCCAATGATCTGCCCACCTCGGCCTCCCAAAGTGCTGGGATTACAGGCTTGAGTCACTGTGGCCGGCCTGACTTTAAATCTCTATTCTCATTTTTCCACACTGTCTCCCATCACCGGGAGAATCCTGTGTATTTCTCACCGTGTCTCTGGTATCGAGCACAGGGCTCTGCACCAACGCTGGGGCTCAGCAAATGTTTCCATATCAGTGGATTCCCCGCCAGAGGGTTTCCTTTGCACGAGAGCATTGTCTTCCGAGGTGGGCTACACCGACCTCATCTGGTCAGTGAAGACTCGAAGCTGCAACTGAGGCCATGCAGGCATCCTCCTAGGTGACCCTTCTGCCACCCTAGGGCTTGGCGACATCAGGAACCCTGAGAGTCTCCTTTGGGAGCCAATAGAGTGAGACCTACTAGAGTTGCACCGGGTGTTTGCTGGGCACACGCCATCTGGCTGCCGGTATGCCAAGGGCCGTGTGTTACGAGGGGAAGAAATACAAAGTGTGATATTGTTTTTTTGTTTGTTTGTTTTGTTTTTTCAGACGGAGTTTCGCTCTTGTTACCCAGCTGGAGTGCAATGGCACGATCTCGGCTCACTGCAACCTCCGCCCATATTGTTGAGCCAAGGTTTGTCCGATACGTAGGACACAGTGACTAGCCAGCACATATCCAATTTCTAAATTATGCAGTGCCGATGATGCTTTGGGGATTCCGGGGAGGAAAAGCTTGGCTGGAGTGGCCAGGGGAGGCTTCCTGGAGGAGGTCGGTTTAGCTGAGCTGGATGGGAAGCGGCCTGCGTGGAGGGCACAGCTCTCCCAGCGGGACCGGCAGCGGTGCCCAGGCCAAGGCGAGAAGTAGCGCGCCCTCTGCAGGCAGCTGCGAGAGGCGGCGGGAGACCCGGCTAGGCGCGTGGACTGGAAAAGGAAGAAGTCGGCCATCGGCTGCTGCCGCTGCGGCTGCGGCTGCGGCTGCGCTGTGGCTTTCTCAGCCTGTATCGTCCACCCAGCCATCCACTTCGGCGACTTTCAACCGCCCTTAGGCCCGCAGCAGCCACGTTTTTCCCTCAGGGCATGCCCAGCCCTCCTCTCTCCTAGTTGTCTGCAGCTCCCCGCCTGGCGGGCGGGGGCATTTCCTTCTGCTACTCGGCACAGTCCTAGCGGACTGTTTTAGCCACCGCGCTGAGAGCGCTCTTAGCAAAGTTTCCCAGATTACAAAATCGGCGCCTAAAGGGAAGGGACCGACTCTGAGAGAGCCCCGCGGTCATTTAACAAACACTTAAGCGCGTATTACGTGCTAGGCTTTGTGCCAAGCGCCTCGCAAATACTAATTTATTTCATCCTCACTACAGTGCCAGGCAGGTGGTGGTCTTGACCCCATTTTCCGGCTGAGCAAGCTGAGGCACTGTGACTTAGAATGTTGCTCACCATTTCACAGCTGGAAAGGGGCGGAACTATGCTCGTAACCACTGCACCATGCGCCTTTCCAGGGGCTCCTGACATGGGGTCGGCCCCTAAACAGGCCGATAGTCCCCAAGAGTCTAACCCCTCCCTCCCCTTCCTCTGGGTCTCCGTGGTCATTTCCAGGCACTGCACCATTAATGCTGCTTCCTGACTCGCTTTAAGCTGGGGGTGGTGGTTGCCTTTGCTTTCAGGGTTCTCAGCTGCAGGTGTTACACGGGGCTTGCCAGGTGCCTCGGTTTCCTCATCTGGGAAATGGCAATCCAGCACCTGCATCGTAAGGCTACTGAAAGGATTAAATGAATATCCAGACACAATTAAAAGATTGCCTGGCCCATAGTCAAAGCAATGGATGTTACTACTGCGCAATAAGAGAAGTCCTCCGCTGTACCCCTGGAGGCCTCCCACTCACAAATGAGAGAGAACAAACTCTGCCTCCTTTCTGAGCAGGTCAAAGAGGGCCACATTTGTTCAAGGGTTCTCATGGGCTTTTAGTGGCTGAAATTGTCTTAGAAGCTGGGAACATTAGGCCCAGGTCTGGGAGCAGGTCTGGCTTAATCAGCCCTAATCAGTCACATGGCTGTGCAGTTGGTACAGCTCTATCGGCAGCGTCCTCAGGTGCCTCAGGAACATGTCTGTTCCTCTCCCCTTGGAGTGGCCTGAGTCATGTGGTGTGACAGCCACTGTTCAATATTGTCATCATCACAACCAGACATCCATCAGGGACTATGTGGAGGGCTCTGTGTCAGGGGCTCATGACAAAATGGCCAGCACATGTGTGGCACAGGCTAGCATCCTGTGAACACAGGGTGGTAGAAGCCCCGGATGTGGAGTCACCTGTTTTTCACACAGATTTCAGGAGGGGAGGGGTGTGTGCCAAGGTCCTGCCTCTCTGGTTCTCCAGCATGGGCAACATAGCAGCAGGATAGGGACCAGGTGATTTCCCAACCCCTGCAGTATCCAGATCTTCTCTTTAAGCCCGGGGTCTGGGAAAACAATAGCTGCAAATCAAAAGGCCCTGGACATTTGCTGAATTATAAGAAAAATGAAAAAGAAAGGCACTGTACATTGATTGCTACATAATTGTTCCCAGGTATCAAGTGGCTGGATCGAGTCAAAATTCACTCATGACAATCAATAACCAATGCACAAACCCTACAACATTCCATTCATTTATTCATTCATTCTCTATTTATTTTACAATATTTATTTATGTGTTTATTTTTGAGACAGAGTCTCTCTCTGTCACCCAGGCTGGAGTGCAGTGGCTCCATTATGGCTAATTGCAACCTCCACTTCCTGGGTTCAAGCGATTCTCCTGCCTCAGCCTCTCAAATAGCTGGGACTACAGACGCCTGCCACCACACCCAGCTAATTGTTGTATTTTTAGTAGAGATGGGGTTTCACTATGCTGGCCAGGCTGGTCTCAAACTCCCAACCTCAAATGATCTGACCGCCTTGGCTTCCCAAAGTTCTGGGATTACAGGCATGAGCCACCGCGCCTGGCTATTTATTTATTTAGAGATAGAGTCTCACTCTGTCACCCAAGCTGGAGTGCAGTGGCGCAATCTCGGCGCACTGCAACTTCCACCTCCTGAGCTCAAGCGATTCTCCGGCCTCAGCCTCCTGAGTAGCTGGGACTACAGGCATGCGCTGCCAATCCCGGCTAAGTTTTTATATTTTTAGTAGGGACGGGTTTCACCATGTTGGCCAAGCTGATCTCGAACTCGTGACTTCGAATGATCCACGGCCCCCCTTGGCCTCCCAAAGTGCTAGGATAACAGGCATGAGCCACTGTGCCCGGCCCATTTTCTCATTTATCTCCTCCTCCAGCAAACATTTACCACAAATTCACTGTGTGTTAGGTTCTATGCTTGGTTTTAGGAACATAAAGAGAAATGAGACATAGTTCTTAATGAGGACAGACAAGTAAACACTTGGTTGTGATATCATGAAATAAACATTATAATTCATTCACTTAACACATATTTCTTGAACATCTACTGTGTACCAGGCACTGTTCTAGGCACTGGAGACATACGAATGAAACAGACAAAATCTCTGCCTTTGTGAAGCTGACAGAGATAGATTACTTTAGAAGTGCAGAGGACAAAGCAATGAGTATGGGCAGGTGGAGTCTGTGAAGGCTCCCAGAGTGGGTGCAGTCTGAGCTGGGTCTTGAAGGACCATGCTCTGGCAGAGAGGCAGGTAAGGGCATGCTGGGAAAAATAATAGTACAGCCAAGCTTGGAAATAGGAAAGTGAATGGCATAGGTAGGAAATGGCAAGTGGGATCGCAGATGGCGTACAGGAGGAGAAACAGAACATGAAGTGCACAGTACTGTGTCTCAAAATATGGTGCAATCAGATAAATTAGCCTAAAGCCTACCTCACTGCATTTTTCTTTTCTTTTCCCCTTCTTTCCTTCTTTCTCTCTCTCTCTCCCTTCCTTCCTCTCTTTCTTTCTTTCCTTCTCTCTCTCTCTTTCTTTCTTTCTCAGAGTCTCCCTCTGTCAATTAGGCTGGAGTGCAATGGCGTGATCTCAGCTCACTGCAGCCTCCTCCTCCCAGGTTCAAGTGATTCTCCTGCCTCAGCCTCCTGAGTAGCTGGGATTACAGGTGTCCACCCAGCTAATTTTTGTACTTTTAGTCGGGGGGGTGGGTGTCTCACCACGTTGGCCAGTCTGGTCTCAAACTCCTGACCTCAGGTGATCTGCCCACCTAGGCCTCCCAAAGTGCTGGGAGTACAGGCGTGAGGCACTGTGACCAGCCTCACTGTATTTTTCTTACAGCCAACCCTGGCTAGAGGTAAGGGTGTGACCAGCACCAACTGCTCCTATGGTTGTGTTAGTTGGTATGTGCCTTATCCAAAATCCTAGTGACCCCGGCCTCCGGCTTGTAACCTTAGAGAGAGGCTCAGTATTCCTTGCCAAGAGCCGTCATTTAAAAGGATGATCTATCTTGGAAAAGCCAAAAAGATGTGAATAAAATCAAATTTAACTCTAGAGCTTTAGGGTCAAGTAGTTTTTAATGAGCATAATTGTTAAATTGGCTGAAAATAGAAAATAACCCATACTCTAAAAATGCACTTTATAAACAGTGCTTTGGTTATTATGATTTATTTTTCTCTTGTCATCTCTTTTTTTAATCCAACTGAGGTTATTATAATTTCTATTTTACATTTGTCAAATGGATTTTGTCAGTTGGTATTGAAACTAGCCAGCTTTCATAATTTAATAT
Source organism: Callithrix jacchus (assembly GCF_049354715.1). Lineage (NCBI taxonomy): Eukaryota > Metazoa > Chordata > Mammalia > Primates > Cebidae > Callithrix > Callithrix jacchus. Next base: position 115,364,092 of record NC_133524.1, on the reverse strand, counting down.
GGTTCATGACCCAAAATAAATGATTGGACAGGGTCACCTTGCAGTTCTCTTTGAAGCCTTTTGTCGAGTCAGATAGCTCAGAGGACATTATCTCACTTCTCTAAGCCTCAGTTTCACAGCTGTGAAATGGAGTGAATAATTCCTACCTCTTAGGGCTGTTGAGATGATCAGGAGAGTTAATCCATGTAAGTGCTTACCGTGACATCTGGCATATAAGATGTCGAAATAATGAGCTATGATCTTGATTCTGTCGTTTTAGAGAAATTACTATAACCTGATTGTATCGATTGTTTAATCTGCAGATGCAGGCTTAACTTAATTCAATCTGTGTAGCCCTAGAAACTCCAAAAAGAACCACAGCTGACGGTAGATCTGAGAAATTACATTGCAGCTTAAACAAGGAAAGTTGACTTCCAGGTTTCCTGGCAGACAAACGGAGCCACTAACTAGTGACAGGGTGTGATATGATCCAAGACAAAGAAGCATGGAGCCGAAGTGGGATTACAATTTCAGTGGTCAGATTCCCAGCTTTCTACTCTAATTGGCAAACAGCATGCTTTTACCCAGAAGCCCAAGTGTCTTTACCCCTTGATCTTCACTTCTAGGGTAAAGGCACTACGAGGCTCAATTTTTGTAATAAATGGACTCCTGAAGCCTGAGCTTAGTTATAAAAGTGAAAGGACATCCTTTGTTTCTAATGGTCTCAGTAAATTTTCTCTTCCCTGAAGCTCCTTTCCCTAGGGAGTGGAGTCATAGGATTGGGTAATCAGGCTGGGACCTCATGGATTCCTTGAAATACTACAAGAGCAAAGGAAGCTGTGAGAAGAATCCTGGTGATCACGCAGTGGCCCCGGGCCAGGAGAGCAGTGCAGTCTGGTTGTGAGGCAGGACAGATTTAACTTTGGCCTTTGGTCTCTTTCATAATCAGTGTTGTAAAATAAGTGCTCTGAGTTAGAGCTCAGGGTTATCATCATAAGCACATGTTCCTATTCATTCAGTCCATTCCTAAAATGTCCTTTTCTTTCTTTACAACCTTCTCTCTCTCTCTCTCTCTCTCAATCTCTCTCTGTGTATGTGTGATTCATTTTCTATAGTATATATGGCATTTCTTGAGACCGTTTTAGAAAATCTGCAGGTCAAGCATGCATCCATTACACCATTCTCCCATGAATGAAGTGAAAATAATTTAAAGCATTTCAATAAAACAATAACAGTCGGCCGAGTGCAGTGGCTCCCACCTGTAATCCCAGTACTTTGGGAGGCCAAAGCGGGTGGATCACCTGAGCTCAGGAATTTGAAACTAGCCTGACCAACATGGTGAAACCCTGTCTCTACTAAAAATACAAAAATTTGCCAGGCATGGTGGCGTGCACCTGTTGTCCCAGCTACTCGGGAGATTAAGGCAGGAGAATTGCTTTAACCCAGGAGGTGGAGGTTGCGGTGAGCTGAGATTGCACCACTGCACTCCAGCCTGGGTGACAGAGCAAGACTCTGTCTCAAAAACAAAAACAGTAACAGTAACAGTCATAATAAGAGTGAAATTGTGTGAAGCGGATGCCCAGCATTGTTTTGAGCACCTTATACATATTAACTCCTTTAATCTCCACACTATTCCCATGAGGTAGGTACTAATGTTATCCCCATAGTCCACATGGGGAAACTAAGGCACAAAGCAGTTAAGTAAAAGTTGAATTGTCAAGCAAGAAAGTTTGGTATTTGAAAATGAGACCTCTAGCCTCAGAGCTTCTCATGAGTGAGTCCTGAGCGGAAAGAAGAGGAGCAGTGTGCTCTGAGGGAGGTCAGTTGGTGGGGAAGTCCCAGACCTCTCCCTGATGGACAGGGCTGCCTCCAAATCCCTGCATCTACTCCAGCTCCACCGGCAGGACTGGATCTGGGTTTTGTGGAAGTGTCAGCTTATTTAATTTTGGCTCCCTCTTTTTAAAAACACAAAATAGATCTTTTGAAAATGTTGCCAAACCATATGACCAAATGAATTCATTGTTCGGGCTAGGGAGGGGTTCATGCAAGCGGTGTCTCTGAAGGGGAAGCATCGTTAACTCCACAGTACCTCTGCCTGTGCCTCTGCCCATGAGATGTCCACGCTTCTTGCCAAACCGGACATTGGAGCTCATTTAGACAGAAGAGTTTTCCTTTCCATTCCCAAACATGAGACCCTCAGAAGTTATCAGTCAATAGCTATCTAACTGATACTTTGCTCTAGTTATGTCTTTGCAACCATAACCATCTCCGTTCTGGGAGTGAAAATGTTAGAGACAGTGTAACATATCTGATCTGTGATCAGATTCGGCATGTTGTCTAAAATCTCAATAGTGCTAAATTTCCTCCCCATGTTACAAAAGTTGCCCAAGGAAATGAAATCCTAGGACGGATGCTTGCCATCAAAACAACCCCCCGTTCCTCTGTTCCCTTCCCTGATAGTCATGGAAAAGCCAAGGATTAATAGACTCCTTTAATGTAACTCAGTTTTGTCTGCGATGAGGGTCCAGTGAAAGCAACTGCCCAATCTGTTGTTTGAACACTGTTTATATTTGTTGCCGGGATACCAAAGCCTCTTTTAAGCCTTTGGCTAAGAGGAGCACCATGCATCTGACCTTGTTCACCTGCACATAAAGCAAATAATGGCTAAAATGATAAGAAAGCTCCTCCAAACATTTGGAGTGGAACACAAGGCATTTTTGTGTCCGAAATTGCAGCGTCTAATATTTGTTGTTCAAATAAATCTCAACCTGCATACGGAAGTGCACATTACACATAATAAGATGAGGCTTTGAGAAGACAGATGTTAATTATTTTGAGGTAAATCAGAGCACCTCTGACCCAAACACTGAGCTGTAATTTGTTGCTCAGCTTCTTGGTCCTGAAATTAATGTAAATCTTTACATTCGTAATTTTACTTGCCAATGCCAACCCACCCACACAGTCTGCAAATGACTGCTCTGAGTCAGAGACTATTCATTTACAATTGTGTTAGATATTTTAAAATGTTCTCTGAAAGGATTAAATAGCCTAATCCCAGTCCTTTCACCGGTTCTGCTTTCTGTAAAAAATGACGGAGCTAGAGGACGTCTAAACTAGAAGGGACTTTAGAGTTTGTCTCTTCCCCAAATTTCTCCATTCAAAGATGAGAAACTAAGACCCTGTTGTTAGAAACGACTTGCCCCCTGGTCACTCAGCGACCAAAATTACCCCCCCCCCACTAAAAAAAATCCTGGGTTAGGATTTTAATAAAGGGTCACACTTAGAAATCCTTGCCCAGAGTCTGGAAGCTACCCTTTTCCCTGCCCTCCTGCCTCCAATAGCTTCTGTTAGTTCTGGTACCCTGCAGTCTGACTCGGTTCTAAAAGAATCATGCCATTTTGAATCCAAGTGGTCAGAACACGATTCCGATAAAACAAATCAGCAGCCGTTACAACAAAATGCACTAATTTTAAAGGGATGAATAGCCAAGAAATTGCTAATAATGGTGACTTTTGAGGAGAGGGCTAGTGATGAGAGACGCAGGACAGGAAGATGCTTACTTTTCATTTTACATCTTTTCTTTACTATTTGGCTTTTATTACCATGTACCGATGTTAACTATTAAAAATCTCAAGAGCAAATTAGAAATACTATGTTTACAAACTTCAAAGGAGAAATAGAATTTACGCCAGTAACATGGAGGCTTGAAAATCTATGATACGGTATAGCAGTACTTTAAAAAAAATTTCTCCTAAAGTTATCTGTAATGACAGAGGAAACTGAATTGGTTCCCCCCGGAGTCCGGGGGCAGTGCCAGAAATGGCCCTTGTATACCACTACTCTCTTTGCAGTTTACGTTTTTTAAATGCCTTCAAATTAATAGACTCTTTAGCATCTCGGCACCTCTTTTGATACAAAAATAAAGCCTTAAATGACTTACCGTCCACGAAAACTGCCCCTCTGGGAAGAACACCCCTTGTTTCTTTCTCCGGCGGTCCGGAGCACCCGTAGTACGCTGCTTCCAGTCACTGAGTGCAGAGGGCCCTTGGAATAGGAAGCACGGCTGTGCACAAGCTGACCTGTATTCTGGCTCTCTCACCTGGAATCAGGCTTCACGGATCCTGTTATGCATTGAATAGTAACAAAACAACGGCATAAATTAGGGTGTTGCTAAGATTGTGTACCATCAACGTTCGCATGCACATAATGGACATAATGAATTCTATAGCACTATCCTGCACAGCTTGGAGAGATTAAAACCACTTTGTCTTTAAATTAAATTTCAAAAATCATTGAACAACAAGAATAGAAAGAACAACAACAAAAAACTCCACCTCATCTATGTTAGCTACCCAATTGCGGGAGGCACCACTTCTTGCTTTCTGATCATTAATGCCTGGTCCTAGGTTTATTTTAATAGCTGCCAGCTCAGTGAGTCCACATCTATTGTAATAACCATAAAGGGGGCTTGGATCCTCTTGCATCATGTACGCAGCCCTTACTGGAGAGCCTCTTATCCCCTTTCAGGAACAAAATCTATAACCGAAAACGATCTAAGCTGAAGTTTATTTTGTATAAATGCTACACAATATAGTATGTCTAGTCTGTTGCAGAAAAAGAAAGGTGGGCTTGAATTCATTCTTAAGCAGGGCTGTACTTGGGCAAATCTTCACTCAACAAACCATATTTTCAGTGCCATATTAAGAGCTTACATCGGAGTGCTTGCTACATGCCAGGTACCCTACTTCTGGCTCTATATGCTTTCTTGTGCTTAGCCCTCACTCACAACACCCCTAAGAAATATATGAGCAGGCTGGGCGCAGTGGCTCATACCTGTAATTCCAGCACTTCGGGAGGCCAAGGCAGGCAGATCACCTGAGGTCAGGAGTTCAAGACCAGCCTGGCCAACATGGCGAAAATCCATCTCTACTAAAAATACAAAAATTAGCCAGGCATGGTGGTGTGCGCCTGTAATCCCAGCTACTTGGGAGGCTAAAGCAAGAAATGGCTTGAACCTGGGAGGTGGAGGTTGGACTGAGCCGAGCTTGGGCCACTGCACTCCAGCCTGGGGGACTGAGTGAGACACTGTCTCAAAAAAAAAAGAAAGAAAGAAAGAAGAAAGAAAGAAAGAGAGAGAGAGAGAGAAAGAAAGAAAAAGAAAGAAAGAAAGAAGAAAGAAAGAAAAAGAAAGAAAGAAAGAAAGAAAGAAAGAAAGAAAGAAAGAAAGAAATGTATGAGCACTATTATATCCCCATTTCATAGACGAGGAAACTGAGGCTCTCAGGGATTAACTGACTTGCCCAAGATCACACAGTAATCAGCAGAGCTAGGATTAAAATTCAGGTACATCTGATTGATTCTAGAGCCCCTGAAATCTGGCTTCTAAGAATTGTCAGTCACCAGTTATGGAGTGCCTATGATGTTCTATGGTAGATGCTTTGCATAAATTATTTAATCTTTGCAACAACCCTCTGAGGCAGGCACTATTAATAGCCTCCTTTATTAGATAAGGAAAACCGAGGTTTAGAGAAATTAAATAACTTGACCTAACACAACTAAGCCTCAGAGTCCAGATCTTCAGCCCAGGCTTCTTTGATACCAGAACAGAATTCTTAACTAAGCTATACTACGATTCAGGTGCCTGGCCACAGGACAAAATAAACTCTGGGATCTTTGGGCATTCATGCATGCCATGCAGACCTCTCTATGAATAGCTTATACATGCCAGTGTGTGGGATGCTCCTCAGGAATGAGTTTTACATGTGCACATGAGCCACCCGTCCTATCTTTTTTAATGTTGTGCTTCGACAGACATAATACTTTATTCTGAGTACAAATCTCATGGCAAAAATCCACTGAATTTGAGCCCTAATCAGGAGCTACAGAAAATCCAAACACACTCACGTGGATTCCAAATAAGGGTTTATTGAAAATAAACATAAATGCCTTCCAATGATCAGGCTTATTAGCATGAAGCAAAATGCAGATGCTATTTCCTCTTTTTAAGGTGAGTTTTGAGGTCGTGGCCGATGTTTAGCCCTCTTCATAATCTTTAACGGTACTGCAATCTCAGCACTACGAAACCGTGCCAGCTCTAATCCTCTGCTCTGAATGGGACTAAAAATGGCTTGAGCCGGCTGGGCACTGTGGCTCACACCTGTAATCCCAGCACTTTGGGAGGCTGAGGTGGGCAGATCACAAGGTCAAGAGATCGAGACCATCCTGGTGGCCAACATGGTGAAACCCCATCTTTATTAAAAATACAAAAATAAGCTGGGTGTGGTGACTTGAGCCTGTAGTCCTGGCTACTCAGGATGCAGGAGAATCGCTTGAACCTGGGAGGCGGAGGTTGCAGTGAGCCAAGATTGAGCCACTGTATTCCAGCCTGGCAAAAGAGCGAAACCCTGTCTGGGGGGGGGGGGAGGGAAGGCTTGAGCCAGGTGAAAATGAAGGAAACTGGATGAAATTGGTAATGATTTAAAGAGTCTAAAAAATTTTTGTTTAAATGAGGTGATATTCACAAAAATGTAACCATCTTAATGTGAACAATTCAGCTTGTGGTCCTTGATTAATAACCATAGGACTAAGAAAGGTGGGTTCATAGTATTTATTAGAGAAAGCTCATTCAGCTATGACTGCCCATAGACAATGAACAACGCTTTTTGGATGCACTGGGCCTGAATTCCTTTGCAAATGTGTTGGGAATGTTGGTGGGTGATTATTCTTTGATAAGTGGATGGCTGACAACTGGTTTTACAAAGACCGTTCTTCATCTCCAGAGATACTGTAGAATTATTAAAAATGTAGCATTCACTAAAAAGGTAGTATTTGAATATCGGAATCAAATATAAAGTATGTTTTAATATGAAAATAAACTGCAAACAAAATTTATTTTAGATATTTTTATTTCTCCAAATTTGATATTTATCAGGAGTGACTGAAATAAAAAATATAATTGAGTCCCATCATCATCATGGAAATGGCTTTAAGAGAAAACTGGTCAGATGAATATTATTGCTTCCCATTTTCAACCAGTAAATAGTTGCCACAGATAAATTGACAGCCAGGAGTCTGTCGAGAATGCTCAAGATATGTTATATAATACAACATGCCTGTTCACGGGGGGAATATTCCCAGGAAATAACTTATGTGTACTTCTTGATTTCATCATACAAGACAAGTACAAAAGCACCACCCATGCCTCGGAGGACATTGGACCATGCACCCTTGAAGAAAGCTTTGCCTCCTTCATCACGAGCAATCTTCCTCCAGCAGTCAAGTGTGCCTGTGTACATGATGTCAGCTGCAAAGAATAAAGACATGCAGTTAGTGAGTGAAGGCTGATGAAAAATCCCAAGATTCACTAGGCTAAATAAAGCAGAGCCCCACTTCTCTAAGGACTAACGTCAGCTTTAAACCCAACATTCACACATTAGCATGGGCAACACTGAAATATTAATGCTGTGACTAGAGAAAACAGCAGGAATATGTAGACTACCCATTGGTCTTAACCTCTAATACCATTTAAGCACCCTCATTCATAGGCATCTGAAGAGCCCAATGCTATCAACCCCATCCCTTGAGTTGGACAGCCAGCCATTTTTTTTCTCTTTTTTTTTTTTTTGGAGACAGAGTCTTACTCTACTGCCCAGGCTGGAGTTCAGTTGCCCCATCTTGGCTCACTACAACCTCCGCCTCCTGGGTTCAAGCAATTCTCCTTCCTCAGCCTCCTGAGTAGCTGGGACTACAGGTGCATGCTGCCATCCTAGCAAATTTTTTTTTTTTGCATTTTTAGTAGAGTCAGGGTTTCATCACGTTGCCCAGGCAGATAGCCATTTTTAAAGGTGGGCCTCACTAGTTTGTGGCCACAATTTGCCCCACGCCTATGACTTTGTCTTCTGCTCAAGTGAAACTTACTTCCTTTGCGCCCCGACTGCATCATCATGCGGCGGCGAACAGTGTCAAATGGATAGGAAGTCAACCCAGCAACAGCAGTGACAGTCTGTGCGATCATCCAGCTGATAACGATGTGAGTGTTCTTGGGATCTGGAAGCATTCCTGGGAATAGGAAAGAGACGCTTTTATCAAAAAGCAGTTTTACTGACTTCCTTTCCCCACATCCCCTAAACATGTCATCTGTACACGAGGGTTGCATTGGATGATCTCGGCTTCCTACAGCAATGACAAAAAACAACTCTCTGGCTCTTGGAATGTTAGGTTGGTACAATGCTCTTTTAAATTGTCTGCTATGTTCACAACTCCACAGCAAACTTACCCTTTGCAGTGTCATAGATACCGAAGTAGGCAGCTCGGTAGATGATAATACCCTGCACAGACACATTAAAGCCTTGGTACAGGCCCTTAATCCCATCAGATTTGTAGATCTTAACCAGGCAGTCGCCGAGGCCTCGGAATTCCCTTTCAGCTCCAGCTTTACCCACATCTGCTGCTAGACGGGTACGGGCAAAATCAAGAGGGTACACAAAACACAAGGATGTGGCCCCAGCAGCACCGCCTGATGCCAGATTCCCTGCAAAGTAGCGCCAAAACTGGGTCCTCTTGTCCACACCACCCAGGAAGATCTGCTTGTATTTATCTTTGAAGGCGAAGTTAAGGGCCTGGGTGGGGAAGTATCTGATGACATTAGCCAGGTTACCGCGCCAGAAGGACAGGACTCCCTGCTCCTTGGGAATACGGACCACGCAGTCTATAATACCCTTGTATTGCTTATCTGCAGTGATCTGCTTGCTGGCATGCTGTACCTAGGAAGGAAGCCAACAGGGACAGTTATAACCATGGGGAAGGGGAAGGGAAGAGCATATGCCATCTCAATCAATGCCCTTTAAGGCTGGCTCCCCTTTCCCCAAATCTGGTCTTCCTATATCATACTGGCTGGACCCTCCCAGCCCCCTGAGCCTGTCACAGGGGAAGAGGTGATGTTCACCAGAGGCATTAAGCCTCCACTCCTCTGGGTGGGGAGGGGGCACCCTCCAGCGGACCCATGACCTTTAGACCTGGGAGAAAAGTCACTACCTCAAACCCAGGTTCAGAGGCATTAGGGCGAGTCCTATGTAGGGCGCGGTCACCTTGGGGACTGCAGCCTCCGCCTCAGGTCTCCAAAGCTGCTTCCGTCCCGCTCCGCCCCCACTCCGCTCCCGAGGTGACCCGAGCGCCGCCGTTGCCGCCACTCCTACATGTTCGTCCGGGAGCGCCCTCTAGAGCCGGCACTGGAGTGCGCGCGGCGCAGGGAGGCAGGCAGAGGGGCCCCGGCGGCCGCTGCTGCGCAGGGGCGGACGTAAAAGGCACACGCGCTTCCCGGCGCCGGCTTCCGGCCCGGCGAGGTTTGAGCGCGTCCGCGGGCTGGGCGGCCGCTGAACCCGGGCGCATGGCCTCCCCCAGGCAGTTATCTCCTTGCCGCGACCTTGAGGTCTTCGGTAAGGTCTGGGGTTCCTATCTAATGCCGGCTTTCGGCCTCGTCCTAGACGCTCAGGCCAGGGAGACCGTCTCTCCGGGACTGCTCCATCCGAGTCCGGGGCCTCGGGGATGCCGAGCGCCTGGTGGTCCTCCCCTCCGCCCCCGGCCCCTTCCTAGACTCAGGCCACTAAAGGAGCCTCCCACCAGTTTGCCTTCTGCTCCGCCTCTGGCTTTCCTTACTAGGGCCTGTCTTTATAGTTCGCTCCCCACCACCCTTTAGGCGCCCGCCTTCTGTGCGACCCTTCCCCCCACTTCCTGGTTGGGCTCCCGGATCCCAGGCTGTACCTGCAGCAGCAGCTTGACCCGCTCGATGGGCGCTACCGCCGTCTTGGAGATGGCTGCGGCCACTCCACCTGCCAGGAAGTCCTTGGCGAAGGACACAGCGGCATCTGTCATGTTGAAAGGAAAGAGGAGGCAGGCTTGCTGCAGGACGGGACCGGGCCGGGAACCGGCTTTGACTCCGGGGCTGCGGGGCGGAGCGACGCAAATGGCCGATTTATATAGGGGGAGCCGGCGCCGGAGCGGCAGGCGTCGGAGGCGGGGCCGGGGCGGTGGCTCGGCCCCGGCGCGCTGGGCGGCAGAGCCGCTGAGTGGCCCAGCGCGCAGGGGGAGGAGTCGTGGAAGGCGGGCCGGGACCTCCGTCCGCGCCGCCCCGGCTCGCCCTTGGCTCCAGACCGGGCGGGTGGAAGGGGCGGGTCCAGAGAACACCCGGGACTTGAACGCTGGACCCTGAGAGAAGCCTCGGAGTGGGGAGGAAGGGTGAGGTCTCGGTGTGCCTGGACAAAAACTCTTGGAGAAGGACCAGGACTAGGGTGAGACGCATTTGTTACAGGGATACGAAAAAAAACCCTTCAGTCATCGAGATAAACATTAGTTAATGCGATACTTTAAAAAAGTCGTATGGGCAAACTATCCTGCTGACCGGACCCCTTGTTTTGTAAATAAAGTTTAATTGGAATGTCAAGGCTGGGATTAGGGTGAGGCAAGAGAGACCAGGTCATGTAAGTGCAGGTTGGGATCCTGTCTGTATTTCAAATGTTGATCCTTTGTTCATGGATTTTTGCATTGCTTTTGATTTTTAAAAATAGTGCATTAAAAATAATTTGTCTTAATTACTGAGCTGTTTCTCACCAAGGCGAATGCCTCACTCTTTCCGCCCGAGACCGGTCACTGTCCTGGAGCCAGTGAAACCAGACAAAATTAAGGGAACAGCAGACGCAGGAACTGCCATCGTGCCCCAGACCCTGGTTTGCAAATACAGTTTAACAAAGATCTTGCCGGGAATTGGCTTAGGAGAGTCCAAAGGACTGGGCTGGGGGTGGGGAAGTGATTTTTAGTCAGAAGGCAAATACAGAGATTGTACCCAGAAGGCTAAGAGGCTTAGAAAGGTTAAGAACTACGTTGACATTTGGCTCCCAGGACTCCAGGTAAAGTGCCCCTGGATCGAATAGATTTCTGAACTCCAGAAACATTTAGAGGAATCAATAGAATTAGATTGGCAGCCATTGTGCCAATGGACAAGTGCTTACTGAGCCCCTTAATCCCTGCACTGGGTAAACATTTGCCACACATGTCCTCAAAAAACTACTTGTTAGCTTAAGTGTACTCCCTCAGTTTCAGAACAGGAGTAGATAGTGCAATCACAAATTCCGTGTGTGAATAATCATAGCAATGTTCATAAAAATAAGGATAACTGTGGAAAACTGCAACTGTAGCTGAACTTTATGTGCCCAGACTGCAGAATTCCCAAAGGCAAAATGCCAGCAGGCCTTTGCACACAGAAGACATAGTGTTCATATCCTTCACTTTCCTTTCCTGCCCTCTCCCATCTTCTCCAGATCTGCCTGTGGAATGACCCAATTCTAGGACCCTCCAGGATGGAGGCCCTTCCTCTGAAAGTACACTTTGCCATTTGTTAGTCTCCCCAAGGACCCTAGCGATCCAAACTGTTGCGTGCAAACTGCATGTGTTCAAAGGAGCAGTTTTTTAATCTAGCTTTGTTGATCTTGGGAGAAATCTGCAACCTGTGTTAGTGAAAGGCTCCAGTGTTTCTCAGCTGATTATAACAGTGAGGTAGCTGGATACAAAAATGACCTTGCTGTACAGTTTGAGAGAATGGTAGAGTATATGCTCCAAAGGTGATACTCACTTCTCTGTTCTGGTGAGAGAAGCAAGAGCTAAAGCAAAATTATACAGAGGGCTTTATTTGGAGAGAGGTGAATTTTATTTATAATGCATTTTAAAATAAAATTCAAAACCTTTTTTTTTTTTTGAGACAGAGTCTTGCTCTGTTGCCCAGGCTGGAGTGCAGTGATGCAATCTTGGCTCACTGCAACCTCTGCCTCCTGGGTTCAAGTGATTCTTCTGCCTCGGCCTCCTAACTGGGATTACAGGCATGCACCACCACACCCAGCTAATTTTTGTACTTTTAGTAGAGATGAGGTTTCACCGTGTTGGTCAGGCTGGTCTTGAACTCCTGACCTCGTGATCCTTTCGCCTCGGCCTCTCAAAGTGCTGGGATCACAGGTGTGAGTCACTGCATCCGGCCAAAATTCAAAACTTTTCTAGTTTGAACTCGACATTCTGATTAATGCATTTTTATTCAACTGTTAATTATTTCTCAATATACCTCGCCATCACTCGTGTATCCCTTTTCTACATGTGACCTTTCCCTGGCCACATCTGCTACTGTCTTTGAGCATGATGCCTCTACTGTATTCTGTTTCAGAACTCATTGTTTTGTCAGTTTTTTTCTCTCCACAAAAAAAGATGATCAAATAGTTACATAGAATTTTCCCCTTCTCAGTCTTCGAGTAACTAAATGTGGTTCTACATCACTTGGTATTTTGCTTAATCTGTGGTGAGCTGGAGCTTCCCTAGTCACCTATCACCATGTATACTTTAAGGAGTCAGATATTCTTGAAAGTCTTAAGGTCATGAAAGACAAGGAAAGACTAAGGAATGGTCACAGTTTAAAGGAAACTAAAGGGACTTGACAATTGAATGCAATACGTGATCCTCACTGGCTCCTGGACCAGAAAAAGGACTTTGGTTATATTGGTGAAGTTTGAATATCTGTAGATTACCAATACTATTTTTTGTTATGGTGGCCATGTAAGATGTTAACATTTAGAGAAGTTCAATAAAGGATATATGGACGTTTTTGTACTATTTTTGCAACATTTTGACAAGTCTGAAAGTTTAAAAATTTTTTAAAGGAAAAAGAAACCAGGAGCAAGCATCCAGGAAAATAGAGAATAGTCTCACTCTGTCACCCAGTCTGGAGTGCAATGGCACAGTCATAGCTCACTGCAGCCTCGAACTCCTAGGCTCAAGTGATCCTCCTGCCTTGGCCCTCCAAATTACTGGGATTACAGGTATGAGCCACTGTGCCCAGCCGAGAAGAATATTAATGATAATAATGATGATGATGATATTGATAATGATATATGGCTGGTCAGTTAATCAAAACTAATTCCTTCATTGAGACATAGTGCTGTGTTAGTAATTATTGTTTCTGGGAACTTTGAAAAATACAAGTCTAATAAAGAGGAACTAAAGCTAAGGTAATGCCTAGTAATTCTCAAGAAAAAACAAGGACGAGAGTCAGAAATTACACTTTTAAGGCCTCAGATATCTATATACCAACACCCAGAATATGGGTAATAAATGGAATGTAAAATTTTAATACACTCAGAAAAATGCAATTTTATAGGTATTGTTCAAACTTGGTAGGAACTTCTGGCTGGCATCTGGAAAACCTGGTTCAGAGAGATACCATACAGAAGAAGAGGAGAGCAGTAATATATCAAGAAGGTATAATCAATAATTCATTGGCTGGAGGATTAAAGCATTCAGTGAGAATGAAAGGGAGAAATGAAAGTGTTTATAGTTGTAGAAGTATACAAGAGACTGCTCAGATTAAAAGTATGAATGGGGCCAGGCATGGTGGCTCATACCTGTAATCCCAGCACTTTAAGAGGCCAAGCGGGGGGTGGATCACCTGAGGCCAGGAGTTCGAGACCAGTCTGGCCAACATGGTAAAACCCTGTCTCTACTAAAAACACAAAAATCAGCTGGTGTGATGGCTCGCGTCTGTAATCCCAGCTACTTGGGAGGCTGAGGCAGGAGAATCGCTTGAACCCGGGAGGCAGAGGGTGCAGTGAGCCGAGATTGTGCCATTGCACTTCAGCTTGGGTGACAGAGCAAGACTCCATCTCAGAAAGAAATAAAATAAAAAGTAAAATAAATAAAAGTATGAATGGTACTTCATAAAATTGTCACATAGATGAGAAAGAGTGATTAGAGACATAGAACATAGAATAATCTGTATTTGGGGAATACCTGAACATCTTAAAGGCCTTAAAAGTGTCATTCCTGACTCTCTTCCTTGTTTTTCCTTGAGAATTACTAGGAAATTGGTCCAGAAGAGAGTTCTACACCCCCTTTCCAATTCTAATCCAATTCTGAACACCTGGAAGTTCCTTTATTCTGATAGCAACATAGCTGACACATTCTTTTGCTTATTTTTAAGACTATCTTAAAGTTAAGAAAACATCTGATAGATTCTTGGCTCTCTTGCTAATACAGTGTAATTATAGTTCTCAAAAGAATGAAGAAGCAATGAGGTAAATTGCTAAGCTGGGCTTAATCCTGATAATAAATAAGGAAGATCTGGTTAGCAAAGTGAAAGTAACAAGAATCTAGGGGAAAGTGATCCTGTCATCTGGATATCTGTTAAGCAAAAAAACTTAAAAAAAAATGTTGGGCATGGTCACATAGGTTAATTAACCTGTGTGTATGTGGGGGGGGGGAGCGGTGTATGTATGTGTGTATGTAAGGTAGACTTCAAAAGGATCAGAAAAAGATTATGATCTGGCCTAACACCAAAAGAGAAAGATAGCTCAAGAGGGAGAGGAAGGATCCAGTTGAAAATTCAGAACTGTAGAACTTGGAAAAGTCCCAATGATAAAAAGGGAGATATTTCTAATAAACTACAGTGTCCTTATAGATTATTCTCTGATGAGCTCACATCTTTTTTTTTTTAAGACGGAGTTTCGCTCTTGTTACCCAGGCTGGAGTGCAATAGCGTGATCTCGGCTCACCACAGCCTCCGTCTCCTGGGTTCAGGCAATTCTCCTGCCTCAGCCTCCTGAGTAGCTGGGATTACAGGCACGCGCCACCATGCCCAGCTAATTTTTTTGTATTTTTAGTAGAGACGGGGTTTCACCATGTTGACCAGGATGGTCTCGATCTCTTGACCTCGTGATCCACTTGTCTCGGCCTCCCAAAGTGCTGGGATTACAGGCGTGAGCCACCGCACCTGGCCCCAGCTCACATTTTAAAAGTACATGTATAGATGACAGAAAGAGGACTATGCCTCCAAATGACAAAGCCCAAAGAATATCACATACCTCTGAGAATTGACTCATAAGGGCTAAAGTCCAGAATAAACCCAGGCTCATGGGAAGCACTGCAATAAAGGGTTCTAATGCCCTATTTAGTGCAAGACATTTAAGGATGAGATAGAGCTTAATGGTAGCATGTGTGAAAAAGAGAACTAGAACTACATGTCCTAGTTCACCGTGGGTTGGTAATGCTAAAAAATACTAATGATTCTTGAGTTGCACTAAGAAAATGGTGGTGACCAGATCAGAGGGACTTTCAGTTCCACTTGGGTCTCTGTTGGCCAGCCCGTAGAGTTTTACGTTTAATTCTGGATGCTACATTTAAGAGGACATTAACAAACTGGAATATATTCAAACAAGGCAATCAGGAAAGTGAAGTGGCTATAAATCATGTATTATGAGAAATGGCTGAATGAATGAGAGATATTTAACTGGGAAAGAGCTTTGGGTGAAAGAGGGACATCATATAACTGTCTTCATAATTAAAGGACTGTCTGGTAGAAGAGAATTAAAACATTCAATAAGGAATTAACGCCTGCTGGCAGAGGTTTCATGAAGGTAGACTTCAGCTCAACAAGACATTACTTTCTAAAATATGAGCTACTTAAAGGTAGAATGGGTTGCTGTATGAGGGGGTGAACTTTTTGCTACTGGAAAGGCTAAAAGTGAGGCATCATAACCACTTGTTAGGGATGCTGTGGGGGAAATTGCTGTGTTGGTCTGGAAGAGAGTTCTACACTCTTTCCGTTTCTAAGATTCTATGGCCGTATCCTTTTATATCTATAAGATAAGTGGATTTGAGCATCTGGGTCTGGGTCTGGGAATTTGGGGCAAATAGGAAGAGAAAGGTAATTTAGCCCAGTGGTTAAGAGGGTGGACCCTACAGCCAGGTTGCTTGAGTTTAAATTCAGGCTCTGCCACTTGTTAGCTGTCAGGTCTTGGATAAATTGCTTTACCTCTCCAAACTGCAATTTCTTCAGGTGTAAAATGGGAATGATCGTAGTACCTATATAGTACCTATACCTCAGATGACTGTAGGCACATGTTAATGAGATAATGTATGCATAGAACAGCATTTAATATGTGTCAGATTTTATTAAGATTAAGAAAAATATGGCCAGGTGGGGTGGCTAATCCCTGTAATCCCAGAACTTTGGGAGGCTAAAGCAGAAGGATCGCTTGTGTCCAGGAGTTTGAGACCAGCCAGGGCAACATGGTGAATCCCCATCTCTACAAAAAAATTAAAAGTTAGCTGCGCGTGGTGGCACATGCTTATAGTCCCAGCTAGGAGGCTGAGGCAGGAGGGTCACCTGAGCCGGGGGGTGGAGGTTGCATTGAACCATGATCACACCGCTATACTCCAGCCTGGATGACAGAGTGAGACTCTGTTTCAAAAAAACAAAACAGAACAAAATAAAACAGTTGGTGGAGAATTCCAGCCCATGGGTAACTGCTTAAAACAAAACAACAGTCTTATTGAAGTGTGATTGTCAGACAATAAAACTGTACATCTATATTTTTTATTTTATTTATTTATTTTTTATAGAGATGGAGTTTCACCATGTTGGCTAGGCTAGTCTTGAACTCCTGAACTCAGGTGATCCGCCCGCCTCAGCCTTCCAAAGTGCTGGGATTATAGGTGTGAGACAATGCACCTGGCCAAACTGTATATATTTACAGTGCACAGTTTGCTAAGTTTTTCACATGTATACACATGTAAAGCCATCACCACTATTAAAATCATTAACATATCCATTACCACCCAAAGTTTTCTTGTGCCCCTTTGTAATCTCTCCATCCCCAGGCAAACTTTGATCTGCTTTCTGTCATTATAGATTAGTTTGCATTTCTTATAATTTTGTATAAATGAGATCATATATTATGTACTCTTCCTTCTGGGGTCCAGCTTCTCTCACTTGGCATGTTACTCTTTGAGATTCATTCATGTTGTTGTATGTATCAATAGTTAATCACTTTCTGTTGCTAAGTAGTATTCCATTGTACAGATATGCCATTTTTTTTTTGAGATGGAGTTTCCCTCTTGTTGCCCAGGCTGGAGTGCAATGGCATGATCTTGGCTCACTGCAACCTCCGCCTCCTGGGTTCAAGCGATGCTCCTGCCTCAGCCTCAGCCTCCCAAGTAGCTGAGATTACAGGCATGCGACACCACGCCTAGCTAATTTTTGTATTTTTAGTAGAGATAGGGTTTCACCATGTCGGTCAGGCTGGTCTTGAAATTCTGGACCTCAGGTGATTTGTGCACCTCGGCCTCCCAAAGTGCTGGGATTATAGGCATGAGCCACCGTGCCCTGCCCACATTTTGTTATTCATCATTTGATGGACATTGGCTCATTTCCACTTTTTGCCTATTATGAATGACACTGCTATAAACTTTCCCATGCAAGTTTTTGTGTGGACATATGTTTTTATTTCTGTGATAGTTGCCTAGGAGTGGAATTGCTGGGTCACATGGTAACTATGTTGAATCATTTGAGGAGCTGCCAAGTTTTTTCCAGAGTGATTGTACCATTTTACATTCTCCACAGGGTACAAGGGTTCCAGTTCCTCCACATCTTGAGGCCTTCCTTTCTTGCTTTCTTTTTTCGATCAAATGTTTTTATTTTTATATACGTGTGTTAGGAAGGAAAATGGGGGTGATTTGTTACCATTTAAATGCAATTGTATGTAAATAAGTTTTTTTTTGAGACAGTGTCTTGCTCTGTCATCCAAGCTGGAGTGCAGTGGCGCAATCTTGGTTCACTGCAACCTCTTCCTCCCAGGTTCAAGTGCTTCTCCTGCCTCAGTCTCCCGAGTAGCTGGGATTACAGGTGCCTGCCACCAGGCCTAATTTTTATATTTTATGTAGAGATGGGGTTTCACCATCTTGGCCGGGCTAGTCTCGAACTCCTGACCTCAAGTGATCAGCCTGCCTCAGCCTCCCAAAGTGCTGGGATTATAGGAAGGAGCCACTGCACCTGGCCCAATTGTATATAAATAATTTAACTCAGAAAAATTTAACTTAGAAATATTTGATATATTTTAATAAATTTTACAAGCTGTGATTATCTTCTAAACCTGTGCAGGGTACAATGTACATTATTCAGGTGATGGTTATATGAAGACAAGACCTCCCCACTAAGCAATATATTCATATAACAAAATTGCACTTATACCCCTTAAATTTACACAAAACATCCCCTGCACAGGTACATTTTGCTTGTTGATCTCCAACTTTAGTCTGAGTAAGACTAAATAACTTCATGGGAAAAATTACATATTATATATATAGAATTAAATGTAATTTGATATATATAAAATCAGGCAGCTTGGTATAGCAGTTGGGATCCCCAGGTGAGTCCATTGAAAATGGAGCAGAGATTCATCTTTGATAAAGATGTATAGCTTCTTCTAATTCCAAAGTAAACATAATGAGTGCACAAAATTTTATTTCAAGTTTCCTTTTAGAAATGTGAGCAAAAATATTTATTTCACGACCTAATATGTGATATTTATTTTCTGATGACTACCCTAGCTGTATGTACTAAAGTACATAGAGTGTAATGTGTTTCCATCTTCCTATTGTAAAATTTTATTAATTAATTTATTTATGTATATTTATTTTTGAGATAGGGTCTCACTCTGTCACCCAGGCTGGAGTGCAGTGGTGTGATCATGGCTCACTGTCACTGCAACCTTAACCTCCCGGGCTCAAGTGACCCTCCTACCTCAGCCTCCTGATTAGCTGGGACCACATGCACCTGCCTCCACCCCTGGCTAATTTTTGAGGTTTTTTTTTTGTAGAGACAGGGTCTTCCTATGTTGCCCAAGCTTGTCTTGAACTCTTTGGGCTGAAGCAATTCTCCCACCTTGGCCTCCCAAAGTGCTGACATTACAGGTGTCAGCCACTGTGCCTGGCCCCATTGGAACATTTTAGGCATTGCCTAAGTAGCTGTCAAATGGACCTGAATATTATATCAATTAGTTTGGATATTACTTTTATTTTTGGCTAGCAATGACAACAAAAGGGAGAGCTGCTTATGACTGAAGAATTTATTTTTGCTTTCTGCTGGTACACGACTTTCCCCCTGTGTCTATCCCTTCTCCAGTCTTCTATTGTTGTTATATTTGTTTTTTCCCTCCTCATTGTCTTTGTGATTAGATTAGAGGCACCTGCATCACAATAGAATGTACTAGGGCTTCAAGTCAGCATGCCTGATTCAAGTCCCATTTTTTTTTTTTTTGAGACAGTCTTGCTCTGTTGCCCAGGCTGGAATGCAGTGGTATGATCTTGGCTCACAGCAACCTCCGTTTCCCAGGTTGAAGCGATTCTCCTGCCTCAGCCTCCCAAGTAGCTGGGACTACATGAGTGCACCATCATACCCAGGTAATTTTTGTATTTTTAGTAGCGACGGGGTTTCACCATGTTGGTCAGGCTGGTCTCGAACTCCTGACCTCAAGTGATTGCCCACCTTGGCCTCCCGAAGTGCTGGGATTACAGGTGTGACCACCACGCCCAGCCATCTTGAGGCCTTTCTTTAGCCACGATCTTCAGTGTCAGTTTTTGTTGTTTCCCCTTCCCCCAGAGGTTTCTTCCCATCCACTCCTCAGTCCCTTGGCTTTAAATACCATCTGTCTGCTGATGACACTCAAATTCCTATCTCTCCAGTCATCACTTTTGCCCAAACTCTAGACTTGTCCCTATTATCCTTAAATAATTATCAGTAATGTTCTGATATGCTAGTTTCCTATGGCTGCTATAACATTACCACAAATGCATTGGTTTAAACAACACAAATGTATTAGCTTGCAGTTCTGTAGGTCACAAGTCTGACATAGGTTTCACTGGGCCAAAATTGAAGGGTCCACAGGCCCGAGTGCCTTTCTGGAGGTTCCAGAGGCGAATTTGTTAGCTTGCTCATTCAGGTTCTTGTCTGAGTCCAGTTGATTGTGACTGTAGGGCTGAGGTCCTTTGTTTCCTTGCTGGCTGTCAGCTGAGGGTCATGCTCAGCTTTTAGAGGTCATTGGCTCCTGGAAATCTTTGTCTTCAAAGCCAGCAATGGTGAATCCACTTCTCCTCAGGCCTCATTTCTCCTGCCTCTTATTCCATCCTTGCATCTTCTTGACCCATTCTTCTGCCTTCCTCTTCCACTTGTGATTTTTTTTTTTGAGACAGAGTCTCGCTCTGTCGCCCAGGCTGGATTGTAGTGACATGATCTTGGCTCACTGCAACCTCTGCAGGTTCAAGTGATTCTCGTGCCTCAGCCTCCCGAGTAGTTGGGATTATGGGTGTTTGCCACCACACCCGGCTAATTTTTGTATTTTTAGTGGAGATGGGGTTTCACCATGTTGGCCAGGCTGGTCTCGAACTCCTGACCTCAAATGATCCGCCCATTTCGGCATCCCAAAGTGCTGGGATTTAAGGATTGTGATTAGATTGGGCCCACCCAACAAATCCAGGAGAATCCCTCCATCTCAATGTCTGTAACAGTAATCACATCTGCAAAGTCTCTTTTGTCAGGAAAGGTAACATATTCACAGGTTCTGGGGGTTAAGGTGTGGACACCTTTGGTAGGGGCCATTATTCTGCTTACCGCGACTGGTTTGGACGGTTACATAGACAGCGTGTGCTCCAGCCCACTATGACTTCTCTACTTGCATGTCTCATGGGCATTTTGAATTTAACATTTCCAAAACAGAACTTTTAATTCCTCCCCACCAAAATTCTGGCCCTCCTCGGTCTTCCCCACATCGGCAAATGGCCAGATGATCTACCTGTTCTCAAGTCAAAAGCCAAAAACCAGCCACATGTAATCCCAGCACTTTGGGATGCTAAGGCAAGCCTTGCTAACCTGTGCTCAAGAGTTTGAGAGCAGTCTGGGCAACATGGTGAAGCCCATGTCTACAAAAATTAGCCAGGCATGGTGGCTTGTGCCTGTAATCCCAGCTACTCAGGAGGCTGAGGTGGAAGGATTGCTTGAACCCGGGAGATGGAGTTCTATTTCAGCAGTGAGCCGAAATAGCTCCACTGCACTCCAGCCGGGAGCAACAGATATCCTGTCTCAGAAAAACAAAAACCAAAAGCCTGGGTGCCACCCTTGACTCCTTTCTTTAACTCCCTACATTCAATTGCTTGGCAAATGATGCTGAGTCCACCTCCAGAATACATCTTGAACTCATTCATTCCTCCCCATCTTTATTGCCACTATTCTAGTCCAAGCCATCCTTTCTTGCTTGGACTTCCGAAATCGCTTCTTAACTGGTCTTCTCACAGCCTTGCTTCCCTCCTATCCGTTCTCCACACAGCAACTGAGTAATCTTTTAAAAATCAAAGTCAGGCCGGGCGTGGTGGCACACGCCTGTAATCCCAGCACTTTGGGAGGCCAAGGCGGGTGGGTCACGAGGTCAAGAGTTCGAGACCATCCTGGTCAACAAGATGAAACCCTGTCTCTACTAAAAATACAAAAATTAGCTGGGCATAGTGGTGCGCGCCTGTAGTCCCAGCTACTCGGGAGGCTGAGGCAAGAGAATTGCTTGAACCCAGGAGGCAGAGGTTGCGGTGAGCTGAGATCACGCCATTGCACTCTAGCCTGGGTAACAAGAGCAAAACTCCGTCTCAAAAAAAAAAAAAAAAAAAATCAAAGTCAGATTATATTGCTTTTCTGCTTTAAAATCTTCGATGCCTCCCCACTGCATTTAGAATAAAATCTAACTTCTTGTTCTGGCCCGTATGGCCACATAAGATCTGGCTCGCTCTCTCCAGTCTCATCTCATCCCACTCTCACCACACTCTGGCTACCCTCGCCTCCTTTCTGTTCACCAGGTCTTTCCCACTGCCACACTTTTGCACTTGTTTTTCTCTCTGCCAGGAATGCTCTTCTCCCTCATTCTTTATTTTTCTTTTATTTTTTAAAATTATTATTATACTTTAAGTTCTAGTGTACATGTGGAGAACATGCAGGTGTGTTACATAGGTATACACATGCTATGGTGGTTTGCTGCATCCATCCCACTGCAATCTACATTAGGTATTTCTCTCCTAATGCTATCCCTCCCCTAGCTCCCCACCCCCTGACAGGGCCCGGTGTGTGATGTTCCCCTCCTTGTGTCCATGCATTCTCATCGTTCAACACGCACTTATGAGTGAGAACATGTGGTGTTTGGTTTTCTGTTTTTGTGTCAGTTTGCTGAGAATGATGGTTTTTGAGATGGAATCTCACTCTGTTACCCAGGCTGTAGTGCAGTGGCACGATCTTGGCTCACTGCAACCTCTACTTCCCAGGTTCAAGCGATTCTCCTGCCTCAGCCTCCCAAGTAGCTGAGATTACAGGTGTGCACTACCACGTGGGGCTAATTTTTCTGTTTTTAGTAGAGATGGGGTTTTGACATGTTGGCCAGGCTGGTCTCAAATTTCTGACCTCAAGTAATCCACCTGCCTTGGCCTCCCAAAGTACTGGGATTACCATACCCGGCTCCCATTTTTTCACTTTTTAAGTCAAGTGAAGCAGTGTGAGTAGGAAGGAACAAAGAAATATGTAGCTGGTTGTGATCAATTACTTGTAAACCCCACTGCACTTTGACCAGCCTTCCCTAGTTCTTTGCATGGTTGGCTCATTCTCATCCTTCAGGTCTCATCTCAAATGTCACTTGTCAGAGTGGCCTTCTCTGGCATCCTGATTTAAAATATTCCCCTCTGGCTTCAGCCAGGGAGGCAGAGGTTGCAGTGAGCTGAAATCACACCACTGCACTCCAGCCTGGATGACAGAGTGAGACCCTGTCTCAAACAAAACAAAACAAAAACCAAAAATAAAATATTCCCCTTCCCCTTACCTCCACATAATTCTCCAATAAAGCAACCTGTATATAAGCACCCTCATAACATTATAGTCCATGATTACCTAAATTATTGATTGGTTTATTTGTTTATTGACTGCCACTCTCACTAGAATAAGCTCCTTGAGGGCAAGGACCTTATTATCTGCCTTTTGTGCCACTGTGTCTGTAGTGTCTAGCAGTTATTGAATAAATACACAAAGCCACTTTTCTTACTCTAAACCACTTTTGCTTGCTTCCATCTCTGTGACACTGCATATGCCCTGACATTAACCTGCAATGCCTTCCTATTCGTGACCAATACATATCCCTTAACTTCCTTCAAAATTTAGTTCAAGACTCATGGCTGGGTGTGGTGGGACATGCCTGTAATCCCAGCACTTTGGGAGGCTGAGACAGGTGGATCACCTGAGGCCACAAGTTCGAGTCCAGCCTGGCCCCATCTCTACCAACAAAATACAAAAATTAGCCAGGCATGGTGGCAGATGCCTGTAGTCCGAGCTACTCAGGAGGCGGAGGCATGAGAATAGCTTGAACCCGGGAGGCAGAGGTTGCAGTTAGTCAACCTGGGTGACAGAATGAGTCTCTGTCTAAAAACAAAAATAAAACTCACAACCTCCCCAAATCTCTGTTGATCACTAGTCCCTCTCCCCTGTTATGACCCCTTCAGTTTTTTATTCACTAAGTATAAGCTCCTTGGCAATCTTAGAAACAGTTGATACCACATTATCATGCCTTTGCATTTGATTTGTAATCAGTCATTACATATATGTAGGTATGTATGTTTTGTTCCTTAAGCCCATAAATTCCTTCTGAATCAATATTGCATCACACATCTTTATAATCCTTCTCAAGTACTTAGTCCCGTGTGGTGCTCACTGTCAGCCATAAAGCAGAAAGGCAGAACTCTCTCTTCATACCTCCAAGGAAATGAAATTAGTTGGAAGTTTATTTTAGAAATAGAACAAGAGTTTTAGAGTTCTTCTGAAATTAGAAAAATCAGGCATATTATTTTCCCCTCTTAATTTAATGAAGAAAAAATAAAAACTGTAGCTCAGAAAACATTTCTGTGCATGACAACTGCAAGAGCTTGGCTATCTATTTAATAATACTTGTGGAAGGGCAGGGTGCAGTGGCTCACACCTGTAATCCCAGCACTTTGGGAGGTGGAGGTGGGTAGAACACCTAGAGTTAGGAGTTGGAGACCAGCCTGGCCAACATGGTGAAACCCTGTCTCTACTAAAATGCAAAATTACCCAGGCATGGTGGCAGGTGCCTGTAATCCCAGCTACTTGGGAGCCTGAGGCTTGAACTCAGGAGGCAGAGGTTGCAGTGAGCTGACATTGCGCCATTGCACTCCAGCCTAGGTGACAATTTTTTTCAAAAGAAAAAAAAAACTTGTGGAAGAATATACAAGATATTATCATGAATTAATATGAGGTTAGGATTTTAGAGTTAGTTAAAAAAATAAAATAAAAAATATTTTTGCAGCTTTTAGAACTGTTTGAAAAGTTGTCTGTTTCAAGGAAAATAAAGAGTAATAAACATGAACTATTCACTCTGGGTAAAGAATCTACCACCCTCCAAACTGTAACAGATTGAGCTACAGATGAGATTTCCATGTGTGTGTGTGTTAACTGCCATTCTCCATAAACAGAATGCTGCAGCAGTTGGAAAAGTGAATTATTTTGGTATACTTAAATAGGATAAGGTTCAGAGAGTTTACAGATTTGGCTAGGATGTATTTAACCATAGTTTTATAACTCAGATTAGCAATAAATGCCCAACACATCATTTTTTCTTTGGAAAATAAATTTAACAGGAAAAAATACTTGCAACATACTGAAAATCTCTGTGTGAGTGTACGTGTGTGTATAAATTAACAATTTAATGTTAGATATTAATACATTTTTATTTTTTGAGATGGAGTTTTGCTCTTGTTGCCCAGGCTGGAGTGCAGTGGCGTGATCTCAGCTCACTGCAACCTCTGCCTTCTGGTTTCAAGTGATTCTCCTGCCTTAGCCTCCTGAGTAGCTGGGATTACAGGCGCATGCCACCATGCCTGGCTAATTTTTTTGTATTTTTAGTAGAGACAGGGTTTCACCATTTTGGCCAGACTGGTCTTGAACTCCTGACCTCATGATCCACCTGCCTCGGCCTCCCAAAGTGCTGGGATTACAGGTGTGAGCCACCGCACCTGGCCTTATATTAAGGCATTTAAAAATGCATGGATAGGTGCTATTTGAAAAGTATAGTTATTTAAACTTTACTTAGAATTCCTAAGGTGGACAATCCTCAAATTTGATTTTTAGAAAGTTTGATACAGATGATTAGGCTAAAGTGTTTATAGTCACTTACATTTTTTTGGGTATGTGTGTCAAATGTTCCATTTGATCCTTTCTAGGCAACTGGGACATCTTTGAGAATAACTTGACTAAAGAATTTATTTTCAGGGAAGGCTTGCAAAGCAAGTAAAAAAGGCAGAGAATTCAGGCCACTGAACTGTACATGACTTCAATCAGAAGAAGGTCTTTGGGGCATAATTAAGCAGTCATGGTATAAACTGTCTTCCTGAAACACGAGATTTTAAGCCTGGGATGCTTCAAATTTCAAAAAAGGAGGATGATTCTACTACAATGGTGATAGCTTTTAAATGTTCGATATTTTTATTTGGTTTCTGATGAAACCAAATAAAAATATCGAACATTTAAAAGCTATCACTATTGTGATACACATCACTGGGTGGTGTGTACACTCAGAAGTCAGCAAAAATTTGAGTTCAAGAAAGATTGTATTGGGGCAGGGTGCAGTAGCTCACACCTGTAATCCCAGTGCTTTGGGAGGCCAAGGCAGGAGGACTGCATGAGCCCAGGAGTTCAAGACCAGCTTGGGCAACATAGCAAGACCCCCCCCCAAAAAAATTAGGTGTGGTGGTACACACCTATGGTCTCAACCCTTGGGAGGCTGAAGCAGGAGGATATCTTGAGCCCAGGAGTTTGAGGCTGCAGTGAGCTATTATTGTGTCAGTGTACTCCAGCCTGGGTGACAGAGCAAGACCCTGTCTCTAAAAACAAAACAAAACAACAGATTGTATTGGGAAGTCTCAGGTCAAACTAAACAAAACTAGGCTGACATTGGTTTGTGCAAGCTTTGCATTAAGTACAGGTGACCTGGTGGCTCTGCTCACAATGTGGTATCCACTCAGCCACGTCAATTACATGTTGCTTTGAGATGTTATAACAATGCCCTTTCTTTGGTGTTATGTTTCTCTTCAGAGCATAAATTGTACATTTTATCACTGCTAGACTCTGATTACAAAATCTCGTGGAATGCCATCATGACACACTCATGTTGGGAAACCTCATGGTGCAGGAGTTCATGGGGGCATCAGTTTGGAGATTTGAGGTGGTGTGTGACCAGACTGTCTCATATCCCAGAGCAGCAGACAACAGTAGCTTCTCCTCCCTCCTTAGGTGCCCAGTTATGAGGCTACAGTTATTTGTGATTGCAACACGCCGTCAGTGCACTTCTAGTTCCATTCCATTTTATAGAGTTGGTTTTTTAGACTTCAGTTTTCTCATTTTGAAGAACTTCTTTAATTCTCTTAATTCCTGGGGCTGCAAACTCTGATCAACTCCTGGGGTCAATTTATAGCTCAGTGGAGACAGAATGTAACCATTTTGATAAAGACAGATTCTCTTGCAGAACTCAAAGGTGCTAAACATAATTCCAAAATATGGAACTATCTGTTAAAACAGAAAATGAAAATCAAGTTAAATTCTTAAAAGAAATGTGTCTGCAGTCAACTTGGATTAGGGTAAAGTGAGATAATGGCAGTGGCAATAGAAATGGCAACTGTTTTTGGAATCAGAGAAGATGGCAAAAGGAAAGCTGGCCCAGTGTGGGTTGGTAGAGGAATGACAGTGATTGAAGGGGATGCCCTGCCTAGGAGGTGCTGGATCTGGGTCATATGCATGCAGATGATCTAATACTGCCTGTCACGATATGCCGGCCTTGACTGGAATCATTTACATGCCAGCTCGTGCAAGGTTAGTCCAGAGTACTTAACCTTTTTTTTTTTTTTGGTTATGGAATTCTTTGGGAATATGGTGCACATATGCATATACACATACATTTTTGCATAGAATTTTAGGATGAGGGGTTAGGTTCCCCTTAGGGGCCCATGAACCTCCACATTAGGAATTTCTGCACTAAATGTGCAGCTCCTCTGGAATGCGGTATAAGATACTCCACCACTACACGTGTTCCCCTCTCTAAAGGGCTGACAGACAGTGTGCATTCATCAGCCTTGTGCTACCCATTAGTGCTAGAGGGCGTTTTCCAAGCTAAATGATGGGGGATGACAAAAGAAGAGGGTAGAATTGGAAGAGGCAGAGGAACAGAAGAGACTGATATCTCTTCTTACCTTCAGTAAATTGGCTGTTAATCCATTCCAGAGCCCCAGGACACCCTGGGCCTTCACTATCTGCCGGAAGCAGTCCACTGCTCCTGAGAAATGGACATCTACTCCTCCACTGTGTGGGAGGTAGGGGCTCTGAGCCTGGCAGGAAACAGAAGCTGGGATGAGATGATTGAAACACCAGGAAATAAATGTCCTAGTGGAAGAAGCCAGGGTCTCAAGTCTGCACTCTAGATGCTGTGCTCCTGGCCAAGATGATAGCAAAGAATGGCTGCCATGGGGTTCTTCTTGTTCTATGGGCTTAGAATGGATATTAACATGCAATACAATCATGATACCCTGTGCACATATTTGTGGTTTATTTTGCCTGGAAGGAAGCAGACATTTGGGACAGACTCAATTTCATACTTACAGTCCCTCCCAACCTATGCTTTCTGGACATGATAAACATACTCCCATGCCCTTAGCCTTTTTACAGTATTCTCCTGTTTCCTTGTCTTTACTGGTACTTCCTCTGTGAAGCTCCCAAGCAGAGGCTGTTCATTTCTCCACATCACAGATGTGACAGGGTAGGTGGCATTCTTCTCACTCTCTGTTGCTGTTCCCAGACCCTTCCTCCTTCACTCTCACGACAGAAGCACTTAGCTGGGGCTGATATCACTGAACCATACTCCTTGTCCTGCTATTATCTCCTAATCTGGCCACTCTTCCACATTCATTGAAGACTGTGACACCTGGTAGCTCACCCTCTCCGAGCCTCATCATCATCATCATCATAGTTAACTTCGGCTCTATAAAGATGACCCAGCCTATGACCAGATTCTGGCCCTCGGCTTCAGTGGTCCTCATCTTTATATCACTTTGGCTATCCCATGGACATCATCACTACCTTCAGAGCCATCCTGACCAAACCCTGTTATTACCCAAATGCTCCATCTCTGAAAGGAATGTTTTATCCTTTATTATTATTATTTTAGAGACAGAGTCTCACTCTGTTGCCCAGGCTGGAGTGCAGTGGTGTGATCTTGGCTCACGGCAACCTCTACCTCCTGAGTTGAAGCGATTCTCCTGTCACAGCCTCCTGAGTAGCTGGGACTACAGGTGCATACCACCATACCTGGCTAATTTTTGTATTTTTAGTAGTGATGGGGTTTCACTATGTTGGCCAGGCTGGTCTCAAACTCCTGGCCTCAAGTGATCTGCCCACCTTGGCCTCTCAAAGTGCTGAGATTACAGGTGTGAGCCACTGCACCCAGTTTTCCTCTTAGAAAAATAATTTTATGATCAGATGAAATGACTTTTCAATATACCATCTACATATAAAACTGGTACTACTTGTCTGGGGATGTCCCCTCACAGCTGGCTTTCAGAAATGGCGTTGAGTTTAGATTAAACTGTGCACGTACTCTGGTTTGTTTCTGAAATGTTTAGCTGGGACTACATGGCATTCTGTGGCAATGGAACTAAGATTTTCGAAGTGGGAGAGGAGGTGTGGTACAACAGTAAGAAGAGCACAACTCTGGAGTTGAGCAGGTTCGTTTCTAGTCCTGGTTTCTGCACTTACTTGGCCATGTGACCCTAGGCAGCTTACCTAACCTTCAGAGCATTCACTGCCTTTTAATATTTGATATAATTTACTTATTTATTTCCTTTATTTATCTGCTCCTTCCTTGCAACTAGAATTTCAGCTACATGGAAGGAGGGATTTTTTTGGTCTGTTTTATTCACTGTATCCTTAGTATCCTTAACACATAGTAGATATTTAATCAACATTTGAATAAATGAAATGTATTCCATTGTCAACCTCCTGGTTGCCAAATCCAGTGGCTCTTTTTGGTTATATCATTACTGGACTTTTTCTGTTTTGAGATGGTGTCTTGCTCTGTGTCCCAGGTTAGAGTGCAGTGGCGCAATCTTGGCTCACTGCAACCTCCATGTCCTGAGTTCAAGTGATTCTTCTGGCTCAGCCCCCCCGAGTAGCTGGAACTACAGGCATGCGCCACCATGCCCGGCTAATTTTTGTATTTTTAATAGAGACAGGGTTTCACCATATTAACCAGGATGGTCCCAAACTCCTGACCTAGTGATCCACCCACCTCAGCCTCCCAAAGTGCTAGCATTACAGGCGTGAGCCACTGCACCCGGTTATTATTGGATTTTTAAGGGGGCAATATTTGGCACTGGTAACTAGCAACTCTTTTTGTCCTCCTCAATTTATATACCCTTTCTAGAAAATTCTACCATAGCTTTTGCTTTAAACACCTCCTACAGGCAGATGGCTCCCAAATCTTTATCTTTGGCTCTGACCTCCTATTGACCTCCAAAACCAAGCACCCAACTGCCTACTGGGCAGCTCTACCTGAATAGTACACAAGTACTCAAAACTTGACACACCTAGAACCCACTGTTGCCTTTCTCTACGACAATGTCAGATTTATTCTTTCTTCTGTGCTTCTTATCTCAGTGATGAATGGCCGTACTGTTCAACCAGCTACCCCAAGCCCGAAACCTGGGATTTCTTCGTTTGCTCACCCTTACTGCCCTATCCAAGCAGTCATCAAGTCCTATCAGTCCAGTCGTCTAAATAGAGCATTTCTCAAATCCAGCCCCTCCTCTCTATCCCCTCTGGCATTCCGTTAGTTCAGGCTGCCACCATCTCATGTGTGCATTACTGCAGCAGTCTGTTACTGGCCCCCGGACCCGCTATTGTTATTTTCAATTCTTTTCTTTCTTTCCTTTTGTTTGTTTTTTTTTTTGACATGGAGTCTCACTCTGTTGCCCAAGCTGGAGTGCAATCATGCCTCACTGCAGCCTCAACCTCCTGGGCTCAGGTGATCCTCCCACCTCAGCCTCCCAGGTAGCTGGGACTACAGGCATGTGCCACCATGCCCAGCTAATTTTTGTGTTTTGTGTTTGTTTTTTTTTTTTTTTTTAATAGAGACAGGGTTTCCCTATGTTGCCTAGGCTGGTCTCGAACTCCTGGGCTCACATATCCTCCCACCTCAGCCTTCCAAAGTGCTAGGATTACAGGTGTGAGCCACCACATCCAGCCTCCAATTCTCCATTTTTTTTTTTTTTCTGAGATGGAGTTTCATTGTCGCTCAGGCTAGAGTGCAGTGGCACGATCTCAACTCACTGCAACATCTGCCTCCTGGGTTCAAGCGATTCTTCTGCCTCAGCCTCCTGAGTAGCTGGGATTATAGGTGCAAGCCACCACACCCACCTAATTTTTGTATTTTCAGTAGAGATGGGGTTTCCCCGTGTTGGCCGGGCTGGTCTCCAACTCTTGACCTCAGGTGATCCACCCACCTTGACCTCCCAAAGTGCCAGGATTACAGGTGTGAGTCACTGTGCCCGACCTCATTCTTTATACTACAGTTAGAACACATTTCTAAGATTCCAATTCAGACCACTGACTCCTTTGTTGACTTTTTACCACCTATAGGATAAAATCTAAGCTCCTTAGAATAATATGTAAGGCCCTTCATGACAACTTTTCCAGCATGAAAAGCGTCACTCACCCCAATCATACTGACCGCACTCCTTTGCTCTTTTTGTTTTTGAGATAAAGTCTCACTCTGTCACCCAGGCTGGAGTGCAGTGGCATGATCTCTGCCCACTGCAACCTCTGCTTCCCAAGTTCAAGCGATTCTCCTGCCTCAGCCTCCTGAGTAGCTAGGATTACAGGTGCCCGCCACCATGTGCAGCTAATTTTTGTATTTTTAGTAGAGATGGGGTTTCACCATTTTGGTCAAGATGGTTTCCCGACCTCGAGATCTACCTGCCTGGGCCTCCCAAAGTGCTGGGATTACAGGCATGAGCCATCGCACCTGGCCCATTCTTTTTTGTACTCCCATTATCCCCTCTAAAGACTATTCATTTATTTGCATATTTATTGATACTTACTATATGCCAGACACTCAGGATATATTAGTGAACCAAACAGACAAAAGTCCCTGTTCCTATAAAGCTGAAATTCTAATTGCAGGGGAAGAGTAGAGAAAGAAAGAAAATAAATAAGCAAATAATGCCAAATACTAAGAGGAGGTGAGTGCTCTAGATAAAATAAAAGCAGGGGAAACATATAGGGAGTGTCTGGAGGATGCGGAAGTGTTTATTAGGGTAATCAGAGAAGACCTCACCAAGAAGATAACTTTTGAGTGGAGATCTGAAGGAAGTGAGGAAGTGAGTTGTAAAGATATCTTCAAAGGCCGTGAGACAAGAGCATGTCTGGGGTGTTAGAGAGGCAATGAGGAGGCCAATGTGGTGGCAATGGAATGAACAAAATAGAGAGTAATGGGACATGACTTCAGAAAGTAAATGGTGGCCAGATTGTATAAGGCTGGTAGACCACACAGTAAACGTTGTGGCTTTTTTTTTTTTTTTTGAGATGGAGTTTTGTTCTTGTCGCCTAGGCTAGAGTGCAATGGCACAATCTTGGCTCACTGCAACCTCTGCCTCCCGGGTTCAAGCAGTTCTCCTGCCTCAGCCTCCTGAGTACCTGGAGTTACAGGAGTGTGCCACCATGCCCGGCTAATTTTTGTATTTTTAGTAGAGATGGTGTTTCACCACATTGGCCAGGCTGGTCTCGAACTCCTGACATCAGATGATCCACCCACCTCAGCCTCCCAAAGTGCTGGGATTATAGGCATGAGCCACCATGCCCGACCTGCATTTTGGCTTTTACTGAGTGAAAAGACAGGTTGCTGGTGGGGGTGGGAGTGTTATGAATAGAAGAGTAGCATGACCTAATTTATATTTTCACATGATCACTTTGGCTGCTGTGTTGAAAAAGACTCAAGGATGGAGGGAAACGTAGGATGGAGACTGGTTAGGAGATTACTAGACTAATTTAGGCAAGAGATGATGGTAGCTTGGACTGGGATGCTATTGGTGGAGCGGCAAGCAGTGGTCAGACTCGATATATTCTGAAGGTGGAGTCAACAGGATTGGCTGATGGACTGGATGAGGGTATGAGAGGGGAGTGAAGGATGGCTCTATTTAAAATTTTTCTTTTGTTTTTCTTTTGTCATCCTCTGTGAGAAGTTAAAGGATGGTTCTAATGTTTCTGGTCTGAGCAACGGGATAGACGGAAGTGCCATTAACTGAGATGGGGAATGCTATGGGAGAAGCAGGTTGGCTTTTTGTTTTTGTTTGTTTTCTGAGGGTGGGTGGAAGCATCAGGAGTTCAACTGTGCAATGCCTGTTAGCCATTCAAATGGAGATGGGAGTTGGCTACAGAAGTCTGGAGTTGAGGGGAGAGGTCAGGGCTGGAGACATAATTTGGGAGTCGTCAGTACACAGTTGGTATTTAAAGCCAGGAGACCAGATGAGATCACTTAGGGCTTGAGCCTGGGGATAATTCCATATTTAGAGGTCAAGGAAATAGGAGGCCCAGCAAAGACTGAGAAGGAGTAATCGGTGAAGAAGGAAAAGGAAGGTGTGGCATCCAAGAAGCAGAGTGAAGGTGTTATGTCAAGGAGGAAGGAGTTGCTGAGGGCCCAGTAAGATGAGGACTCAGAATTGACCACTGGATCTAGACACATGGAGGTCACCAGTTATCATAAAAAGAGAAGTTTTGGCTGGGTGTGGTGGTTCACATGTGCAATCCCAGCACTTTGGGAGACCGTGGCTGGAGGATTGCTTGACCCCAGGAGTTCAAGACCAGCCTGAGCAACATAGTGGGACTCCTATCTCTGCAGAAAATATATAAATTAGCTGGGTGTGGTGGTGCACACCTGTAGTCCCAGTCACTTGGGGGGCTGAGGTGGGAGGCTTGCTTGAGCCCTCAAGGTTGGGGCTGCAGTGAGCCATGATTGTGCCACTGTATTCCAGCCTGGGTGATAGAGTGAGTCCCTGTCTCAAAAAATAAAAAGGAAGTTTACTGGATGGTGGAGCAGACTTCTAACTGGAAGATTTAAGAGAGAATGGGGCTGGGCACGGTGGCTCATGCCTGTAATCCCAGCACTTTGGGAGGACGAGGCAGGTGGATCACTTCAGGTCAGGAGTTTGAGACCAGCCTGGCCAACATGGTAAAACCCTGTCTCTACTAAAAATACAAAAATTAGCCAGGCATGGTGATGGGCGCCTGTAATCCCAGCTACTTGGGAGGCTGAGGCAGGAGAACTGCTTGAACCCAGGAAGGGGAGGTTGCAGTGAGCTGAGATTGCCCCACTGCACTCCAGCCTGGATGACAGACAGAGATTGTCTCAAAAAAAAAAAAAAAAAAAAAGAAAGAAAGAAAGAAAAGAAAAAGAAAAAGAGAGAGAAGGGAGGTTGCGAACAGTGGCTCACATCTGTAATTCTAGCACTTTGGGAGGCCAAGGCAAGTGGATCACCTGAAGTCAGGAGTTTGAGATCAGCCTGGCCAACATGGTGAAACCCCATGTCGCCTAAAAATACAAATATCAAAAATTAGCCAGGCATGGTGATGGACACCTGTTATCCCAGCTACTCAGGAGACTGAGGCATAAGAACCGGGGAGGTGGAGGTTGCAGTGAGCTGATATCACGCCACTGCACTCCAGCCTGAGCAACAGAGTGAGGTTCTGTCTCAAAAAAAAAAAAAAAAGAGAGATAATGGGAAGAGAGAGATTGGAGATGGTTAATATAGACAACTCTTTCAAAGAGGCTTCTTTTACAATTGTATCGTAATCATGTTCAATTTACATATCTGCTTCTGCTAGTGTGCTGTGAACTCTGTGAGGACTAGGTCTTGTTAATTTCTGTATCTCTAGTGCCTTAACCAGCAGCTGACACATGACCGGTGCTCAATGAATGGTTTGCTGAATGAGTACATAAAATGCTCAGTATAAGAGTGGGCTGGAAATTTTAAAGCATTTTCATATAATTTTATGCATGAGTTATAAAAATAAGAGGTCAAGACATACAGTGTAATGTAGAATCTTTGCAGAAAACAAATATCAAAATTCATTTCATTTCTCTCTTCACAAGACATTTTGATGGTTCTATTTTACTAAGACGTAATGGCATAGTACAAAATATCACACATGTATTCCATATTACTACTGCCAGTACCAATACTGACATTTATTGACTGCCTAGGTGTCTGTTACAGTTGAGAAAACTGAGGCTCAGGGACAGGTTAAGTGATTTGACCAAGGTCATATAGCAGGTAATGAACAGATTTTATTCTGTTTTATATTCTAGTTAGTTGTTTCCTGTCTCTTTCCCTCAGGAGATTTTAAGACCTGTGATGCCTAGGACCACGTTTTACTTAGCTTTTCTCTCTTCCACCCTGCTTAAAAATCGGTAGAAGAATGAATTACTATCAGAGAAGCAGTGTGAAAACTAGATTTTACTGATTCAAATCAGGCTTTCTGGACTCTTTTTTTTTTTTTTTTTTTTGAGATGGAGTCTCACTCTGTCACTCAGGCTAGAGAGCAGTGGTGTGATCTCGGCTCACTGCAACCTCTGCCTCCCAGGTTCAAGCAATTCTCTTGCCTCAGCCTCCAGAGTAAATGGTATTGCAGGTGCACACCACCACACCCAGCTAATTTTTGTACTTTTAGTAGAGATGGGGTTTTGCCATGTTGGCCAGGCTGGTCTCAAACTCCTGACCTCAGGTGATCCTCCTGCCTTGGCCTCCCAAAGTGCTGGGATTACAGGCGTGAGCCACCTCTTTGTTGCCCCTGACCATGAAAGCTGGCTCTTTCTTGCTCTCCTTCTGATGACTAGATCTCCAAGGCCTTGATTACTTTAGGCTCTGATAATGCAGCTCCCTAAACCAGAGACCCAAATCTGAAAGGGACCCTAAGATCTTCCTGTCCAATTATTCATTTTACAAATGAAAACCTACCACCTGGAGAAGCAGAGCAACTTAACCAAAGCCCCCAGCTGGTGTGTAGCAGAGGCAGGCCTAGAAGCCAGATGCTCTGCCTACTGGGCCACTGCAATCTGCCCTCTAGGATCCTGCCTCCTGGAGACTCTGACCTTGGCCTCTAGGCTCCAAGTCTTCGCACTACAACTTATGCTGCACCTGACAGCCACCTAACTCATGCCCTTGCAGGACACCCCACCCCATTACTATTGCTGCACAACCCTGGCAATGCCAGTCATCATCTTGTCCAAGTTAGACTTTAGCTTCTCTCATGACCCCCAACTATAAGGACATTCAATACAACATATAGTAAAAGGTCACTGATTCCAACTGTGGGAATGTATGGGGGTTGGGGGAGTCAGCCTCAATGAGTGAAATCTAAATTATGAAATTTTGGAAAGACATTCCATTTTATTATATATGACTGGAACTAGATTAATGACGGGCAACCTAATAGAGACACTTTTCAGGCCTTACTTTCATGCATGGCTGAGTGATCTGTGGAAGGCAAGATAGAGCATGAATGTTCTGTATGTGGGCTTTACCGTCACACAGACCTGGATTGGAACCCTTGTCTCTTCTATGCACTAGCTATTTGATCCTAAGCAAGTTCCTTAACTTTTGTTTTCGAGACAGAGTCTTACTCTCTCACCCAGGCTGGAGTGCAGTGGCGTGATCTTGGCTCACTGCAACCTCTGCCTCCAACCCATTCTTATTCCTCAGCCTCCTGAGTAGCTGGGATTACAGGCACATATCACCATGCCTGGCTAATTTTTGTATTTTTAGTAGAGACAGCGTTTTGCCATGTTGGCCAGGCTAGTCTCGAACTCCTGACCTCAAGTGATCCACCTGTCTCAGTCTCCCAAAGTGCCGGGATTACAGGCATGAGCCACCTCACCTGGCAACCTCCTTAACTTCTGTGAGCTTCAATTTCCTTATTTCAAAAATGGTAGTGATAATACCTAGCTCTTAGAGTTGCTGTGAAAATTGAGACAATAAAGAGTGCCAGCAACATTATAAGTGTCAATAATGTTAGCCATTATTAGTAATAAAAAGGTATTTCAGCAGGCTTTAAAAGAAGCTTCTTTTGGTAAAGAGTTTAAATATCCCTATAATTATGCCATTTATATGACTAATTTGCTAACTAAGCCCTGGGTTATTAGAATTTTAGGTTAGTGGCATAAAAATTGACGAGGTTTCACAATTCTTTATTTTTTATTGGATTGTTGTATCTTTCCATATTAATCCAGCTTCTATGCTTTAAAAATATAGCATAGAATCAATATTCTATGCTTTAAAAATATAGCATGGCTGGGCATGGTGGCTCATGCCTGTAATCCCAGCACTTTGGGAGGCTGAGGCTGGAAGATCGCTTGATCCCAGGAATTCAAGACCAGCCTGGGCAACATGATGAGACCTCATTTCTATAAAAGAAAAAAAAAATTAGCCAGGCATGGTGGCATGTACCTGCAGTCCCAGCTACTCAGGAGGGAATAGCTCCTGAGGCAGGAGGATCGAATGAGCCCAGGAGGTTGAAGCTGCAGTGAGCCTAGATTACACCACTGCACTCCAGCCTGGGCTATAGGGCAAGACCCTGTCTCAAAAAATAAAAATAAAAATAGAGTTCTCCATCAAGGTAAAGGGTGAAACTTTGGAGTTATGCCTTCTCTTTAAGGTGTAGTGACAAGCAAACACAGATGATTGTGAGAAATAGAACATGAAATGGACAAGCTAAGTCTCCCAGCTTGCTTACAGTAGGCAAAATGGCTAGGGGTCTTCGGCAGATGTCTTACTTCAAAGTGTTTCCTTTAGTATTGTTTGAACTCAACCTTTCTTTCTTACCCTATCAGTAAAGAACTGTTACCAAAGGGATAGTAAGTCTCCTTTTCCCTTACAAAGAAATGGCCTAATCACAAGACTTCAAGTTCCTCCTGCCAATGTAAGACTGAAATACTGAAAAGAGGAAATTATGTTTATACAGGAAAATAACCTCCTTATTTTGCTACCAAATAAGGTGATGGATTTATCACCTGCTAGTTTCTGATAAGAATTGTAAAAAGCCCCAAGTTATGAGTCAAGGTAATCATTCTGTAATCTGGTGCTCCCCACAACTAAAACAAAAAGACACTAGGTAACAGGAATTATATAACATGTCAATTATAAACAACTTGTGATTAATCAAGGGCCGTCTATATCCAGTCTTAGGACCTTGACTATCTTCCTTAATTTCTGGACTTCACGCTACCTGCACTGCCAAGGCATCAGTGTTCATGTGGATCATTGTAGCAGTTTCCTTAGCAATCCTGCCTTCTCCCACTGAAAGTCCATTCTTGTACAGTGATTATTTTTTTTGAGATAGAGTCTTGCTCTGTTACTCAGGCTGCAGTACAGTGGTGCAATCTCAGTTCACTGCAACCTCCACCTCCTGGGTTCAAGTGATTCTCCTGCCTCAGTCTCCTGAGTAGCTGGGATTACAGGCACGTGCCACCACACCCTGTAATTTTTTGTATTTTAGTAGAGACAGGGTTTCACCATATTGCCCAGCTGGTCTCAAACTCCTGACCTCAGGTGATCTGCCTGCCTTGGCCTCCCAAAGTGTTGGGATTGCAGGCATGAGCCACTGTGCCCAGCCACATACAGTGATTTTTTAAAATCAGATTTATTCTTTTTTTTTGCTCACCTGCTTAAAACATTTCAATGACTTTATATCACACTTATTATGAAATCTAAATTTCTTACTGGAGCCTACAAGTCATAGTGCTAATATGGTAGTAAAGTTTAACAACTAGTTGTTTGGGGGAAAATAAAAAAAGGTCTGAGTTGTAGCATTTACCAATTTCAACAGCGTCAGTCCTTCCACTATGGCTGATATCAGGCTACCAAATGTGAAGTCAACCAGCTCCCAAATTTCCTGAAATGTAACAGTCAGTTCTCCTGAGCCAGTAGGAAGAGGCTCCAGCATGCTACTTGTAGGCTACAAGGTCTTATATGATCTGCTCTGCCCACCTATTTTTCTTTTTTTCAAAATTTTAAATACGCCTGTAATCCCAGCACTTTGGGAGGCTGAGGTGGGCAGATCACTTGAGGTTGGGAGTTTGAGACTAGCTTGGCCAATATGGTGAAACCCCATCTCTACTAAAGATAGAAACATTAGCCAGGTGCGGTGACGCATGCCTGTAGTCCCAGCTACTTGGGAGGCTGAGGCACGAGAATTGCTTGAACCTGGAAAGCGGAGGTTGCAGTGAGCCGAGATCATGCCATTGCACTCCAGTCTGGTCATTGCAGCGAGACTCTGTCTTGAAAAAAAAAAAAATTTTTTTTTTTTTTTTTAACAGAGATGTGGTGTCACTATGTTGCCCAGGCTGGAGTAGGCAACACGGGTTATTCACAGGTGCAATCCCATTACTGATCAGCACGGGAGTTTTGATCTGCTAGGTTTCCAATCTGGGCCAGTTCACCCCACCTTTGGCAACCTAGTGGTCTCCTGCCCCCAAGAGGTCACCATAGTGATAATGAATTTAATGTGGACATCTGATAGCTAATCAGATGCAGTGTTGTACAGCCCA
The DNA here is from genome assembly GCF_049354715.1 of Callithrix jacchus. NCBI lineage: Eukaryota > Metazoa > Chordata > Mammalia > Primates > Cebidae > Callithrix > Callithrix jacchus. The sequence goes on along the minus strand of NC_133524.1, from coordinate 115,325,576 downwards.
GAACTCTTGGGCTCAAGTGATCCTCTCCCCTCAGCCTTTCTAGTAGCTGGGACCACAGGCATGCACCACCATGCCCGATCTGCCCACCTTTTCAAGTTTATCTTGGGTCACTTGTTAGCAAAGCAATGGTAGCATCTGATGAGTTTGGAAGGGTACTTGGCTGCAATGTGGAGCAAAGTCACAAAACCCTTCAACTGTGCTGGCCTTCTTTCTGTTCTCTGCTTGATGATTTCTATCTGTATCTCTCCTCTGAGCCACAGGATCATGTAATCAACTATCTACTTGATTCAAAACCTGAGTTGCCTCGCCTCACCCTTGCCCTTGCCCTCACCCTCGCCCTGCCTTGCCCCCTACATCTCACAGCAAGCCAGAGTTCCTCTTCTTTCCCCCACTAACTCTTCAGCATCTCATCTGCTGCTCCAGGCTGAGGGACTAGAGGATATCTTGGTTGTTTCAGTGGTGTGACCAGTCGTGGCAGGCCGGGCTTCAGCATCCAGTCAGGGCAGTGTGCAGACCAAATGGGCACTTGGGTGGGAGACACAGAGGAGTGTGCCTGGGGTTTGTTGGGACCATGCTGCCCCTACCCCCACTTTCACTGGGGCTCTAAGCTCTGGAAAGTGATTACACAGAGGGTGCTCAGGAAACCTGCATGCAGCTCTCAGCACTAGGCAGGTGGTTGCTGGCTTGTCCAGAATGGGGACGCAGGGCAGCCTCCCCCGCTCAACACGAGTGCAGACACCGTGTGAGGGGACAGCAGCTCTTGGTGCAATGCCAGAGACCAATCCTGGCTCTGTGACCTCTGACAGCTGTAGAAAGGAGGACCCGAGGCTGAGTGGTGTGGCTCGTGAATCCACTTAGAATTTTTGGCTTGTGTCACACATGGGTGTCACAGCACACATTTACTTTGCATTGTCCCTGTCCTTCCTGTTGCTTGGTGTTTAGGGAGGAAGATGGAGAGAGCTTCGGAGCATCTGTCTCCTTGCTCTCCTGCTTCTACCACCTTGGTTTTGCCTCCTGCTGGAGATGGGGTGCTGCTGCGGCCCAGAGTTTTCTGCACAATGTGTCTGTCCTTGTCAAGGTGGACAGAGGGTGACATCATAGGAGCAGCTCGCTGGCCAGAAGGGGATAGGGGAGTCCCTGTGCCTCAACTCCTGCTGCTCCTAGGGAAATGAGGCCTGGGCCAAGCCAGCATCTCCTTGGTAAAGACCCCAACAGGCAATCAGGCATTCTGGATACACACCCATAACTTTACAGCAGGCCAGCTGCAGCACTTGTCATCAAGAGTCATCTCAGCTGTGCTCCCCACTCGTCCTTTCCTGTAAGAAGCCACTGCTTTGGGGATGCTGGCTAGAAAAAGTAGGGAGGCGAGGCAGGGCGGGGCCGGGGGCAGAGCGGGGTGGCTTATGTGAGTAAACAGCTGTCTTTTCTTTTAAGGCCTTCACTGATTGGATGAGGCCGAGGAGATTTTCTGTGTGTGTGTGTGTGTGTGTGCGCGCACGTGGAACACTCAAGTTTATTCACTTTATTTATACATTTATTCATACTGTACATCAGACCCAAGAAACCCACGTGTATGCTCTTGGCACTTGGCACTAGGAACTGCACAATCTTCAATTAGACTAACTTTTCCCTACCTACACGACTAGATGACACAGAATACAGGGTGGAAAAGAATACACCCTGTTTCACCACACTCAAACTCTGAGCAACCTGTTGCCGCTGGAAGTTAGAGATGTGCTCAGATGTTCTGGGCTTTGCCTGGACTGACAGTACCAGGGAAGCCTTCTGGGCCATGCCTTAACCACACCCAGGCACACACAGGAGCCGCCTTCCTGAGACACAGCTTGCCCTTGTGTTTGGTAGCAGGTCAGGGAACTGCTACCAAAGGAGAAGAGGAATAGAGGGCAAGGCCAGAGCTTAAGAGTTCCCTGACCTTATCCCTAGCCCTCACCCTGTTACCAGTTAGCAGCTTTCAGCAGAGCCAAGCATGGCCTCCCCAAGAGGGAGGGCAGGCACAAAACATGGATGCCAAGATTACAAAGCACAAACCTAACTCTTCTCCAGCCTTTCCCACACCCACCTCGACCACAAATATTCTTGATTTAAGGCTGGTTTTGGACCCTACCAAAGCTCACTGAGCAAAGGTACCCCAAATCTCCTCCAGGCCATGTCACTTCTCTAAGTGGCCCTTCACTACTGGCCAGCAGCCAGACAAGTGCCCACTCAGACAGCCAGGAGTGGGGAAGAGGGACTGTTCAGCCCTTCTTCCTTTTCCAAGAAGAGGGAGGAGGAAGGCTGATTGTATAGGGACCTGCTTCCCTTTCCAGGGGCTTCTAACTCGAAAGGCTGATTCTACCCCTTAAAGGGAAGATCCATGATTGGTTTGGTATGGGAATGGGGGATTTCTGGAACCCTGAGTCTGGATTTCCCTGTGCTGGCTGAGGAAGGGATTGTTGAGGGACTCAGGTGTGCCTGGGCTCAGGGCAGGCTTTGGCCTTGAGTGGATAAGCATTTTGGCCAGTCTGTATTCATGCCTGAGGGTAGGAAGTGCTACACAGCCTGGCCCAGGGAAGCAGCCCCCTGAAAGCAAAGGGAGCCCAAGACAATCTGGGTCAAGTTAAAAATGGAGTCCCATGGGGGATAACATGATGGCCACCTACTCCTAGCCCTTTGCCACCTCAAAGGAGCATATACTTTCCTTTCCCAAAGAGGGATCTAAGGCCTTGCCTTGCCTCACCTCCTGAGTAGCTGAGATTACAGCTGACCTTCACCACACCCAGCTAATTTTTATATTTTTATTACAGATGGGGTTTCACCATGTTGGCCAGGCTGGTCTCAAACTCCCGACCTCAGGTGATCTTCCACCTGGACCTCCCAAAGTGCTGGGATTACAGGCAACTGAGTGCTTTCAATGTACTATCTCATTTAATCCTCACAAAAGCCTCATGAAAGAGGTAGTATTATCATATTAGCTTGATTACATAGATGACAAAATGGAGTCTGTGAGAAAATAAACACAAGTCTCTAAAATTACAGACCATGATATAACACATCAACTTGAATCTGGGTCTGTTTGTACCCCACTAAGATACACTGTCTCCTGATGCTCAGGACTGAAAATTCTCTCTTAGCCTTTTACAGACTTGTTACTACTCATCATTGGTGGATGTGGCTGCCACAGCATGTGCACTGCATGAGTTCTTTATCCTGAGACAGGAGCCTGTGGTGTGGTATGAATAAGTGCCTCTACAAGTGTCCTACTAAGTGGGTGTCCAGAACACAAAAGCAAGTATGGGTTGCTGGTTGCTCCCAAAGGGCAAAGGAATGACAAGGCTAGATTCCAGTACATCTTAACCTAAGCTGCATTAGGCTGACCACGGAAGCTTTTAAAAATCCTCAGTGACTGGGATCTACCCCTGGAGATTGCAATTTAACTGAACTGGGGTGAGGCCTGGACATAAACACTTTTTTTTTTGAGATGGAGTTTCACTTTTGTTGCCCAGGCTAGAGTGCAACGGCACCATCTCAGCTCACCACAACCTCTGCCTCCCAGGTTCAAGTGATTCTCTTGCCTCAGCCTCCTAAGTAGCTGGGATTACAGGCATGCACCATCATACCCAGCTAATTTTTGTATTTTTAGTAGAGATGGGTTTTCACCATGTTGGTCAGGCTGGTCTCGAACTCCTGACCCCAGGTGATCCACCCACCTTGGCCTCCCAAACTGCTGGGATTACAGGCATGAGCCACTGTGCCCAGCTGACATTAGCACTTTTCATGAGCTTCCCAGCTGATTCTGACATGCAGCCAGGGTTGAGAGCCACTGATGTGGACCTTCCATGGCACAAGGCAGCTCTGGACCTAAACCTGAGTCCATCAGCCCACTGCTGAAACTGAGAGTGCCTTGGGGAGAAAGCACATGGGTCCTGAAACTAGACTGTTTGGACCAAGTCCCCACTTTGCCACTCACTAGCTCTGTGATGGCTGGCAAGTGCCTTTACCTTCTGGAGCTTCAATTTCCTCATCTGTAAAATGGGGTAATAATAATACCTACCTTATAGAACTGCTGTCAAAATGAAATGATTTCATACATGTAAACTGGTTAGAACAGTATTTGACATATAGCAAGCGCTAAAGAATTAACAACCATTATTGTTATTATTATTTAAACTTATAAGAAAAACAAGTATACTGAAGACCAAACCAACCCACTAGATTGGAATGGCCATTCATCGAAACTTTATCTTACATGAAACATGTCAGGCAGCTTGTCACAAGAACCAGAACTTAACTCCTCCTGCACAAACCCAGGCAACTATCCCATAGCTGTCTAGTCTAGACCCACAGCTCCTGGGAAGAGCACACTGGATTCTGCAGCCTGGCATCATCTGAAACAATCAGAGCAGCCTGGCCTGACTTTGTTACTATCTGTATAACCCTGGTCAAGTCATTTAGCTCCTTGAACTTTCATTTCCTCACATGTCAAATGAGGAGACTGAAACAAAATGACTTTGAAGACCCTTTCCAGATCCGGTAATCCATGCTGCTGGCCGGAATCCGTGCTCCGCCCTTCCTCTAGGACTTCAAACTTGCCATATCCTCAGCCTCGCTAAGTCTGTTTTATTGATCAGGATAAACATCATTTCCCCAGGGAAGTCTTCTGAGACCCCCACACGAAGTCAGGAGCCTATGGAACACTTTCAGTCAACCTGTACTTCTCCTTCACAGCACTTAACACAGTTTATAATGATTGACTGTATAATTATTTCTTTCATGTGTAATCCTGCCCCCCATCTGCTCCATCTCCTAGACTGTAAATACTGTGAGGGCAGCAGCCACATTTGTTATGTTTATGGTTTTGGTCTCAAAGCTTATCTGGTGCACAGTAGAGGTACTTAATACATATTGAAGGAAAGAAAGAACAAATGTGCAGTTGATACTAATAAACAACAAAGACTTAGAAGCAAAGTACTTGAGCCAGGTGCAGCAGCTCACGCCTGTAATCTCAGCACTTTGGGAGGCTAAGTCAGATAGATCACCTGAGGTCAGGAGTTCGACACCAGCCTGGCTAACATGGTGAAACCCCACCTCTACTAAAAAAAAATACAAAAGTTAGCTGGGCATGGTGGCAGGCATCTGTAATCCCTGCTACTTAGGAGGCTGAGGCAGGAGAATCGCTTGAATCCGGGAGGCAGAGGTTGTAGTGAGCTGAGATTGTGCCACTGCACTCCAGCCTGGGTGACAGAGCAAGACCCCGACTCAAAAAGAGAAAAAAAAGCAAAGTATTTGATTATTCCTGTGATAAACTCCTCAGAGGTCTTCCACCAGAGGCAATATTTTGGTTGTTCGATCTTTCCATGAGTACTGAAATAACTGAACAATATTTATCAAGATGTAAAACACATGGGCCTTTTGATCAAAGCAAAAATCCTAGGAATTTATCCCAGTGGTCCCTAACTTTTTTGGCATCAGGGACCTGTTTTGTGGAGGACCATTTTTCCACAGACAGGGGTTTGGGGGGAATGGTTTTGGGATGAAACTGTTCCACCTCAGATAATCAGGAATTAGATTCTCATAAGGAGTGTGCAACCCAGGTCCCTTGCACGCACAGTTCACAATAGGGTTTGCACTCCTACGAGAATCTAATGCCACCACTGATTTGACAGGAAGCGGGGCTCACTTTGGCTGTGTGGCCCAGCCTGGTTCCTAACAGGACACGGACCAGGGGTTGGGGACCCCTGATTTATCCTACAGATCTGTTTGCATGTGTATGAAAAATGTATGTTACAAGGCGATTTGTTACAGCACTGTTAGTACTAGCAGAAGACTGGAAATAATCTACATCTACCAAATGGGGACTAGTTAAATAAATAATAAATCATACTATGGAATACCGTATTATTAATGAAAAATATGGCCGGGCGCAGTGGCTCACGCCTGTAATCCCAGCACTTTGGGAGTTCAAGACCAGCCTGACCAACATGGAGAAACCCCGTCTCTACCAAAAATACAAAAAATCAGCTGGGTGTGGTGGCGCATGCCTGTCGTCCCAGCTACTTGGGAGGCTGAGGCAGGAGAATCGCTTGAAAACGGAAGGTGGAGGTTGCCATGAGCCAAGATCGCGCCATTGCACTCCAGCCTGGGCAACAAGAACAAAACCCCATCTCAATAAATAAATAAATAAATAAACAAACAAATAAATGAAAAAACACGGGCGGCTCTATCAGGACGGATGTGGTATCATTTCCAATACATATATTTTTTTCTTTTTTTTTTTGAAATGGAGTTTCACTCTTGTTGCCCAGGCTGGAGTGCAATGGCATGATCTTGGCTCACTTCACCCTCTATCTCCCAGGCTCAAGTGATTCTTCCGCCTCCACCTCCCAAGTAGCTAGAATTACAGGTGCCTGCTACCACACTTGGCTAATTTTTGTATTTTTAGTAGAGATGGGGTTTCACCATGTTAGCCAGGCTGGTCTTGACTCCTGAACTCAAGTGATCCACCTGCCTCTGCCTTCCAAAGTGCTGGGATTACAGGTGTGAGCCACCACGCCCAGCCAAGATACATTTTCAGGTGGAAACAGGGCACAGAGAGTGTATGTAGTGTGCTGTTGCTGACCTAAAAACAGAACATAAATGTACAAGTTTATGTGGAACTTTGCATAGACCATCTTTGGAAAGATACAGGTAAGAAACTGCTAACAACAATATTGACTCACAGGAGAGCTGGGCAGCTAAGGACAAAGGTTAGAAAGGCTTAGTTTTCAGCATATACTCGTTGCTCCTTTTGGATTCTGTATCATGTGCATGTGTTACCTACTCAAAAGATAGAATATTTCATTTTTCTTTCTTTTTCTTTTCTTTTTTTTTTTTGAGACGGAGTTTCGCTTTTGTTACCCAGGCTGGAGTGCAATGGCGCGATCTCGGCTCACGGCAACCTCTGCCTCTTGGGTTCAGGCAATTCTGCCTCAGCCTCCCGAGTAGCTGGGACTACAGGCACGCGCCACCATGCCCAGCTAATTTTTTGTATTTTTAGTAGAGATGAGGTTTCACCATGTTGACTAGGATGGTCTCGGTCTCTTGACCTCGTGATCCACCCTCCTCGGCCTCCCAAAGTGCTGGGATTACAGGCTTGAGCCACCGCGCCTGGCCGAATACTTAATTTTTCTTTAATCTCATTTATGAATATGAGTGCAGTCCATTTATTAGAAAGGAGAGAACAGAGTAAGAAAAGGAAAAAATTCATAGGGAAAAGAAAAGAGTCTTTGAGCTGGAGCACACAGGAAGGAGCTCAGAACCTTCTGCATGTTATCTGGAACAACCTGTATCTTCTGTGGATGTGGAGGACATGACCTGATGACTAAGGTGTCCAATTCCCAAACCATCTGAGGACATATATGTGTGGGAGGCGATTGTGGCAGGAGGCTTCAGTCTTTTGGCAAATCTCCAATAATCAAACAAAAAAAAAATGCCAATCGTATTGGAGTAAATGGGCTTCTGTCCTGTGAACCACATGACTCATGTTTTTCTTGGCATAGCTAGGACCCAAATAGTTGTCCTCGTAAGCTGGGAAGTGCCCGGGCTCTGCCTTGGGGACATTGATACAAGTGGATGGAGGCAGCTGCCTGCCAGCACAGCAAGCCTACAAGCTCCCCTTGATCCCCTCCAGCGTGAATGCCTCCCGTTTCAGCGGCAGACCAGGGGTCTGACTAGCTGCTCAGAAAGCCTGCAATCACCGTGGGGGAAGCAAGCAAACCACAGTAGGTTAGAGAGAAGAGAAACAGCCAGTTCCTATGTGGTGATTGGGGGTTGGGGGTGGAAAAACCCAAACTGCAGCTGGGCTTGACCACAGAAAGCAATTGCCATGCAAGTGAGCAGAGCTGCTGAGGCTCAGGTCACAGGCCCTGCATGTGCTGCCTGCTGTGCCAACTTTGAGAGTGTCACCTTGCCTGGGGGTGAGATTGGGTGGGGAGGGTGAAGGAAAAGATTTGGCAGTGACAGTTCTCAGAAGGCTGGGAACATACAGACGTGTGCTGTGCTTGCGTGTGGAGCCTCTCTGTAAAGCCTGTTGTTACGCTAACCAAACCAAAAAATTCTCTACGAACTCTCTTCCTGTCCCTGTTCATCATTAGCTATACAGATCGAGGGGCTATTGAGGTTCCATGACCCCGCCTCATTTTTATGTTTACAGTAATCACAGGAAATATGAAATACGGAAACACATCTGGACTGGCTTTTTTTTTTTTTGAGATGGAGTTTCACTGTCACCCAGGCTGGAGTGCAGTGGCATGATCTTGGCTCACTGTACCCTCTACCTCCCCGGTTCAGGTGATTATCATGCCTCAGCCTTTCAAGCAGCTGGGACTACAGGCGTGCGCCATCACACCTGGCTAATTTATATATATATATATATTTGTTGTTGTTGTTGTTGTTTTGAGACACAGTCTCACTGTTGCCCTGGCTGAAGTACAGTGGCAAGATCTCAGCTCACTGCAACCACCGCCTCCCGGGTTTAAGCAATTTTCCTGCCTCAGCCTCCCAGGTAGCTGGGATTACAGGCACCTGCTACTATGCCCAGCTAATTTTTTATATTGTTTGTAGAGATGGGGTTTCACTATGTTGGCCAGGGTGGTCTCGAACTCCTAACATAGTGATTCGCCTGCCTTGGCCTCCCAAAGTGCTGGGATTAAAGGCATGAGCTACCTATGCCTGGCCCAATTTTTATATTTTTAATAGAGACAAGGTTTTGCCATGTTAGCCAGGCTGGTCTGGAACTCCTGGCCTCAAGTGATCTGCTTGCCTCGGCCTCCCAAAGTGCTGGGATTAAGGGTGGGAGCCACCGCGCCTGGCCCTGGACTGGCTTTATGGTTCTAATCAGGCCTTCCACGCTCTGCACAGATTCTGAAGGGATGTTTGAAGAATAATAAACATGGCACCTTAGCATTATTGAGAGTACTTTTTATGGGTCCAGCTCTGCATTTGCACTAAACAAATTCAGTCTTTGCTGCAGGTAGATGAGGTCGGCACCACTCTTACCCTCAAAACAGATGAGGAAGATGAGGCTCAGAAGGGTTACATGGTATGCACAAGTTCACGAGGGAGTAAGGGGCAAGGCTGGGATCCAAAGCCCACACTGTTAACCACTGAGCTATTCTGCCCATTGCAGCCTCAAGAGGAACACACCCATCGTAGGCAAATAAGCAACAGCTATGTGAAAAAAAGGTGAAAACTCGTGCTTCCTATGAATGCTCCCAGCCAGCTGTGAGTCCTCCCTGTTGATAGCAGATTTTTCCTGGGACGTTTCTCTCCCTTTCCCCTACCTCCCTCTTCACCTCCACTTTGAGGTGGGGAGTGAGGGTGGTAAGAACCTATCTTAGCTGCTGTTACTGTTTAGTTGGAGTTCAAAGAAGCCTGCTTAGCACAGGGTGGTCATTTTGACTCCCAGACCTATATCTCTTCCAAGAAATAAGCCAGCTCAGGTCAGGGGAAGAGGTGAGAGTGATTTTACACTCAGTGGAGTTAGGAAGGCTCCTCCCACACCTCCCTTGCCTTTCGTCTAGGGACAAGTCTTGTTTCCAAGATCAACAACCGCCATCTCTAAAGTATTTTGGGCACTCTATACCTTTTGAAAAAAAATGGGAGAGACTTTTCCTTTCCTTTCAGTTTAACAGTGATGCTCACACAAAGCCATCTTGCCTAAGGGATGTCCAGACATCCACTTGGATTTGAAAAGCATCTTTCCCCGCCCCCCCAACTGCTAATGTAATTGTTCTTGACTAGGTAGAAGTTGGTTCACAAAGGGGCCAGACCTAAAAGTAAGATGACAGCAGGGAGTTGAAAATATAACAAACTAAAGGTAAGGCTCCCTCCTCTCCCACTACCCTGAAGGCTCAGAACCTAGCAGTGTTTGTACTTCTGGACAGGTAATTCGACTCTGTTAGGAAAATAGAGCTCTGTTCCCACTGAGAGTAGATGCTACGCCAACCAGGAAATACTGAAGTAGGCAGCAAACCTGGAACTTTGTTATCACCTCCTCACAGCACCTCCTCCTTTCTGTAAAAGTGACTAGATCTGAATTAATGCATGTAAATCTATGCTGTAGTTTGTTGGGGAGGTTTCTGTCAGGGATAAGGATGGGGGTAAACTATGTCAAGGGAGGTGAGACAGGAAAGCCTTCCCTGGGATGAAGAAATTATAATAATATACTAATAACTACCACTTATTGGTCACTTAATATGTACAAGGCAGTTTATTATCCCATTTAACTGTCTTTATTGACCTATGAAATAAGTACTCTTCTTTTTTTGAGACAGAGTCTTGCTCTGTCACCCAGGCTGGAGTACAGTGGCATGATCTTGGCTCACTGCAACCTCTACCTCCTAGGTTCAAACGATTATCCTGCCTCAGCCTCCCAAATAGCTGGGATTAGAGATGCCCACCACCATGCCCAGCTAATTTTTGTATTTTTACTAGAGAGGGTTTCACTGTGTTGGTCAGGCTGGTCTCGAACTCCTGACCTCATGATCCACCCGCCTCGGCCTCCCAAAGTGCTGGGATTACAAGCATGAGCCACCATGTCCGGCCAAAATAAGTACTCTTAGTACTCCTATTTTATAGATGAGGAAACAAAGCACAGGGTGTAAGATGGGATCGTTATAACAATTTACTCTCCCATCCTGGGGCTTTGCTTCTGCCCCCTGCCCTGCCCCCTGTGGTAGATGGGCTTTCTTCTCAGCCTCTCCAAGCAGTTGTCGTTCAAGGGTGGCCAACGGCCTGTGGCTACTGAATGGTCTATGCCTGTGGCTCACTGCTCATTATGATTGGACAGCTCTTCAAGTCAAAGCTACAAGTAGGGCTTTCCATTGCTAGCCTGCCAAGGACTTAAGCAGGCCCCAGGACAGCTCAGTTTTCCAAAGACTTTTTTTTCTCTCTCTAACTTGAGTTAATCATTCCCTGGCCAAAGTCAGGATCGTTATGCTCTGAATGTTTGTGTCCTCCCAAAATTCATCTGTTGAAATCCGGACTCCCAGGGTGGTGGTTTTAGGAGGCAGGGCCTTTGGGAGGTGATTAGGTTATGAAGGTAAAGCCCTCATGAATGGGATTAGGGTCCTTATGAAAGAGATGCAAGAAAGCTAGCTTCCCCTTCTACCATGCGAGGGCAAAGCAAGAAGGCTCCAGGAAGCAGGCCTTTGCCAGGTATCAAATCTGCCTTGACCTTGGACTTCTCAGTCTCCAGAATTGTGAGAAACACATTTTGGTTGTTTACAAGCCATCTAGTTTATGGTATTTTTATTGCAGCCTGGCCTGTCAGTTTCTGAGCTTGCAAAGTATTGATTTTCTCAACTTCTCTTGCACAGAGGCTGTGGACTCCCAATCTCAAGGTCTGCTTTCCTACTCCCGCACCTGAGGCAAAGGAACTGAACTCAAAATGATCCGATGACCTCGCCTATAGGAATGGGCCCCTGTACTCTTGGTGAATAAAGGAAGGGCTTGAGGAAGGAGAGACCTAGGTTCAAGTCCCAGAGCCACCACTTACTTACTAGCTATATGATGTTTGGGTAAGTGACTGATACGCTGTGCCTTGTTTCCTCATCTATAAAATAGGACTAGTAGGAGTACTTATTCCATAAGGTCAATAAAGACAGTTAAATGGGATAATAAACTGCCTTGTACACATTAAGTGACCAATAAGTGGTAGTTATTATTATATTATAATTTCTTCATCCCAGGGAAGGCTTTCCTGGCATTACCTCCCTTGACATAGTTTAACCCCATCCTTATCCCTGACAAAAACCTCCCCAACAAAGTACAGCACAGATGTACTTTGCATTCATGATGTACATGATTTGCATGATGTACATGCATTCATTCAGAGATGGTCACATTTACAGAAAGCAATCAACTAACAAAGACAGCTGACTTTTTTTGTTGTTTTTGTTTTTTTTGAGATGGAGTTTTGCTCTGTCGCCCACCCTGGAGTGCAGCGGTATGATCTTGGCTCACTGCAGCCTCTGTCTCCTGGGTTCAAGTGATTCTCCTGTCTCAGCCTCCCGAGTAGCTAGGATTACAGGCATGTGCCAACATGCCCAGCTAATTTGTATTTTTAGTAGAGATGGGGTTTCACCATATTGGCCAGACTGGTCTCAAACTCCTGACCTCCGGTGATCGGCCAGCCTGGGCCTCCCAAAGTGCTGTCATTATAGGCGTGAGCAACTGCGCCTGGCCTACAGTTGACCTTTGAACAACATGGATTTGAGTTGCACTGGTTCACTTATATGTGGATTTTTTTCAATCAATACCATCAGCCCTCTGTTTCTGTGGGTTCTGCATCCACAAGCAAATTTGGGATGTGGGACTTGGGTATAAGGAGGGCCACCTTTTTGTGTCCACGGGTTTCACAGGGCCGACTTAGGGGCTGAGAAATGAGTGGATTTTGGTATCAGAGAGGGGTCCTGCAATCAATGGCCTGCAGATACCTAGGGGCAACTGTATAAATTTGATGGTGCTATGATTTCCCAAGCACTTCCAGGCACCATACAAAGCATCGGTAGGCTGGAATGAAGAGGAGGTGTAAATCAAAATGTTATCAAGAATTTTGCCTTCTTCCTTTTAGCATATCTGTCTATCCTGAAACGTTAATGGCTGTTTGCACTGAGACACCTGATTGCCTGGGCAGGAGATGGAAGAGTGCATTCTCAGAGTGAAGCGGGTAGGCAGTTTTAGACAGGGGACATGCAGGGGTTTTCTTAGGGCAGGAGGTTGAGTGGGAGGCAGGCTTGGGATGTTCTTACCTTCAGTTTGGGTAGGTACAACCACACGGATTTGGGGCTCACCCAACAGCAGCTAAGGTTCAATTCTGTACTCATAGGCAGTGAGGTCTCCTAAGCCAGCCCCAAACTTCATTCATTTTTAAACAAGTATTAGGTGTCTGCTACATGAGGCTGTGTGTTGTGAGGATATACAAATGTGTAAGGCATAATTCCCATAGGCAAAGAGTTTGCAATCTAGAGGAAATAAGGGACACAAAAGATTATATCAAAAGGAAGCATATGGCATGGGCCAGAAGACAGCTCTAGCAAGAGTGAGCTATGGACATTCAGGAGCACAAGACTACTACTTGGAGAGATGGCAGAAGACTTCAGGAGGTGGCTTTGATAGTGAGGGGACAGCAGGGTGATAATGTAGATGGGAAGACGTAGGGCATGGAGAGAAATGCCATGGAAAAGAAACTGGCTGGATCAGAGGGCACATATAGGCTAACAGCATTATTTAACAGGGGTTATTTGGCCAGGTGTGGTGGCTCATGCCTGTAATCCCAGTGCTTTGGGAGGCCAAGGCGGGTAGATCACCTGAGGTTAGGAGTTCGAGACTAGCCTGGCCAACATGGTGAAACCCCGTCTCTATTACAAATACAAAATTAGCTGGGCATGGTGATGGATGCCTGTAATCCCAGCTACTTGGGAGGCTGGGGTAGGAGAATCACTTGAACCCAGGAAGTGGAGGTTGCAGTGAGCCGAGATTATGCCACTGCGCTACAGCCTGGGCAACAGAGCACGACTCCATTTCAAAAAAAGGGGGGGTTATTCACCCACAGAGCTCTTACACAAAATAACTATGCCCTTGGGGGTTGTGTGGGGGGACAGTGAAAATACGGCATCTGTAGTTATTGTTAGTTAACTCAGCTTCTCTTGCCCCAGAATCCCCTCTGAAGTGGGCTGGAGCACCTCCACTGTGGTTCTACAAAGGCAAAACATCTACCTTGATCCATCAAGATAGTACAGCTGTTTTGGGGGTGGGAAAAGCCAACTTATTTCTCAAAAACAACAGATAGGTGCTATAGTAGGTTAGAAAAGATAGCCATCACTGAGACAAACCTCAATTGTGCCTTTAAGGAAATTGGGACAGATGTTCCAAGACAGAGGTAACCTCATGAACAAAGGCCTGGTGACTGGAATGTGAAATGCACTTAGTCTTCAGGACGTGGGAGAAGCAGCTAAGAAGATTAGTTTGATGGACTTGGAGGCTTGAATAAAACAGAGGTCAGACAAATGTGTGTTTTGTTTAGCCCAGCCAGCACTTAACAAGTTTCACTTGCCAGCAGTGAAAAACTGGGAGGTTTTACATAAAATTCTGGATTATAGGCTCCTTTGAAAACTGGGCCTATATTTCTAAATGTCATCCATCCTTTGGAGAAGAGGAGCTGGCCACAGCCTCCACTGGCTGGCTCTCTTTATTCCTTTCTGCTATCGATATTTAGATGCAAATCACATTTTGTGAGCACAGTAAAGTTTAGCTCTCCAGAAAAGCCATAATGGCTCAGAATGCATTTGAAGGCTTATTCTTTTTTTTTTTTTTTAAGATGAAGTCTCGCTCTGTCACTCAAGCTGGAGTGCAGTGGCACAATCTTGACTCAATGCAACCTCCACCTCCTAGGTTCAAGTAATCCTCCCGCCTCAGCCTCCTGAGTATCTGGGACTACAGGTGCCTGCCACCATGCCCAGCTAATTTTTTGTGGTGTGTGTGTTTTAGTAGAGATGGGGTTTCATCATGTTGGCCAGACTGGTCTTGAACTCCTGACCTCAAGTGATCCACCCGCCTTGGCCTCCCAAATTGGTGGGATTATAGGTGTGGACCACCAGGCCCAGCCTCGAGGCTTATTCTTTGCAGGGTGAGTGTATGTTATCTGGGTTTCCCTACATTCTCTTTTTCATGTTACTTCCAAGTTCCTGCAGGCATTTGCTTTTGTGACTTCTCATATAAAGGGCATCTGTGCAATAAGGATTGTGAAGTTGGTAAGGGAAACATGCCAGGCCAAGGGGCTTAGCCTTTTTTCTCTGGGGACAATCAAGAAGGCCACAACAGGCTGAGTGCAGTGGCTCACACCTGTAATCCCACCATTTTTGGAGGTCAAAGCGGGAGGATCACTTGAGTCCAAGAGATTGGCCTGGGCAACATAAGGAGACCAGGAGACCCAATCTCTACAAAACATTAAAAAACTTAGTCAGGCATAGGTAGCGCATGCCTGTGGTCCCAGTTACTTGGGAGGCTCAGGTGGAAGGATTGCTTGGGCCCGGGAGATTGAGGCTGCATTGAGTTGTGATTGCACCACTGCACTCCAGCCTGGAAAAGAGAGTAAGACCCTATCTTGAAAAAAAAAAAAAGGATACAACACAGACAACAGATCTGAGAAAGATTCATCTAACAGAATCCCATATGGGCTGGGCTGGAGAAGACTGAAATGAGCACTGACTCTGGAGACAAGCTCCCTGGCCTTATATCTCAGCTCAATTACTGGATGGGTGAACTTGCAGGCTATAGAACCTTTTGGTAGCTCAGTTTTCTCATCTGTAAAATGGACTCAGTAATAACAGTGCCCACCTTGTAGGGCTTGTTGTAAGGATTAAATGAGATATTGAACATAAAGCACTTAGTACAGTGCCTGGTACATATGTATATTCAATGTTTAAGATCATTTTTAGAATTAATCCTGGACACCAATGAGGAGATGACCGCAATAGCCTAGATATGAGCTGATAAGGTCCTAGGTTAGGGCAGGGGCAGTGACAGAAAGAAAGACCAGCATGGGAGCATTAGGAATGAAGAATTTTGCAACAGCTGGGGCTGAAAAAAAAAAAGGAACGAAGAAGCACCTGGGCTCAAGGTTGACTGGGTGAGGGGAAGGGGAAGAATCAAACACAAGTTGTGGATTTCCACCCTGAATCACTGCGGCAATAATGGAACTGAAGTAGAAAACTTTGGGAAGAAAGTATTAGGAAAAGAAGTCAGCTTCATGCATATTAAGTTAGAGGTGACAGTGGGATATGATAGCCAAAAAGTAATGTCGAGCAGGCTGTGGGAAGTGTGGGACCATGGCTTAGGAGGGAGGTCAGGGTTGAAGATGTAGATATGAACAAAAAAACTACAAGAGGGGATGAGAGGGAATGAATGAAGTGACTGTCCAATTCAGCAAAGGTAACCCGAGGTATTGAGCATCTGGTATTTGAGTAGGCTGGGGCCTCTGTTGATTCACTGACCATGTGTATTCTGCTCAGTCAGCTGTACCACTCAGATGCCACCTTTGTCCTTCATCTTATGTGCTTTCAGTTCAAATGCTGACCTGGCCCAATCCTGCTTACCTTGTGAGCTGTGATGGGGTTAAAGTCCACTGGGGCATAAAGCAACAGGCTCACACTTGGTTTTACATTTGATGAAACTGAGACACCTAATATGGGTAACATGGGAGAATGTCAGAGTTGTGGGGGGACCAAACATATGTCTGGTGCCTCCCTCTTCTGATTCTTTCAGAAGCCCTGCCAGGTTCCAAGGCTCCTACATTCTTAGCTGCTCCCTGGATTTTCAGGACAGTGTTCCTTCCCCAGCCTATCTCCCTTTCTCCTCCACATGCACTTGTGCAGAGAACCATTTTCTCAGGACTCCCTGGTTCTTATTAGGGGCACACAGATTAATCAGATCAATTCATCTCTGTCAATATCTTACTCTTCCTACTTGTTCTCTCAATACACTAAGTTCTGCCATCTCTTCTGGCTAGGTGTGGAGACAGACAAAAAGGCCAGGCTGTATCTGGAAGGGTTTGAGCTGAGATGCACTGAGCGTGGAGAAGGGGAGTTCACACAGGGTGGTTGGGGTCCGTGAAAGCACACAAAGTTGGGGGCACCTCATTCCATGTGTGCACAGGCCTGACCCGCACCCCTTCCCACCAGAAGCCACTCTATCAGGACATGCACATGCATAATGTATTTACCTCTCCATTCTCTAGCATGCCAGTCAGGAGCCAAGACAAGCAAAGTAAAAAGGGATAAAACGAGTGTAAGCATGGTGAAGGAAGGGCTCAGCTGGTTAAACAAGACTTCTGATTACTGTCATTATGTTCAAAAGAGTTCCAACCTGATGTGCCATTAAATGGGCTGTGTGTGTCAAGAGAAAAGCATATTAAGAGAAAGAAATATCCAGACAAAAGGGCCAGTCAGTGCAGGGATTGAGAAAAATTCCCTGTGTAGCTTGTTATCCAACAGACACCTGCCATTGATTTGCTTCACGACAGGCAGTGCAATGGGGAAAGCCAATGGAATGCAAATGTTACCATTATCTGCTCTCAGGTCAGAGCAGCCTGGTGGCCCTACAAAGGTCCCTCGTTACTTATTCTGCTGGCAAACCCTGCCTGCTCCTGCGGGGACAGACTGTTATTAGAGCCCTCTCTTCTTGGTGAATTTAGAGTATGTGCTTTGTAGGACAAACAACAATAACAACACCACCAACAAATTTAACATTAGCCTGTGGTTTCTAGGCCTCCAACTGAAGATGGATTTCAGGCAGGGATTATGAAGTTGTTAACTCGACAGAGATCAGTGTTCAGCTACTCTCCATTTACCGCAGTGACACCTAATGGCCAGAGAAGCCCAATGCCATGCTTGCATTTAAGAGCAGCCTGCAGTTCTGTCTTGGGGGTGAATTTTTTTTAACATAGGGTGGACAAAGTATTAGTATGTTTATACTAATACTTCTGACCTCTGCAAAATGACACTTTCACTGAAACCCTAAAGTTCACTTCCTATATCTTTGGATAACATTTATATTATTACTCATAATTACATGCTGATCCTATTTTGTGAAACCAGTGCAATTACCTCTTTGGATTTTTTTTTTTTTTTTTAGATACGGGGTTTCACCATGTTGGCCTGTCTGGTCTCGAGCTCCTGATGTCGTGATCTGCCCGCCTTGGCCTCCCAAAGTGCTGGGATTACAGGTGTGAGCCACTTTGGCTTTTTTTAAACCACCACCATGACTTTGCATCTATTTGAAAACATCATCTTATGCTCTATATATGCATTATCTGGAAGGCTCCCATACAAGGAAAAAGATAATCAGGAATACCCCCAAATACCCCCTTCTAGTGTATCTTACCCCAGTGTATAGTGGGTTGCTGTGGTAGGGATACAGAATGCAGATGGTGTAAAATGTGGTGTTGGCTGTATTCTTCCAGATGAGCTCACTGTTCTAGCTCCCAGGAAGAGAAAGGAAAACTAAGGTTTATGGGGAAGACTGGGACCCTTCCCCTCTCTAATTTAGATATCATTGAATTTCATCTGAAACCTTCTTTCTTTCCTTTCCTTTTCTTTCTTTCTCTCTCTCTTTTCTTTCTTTCCCTTTCTCTCTCTTTTCTTTCTTTCCCTTTCCCCCTCTCTCTCTTTTCTTTCTTTCCCTTTCCCTCTTTCTTTCTGTCACCCAGGCTGGAGTGCAGAATCTCGATCTTGGCTCACTACAGCCTCCACCTCCCAGGTTTAGGAGATTCTCCTGTCTCAGCCTCCCAAGTGGCTGGAACTACAGGCACGTGCCAACATGCTCAGCTTATTTTTTTGTATTTTTAGTAGAGACAGGGATTCACCATGTTGGTCAGGCTGGTCTTGAACTTTTGACCTCAGGTGATCCACCCGCCTCGGCCTCCCAAAGTGCTGGGATTACAGATGTGAGCCACTGTGCCTGAAATCCTTTTTCACCGACTAGCCCTACCCCCTGAGGCTCAAGGCCCTGATCTTGGACTGGCCCAGTATGGGGATGAAGCTAAGCTCATGAAGCCCTGAACTATGCATGAGGTGGCAGAAAATGCTGGAGAGATGCCCCTGGCAGTGAGAAAATCTTAGGACCAGGGCTTTAAAAAAATGAATAAAAAGCTTACAGTGTAGCATACTTCTTTCTGACCCTACTTCTCCCAAGCTTTTTTTCTTTTTTACTTCTGATCTTCCGTTTGTGGATCTCCCCAGCTTTTTTAAGATAAACTGATTTTTCTTTCTTGTTTGGAGACAGCATAATTATCCTGTGAAGAAAACAACTTTTCTAAGGTTTGAACCAGATAATGTTTGAATGAAGTCAACAAAGTTGGATATTGGTCATTTCATCTGGTTCAAGCTAAAGAAAGAAGATTGAGGGCCGGGCGCGGTGGCTCACGCCTGTAATCCCAGCACTTTGGGAGGCCGAGGCGGGTGGATCACGAGGTCAAGAGATCGAGACCATTCTGGTCAACAGGGTGAAACCCTGTCTCTACTAAAAATACAAAATATTAGCTGGGCATGGGGGCGCGTGCCTGTAATCCCAGCTACTCAGGAGGCTGAGGCAGGAGAACTGCCTGAACCCAGGAGGCGGAGGTTGCGGTGAGCCGAGATCGTGCCATTGCACTCCAGCCTGGGTAACGAGAGTGAAACTCCATCTCAAAAAAAAAAAAAAAAGAAGATTGAAAGTAAAGGAGAGACATACTGTGTCTCTGAATAAAAGAGAAAATATTTTACATAAATTACTCCAAGTTTATGGGTTTTAAATAATTCCAGTCATAATCACAAGGTAATTCTAAAGTTATTAGGAAGAACAAATGCCTGAAAATAATCAAGGAAATGTTGAAGAGAAAAACGATTAGGAGAGCTATATTCCACCAGATATTAAAAGGCATTTTTCTAAAGTTATGATCATTAAGACAGAGACCCTAGAATAGATATAAACATTTAGCATGTGGTGAAAGCCACAGCACAGAGTAGTGGAGAAAAGAAGGATTATTCAAAAAACGGTGCTTAAACAACTGATAAACTATTCTTTTTTTAAACTTAGCTTCACATCATGCACCAGGAGAATTCTTTTTTTTTTTGAGATAGGGTCTTGCGCTGTCACCCAGGCTGGAGTGCGGTGGCACAAATACGGCTCATTGCAACCTCTACGTCCAGGGCTCAAGTGATCCTCCCACCTCAGTCTCCTGAGTAGCTTGGACTACAGGTGTGTACCAGCTACAGGTGGGCCCAGCTAATTTTTGTATTTTTTTTTTATTGCATTTTAGGTTTTGGGGTACATGTGCAGAGCATGCAATACAGTTGCATAGGTACACACATGGCAGTGTGTTTTGTTTGGTTTCTCCCCTTCACCCACATTTGGTATTTCTCCCCTGGCAATCCCTCCCCCCTCCCCCTCCCACTGGCCCTCCCCTTTCCCCGCTATAGACCCCAGAGTTTAGTTGTATTTTTTGTGGAGACAGGTCTCACCATGTTGGCCAGCTCGCCTCGAACTCCTAGCTTCCAGTGATTCTACCTATTTCAAACTTCCAAAGTGCTGGGATTACAGGCAGGAGCCATGACACTGGTGCACCAGGTAAATTTTTTTTTTTTTTTTTTTGAGACTAAGCCTTGCTCTGTTACCCAGGCTGGACTGCAGTGGCACGATCTCAATTCACTGCAACCTCCTCCTCCTGAGTTCAAGTGACTCTTCTGCCTCAGCCTGCTGAGTAGCTGGGACTACAAGCCTGTACCACCACACCCAGCTAATTTTTGTATTTTTAGTAGAGATGGGGTTTTACCATGCTGGCTAGGATGGTCTCAAACTCCTGACCTCAGGTGATCTGCCCTCCTAGGTCTCCCAAAATGCTGAGATTACAGGCATAAGCCACCACGCCCGGCCACATCAGGTAAATTCTAAATGTATCGAAATGTTAAGTGTAAGGCCATTTGCAGTGGCTCACACCTGTGATCCTAGAACTTTGGGAGTTTGAGATGGGTAGGATCGCTAGAGTCCAGGAGTTTGATACCAGCCTGGGCAACATGACAAGACATTAGCTGGGTATGGTGGTACATGCCTGTAGTCCCAGCTACTCAGGAGGCTGAGGTGAGATCACCTGAGCCTGGGAAATTGAGGCTGCAGTGAGCCGAGATTGCACCACTGCACTCCAGCCTGGGCGGCAGTGAGACCCTGTCTCCTAAAAAAAAAGAAAAAAACAAACACCAAGTGTAAAAATCATAACAAAGAAAGTATTTAAAGAACATATAAGTGAATAGTCATAGAATAGGCCTTTTAAGTAGAAAAGCAAAGCGAGAAACAAAAAATAATACTAATAGATAGATAAAATTCTAAAATTATATACAACAAAACATCACCACCACAGCCTAGCCAACATGGCAAAACCCTGTCTCTATCAAAAACACAAAAATTAGCCAGAATTGGTGGCATGCGCCTATAATCCCAGTTACTTGGGAAGTTGAGGCAGGAAAATTGCTTGAACTGCCACTGCACTCCAGCCTGGGCGACAGAGCGAGACCCTGTCTCAAAAAAAAAAAAAAATACAACCACCACCCCACCACCAACCACACATAAACAGCATTAGAGGCCAAATGTCAAACTGGGAAAAATATATCAAATGTATGACAAAGGGTTAATATCTTTAATATATAAAGACCTCTTACCAATGAATAGAAAAAATTGAATATTCTAGAAAAATAGGGCAAGGACATAAATACAGAACTTACAAAGAAATACAAAAGGCCAGTGCAACCTTGCTTATAATCAATAAAATTCAAATTAAAACAATGAAATACTATTTTTCAGCAATTAGGTTTGCAATGATTTAAAAAGTAATTACTAATGATAATTAATATCAATTAATATAGAGAGTTTAGAAGCTGAACCACTGTTCTTTACTGCTGGTGCAAGTTACAAACTTACAACTTTTCTGAAGTGCAAATTTCATGAAGAGTCAGAATTGTTCATATTTTATGACCTAAAAGTCAATTTCTAGGAATATAGCCTACGGATATCTTCACAGATATGAAAAGAATACAAAGGTTTTCATTACAATGTTGTTATGCTCAAGAATTAGAAAAAGCCTAAATATTAAAAAAATGAGAAATTGTTACATATTTCTGGCATATCCATATGGTGGAATATTATTTGATAATTAAATATTTAATGGTTCGGGGAAATGCTCATCATATAATAAGTGAAAAAAGAAGGATACTAATTTTTATATACAGTGTGAACACCATTTTGTAAAAGAAATAACCTTTTATATATTTATATGTGTGTGTGAGTGTGTATATGTGTATATGTGAAGATCAATAGGAGGAAAACTATTAATCATTATAATCCATGGGTGCTGTGCTCCGGGTAATTTATTTTCCTTTTTGTACTTTTCTGTATCTCCCAAATTTTCTGCAACTTATACATATTACTTTTTTTCACTGTGGTCAAACATACCTACAATGAACCATTGTAACCATTTTTAAGTATATGTGCATTACTTTTTTTTTCTTTGAGACAGGGTCTCTCTCTGTCACCCAGGCTGAAATGCAGTGGCAATATTATAGCTCACTGTGATCTCAACCTCTTGGGCCCAAGTAATCCTCCTCCTGCCT
The DNA here is from genome assembly GCF_049354715.1 of Callithrix jacchus. Taxonomy (NCBI): domain Eukaryota; kingdom Metazoa; phylum Chordata; class Mammalia; order Primates; family Cebidae; genus Callithrix; species Callithrix jacchus. The sequence goes on along the minus strand of NC_133524.1, from coordinate 115,303,401 downwards.
TGGTCACCCAAGTAGCTGTGTCCCAGGCACAGGTACACATCACCATGCCCAGGTAATTTTTTATTTTTAGTAGAGACAAGGTCTCACTATGTTGTTGAGGCTGGTCTCAAACTACTGAGCTCAAGTGATCCTCCCATGATGGCCTCCCAAATGTACATTATTTTTAAAGTTAGAAATACTTTTTTTTTTTTAAAGATAAGCATGCACTAAGCAGACTTTACATTTAAGCAGAAAAGCAAAGTTAGAAGCAAGAGTATAGTAATAGCTATAATTAGATAAAATTCTAAAAATATGTACAACAAAACCCTACCACCACTGACACATAAACAGCATTAGAAACCAAATGTCGGTAGGCGCGGAGGCTCACTCACGCCTGCAATCCCAGCACTTTGGGAGGCTGAATTGGGTGGATCTCCTGAACTCAGGAGTTTGAGACCAGCCTGATCAACATGTAGTGAAATCCCATGTCTACTAAAAATACAAAAATTAGATGGGTGTAGTGGCACACGCCTGTAGTCCCAGCTACTTAGGAAGCTGAGGCAGGAGAATGGCTTGAATCCAGGAGGAGAAGGTTGCAGTGAGCTGAGATCGTGCCCCTGCACTCCAGCCTGGGAGACAGTGAGACTCCATCTAAAAAAAAAATGCTAAATGTCAAACTGGGAAAATGACAAAGGATTAATACCTTTAATATATAAGCACTTCTTACCAATGATTTATTTATCTGTTTGGACAAGGATAGGAAAGGAATGCAACCCAGACAGATAAAAGTTTCAGAGTGGAGTGGCATTGTTGAGTGTAATCATAGTGTGTTTTGTCTCAAGGCAGCTTTGATAAGCACCTTCAGGCTGTTTAGTGCTGAGGTAAGCGATGGCCCAGGGCAGCCGGGAATACTACAGAGGGAAGGCAGGAGCAGGGAGGGGCATTGAGCAAGGAGGACAAGTTAGAGTCACGGGGAAAACCAAATTTAGCTGGGACTGATCATTTAAACTTGGATTCAGCTGACCCCAAATTAATTTCCATAGAGTTCTTCCAGGAATATATAGCTTGTATAAATCAGGGTTTGCCCAGAAGAGGCCACAGAGACAGGCTAGCCTACGGAAGTGGAATTGTTTTTTTTTTTTTTCTTTTTTTTTTTGTTTGTTTGGAAGTGGAATTGTTTTCTATTTTAATTTGTTTTTTTGAGATGTCTTGCTCTTGTCAGCCAGGCTGGAGTGCCATGGAACGATCTCGGCTCAGTGATTCTTTTGCCTCAGCTTCCTGAGTAACGGGGATTACCTGCCACCACCCCTGCTTAATTTTTGTATTTTTAGTAGAGACGGGGTTTCGCCATGTTGGCCAGGCTGGCCTCAAACTCCTGACCTTGTGATCCACCTGCCTTGGCCTCCTAAAGTGCTGGGATTACAGGCGTGAGCCCCGATGCCCAGCCAATTTGTATTTTTAGTTCTGTGGTACATGTGCAGGATGTGCAGGTTTGTCACATAGGTGAACGTGTGCCATGGTGGTTTGCTACACCTATCAACCCGTCACCTAGGTACTAAGCCCAGCATGCATTAGCTATTTTTGAATTTTAAGGGCCTGAGCAGGGCTAAGAGAAGATGCAGCACCTCAGTCCTGCTAGGATTCTGGGCCTGCCCCCACTGTACAGATATAACTGTTATCCATCCAACCTTATTTGAACCAGTCCGATTTTTCTTTGATCAAAATTGGTTTATTCCAGGCTAAGTCAATTACTCACTGTGGAGTCTCTGATTCTCGGATTTTGCCTCAGTGGTGTCACTAAGATGCCACCCCATTTTAAATGCAGTTCCTTCCTCAGCGAGGGAGTCATGGATGCTGGAGCCTTGTTAGCTATAGTTCCTAGCTTATGTTGGTCCTATCCAGTCTGCTTCACTGTGGTAGGGCACAGTGAGGAAAGCAAGAGTGGCATCCTAGCTGTAGAGGCAGCAAGAACAGGGAGCATTAGCCGGCTGCATTTCACATTCTACTCTTTGCTGGTCTTGGAGGAAGGAGAGCCACAAGTGATATAATCAGGAAGACAGGAAAGAAAAGACAGTTTCATCTGGAGGCTTCTTTTTCTTTTTTCTTTTTTGGAGACAGAGTATTTCTGTGTCATCCAGACTGGAGTGCAGTGGCATAATCTCAGCTCACTGCAACCTGCATCTCCCAAGTTCAAGTGATTCTCCTGCCTCAGCCTCCTGAGTAGCTGGGATTACAGGCACCTGCCACCATGCCCAGCTAACTTTTGTATTTTTAGTAGAGACGGGGTTTCACCATTGGCCAGGCTGGTCTCGAACTCCTGACCTCAAGTGATCCACCTGCCTCAGTCTCCCAAAGTGCTGGAATTACAGGCATGAGTCACCACACCCAGCCTGGAGGCTTCTTTAAAGACAAAAAACAGAGGATGGGAATGAGGAGGCAGTCTTCCATCCAGCCAATAGCCCTGAGGATAGCAGCAAAAATGCCACAGAGTGGAGGTCTGCACAGTATTTGTGTGAGCAGTTGGAAGCTCCTTGGAAACCTGGCATCACTTGGGGTCAGTGTTCTTTGTTGTTGTTACCCACCCACAAACACTGCAAAGCATTCCACCCATCCACCCCTACAACTCCTCACCTGCATCTTTCTCTTCACAGTGTCGAAGGGAAAGGAGAGGGTCTGGGTTACTGCAGCAGCCAGACAGACATTAGCAAAGTTCTGTGGGAGAGAAAACTGATCTCGGGGTCCATTCCAGATTTTCTCCAGGTTCATGTAAACAAGAAGGGAGCCAGCAGAGAACGGGAGAGCACCTGCAAAACAAGGCCAGGGAGAGGCTGCTGCTGTCTTGGGAAAACACTGGTTTGAGAACATAAATGCCTGGGGGGGGGGTTCCAGGGAAAGTAAATAGGAGGGGCTCTAGGTTTGTTAAAATTCCTCCCACCCAAGGAGCTTGAGGGAACTTTCTTGAGTGATGATAATCTATTTTGGTAGGGTTGTGTCATTTGTCAAAATGCATCAAATGGTTCACTAAAGGTGTGTCCACTTTACTGGATGTAAATTGCACTTTTAAAAAGAACATACATGGGCTGAGCTCAGTGGCTCATGCCTGTAATCCCAACACTTTGGGAGGCCAAGCAGGGCGGATCACCTGAGGTCAGGAGTTTGAGACCAGCCAATATTGCCAACATGGTGAAACCTTGTCTCTACTAAAAATACAAAAAGGAACTAGGCATGGTGGCGGGCACCTGTAATCCCAGCCACAGGCTGAGACAGGAGAATTGCTTGAACCCAGGAGGCGTAGGTTTCAGTGAGCTGAGATCATGTCACTGCCCTCCAGCATGGGTGACAAGAGCGGAACTCTGTCTCCAAAAAAAAAAAAAAAAAACAAAAAACAAATATTGAACTCTAGTTAATCATACACATATTGAAGGGTTTAGGGGTGAAGTGTACTGATATTTGCAAGTTACACTGAAATCATAAAACAAACAAACAAAAAAGATGGACTGGCCGGGCACAGTAGCTCACGCCTGTAATCCCAGCAATATGGGAGGGATTGTGTAATTCCAGCAATATGGGAGGGATTGTGATCCGGACTGGCTGGGCAGTCTGTGGACTGTGGACTGGCTGGGCACAGAAGCTCACGCCTATAATCCCAGCACCAAAACGGGCAGATCACTTGAGGTCAGGAGTTCGAGACCAGCCTGGCCAACATGGTGAAACCCTGTCTCTAATAAAAATACAAAAAGTAACTGGGCATGGTGGTGCATGCCTATAATCACAGTTACTCGGGAGGCTGAGACAGGAGAATTGCTTGAACTGGTGAGGCAGAGGTTGCAGTGAGCCGAGATTACACCACTGCACTCCAGCCTGGGCAACAGACTGAGACTCTGTCTCAAAAAAAAAAAAAAAAGATGGACCAATGAATGGCTGGAGGGATGGGTAGCAAAATGTTAATTGTCGCATCTAGATAGTCCATGGGTATGTACTCTACACTTCTTTTAATTTTTCTGGATGTTTGAAACTTTTTTTTAATGTTGGGGGGAAAAATCACTCCAGTAAAAAAAAGAAAAAAAAATCAGTGGGCAGCACCTCATTATGTTTTGGAGGACAGGAGGGACTGGTCTCTAGCTGAGAAGGAAACAGTCTGTGAAAACTGGAAAGTGAGAGACTCTTGGTGGTGAGGGAGGTCACCTGACCTCACCTTTGGGAATGATGTGGTCATATCATGGCCCAGTGGGTACCCTACATTGTATGGCTTCCTCACCTTTCCAGGAACTGAGATGGTGAGCGAGTAATACAGTAGGTGTCACTTTCACAATCTTCCAGAAACTTTAGGAGCCATCTTTGGTTTGCAGAGGGACTAAATTTCTCCCTCAAAATGAAATTAAAAATAGGGGATAGGCTGGGTGTGGTGGCTTATGCCTGTAATCCAAGCACTTTGGAGGCCAAGGAGGGTGGATCACCTGATGTCAGGAATTCAAGACCAGCCTGACCAACATGGTGAAACCCTGTCTTAAAAAAAAAAGATAGGGGATAATATAAGTGAGATTGCTTATCTTTAGAAAAATGTAATGTTTATTTAATTGGCTCACCAACCTTCCATATACCTTCATTCGGAAAACATCTGGAAAACTTAGGTTATGTTCCGGGCCTTATGCCAGGCACTGGGAATTGAAAGAGGAGCAGGCTAATTTCTGGAGATGCTCATCATCGAGGAGAAGAGACAGCTAGGGAAAACTAAGTATAACACCCCGATGTGTGCCACAACAGGGGGGCTCTATGACATGCATTAGGTACACAGGATCAAAGGGATTAATTTTGCTTGGCGGAGTCAGGAGGGACTTGATGGAAGAGAGTACTTTTGATTTGGGTCTTGAGGAATGAATGGGGCTTCATCAGACACTGACAGAGTGGAAAGGCAGAGGGAACAGCATGTACAAAGGGAGTGGTATTTCCAGGAAATTCAAGTTTTTCTGAATGGCTGGAGCATGAATGCAGGTGGAGGTGTGGCAGGAGATGAGGTAGGATTGGCATGGGCCAGGTCAGAAGGATCTAAAATGTCCTAAGGAATTTGGGCTTTCTCCTGTAGCTCAGGAGTTGCTGAATACTTTTAAGGAGGGCAGTGAAATGAGGGCCGTGACACAATGAAATTGCACATGGAGAGATCACCTCAGCCGGGCAGCAGTACACAGGGAGACTGGGGCAGGAGAGACCAACAGTGGAAGCAGGTAGGAGCTGGAGTCTGTGGGAGACCCTGATATTCTGAGTCGCAAGAATCTGTGGGAAAAAGGATGAGCCAAATTGACAGGACTTGGTGATTCAAGTGGGGATGGAGTGAGAGGAGAAATTGAAGTAATCCCCAGGTTTTTTTCTGGCTTGGGCCATGGTGTGAAAAGAAGGTAGTCTCATTCATTAGGGAACACAGGAGGAAGAGCTAGTTTGAGATCAATGAGGACATCAGGGTTAGTCTTGAACTTGATGTGCCTAGGGATCATGGAGGTGAAGGTGTCCAACAGCAGGGACTCATACTACCATTTGGGAATTGGTATTGGTCAGGGGATAACAGAGGGCTCTGGAGTTCTATTGCTAGTTTCTCCTGCTTTCTATCTCTGTGGACTTGGGTAAGTCACTTAGCTTCCTGAAGCATCTATCTCCTCATCTGTAACTAAGGCCTCATGAGAAACTGCGTGCAACGCATTTGGCGCAGTACCCGACATGAGGTAAGTACTTCCCCCCAGAAGTTGTTACTAAAGAGGTAGAGAATGAGAGTCACGGAGTACAGTGACACTTGTTTAAGCCACTACCATAGATGAGGCCACCCAGGGAGGGTTTGGAGGATGAGAAGCAAGCTAAAGGGGAGGGTAAAAAGAAAGCTAAGGAAGGAGCCCAAGGGAAGAGCAACATGTAGGAGCTGGCAGTGTCAGATGACCCAAATGGGCTGGGTAAGTCAGATAAGAGCTGCCAGAGAGATGGGAAGACACCCAGGACTCGGAAGGCTCCTGGAAGCCAAGTTTCCAGAAGAAGGGGTGATCAACCTTATCAAATGCTACAACCAAGGTCAGATAAAGGGTAAAAGTCTACTGGATTTTGCAAATGGGCCATAAATGTGTAGCTCTGGCAAAGGTTACAAAGACCCCAGAAGACACAGTTGCTACCCTAGTTGCCCTCATGGCATAAAAACATGTATGCACACTGAAGACTCCTTCTGCAGTCATATGGGGAGTGGTTAGGATTGCATTCCTACCAGTTTGCTGAGTCACCTCCACTTTCTGTCCTACTCCCCTCTTGGGGATATAACTGGCCAAAATTTAGGAGTGAGGCCAGGCACGGTGGCTCATGCCTGTAATCCCAGCACTTTGGGAGGTTAAGATGGGAGGATCACGAGGTCAGGAGTTCAAGACCAGCCTGACCAACATGGTGAAACCCCATCTCTACTAAAAATACAAAAATATTAGCCAAGCGTGGTGGCGTGTACCTGTAATCCCAGCTACTTGGGAGGCTGAGGCAGGAGAATTGCTTGAACCCAGGAGGCAGAGGTTGTATGAACTGAGATGGCGCCACTGCACTCCAGCCTGGGCAAGAGAGTGAGACTCCGTCTCAAAAAAAAAGAAAAATCCAAAGTTTAGGAGTGGAGTGTATGACTATGTAATAGAATGAAACTAATTGGCTCTATGTAGGTTGAATCCATACAACCTTGACCTCAGTAAAACTGATTTAGTGACTCATGAAAGTATATAATACATTTGTATATTTCAGAGGACATAAACTTTTCTTGGACAAGGTGAAAAGGTCCATCTTACCTACAATAGTGAGGGAAACCCCTCGATAAAGGGCCAGGAACCCTTCCTGTTGGTAAATAGTAGAAAAAGCATGGAGGAGCCCCCTGTACGATGGTTCCAGCATGTTCTGTACGATCAACCGGGTTTTGATAAGGTCTGTAGGATATGTTACAACGGTGGAAACCATGCCTGCGAGACTCCCAGCCATGATGGAGCTCCACTGGGAAATGTGGCCCAGGTCATCTGTGAATAGCACGACAAACCTGGGAGAAAATAAGGAGAAAGGCCAGAAGAATCAGCTATGGATTGTGCTAGAGTTCTCTCCACTAGTTCTTGAAATATTTTCCAGCATTTCAAAGTGCTACTACAATACTATATAAACATTCATGAATAACATTTACATTTTTCTGTATTTCTGTGATGCTAAATTAGCTATAAGGAAGAGATACCTAACTTTCTTATTTACATCTATCCCAAATCCTTCCCACTTTAAGCATTTTCTACTTTTACCTACCTAACTATCAACCCTGGCTTGCCTGTGGGGTGTAAATGCACAGAAGTACCTGGTAAATATCAAACTGGAATGCAATGTTTCCGTTCTGTTGAAACTTAAAAAGAACAAAATTTCTTGAAATGATAACTTTGAGTTTCTCAGTAATTGTGGGTTTTTTGTTTGTTTGTTTTTTAGGCAGAGTCTCACTCTGTCACTCAGGCTGGAGTGCAGTGACATGATCTTAGCTCACTGCAACCTCTGCTCCCCAGGTTCAAGCAATTCTCATGCCTCAGTCTCAATAGTAGCTGGGATTACAGGCACACACCACCATGCCCATTTAATTTTTGTAGTTTTAGTAGAGATGGGGTTTCACCACGTTGACCAGGCTGGTTTTGAACTCCTGACCTCAGGTGATCTGCCTGCCTTGGCCTCCCAAAGTGTTGGGATTACAGGTGTGAGCCACCTGGCTGAGTTTTAAAAGTATGTTGGTTAAATAATTATGAGAGAAGACGTTTGCCTCATTATTTGTCAGTGAAATGACAAAAACAATAACAAGATATCATTTCTCACCCAGCAGATTGACAAAGATGAAAAAGTATGATAATCTCAACTGATGGTGGGGATGTGTGCAAACAGGAACTCTTACCCACTGCTGAGAGAAATGTAAATTGGTATGGCCACTTTGTAGTGCCTAGTAAAATTGTAAAAACATCTACCTTTATCCCATTTCTAGGTGCACCCCCTAGAGAAATTCTTGCATGTGTAAATACAAAGACACAGCAGCGTGAAAAACAAGCTAAATGTCCATCGCAGGCAAATGGATGAATAGTGGTATCATCATACAATGGATGATATTTATAATGGGTACTAAATGAATGAGCTTAGAATGAGTTTATCAATATGGTAAACATAAAAGCATGTTGAATTAAAAAGCAAGCTTCAGAGTGATCTTTTCTACATGAAAACCAACTATTTACAAATATCCACAAAACAGTATCTTATATTATTCATAGCTGAAAATATACATATGAAGCATAAAAACCGACTTTTAGGAAAGTAGAGAGGGGATGGGACTGGGAATGAAAATAAAGAGGACTTCAGCTTTATCTTTTTCTTGTTTCTTTTTGAGACAGAGTCTTGCTCTGTTGTTCTGGCTGGAGTGGAGCACAGTGGCACAATCTCAGCTCACTGCAACCTCTGCCTCCCATGTTCAAGCAATTCCCCTGCCTCCGCATCCCAAGCAGCTGGGACTACAGGCATGTGCCACCACGGCCTGGTAATTTTTTGTAGTTTTAATAGAGACAGGGTTTCACCAATTTGGCCAGGCTGGTCTTAACTCCTGACCTCGTGATCTACCCGCCTCAGCCTCCCAAAGTGCTGGGATTACAGGTGTGAGCCACCGCACCCGGCTTCTTGCCCTCTTTTTACCTCCCCAAGGTAGGACTCTAATCTGATTGTGGGTCAAAACATCCTTATTCCAAATCGGTCCTGCCCCATACTCTAGAGCAAACTTGTTTAACCCATGGCCCACAGGCTGCAGATGGCCCAGGATGGCTTTGAATGTGACCCAACACAAGTTTGTAAACTTTCTTAAAACATTGGGGTCCAAAGTGGCTCCCGCCGGAGGTTGTGGCGCTTGCGAAGGCAAGGTCATCAGTTCAAGGCTAACCTGAGCAACCTCATACGCTCAAACGGATTGGCAAAAAAAACAAAAACATTATGAGATTTTTTTGCGATTTTTTTTTAAAGCTCATCAGCTATTGTTAGTGTTAGTGTATTTTATGTGTGCCACAAGACAATTATTCTTCTTCCAGTGTGGCCCAGGGAAACCAAAAGATTGGACACCTCTGCCCTAGAGAAAGGAATGCTGCACAGAAGCCAAGAAAAGTCTGAACAGACAGGCCTTGCTGGGTTTAGATCATGTGCTTTTTGTCCATTCACATTTCTGCATGTGTCAATCGTGCCTCTGTAACGAAGCTTCCATAAAAACCCAAGAGGACAGAGTTTGGGAAGCTTCTGGATGGCTGAACACGTGGAGGTTCCTGAAGTTTGGTGTGCCCAGGGAGGGCATGGAAGCTCCACGCCCCTTGCCCCTTACCTCACCCTTCACATCTCTTCATCTGTATCCTTTGTGATATCCTCTACAGTTAACTGATAAACACTAAGTATTTCCCTGAGTTCTGTGAGCCACACTAGAAAATTAATCGAACCCAAAGAGGGTGTTTTGGGAACCCAAACTTGAAGCTGGTTGGCCAGAAGTTCTGGAGGCCTGGCTAGGCATGGTGGCTCAATCCCAGCACTTTGGGAGGCTGAGGCAGGCAGACCACTTGAGGTCAGGAGTTCGAGACCAGCCTGGCCAACATGGTGAAACCCCACCTCTACTAAAAAAAATTACGAAAATTAGCTGGGTGAGGTGGCGGGTGCCTGTATTCCCAGCTACTTGGGAGGCTAAGGCAGGAGAATAGTTTGAATCTACGAGGCAGAAGTTGCAATGAGCCAAGATCACGTCACTGCCCTCCAGCCTGGGTCACAGAGTGAGACTCAGTCTTTTTTTTTTTTTAAAGAATTTCTGGAGGCCTGGACTTGTGACTGGTGTCTGGTGGGTGGTGGGTGGCCAGTCTTGATAAGCCCTCAACCTGTGATATATGATGCTATGTCTGGGTAGACAATGTCAGAACGGAATTGAAGGACACCTAGCTGGTATCCATTTATTGGAGTGTGGGGAAAAACTCGCACACATTTGGTCACAGAAGTCTTCTGTGTTGAGGGTTGTTGTTGTGGTGTGACAGCAGTAAAACCCCAGTTTGACCGAGTTTTCCCCAAACAGCTGGTATTCACTAATAGACCATCTGTCTCAGTTGTACTGCTTGCCTGCCTGTTTCCTCATTCCTCCCTCCTCTATGCCCTGGCCAGGCAAGTTGGAGGAGAACCTTAGGAAAGGCAGGGGAAACAGAGGAAGTAGAAATTTTTGACTGAAGGGGTGATCTGCAGCAAGCTGGAACCCTAGAAGGTAGAGTTTGAAATGCCCAAAGAAATACCATTCATTCTCCTTGTCCCACTCTATTTTTTTTTTTTAAAGATGGGGTTTCACCAATGTGGCCAGGCTGGTCTTGACCTCCTGACTTCAGGTGATCCACCCACTTCAGCCTCCCAAAGTGCTAGGATTACAGGCATGAGCCACCGCGCTCGGCTTTTTTTTTTTTTTTTTTTTTGAGATAGAGTCTCACTCTGTCACCTAGGCTGGAGTGCAGTGGTGCAGTCTTGGCTCACTATGACCTCTGCCTCCCAGGTTCAAGTGATTCTCCTGCCTCAACTTTCCGAGTAGCTGGGACCACAGGCATGTGGCCAAGTTTTGTATTTTTAGTAGAGATGGGGTTTCACCATATTGGCCAGGATGGTCTCAAACTCCTGACCTCATGATCTGCCCACCTTGGCCTCCCAAAGTGTTGGGATTACAGGCATGAGCCACCGCACCTGGCCTCCTTGTCCCACTCTTATTCCCCATCCCACCTGATCACTTCTAGAGCACCATTAATTCATTACCCATTTATTGAACATCTACAATGTAGCAGACCCTGCGTTAGCCCTCAGCATAGAGCCTAAGGGAGTTCAACACTTCTGACAAGGAAATGACAGGTAGGGGCAAGTGGAGAGGAAACAGGCCCTTAATTCAATGAATGACTTGATGAACTAGAAAAAGGAGCTGTATTTTATGTCAGTTTCTTTTATAGAGTCTCAGTATCAAATATACACAATTAAAAAGAAGAACCATAGGAAGTCCTTTTTTCTCAGACTTCTCCCATCTGATAGAGATAAGGCCTACCAATTGTTCCCCTTAGAATTTCAGAATCAGGGCAGGCAACCCTGATAGTCCACCAGTGATGTCATCCTGGTCCGTGCATCTTAAACTCTTACCTGACTGGCTAGGGTGGCAGTGTTCCCTTTTCTGTTCTTCCTCCCACCCTCACACATACATGCACAGAAGCTTTTTCCAGTGAGACTGGATACACTGGTGAATTGCAGCCACCCTTTCCTTTTAACCAGCACAGATACAACACACACCCTAGATATGTGTAATTAGAACTGCCAACACTTCAACCTAACAGGTTAGCAGCCAATGCAGCCAAACACAAGCTCACAAAGTGCTTATTCAATAAGGAAACAGTGTTGGTTATGAACAATTTCAGAGCTTCAGGGACCCAAACTAATGTCTAATAGACAAGATAGACAAGGAGTTGTGAAGTTACAAGTGTGAGAGGGTCTTCTATTTGATACATCTGAAAGCCACCCATTACAATAACCCAGCTCCCAATAGACTACTGAGTGGACTCTTGATTGAAAATCCAACTAAGGAGATATTTCTGCTGTGTGATAGTGGACAGAGCCCTGAACTGAGGAGCCAGAAGACCTAGCTTCAAGTTCCAGCTCTTCCATTAATTGTGTTTGTGGACAAGTCACTTAACCACCCCATTTCCCGAACATTCTGGATGTTTATGTTGTGTTCAAACTAATGATCACAGGCCCCCAACCAAGTGTTTCGCAGATTCATGGTCAGGAAAGAGTAGAAGTGAATCAGTATCTTGATGAATCAAGAGTATCAAGTTTACGTAGGAAGGACAGCAGCATGATTAATCAATCACTTTGCTTTCCAACTATACCTTGCCACTTACCAAAATAATTCCTTTCAGTTTCCAGAAAGAAAATAATCCTGTAGAGGAAAAAAATTCCTAGCAAACCTAGCCCAGGGAAGTCTCTGTTCTTGTTCTCCCACACATCTCCTCCCCTCTCCTCCCACAGTCACTGACTACCGGTGCCCTCAGCTGCCATGCGGACCAGTGCAACAGATTCCTAACTCAACAGGTTCCTTCCTCCACTCTACTGGTCTCACTTGGCCACCATGTGATGATAATTTCCATTGAATTGCTTTAATCACAGCACTCCTCCCTTCATCCCTCACAAAAACCTCCCACGGTTACCCTAGTATACCAAGTCAAGTCCAAACTCCTTAATCCAACCCTCTAAGATCTCATTCCAACCTGCTTTTCTGGCCATATTTCCTGTTGTGCTGCTTGCCCTCCTACCTGTATGCCTTTGCTGACATCACCCGCAGTATCTTTCTCCCCATCTATGCCCAGCAGACTCCTACTCATTCCCTCAATGCCAAACTCAATTTTTTTTCCTCCTCTATGAAGTCTACACATTTTCTCCTCCTCGTGGCTCATCAGAAGGGCACCTTTACAGAGCACATTATCCATGACAATCACATGTTACCTTGTGTGTTATGGTGATGGCCATATTAGTCTTATTCTTCTATTACTCTGTAAGCTCCTGGGGCAGAGCGACTATGACCCTTCCATTCCAGCATTGTCCCCAGCATCGTGCACACAGTGGGGACTTACTGTAGTCTAATTAAATTAATGCCAAATGGATGCAGAGAGGCAACATGATTTAATAGAAAGACTATGAGATCTGGAGTTAGAAGGCCAGGTGGGAGCTCAGCTTTGTCACTGACAAGTGGTGTGATCACTCTGAGCCGAATTCTGCATCTGTCAAACAGGCACAATGCTTCCTGTCTTCCAGACCTCACAGGGCAGGAGGCAGGAGCTATAAAAACCTAATGATGTGCATATACTAGGTGGTTAGCAGAAGAGCCACAATACTTAAACCCACCTTTGAAGTTCTGTCCCCCATCCCTCTGGACATATTTTATCCTATCCAAAGAAAGATTTCCGTAATACTTTGTAGAGAAGAGGGTAAAGTGGGGGAAACATTGAGTCATTAAGACTTAGAGGAGAACTGATTTTTTTTTTTGAGATGCAGTCTCACTCTGTCACCAGGCTGGAGTGCAGTGGCACAATCGTGACTCACTGCAACCTCCGCCTCCCAGGTTCAAGTGATTCTCCTGCCTCAGACTCCCGAGTAGCTGGGACTACAGGCACGTGCCACCACTCCCAGCTAATTTTTGTATTTTTAGTAGAGATGGGATGTCACCATGTTGGTCACAAGGGTCTCCATCTCTTGACCTTGTAATCCACCTGCCTCGGCCTCCCAAAGTGTTGGGATTACAAGCGTGAGCCACTGCACCCGGTCCAGAGGAGAACTGTTTACAGACTGCAGGCTAGATGTTGATGAGGGCAAGTGGAGGTGGGGAGGAAAAAGGGCCTTGTTGTGATCCTACCCAGGAGTCCCTCTGCAGAGGAAGAGAAGAGAACTCAATTTCCAGGCAGAGGCAGAATGAGTACTGGCCTAGGGGCCTAGGTGATAAGGATGATTCCATTTGGCTTGTCAGCTGCCAGGGGAGCCTTCCAGCTCTGGCATCCCAAGTGAGTGACAGTGTCAAGGCAAAAATCCTTTGACTATTAGCTGCCAAGGCTAAACTACATGGTCAAGACCGACTCTCCCAACTGTGGGCTGTTTGTCTAGTTCAGAGCCAAGGTGATTTCAGAGATGCCACTGTGCCCACTGAATAAGGAACACAGGGACCATCCTCCCAATAGAGAAACATCTCTGCTTCCTGAAAGGCCACCACTACTAATTCATTCTTTTAGGCTTGGTTTCCAGTTCAAATGCAGGTACCACTGAGCTCAGTGGAAGCTTTAAGACTGCATTTACACCTTCAGATCTTTTACTGAGGAGCAGCTGTTGATGTGGGAGAAGGTAGAAAAGGCCCAAAGAATGAGGCCAGGGGGTGAAGTAGTAGGCTGAGGGGCCGTTCTCAGCTTGGGGAGGGGAAGCTGCAGCCTCTGTCGGACCCTGAAGTCAAGCTTTATTTAAGTTGGGGAGATGTGTGGGCAGCAATCTCTGGCCTTTTCGTATGGGTGGATTGGGTCCTTTCCCTATACCAAGCACTTTGTTCTTGGGGCTTGGGTCACACCGACAAATACCCAAACCTTTAAAAGGGTCTCTCTCCTCCTAAGCCAGCCAACGCAAAAGTTTCGAAATTGGAGGACGGTAGAAATGGTTAGGACTCATCTCTCTGGAGATCTCTTCATTCCTTTCCCACAAACCCTTTGCTGCATTCCACCTCCTCGCTGGGTCCAACCGGGAAAGCCTCTCGGGCAAGGGCTGCGGACCACAAAACTGTATCTTGCGCGGCGGGAACCCCAAGAGAACGTGAAAAACGTTGGGACTTGCACTCTGGGCCCACCGCCCCGAGGGGCCCTCACGTGATCGGCAAGGGGGCCGTGCCCACCCCAGGTCCCCGAGTGCAGGCGGCAGGGCGGTGTCGGGCCGCGGCCACCCCCACCCCCACCCCCGTCCGGCCTCTGGTTCCCTGGCCCCGCCCGGCTCTTACTTGCGGTAGGCGGCGAGCTGCACGGCGCTGCAGGGGAAGAGGCGCAGGCACGCCACTGCATTCCCCTTCCACAGGGCCCGGGGCCCCTCTGCCCGCCACACGCGGTGCCCAGTGGCCCACGGCCCCCGGCTGAGGCCTCGCACGACGCCAACCTGGGCCAGCACGGTGGCGAGCTCCAGGGGCGCGGTGAGGCTGAGGCTGAGCGCCCCTGCCAGCCCCGCGCACAGCAGCCTTTGGCCGCCTGTCAGCCGGCCGTCCCGCCTCCACGTCGCCATCGAGCCCGGGCCGGCCCCGGGAGACCGCGTGGCTTGGGCCTGGGACTCTCAGGCCAAGAGCGGAGGGGGCGGGCCCCAGGCCCCGCCCGGCGTGGGGCGGACCCATATGAGGGACGGGCCCGTCCACTCCCGAGCCCGGCCCGAGGATGGTGGGAGTCGGACGTGAGGGCCAGCAGGGTCCGGGGTCCGAGGCCTCTGATATCATGGGTATAGTCTCCCCAGTTGGCAAAGCTCGAGTAGCGATTTTCAGTTGGGAAACCGTCAATGTTCTCTCAAGGCCCAGCCTGCTAGACGTCTTCCTGAGTTCAGCGCGCCCCCGCTGCCCCTCCCTGCCTCTCCTCTGGTTTGCCCCTTTTCTCCCTTTCACACCCCACCTCTCTCTCTTCCTCCCTTGGCTCTTCCCTCCAACTTCTTTTTTTCCCCCTCCTGCCTAACCAAAAAGCCTTGATGGTTTCCCAGTGCAGAAGGTAAAACTTCTAACAACCACGGAAACACAGCTGCTATCTTTTTTGTTATTGTTCCCTTCAGGTGTTTCTGCCCAATGAAACACAGCTGCTATCTCTCAGGCACTTGTCAAATACTGGACTTTACAGACGTTCTCATGTAATCCTCAAAACGGCCCTAAGTACGTGTATCTTCATTACCAGAGGCTATGTGAGTGCGGGAATTTGAAGCTGGACTCTTGAACCTGTGTAAGGATCTTGGCTCTGCAGCTTATTAGCTGTGTGACCTTGGGGAAGTCACGCAACCTCTCTGTTCATCATTTGCTTTATCTATAAAATAGAGATTATAATTCTTTCCTCCTACGGGTTGTTGTAAGGATTACGGACAATGACTGGTACAGGTAAGCAGGTTATATGTGTTAGTTCTGATTAGATATTCTTTTTTAAAAAAGATTATTTTTTTTTTTGAGACGGAGTTTTGCTCTTGTTGCCCAGGCTGGAGTGCAATGGCATGATCTCGGCTCACCACAACCTCTGCCTCCCAGGTTCAAGCGATTATCCTGCCTCAGCCTCCGGAGTAGCTGGGATCACAGGCCTGCGCCACCATGCTCGGCTAATTTTTGTATTTTTAGTAGAGGCTGGGTTTCACCAGGTTAGGCTGGTCTGGAACTCCTGACCTCAGGTGATCTATCTGCCTCAGCCTCCCAAAGTCCTGGGATTACAGGGATGAGCCACTGCATCTAACCCAGATATTCTTTTACATAAGAGGAAACCAAGACACAGAGATGACTTGCTCAGGCTTATACAGCTACCTGCAAGGCAGAGACCAGTTTCAAATTTATGTCACTTTATGTCAATTTCCATGAACAGCTACACTATGCATCTACTAGGACTGCACAGTTAACTCCGGTAGGGACATTTTCAGTGGTTCTGTAAGCTGAGAGGACAATAGAGGCAAAGAATGGTTAAGAGGGGCTTGGCCAGAATCCAAGGATTTTTTAAATCAGTTAAAAAATTTCAAAATTTCAGAATTTCTTTCTGTCTCCTTTTTTCTAAAAAAGCCATATCACTAATAATTACAAGGAAAGGAACAGTCAGCTGTCTGTTGGTGTGAGCAAGATGTCCTGGGTACATAGTTGCTTTTAGGCTTGTATAGTTATTTATATTTACTAACACACAATGCTAGAGGGATGTTTTCTAAAAGGCATTGCAGGGTTTCTTCTTTTTTATTTTTCACTGTCAATATCACTTGAGTATGACATTACAAGGTTTTGACTGTGAGAACTTGCTCTGGTCTCAACAATTGGGGAATGCTTATTTTCATGTTTTGTGAATTCTCCTGTCTTGCCGTAAGCTAATTTCATGGCTGGGGGAAGCTGGAGAAAGATTTATGACTCTGAAGACCCGAGGACCCTGACTCTAAAAGGGCTCGAGTTGTAATTTGGAGACTACAGTAAGGAAGCCTGCAGGTACCAATACTTCCTAAAGCCCTTTGTTGGACAACAGGACAAAATTCTAAAGCTCCTTCAGGAAGTTTCTGGGTCTGGAACATTTCATGCAATAATCCCATTGTATGGAGATTGGATCGGCCAAGTTATTTATTTGTTTATTTATTGAGACAGAGTCTCACTGTTGCCCAGGGTGTAGTGCAGTGGTACAGTCTCGGCTCACTGTAACCTCCACCTCCCAGGTTCCAGTGATTCTCCTGCCTCAGCCTCCCAAGTAGCTGGGATTACAGGCACCCGCCACCACACCCAGCTGATTTTTTGGATTTTTAGTAGAGACAGGGTTTCATCATGTGGTCCAGGCTTGTCTCGAGCTCCTGACCTCAGGTGATCCACCCACCTCGGCCTCCCAAAGTGCTGCTATTATAGGCAGGAGCCACCATACCCGACCTGTTTTTCTTTTGTTTTAATACAATTTTTGTGTGAGAGCTTCAACTGCATTAATCTTGGGGATCAAGTATACCCACCCACACACATTTTTTTGGGACAGTCTTGCTCTGTCAGCAAGGCCACAGTGCAGTGGCATGATCTTGGCTTACTGCAGCCTCAACCTCCCGGGCTCTAGCCATCCTCCTGCCTCAGCCCCCAAGTAGCTGAGACCACAGGTGGTGAGTACCACCACACCTGGCTAATTTTTTTTTTCAGAGATGAAATTTTACCATGTCATCCAGGCTGGTTTCGAACTCCTGAGCTCAAGTGATCTGCCCACATTGGCCTCTCAAAGTGCTGGCATTACAGACCACTGTACCAGCCATGTTTTCTTTAGCACTGCCATTCTTTTTGTCTTCAGGAAAAACAAGATGTTCAATTGAGCCAGAGACGAGAAGAGTCATTTTAGTCTTCATAGTTATTGGCCAAGAGAGATAATGAACTGATATTCTATATTAACCTTTTTTTTTTTTTTTTTTTTTTTGAGACTGAGTCTTGCTCTGTCACCAAGGCCGGAGTGCTGTGGCATGATCTTGGCTTACTGCAGCCTCAACCTTTGGGGCTCTAGCCATCCTCCAGCCTCAGCCCAGAGTCTTATTCATCTGCTTAGCATTGGGCACCTTATGTATATTGATCCTAAATAAATAAATCTGAGGATATCCTGGATTTGGATTTCGACTTGTAGACTCAAGCCAACCTTACTGCCTCTTTTTCACATTTTTCGAAAAGTCTGTGGAGAACATAGTAGGTTAATGATCTCCAACTTTGGAAAATGTACGTGATGTGAAATTGGGGTGCTCTGCTAAAAAATCAATGTATGATACAACTAAAGAAAAGGGAAGAGGCAGTGAGTAAAAAAAAAAAAAAAACTTAGAAGTTATATTGTAATTTAAGGAGAAAGGTGGCCAGCTGAAAGGTAAGCCGTAGGCGGCCTCCTGTTGCCCCAGTCAGGGCTTGGGAGAGGCTAACAGTTTTTTAAATTCTCCAGTTTTCATTTTTCAGTTTATCTTCTCACCAACCGAAATCTCAGTACATTGCTTTAGTTTAACTTGCTAGTATTTCTTATAGTTTGTCTTGTTATATTTATATTAATGTTGATTGATTCCCACTCTTAATTTTCTTTTATTTTTGACTCTTTTGGAAAAGAGTAAAAATTAGAAATAAATTATAAAAGTAGTATATATCTGTTGTACCAAGACAAATAGTCCAGAAGTGTATTAAAGAAAGTTAAGCTCCCCTGCCCATGCCCTGAGGTAACCACAGTTGAGCTTGGTGTGCTTGTGAATGTTCTTCCTCATAATTTTTTTCATGCTCAGACCAATAATAATTTTTTTTTTTTTGAGATGGAGTGCAATGTGTGATTTGACTCACCACAACCTCTGCCTCCCTGGTTCAAGTGATTCTCCTGCCTTAGCCTCCCTGAGTAGTTGGGGCTACAAATGCATGCCGCCACACCTAGCTAATCTTTTGTATTTTTAGTAGAGATGGGGTTTCACCGTGTTAGCCCAGATGGTCTCTATCTCCTGACCTCGTGATCCACCGGCCTTGGCCTCCTAAAGTGCTGGGATTACAGGCATGAGCCACTGCACCCAGCCTCAGACCAATAAATATTTATATGGGGTTGCTTTCTCCTCCCTCCTGCCCTTTCTTCTTGCCTTCCTTCTTTCCTTCCTTTGATACAAAAATGAAATAATTCCTCTGGAAGGATATCCAAAAAACTGATAATCAGGTTATCTTTGGAAGGAAACCAGGAGACTTGAGAACAGAGGTGAAAGGGAGATTGAGTTTTGACTAAGTGCCCTTTTATTTTATTTATTTATTTATTGTTTTTGAGATGGAGTCTTGCTCTGTCACCCAGGATGGAGTGCAGTAGCACAATCTCAGCTCACTGCAACCTCCGCCTCCCAGGTTCAAGCGATTCTTGTGCCTCCCCAGTAGCTGGGACTACAGGCACATACCTCTTTGTCCAGCTAATTTTTGTATTTTTAGTGGAGACAGATTTTTACCATGTTGGCCAGGCTGGTCTCAAACTCCTGACCTCAAGCGATCCACCTGCCTCAGCCTCCCAAAGTGCTGGGATTACTGGCCTGAGCCACCTCGCCCGGCCCTGTGTGCCCTTTTATACTGTTTGTTTTTTTTCCCCCTTTTTTCTTTTTGCCACCGACATGTATTATCAATTAAACAAAATTCTATTCTCCATCAATTTTCTCTGAAGGTGCAGTGTTTTCTGTGACATTGCCTTGCCATTGCTGAGGTTTTTTTGTCCTTTTAATGACACATCTTTATTTCGTTGGCAATTTTTTTTTTTTTGAGATGGAATCTCAATCTGTTGTGCAGGCTGGAGTGCAGTGGCGTGATCTTGGCTCAATGCAACCTCCATCTCCCGGGTTCCAGCGATTCTCCTGCCTCAGCCTGGAATTACAGGTGCCCACCACCACACCCAGCTAATTTTTTGTATTTTTAGTAGAGACAAGGTTTCATCATGTTGGCCAGGCTGGTCTCAAACTCCTGACCTCAGGTGATCCACCCAGTGCGGCCTCCAAAATGTGCTGGGATTACAAGTGTGAGCCACTTCGCCTGGCCAGCAACTTTTTTTTTTTTTTTTTAATTGTTAAACAACTCTTGATGAAGTTCTAAATGAAACAAACAAAATACAACCTTCCTTCTGTTTACATGGTACGTGTGTTCCTGGAAAATGCCATGTACAAAAATACTGTGCAAAAAATGTTTTGTCTTTAGGATTAAAGCAGAGTTAATTTCTCAATGCAGATAATTGTAAACAGGTTTTCCACCTACTTGAATGTTTGATGGGATCTTTGAGAGCCATGAAGGAGGCAGAAATGTCTTGTGCATTGCAGACGTGCGGCTTCCCTGGCCTTTCTCCAGTAAATGACAGCAGAATACCTCAATCATTGTGGTATCCTTCCCGCAAATTTCCAAAATGCTTCCTAGGAGGTATTGCTATTCTTGTTGAGAACCACTGCTCTAGCTGCTCCCTCTGATTGGAATGTTCTTTCCCCCGTTTGCAGAGTTGATCCGTTTTTGTTATTCAGAGCTCAACTTAAATGTTACCTCCTCTTAGAGGGCTTCCCTGACTGCTTGATCTACAGAGCCCTCATTCACTCTACCATATTGTCCCATTTCAATTCTCTGTATAGCATTTATCTTTGTCTGCTGTTTTTCTTTCCTGTCATTTTATTGTCTGTTTCCCCCTACCAGAATGTCAGATCCATGAGGGAAGGGATCTTGTCTCTTGTTTACAGCACTGTCCTTGTTACCTGGAATGGTGGCTGGCACATTAGTGGCCAGCAATCATTAGTTAGATGAAAAGAAGGAAGAAAAGGAATGGAAGGGAAGGGGAGGGGAGTGGAGGGAGGGGAAAGGAGGGGAAGGAAAGTAAGGGGAGGGAAGGGGAAGGGAGGAGAAGAGGAGGGAGGGGAGGGGAAGGGAGGAGAAGAGGAGGGAGGGGAGGGGAAGGGAGGAGAAAGGGAGGGAGGAGGGAGAGAGGGAGGGAGGGAGGGAGGAAGGGAAGAAGGAAGGAAAGGAAGGAAGGAAGGAAGGAAGGAAGGAAGGAAATCTTTTCTTCAGTTGTACAAGTTGCAAAAGCTTCGTAGAACGTGATGTCTTCATGAAATAGCTTATTTAGGTTAAACACGATAAATACCAAAATATTAGCTAAATTCACAAGATCAATAGACTCATCAATTTGCATCAAATAGTATCAACCTCCTTCAAAGTTGGATATTTGCTATTTTTAGTTTCCAGCCACATGTGTAATTTTAAAAAGAACTGTGATATTTGACAAAGACACTTGCTTTTTCCCAGTCATTATTTCTACTATGTCTTCAATAGCAGTTTTAGTAAGTGTGTGAACAATGAATTCCATAGATCTAATCTTTGCAATTCAGTGCAACATTATAAAATGTGGTTTCCACACCTTTTACCTTTGGCTTATTATTGTGTTTAGCTTTAGGTGATGATGTCCTTCCATTCTGCTTCAGAATTTTTGATGACGTTTGAAGCAGGAAGATTTCATATCAAAATATATGAGCCTTTTCATTTATTCACTCATTCACTCATTTATTCATTTATTCATTCCACAAATGTTTATTGAATACTTACTCTATATCAGGAACTGTGCAAGGGATATATATGTCACATAATGGAGTTTAATTTTCTCTCATTACCGGGTGATATGGTTTGGCTGGGTCCCCACTGAAATCTCATCTTGAATTGTAACTCCCACAGTTCCATCATGTTGTGGGAGGAACCCATTGGGAGGTAATTGAATCATTGGGGTGGATCTTTTCTGGGCTGTTCTCGTGATAGTGGGTAAGTCTCAAGAGATCTGATGGTTTCAAAAACAGTTTCCCTGAAGAAGCTCTCTGTTTGCCTGCTGCCATCCATATAAGTCGTGACTTGGTCCTCCTTGCTTTCCGCCATGATCGTGAGGCCTCCCCAGCCATGTGGAATTGGACATCCATTGCCAAATCTCAGGTATGTCTTTATCAGCAGCGTGAAAATAGACTAATAGGCCAGGCCATGGTAATCCAAATTTCAATTATTTTTCATGGGAGTTGCATGATACTTTTAGTTTCTTTGCTGCCATTTTTAAATTTGTTTTTATTTTCACAGACAGGGTCTCTGTTACCCAGGCTGGAGTGTAGTGGCATGATCATAACTCAGTGCAGCTGCCAACTCCTGGGTTTAAGTGATACTCCCACCTCAGCCTCTGAAGTAGCTAGGACTACAGGCATATGCCATCACGCCCAGCTAATTTTCAAAATTTTTTTGTAGAGATGAAGTCTCACTATGTTGTCCAGGCTGGTCTTGAACTTCTGGGCTCAAGCAATCCTCCTCCTGCCTTGGCCTCCCAAAATGTTGAGATTACAGGCATGAGCCACTGTGCCTGACACTGCTGGTATTATTATTTTTGAGACCGAGTTTCACTCTTGTTGCCCAGGCTGGAGTGCAATGGTGAGATCTCAGCTCACTGCAACCTCTTCCCCCTGGGTTCAAGCGATTCTCCTGCCTCAGCCTCCTGAGTAGCTGGGATTACAGGCATGCACCACCATGCCTGGCTAATTTTGTATTTTCAGTAGAGACGGGGTTTCTCCATGTTGGTCAGGCTGGTCTCGAACTCCCGACCTCAGGTAATCTGTCCTCCTCGGCCTCCCAAAGTGCTGAGATTACAGGCATGAGCCACCATGCCTGGCCGCTATTTATTTTTATACCAGTAGATGGTCCAAGTGTTGGAGCGATACATCTCTAATAACTAGCTGACCTACAATTAAAGTCATAACATTTTTTACCACAGATTCCACCACTCCACTATTTGTAATTGATATGCAGCATAATCACCATGTTTTGGTGTACAGTCCAAATGGAATTTGAGCACATGTATAGACTCCTGTGACCATCACCACGATAAGGATCCAGAACTGTTCCCAACTTCTACAAAATGTGCTGCCCTTTTGTAGTCGAGGCCTCCCCAACCCCCACCTGGGCAACCACAGATGTGTTCTCTGTCCCTGTCATCTTGCCTTCCGAGAATATCATATAAATGGAAGCATATAGCATGTAAATTTTGAGACTGGCACAATACCTTTGAGATTTGTCCATGTTGTATTCATCAGTAGTTTGTCTTTTGATTACTGGGAAGAATTCCATAGTATGGATGTACCACAATTTGTTTATCCATTGTTTTAGTTTGTGCTGCTACAATAAAATACCTGAGACTGGGTAGCTTAAAAAGAACAAAAATTTATTATTCACAGATCTGGAGGCTGAAAAGTCCACAACCAAGGTGCTGGCATCTGGTGTGGTGAGTCCTTCTTGCTGCATCACCCCGTGGCAAAAGGTGGAATGGCAAGCTAACCAAATGCTACATGAAGCCTCTTTTATAAGGCCTTTAATCCTGTTAATGAAGGAAGAGCCCTAATGGCTTAATCACCTGTGAAAGGCACCATCTCTTAATGCCATCACGTTGGCAACACCTTTATTTTGGAGGGGACACATTCAAATGATAGCATCCATTCATCTGTTGTTGGACATTTGGGCTGATTCTGAGTGCTTGGCTATTATGAATAATCCTGCTGTGGGCATTAATGCACAGGTATTTGTATGAAAATGCTTCCTTTTATTTACTACCTAAAATGTAGATTCTATAAACGTATCTTTGGCACTTTGCCTTTTCACTGTAACTTTATTTTAGAAGTCACTCCACTTCAGTTTGTAGTGATTTTTCTCACTTTTTTTTTTACAGCCACATAGTATTCTATTGTATGGATGTACCATAGATTATTCAACAATAAACCTATGTATGGACATTTAGATTCTTTCCAATAGTTTGCAATTATAAACAATGTTGTGACAAATAAACTTGTGCATATGTATTTTTGGATTGTTAGGGGTTTATCTTCATCTACTGTGACACTTAAAAATCCTATTTATAGGCTGGGCATGGTGGATCAGCCTATGATCCCAGCACTTTGGGAGGCCAATGTGGGAAGATCACTTGAAGCCAGGAGTTTGAGACCAATCTGGATAACAAAGTGAGATGTTGTCTTTACAAAAAATTTTTAAAATTAGCTGAGTGTGGTGGCGTGCACCTGTAGTCCTAGCTACTGTGGAGCCTGACGTGGGAGAATCACTTGATCCCAGGAGTTTGAAGCTCTAGTGAGCTATGCTCTCCAGCCTGAGTGACAGAGCAAAGCCTCATCTCTAAAAAATAGAAATAAAATAGGCTGGGCACTGTGGCTCACGCCTGTAATCCTAGCACTTTGGGAGGCTGAGGTGGGTGGATCACCTGAGGTCAGGAGTACAAGACCAGCCTGGCCATCATGGTGAAACCCCATCTTAAAAAATATATATATATATAAAACAAAGAAATAAAATAAAATCCCATTTGTAATCACTGACCCATGGTGAGTTTAACAGAAAACAAAACAGAAAGAATGAAGCACAGGCCCAATTTCTAATAAAAACTATACATACTTTTACCTATTTCCTGTACTAAAGAGTTATCAGCTTTTAGAAACTGTGTGCTGTTGTACCAATGAAAAAAAATGCATTGAAGTATATGGACCTTCAAGATACAAGGCCCCATCTTGCTGCTCTGAGTCGTTAAGTATGTCCCAAAATGGCAGTGCTCATTTGCAATGGGCAGATCAAGGAAACAAGAGGTGTGCATGCTGGGTTACTGGGCACGTGAATGTTGAAATCACTGAGAATGATAGGGGAAGTTGGGACAAAGAGGACAGATCGACTGTGAATATAGAACTAAATTCTTCACAAATGAGGGTAGTGGCTCATTTGTGGAAGGTGATAGAAGACTGCCACCAGGAATGGGAGAGGATGATACAAGTGGATTATATGAGCCAAGGAAGAGCCAGAGATTTCTCAGGAGGGAGGAAGAACAAAGATCAGAAAGTGGTCTTGGATGCTGGGCGTGGTGGCTCATGCCTGCAATCCAAGCACTTTCGAGGCCAAAGAGGGCGGATCACCTGAGATCAGGAGTTCAAGACGAGCCTGACCAACATGGTGAAACCCCGTCTAAAAAAAAAGAAAGAAAGAAAGTGGTCTTGGGAAGCAAGGAGAGTTTGAACACTTCCTGGCACTCCCTGAGGCATTTGGCTGTGGGGGGATGAGAAAATAAACAGTGTGCACTTGAAAGGGGCCAGCAGACAGCCAAGGTTTCAATTACAGCAGGGATGTGGGCAGAAAATCTTGAAAAATTTGAGGTTTTGGGGTTTAACCCATCGTAGACTTGGAGTGCTAATCCTAACTTAAATCTCTCTCAACCTAACCTGCTGATAAGGTCCGGCTTTTGGAGTGTGAAATGTTCTTTTACTTCTAGATCAGTTGGTATTGGCGGCAGCAATGGAAGTGGCAGCAGTGGCTGCAGTGAGCCAGTAACCTTTTGCTACTGGGGCACTGGTGTTATTAGTAGAGGGTCTTGACTGCAAGTTATCCAGATTCTTGGAGGTTTGAACAAAGAATTGGACAAAATGCACAGCAAAGCAAAGAAGGAATGAAACAACAGGAGAGCAAAAACAGGGATTTATTGAAAATGAAAGTGCACTCCACTGTGTGGAAGCAGTGGAAAAGCAGCTCAAGACCCCTGATACAGGATCTTCTCAGGTCCAAATACCTGCTAGAGATTTCCCATTGGCCACCTGGTGCTCACCTCATGTAAATGAAGTGGTGGCCCACAATCAGAGGCTGAAGTGGTTACAAAGGTCACAATCCTATGCAAACATCTGATTGGTTCAACAAATCAGAGGGTAAAGTGAAGTTACAAAGTTACACTCCTTTGCAAATGGCTGATTAATTGCAAAAAGCAACCAATCAGAGGTACTTTCAATTTTCCATCTGCCATGCAGAAAAGGTGGGGGTTCCCAAAGGGAGTAGCCTCTGGTCCTTTTGTTACTTAGGTGTGGAAAGTTAGGGTTTTTCTTTCAATTTAGTTCTAGGAAGTCAGCCCCAAATGGCCTTAGGGTCTTTGACTCCAGGCCCTATTCTCCTGTCTCACTGGGAGTGGTTTTCAGTTTCTCTGCTGGGTGTTCTCCAAGGGCCTGGTTGGAGGGTCACAGGGTTGAGCTCCTGCCAGTGTGGCATGCATGGCTCTGGTGTTTAGTGTCCCTAAACCAGAGACTGGCCATATCTACCACAATATTGCCATCCTGCTGTTTTTGCATATACTTTGTATGAGATTTTGTTACATTTAAAAGATACCAAAGCAAAACTCTGACACTTAGGTAGACTTCACCAGACAGCAGTACCCTGGTGAGGGTCCCTGCTGTTGTTTCTTAGCTCTGTAGATCCAGAAATTCAGCTTTATCAGGGTACCCTGCAGCAAGCAGGCTCAGAGGGCTGGCTTTTTTTTTTTTTGCTAAACTGAACTGCTATAGGATCAGAGGGCTGACTCTTGATAACTACCAGTCACTCCTCTTGATCTCCTTTGTTGGTTCTTCCTCATCGCCATGACCTCTAAAATATTCGAGTACTCCAGGCTCACTCCTTGGAACTTTTTCTCCATTTAAACCGATTTCCATACTGATCTCATCTAGTTTCATGGCTTTAAATGTCATCTATGTCCCGATGACTCCCAAATATACATTGTGGTATTCCCTCATCTGAAGTTTCGTGTTCCTCAGTTTCAGTTACCTGTGGTCAACCACAGTTTGTAAACATTAAATGGAAAATTCCAGAAATAAACAATTCATAAGTTTTAAATTATGCACCATTCTGAGTAGTGTGATGAAATCTTGCTTTGTCCCACCTGGGATGTGAATCATCCCTCTGTCCAGTGTACCCAAGTTGTCCATGATACCTGCCTATTGGTCTCTTAGTAGCTCTCTCAGTTATCAAGTGGAAAAAACAGTATATATATATATATATATATATATATATATATATATATATATATATATATAGGGTTCAATACTATCTGCGGTTTCAGGTGTCCACCGGGAATCTTGGAACAGATCTCCTGCAGTTAAGAGAGGACTACTGTATCTCCAGTTTGGACTTCTCTCCTGAACTCTGGATTCCCATGCCCAGATGCCCCCTTAATAGCTCCACTTGGACATTTCATAGGCATCTCAAGCCTAAAGTGTCTCAAATGAGACCCCTGATCTACCCCACCAAATCTGTCCCTCCCTAGCTTCTCCATCTCGGCAAATGGAAACTTCATTCTTTTTTTTTTTTTTTTAAACATGGGGTTTCTACATGATGGCCAGGCTGGTCTTGAACTCCTGACCTCAGGTGATCCACCCACCTCGGCCTCCCAAACTGCTAGGATTACAGGTGTGAGCCACTGCGCCAGGATCTTTTTTTTTTTTTTTTTTTTTTTTTTTTTCAGACAGTCTTCCTCTGCTGCCCAGGTTGGAGTGCAGAGGTGAGATCTTGGCTCACTGCAAACTCTGCCTCCTGGGCTGAAGTGATTCTTGTGACTCAGCCTCCCAAGTAGCTGGGACTACAGGTGTGCACCACTATGCCTGGCTAATTTTTGTGTTATTAGTAGAGACGGGGTTTGACCATGTTGACCAGGCTGGTCTTGAACTCCTGACCTCAGGTGATCCTCCCACCTCGGCATCCCAAAGTGCTGGGATTATAGGCAAGAGCCACTGCACCTGACTGAAACTTCATTCTCTTGGTAACTCAGGCCAAAAATCTTGTAGTCATGCTCAACACCCCTTTTTCTCTTTAAAAAAACTATCATCCCTTGCCTGCACTATTGGGATTATCTCTTAATGGGTCTTTTTTTTGCTTCACCATTGCCCCCCTTAGACTGTATTCCCAATTCTGCAACAGAGTGATTGATCCTTTTAATTTTACTTTTAACAGACAGAGTCTTGCTCTGTTGTCCAGGATGGAGTGCAGTGGTGCGTTCTTGGCTCACTGCAACCTCCACCTCCTGGGTTCACGTCGATTCTCCTGCCTCAGCCTCCTGAGTAGCTGGGATTACGGGCACCTGCCAGCACACCTAGCTAATTTTTGTATTTTTAGTAGAGACAGGGTTTCATCATATTGGCCAGGCTGGTCTCGAACTTCTGACCTCAGATGATCTGCCCACCTCAACTTCCCAAAGTGCTGGGATTACAGGTGTGAGCCACGGTGCCTGGCTGATTGATCCTTTTAGAATGAAAGTCAGATGGTGTCACTTCACTGTTTGGAACCCTCCGATGACTCCACATCTCAAAGTTAAATCCAAAATCCTAACACTGCTCTGCAAGGCCCTACACAATCTTTCCCTCGTCTTCCCATTGCCCCTACATTACTTCTCTGACTTCTCGCCACTACTGTCCCCTGTGTTCACTTCAGTGACACTGGCCTTTCTGCTGATCCATAAACAAGCCAGGTACTCCCCACCTCAGGCCTCTGCACTTGGTGTCTCTTCTGCCTGGAATGTTTTTCCATAGCCATCTGAATGGCTACTTTCTTCACCTCCTTCAGATTTGCTCAAATGTCTTCTTCTCAGTGAGGCCTGAACACTCTGTTTAAAATAATTCCCCACCTTGATATATCCTGTCCCCTTTTCTGCTTTCTTGTTCTCTATAGAATTTACCACTATCTGACATACTATATATTTTTCTTAAAAAAAAAAAGTCTCTCTCTCTCTTTTTTTTTTTTTTTTTTTTGAGATTGAGTCTTGCTCTGTCACCCAGGCTGGAGTACAGTGGCACGATCTCAGCTCACTGCAACCTCCACCTCCCAGGTTGAAGCGATTCTCCCACATCAGCCTCCCAAGTAGCCAGGATTTCAGGCATGCATCACCACACCTGGCTAATTTTTTGCCCTTTTAGTAGATATAGGGTTTCACAATGTTGGCCAGGCTGGTCTTGAACTCCTGACCTCAAGTAATCCACCTGTCTCAGCCTCCCAAAGTGCTGGGATTACAGGCATGAGCCACCGCACCCAGCCAAAACCGGTCTCTCTTTAGCCTACCAAGATGTAAGCTCCATGAGGGCAGAGGTTTTATCTGTTTGGTATACTTCTGTATTTTTGGCATTTAAAAGTGTAGCCTACTAGGCACTCAATAAATATTTGTTAAATATGTGAATGAATGAATGAATGATTCTACTCATAAGATACAGATATGTATGAACCAAAATGTCTGTTTATTAATTGACAATGAGAATTATAACTGTTAAGCAGACCTGAATACTCACATAGGATATTCAGGGAACCCTCTTCCCTTTAGGGAAGCCTTAATGAGCTATCACACTGCAATAAGGAGTTAGTATAAAACACAGCCTTAAAGCAAACAGAAATACTAAAATACTCTTCAAGGGTCATTCTATTTTATTTTATTTTTTACAAAATGAACATGACATTGTGAACATATCTTCAAGGGTAATTCTACTAACCCATCTTCACTTTAGGAATATTCCTTCCAATTGGACTGTAGTATTCATAGAGGCTCCTCTGGGATCACCCCTGCACAGGGCTCCTTGGCTTTCTTTTATCCAGTTTCTTTCATTTCCTTTTCTTTTTCTTTTTTTTTTTTTGAGATGGAGTTTCACTCTTGTTGCTCAGGCTGGAGTGCAGTGGTGGGATCTTGGCTCACTGGAACCTCTGCCTCCTGGGTTCAAGCGATTCTCCTGCCTCAGCCTCCCGAGTAGCTGGGATTATAGGCACCTACCACCATGCCCAGCTAATTTTTGTATTTTTCGTAGAGACGGGGGTTTCACCACGTTAGCCAGACTAGTCTCAAACTCCTGACCTCAGGAGATCCGCCTACCTCGGCCTCCCAAAGTACTAGGATTACAGGCATGAGACCCCATCCCCGGCTCCCTTTATCCAGTTTCTATGTAACAGAAACATGGATAACTTCTATTTGCACTTGAGCAAACAGGCAGATGGTGATGTAATTAATTGAGATAGAGAAGAAATTTAAGCTTATTGATGACTTCATTGAATGACTTAGACTGAAAGTGATGTGTCAGGATAAACTACAAAGAGTGTAAAAGCTATGGGAAGTCCAACTTTAGAGCTTGTTTCATGTTTTTAAGCTGTTATATCAAAATCAAAGTCTATTATGCCTCCTATGCAGAGAATATTCACATGCTCCCTTACATTTCCAGGCTTTCTTTTTGCCTAAGTGGGACCATCTGGTTTTGTTTTGGCAAGGGGACGTGTGTAGGATCGATAAATGCCTAACTCATGTAATACCCTTCATGGTTTTTCATGCTATTAATAAATCTCTTTGCTGTTAGTACAGCAGGAAGCAAAGGACTCTGAAATGATGGAACGTGTTGCGAGGAACCTGGATCCTTGGGTTCACCACTCATAGGAAAACCACCCTGGAGAGCTGCTCATATAGGAATCATCTCATGGGACTCTTTGTGAGTGAAAAGTCAACCTTTGGTCAAGCCATTGAAATTTCAGGATTTCTTTCTTACCACAGAAGATTCTAGTCTACCTGACTATCTTAGTCTGTTTGTGTTGGTATACAGAAATATCTGTTCAGGTGCAGCGGCTCATGCCTGTAATCCCAGAACTTTGGAAGGGCAAGGCGGGCAGATCACTTAAGCTCAGAAGTTAGAGACCAGCCTGGCCAACATAGTGAAACCCTGTCTCTACTAAAAATACAAAAAATTAGCTAGGTACGGTGGCGTGTGCCTGTAGTCCCAGCTGCTTGGGAGTCTGAGGCATGAAAATCACCTGAGACTGGGAGGCAGAGGTTGCAGTGAGCCAAGATCATGTCATTGAACTCCAGCCTGGGTGACAGAGACAGACTGCCTCAAAAACAAAAATAAAAACAAACAAAAAGACCAGCCTGGCCAACATGGGAAAACCCCATCTTTACTAAAAATAAAAAAATTAGCTGGATGTGGTAGTGCACACCTGTAGTCTCAGCTACTCGGGAGGCTGAGGCACAAGAATTGCTTGAGTCTGGGAGGCAGAGGTTGCAATGAGTTTATATTGCACTACTGCACTCCAGCCTGGGTGACAGAGAAAGACTCTTGTCTCAAAAAAAAAAAAAAAAAAAAAGGAAAGGAAAAGAAATATCTGAGGCTGAGTAATAAAGAAAATAAAACAAAACAGGTGTATTTGGCTCATGGTTCCACTGGCTGGAATATTGGGCATCTTGGTAAAAGCCTCAGGCTGCTTCACCTCATGGCAGAAGGCAAAGGGGAGCCAGTGTGTGCAGAGATCACATGACGAGAGAGGAAGCAAGGGAGAAGAGAGAGAAGGGGGAGGTACCAGGCTCTTTTTAACAACCAGCTCTCATGAGAAGTAAGCGACTTCCCTCGCTAGGGCATTCATCTATTCATGAGGGATTTGCCCCATGACCCAAACATCTCCCAATAGGCCCCATCTCCAACACTGAGGATCAAATTTCCACATGAGTTTTAGGGGAACAAACATCCAAACTATAGCACTAACTAACACATCCGTACACTGTTTACCACAAGAAAGCCCTCTCTACCTGAGCTACACATGAAGATTATGAGAAGCACTTAATGCTTGCCAGTTATGTTAAAGGTTTTTTTCCAGCTTTGTTATAAGGTGAGTAATGACCATAATTACTTTTGTTCAAGAAAGTCACTGACTTCCCTAAGGAAAATTCATCACTTGACTGAGTTTTAAGAAAAATCTTGTGTCTTTCTGGAACAAAAAACGATCATAAGCATGATTAGGATTACCTTTACACAGTCTGAATATATGCTTGTATGACAAGTTTCACCAGTGTTCTATCCCGGAAGATAAATTGAACGCAGTGATTGCAAAAACTGTAGCTGCAGCACACATGCTGTAATGGAGATTGTGAGGCTGTGGTATTAAATGGTTTTCATTATCTGATTTACCTAGTTATGAATTCAACTGAAGAACTTGCTGAAAACATTTTGATTAT
The DNA here is from genome assembly GCF_049354715.1 of Callithrix jacchus. Classification (NCBI taxonomy): domain Eukaryota; kingdom Metazoa; phylum Chordata; class Mammalia; order Primates; family Cebidae; genus Callithrix; species Callithrix jacchus. Next base: position 115,271,845 of record NC_133524.1, on the reverse strand, counting down.
AATGAAGAGACTCTTGAAATGCTTGATTAAGTGTATTCTGAAGAATTTTCCAAAGTGGATGGCAGTGGTGAGTGGCTAATTGTGTCAATTTGGGTCCTCTAGGAAGCAGATGCTAATATGGAGTTAGGAACACAGGATGCTGATTATGGCTAATACCTGTGAAAGATGAAAGGACAGAGAGCAAGACTGGGCAGGAAAGGCATTCGAGCCACAATGCATATCTGACACATGTGAAAGGAAAAGGGGTGGAAACAGAATTGGGCAGAATTGCCTTAGACTTTAAGGCAAATATGACAAAGTCTTGGCTTCAACCCAGTGTGGAGTTCTGGAGGTTAAGAGTGCCTCTTAAAAGAGCCTCACATTAGGCAGAAGTGGCCAGGCCCTAGTACTGCCACCTTGCTTAGTTATTGACCAGGGAAAGCATGGTTTTGTCAAGAATATTGCAGCTGGTCTTGGAAGTCCTGCAACCTGAGACTGTCAGCCTAATTTCACTCCTCATAGTTCCATGGCAAATTATTCCTTGAAGGGAGCTCTGAGCTATGCACCTCATGCTTGCCACAGTCCACCCTTTGTACTGCTTGGATTAACTTCAGAGTTCCTGTGAACCTCTCTTCCTGAGGGAAGACTTAGAAGAGGAGGTTAGCGGGAAGAGCTACAGCTCATCTTGCTGCAGTTGGTCTCAGGGCTGTCACTAGATTTTGGCTTCTCCCTTCTCCACAATCCATTCTGTATTTGTACTGATTTCCTGCTTGCTCAAGCTATCCATTGCTGACAGAGGGGTGTTGAAATCTCCAATGATAATAGAAGATATATCTAATTCTTCTTGTAGTTCTATCAGTTTTTGTCTCATTTATTTTGATGCTTTGTTGTTAGGTACATACGTGTTCTAAGATTGTATTGTTTTCTTGAGACTTGACCCCCATAATGCCCTTTTCTTATTTTTTAGGAATTGGAAAATTATATTTTCCACATGTCAACATTCTTATTAATACAGCTTGATCAAAAAAATTCTGACCATAAACATGTTGATTATTTCCCTTTGGAACTGGTGACATCAGTTCCAAATGCTATATATTTATTCTGAATATATAGCATCCAAAATATTCACTTAATGTGGCCTTATCTGTTTATATTCAAAGGCTTTCTTCCCTCAAAATAAAGGTTCTAAGACAATTTCAAGATTCCTTAGAATAAAGAAAAGAAAACCAGCTGGGCACAGTGGTGCAGGCCTGTAATCCCAGCACTTTGGGAGGCTAAGGTGAATGGATCACTCCCAGGAGCTCGAGACCAGCCTGGTCAACATAGGGAGAACCTGTCTCTACAAAATTTACAATAAATTAGTCAGGTACATGCTCCTGTGTTCCCAGCTACTCAGAAGGCTGAGATGGAAAGATTGCTGGAGCCAGGGAGGTTGAGGCTGCAGTGAGCCAAGATCGCATCACTGCACTCCAGCCTGGGCAACGAAGTGAGACCCTGTCCCAAAAAACAAAAACAAAACCTTCTAAAACAGCGATCTTACAAAATGCAACAGACTGCTAGACATACTTAGTGTGATGTGAAAGTATGTTCACTGAAAAGAAAATTTGAGGCATGACCATTATCCTTTATGAAAAACCACAGTATGCCTTTTACTTCATTTGCTTTTAGCTATTTCATAAATACCACAAGGGACACTGGACACAGTTTGTGATGAAACTTAGAAAAATTTCTTTTTCCATGAAATAAACATGTAAATCTTTCCCTTTAGCTCCTTCTCCCTCTCCCCGTTCACTGTGCTGAAGAGACATTGAGTTCCTCCAGATTTTTGCTTAGCTGGTTGGTTTCCAAACTCAACAGACTCTCCAGGTAGGTAGTTCCTGCACAGGGTTTTCCTGTCACTGGATCTGTGACTTTTCCAACTTTGAAAATGATCTCAGCCAGTTCATGTTTCACATGCTTTGTTCGTGGAACAGGTGAAGCTTAGAGAAGCACGATATCCCCAACTGCGCACTGCTGAAGGGCATTGGAGCAAAGTATGTTTTTCGCTTATAATACTTATTTATTAAAAATAGGGATCCAGAACAAGCCTGGTCACTGTCACTTTAGCAGTCTTTTGCATTTTTGTCCCAATCACCTTCCCCATGATCTGTTTGGCATAGACAGATGAACGAACTATGGACATTATGTGGCTATGGTCATCTCCGGCACAACTATGCAGCCATCTGACCTGTGGAACACTGGTCACAGTGTGATCCCCATTTTATTCTTGATGACATTCCTTGTTCTGAAACCTACTTTATCTGATAGAAATATAACTATCCCAACTTTCTTATGGTAAATGTGTGTGTGTGTGTGTGTGTGTGTGTGTGTGTGTGTGTATCTGTGGCTATCTTTTTAGTTTATGAAAAATTTTTTTTTGTAGAGATGGGGTCTCACTATGTTGCCCAGCCTGGTCTCAAACTCCTGGGCTCTAGCAATCCTCCTGCCTCAGGCTCCCAAAGTGCTGGGATTACAGGTGTGAGCCATCATACCTTGACTTTTAATATGTTTATGTCTTTATATTAAAAGTGGATCTTATAAACAGCATTGATTTATGAATTTTTTTCACATTTTTTAAATAACTTTTTTTTGGCTGGGTGCGGTGGCTTATGCCTGTAATCCAGTCCTTTGGGAGGCCAAGGTGGGTGGATCACCTGAGGTCGGGAGTTCGAGATCAGCCTGACCAACATGGAGAAAGCCCCATCTCTACTAAAATTACAAAATTAGCTGGGCATGGTGGCACATGCCTGTAATCCCAGCTACTCAGGAGGCTGAGGCAAGAGAATTGCTTGAACTTGGGGGGTGGAGGTTGTGGTGAGCTAGGGTCGTGCCACTGCACTCCAGTCTGGGCAACAAGAACAAAACTGTCTCAAAAAAATAATGTACAATTGATTCACGTTAACTTTAGCCACTCCACTGATGATTGAAACCTAGGTCTTATTTCTTCTAAGTGTGTATTTGTACCCATTTTAATAACTGTTTTCTATTTATTGCTTTTGTTCTTTGTTTCTTCCCCATCTTCTTTTTCTGCCTCTTCTGATTTAAAGTGAGGTTTTTGTATGATTCCATTTTTTTCTTTTTTGTTTTTATTTTTTTTCTCCTTTATAATGTATGATTCCATTTTGTCTCCTCTCTTAATGTATCAGTTACAATGGTTGCCCTAGAGTTTATAATATACATTTTAATTAATTTATTTATTTTGAGACAGGATCTCGCTTTGCCACCCAGGCTGGAGTGCAGTCTTGTGATCTTGACTCACTGCAGCCTCGACCTCCTGGATTCAAGTGATCCTCCAACCTCAGCTCCCCAAGTAGCTGGGACTACAGATGCATGCCATGGCACCCAGCTAATTTTTGTATTTTTTGTAGAGATGAGTTTTCACCATGTTGGCCAGGCTGGTCTCAAACCCTTGAGCTCAAGAGATCCTCCTGCCTTGGCCTCCCAAAGTGTCAGGATTACACACATGAGCCGCCATGCCCAGCCTGTAAAGTACATTTTAAACTAATGTAAGTCAACCTTCAACTAATACTACACTGCTTCATGAGTAGTGCAGGCACCTTATAACAGAGTATTTCTAATTCTTGCTTCCCATGTCTCTGATCTCCAAAATGCTCTGGTGTAGCTGTGGTTTATAGTTCAATGGGACTCCTGCTATGCCCCTGGCAAGAGTGTGCCCACCTCTTACACTGTAGAGCCCCAGCTTGTGGAGACTGAAAGCACAATATCTTGCTACTAGTAGTTGATTGAGAATGATGGTACTCCTGCTTTCACCCCTTGGTTCCTGCACCCATGTATTTTTTCCTCTTGGGGAGATGGTGCCATTTAGAGGTCTCTAATTTAGTGCTTACACTGCATCCTGGAGGATGCTACCACATCTTTGCAGAGTGTTGCCTCTGAGCTGGTGCTTTAGCTGTTCCTTGTCATTCCATTGCTCTGTCAGGCCAGCTACTTATGAATGGTGTGGAATATGACATGCCTAGGGGATCCTATCCCAGATATCATGGGCACACTCCCTAACTTCCTTTGCTATAAAATAAATTCCCTGTTTGGATGCTGTGCTGTGTTGGATTCCATGGTGTGGATCAGGCACTTCTTAAGCCCCTGGATGGTGGTGCTGGATGAGATTCTGTGGGCAGGAAAGGCAAAACCATATTCAGAATGAATGTCCATCCTGTGAGAATGCATTGCTGGCCCTTCTAGGATGGAAAAGGCCCTATTGTCCCCGTTGCTAGTTATGAGCCCAGCTCTGTGATTGCCCCTCCTACCATCCACTCTAGCCTGCAGAGGAGAGCCACATTGAATTTACTGGTGATGCTGGCATCCCTCTCTCCAGCACATTCCTCATGGCCTGGGTGAACTGGATGTTCCCTGAGTCCTTCTGTACAACAGAATCCTCCAGTGGGTCTTCTGGCCTCACATAACATAGGCACTCCAGCATGTCCACCTCCCTAAGCCTTCTAATTCCTTTCTTCACTGTCTGCCAGGGCAATTTAGGCATTTCTATTGCACTTAGTTTCAGACATGTTTTTTTCATGCTTCTAGGATCTACCCTAGCATTGTGTTGGTGCTATCTTCCAGGGTCCTTCCTAGGGTGTTAAATCCTATGCACCAGAAGAGTACTCCTATATTGGTAAACTATCTTCTGTCCAAATTTGTGTTCTACCTCCTTGCTTATTACCTGGAATCCCTTGTTAGAGAGACTTTTTGGGTCTCTAGATATCAATTTCCAGTAGTCTCTAAATGTCATCTAAGTCTTAGGTCCTTTTGGGGGAAGGACTCAAGCTACAGTTTATAATTGCCATGGTGATGTAGGGTTCTTCTTCCAGGAGACCTAGCCACCTCCTCAGTGAATGAGTCCCGAGTCTGTTAACTGACTCAGATCCAGGAACTAGGCAGGAGATCATGGCTTTTTATAGGGGTGTTGACCCTCAACCTCCTGCTCATCTATTGCCAATTAAGAAATTATGTAATTAATATTTTGTTGGCAGTCCACCTATCTTGCCTCTAGGGACATCATGCACTATTACTCCTCTTGACTCCTCCATGGTTAAGTGTCTTTGACTGCTCCTCAGATTGCTAGTCATCACGGTAATTGTAGCCTTCTGGCTTCGAGCAGTTAAACACAGCCACTTGGCCCTTATAACTTTGGCTTCTATTAACAAGCCCAGCTCTGGGATTGCCTCTCCTGTAATATTTAAGCTTCCAGATTAAATATTATCTCTCCAGAGAGGACGTCTATGAGTACTTTCTGATACTCTTTCCTAGTACCCTGCATTTTTTCTTTCTCTCTTTCTTTCTTCCTTCCTTTTTTCCTTCCTTTCTTCTTTCTTTCTTTCCTTCCTCTTTCTTTTCTCTCTCCCTCCCTCCCTCCCTCCCTCTCTCCCTCTCTCCCTCCCTCCCTCCCTACCTCCCTCTCTCCCTCTCTCCCTTTCTCTCTCTCTCTCTCTCTCTCTCTCTCTCTCTCTCTCTCTCTCTTCTTTTTTGAGACAGAGTTTCAGTCTCGTTGCCCAGACTGGAGTGCAATGATGCTTTCTCAGCTCACTGCAACCTCCGCCTCCCAGGTTCAAGGGATTCTCCTGTCTCAGGGTCTCAAGAAGCTGGGACCATAGGCATGCATCATGCTTCACCACACCCGGCTAATTTTTGTATTTCTAGTAGAGATGAGGTTTCACCATCTGGTCTCGGAACTTCTGACCTCAGGTGACCCATTCACCTCAGCTTCCCAAAGTGCTGGGATTACAGGCGTGAGTCACTTCGCCCAGCCACACCCTGTATTTTCTTAATATCACTTAACAAGTTTGTGCCTACGTATTTATTGTTTGTTTCATATCTGTCTCCTTCATTAGCATGTAAACTCCACCAGGTAGGGGATTGTCTGTTTTGTTCCATGCTGTATCCCCAGCAAGTGCCATGTAGTGTGTTCAATGAATATTTATTGAATGAATAAATGAATTAAACATATTTCCAACAACTTTTTGTCTTCTATCATTGAATTGAACCATTTTAAATATTTTGTATCAGAGAAATAAAGAAGCGCCCTTAAGGACATCTAGTCCAGTATTATGGTGGATAACATCAATGCTTCATTAACTAATGCTGCATTCGTTACCTAAGGCTGTTGTAACATAGTGGCACAAACTGAGCACAGGAATGTATTGTCTCACAGATCTAGGGAATAGAAGTCTGAACTTAAGGTGTCAGCAAGGGTGGTTTCTTATGAAGGCTGTGAAAGAGAATCTTTTCCATGCATCTTTCATTGCTTCTGGGGGTTTGCAGCCAGTCTTTGGCATTCCTTGGCTCGTAGATGCATTGCTTCAATCTCTGCCTTCATCTTTCTTCATGTGGCTTTCTCCCCACATCTCAATCTCTGTCCAAACATTGCATTAAAAAAATTATTTTAAGTTCTGGAATGCATGTGCAGGACATGCAGGTTTGTTACATAGGTAAATGTGTGCCACGGTGTGCCATGGTGATGTGCTGCACAGATGCATTATTTATCCTGATGCTCTCCCTCCCCATGCCCCCCACAACAGGCCCCAGTGTGTGTTGTTTTCCTGTGTCCATGTGTTTAGCTCCCACTTATAAGTGAGAACATGCAGTGTTTGGTTTTCTGTTCCTGTGTTATTTTGCTGAGGATAATCACTTCCAGCTCCATGCATGTCCCTGGAAAGGACATAATCTTGTTCCTTAGTATTCCATGGTGTATATTTACCACATTTTCTTTATCCAGTCTATCACTGATGGGCATTTGGGTTGATTCCATGTCTTTGCTATTGTGAATAGTGCTGCAGTGAACAGACATGTGCACAAACATTCCATTTTTATAAAGACATCAGTCATACTGAATTAGGACCCATCCTAGGCTGAGTGCAGTGGCACATGCCTGTAATCCTAGCACTTTGGGAGGCTGAAGCGGGCATATCTCTTGAGACCAGCCCGGGCAACACGGTGAAACCCCATATCTACAAAAAGTACAAAAATTAGCCAGGCATCGTGGTATGTGCTTTTAGTCCCAGCTACTCGGGAGGCTGCGGTAGGAGGATCACTTGAGACTGACATGATTTTGAGCCCGGTGAGCTGGGCACTCCAGCCTGGGTGACAGAGTAAGACTCCCATCTCAAAAAAAAAAAAGAAAACCCATCCTAATGACCTCATTTTAATTTGATTACCTCTGTAAAGACTATTTCCAAATAAGGTCACATTCTGAGGTACTGGGGTTAGGGCTTCAACATATCTGTTTGTTGGGGGGATACAACACAACCCATAACACCAGCTCTTTTGATGAGTAGGATAAAAATATTAGAATAGGCATTTATATGTTGAAACCAAAGAGTAAGGTATCAATATTTAATATATGGATTGCTATCATTGGCATGCTCACTCAGTCTTATGTCTGACCATTGGTGTCAGAAACAGGATACAAGGTATCCTGGAAGAAGACTGGAAGTTCCATAGTACAGAGGGTTTGGCAGTGGGGCCACATTCATTCTTTCACTTCTACTGTATTGCAGTATTTTACTGTTTACTGCATCCAGTCAAGTGAATTTATGGATTACATGATTTCGTTTTAACTAAATGAAACCTTACCAAATGTAAAAGTGAATTTAAAAGATTCTAGTAAAAACAAATAACTTTTGCTCAACCTCTCCCCAAATCCAGCCATAGATTAAAAATAACACTAAGACAACAAGCACAAATGACTAGCAAAAACAGGAGAAGATAAAAAGGAGGGTAAATAGAAACCACAAATTACGGTGGTAGAAAGAAATCTAATAAACCAGTAATGACAGTGTAAACAGATGAAACAAGTTAAACAGTATATATTCACAGATCATGTTTTAAAAATCCAACTATACACTGTTTATAAGAGAGATTCCTAAAATACAAGGACATGAACTTTGAAAGTAAAAAGACAAAAAAAAAAATATGTCCAGGAAACATAACCAAAAGAAAACTGGTGGCACTCTATTAATATCAGACAAAATAAACTTTAAGGTAGAAAACATTGTCAGGCATAAATATGGTTACTACATCATGATGAAAGAAAATTCATTAAAACGTATAACAGTTTTAAACTTGTATGTATTTACGTTATGAGAAAAAATAAAGTAAAAATGGACAAAATCACAAGGAGAAAAGGAGAAATGCACACAAATAGGAAATTTTTAAAAACACATTTCTCCTCATATTTGAGAGATAATGCAGATGAGAAATTAGTAAGGGTATAAAAGACTTGAAAACACAACAGGATTTTTCTTGTGGACATACATAGACCCACACATCTATCAATCAGATAATACATATTTTTTTCAAGCACACATATAACATTTTAAAAAATTGATCCCTAACTTGAAAACAAAATAACAAATACCAAAGCTTATTATGGAAAGAATATTCTCTGACCACAATGAAGTTATATTAAAATAATAAAAGAAGATAATTTTAAAGCCATGTATACTTGGATGCTTCTAATTATATATCATATGGGTCAAAGAAGAAATTGTACTGGAAACTAGAAAATATTTAGAACTGAGTGACAGTGAAAATACAAAATATCAGAGCATATAAAGAGTGCAATTAAGGTAGTACTTAGGGAAAATATAGAGTTTTAAATTCTTATATTAGAGAAGGTGAAAGACTAACAATTTAAGAAATTAGAAATAAAACATCAAGAAAGTGAAAGGGAAAAAATTTTAAGAACAGAAATTGACAAAATAAAATACTAAGCCAAGTCGAGGAACAGCAAAATAAAATACTAGTTTTTTATATGACTATGAAGTCGACAAATACACATGCTAGATATGTCAGGATTGGCTTGATCTCATATATTTGTTATGTTAACAGATTATTGTTACAGTTGGTATTTCTTCTCATGTAATTTTATTCTTTCTAACAAAGATTATTGACTAAAGTAGAGAATTAAATGTGGCTTAGTCTTCGTAAGTCTATCCTGCAAATGCATTCACAGACAAAAATACAATGAAAACCTGGTTGTTCGAAAAACAGAAAATTCTGTTAGATTGATGAAAGCAAAAAGGAGAAAAGACACAAATAATGAGATGGAAGTGAACTGGTACAAAAACAAACACACATTTTAATGGAACTAAGGCAGGAGAATAGGGTCTGGAGGCAAAGAACCTAAGGCCATTTCACATTGACTTCCTAGAACTAAATTGAAAGGAAAACACTAACTTCCCACACCTAAGTAATAAGGATCAGAGGCTATTCCCTTTGCAACTACCCCCGCCCTTTGTGCTCTGCAGATGAGAAACTGAAAGTACAAATTGCGAAAAGCAACCAATCAGATGTATGCATAGGAGTGTGACTTTGTATCTTCAGCTTCTGACTGGTTGCTGTCTGCAGTTCCTCTTAATAATATCCTTATTTTGCTGTTCCTCTTGATTTGGCTTAGCAGTTTATTTCATCAATTTCTGTTCTTAAATTTTTTTTCCTTTCACTTTCTTGATGTTTGATTTCTGCAGCAACCAGTAGACTGATTGTGGGCCAAGTCTTCTTTGCATAGAAGTGCAACTTTGTAACTTCACTTGCCTTCAGCCATGCAAATGTCTGATTGTTTGCAAAAGGAAAAAAGCAACCAATCAGAGGTACTTTCAATTTCCCTTCTGCCAAGAAAAAAAAAAAGGTGGGGGTTTGCAAACGGAGTAGCCTCTGGTCTTTTTGTTACTTAGGTGTGGAAAGTTAGGGTTTTCCTTCCAATTTAGTTCTAGGAAGTCAACATGAAACGGCCTCCCAGGTGGCCAATGGGAAACCTCTAGAGGGTATTTGGACCCAAGAAGATTCTGTATCCCGGCCCTTGAGGTACTGCTCTGCCCGCTCCCACACTGTGAAGTGTACTTTCATTTTCAATAAATCTCTGCTTTCCTTGCTTCATTCTTTCCTTTCTTTCTTTGTGCATTTTGTCCAATTCTTTGTTCAAAACACCCAAAACCTGGACACCCTTCACTGGTAACAGAACAGATAACCCAGAAATAAAATTGCACACCTGCAGCCATCTGATCTTTGACAAACCTGACAAAAACAAGCAATGAGGAAAGGATTCCCTATTCAATAAATAGTGCTGGAATAACTGGCTAGCAATATGCAGAAGATTGAAACTAGACTGCTTCCTTATACCATATAATACAAAAATTAACTCAAGATGTATTAAAGACTTAAATGTAAAACCCAAAACTGTAAAAATCCCGGAAGACAACCTAGGCAATACCATTCAAGACACAGGCACAGCGAAAGATTTCATGACAAAGACACCAAAAGCAATTGCAACACAAGCAAAAATTGACAAAGGGGATCTAATTAAACTAAAGAGTTTCTGCACAGCAAAATAAACTATCAACAGAGTAAACAGACAACCTACAGAATGGGAGAAAATTTTTGGAAACTATGCATCTGACAAAAGTCTAATATCCAGCATCTATAAGGAATTTAAACAAATTTACACGAAAAGAACAACCCCATTGACAAGTGGGTAAAGGACATGAATAGACATTTTTCAAAAGAAGACATACACGTGGCCAACAAGCCTATGAAGAAAAGCTCAATATCACTGATCATTAGAGAAATGCAAACCAAAACCACAATGAGATACCATCTCACACCAGTCAGGATGGCTATTACTAAAAGTAAAAAAAAAAAAATAGATGCTGGGAAGGTTGCAGAAAAAAAAGAACATTTGTACACTATTGGTGGGAGTGTAAATTAGTTCACCCATTGTGGAAAGCAGTATGTTGATTCCTAAAAGAGCTAAAAGTAGAACTACCATTCAACCCAGCAATCCCATTACTGGGTATATACTCAAAGGAATAGAAATCATTCTGTTATAAAGATACATGCACATGTATATTCATTGCAGCACTATTCACAATAGCAAAGACATGGAATCAACCTAAATGTCCATCAGTGATAGACTGGATAAAGAAAATGTGGTACATATGCACCATGGAATACTATGCAGCTATAAAAAAGAACAAGTGTGTCCTTTGCAGAGACATGGATGGAGCTGGAGGCCATTATCCTTAGCAAATTAATGCTGGAACAGAAAACCAAATACTGCATGTCCTCACTTATAAGTGGGAGCTAAACGATGAGAACACATGGACATATAGAGGGTACTTTCACAACCAGGGCCTTTCGGAGCGTGGAGAGTGGGAGGAGTGAGAGGATCAGGAAAAGTAACCAATGGGTACTAGGCTTAATACCTGGTGATGAAATAATCGGTACAGCAAACCCCCATGACACACATTTACCTATGTAACAAGCCTACACATGTACCCCTGAACTTAAAATAAAAGTTTAAAAAATAGAATAGGGTTACTATACACAAAAATAAACAAAGTATTATTTTAAAGGCAACTTTCAAGAGAAAAAAAAGCATTTAAGAATAAACTTGTAAAATTTCACTGAAAGACATTAACGATCTGAATAAATCAAGAGATAAACCATAAAAAAACCACCTATTCATCCATAAATTCAGGGCCATCAATGAAGAAAAAAAAATGGGGCTGGGTGTGGTGGCTCACCCCTGTAATCTCAGCCCTTTGGGAGGCTGAGGCAGGTGGATCACCTGAGGTCAGGAGTTCGAGACCATCTTGGTCAACATGCTGAAACCCCGTCTCTACTAAAAATACAAAAAAATTAGCTGGCATGATGGCACGTGCCTGTAATCCCAGCTACTCAGGAGGCTGAGGCAGGAGAATTGCCTGAATCCAGGAGGCGGAGGTTGCGGTGAGCCGAGATCACGCTATTGCACTATTGCACTCCAGCCTGGGTAACAAGAGCGAAACTCGGTCTCAAAAAAAAAAAAAAGTATCCAGGTGTAGTGGTGCATGCCAGTGGTCCCAGCTACTCGGGAAGCTGAAGCAGGAGAATTGCTTGAACCTGGGAGGTGGAAGTTGCAGTGAGCTGAGATCGTGCCACTGCACTCCAGACTGGGTAAGAGTGAGACTCCATCTCAAACAAACAAAAACAAAAACAAAAATGGGTGTAAAGTAACAGTAGATAGGATATTGAAACAAAAATAAGAGAACTTTGTGAGCATTTTTATGCCATTAAATTTGAAAACTTAAACAAAATGGATAATTTTATAAAAAGCTAAAATTTACCAAAATTGACCAAAGAAAAAATGGGGAAAACTGAGCAGACTTACGATGGTGAACTAAATTGAAGCAGTGGTTAAAATCTATCAACCAACAAATAACCACCACGTATCTGCTAGATAGTTGGTTGTTTAGGTGAGTTCTATGAGATATTCAAGGAACAGATAATCTCAATACTATATAAACTGTTGCATTAAATCACCCCCAACTCATATTATAAGGCTAGCATAACCTCCATGCTAAACCAGGCAAAGATATTATGAGAAAGGAAAATTACATGCTAACTTCACTTATGAACATGCATGCCAAAATCTAAAATAAAATGTTAGCAATCAGAATGAATAATGCATTGAAAATGTCTATGACCAAGGTGGGTTTATCTCAGTAATAAGAGTGATTTAACTTAAGAAAACTATTAATTTACTTCACCACAATAATACAAAGGAGCAAAAATAGCAATTCTATTCAACCTTGTACTGTAGGTCTCAATTTGAAGTAAGAAAAGGAAAATAAAAAGTAAGGATCGAAAAAGGAGAAACAAAGCTTGTTATTTGCAGACGATATGACTGTCTACATAGAAAATACAAACGCATCTATAAAGTATTGAAGCACGGTTTTAGGGTATAAGAGCAATATAAAAAATCAATAGTGTACCAATTAGAGCTTACAGTAGAAACAAAAACTAAAAGAGAAAAGACGCCCAGGAATAAATCTAACAAAAGATGTACAAGACCTACATGCAGAAAAGCATAAATCTTTATTGAATAATATTAAGGAAAACCTAAGTTAATAGATAAAATATGTTCATATATAGGAAGACTTAATAATGTAATGATGCAGAGTCTCCTTAAATTCATTTAGAGATTGAAGGCAATTCCAATTAAAATTCTAAATAGAACCAAGAATAACCAAGTCAATATTAAAGCAGTACAATATATGCTACCTGATGGCAACACTGCTTATAAGCTATAGTAATTAAGGCAGTACAGAGAAAAATAGACCAGTGGGACAGAATACAGAGAGCCCAGAAATAGATCCACATGTAAAGAAAATCTTAATACATGATCAGTGGGGAAATGAATTATTTAACAAATGTTGCTGGAACCATTGGTTATTATTATGGAAAAAATAAAATCTCAATCACACATTGTATACAAAAACAAACTCAAAGTGGTTTTATTTTATTTTATTTTATTTTTTGAGACAGAGTCTCGCTCTCTCACCAAGGGTGGAGTAAGTACAGTGGCACGATCTAGGCTCACTGCAACCTCCACCTCCCAGCTTCAAGCAATTCTCCTGCCTCAGCCTCCCAAGTAGCTGGGACTACAGGTGCGTGCCAGCACGCCCAATTAATTTTTTGCATTTTTAGTAGAGACGGGGTTTCACCATGTTAGCCAGGCTGGTTTCGATCTCCTGACCTCATGATCTGCCCTCCTCGGCTTCTCAAAGTGCTGGGATTACAGCGTGAGCCACTGCTCCTGGCTCAAAGTGGTTTTATGACCTAAATGTGACAAGTACTTAAAAACTTTTAGAAGACAGCATGTGCAAATATCCTTTTTTTTTTTTTTTTTTTTTTTTAAATGGAGTTTGGCTCTTTTGCCCAGGCTGGAGGGAAGTGCTGTGATCTCGGCTCACTGCAACCTCTGCCCCATGGGTTCAACCGATTCTCCAGCCTTAGCCTCCCAAATAGCTGGGATTCTAGGCGCCTGCCACCACGCCTGGCTAATTTTTGTATTTTTAGTAGAGATGGGGTTTCACCATGTTGGCCAGGCTGGTCTTGAACTATTGACCTCAGGTGATCCACCTGCCTTGGCCTCCCAAAGCGCTAGGATTACAGGTACAAGCCACCACGCCTGGCCAGGGCAAATATCTTTATGACCTTGTAATAAGGAAGGATTTCATAAACAAAATGCAGCCAGATAAGCCATACATAAAGTAAAATCTGGCTAAATTATACTACATTAAAAATTTAAAACTTGTATACAAGAAGACAAATCATAAACAAGATGAAAAAGCAAACTTCGGTCTAGGAATAGATCATTGCAACATGCTTGCTTTTATCCCAGCCCTTGGCAATTGATTTTTCTCTGCCTGGAAAAAAACTCTTCATTCAAATATACATCTGGCTCTCTTCTTCAGTTAATTAATGTGTCTGTCCAAATGTCACCTCCTCAAAGAGGCCTTCCTTGAAGAAAACCATCGTCATTTCATCTTCTCCATTTGCTTTATTTTCATAGAACTTATTACTTCCTGATATTCTATATCTATTTGCTCTTTTATTGACTATCTCCCCACTAGAATTCAAACTCCTTGAGAGCAGGGACTTTGTCTTGCTGACTGCCACATCCTTCTGTCCTCAAATAATGTGTGGTATATAGTATATACTAAATAAATACTTGTTGAATGAATGAATAAACGAATATAAGTGATAAAGGGTTAGTATTAGAATATGTAAAGACTACTGATTAGTTAAAAACCAACAAATGGCCCAACAAGAAAATTGTCAAGGGGTATGAACAGACAGCTCACAAAAGAGGAAATCCGAAGATACAGTAAAAATACGGAAAGGTATTTTATACAGTTTGTAATCAGGAAAATACAAAATTAAACAATAATGAAACCACCACACCATACTCAAGAAACTGGCAAAAATTAAAAGTTTGATATTAATTATTGGTAAGGACTTAGGGAAAAGGGAACTGTTTATGTTAGTTGGAGTATAAATTGGCACAAACATTTTGGAGAAGAATTTGATAATATCTAATAAAGATAAACATACACATACCCTAAGACCCGGAAATTCTACTCTCAGGTAATATGTTAGAGATATTTTTTTTTCTTTCTTTTTCTTTTTTTTTTTTGGAGATGGAATCTTGCTCTGTCACCCAGGCTGGAGTGCAGTGGTGCAATCTCAGCTCACTGCAACCTCAACTTCCTGGATTCAAGCGATTCTCCTGCCTCAGCCTCCCGAGTAGCTGGGATTACAGGCATGCACCACCATCTGGAGAATGTTTTGTATTTTTAATAGAGATGGGGTTTCACCATGTTGGCCAGGCTGGTCTCAAATTCCTGAGCTCAGGTAATCTGCCCACCTTGGCCTCCCAAAGTGCTGAGAATACAGACGTGACTGTGTCCAGCCAGAGATACTTTATCATATCTGAGTCAACTACACAAGAATGTTCATAGCAGCATTGTTTGTAATAGTAAATGATTACATGTAACCCAAATGTACACCATCAGTTGAATAGAAAAATAAATCATGGCATACGTACACAATAGGATACTATATGTCAGTTAAAATTAAGAAATTATAGCTATACACATTGATGGGAATGAATTTCATAAGCACACTAAGCAAGAGAAGGAATTTGCAAAGTACCTGCTATATAGTTTGATTTCTGTAAAGTTCAAAAGAGGACAAACTGCAATATGTTTTCTGTGGATAGATGAATAGGTAGAAGGTAGATGCGTTTACCGCTGGACATGGAGGGAGTGGCATGAGATCAGAGGAGGCTACAATGTTATGGCTTTTATTACTTTATTTATTTGAGACAAGGCCTTACTCTGTCACCCAGGCTGGAGTGCAGTGGCGCCATCTCCGCTCACTGTAGCTATGAACTCCTAGGCTCAGGTGATTCTCCCACCTCAGTCTCCCGAGTAGCTGGAATTACAGGCGTGTGCCACCACATCCAGCTAACTTTTTTTGTATTTTTAGTAGAGACTGAATTTCACCATGTTGGCCAGGCTGGTCTCAGACTCCTGGACTCATGTAATCTACCCACCTTGGCCTCCCAGACTGGTGGGATTACAGGCATGAGCCACCGTGCCTGGCCAGTTTTTACCTTAAAAAGAAGCTAACATGTTAAGATTTGACAAAGATGAAGAGTGGATAATATTTTGATGTAAGTTATCATTTTATTAGTCCCCTAGTGTGTGCTTCAAAAGACTCATTTGCAAAAGAATCGGCCAGGCACAGTGTCTCAAGCCTGTAATCTCAGCACTTTGGGAGACTGAGGTGGGTGGATTGCCTGAGGTCAGGAGTTCCAGACCAGCCTGGTTAACATGATGAAACTCCGTCTCTACTAAAAATACAAAAATTAGCTGGATGTGGTGGTGCGCACCTGTAGTCCGAGCTACTCGGGAGGCTGAGGCAGGAAAATTGCTTGAACCCAGGAGGCAGAGGTTGCAGTGAGCCGAGATCACGCCACTGCACTCCAGCCTGGGTGACAGAGCAAGATTCCATCTCCAATTAGAAAACAAAAAAGAAAAAGTACCATCAGTTCAGTACAATCTGTATTTGTGTGTGTGTGTGTATGTGAGTTGAAAAGCTGAAACAGTTTGTAACGCTACCATTTTCTCACTCTTATGGCCTCTTCCTTCTGTTTACACAGTCCCATATTGAGGATAATTTGCTGAACAGGGATCACACGCAATTTTCAAGTTTGAAACTCAGCTTAATTTGGGATGAGGTCAGCAAACGTTTTCTGTTTGGGCCAAATAGTAAGTAATTTGGGGCCCATACGGTCTCTGGGCCAAATAATAACCTTTGTGGGCCATGTGGTCTGTGTTGCAGCTACTGAAGTTTGCCATCATAGCATGGCAACAGTGGGGTAGGCAGAATTCTAAGATGGCTCCTGAGATTCCTGGCCCCTGATGCATACAAACTTTATCTCAGTTATTCAATCAAACACTAATCTAGGCGCCTCTGTGAAGGGATTTTTTTTTTTTTTTTTTGAGACAAGAGTCTCCCTCTGTTACCAGGCACCAGGCTGGAGTACAGTGGTGCGATCTTGGCTCACTGCAACCTCTGCCTCTCGGGTTCAAGCAATTCTCCTGCCTCAGCCTCCCAAGTAGCTGGGACTACAGGCTCATGCCACCATGCCCAGCTAATTTTTGTATTTTTTAGTAGAGATGGGGTTTCACCTTGTTGGCCAGGATGGTCTCAATCTCCTGACCTCGTGATCCGCCCGCCTCGGCCTCCCAAACTGCTGGGATTACAGGCGTGAGCCACCGCACCCGGCTGGAGACATTCTTAATGTCCCAAATCAGTTGACCTTAAAATAGGGAGATTATGCATGGTAAGCTTTGCCTAATCAGGTGAGTGTTTAAAAGGGTAGGGCTGTTCCTAGTAAGAGAGATTCAAAACATTAAAGAGGTTTAATGTGAGGGAGACTCTCTGTTGCTTACTTTGAAGATGGAGGGGGCATGTGGCAAAGGAATGTAATCAGCCTCTAGGAGTTGAAGGTAGCCCTGTGCTGGCGGCCAGCATAAGAATTGCAGTCCCAGTTCTGCAACTGCAAAGAATTGAATTCTGCCAGTTATGTGAGCTTGAAAGAGGACCTTGAGGCTGGGTGCAGTGGCTCACAATTGTAATCCCAGCAATTTGGGAGGCCAAGGCAGGTGGATCACCTGAGATCAGGAGTTCGAGATGAGCCTGGCCAACATGGTGAAACCCCCCCATCTCTACTAAAAATACAAAAATTAGCCATGTGTGGTGGCAGGCACCTGTAATCCCAGCTACTCAGGAGGCCGAGGCAGGAGAATCACTTGAACCTGGGAGGCAGAGGTTGCAGTGAGCCAAGATTATACCATTGTACTCTAGTCTGGGAGACAACAGCAAGACTTTGTCTCAAAAAAAAAAAAAAGAAGGAGGACCTTGAGCCTCAGATGAAACTACCACCCCAGCCAACACCTTGATTTCAGCCTGGTGAGAACCTGAACAAACAGCCCAGTCCTTCCTGGACTGCTGAACAAGGAAACTGTAAGATAATAAATTTGTGTTTTAAGCCACTAAAGTTGTGGTAATTTGTTATACAGCAACAGGAAACTGATGCAAAGAGTGAGGGAGGATGTGTTCCCATAAAACTTTACTTATGAACACTGAAATTTGAATTTCATGTAAATTTCATGAGTCACAAAATATTTTTCTTCTTTCAATTTTTAAACCATTTTTAATATATACATTTGTATAAATATTATTAGCTTGTAGGCTGTACAAAAAACCAGCGATGGGATGGATTTGGTTTGTGGGTTATAGTTTGGCAACCCCATATCTAGGAATTGGTGCATTTTTTTGTTAAACCCTCTGAACTTTGGAGAATTTTTCAGGTGTCATGGGAAAATTGAAATTGGTCTCTAAAACATCCTTTAATTCAAGATTTTAAATGAGTTTTAGCTCGTTTTCTTCACATAGCATTGTAAGCATCATAGCATTTTCCAAAAACACAATACATTTTAATACAACTTGCACTAATGGTCTAAATCACTTCTAAATATCAAATCTAAACTATAAGACCATTTAATTTATACATCAATTTCTAGCACTCAAATAGGTTCAAAGGAACATTGCCAATTCTAATGAAAATACTGTAGTTGTTTATTTTATATCCCCCAAGGAAGTACTCTTTATTATTTTGATTGTATGATTCTAATTAGATAATAAACATGCATGGCCTTTCTTAAGACATGTTAATTAGTGTGGATGTTGCTATAACAATCTTCTGGCAATTTATGTTTTACGAATATCTGGTATATCCTGCATTAATTTTTATCATTTAATGAAATTGCTAAATCAGGAATTTAGAATGCTGTGTTTAAACTTTCTTTAATTAGAAATGGAGATATGAAAGCAGGTAGGACTCTTGGAAACAGTTTCATAGCACAAGATAGACACGTTTTGGGGACACTTCCTAGACTAGTTTCCTGGAAGTACTGTAACAAAGTAGTACAAACTGGGTGGCTTACAACAGCAAAAATTTATTTTCTCCCAGTTCTGGATGCTACAAATCTGAAATCAAGGTGTTTTCAGGGCCTGCCCCTCTGACACCTGGAGGGGAGAATCCTTCCTTGCCTCCTTCTAGGTCCTCTTGTTTTCTAGTAATCATGGGTGTTCCTTGGCTTGTAGATGAATCACTCCAATTGTTGCCTCTGTCATCACATGGCCGTCTTCTCCCCCGCGTCTCTACATTTTCTGCTTTTAAAAGGACACCAGCCATATTGGATTAGGGCCCACTCTAATGACCTATCTTAACTTGATTACGTCTTTGATTATTTCCAAATAAAGTCACATTTACAGGTGAGGTAGGAAAATAGGGTCTGGTGGCAGGGAACCTGAGGCTGATTCACATTGACTTCCTAGAACTAAATTGAAAGGAAAACCCTAACTTTCCATGCCTTAGTAACAAAAGAACCAGACACTACTTCCTTTGCAAGCCCCCACCATTTCTGTAGGGCAGATGGGAAATTGAAAATACCTCTGATTGGTTGCTTTTTGCAATCAATCAGACGTTTGCATAGGAGTGTAACTTTGTAACTTCACTTAAGCCTCTGGTTGCTATCTACAACCAATCAGACTGATTGCAGCCCAAGTCTTCATTTGCATAAAAGTGCAACCTTGTAACTTCACTTTAGCCTCGAATTATGGGCCACCAGTTCATTTACATAAGGTGAACACCAAGTGGCCAATGGGAAACCTCTAGGAGGTATTATTAGTATTATTATTATTTATTCATGGCCCTTGAGTGGCTGCTCCAGTCCAGTCCCATCCTGTGGTGTGTACTTTCGTTTTCAATAAATCTCTGCTTTTGTTGCTTCATTTTCTTTGCTTTGTGTGTTTTGTCCAATTCTTTGTTCAAAATGCCAAGAACCTGGACACCTTCCACCGTTAACACAGGTACTGGGGTTTAAGACTTCAATATATTCTTTTGAGGACATAATTCAATCCATAACCCTTTCCCAAATAAAAAGACAAGAATTTAAGATAGAGTCAGAATGTTAGAATGGGAATAATCTTAACAGCTTTCTAAAATAACCACTTACTTGTACTTTTGGAGAAACCGAGGCATGGAGCGATTAGGAGATTCACCCATGGTCACACACAGATAGAAAAGGACAGAGCTGGAACAGGAAATTGGTAGTGACAGGGAAACTAACAAATCATGCTAATGCATTTCTCATTAAACACCTAAAATAGTCAAGGCTGGCCCTCGGGAAAAAGTGGGAATTAAGCAGCTTATCTGAGTCTTTCTCATCTCACTTCATTTATTTCTCCTTTCTTCCCTGTTGGAACCTCCTTGGCCTCAGTCTCTCCTCTAGGAACAGGTGGCATATACTGACTGCCTCCTATGTGATGGACATTGTGCTAAGTCTTCCGTGGTACTATCATTTAATTCTCATAACATAGTGGTATATACTATTATGGTCCCATTTTACAAATGAGGAAACTGGACTTTAGATACTATGACCCCGTTTCACAAATGAGGAAACTGGACTTCAGATGTGATCCTGTTTTACAAATGAGGAAACTAGGCTGAGATGCAAACACAGGCAGTGCCCGCATTCTTCTTAAAAAATATTGTATAAATCGAAAAGATACAAATGCAATTTTTTTTAGTGGATGTATTGCACAATCTGAAATCTAGACTTCTAGTGTATCCATGATCCAAATAATGTATATCGTATCCATTAAGTAATTCTCAGCACCTGGCCCCTCCCACCCACGTCCTTAACTACTCTGTTATTCTATTCCTCCTTCTTGCCATTGGCCCCCACCACCATACACCTGCACATACTTTATGCTTTGCCCACAGTCCCTTCCCGGAGGCCCTCCTTAAGCCTGCCTTTCTGGACAAGGTTCTATATTTCAGAATCATCTTTTGGACTCTCCTTGTTTCAGTGACTATGTGGTAAAGACAGAAATCAGCTGGCTGTATGAGCAGGGCTTCCCAGGGCCCGAGGGTCTGTTTTGCAAATTTGAGGATTCAGAAACTTTGTCAGCTCTCCCAGCAGTGTTCAGGTCTAGGGATGGGATTGCTCTACCTAAATTTACAACTGGTTGATTGTGAATCCGGAATACCAATTTGGGGGTTTACACTGAGAAAGATGCCTGCCAAGTGTTGCAACCAGAGAGCAATATTGAAGAGGGAGAGCTGCCCAGACAGGGCCTTGCCAGGGGTCTGATAGTGAGATTCTAATGCCCGCGAGTAGGGTGCCGGTCTCTCCGCCACTGAAGGGAACAGGATAAATGGGCTGGGAGTGCAGGCCATGAGCTCGAGTCCTGGGTAGCAGGGTCCCAGGGGCTAGGTTCTCAGGGCTTTTCCTCAGGCAGCCTGAGGCAGAAAGCCAAATAGTATGTGGAGAAGGGCCAAAGCTCTAGCAGGAAAGCCAATGCCAGGACTTGAGTTCAGAGGACAGAAAGGGGAACGTGAGGAGGGAATTCAGTAGCTCAAGGAGATGTGAGCAGGCAAGCTGAGAGGAGATGTAGTGTTGGGTTCTTTGCTCAGTCTGAGCCTTGTCTCTGACTCTTTGGATTTAGGCCTGTACCAGATCATCCTGCTGAGCAAACCCCAGCTTTCTGCTGAGGGCTTTGATTTGACCTGACCTTCAGGTTCTTGACATACGGTGCTGCTTCTGGCAGTAGCTTCACACTCTGGCTTTGGCCACATAAATCCCAGTTTTCCCCAGGATTGGAGGATTCAGGTATTTAGCCACAAATCTATGGTTCCTGAGGTCCCAGCTTCCCTGGCAATGCCCCACCACCCTCCACTCCCTGAGTCTGTCATAGTCCAAGAAGGAAAATGCAAAGTTCCATGGGTAGGTTTCCACTTTGGCAGACCAAGTGAGGACAGAGTTGATTCCATGGCTGCTTCTGAGAGCAATAAAGGCTTTAGGTAAAAGTCTTACAAGAGACAAGTAGGATTTTTCCACTGTTGCTTGATTTTCTCTTTTTGCATCATTGGATTAAAAAATGATTAGATTTTCTGTTTCTGTCATGTTGTCTCTCACTTTTGGACATTATTGTGACAGGCATTAACTTCTTATTTTACTAGTAGCCATTAACCATACACAATTGCTCGATGTAGCTTTTAAAGAGCTACATCCACTGAACCTGTGTTCTAGTCACCTCCTCTGACAGCTGGTTTCAGCAATCACCCAGCTGGGTGAGTTGCCCTGGATCAGATCATTGTCTGTTAATCACCAGTGAGTACCAAGTACCTAGAACTCAGCAGGAAATATTTGTTGAATGAATGAAGAAATAAATATGTGATTGAATGTAAACTTTTGTTGGTAGTCCAGTTTGTCCAAACATGCACAGGAAAGCAGGCTGTGGTAACTGCTCTTACTCTTCATTATTCATTTATTTATTGAGACAGAGTTTCTCTCTGTCACCCAGGATGGAGTGCAATGATGCGATCTTGGCTCACTGTAATCTCCATCTCCTGGGTTCAAGTGATTCTTGTGCCTCAGCCTTCTGAATAGCTGGAATTACAGGCATTCACCACCATGCCTGGCTAATTTTTGTATTTTTAGTAGAGACAGTGTTTCACCATGTTAGCCAGGCGGGTCTTGAACTCCGCACCTTAAGTGATCCACCCACCTCAGCCTCCCACAGTGCTGGGATTACAGACATTTTTTGTCTTTAAAAAATTACACAGGTGATACAGGAATCATTCTCATCATAAAAGATTCAGACATTATAGAAGCATACAGAACAAAATCCCTATTACTCTCCCTCCCACCACACATATCCTGAATCCCAGTCCTCTCTTTGGAGGTAACCACTGTTATCAATTCAGTCAGCATAATTTCTGTCCACTTTCCATGTATTTACATGCATGTAATGTATGTGTGTTTATATATACATGTGCCTTTCTTCCATAAATAGAATTACATTATATTTGTTGTTTTGCAACTTGCCTTATTATATTTATATTTAGCAATATATCACGAGCATCTTTCTATATCATACATCTATATCATTGTCAATAATTGTGTAGTATTGCACAACATTGACATATCATATTTTATTTAACTAGTCCTATATTGGTAGGTATTTTAGTAGACTACAGTTGGTCTCTAATGTAAACATTGCTGTAATAAACATCCTTGCTGTCCATATTTATTGTATACACTTTAATAAGACAAGTTTCTCCTGTCCCAATATTCTTCCTTTACAGCATTTTTCTGGTTATTCTTTCTTATTTTCTATATGAACATCAGACAAGCTTCTCTAATCCCCAGAATAGGCAGACTTACTGGGATCATGTTAGATTTACAATTTAAATTAAAGAGAATTGACCTAGTTTGATGTTGACTCTTATTTTTTATTTATTTACTTTTAAATTAAATTTTATTTTATTTTTTGTTGAAACAGAATCTCACTCTTGTCACCCAGGCTGGAGTGCAATGGTGCAATCTTGGCTTACTAAAACCTCTGCCTCTCGGGTTTAAGCTATTCTCCTGCCTCAGCCTCTTGAGTAGCTGGGATTACAGGCGTGCGCCACCATGCCTGGTTAATTTTTGTATTTTTAGTAGAGATGGGGTTTCACCATGTTGGCCAGGCTGGTTTTGAACTCCTGACCTCAGGCAATCTGTCCGCTTTGGCCTCCCAGAGTGTTGGGATTACAGGCATGAGCCACTGCACCCAGCTGTCTTTTCATTTTTGTCTGAAGTTTCTAAAAATATTTGATTTAAAACTCATTACAAAATTAATAAATGTCTGTTGTAGAAGCTTTACACCACTTGGAAGTTTTACATTAAAAATAGCCAGCTTTCTGTGTACCGCCCCCACCCCATTCCTGTTGCCCACGGGTAACCACTGTTATCAGGTCATGGTCTCCCTCACTTCTTCAAAAATAAGATCATGCTATTCCTATGATCTGCGACTTGCTTTTTTCTTAAAATATCTCCCAAGTAGCTTTCCATGTCAGTACACACAATGTTGCTTCAATATTTTTAAATTGCTGTAGTATTTTACTGTCTGTGGGCATGCTACATTAAAACAAATGCAATACCTTGTGATAGACATTTGGGTGTGTCCAAATTTTATTATTATAAACCATTTTATAATAATTTTATTATATAATGTCATGTACATTATGTGACTTTCTGTAGGATAAATTCCTAGCAGTGGAATTACTGGTATCAAAAGTTATTGTGCATTTGGAATTTTGATTGATATTGCCAAATCGCACTCCAAAACGTTTTTAACAATGGTTAAAAGGGAGTATATGTTTTTCTAAAACCTTGTCATCACTAGGGCTATTAATCTTTTAAATATCTGCCAATCTGTAGTTTTCATTTCTATTTCTGAAATGAAGGTCAGGTCAAACATCTTTTCATGTAATATGTTTGCTGGAAATTTGTAATTGTCTTCTATGATTTCTCAATTTTCATCCTTTGTCAATTTGCCTGCCTTTTTTATCTTATTAATTTATAACAGTCCCTTGCGTATTACCAATACTAGTCATTTGCTTTGCATATTTGTTACAAATACTTTCCCTAATTTTATGCCTTTTGGCTTTGTTTATGATGTGCTTTGGCTATTTATAAGTATTCAAATGTTATATAGGCAAATATTTAAATCTTTTTAAGTTTTGATTCTAGATTCCATGATTATAAAAATATTCTAGATTCCATGATTATAAAAAATCTTGATTCTAGATTCCATGATCATAAAAATATGGCTGTGGCACAGTGGCTCACACCTGTAATCCCAACACTTTGGGAGGCTGAGGTGGGTGGCTCGCTTGAGGCCAGGAGTTTGAGACCAGCCTAGGCAATGTGGCGAAACCCCATCTCTACCAAAAATACAAAAATTAGCCAGTCTCATAACCTGATCTCAAATAAATAAATAAAAATATTCTCATATTTTATTTTACTCCCTATATTATTTTGAAATTGAAATCTTAATTCCATCTGGAATGTATTTTTGGGCAGGCAGTGAGGGAGGGATCTAGTTCTATATGTTTCTACATGGCTGGTGAGTTAAGGATATTTAGGTGCTAATAAAGGTGCTAACTCAAGCTAGCTTAATGGGGGAAAAAGGGAATTTGTTATAAGAATATGGAGTATTTCTCTGGAACCCACATCTGGGATGGAGCTTAATCTCCCAAACGACTGGAATCAGAGAAGGAAAAGGTGTCAGGAATGCAAAGAGTTGCTTCTTGCCATTCCTCAGCTCTGCTGCCCTCTGAGCCTTGGTCTCATTCATCTCTGTGGCTGGGCTTTCTCTGCTACTTGGTCCAGTTGGTGGAGGTTATGTATACCAAAGCTCAGCACCTGAGTTTTAGGTCTCCTCCCTTAAAGATGCCAACCCTTCAGACTGGAAGAGACTCTGATCAGTCTAGCTTGGGTCAGGGGCTCACCTCTGATCCGACCAGCTTTGGCTAGGGAACATGGGTCACTTAATGTGTACATGGCTGTTGTGAACCCACTCCTGAATCCTTATGAACTGGAAAGGAGAAGATAAAGATAGAAGTTCTCTGGGAAGAATCACTATGGCCTGGGCAGACACATCTACTACACTATTTGTCCTAGCATCACTTTTTTTCCCAGCACCATTTTTGAACAATGTGTCTTATCCCCACTAATAGTCTCTTCCACTCTCTTGGATGACTTTCACACTGCATTAACTATGGCAAGTGAACAGTGTTCCATTGCTAAAGGAGACTTAGAGGACTCAAATGGCATTATTCACAAATGTATAGTTTATTACAGGAAAAGGATACAGCTAGGGGTCTGGAGTGGTCAGGTATAGGATCCTATTTTCCTTCTCTCGAAGAGCCGTGACAATAGGACACACTTTGTCACTTGGACCAGGAACCACTGACATGTATACAGAACACCTCACAACCAGGCAGTCCAAAATGGACTCTCAGTTGGGTTTAAAAAATTTTTTTTCCAGTCACACAGGCATATTTTAGCCTCGAGTAGAGCCCTTTGAGGGAGAAACAGGTGTCAGACTGAGACCAGGTACAAATAATCAGTCTCACTGTTATAAGTACCCAATGTTGACAAGCTGGGACAAACCACTCTGAATCTCAAGACTCATGGCTACAAAACAGTACCATTAACCAGTATGTTTCATGTCTTGATGAGGGGTCAGTGTCACACTGGAACTTCAGCGAAACAACTAGGGCTAATTCTAGACCTGCTGGAATTAACCTCATAACTCACACTTTCTCCTCTCTCCTCTGTTTTTGCGTTTTGGTGTTTTAACAATTTCTTGTGATCTGAAAGATTTTTGTAAATCTTTTTTGCAGTAATAGAAGTCTGAATGTTTGATTTTATTTTTCTTACTTTGGACACTAACTTCAAATTTATTTCAAAATTTACCTCTAAAACACCCGGACTACTTTGGAAAAACAACAAGGATTGAGAACTCTTTATTTTATAGGTAGTGGCTAGCATTTTTTTTAAATCGACTTTTTAATCATTAAGAAAATAATTCAGTTTATATCAAAATTCTCTTCCGCCAGCTTTTAGATGTAAAGAAAGTTCAACTTGCAGTATTCAAATATTATGGAAACCTGCTTCATTTAATGGTTTCTAAATCATGCAAGGCAAAAACATCTTACCTAAAGAGCTTTCAAAAACTCATGATTAAAACATATTTTGGAATAGAATTACTTTATTTCAATTTTGCTTTATAAATGGAATGAACTGAAATGCATTAAACCCCAGAAACCTGTGTTGCCACCATTTGATGTAATTCACATGCTGAAAATGTATTATTTTTAAAAGGCCTTGGAAAGCCCATAATAGGCTGTCTTACTCATGTTTGTACTCTCATCTTTGTTAGAGAAAGCACATGGTCCCATTAGCCCCTGGACATTGACAGGCCAAATACACAGAAGCATTAATTGAATACACAGAAGTCTCAATTAGGCAGTGGTTTTTTGCCAGAAACATAAGGAGAAAAACATTTTGATTAAAGTTGGGAATGGGGAGGGGAAATTTTATTTCCATTGCAGATACCTTATTAGCTATGAAAAGGGAACGTGCTCTCTTTAAGCTTTGGGTTAATAATCTGAAAACCTATTTCTCTGGCTTTTGTTAAAAAAAAAATCAGATGTGATGCTGAAGGCAGAAACCATTAAAAGAAAAGAATGAAAGCTTAGACCACATTTTAAAACTCTATTAAAATATCATAAATAATGTATGTCCAATAATATATTTAGAAAAAAGTATTGGCATCATACAAGACGATTCTAACAAATTGATTAACATAAAAAGACATATGCTCAAGTAGAAAAAAATTGGCATAGGATCCAGTTGTAATACAAAGCCAGAAGTACAAATGAAAATAAAGATGAAAATGTGTTCTGCTTCACTGGTCATCAAAGACCTGCAAATTAAAATCACATTGCTATTTTTACAAACCTACCAGGGTGGCAAAGATTAAAAGATTATTAGTATCTAGCGCTTAAAATGGTGTGTGGAAAGGGCATTCTTATATATTACTGATGATAAAAGTCAATTGAGTGCAATTTGGTGATATGTGTCAAAACTCAAAATGTGCATACTTGTTATTTAGTGATTCCAGAAATCAGACATCTATATTTTGCATATGCATAAAAATATGTTCAAAGATATTCATTGCAGCATTATTTACAATTGCCAAGGGAATTGGGTCCATCAAAGGGAATTGGGTAAATAATTATAGTACTGCTTACACTAAACAACTTTTAAAAATTATGAAGTAGATCTGTATGTACTGATGGGAATAAAATCCCAAGAACTATTAATGAGAAAAGCAAGTTCCAAACCACAAAGTATGATCACTATCTCTGGTATTTTTTGAAGTTTATTTTTAAAAAGGCTTTATCTGGGGTATATTTTATGTAACATAATCATTGCATGTTTTAACTGTACAATTATAAGCTTTTTAGTATATTTCTAGAGCTATGCAACCATAATTACAACCTAACTTTAGACTATTTCTATCTTTCTTTCTTTTATTTCAATAGCTTTAGGGGTCGATATGGTTTGGATATTTGTCCCTTCCAAAACTCATTTTGAAATGTAATCCCCAGTATTGGAGGTAGGTCCTGGAGGGAGGTGTTGGACCATGGGGGTGGATGCCTCATGAATGGCTTTGGTGCTATCCTCTAGGTGATAAGTGAGCTCTCACTCTGAGTTCATGCAAGATCTGGTTGTTTAAATGTCTCCAACATTAGCACCTCTCCACCCTTGCTCTCTTGCTTCTGTTCTCACCATGTGATACGCTGGCTCCTCTTCATCTTCCACTGATTGGAAGCTCCCTGAAGTCCTAACCAGGAGCCAAGCAGATGTTGGTGCCATGCCTGTATAGCCTGTAGAACCATGAGCCAAATTAAACTCCTTTCTTTATAAATTACCCAGTCTCAGGTATTTATAGCAATGCAAGAATGACCTAACACAGGGGGTATAAGTGGTTTTTGGCTATATGGATGAATTGCACAGTGGTGAAGTCTGGTTTTTCAGTGTACCCGTCACCCAAATAGTGTACACTGTACCCGATAGGTAATTCTTTTATCCTTTACCCTCTCCCACTCTCCTCCCTTTCTGAGTTTCCAGTGTCCGTTATACCATTCTGTATGCCTTTGCAAACCCATAGCTTAGCTCCCACTTATAAGGGAGAACATGTGGTTTTTGGTTTTCCATTCCTGAGTTACTTCACTTAGGATAATGGCCTCCAGTTTCATCCAAGTTCCTGCAAAAGACATTATTTTGTTCTTTTTTAATGGCTGAGTAGTTAGTATTCCATGGCATATATATACCACATTTTCTTTTTCTTTTCTTTCTTTCCCTTCTTCCTTTCTCTTCTTTCTTTCTCCTCTCTCTCTCTCTCTCTGTCTCTGTCTCTGTCTCTGTCTCTCAACAGAGTCTCACTTTGTTGCCCAGGCTGGAGTGTAGTGCTGCGATCTCGGCTCACTGCAACCTCTGCCTCCAGGGTTCAAGTGATTCTCCTGCCTCAGCCTCCCGAGTAGCTGGGACTACAGGCACATGCCACCACACCCGGCTAATTTTTTGTATTTTTAGTAGTGACGGGGTTTCACTGTGTTCGCCAGGATGGTCTCGGTCTCCTGACCTCATGATCTGCCTGCCTCAGCCTCCCAGAGTGCTGGGATTACAGGCGTGAGCCACCACGCCCAGCCCACATCTTTTTTTTTTGAAAAAAAAATTGATTTTAAGGTCGAGGTACATGTGCAAATTTGTTATATAGGTAAACATGTGTTATGGGAGTTTATTGTACAAATTACTTCATCACACACAAGCCTAGTACCCATTAGTTATTTTTCCTGATCCTCTCTTTCCACCTACCCTTCATCCTCTGATAGGCCCCTATGTATGTTGTTCCCCTCTATATGTCCATATGTTCTCATCATTTAGCTCCCACTTATAAGTGAGAACATGTGGTACTTGGTTTTCTGTTTCTGTGTTAGGATAATGGCCTCCAGCTCCATTCAGGTCCCTGCAAAGGATATGTTCTTATTCCCTTTTAATGGCTGCATAGTATTCCACTGTGTGTATGTACCACATTTTCATTATTCAGTCTAGAATTGATGGGGATTTAGATGGATTCCATGTCTTTGCTATAGTGACTAGACCACATTTTCTTTATTTTTTCATCGGTTGATGGACACTTAGGTTGATTCCATATCTTTGCAATTGTGAATAATGCTGTGATAAACATATGTGTGCAAGTGTCTTTTTAATATAATGACTTCTTTTCTGTTGGGTAGATACCCAGTAGTGGGATTGCTGGATCGAATGGTAGAGCTACTTTTAGTTCTTTGAGAAATCTCCATACTATTCTATTTTCCATAGAGGTTGTACTAATTCACATTCCCACTAGCAGTGTAAGTGTTCCCTTATCACTGCATCCATATCAACATCTATTGTTTTTTGACTTTTTAATAATGGCCATTCTGACTGGGGTAAGATGGTATCTCACTGTGGTTTTAATTTGCATCTCCCTGATGATTGAGCATTTTTTCATATATCTGTTGGCCATTTGTATATCTTCTTTCGAGAAGTGACTGCTTATGTCATTTGCCCACTTTCTTTTCTTTTTTTTTTTTTTTTTGAGACAGAGTCTCTCTCGCTCACCTAGACTAGAGTGCAGTGCACCCAGACTAGATCTCGGCTCACTGCAACCTCTGCCTCCCAGGTTCAAGCAATTCTCTTGCCTCAGCCTCCCAAGTAGCTGAGACTACAGGCACATGCCACCAAGCCCAGCTAATTTTTTGTAGTTTTAGTAGAGACAGGTTTTCACCATGTTAGCCAGGATGGTCTTGATCTCCTGACCTCCTAATTGGTCCACCTCGGCTTCCCAAAGTGCTGGGATTATAGGTGTGAGCCACTGCGCCTGGCCATTTACCCACTTTTTAATGGGATTATTTGCTTTTTTTTTTTTTTTTTTTTTTTTTTTTTCTGACTTGAGTTCCTTGTAGATTCTGGATATAAGTCCTTTGTTGGATATATAGTTTGAAAGTATTTTCTCCCATCCTGTAGGTTGTTTATTCTGTCCATTCTCTTTGACTCACTCCAACCACCTCTTGGCAATTTCTCCATTACCATTGATGCTAAATCTAATGTTCAACTGTCAGTCCTAACATTAATTGAAATGTTGATCGCTTCTACTTTGAAACTCTTTTTCACTTGGCTTCCAGGACCCCATGCTCTCCTGGTTTCTTTTGACGACATTGGCTCCTTCCTTTGTCTCTTCTATTCATCCCTCTTCTTTTCCCCAACCTCTCCAACATTAGAATTTTTCAAGGGCTAGGTTTTGGTCCACTTATTTTCTCTCACTTTCCTTGCTCCATATCTAATCTCATGGCTTCAAATATAATCCACATGCTGCTATCTGCTTAATTTACTTCTTTAGCCAATCCTCTCTCCTGAACTCCAGATTCATCCAACTGCCTACTTGACATGGCTTAGCTGCATTAAACACATCTTAAACTACTTTTCCTGTTCCAAACTGAACCTTCAGATGTGCATCCTCATAACTTATCTCCTCTTAGTCTTCCACATCTCAGTAAATGACAACTTCACTCACCCAGTTGCTCAGACCAAAAACCTTGGCATCATCCTTGATTCCTCTCTCTCACACACTCCACATCTAGTACCAAATTTACTGTGAAGCTAATGAAGCTTAAGCATCACAGCCACTCACTTGCAGGAGCCCCTTACGGAGCACAAGGCTCCTTACAGTTGGATAACATGGTCATATGCTTTTGTAAAATTTGCAGAAGTAAAATATTTTAATTATAATCAGTTATGACAGCTGTCTCTTTTCATTCTGACTTCCCCTGTATCACTCTTCCTTCATGGCAGGATTGGCATTGGGTTGGCTGCGGACATTTTTGGGATCATGCAGAGGGGAAATTGAATTGAGTTTACATTTATTTTTGATTTGATCAGATATATTTACATGGCTGGCAGTCACCTCTATACCACTGCTAACCATCTCAGTGTAGGAGTGGCTTCCAGAAATACTGTCAACTCACTTACCTTACCATACTGGCTAGTGGTGCAGGGTCAAAGAGCATATCCCAAATACTAATGCCTCCTACAGCACCCAGCATTGGGAATATGTGTAGTTGAGTAGAAATAGATTTGGAATTTATAGAGCCAGAAACTAGTCTGTGGAAAATTATTCACTGGACATGTAAAACTATATGTGGAGTATTCAGTTCTGCCTAGTCAGAATGGGAATTTTCTTCTGTCACTAATATACTCAATAATGCAGCATGCATAACTATAAACACAACATATGTTTTTTATTTTGGCAATAACACTTAACATAAGATCTACCCTCTTATTATATTTTAAACTAAACAATACAGTGTTGTTAGCTGGAGGAACAACGTTGTACAGCAGAGCTCTAGAAAATCTTCATCTTGGAAAACTGAAACTCCATACCTGTTGAATCACAACTCCCCACTTCCCTTTCCCATAAGCCCCTGGCAACCACCATTCAACTCTGCTTCTGTGAATTTAACTCTTTTATTTTATTACAGACAGGGTCTTACTCTGTCACTCAGGCTAGAGTGCAATGGTGCAATCCTAGCCTACTGCAGCCTCAAACTCCCGGGCTTAGGGGATCCTCCTGACCCAGCCTCCTGAGTAGCTAGGACTATGGGTTATGCCACCATGCCCCTGTATTTTGTCTTTTTTTGTAGAGATGGGGGTCTCACTATGTCACCCATGATGGTCTTGAACTCTTGGGTTGAAGCAATCCTTCTGCCTCGGCCTCCCGAAGTGCTACAGGTATAAGCCACCATGCCCAGCTGAATTTGATAATTTTATATACCACATATAAGTGGAATCATGCAGTATTTGTGGTTCTATGCCTGACTTATTGCCTTTAGCATAATGCCCTAAAGGTTCATCCATGTTGTCACATATGGCAGGTTTTCCTTCTTTTTAAAGCTGGTTAATACTCCGTTGTATGTATATACCACATTCTTTTCTTTCTTTTTTCTTTTCTTTTTTTTTTTTTTTGAGACTGAGTCTTGCTCTGTTGCCCAGGCTGGAGTGCAGTGGTGCAATCTCTGCTCACTGCAACCTCCGCCTCCTGGGTTCAAGCAATTCTCTGCCTCAGACTCTGGAGTAGCTGGGATTACAGGTGCCCACCACCACATCTGGTTAATTTTGGTATTTTTGGTAGATACAGTGTTTCACCATCTTGATCAAGCTGGTCTTGAACTCCTGACCTCGTGATCCACCTACCTTGGCCTCCTAAAGTGCTGGGATTACAGGCATGAGCCACGGCGCCTGGCCACCACATTTTCTTTATCCATTCATCTACTGAATGACATTTAGGTTGTTTCCACATCTTGGCTATTGTGAATAATGCTGCAGTGAAAATGGGAGAGGTAATATCTCTTTGAGCTCCCAATTTTAATTCTTTTGGGTAAATATCCAGAAGTGGGATTGTTGGATCATATGGTAATTCTATTTTCTGAGAAACTGCCATACTGTTTTCCATAGTGGCCACACCATTTTATATGGAAATCTTGTAAAATAGAATTTATCAGAAATGCTGTGTTTTCAGAGCATTAGCCTGTAGCAGTACTACAAATCATGATTTTTGTTTATGTATGACTTTGCATGTTTTATGCATTTTAACGTATTGGATCACATTTTAGTGTATCTGACTCACCTTGTTCTGATGAAGACTGGCAGTTTCAGATGAAATGGCATATGCAATTGTCACGAACACGAGAAAATAACCTGAAGAATCAAGTGTTCCAATGACAAAAGGCCAAAACATATTCATCAGTAACTCAATGTATGCATTATTAAAAGCGATTTGATTATACAATTACATAACTCAATACAATGCAGTGTCCCTTTTTCAATACACTGCAATTGTTCTTATAAATGCGTTATTTTCAGATGAATTTTGTATTTTTCAGATTTTTGATAAGCCTAAATTTAAATATGATAGGAAGAAAGCCAAATATGTAAACTGAAAGACTAGCCTGTCAAAACCTGTCTTATTATTATTACAATGGCAATTAAAAACTATTAAAATGAAAGTATCAAAATATATATTTTGGTTAATGATGTTAAAGGAAAGACAGAGTTATCTGTTCTTTTTATAGAAAACATTATAAAATTGGCTGGGTGTGGTGGCTCATGCCTGTAATCCCAGCAATTTGGGAGGCTGAGATGGGTGGATCATCTGAGGTCAGGAGTTCGAGGCCATCCTGGCAAACACGGTAAAATCCCGTATCTACTAAAAATACAAAAATTAGTGGGAGGTGCCTATAATCTCAGCTACTTAGGAGGCTGAGGCAGGAGAATCGCTTGAACCCAGGAGGCAGAGGTTGTGGTAAGTTGAGTTGACACCAATGCACTCCAGCCTGGGTGACAGAGTGAGACTCAGTCTCAAAAAAAAAAAAGTTATAAAATCATCATATGGGCAGGGGAACAAATAGTATACAACCTACAACATGAGAAAGTTATAGGGAGTGTGTCAGGTAGTTAATATTAAATTATTTTTCTAGATTTTTTGATGTTTGTAGTAAGCTTTTATAAATTTGTAATATATTGTGATATCTTCTCAGTTTAAAAAAATATTCACTTTTGTACCTAGTTTTGTATTCTTCTTCTTAACAGAGAACCCCCGAATTGTGTGTTAGGCCATGCAAGCCTACATCTATCCTCCTTATATCCAGTCTTTTAGGAAATACTGTTGGCTCTACCTTCAATATCTGTACAGGCTCTGAGTACTTCTCGTCATCTTCACTCCCACCACTCTGGTCTCATCTACCCTCATTTTCTTCCTGGATTATTGCAATAGCCTCCTAATTTTTCTTCTTGCTTCTTCCCTTGTCCTCTTGTAGTCTAATCTGAACAGAATAGCTAGAGCGATTATTTTAAAGCCAAGTCCTATCTGGTCCCTCCTCCACTCAAAACTATCCAGTGGTTTCCATCGTCACTCAGTAAAATCCAAAGTCTGTTTTTGTGCCCTTCAGAGACCTATGTGACCTGTGCTCCCACAAATCTCTCTGACTTCCTTTCCTACTCCCCTCTCCTAACCTGCTCCATTCTATCCACCCTGGAATGGAGTAAACATACTTCTACCTTGGGACACTGGCATTGGCTATTTCCCCTACCTGGAACGGTTTACTTTCAGATGTCTGCATGACTTGCCCCCTCAGTTCTTTCAGGTCTCTCTGCTAAAATGTCACCTTATCAGTGAGACTTCCTTATGTAAAATTACAGCCTCCCCGCCACTCATTATCTCCCTTCTGACTTATTTTTCTCTGTATCACTTATCACATCTGATATAATACATACTTCCTCGTGTATTTATATATTTTCTTTCTCCCCCATTTCACAAGTTTCACAAGGGAGAGGACTTCGTTCTGTTCAGTAATGTATCCATAGCATCTAGGCATGTGCTTGGCACATAGCAGCCATCCAAGAAATATCTGTTGAATGAATGAAGGACAAATCCTATATGCCCATTTAAGCAGTGGGATTAGAAGGTGATCTTCCTCTTCCTCCTCCTCCTCCTCCCCCTCCTCATCCTCATTCTCCTCCTCCTTCTTCCTCTTCTTCTTCTCCTTTTCTCCTCCTCCTACTTTCTCCTTCTTCTTCCTCCTCCTCCTCTTCTTACTCTTCTTCTTCTTTTTCCTCCTTCTCCTTCTTCTTCTTCCAGAGTTTTGCTCTTGTTGCTGGCTGGACTACAATGGCATGATCTTGGCTCACTGCAACCTCCACTTCCTGGGTTCAAGTGATTCTCCTGCCTCAGCCTCCTGAGTAGCTGAGGCTACAGGAGTGCGCCACCATGCCTGGCTAATTTTGTATTTTTAGTAGAGATGGGTTTCACCATGTTGCCCAGGCTGGTCTCGAGCTCCTGACCTCAAGTGATCTGTCCGCCTCGTCCTCCCAAAGTGCTGGGATTACAGGCGTGAGCCACTGCGCCCAGCCCCTTTTGTTATTTTTGAAAAAAGACATTTTTAAAAAGTGTGGTAAAATATACATAGATCATTTTAACAGTTCTTAAATGTACAGTTTGCTGGCATCAAGTACATTCACATTGTTGTATAGCCATCACCTCCATGCATCCCACAGAATAGTTCTTGTCTTGCAGCATTGAAACTCCGTACCCTGTTTCTTCTTTATACACTAAGTTAATGCCTGAATTTCTTAGAACAAACATTTATTACTATAATGTCAAAAGGCCATTTCCATTTTTGGAACAGACTAATCAGAAATTTGTATTCATTTCATAAGACAGTAATTGAGAAAAGACTGTTTCTATTCCTTGAACATATTAAGTGTGATGCGGTCCAGTTTTTTAAATGATTCATTAATGTGGTCCTCTGGGAGCTTGAATATTCAGTACCAGCTGTTTCCCTCAGTAATATTTGAATTTAATATTTTACCTTGAGAAATTTGATGCCAAAGAAATAGTAAATATTTAACTACATATGGTATTATTTTAATATGTTAACATGTTTTCTTTACTTGGAGTTCGTTTAATTAGCAATACTGTCACAGGACTAAAACATCATAATACAGAGAAGAGAGAGAGGAAAGTGGCACCTACTGAGAGCCTGCTAAGTGTCAGGTGCTTTGCAGATATTAGGAGTGGCCTCCATGTCCTCAGATCTCACTCACCTGGCAATGCACTCGAGATTGACCTTCACCAACTCCATTTTGTGGCAAAGGCTCTTGACAAGATCACCAGTTATTTCCCTGTCACTAAATCCCTATAGACAATTTTCAGCCTTTATTCTCTCAACCTTATAGCAGCAGTTAGCACAGAATATCATTCCCTTCTTATCAAACCCCGTTCCTTCCTTTGGTTCATATTCAGAGC
The DNA here is from genome assembly GCF_049354715.1 of Callithrix jacchus. Lineage (NCBI taxonomy): Eukaryota > Metazoa > Chordata > Mammalia > Primates > Cebidae > Callithrix > Callithrix jacchus. Next base: position 115,235,602 of record NC_133524.1, on the reverse strand, counting down.
TTTTTTATTTCACTTCCTTAATACTTTTATTGTTTTTTCATTTCTCTCCATATCCACTGTCCACACCCAAACTGGTCTGACACTGTATACTCTTGCCTGGACCACTCTTCTAGCCTCCTAACTGGTCTCTTTGCCTCCAGTCTGCCCACCCCCAATCTGTTTCCTATACAACTGCCAATGATCTTTCCAAACCATGATCATACCACTCCCTTGTTTATGACTCCTTGATGGATTTTCGTTGCTCTAAAGTTCAATATCTTTATTCTGGTCTACAGAGTCCTTCATCTTCTTTTTCCTGCCTGTCTTGCCAGACTCAACTTGAGCCACTCTCATTTTGGATCTTTCTACTTGAGAATTCTTTAAATTTCCAAGCCACACACTCTTTCATCTCTGGATCTTTGCACGTGCTCTTCCCTCTGCCTTGACAACTCTTCATTCATTTATTTATTCACTCAACAAATATTTACTGAGTGCCTACCAGGTGCTGGGCACTCTTCTAAGTATTGGGGATATAGCACTGAACAAAATAAAGGTTCCCATGCTGTGGAGCTTGCATTCCAGACAGAGGAGAGAAAAACTAATGAATACAATAAATAAGTAAACCATATGGTATTTTAGAAGGTGATAAGTACTGTGGAAAAAAGAAAAGGTAGAGAGCAAGGTAAACAGGATCTACAGTATAGAAGGTGCGTTGCTGAAATTTTCAACGACAAGGTCAAGGTAAGCCTCCTTGAGTGGGTGATATTTAAGAAAAGATTTGAAGAAGGTGAGAGAATAAACCATGTGGATATCTGAGGGAAGAACATTCTAGGAGAGGAAGTCATCATTGCAAACTTGTGAGGGGGACTCTTGCATGCTGTGTTGGAGGAATGGCAAAGAAGATGGTATGGCTGAAGTGGAAGCAGCAAGGACAAGCACAGTAAGACATGGTACTGAAGAGACAGCTGGAGCCTAGACTGTGAAGGGGCTGGGAGGTCACTTTATAGAGTTTGGCTTTTTTCTCCAAGAGAATTGTGAAGCTATCGAAGGGGTTTGAGCAGAACAGTCATATAATCTAATTAATTTTATTCAAACATCCTTCTATGCAATGTTGAGAATAGACTCAAAGGAAGATGCAGGTAGGGGAAGAGGAAGCAGGAAGACGGTTCAGGAGGATGTTACAGTAATCCAAGTGAGAGATGATGGTGGCTTGGGCCAGAGTAGAGTAGCATTTGAGGTAGTGTGAAGGGGCTGGATTATGGACATATTTTGACACTATAACCTTCTTGACTTGCTGATTAGATATAAAGTGTGAGCACAGCCATATTCTATATGTAGGATCTGAAACTTATCAAGTTTGTGAGGACTTGTTTAAAAAAATATACAAAATGAAGTACAAATGTGAGTATGTATATAAAATGAGAAAAATTATACCAACCAGGTAAACTTTGTCAGGACCAGATAAGTCAGATACTCAAAGACATAATTTGATATGCCGGAATTCATGAAACCTGTGACTTCACACACATACTCATTGCTTGTAGTATTGCTACAGCTTTGTGCCCTATAAACACAGGGATTCAGATCAATTCTATTTAATGATATTCCCATCAAAAAAATGAAAAACAGAGTATGCCATACTTAAAATTGTGTGTGCTGCATTGTCCACTATATTCTTAACAGGAAATAAATCCCTTTTTTTGAGACAGGGTCTTGCTGTGTTGCCCAGACTGGAGTACAGTGGAACAATCACAGCTCACTGCAGCCTCGACCTCCCGGGCTCAAGTGATCCTCCCACTTCAGCCTCTCAATTAGCTGGGACCACAGGCTCAGGCCACCAAGCCTGGTTAATTTTTTTTTTTTTGTAGAGACAGTGTTTTGCTATGTTGCCCAGGCTGGTCTTGAACACCTGAGCTCAAGTGATCTGCCTGCCTTGGCATGAGACATCCCATTTTAATCTAGGCATCAGGAAGAACCAAATCTTCTACATACAAGTCTATGTTTTAGAAGGATTTTCCACAGTCTAGCTTCTGGTTGTGTACATTTCAAACCTTGTTTCACCTCCACTACCTCCATGCTTTCAGTGCCAAGTACCATAGGACAGGTCCATATCACAATATGACTTCTGGTCCTCTATTGTTCTGTCAGTACGCAAGGTGAGTCAGCACATGGGCTGTAAGGAGCGTTCCAGGAAGCCAAACTTTTATTGGGACAGCAGTATGCAGTATGCAAGGAAGTGACTGCATGCCACATAAATGTATCTTGTCAAAGCCCAGCTAAATGTATCCCTAACTCAACTTCACCTAAGCAGGATCCCAAAAATGTTCTTGGTCACTCCAACAGCACCCAATACAAGGGGGAAACATGATGGAAGGAAATTTGGAATGGAAAGAGACAGTGGTCTTAACTGATTGAAGTAAGATTATCTTACTGTCCCAAATTTTACAAAAATATATGATAATGTGCACACATTCCTAGGGACCTTTCCAGGGCTTTGGACTACGAGGGTTCCTGAGGCTAAAACTTCATTAGCTTCAGGTAAAGCTGGCACTGTGACAGAAAGGGACACATTAAGGATGATTCTGAAGGTTTTGGTCTGAGGAATGAATAGGATGAAATTGCCATTCCTGAGATGGTGAACACCTCAGGAGGAGCAGGTAGGCCAAGTGGAGGGGAGGGTGAGGAGGAAGATCACGAGTTCAGCCTGACCATGATAAGTTGAGATGCCTATTAGGCAGCCAAATGGAGATGCCAAGTAACTCTTACCATTCCATGGGTGGCCTAGTTCTACTTGTCTTTCACAGCTCAGCTAAGTGTCATCTCCTCATATTGGACTCACTGGGCACAGTATAACCTTCCATTGTTATACACTCTACAGCATGCTCTCCCTTTGTAAGACTCAGCACCCTTGTGGTGATATTTTTAATGGCTGTTGCTATGGTTTGGATATATGTCCCCACCAAAGCTCATGTTGAAATTTGATCCCCAGTTTGATGGTGTTGGGAGTGCAGACTAATGGGAGAAATTTAGGTCATGGGATTGGGTCCCTCAAGAATAGATTAATGCCTTCCCTGGGGTGGGTGAGTGAGTTCCTGTTTAGTTACCTGAGAACTAGTTGTTAAAAAGAGCCTGACATCTCCCCTTACTTTCTCTTGCTTCCTCTCTTGCCATGGAATATCTGCACACTCTAGCTTTCCTTCACCTTCCACCATGAGTGGAGGCAGCCTGAGGACCTTACCAGAAGTACATGCTATGGCCATGCTTCTTGTACAGTCTGAAGAACCATGAGCCAAATAAACCTCTATTTTAAAAATAAATTACTGGCCAGGTGCAGTGGCTCACACCAGTAATCCCAGCGCTTTGGGAGGCTGAGGGGGGCGGATCACGAGGTCAGGAGATCAAGACCATCCTGGCCAACACAGTGAAACCCCATCTCTACTAAAAATACAAAAAAAAAAATTAGCCAAGTGTGGTGGCACGTGCCTGTAGTCCCAGCTACTCAGGAGGCTGAGGCTGGAGAATCGCTTGAACCTGGGACCTGGGAGGCAGAGGTTGCAGTGAGCCAAGATTGCACCACTGCCCTCCAACCTGGCAACAGAGCAAAATGCCTTCTCAAAAAATAAAAATTAAAAACAAAATAAAATACTCAGCTTCAGGTATTCCTTTATAGCAACACAAAGTGGACTAAGACAATTGTCTCTCCGGCACTGCACTAGGTAAACCTGGGACTGTGCATTACATACTGCTGCTATCTGTAATGTATAACACCATACTCAGCACTGGGTAGATCTTCAAGAAATGTTGAAATGTTTGCTGAATAAATGATACACAGTTAAGTAATTTTTCCAACTCATGGCTAGAAAATGGCAGAGCTAAGATTTGCAGGGGCATATTTTTTAATGTTTAAAAAACAGAGCAGATGACACATACAGAAAAGTGCACTTAACACCAGTGAATTTTCACAAATTGAGCATACTCTTTAAATTAGCACTCAGGCCAAAAAATAGAATATTGGCAGCATCCCAGAAACCCTGTCATGCTTTCTTTCTAAATTACTACCCCTCTTTCTTACCCCAATGTAACGAACATCCTGATTTCTAACATCATAAATTAGTTTTTTCTGGTTTTGAACTTCATATAAGCGGGATATAATAGTACACATGCTTTGGTGTCTGACTTCTTTTGCTCTATGTGAAATTTAAAAATATTGTGAGTAGCATTAGTTGCTCATTTTTATTTATTTTAATTTTATCTTTATTGAGAATGGCACAGCAATTCTCAAACTTTTTGGTCTCAGGACCCCTTTACAGTTATAAAAATTATTGAGGAACCAAATAAATTTTGCTTATATGGGCTATAGCTATTAACATTTACTGTATTAGAAATTAAGGATGAACGATCCAAGATGGCCTATCGCTAACATCCCGGGATTGCAGCTCTCAGGGAAGGCGCGGAGAACTAGAGGACGCCACACTTTCAGACAAAGTCTGGTCGCTCACGAAGCAGAAGATCCCCTAGTGGTGGAAACACACGAGTCGCCAGCGCGACTCTCGTGGTCGGCGCAGCGGTTCCGCCGGCACCTGGACGCGGCAGCGCTCGGCGCAGAGTAAACGGGACCGGTTCCCCTTCTGACCGAGGTTTGGAGCCCCGGGAAGGCAGAGTCGCCTACTACGGAAACAAGAAGGAAGCCCGACAGGAGAATCCTGGGCAGAAAAGCACCATCAGTTTTAACGCCGCTGCTCTGGCCCTGGGAACTAACAACCTGGAGGTCCACTCAAGAGACCTAATCTGAAAGTTGGTAATTTCAAAGACGACAGGAGGATAAATTTACAATGACGGGAAGAAACCAGCATAAAAAAGCTGAGAATACGCAAAGTCAGAACGCCTCTCCCTCTAAAGATGATCACAGTTCCACATCAACAATGGAACAAGGCTTGATGGAGAACGAGCGCCTCCTGATGACAGAATCACTCTTCAAGGAATGGATAATAACAAACTTTGGTGAGTTAAAAGAACACGTTGTAGCCCAACGTAAAGAAACTAGGAACTTTGAAAAAAGGTTTGATGAAATCCTATTGAGAATAGACAACTTAGAGAGGAGTATGAGTGAATTAATGGAACTGAAGAATACAATACAGGAACTCCGAGAAGTATGCACAGGTTTAAACACTCGAATTGTTCAAGCAGAAGAAGGGATATCAGAGATCAAAGTCCAACTTAATGAAATAAAATGTGAAGAAAAGATTAGAGAAAAAAGGATAAAAAGGAATGAGCAAAGTCTCCAAGAAATGTGGGACTATGTGAAAAGACCAAATTTACGTTTGATAGGTGTACCTGAATGCGACGGAGAGAATGAATCCAAGCTGGAAAATACCCTTCAGGATATTATTCAGGAAAATTTTCCTAAACTAGCAAAGCAGGTCAACATTCAACCCCAGGTAATACAGAGAACACCACAAAGATATTCCTCAAGAAGAGCAACCCCAAGGCACATAATCGTTAGATTCACCAGGGTTGAAACCAAGGAGAAGATACTAAGAGCAGCCAGAGAGAAAGGTCAGATTACCCACAAAGGCAAGCCTATCAGACTTACAGCAGATCTCTCAGCAGAAACTCTACAGGCCAGAAGAGAGTGGGGGCCAATATTCAACATCCTCAAAGAACAGAACCTTCAGCCCAGAATTTCATATCCAGCCAAACTAAGCTTCACAACTGAAGGAAAAATAAAATCTTTTATGAACAAGCAAGAACTCGGAGATTTTATTACCACCAGGCCTGCTTTACAAGAGCTTCTGAAAGAGGCATTACACACAGAAAGAAACAAGCAGTATTAGCCTTTCTAAAAATACACCAAAAAGTAAAGAGCACCAACATAAAGAAGAATTTACACCAACGAATTGATAAAACAGCCAGTCAACATCAAATGGCAGTAACCCTAAATTTAAATTGACTAAATTCCCAATCAAAAGACACAGCCAAAACCCAACGGCATGTTACATCCAGACCTGTTTCACATGCAAGGATACACAAAGACTCAAAACAAAGGAATGGAGAAAGATTTACCAACCAAATGGAGAGCAAAAATAAATAATAAATAAATAAAAAGCAGGAGTTGCAATTCTTGTATCAGATAAAATAGATTTTAAAGCAACAAAGATATAGTGGTAAAAGGATCAATGCAACAACAAGAGCTAACGATCCTAACACCCAGATAGGAGACTTAGATTCAATGAGACAGAAAATTAATAAGGATATCAAGGACTCGAACTCAGATCCGGAACAAGTAAACTTAATAAATATTTATAGAGCTCTCCACTTCAAATTCACAAAATATACATTCTTGTCAATACCACATCACACCTACCCATAAGTTTAAATGAAACATTGATTGGCCATTATTAATACCCAATTTTTTTCAAAATAAAGCAATATTTCCATTTACTCTCCCTCTTTCTCTTCCTCTTTCTTCCTCTCCTTTACTTATTTTTTTTTTCTTTCCTTCTCTCAAAAAAAAAAAGAAATCAACTTGTAAACCTCTAGATCCAGGTCGACAATGTCTCTTTCATTGCTTGATTTCCTTTCTTCCCTTCCTTCCCTCCCTCCCTCCCTCCCTCCCCGCTTCCTCCCTTCCTTCCTTCCTTCATCCCTTCCTTCCTCCCTACCGTCCTTATTCCCTTCCTTCCTGCCTTCCTCCCCCGCCCCCCCCAAAAAAAAAAGAAATTAAAACTGAGAAAAATTTAAAAGTATTTATTAATTAAATAACCCATTATATGTTAACATGAATAAACAACATTTTAGTGAAAATAATTATATTTTCCAAAAGAAAAAGATTAGTGAGAAATATGGCATTGAGTATAAACTACAGTCCTGGCAAATATGTCAGAACACTGACACTGTATGCAGCGGCTGGCTTCCAGAGGTCTTAGCCAAATCCCAGAAAAGCACAGGAATGATGGCAGCGGGAAGCACTAGGATGGGGACCATGCACAATTCCACAGTCTCTGGGTTTCATGCTTCAACAAGCAGCAGGTACAAATGAGTGTTCCAAGGAGACATGACCTTGGTACATGGAAGGGACTCAATCAATTTAGTAAATGTGTAAACACATGATGTGATAACGAAAATTGGTTAGTTTGGGTAGGAAATGAAGAGAATGGGAGGGTACAGACCAGGCAAGTAGGGAAGGGAATGGTGGCAGAAAATAGTATCTTGTTTGTTTGGGAGGCAGAAGACCTACTTTTCAGGGTACATGGCAAATCCTTCAGTGTGGTATTCATGGCTTCACCCTGCTTTCTAGACACATCTGGTACTCTGTTCCATGCTCCAGCCATTTCAGATAGACACACACACATACACACACACATCTCTGCCACTATTGTTGCTGTTTCCTTTACCTTAATGGCCTCCCTTTTTTATGTCTCTTTTACTGTCAGTTAAATTCCTGAGGATTCTTCAGGACTCAGTCGAAATGCCTGCTCCTGAGCACCCACCCAGACACTGACCTACTTCTTCACCTTCACATCTTAGCGAATCATTCTCTTCTATGTTCCCAGAGCACTTTGTGCTTACTCCTACTTCAGAATTTGACTCATGTCACTATCATCCAAGTATCTGTCTTCCCCTCTACACCCAAGAACTAGATAAAGCAAGCCATGGGTCTTAGGGACCTGTGAGTACTCAGCCCTGAACATAATTCCAGGCATATAGTAGGTACTCAATACATGTTCACTGAATGATTAAATGACTAGGGTTTGTAGTGTTTGTTCTGCAGCTTCAAATGGACAGCCCAGCTCTTCATGACCAGGTAAGACACTTGCATGATTTTTGTTTTTTTATAACATGTTATCTCCTCTTAAGTGAATGGCAATGGTCCTGTTAAAAGTGAATCAAGAATGAATCAAGAATGGAAGGAAAGAGACAGGAAAAAGATAAAGAAAGTAGGAATACTCTGTTTTCATATTTACAAAAATCTACTTGGGAGTATTTGTTTTTGCTAAGAAAGAGTAGAGGCAGTCCTGGTCATAGCACTGCAGTAGGAGATGGGGTTGCCCCATGAGGCATCTTCCTCACCACAGGACCTCCATCAAATCCCTTGGTCTGCCCTCTGGTTAGGGACAATATCACCTTCTTCCCCTATCACAAGGCTTAGGCTTTTCACATAGCCAAAGACCCTCTGAAGTTATGATTATATTTTTAACAAGGGCCATATAGAGATAATATCCTGCCTTTATTGTTCCTCCTCAATAGGGCATATTACCTATCTTCTGATTCCAAGTCCTCCCTTCTCTGGGAAGCCTTTCCTGAGAAAAGCCCACAAATTATGCCTCCTGACTATTTTGGCTAGGGAGTTGAGTGACACAGTATATGAGAGTGTAAAGATGGAAATATTTCACATGCAGGCTTTCTCCCAACTAGACTTGAGCCCTTGTCCCTAGAGATAGTGGGACCTGCTTTTCTCATATGTCTCATATGAGGCATTCCATATAGGTGGACAATAAATATTTGCTGATTGATCAAGGATGAGTGGGCAGGCTGGTCTGTACCTTTCAGAGACTGTAGGTCATGCATATTTACTTTGTCTGTGGCTGATTAATTAACCTTCTGTTGTCAAGCCATCTCTGAAGGTAGAAAGATAAGAAATAGCCCTGTCTCAACTTCAGATCAGAGGTCAGGAGGTCTTGCTTTCTAGTACTGGCTTCTTCATTAACTGGTACAAACTTGGGCAAGCCAATTTGTTGCTCTGGGCCCCAATTTCCTGGACTGAAAAAGAATGAGAGACTTAGGTTTCACAGCCAAGATAGAGTAACAGAACCCAGGTATATCCTTCTGCAAGAAACAATAAATAAAAACAGACAAAATACATGAAACAATGGGTTTTATAACATTGAACATCAGGCAATGAAGGACAGTAATCCCAGAGAGATGGAAATAAACAAGGGGAGCCCTCCAATAACCTTAGCCTGTTTCCTTGAGAAAATTTCAGAAAATGACACAGGGAAGGGGACTGAAGTAGAGCTTGGTGGACCTCCTTGAATTAATGAGACAGAACTGAGAGTCCAGGGAGACCAAGAAAGGAGAGCTCATAGGACAGAACACCAGGGAGGAAAGAGCTACTCTAGGAAAGACCTAGAGTATTCAGCAGAGTATTGATCAGCACTTATGTGTGAGAAAACTATCTGAGGCTGGCAAATAACCATCTGACATGATTAGAGGGAACTGTGCCTTGTGATCACACAGGGCTGGAAATAGTGCTTCTTCCCTCCAAGCATGCTAGAGAAACTCATAATTCATGGGACATTGAGTACTCAGGAGGTCTTGCCTCAGTAATGGGAAATGACTAGCCAAGACTAAGTGCTGTTGCATACCCACCTAACCAACCATAAAAGCAAACCCAAAAGAATCAAACTGTTTCCAAGTAATTTTACTGACCATACCAAGTGTTGATGAGGATGTGGAGCAACTGGAACTCTCATTCACTGCTGGTGAGAATGCAAAATGGCACAACCCATTTGGAAATCATTTTGGCAGTTTCTAAAAATGTGAAACATACACCTGTCATATGACCCAGCCATTTTACTCTTAGGTATTTACTGAAGAAAAATGAAAGCCTATGTACATTCAAAGACTTGTATATGAATGTTCAAGGCATCTTTATTTATAATAGCCAACAACTAGAAACAACCCAAATATCCATCAGTAGGTGAATGGATAAATTGTGGTGTATCCATGCAGTGAAATACTACATGCAACAATTTGGATAAATCTTAAAATGATTATGCTGAGTAAAAGAAGCTAGACAAAAAGAGCACCTAGTATATGATTCAATTTTTGTAAAATTCTAGAAAATGCAAACTAATCTGTAGGGACAGGAAACACATCAGGGTTTTTCTGCAGATGGTTTGGGGAGGAGAAAGAAGTGTGCAAGTGAGAGATTACAAAGTAGCATGAGCTATCTTTTGGGTTTTTAGATATGCTCATTATCTTTGTTGTGGTGCTGGTTTCACAGGTATCCACGTATATCAAAATTTATCAGATCATACACTTTAAATATGTGCAGTTTATTGTATGTCAATTATTCCTTAATATAGTTGTTTTTAAAAATCCATTAATCTATCTCATACTTTGAATTAATCTTTTACCCATGCTTAATTTTTTAACAACATGCATTAGCCTTTTGGAAAATATTGTTTTACAGAAGTATGCAGGCAGACCTTCGAAATATTAACAGACTTTGCCATATATTATTTTTTAAAATCACATTTGTTACTATTACCACAGACTTCATCAGGACAGTCTTTAAGCATGGGGATGCTGTCAAGCTCATACAGATTTTCAAAAATTCTAATTTTTACTTGAAAGCTCCCATATATTTTATTTATTTATGTATTTTTTAGAGATAGGCTCTCACCACATCACTGAGGCTGGTCTTGAACTCCTGGGCTCAAGCAGTCTTCCCGCCTCAGCCTCCAAAGTGCTGGGATTACAGGCGTGAGCCACTGTGCCTAGAGAAAGTTCCAATATTATCATTGGTAGCAAATATTGCTAGTTAAGTGACAAACTCACTTTGTTCATTTTCCAGGAAATGTCTGCCAAAAGCCTAAATCTGAATTACTGTAGTTTGTCTGTTAGCCATTTTTTCAAGTAAAAATGGTGTTCCATGACAAAATTGTCTAGTTCAGCTGACAACTCTAACAAGTACATTTCCTCGAGACAATCATTGTACATTGCTATGTAACAGATGTGCCTTATGCATGCTTCCTAGTTCATCATGTGGAAAATGTACCCAACAATTGGGATTTGATAGAATTGATATTTACTGCTTCATCAAGGACTTTGTTTACTGTAAGTATGTAGGCAAAGAACGCCATGAATACCAGTACAGTTGATACCACTGCCTTGATATGTGCTGAGGTGCTGGCAGTGTGTGGGTATATATATATATATATATATATATATTTGCTTTTGCACCATCAGTACAAATGTCAATGTAGTCAAGAAGGCAATTTTTTTTAGTGTTATGAAAATGATTTTGACTTGTAAGGGTTTTGGGGGCTCCTCAGAGATTCACAGATCACATTTTTGAGTAAAGGTGCTATGTAGTATTATACTGTCAGAATTTGCTACAATCTATTGATGTTTCTTATGGTCAGACATTTGGAATATTCTATTTTCAGCTATTACAAATAGAAGCAATAAGAATATCTTTGGACACTTCTCTGAGTTATACATGTGCATGTATTTGTGTTGGATATGCTTACAAGTAAATTTGCTGGCTTACAGGGTATATGAATGCTCAAGTTTAGTAAATTATGCCAAATGGTTTTCCAAAGTGGATGCATTATTTCACACTCCCACCAGCAGTGTCTGAGTTTTAGAGGATTTGAATTCAGATCCATCTGATTGTAAAGCTCAAGCTCTATACACTGATAGATTTTGCTTTTTAAAATAAAATTGATGCTTGCTCATGATAAAAATTCACAGTATAGAAGAGTTTAACTTGAAAAGCACCAAAGAAACAAGGACACTACTATAAAAGGCTATGTACAAGGATGTTAGTGATAGCTCAGTTTGCAGTGGTGAAAAAGGAAAACAGTTAATGCCCATCAGTATTTAATAATACATTAATATTATTGAATATTAACCATTAAAAAGGAATAATTAGGGCTGGGTGTGAGCTCACATCTGTAATTCCAGTACTTTGGGAGGCCAAGGTGGGAAGATCTCTTGAGGCCAGGAGTTCAAGACCAGTCTGGGGCAACATAGTAAGACTCTCGTCTCTACAAATAAAAAGTAAAAAAAATGATCTTGGTGTGGTGGCATACACCTTTACTTCCAGCTACTCAGGAGGATGAAATAGGGGGATCACTTGAATCCAGGAGTTCAAGGCTGCTGTAGGCTATGATTGTACTACTGCACTCCAGCCTGTGCAACAGAGCAAGATCTTATTTCTAAAAAGCAAAAACGAAAACAAAAAAAGAGGAGGAATTAAGTCTATACCAGCAGACTTAGAGGAATTCCTTAAAGTTTCATTAAGTAGCAAAGATACAATGCTGACAAGCATGTACAATATAATCCCATTTTGTTATTTGTGTTATAGCCTATGTATGTATGAATAGGTTTGTATACGAATAACTGGACATGACTAAAGGTACTAAAGGTCACATAACAGGTTGTTAATTATGTTTAGGGATGGGGCAAAAAAGTGTGAATAAACATGCTCGTGATAAAAACAGCATGTATGAGATCCCATCTTTGTAAAAGTGTGTGTGTGTGTGTGTGTGTGTGCACGTGCATAGGGAAAGGTAGGGAAGAATGGTCACTGTCTTAATCTGTTTCCTGTTGCTATAACTGAGTACCTGAGACTGGGTAATTTACAAAGAAAAGAAATTTATTTCTTAGAGTTGTGGAGGCTGGTTGTCCAAGGTTGAGGGACCACATCTGGTAAGGGACTTCTTACTGCATCATAATATAACAGAGGGCATCACATGGTGAGCGGGCAAGAGCTTGTCAAACTGGTTTTTATAACAGACCAAGTCCCATGATTACCCATGAATCCACGAATCCATGAATGGATTCAATTTAGTTCTAGGAAGTCAGTGTGAAACAGGCTTAAGTTCCCTACCTCTACACCTTATTCTTCTGCCTCAATCATCTCATCTGTGGTGTGTGTGTGTGTGTGTGTGTGTGTGTGTGAGGGCACAGCCAGCCCTCATGACCCAATCATCTTTTAAAAGCCTTATCTCTTAATATTGTTACATTGTGGATTAGGTTTTAACATGAGTTTCAGAGGAGTCAAATATTTAAACCAGAGCAGTCTACCAAAACATAATTTGTGGTTGTCTCTGGGTAGGATTTGTGATTTTTTGTTTTCTTCCTGAAACTTGTCTTAATCGCCAGAATTTGTAAAGAATAAATATATGTAACTGGGACAAAGATTTTTAAAAGGTGCTGGGTATACTGACTAGTTATCTGGAAAAATATAAAATGAGATCCAAGCTTCACACCATACACAGGAATCAACTCTAAATGGATCTAGGATCCAAGTGTAATACATGAAACTATACGGACATTAAAAGAGGCTGGGCGTAGTGGTTGACTCCTGTAATCCCAACACTTTGGGAGGCCGAGATGGGTGGATTGCTTGAGCCAGAAGTTCGAGACCAATCTGATCAACATGGCAAAACCCTGTCTCTCCTAAAAGTACACATACACACACACACACACACACACACACAATAGGCGGGAGTGGTGGTGCGCACCTGTGGTCCCTGCTACTTGGGAGGCTGAGTTGGGAAGATCACCTGAGCCTGGGGGCTGGAGGTTGCAGTGAATTGAGATCATGCCACTGCACTCCAGAGTGGGTGACAGAGTGAGACCCTGTTTCAAAAAAGAAGAAGAAGAAGAAGAAGTAGAAGAAAATATCAACAAATTCCCCTTCACCCTTGGTGTAGGGAAAGGCTCTTTACTCATGACTTGAAAGCTAGAGGCAATAAAAAAAATGGATACATTTGACTACATTCAAAAATTCCATGGCAAAAAGCCTCATCATAATTAACACCAAAAAACAACTGAAAAACTAGAAGCAAGTATGTGCAATATGTATCACAGATAAAGGGGCTAGAATTGTGACTACACAAATAATGCTTACAAATTGATGGGCATAGTTCCCCAAAACTCAATAGAAAAATGGAGGAATACATGAACAGAAAATTATCTATCATCTGTAAATAGCCCCTTAACCTTGTAACCTCACATATAATTAGGCAAATGCAAATTCAACCAACACCAGGATATCATTTCACCCCATCAGATAAGCAGAAATTAAAACATATGGCAATACATTCTGTTGGCAAGTCCATAATTACATAAATAAAAATTGAACTCATACATAGGGAGAAGGGAAAGCACTTCCTCACAGTAGAATGCCAATTAATAATGTATAAGGAATGACGGAACTAGAAAATCACTATTTGACAAATATCACAGTAATAATTGTGTTAGGCAAGAGATCATCAAAGGATTAGTGGGCAAAGTATGATGAGAAACAGGGTATTCCTATAGTCTCAAACAATCTCCCCACAAACTATAAACAAATTCAGAAAAGAAAAGGAGTAAATTTACAGTGGAGCAACCCAACAGACACCCCTTAACCAAGTGGTCAAAGTTAACATAAGCAGTAATTAGATATTTACATTGTGTGCCTCCTAATAGGATGCAGCAAAAAGGGTTTTGCATTAACTCTGTGGTTTTCTTTTTCCAAATACATAACCTGTACTTAGTCATAAGAAAACATGAGACAAACCTAAATTGAGAGACATTCTGCAGAAGAACTAGCTGTTACTTTTCAAAAGTGTGGAGGTCATGAGAAACAAAGACAGATTGAGGAGCTATACCAGACTGCAGGAGACTGAGGAAATATAACAACTAAATATAATGTGGGATCCTGGATTGGATCTTGGACCAGAAAAACAGCAGTAGTGGGCCAATTGACAACTTCTGCATAAGGTCTCTAGATTAGTCAATAGTATCATATCGATGTTAATTTCCTGACTTTGATAATTGCATGTGGTTATATTAGATGTTAACATTTGGGAAGCTGGTGGGGGGCAGATATTTGAATTCTTTGTACTGTTTTTGCAGCTTTTTCATAAGTCTGAAATCATTTCCAAATCAAAAGTTAAAATATGAGAAAAGAATAAACATTCATTGCTTATATGATCAGAAAAAACAAAAAAATTATTTTATTGTGAACATAATTCAAAATGGAAATAACCCCCAAAATTCAAGTGAAATCTGCTTACCCATCCTCATCCCCAGCTCCATTCCACAGGGGTAACCACTTACATTTTCTTGTTTATCCACCCAGAAGTTTTTGCTGTTTATATAAGCATATGGTGTGTGTGTGTGTGTGTGTGTGTGTCTGTGTGTGTGTATCCCTTTTACACACACACACACACACACACACACCCCCCACAGATGAGATGATTGAGGCAGAAGGATAGGGTGTTGAGGTAGGGAACTTAAGCCTGTTTCACACTGACTTCCTAGAACTAAATTGAAAGGAAAACCCTAACTTTCCATGCCTAAGTAGCAGAAGGACCAGAGTCTACTCCCTTTGCAAATCCCCACATTTTTCTGCACCACAGATGGGAAATTCAAAGTATCTCTGACTGATTGCTTTTTGCATAGTAGGGTAACTTTGTAACTTCACTTCAGCCTCTGATTGGAATCATACTGATTGCAGGCTGCCACTTCATTTACATGAGGTGAGCATCAAGTGGCCAATGGGAAACCTCTAGGGGGTATCTGGACCAGAGAAGATTCTGTATCGGGGCCCTTGAGCTCTACTCAGCCTGCTCTGGAGTGACTTTCGTTTTCAGTAAATCTTGGCTTTTGTTGCTTCATTCTTTCCTTGCTTTGTTTTTTCGTGTTTTGTCCAGTTCTTTGTTGAAAATGCCAAGAACCTGGACACCCTCCACTGGTAACAAGATGATATTTATTCATACTATTCTGCTTCTGTTTTCTTCATGAAATAGTATATTTTGGCAACTTATCAGTGCACTCCACATAGATGCACCTCTTTCGTTCCTTTTTTTGGTTTAATCTTTATCAGTTGGCCAGTCCCTATCAGTTGTCATTTCAATTGGCTCCTGTGTTTCTCTATTACAAGACATGCTGCAGTGAACACCCTTGTTGATGCATGTTTGTACAAATGTGCAAGGGTATTTCAAGAAGGAAATTCTTCTTCACTTGGGGTTGAAATCACCTTCTTGCTTTGTACTCTGGCTGGGCGGGAAACAAATCTGCACTAGACCATGGTGGAGTTGGGTGCCCTATGGGAAAATAAGCTTAACGTGGAAAGCAGTGGAGCCCCGAACCCCTGATCCATACTGGAGTACACATTCTAGTGGCCACAATACTTATCTTTCCTCTGAAGAGGAAGATAAATTCTTACTGCCCAGCTCTGCATTTTCAATATGTCATTTATCAGTCACTCCACACTTCTGTCAGCTGAACTTTAATTTTATTTAACAAACACTTCTAATATGGTTAACGTGTGCTGATCACTGAAATATTTTGAAAATGTTAACTAATTTCATCTTCAGAGCAATCTTATGTGCTAGGTACTATCATTATGCTCATTTTTCAGATGAGGAAACTGAGTCACCAGGATGTTAAGTAACACACCCAAAGATACACAGTAGGTCCAATGTCACCCTGCTATTCCTCCTTTACCAGTCATTTTCTTCTAGTATACACACCACAAAGTAGAGGGTTAGGCCCACATCCCTCCCTGAGCCATTCATCTGGCAGCTACTTTTCTCTGCTGTTCCATGGACCAACACCCAATTTTCTGTTGATCTCCTCCAGAAATCCAGCACTAAGTCCCCTCTGAAGAAGGATAAACAAACACTGGTGAGTGAATGAGGGGACACCACACGTTCCTATACTGTCCTCTCATTTGCACTTCCCAACATCACCACCAGGGTTGTACAGATTTTGCAGAAGGCCTGGGAATAACTGAAAGGAATTTAAAGTATGGGGACTTATAAAAAATAATCTACTGCCAATGTCCATGTCCGTAGACCAAGAGAAAATCATTAGAGAGGCCCATCACAGAGAGAACCCTCATGCCCCTCTTCCTTGAATTCAGCTTCACCTTCTTCCTCTTTTTTAACCCTCCAAATGAAGCTCCACCCATCCCCTACTTGCAGGGCTTGGTTTTACCCCAGGTCTCACCTCTGTCTCCCCTAGCAGGCCATTGGCCCACATTTTAGTTATTCAACCTGGCATATGGCTCTGAGCCTTCCAGCAGGACAGCTTAGGGTAGGCTCTGGCATTCCAAGTGTCATCCCTTTCCAGAGGTCCCCATCAGTAGGAGTCACAGAGAGATAAATGCTTTTTTTGTTTTTCCTGATATCCAGTGGGTGACAGTTGGATGAAACGCAGATATGCATGTCTCTCTCTTCAGGCTAAACAACAGATTCTCAGAGAGAATGCTATCTAAATCCACATGGAAGAAAAGAAACCTTCTCTCAACTTTCCCAGCTCACAGGGGTGATGTTGCCTCATATGATTACACAGAGCAGTACCCCTTTCCCTTTATTTCCCTTCTTATTTTCAAGGAATGAGAAATAGACTCAGAATGGAATAATAATCACTAAGATTTAGTGAGCACTTACTATAGGTGAGATTGTGGATGGTCTCATTTGAGCCTCATAAGAGCCCTGTAATGTTACAGTGAATATAACTATCATCTTAAAGATGAGGAAACTGAGGCACAGTATATCATAAAGATCACATAGCTGGTAAGTTGGAGAGCAGGGTTTTAAACTTGGCAGCCAAGTGTCCAGAGCCTCTGTACTTTCTGTAATACCATATGGCTTCTTATAGTTCAAATTATAAGTGGTAGAGCTGAGAGATCGTTTGATTCAGGAGGCTGACCTCCCAGTATTTTAAGGCTCCCGCAAGGGCAGCTACTTACATACACAAAGAACTGGCTTTGGAATGACTGCATGGTATTGCTTTAAATTGTCAGATGAGGCCCTTCCCTCTCACTGTTCTGTCAATAGAAAAAAAGGCAATGTAAATGTTTATGCTCCTCTAGTACAAGCAAACCCCTAGGGATCCTTTTATGATGGACACACTTTTGAAATCACCTAGATTTAGAGTAGATAAAAGACTGCTGGGGTTTCTGTTGTTCTGCTAGGTTTGGTTTTAGCATTTCTTCCTGTGGTTCTAAGCAGAGATCTGGAATTTGTTTGGGGTCAAACCTGCCCTTTCTCTGGGAGAGACCACTTCATTGAGGCCTCTTAGTAAGTTACCTATCTGCCAGTGTTCCTCTATGGTGGTGGGAAAGGGGAAGGCAGATGCTGTAGATTGGGGTTTTATGTATTCTATTTGAAAATGGTAAAGGTGGTCTTCGCTGGGTTTTGCTTTGGCTGGCTCAATCTGGGAATGAGGTACAAAGAACACAGTGTTTGGCCAAGGCAGAGGGATGTGAAGGCCACTCTCAATAGAGGTTGGCCATCTATTTGGGGGTGATTTGATCAGCCTAAGAAAGAGCAGGATGGGATATGTCCCTCCTGCCTTTCACTTCCTCCCTGCTAAATGGGGTGAGCTAAGATCAGTACTGGAGGTAGTGGCTTGCTCCAAAATTTCCCGTATTGTGTCTTTTGGGTTTCTTATTGTGTAACATTGGACCCTGTGGGTATAAGGTACACAGTGAGGTGCTGGGTGGAGTTGAGGCCAGCTGAGTCTAGTAAGGATGATAAAAGATGAGGTGTGTATACATGAAAAGGGGGAAGCTGGAGACAAAGGTGACAGGGTTCATAATCTCCAGAAATGTAACTGGGCCCTGGGAACGGTTCCTGAGTATGTAATAGCAGCAAGTGGAGCAGGCACTTTAGTAGGAGTGCTAGATAAAATATTTGGAAAATGCAGATGTCCCTTTGGCCCTCCAAAGGGGGAAAGGGAACGCTTTGGGGGAATCTAAAACGCTTCCAGTTAGTGACAAAACTCTTATTGTTGAATCCCCATAGGCCTGCTGGGTACAATTGCATCTGGTTGAGAGGGTCAGTAAGGATTGAAATCCAGCCTTCACTGTACTCATGTGTTCATGCAACCTGGTACAGAGGTGTCCATCTGGAGAGCCTTTTTCAAATTTGCATGCAGGCACATCATGGCCTATGGGCAGCCATGACCCTCACATCCAGCACAGTGTCTGGTGCATAATAGGCAATTTGACATCTGTTGACTGAAAGCAAAAGGTTGTGATGCAGCTGGTTGGTATGAGAAAGAATGCTGCAATAACTGTGAAAAGGGGTGCTCTAATAGATGGGTGCAGAGTACGGTAAGCAAATTTAACATTTGGGAGGTGTGTGACTCAGTTATCTTATTAGTTGAAGGTGAATGACAACCAGAAGTCTCCTCTAAAATCTGTGTTCTATCTGGCTGCTGTTCAGTTTGATTTTTGTGGGCAATGGACAAGTGGATTTAGACATGGTGGATCAGAAGTGCGCTCTATAGAAACTTTGCACAAATTGGGCTCCCCAGTCAGATGTTGCAGGGTAGGCTGTCTTAGAGGTGGAACAATTTTGTCTCTGAAGAATAAGGTAGAGATAACTGGGGCAGAAAGTGGTCCAGCTGAAGAAAGAAAGTGGGTTGCTCTCATGAAGGTGTTGACTTCAATGATTATTATGCTATGACCATAATAATCATAGCATAATATTGGCAGAGAGTCGGTGAGGAATGTAAGGAACGCCTCCTAGTAACACTTGGTGATTGAGGGAGGGTAGGGTAGCTCTACTGAGCTCTTTTAGCCTTTTTTCCCCACTGTGGCCAAAAACATGCCTCTGTGTAGTATAGGATATTGAGTAAGTGAAGGTGCTTCATGCTGTGTGTTTCAAAAGAGCATTGGTAATGAGCTACAATATCATCGTAGCACAGACTTAGGACCTACATATAGGGCTTTGCTGTCAGGGACGAACAGGCAGTTCTGCCTATGTAGTAGGTCTCCCTTCACTGTGCTTCTCTGGAGACGCCCACCTTGAGATGAGCCTGGATCTCTTCCTGGTGCTGCTGGACACAGGTTAGGGAATCATTAGGGAAAACAGGTGCTACTTGAATGTCTTCCAGCAAGTCACTTTGCAGCATGCCTTCCTTATTCTGGGAACAATAAATTGGAAGGGCTCTCTTGGTAAATCTGAAGTAGGTAGGTAATTGTTGCTCTGGGCTGAGGGTACAACAATATTTTTTGTGGATTGAGAAAGGCTGTCTTTCCCCAAATTCCTTGGTTTGTTAAGCTGGTTTTAATAGGGGCCACAGAGCCTCCTTGGAAGAAAGGGATTATGATCCTATACCTTTCTCATATAAAAAAGTATCTTAGCTCAAATTTTACTTAGAGAGGCCTTCCCTGATCACTCAAGTTATTATCTATTTTATTTATAATTTTCATTGCACTTAATATTCATACCTATGTTTTTGGGGAAAATATTTACTTGTTTATTGTATACCTTTGCCCACTAGAATATGAGTTCCTTGAGGGCAGGAACCTTCTCTGCCTCATCTAACCCTGTATCCCTGTGGTTTGAATCATGCCTGGTACAATAGTAATGTTCTGTAAGTATTTGCTGAAGAAATGAATGACTGACTGGAATAGCCATATGGGAGGTTACAAAATTAAAAGTATGAAGATTCTTCCTGCTCTTATCCTCAGTCTTACTAATCAGAGTATAATTTGATACCTTTGAGCCTTTTTTGACCATTTCTGGAATTTTTTTTTCGTCTGTTGGTTTTTTTTCTTTTTTTAGATGGAGTCTTGCTCTGTCGCCAGGCTGGAGTGCAGTGGTGCAATCTTGGCTCACTGCAGCTTCCACTTCCCAGGTTCAAGCAATTATCCTCCCTCAGCCTCCTGAGTAGCTGGGACTACAGGTGTGCACCACCATGCCCGGCTAATTTTTGTATGTTTAGTAGAGACGGTGTTTCCCCACATTGGCCAGAACGGTCTTAATCTCCTGACCTCGTGATCCACCTGCCTTGGGCTCCCAAAGTGCTGGAATTACAGGCATGAACCACCACGCCCTGCCTATATCTATAATTCTTAATAAGATGCTTTTACTTTGAAATCTTGATTTCCTTTAAGCAGTATTGACTTTCCTCTTTCCTTTTCTCTTTTTTGTTAGCTCCTCAATTGTTTACCTTTAACACTTTGCATAATGTACTTAAACTTCCATTTATACTTACTTCTTGAGGCTTACTCTGTCAACTGAAGAAATTACTCCCAACTCTGGGTCATTTGAGTACTTTTCATTGTTAAAGTTTAAAGCATTTTCATATTTACATTCCATTCTATATTTGTCTTTCATGCTTTGTCTATAGGTTGATTCTGAAAGGCAATAAACATCATTTACAAAATTATAATTGTGTAAATGTTATTAGCTGCAGAAAACAGAATGTATGATTTGATCACTGGAGATGTAATCCTATATCCCTATACCTAGGCCACTTGAAGAGAAATAGTACAAATTTCCAGTTCAAATGGTTTCTCTTTCCTTACACTCCACTTGCTTAGTAATGTCACATTTTAGATTGTTTTATATATGGATCAGGACTTTATGAGGAAGTTCTCCTTTCTTAGAATTTCTAATTATTTTTTGGCAGAAGATATGGGTGCCATTGTCACCATATTACTGATACCTTCCACTTGTTTGCACTGACTACTTGTTAAATGCTCTGACATACGCCCACTCTTTCTATGCCTCCCTCCTTCACAGCCACCATTTTAGGATTTTTTTTTTCATTGCATTCCTGGGTTATCATCTGTTTCTTAGATCCCAGGTCTTTCTCTTTCTTGGATCTCTTTTTTTTTTGATTGTTAGAGTACATCTTCAAGTAATTTTTTTCAGAAAAGAGGGCTGGGGGTGTAAAATTTCTGAGTTCTGTTATGTCTGAACATGTCTTTTTATGTTTATTCTTATATTTGACTAATACAGAATTCTAGGTTCAAAGTCATTTTCCCTCAACATTCGCAGGGCTTTAAGTATCTTCCCTTTATTCTTGATATTTTAGAATTTCACAAGGCTGTGTTTAGGTGTGAGGCTTTTTCTTTCATCTTAATTCCCACTCAGTGATCTTTCAAACTGAAATCTTTCTTCAGTTATGAGACATTTTTTTTCTCTTTTTAAAATTACCTCTTTCCCTCTCTTGTTTTTGCTTTCTTTCTAGAATTCCATATAAATGGATGCTGGCCACCTAGACGGATATTCTATATGTTTTTAAGCTTTTCTTCCAAATGTTACTGTTGTTGAGGCTGGATCCAGACACACTACCATGGAAGGCATGCTTTGGAAAGGAAGACTCAAGGTGTGATTTTAAACACTGGAAGCCCAAGCCTGGGTTATGTGAACCTCAAATATCTGAGACAGGTCTCAGTTAATTTAGAAAGTTTCTTTTGCCAAGGTTGAAGACATGCACCCATGACAGAGCCCCAGGAGGTCCTGATGACATGTGCACAAGGTGGTCACAGCACAGTTTAGTTTTATATATTTTAGGAAGACATGAGGCGTCAATCAACATATGTAAGATGAACATTGGTTTGGTCCAGAAATGGGGAACAACTTGAAGCAAAGGTGGGACAACTTGAAGTGGGGAGGGGGCTTTCAGGTCATAGGTAGATAAGAGACAAATGGTTGTATTCTTTTAAGTTTCTTATTAGCCTCTCCAAAGGAGACAATCAGATATGCATTTATCTCAGTGAGCAGAGGGGTGACTTTGAATAGAATGGGAGGCAGGTTTGACCTAAGCAGTTCCCAGCTTGACTTTTCCCTTTAGCTTAGTGATTTTGGGGCCCCAATATTTATTTTCCTTTCACATTTCCCTCCTTTCCTTTTTAAAAATCTTTTGGAGAAAGCATTTCAGAAGAAAATGAGTCTCTGGTCTCAGGTTTCATCTGATCTCTCATGGCTAGGTTAGTTTATTTCTAGATGGTTAGGTCCCGAATTATTAGGAAAGTTCATTTTTAGCAAGTTATGAGGTTTCATGTCCTATGAAGAGAAAATAGGGAGAGGAAGGGAGAGAAACAACAATAGGCCGGGCACTGACTGAGGCCTGAAATCCCAGGCAGATCACCTGAGATCAGGAGTTTAAGACCAGCCCGATCAATATGGTGAGACCCTGTCTCTATTAAAAACACAAAATATTAGCGTGGTGGTGAGTGCCTGTAGTCCCAGCTACTCAGGAGACCGAGGCAGGAGAATTGCTTGAACCCAGGAGCAGAGGCTGCAGTAAGCTGAGATCGTGCCATTGCACTCTAGCCTGGGTGGCAGAGTGAAACTCCCTCTCAAAAAATAAAATAAAAAATAAATAAATAAAAACAACAACAACAAACAAAAGAGCAATCCTGGGGTATAGGCCATATTACTCTGAAGTTTATACATCAGTAGGCAGATATGAAAGTGGTTTATATATGTAAATAGCTTGCTGTTATTTTCTTCTAAAGTTTAAGTTGTCTAGTTTCAGTTCACAGGGCTTTATGAAGCACAGTTTCGTTTTCAGTGACTCCAAATTAGGAAAAATGGGGGGAAAATAGGAAAAAAATGGAAAACATTTTGAAGACTTGTAACCAAGAAAAATTAGAATTTGGTCCAAACTGTAGAAAATAATAAAAACTTAAAAACATTAGGTAAGACTAGAATCTAACAACAGGTACACTGTAGTTTTTGAAACATAATTTTTCTCTCTCCAGTTTGCCATCTTAACTAAAGGCAAATCATGGTAGGACTGATTTGCTTTATTATACTTGGCCTGATTATTTGTATACAGTGCAGCAAGAATTATTAGTTTTTTAAATAGGTTTTTAAATTGGCTTTGATGGAACTTTGTTCCATAGAAAGAATCTTATATATGACTTTTTTAAAGCCAAGCCCAACCATGGATTTGTACCATCAAATACCTATGAGTTGGGGCCAGGTACAGTGGTTCATGTCTGTAATCCCAGCAATTTGGAAGACCAAGGCAGGTGAATCATTTGAGGTCAGGAGTTTGAGACCCGCCTGGTCAACATGGTGAAATTCTGTCTCTATAAAAAATACAAAAAAGTTAGTAGGGTGTGGTGGCACATGCCTGCAATCCCAGCTACTTGGGAGGCTGAGACACGTGAATCGCCTAGACTTGGGAAGCAGAGGTTGCAGTGAGCCGAGATCATACTACTACACTCCAGCCCGGGCAACAGAATAAGACAGTCTCAAAAAAAAAAAAAAATAACACTATGAATTTGGCGAATTCCTCCCCTCTTGAGGGTTCAGGATAAACTTGGGGCTCCTGGGCCTGTCAGAAACTGACATTGTTTACTTACCACAGGTTAGGAACCCTGTATAGGGACTGTGTAGACACGTTATAAGGCCAGTTTTCCAATGGGGCTTTTATTGGCTCCATAAGTCAAGTTTGATTCCTTAAAGGAAAGCACACCATTCCAGTCAAAGCTTTAATAAAATAACCAGTTTCTCCAATTGTGTCCTGTTATAAATGAAAACAGATTCTTATTGCACTTATGCAAATAACTGTATTGTCATAAGTTAAGACCACTCACAGTTTCCAAATTCTGGAGAAATTAGGTAGACAGAAATATATTCTAAATTTTATTCATAAGAGTATACTAAATTGTTTAAGCTGTCATTAACTCAAAAGAAAAGTTTCCTTGACTCTGAAAAAACAAAACAAAGGATCAGTAATGTTTTAAGCAAAATGTCAAAAAGATTACTTCATTCTTCTATTAGTTCATTCCACGTAGTTAATTCCTGTTCTGCTTGATATTCATGAACATTTCAGTTCTCCATGAGTCCTGAAAGTTTTTCTTTTATTCTGATATCACAATCTTCAAAGTTTTCAGAAACTTGTATTCAAGAACACCTGTTAGGGTTTTATAGCTGATTATAAAAACCCCTTCTAAAGAGGATGAAAACAAGACAAAAATTGTCCATGGAGGACAAAAAGTTTTAGGGCAGCCATAGTCAAAGACACAGTGGACATGAAAATTTGTTGCCTCTGTGATACACAATAATTTAAAGTAACAATTATAATTATTACTGATAAGGTACCGTAAGTCATATCAGAATTATAGGAGTTTCCCATAATTTTGGAACACATACCAATAACATATTTATGTAAATGTAGCCCAAAGAAAACCAACCACCATTTCATACTTGACAATGTTTCCTGCATGATTTTTATACCAAATAGGCCAAATTACACATTTTTGGATTTAGGAAACCTAATATCTTAAAGGATTAATTAGATTAGAAAAATACATAATTTATCATTTGACTTTGGAAGTGGTCAAATATCAAAGGTTTAAAACACTTGATATCACAGGTCATTGTGAAATAAGTCATTCATTTGACCAAACTGATAACTCAAGGATTTCAAAAAAAGACAAAAACCTTCATTCTTTGAGAGAGGAGACTTTATTTTAAGCCCTAATAAAAACTTTTAAGCCCTAATAAAAAATTTTTTAAGCCCTAATAAAATCTTTTTTGAGATACAGTCTTGCTTTGTTGCCCAGGCTGGACTGCAGTGATGCAATCTTGGCTCACTGCAACTTCTGCCTCCCAGGTTCAAGGTATTCTTCTACCTCAACCTCCCAAGTAGCTGGGACTACAGGCACATGCCACCACATCTGGCTAATTTTTGTATTTTTAGTATTTTAAATATCTATTATTTAATTTAATATAACTTTAGAGCCTAAATTATTATGAGTTTGTCTACAAGTATTCACCTCATTTACCTAATTATTTTATTTTAGTTGTTTACCTAGATTATTTATGAAAACTGCAATAAGGGCTGGTGGCTCACGCCTGTAATCTCAGCATTTTGGGAGGTCCAGGTGGGTGGATCACGAGGTCAGGAGTTCAAGACCAGCCTGGCCAAGATGGTGAAATCTTGTCTCTACTAAAAATACAAAAATTAGCCCGGTGTGGTGGCAGGCGCCTGTAATCCTAGCTACTCGGGAGGCTGAAGCAGAGAATTGCTTGAACCTGGAAGGTGGAGGTTGCAGTGAGCCAAGATCGTGCCATTGCACTCCAGCCTGGGCAACAGAGTGAGACTCCATATCTCTCTCTCTCTCTCTCTCTCTCTCTCTCTCTCTCTCTCTCTCTCTCTCTCTCACACACACACACACACACACACACACACACAGAGAGAGAGAGAGAGAGAGAGAACGAGAGAGAGAGAACTGCAATAGTCATCATCTAAAGTTATGGAACTGCCATTGCAAAATTTTAACTGAGACAATGAAAAAGATCTGACCTAACTGACTCCATCTTGCTTCTAACCTCCAAGCTTCCCTTGTTCATTCCTGGGCATAGGCCAAACTAACTTTGGGAGGAACTTAGTTTACAGTTTGGCTTTGAAACAGTTTGTTTCTTCCCAAAACAAACCTTACTGCCTGTGTACGGGACTGTGTAAAGCCGAAGATGAGAAGTTATGGTAATCTTACTAAATTCAGGATGTTGCTGCTCTCATTAAGATAATATCAATGTCTTATTTATTATTAAAGATTACACAACCAAGATCATTCTGTTTTGGACTAGGTTTACGGTTTTGTTACTCCTAGGCCAAATTTTGATACCTTGTAGTATTTGGCAGGGATAAGTATAAAACCGCTTGATTAATAAATGCAAACAAAAATGTATGCTGGCAATTCTTAAGACATTTTTAATATTACTTTACCAATAATTTAAAAGCTAGCTTATTTATTGAAGATTTTACTTAAGTTACGTAAACTTGAAAAAACATTTGACTAGTCTTTTGTTTTTTCCTGATAAAGTATTTGATTCAAGTGCTTTTATTAAGCCAATTAATTAGAGCTCTTTCATATATTTTCAGTAGTGAAAATTAGGTACATAAATACATAGATATATTAGGCATGCTGATAGAAGTACATCTTAT
This sequence comes from Callithrix jacchus, assembly GCF_049354715.1. Taxonomy (NCBI): domain Eukaryota; kingdom Metazoa; phylum Chordata; class Mammalia; order Primates; family Cebidae; genus Callithrix; species Callithrix jacchus. Next base: position 115,209,178 of record NC_133524.1, on the reverse strand, counting down.
AGCTTCATAAAAACCTTTTATTTTTCCCTGTCTTAGACTTTCAAAATCTTGATAACCTGTTTCACTACCCTAAGCAGTTGCCAGCTAAATAGCCTTACATTTGCATATTAAAGGAAACTCAGGTGAAAATCAAATAGCAAAATATACATCATAAGGTATGGAGAGAAAAATTCTGGTGTGCTAGAGGGAAATTAAAAATGGATTTAATTGACAATTAAACATAAATTTATAGAAATTATAAAGGCCTTTCAAAGACACACACACACACACACACACACACACACACACACACACACACCCCATAGCTTTTATTTCAGAACTTTGGCCATGAGATAAATACAAATTCGCTGGCTTGCAAAAAAAACAAAAAACAAACAAAAAAAAACGGTGTTGGATCCAAACAGTGGTTTTTATCTTAATAGAAAAATAACAACAGAGTTAAAGCAGGCAGAAAAGAAAACTGAGAAAAAGAGGACTTAAGAACTCTACAGTTTGCAGGTCAAGCTTAGGGCTCTTTTTCCTTAATGTAAATGTGCAAAAACACCATATTACTTCCATTTTACATAAACTCTGGCAAGCAGAGGTGCCATTAAACCTACAGAGTGCTCACAAGGATGTCATTCTCCTTGTTTTCTCCTCATCCTTCTGTTGTTTCCCACTATTTTTTCTTAAAAGGAGGAACTGAGCTGTGGCCTAGGGGCTTTGTGTGGAGGATCAATGTTTGCTGCTTGTGGGCAGAACTCCACAGTGTGTCACCACTGATTTGTTTCCACCTTCTTACATGGCTCAGTTTCTCTCTCCAGAGGTCTATGACCTCTGAGAGGGCTCAAAACACTAGGTGATAAGCCCTTATATAAACATTTCCTGGATGAACCTTTTTTAAAAAAATTAATTTTTTGGGGGGATTTCCCTACAGGGCCACTGCACATTGTGAGGGGTCAATCCCTCAGACACTTCCACATGGCCCCCAGCTACCCGGAGGTGCCTTTTGGCTGAAAGGGGCAAAATGCCCTTTCTCTTCAGAGCTGAGAAAACTTAGTCCCTCACTTATCTATGAAAACAACAGTTCAGTTCCTTACACAAATGTATACAGACAAGCTGAATCTAGATTAATTTTGGGAGAAAAAGCAATAGAGAAGACCCTTTGGGGTACATCTCTGAGCTAGAATTAGGATCCTCAAATAACAACTTCCTAGTAGGAAAAAAAAAACAGCCAAGACCACTTCCTGTAAACTGTGCTCAGCCACCCCTAATTTTGTAGCTCTCATCTATCATTACACATGCCAAGGTCAAGTTCCCTTACAGTACGAGGTCATTTCTGGTACTCCCATAGCCAAGTGTCAGGTAATGCAATACAGGAAAACAGAGCTTTAGACCTAAGAAGAATCTGTCCATGGCTCTTGAAACTCCACAAGGAAAACAGAACACCCCCAAAGGGGTGACTGGTGTCTTTGTTCAGAATTCTTGAAAGGGGCTCAAGTCATTGGAAGCCTTCTCTAGATTTTTTGGTACTGCAGATGGCATGGGGGAAGGAGTTATAGAGTGGAAGAAAAGTAAACGAAAGAACATTTGTTTTTAAGACAGGAAGCAAACACAAAATCCAAGTGCATGGCTTCTTGTTTTTTCCTCTTTTGCAACTGCAAGGAATTTTATCCAAATTAGAGAGGCTTTGTTACCCACAATTTGGAATTCTCACTCAGATTTGACCAAGTCAGGTAGAGTTGGTCAAATCTGATGGGAGAAAGACCAGAACAAACAACAACAAAAAAACCCCAACAATATGACCACTGAGTGCTCTAATGGTAAGGAGAAATTAAGACCAGCTGGTTGTTAACTTACCTGGGGTGAGTCTCAGGCTGAAGACTGCTCTCTACTATCCTAGAAGCAGGCAAAAAACTCAAACTCATCTTTTCTGTTGGAAGTGAGCTTAAATTCTATAAAGGAGTTACTTGCTTTCCTTCATCAAGGAAGCAGAAACTTGCCTTCCTTGTTAGAAACAAGTATAACTCCAAAAACGGGAATTGTATAGCAAAATAAACTTTATATCTCAACCAAATTTAGGGATATCAGGGACTCTGGAAGGGGTGCTCCCAGACCTTAGCAAATTGTCCTATTGGTTTGAGCCATAAAGTTGCTCATGCTGGTACCAAGCACCAATAGGAAATTTGTCAAAGGTCAGAGGTACATCCACGCGGAATCTTTTTGTAATTACCAAAATTTGAACAATGAATATTTGGGACAGGTGTCAGATAATTTAGGAAGTTTATTTTGCCAAGGTTGAGGACATGCACCCATGATACACCCTCAGGAGGTCCTGATGACATGTGCCCAAGGTGGTCAGAGGACAGTTTGGTTTTATATATTTAGGGAGACATGAGACATCAATCAATATATGTAAGATGAACATTGGTTTGGTCCAGAAAGGTGGGACAACTTGAAGTGGGGAGGGGGCTTCCATAGGTAGGTAAGAGACAAATGGTTGCATTTTAGCCTCTCCAAAGGAGGCAATCAGATATGCATTGATCTCAGTGAGCAGAGGGGTGACTTTGAATAGAATGAGAGGCAGGTTTGCTCTAAGCAGTTCCTAGCTTGACTTTTTCCTTTCGCCTAGTGATTTTGGGGCCCCAAGATTTATTTTTCTTTCACAGGTGCATATGGAGATCTATCAGCAAAGTTGTCACTGCAGTCTTTTCTATACAGTTGTACCACGGGGTAGTAAAAAACTTGTTGATGGGATATTTCTTTGCATAGGAGTGTTCCAATTAATGAGTGAAGACAGAATGATAGAATATTGCCATTTGGCAATTCCTAACAAAATAATGGACTAGGCAATGGTCATCAATGGTTGCCAGCATCACAAGAAGAGAGGCAACCAGTTATTATGTACCTTTGATGAAAGTATACAGCATCACTTAAAAAGCTGTCTTGCTAAAAAATCAAACCTCAATCTGAACAAGTCCCTAGATCTACCAGTTTACTTGAAAGGTATTACTAGGATGCAATCAGTTAAAATCCATAGAAAGGGGGAAACTCTACAGGAAAAATTAGTATCTTTACTAATGGGCAAAAAAGAAATAGTGGAGGAACCTATAGACAAAAAAGACTTAAAAGACATATCAACCAATTGTGGTATGTGGATCTTATTTGGATGCTTATATGACCAAAAAATGTACAAAACTCTCAGGAACATTTTTTTTGTTTTTGTTTTGTTTTTGTTTTTGAAACAGAGTCTTACTCTGTCACCCAGGCTGGAGTGCAGTGGTGCAATCTGGACTCACTTCAACCTCTGCCTCACAGTTCAGGGATTCTCCTGTCTTGGCCTCCCAAGTAGCTGGAATTACAGGTGCCTGCCACCATGCCCAACTAATTTTTGTATTTTTAGTAGAGGTGAAGTTTCACCATGTTGACCAGGCTGGTCTCGAACTCCTGACTTAAGTGATCTGTCTGCCTCAGCCTCCCACGGTATTAGGATTACAGGCATGAGCCACTGCACCCAGCCTCCTCAGGGACATTTGAATACTGTTGGATCTTTGATGATATTAAGGAATGATTGTCAACATTTCAGGTGTGTTAACTTTATTGTCATTATGCTTTAAAAAACAGTCCTTATCATTTAGAGAAATATATGGAAATATTTATAGATAAAATAATATAACATCTAGGATTTGCTTCAAAATATTCAGAGGAAGAGCAGTTAAGTATGGATATAGATGCAACAAGGTTGGTCTGGGATTGATAGTTGTTCAGTGATGTTGAATATGAATGTTGATGATGCATACATGAATGATGTTGATGATGAATACATGGCAGTTTTTATGATGATTGCTTGACTTTTATATGTGTTTAAAATTTTTCATAATAGGGCCGGCACAGTGGCTGATGCCTGTAATCCCAGCACTTTGGGAGGCAAAGGTGAGCAGATCACCAGGTCAGGAGATCGAGATCATCCTAGCCAACATGGTGAAACCCCGTCTCTACTAAAAATACAAAAATTAGCCAGGCCTGGTGGTGTGTGCCTGTAGTCCCAGCTACTTGGGAAGCTGAGGCAAGAAAATCACTTGAACCCGGGAGGTGGAGCTTGCAGTGAGCCAAGATTACACCATTGCATTCTAGCCTGGGCAACAGAGCGAGATTCCATCTCAAAAAAAAAAAAAAAATCATAATAAAATTGGGCTGGGCGCAGTGGCTTAACACTTTAGGAGGCCAAGTCAAGAGGATTTCTTGAGCCTAGGGGTTCAAGACCAGCCTGGGCAACATAGAAAGACCCTGTCTCTACTAAAAAAATAATTATCTGGCCGGGCGCGGTGGCTCAAGCCTGTAATCCCAGCACTTTGGGAGGCCGAGACAGGTGGATCACGAGGTCGAGAGATCGAGACCATCCTGGTCAACATGGTGAAACCCTGTCTCTACTAAAAATACAAAAAATTAGCTGGGCACGGTGGTACGTGCCTGTAATCCCAGCTACTCGGGAGGCTGAGGCAGGAGAATTGCCTGAACCCAGGAGGCGGAGGTTGCGGTGAGCCGAGATCGCGCCATTGCACTCCAGCCTGGGTAACAAGAGCGAAACTCCGTCTCAAAAATAATAATAATTATTATTATCTGAGCATAGTGGCACATACCTGTAATCCCTGCTACTTGGGAGGCTGAGGTGGAAGGATTGCTTGAGCCTAGGAGTTCAAGCTTGCAGTGAGCTATGACTGTACCAGTGCACTGTAGCCTAGGTGACACAGCAAGACCCCGTCTCAAAAAAAAAAAAAATATATTGCAAGTTAAAAAAAAAAGTTTTAGGGGTCCAAAGTCAGAAAAGCCTGGATGTAAATTCTATTATAACTCTGTGACCTGAATAAGTAGCTTAACTCCTCTGTTTCTTTACCTATAGTAATGGTCCCTACATCCCAGAGGGTGAGTCCTTCATGGTCATCACATAAAGCTCTCTGAACACTCCCTGGCCCAGAATCTACACTCAGTGAAGGGTACCTATTGTTACCATGATTGATTGGTTGATTGAATGTTTTTCCCATAAGTAAGGAAACAATGATTTATTTATTTCAATGGTCTTATCTTGAGGGGTGATCCTAGGTGAATATTGCCATAGTATCTGCTAAATGTTCCTGACCTGGCAGTAATAATAGAGGTGCTCCTAGAACCAGTGATTTCTGGTGTGAAAGGGCAAGCTCTTTTCTGTAGGGTAAACCAATCAGTACTGCGGAGCCTAGGGATGCTGTTCCCTGTTAATGTCCAAAATAAGACTGGCCTAAAGAGTGAATGCAAATTGTGCCTAACAAGTTGGGCCATCTTTGGAACAAGAAGGGTGATGCCTATCTCTAAACTGAAAGAAATAGAGAGGCTACAAGAAAGAAGTCATAAAATAGAGGGTGATAGGGTGATGCAGGGAAAGGTAAAATCATTCAGGATCTAAATCATTTACTAGGTGGAGTGTCAGAAGTTTCATTTTATTTGGTGTTGGTTGCAGGTCAGGTCTGGGTTGAGACTTTACAAATACATTCTAAGGTGAGGTGTTTCCACAGAGGTCTAAGCTTATCCATTTGTGTGCCTTTGTTCAGAGAACCACTACTTGACTTGTCCAACACTTGGGCAGGGGAGGTGTTATACTCTACTCAAGCCTGGCAGCCTTCTGTAAACCTGTTGCACCCTCTCTCAAAACTTATTTTTCCCATATCCCATTCTCTCATGCTTTTGTTGTCTATTAGCTGCTCTGTTATATTCCATCAGATATTAATAATTGGTAATAACTGAATGTCATATCTGCCAGAACCATTTGTGTTTTAGCAATAAATTCCAAAAGATGAATGCCTCAAACTCAGAATAATTACTTTTTAATTTTTTTGAGACAGGGTCTAGTTCTGTCACCCAGGCTATAGCATAGTGGGGCCATCACAGCTCACTGCAACCTCGAACTCCTGGGCTCAAGCTATCCTTCTGCCTCAGCTTCTCAAGTAGCCAGGACTACTATTTTTATAGAGACAGGGTCTCACTCTGTTGCTCAGGCTGGTCTTGAATGGGCTCAAGCAATCCTCCCACCTTGGCCTCCCAAAGTGCTGGGAATACAGGTGTGAGCCACCGCACCTGGCCCTAGAGTAATTATTTTTAATGGAATTTTGAATACAATGGCAGTCCAAGTGAAAAAGAAAAGTACTTAAAAGCTAGAGACCATTTATCTGTATTCCACATATTATGCCCTATTTTGTTTAAAATTAATGTTCAAGCACTGACAATGCTGTGAGCAATATGGGCTCAGATAGCCAACCATTCTAGTTTCCCAGGACTGATGGGGTTCCTGAAACAAGATGTTTTCTGGAAAGTTCCAGCCAAAGCAGAATGAGTTGGTGGCCTTAAATGGCAAATGTAGGATCTAAGCACAATACAACAATTTGAGGGTATTGTGTACAGTACCCAAGAAAATTTTTCTTGGCTCTTTAGCCTGAAGGCATTTCCATAAGTGTTTTCTGGGGAGGATTCATAGAGGAACAGGGTTAGGGCCAGTGGGGTAGGGGGTTGAAGTAAGAGAAATGTTGACATTTGCATTCACTCACATATGTGGGGTCATTTGCTTTGTAACCATGAGATAAGACAAGAGTTTTTGGTTGTGAGAAGGGCTAGAAGAGGTTAAGAGGAGCTCTAAGGCAATAATATGGCATCAATTCCCTTTCTGGACCTTTAACTTGCATGATTAAACAAATGAGCACAACACATTGCTGGACCTGCCTAAGGGAGATTTTGAGAGACTGAGCAAAAGCTGAACTGTTTCAAAGTCCCAGTGACAGAGTATGGCACAGAGTTGGGGAGGACACCCTTTTAATCCAAAACCATTTGGCATCTCAAAGATTGAAAACTTCGGGAGGAGAGATAGAAAGCACTGCTAGCATACACACTGGCATTTCATGATGGACACGAAGCAGTTAGATTTCTACAGGTAACCTTGCACGTAGAAGACATGGAGAAGTTGAAACTGGAACAGCATAGGAGAAACATGGTGGGACTCCCAGAAATAAGTGGTATGGGTTGGGCATGGTGGCCCATGCCTATAATCCCAGCACTTTGGGAGGCTGAGGCAGGTAGATCACCTAAGGTCAGGAGTTTGAGACCAGCTTGACCAACATGGTGAAACCCAGTCTGTACTAAAAATACAAAATTAGTCAGGCATGGTGGTGTACGTCTGTAATCCCAGCTACTCAGGAGGCTGAGGCAGGAGAATTGCTTGAACCCAGGAGGCGGACGTTGCGGTGAGCCAAGATCACACCATTCCACGCCAGCCTGAGCAACAAGAGCAAAACTGTCTCAAAAAGGAAAAAAAAGAGGTATGGGTTGGGGCTCCTCAAAATAGGGTGTGGTTTCACTATTACACAGGTGCTTACTTAATAGGCATATACAAATTACTAAGAGCAAAAGGCAAAATAGTCTACTTTTCTGGAATAATAATGTCCTCCAGAGGCCAGTCTTAGGGACCCTTTTAGATAATTTGAGTTGAGATTTCTACGCAGAGAGAGAGGGATAAGGCAATTCCTCTGAGCAATCTATTTCCTGGACTCCAATAGATTCCCTATACAGAGAATTACTATGACTTGTTGATTCTTGACCAGTAAAGGTCCTTTAGTTTTAGTTCTTAGCAGGTTAAATTTGGAAAGGACCCCCAGAAAAACCAATGATAAATGCAGGAGGTTGGTGTAGACCTACATAAACCGTGTTCAGAAGGCCAAACACCAGATGTAGACCTGAGGCTTTCAAGAAATGGTAAGAGCAACATAAAAAATTTTTACAAAGTTTTGTTAAGAGCAAGAAGACAATTGAGAAAGGGGTACAATTGATATTGACATACTGATGATGATAAAGATAGAGAACTACTCTGTTCTCACTTTGAACCTATATTTTTTGTCAAGAAGAAATTTGCATTCTGCACAATCTAGGCCAGTGATTTCCGAACTTTAATATGCATATATATCCCCTAGGGATTTTGTTAAAATGAGATTGTGATTTGGTAGGGCTGGGTGGAGCACAATAATTTACACTTCTAACAGGCTCCCAGGTAATGCTTCCGTTGGTCCTCAAACCATACTTTGAATAGCAAGAGTTTAGACTAAATATTGATTAAAGAAGAAAAATCCAGGGAATGTAAAATGGCTGTCAAAAGAGTATTTCATTGCTTTAACCAGGTTCAGATGTCTGCACAAATCATATCTCTCAGCATATTGGAAGAACTTGCAAATGAGACCTCTAAACCACTCTTGGGGATAATTTTATTTTCATCAATTTGGAGAATACGCAGGGGGGTTGTTAGAAGCCTGAAGACGGGCAAATGTGATCATGGATTTCAAAAAGGAAATAATAGAGGAAGCGTAAATGGATAGATCAATAAGCTTGATGTTGATTCCAGGAGACAATCTAAAGTAGATTATTTTAAAAGGATGGTTTATGTTCACTGGACCCCGTGTGATTTCACTGGGAATGAAACCTGTCAAACTAGTTTCACTATCTTTAATAGGTTCACTACAATGATAGGTCAGGGCAGTGTAGCAGATAGAGAGAACAAGTGAAATTTGGCAAAGCACTAACTGAGGATTTTTATATTTGCAAAGTAGCACAATAAGGACTCACTGTGAGAATAATTAGGGGGATTAGTAGCTGGTTGACCAAGTGTGTCCCGAGGGTCCTGATAACGATTAATAGCTCTCAAAGGACAGTCTCCAGGCTTGTTACAAGTCTTTATTTTTGGCCTGATCTACTTCAGCAATTTTATCAATGGCTAAAATCAGGGATTCTCATACCTTGGGAGCAGGAGATGATTGTTAAAATATAGGTTCCAAATCTCCAATCCTGGGTTCTCATTCAGCAGGTCTAGATCTGGACATAGTAATCTATGTCTTAAATTATTTCAAGATAATGCTGAGGAAGGTACTCTGCAAGCTCAATTTAGAAAAACAAAAACTGATGAATAGGAATGAACACAAGCAGCTCAAAACACAAGCGGCTTTTTTAAAAGTGTATATTTAGAGTTTCCCAATTGCTTAAGGGATAGTAAAGCCAAGGGTAATATTTCCTTAGAGACAGGAGCCCCATACCCTAAGGCTACCCATTTTCTTGATTCTGAATGAGACTAAGAGTGTGAAAATATTTTTACTTTTGATCTATATTGTTTTAATTAATTATTTTTTAAAGTTTAGGACTTCTGCTTTTGGGAAACTAAAGGACACATATCTTTTGCTATTTTCCCACTAAATGTAACTAAAACTCTTGTCATTGTATATAAAACAAACGTAAGAAGATTCTGAAAGGTGAAGAGAAGCCAGACCACCTAAGAATCTTGGGACCCAAGAAATGATACAGTGGTGAGTTTCTTGGGTGGTTATTTATTTATACTTTTTAAATTTTGCCTCATATACCCTAGACCTGGGCTAAAGAAGGCAGCAACCCAGAACTGCAGAGGCTGGTAATCTAGAATTGTCAATGAGTGCAGCAAAAAAGGCCCCAAGGAAAATCTGTGTCATGTAGCCTAAAGACCAAAACAAAGCAGTCTGGCGATGACTACTCTGCTCTAGCCAAACAGTACAGAAAAATTGCAGCAGCGCCTCTATCCATACCAGCAAAGACCTAGTGGGGAGCCTAGAATTCCAACCACATGAGGTTATATAAGAAGGCCTCCTAACCCGCCTGCCAGGTGCTGTCAGAGGAGGCCTAGAAGAGAGTCAGGACTTTAGCCACTTCCTGGAGTAGCAGAGTCTCCTTCACTTACGTCAGTAGAAGCCATGTGGAGAACATTAACAAGCCTTCCTATACCTCTCCACCAGGTATCAGTGGAGCCTGAATTGGGAGCTGGAACTCTTACCCCACTCAGCAGCCCCTCCTCAGGTATGAAAGGAGGCCAAGGGTGTAACCTGGACTTTCACTACCACCAGTGAGTAACATGGGCGCATCTATTTTCCCCAACAACACAGTGTCGTAGGAAGCTAGCAAAAACAGAAAGTTTAAATAAGATCCAGGCTCTTATAGTACACCCAGAATGTCAAGGTTTCAATACAAAATAATTCATCATACCAAGAACCAGGAAAATCTCAAACTGATTGAATAAAGACAATGAATAGATGCTATATTAGTTTCTGAAGGTGGCTATAACAAAGTGCCACAAACTGGGTGGCTTGAAAACAACAGAAAGTATTGTTTCACAATTTTGGGCCTAGAAATCATGCTATCTGTGAAACCCACAGTGAAGAATTCTTCCTTGACTCTTTCAAGTTTTCAGTAGTGGCCATCAATCCTTGGCATTCCTTGGCTCACAGCTGTATCACCCCAGTCTCTCTTCTGTCATCACATAGCATTTTCACTATGTGTCTGTGTCTCAGTTCCCTTTACTTATACTTATTCTTCTTCCAATGTCAATAAAGACATTGGTCATATTGGATCAGGACCCATGCTAATGACTTCATCTTAACTTGATTACATCTGTAAAGATCCTATTCCCAAATAAAGTCACATTCATAGGAACTGGCATTAAATCAACATGTCTTTTTATTTGGGGAAACATCCCTTAATAGATACCAACACTGAGAATGCAGAAGTGTTAGAATTATCTGACAAATATTTTAAAGCCACCATGATAAAAATGATTCAACAAGAAAATGGGAACATGCTCAAAACAAATGAAAAAATAGTATCATCAAGGAAACAAAAAATATAAAGAAAACAAAATAGATATTTCAGAGCTAAAAAATACAATCACCACATGGAAAAGTTAGTGCATAGAATAGCAGAATGGATGTGACAAAGGGGAACAATCAATGAACTGGAAGACAGAACAACAGAAATTACCCATCTGAGCAACAGAGAGAGAAAATAGATTTTAAAAAATAAATCTCAGAGACCTGTGAGACCATAACAAAAGGGCTGTTTATGTTGTCCCAGGAGAGCAGAAAGAGAGTTGGGATTGAAAAGTACTCAAAGAAATAATGACTGAAGGTCGGGCGCGGTGGCTTATGCCTATAATCCCAGCACTTTGGGAGGCTGAGGCAGGTGGGTCACGAGATCAGGAGATTGAGACCATCCTGACCATCATGGTGAAACCCTGTCTCTACTAAAAATACAAAAATTAGCCAGGTGTGGTGGCATGCACCTGTAGTCCCAGCTACTAGGGAGGCTTAGGCAGAAGAATTGCTTGAACCCTGGAGGCAGAGGTTGCAGCGAGCCGAGTTCTCACCACTGCACTCAAGCCTGGGCAACAGAGCAAGACTCCATCTCAAAAAAAAAAAAAAAAAAAAAAGAAAGAAAGAAAGAAATAATGACTGAAAACTTCCTAAGTTTGGCAAGAACCTACAGAAACCTACAGATTCATGAAGCCGAGCAAATCTCAAAGAGGATATACCCAAAGAAATCCATGACGACATATCATAATTAAACTTCTGAAAACTAAAACAAAGAAAAAAATTCCTGAAAACAGCTGGAAAAAAATGACACCTTACCTATAGGGGGAAAACTATTTGAATGACAGAAGATTTCACATCAGAGGCCAATGGAAGGCAGAAGAAAGTGGCACAATATTTTTAAAGTGCTGAAAGAAAAGAACTGTCAAGCCAGCATCCTATACCTAGCAAAAGTGTCCTTGAGGAATGAAGGGAAAATTAACACATGCTCAGATAATGGAAAACTAAGAATTTGTTAGCAGCAGACCAGCCATTAAAGAATGGCTAATGGGATTGCTTTAAACAGAAAGGAGATGATGGAAGAAACCTTGGAATATCAGGAAGGAAGGAAGGAAAACAGTAAGCAAAAATATGGGTACATAAAATGGATTTTCCACTTGAGTTTTCTAAATTAGTTTGATAGTTGAAGTCATAATTGTGTACTGTCTGACATGGTTCTAAATTTATATACAGGAAATATTTAAGGCAATTATAAATGGGAGAGGAAAAAGAAATGTAAAGGGAGGCAAGGTTCTTACATTTCATACAAACTGGTAAATTGATGACACCAGTAGATGGTCGTAAGTTGTATATATATAATATAATACATAAAGCAATCACTAAAAATATACAAAGAAACATACCCAAAACACAACTACAGGTAAATCAGAATGGATTTCTAAAAAAATATTCAATCCACAGGAAGGCAATAAAAAGGAAATAAAAAATGAAAAACAGAACAAACAATTTTAAAAACTAAATGGCAGGCTTAAGCTCTAACATACCAATAATTACATTAAATGTAAACACTCTAAATATAACAACTAAGAGACAGACAGAGATGGGCAAGGTGGATTAAAAAACATGGCCAGAGCAGGATATCAGAATAGGACTTTCTAGTACTCATCTCCCACACAGAATCATCAACTGAACAATTATCCACATGCAAAAATACTTTCACATTAGCTAAGGAAACCAGATGAGAGATTATTGCATCTAGGTGTAGCATAGAAATAAAAAAAAAGACATATAAAGAGGTTAGAAAGGACAATTTTACATTATCCCTGTCATCTCTCCCCCTATCTCAAGCAGCATAGTGTGAAGAGAGAGAGATTCTCCATGTGGGAGGAGGAAAGTGAACACAGGATTTTGCCTTGGACCCTAAAACTAGGCTCATTCCAGTAAAACACAGCATGGAACAGAACCCCATGTCCCCAGACTCAGACTGGTTCCCATGGACTGTGCTCTAAGCTCCAGGCCTGCTTGGTGGAATTGGTCAACCCCAGCAGACCCAGACCTCAGACTGGACCCAGCACTAGGCCTGCCCCAGCACCAGGTCAGCCACAGACTTAGACTCTATGCCTGCTCCAGGGATAGGCCAGCCCCACAGACCTGGGCTCCAGACCACCCCCAGCACTGGGCTAGCCCCTACAGCCCTAGTCATCATGCCAGTACCCACAAACAGATCCAGTCTCTAGGCTGGCTTCTGAAGATACTGGATCAGGCCCACTCAGCCTTAGGCCAGCCCCTGTGGCCTTAGGCTCCAGGCCTGCCCCAGGTCTCAGGCCAACCCAGAGTCAGGTTAGTCCACATAGGTCCAGACTTTAAGCCCACCCTAATGCAAGTTAGCACCCCTGGCCTCAGGCACCAGGCTGGTACCCAAGGACATAGACTCCAGCAGCAGATACACACAGGTATGGAACATTCTCCAGGAGAGATCACATGTTAGGCCACAAACCAAGTCTTAACAAACTTGAGAAAATTGAGATCATATCAAGTATCTTTTTTGCCATGGTGATATAAAACTAGAAATTAACCACAGGAGGAATTTTGGAAAATTTATTAATACATGGAATGTAAACAACATGCTCATGAACATCCAATGGGTCAAAGGAGAAAGTGAATGGGAAATTAAAAAATATTGAGACAAACAAACTGGATCAAAACTTATGGAGTACAGCAAAGGCAGTTCTAAGGGGGAAGTTTATTGCAATAAACACCTATATCAGCAAAAAATAAAGATCTCAAATAAACAACCTAATGTTACACCTCAAGGAACTAGAAAACTAGAAACTAGTTTGCTTCCCCTTCACCTTTCACCATGATTATAAGTTTCCTGAGGTCTACTCAGCCATAGCTCCTGTACAGCCTGCAGAACTGTGAGTCAATTAAACCTCTCTTCTTTATAAAATCTCAGGTAGTTGTTTATACCAATGTGAGAATGAACTAATACATGCTGACACCTTGACTGTAAAACTTTTTGCTAGCAAACTAGCCCCAAAGTCAGTAGAAGGAAGGAAATAACAAAGACCAGAGCAGAAATAAATGAAATAGAGGCTAGAAAAACAATAGAAAAGTAAAAGGATAAATAGACAATTCTGAAAAGAAGATATATAAATGGCCAACAAACATATGAAAAAATGCTCAACATCACTAATGATCAGGGAAATGCAAATCAAAACCACAATGCAATACCACCTTACTTCTGCAAGAATGGACATAATCAAAAAATAAAAAAAACAGTAGATGTTGGCGTGGATGTGGTGAACAGGGAACACTTGTACACTGCTGGTGGAAATGTAAACTAGTACAACCACTATGGAAAACAGTGTGGAGATTCCTTAAAGAACTAAAAGTAGAACTGCCATTTGATCCAGAAGTCCCACTACTGGGTATCTACCCAGAGGAAAAGAAGTCATTATTCGAAAAAGACAGTTAAACACGCATGTTTATAGCAGCACAATTCACAATTGCAAAATCGTCGAACCAACCCAAATGCCCATCAATCAACGAGTAGATAAAGAAACTGTAGTACATATATGTATATATATGTATATATAATTGAATACTACACAGCCAGAAAAAGGAATTGATTAACAGCATTTGCAGGTCCTGTGCTATATGCTGACTGAATCTACCCACAAGTAACATACATCTAATAGGAAGACAACTAATGTTAATACAGAGAAACATAAGCCAAGAGCCACAAGAACAATATAGAAAATATGCTATATTTTGAAGCATTCATTGTATGACACACAAAAAAAGAAAAAGAAAAAAGAAAATATGCTATGAATTCAGATCTGTTTCACTTCCATCTTCCAGTAATCAACAGGCCAGACATGAAGCTTTGCCAGAGAGCTTTTTCAAAGCTCATATTCTAAGTTTCCATCATGTCTGTATTAATTTCCTATTGCCACTCTAATAAACACAAATTTAGTGGCTTAAAACAATACAGACTTCAGAGAGAGATCCAAGATGGCTGATAACTAGTAGCTCAGGATTGTAGCTCCCAGTGAAAGCACAGAGAACGAGAGGACACCACACTTTCAGATGAATTTTTGTTGCTCACAGACCAGGAGATTCCCAGAGGAGGAGCCCCATGGGTTGCCAGTGCAACTCTTGTGGCTGGCACAGCGGTTTTGCCAGTGCCTCGGTGCCATGGTTCTTGGTGCAGAGTAAATGGGACTGGATCCCCTTTCGGTCGACGTTTGGAGCTCCAGGAAGGCAGACTTGCCTATTCAGCTGATTGAAAAAGGGACTCAAGAAGGAAGCCAGACCGGAGATTCCCAGGCAGAAAAGCACCATGAGTCTTAACACCACTGTTTTAGCCGGCACAGTGGGTTGCTCAGATTCCGGCACTGGGAATCAACAAGTTTGACATCCACTCAGAGACCTAATTTGAAAGTCGGTAATTACAAAGATGACAGGTAGATAAATTTACAATGATGGGAAGAAACCAGCCTAAAAAGGCTGAGAATACCCAAAATCAGAATGCCTCTCCCTCTACAGGGGATCACAGTTCCTGATCAACAAGGGAACAAGGCCTGATGGAGAACAAGTGCATTTCATTAACAGAATTAGGCTTCAGAAGGTGGATAATAAGAAACTTCTGTGAGTTAAAAGAACATGTTCTAGCCCAACGTAAAGAAACTAAGAACCTTGAAAAAAGGTTTGACAAAATCCTAATGAGAACAGACAATTTAGAGAGGAGTATAAGTGAATTAATGGAACTGAAGAATACAATATGAGAACTCCGTGAAGTATGCACAGGTTTTAACAGTCGAATTGATCAAGCAGAAGAAAGGATATCAGAGGTCGAAGACCAACTTAATGAAATGAAATGAGAAGACAAGATTAGATTAAGAAAGAGTAAAAAGGAATGAGCAAAGTCTCCAAGAAATATGGGACTATGTGAAAAGACCTAATTTACGTTTGATAGGTGTACCTGAATGCCATGAAGAGAATGAATCCAAGCTGGAAAATATTCTTCAGGATACTATTCAGGAAAACTTTCCTAACCAATAAGGCAGGACAATACTCAACTCCAGGTAATACAGAGAACACCACAAAGATATTCCTTAAGTAGAGCAACCCCAAGACACATAATCGTTAGATTCACCAGGGTTGAAATAAAGGAGAAAATTCTAAGGGCAGCTAGAGAGAAAGGTCAGGTCACCCATAAAGGAAAGCCTATCAGACTCACAGCAGATCTCTCAGCAGAAACCCTACAAACTAGAAGAGAGTGGGGGTCAATATCCTCAAAGAAAAGACTTTTCAACCCAGAATCTCATATCCAGCCAAACTAAGCTTCATAAATGAAGGAAAAATAAAATTTTTCACAAACAAGCAAGCACTCAGAGATTTCATCACCACCAGGCCTGCTTTGCAAGAGCTTCTGAAAGAAGCATTACACACAGAAAGGAACAACCAGTATCAGTCATCCCAAACACTTACCAAAAGGTAAAGAGTATCTCCATAATGAAGAATCTATATCAACCAATGGGCAAAATAGCCAGCTAGCATTAAACAACAATATTAAACTCACAAATATTAATATTAATCCTAAATTTAAATGGATTAAATGCCCCAATCAAAGACACAGAACAGGCAAATTGAATAAAAAGTCAAAACCCGTCTGGTATGCTGTATCCAGATCCATCTCATAAGGACACACAAAGACTCAAAACAGAGTTGGTGGAAGACTTACCAATCAAATGGAGAGCAAAAAAAAAAAAAAAAAAAGAAAAGAAAAAGAAAAAAGAAAACAGGCATTACATAATGGTAAAAGGATCAATGCAACAACAGGAGTCAATGATCATAAATATATACGCACCCAATATAGGAACACCCAGCTACATAAGACAAGTTCTTAATGACTTATAAAGAGACTTGGACTCCCACACAGTAATAGCAGGTGACTTTGACACCACATTGTTAATATTCGACGGATCAATGAGATAGAAAATTAACAGGGACATCTATGATTAGAACTCAGACATGGAACAAGTAAACTCAGTGAATATTTATAGAATTCTTCATCCAAGGTCCACAGAACATACATTTTTCTCAGCATCACATTACACCTATTTTGAAAGTGACCACATAATTGGAAGTAAATCACTCTTCAGCATTTGCATAGCATTTCACAGACTTAAATGAAATATTGGTTGGCTGTTTGTTATTTTCTTCCCTTATTCCTTCCTGTCTCTGCTGTTAAGTACAATTTTCCTTCCTGTCTCTGCTGTTAAGTACAATTATCGGCATAAAAGAGGTTTTTAATACCTATTTCTAGATTGCACTCCAGCCTGGGCAATAGAGCAAGACTCCTGTTCTCTTTCCCCCTTTCTCTTTTTCTTCCTTTCAAAAAAAAAGAAGGTATTATCCTTGTTTTTGATTCCTAGAATCATTATGTGTCAATTAGACCTACCTTATAAAATATATCATTTAGTCTACTCTACATTGAAGCCCCACTCTTTATACCCTTCTTCAGGTAGTCTCTGCATGGTAGCCTTAAAGAAGATCAGTAATTCTGTGACAGGTGTCTAACAGTTACAGCTTCAACCTCTGCCAAGGGAGTGACACTCCTCTGCCTCTAATATTAAGAACCAGACCTTACAGAAATATTGATAGGAAGAGAAAAAAAAATCAACAAGTCATTATCTCTCATTCATTTGCACTCACTGGCAGCCAGGTCAAACACATGCAAAAAAAAAAACCAAAAAACGAAAACACAATACAGACTTCCTATCTCACAGTTCTGGAGGCCAAAAGTTTTACAATCGAGGTGTCAGCATGGATTAGTTCATTCTCACATTGCTATAAAGAACTACCTGAGACTTTATAAAGAAGAGAGGTTTAATTGACTCACAGTTCTGTAGGCTGTACAGGAGCGATGGCGGGGTAGACCTCAGGAAGCTTATAATCACAGAGAAAGCTGAAGGGGAAGCAAGCACACCTTCATATGGTGACAGGAGAGAGAGTGAAAGGGGAGGTGCTACACAGTTATAAACATCAGATCTTGTCAAAACTCAGTATTGTGAGAACAGCAAGGGAGAAATCCACCCCTATAATCCAATCACCTTCCACCTTTTCCCTCCCCCAACACTGTGGATTACAATTCAACATGAGATTTGACTAGAGACACAGAGCCAAACCATATCACAGCAGGACTGTGTTCCTTCTAGAGGTTCTAAGGGAGTATTTGTTTTCTTGCCTTTTCCAACTTCCAGAGGCCATCTGAATTTCTTGCTTGTGACTCTTTTCTCCATCTTCAGAGCATATCACAGCAACCTTTGCTTCTGTCATCACATCTTCCCTGACATTGATCCTCCTGTCTCCCTCTTACAGGGACCCCTGTGATTATGCTGGGACCATCTGGATAATCCAAGATAATCTTCCCATCTCAGGATCCTTAACTAATCACATCTGCAAAGTCCTTTTTGCCATGTAAGGTAACATAGTCACAGGTTCCAGGGGATTAAGACATAGAGATCTTTAAGGATTCATTACTCTCTCTACCATAATTTCCGATCTTTCTATCCTGGAGAAGCCCTTTTTCTTAATCATCTACAGACTCCTTTCCCTGTGGCATCTTCTGTTTATATTCACTGTATGGTTACATAAGAAACTTTTGGTTTTTCAATTTGTTGTATTTGTTTTATTTTTAGTCAGAAGCCCCTCAGGATGAAAGGAACTGTTTCAATCTTCAGTGGTATAGAGTTCTCTATCCATGAATGTAAACTAGCAGATCCTGGGGGGTTCCTTTCAGTCCTGAGATATCTCCGTCTCATTCACAGTAGAATTTCAGGAATGGAGCTGGCTAAATGTGTTATCTCAGAGATGTCTGCTCTTAAAGAGGGACTCCAACAGATCTGATGCCTTAATATATTCTTCCAAAGGCCAGTTATTCACAAGCTGACTAAGAGTTTTGCTATGTCCCTTCAAGCTCTTCTGTACATTAGCTAACAATTTTCTTTTGTTTATATTTTAAAATTGCAATTATATCTGAAAAATTATGTATTAGGTATACTAGTTACCTTCTTCTAATAAATGTTAAACACGAAACTACAAAAATCCTCTCTTAAGTGGTACAAGTGGTACATAAACCGTGCATGTTTTGGGGGAACACTTGAAAGTAATCTCATGCTAACACTTCAGGCAGCATGGGAGAATGCAGGAGACACTTTCAGTTTGCCCTAAAAATAAGAGTATCAGAGGACAATTGCCACAGACCCTCAAAACACGTCTACCCATCTACCTGCATTTTTGCCTAAACTCTGCCTTCCATCACATTTCTGTGGATGACCTATCTGTACAACCCTTCCACCTGTACTCTGGATCCCATTCTTTCTTACTATTTCGAGGTCATTGCTCCAGCAAGTTCCCTCCCCCATACACATCATCAAACTTTCCCTCTTACTGGGCAATTCCCATCAGCATATAAGCATGTTTTTCTTCCATAATAAAAAATCCTCTTGACTCCACTTTTTGATCTAGCTAATGCACTAATTTCTTCACTCCTGTTTATAGCCAAGTTCTTTGAAAGAATTGTCTACACTTGCCAACTCCAATTTATCTCTCCTCTTTCTTGAACAAATTCAAATTAGGTCATCACCCCAACCACTCCATGTACATTGCTTTTGTCAGGACCACCGTTATGTCACTAAATTCAATGGACTATCCTGTCATCATCATCTTACATGACCAAGCAGGAGCACTTGACATAGTTGGTCACTCCCCCTCCTTGAAACACTTCATTCACCTGGCTTCCAGGACAAGACACTCTCCCGGTTTGCCTCCTACCTCACTGGCTCCTGCTTCTCTGTCTCTATTGTTGTTTCCTTTTCATTTCCCCAGCCTCTAAATATTGTGTTCTCCAGGTTTCATACCTCAGACCTCTTATCTATTAATACTACTTTTTGTGGAGGCCCCTTCTCACAGCTTTAAATACCATCTATGTGTTGATGACATCATAACATACATCTCCAGTTCAGACCTCAGCCCTGAGCTCCAGACTCATATAACCAACTGCTTAATTGACATCTGCTCTTAGATGTTAGGGTAGACAGAATTTTAATATGGACACCATGATTCCTGCCTCCTGATGTACATGCCATGTATAATCCCCTTCCTTTGAGTAAGGGTGAAACCTGTGAATATGACAGATATCACTCTGGTGATTAGATTGTTACGTGGTAAAGGTAAAGAAATTTTTGTAGATGTAATTAAGGTCCATAATTATAACTTAACTTTGAGCTAATCAAATGGAAAATTATCCAGGGCAAGCCTGACTTAATTAGGTGAGGTGGTTTTTGTTTTTATTTTTGTTTCCCAGAGTCTAGCTCTGTCACCAGGCTGGAGTGTAGTGGGGTGATCTCGGCTTACTGCAACCTCCACCTCCCCAGTTCAAGTGATTCCCCTGCCTCAGCCTCCCAAGTAGCTGGAAATACAGGCGTGCGCCACCATGCCCAGCTAATTTTCTGTATTTTAGTTGAAACAGGGTTTCACCATGTTGGCTAGGATGGTCTCGATCTCCTGACCTTGCAATCCACCTGCCTTAGCTTCCCAAAGTGCTGAGATTACAGGTGCGAGCCACTGTACCTGGCCCAGGTGAGCTCTTTAAAAGGAAGTCTTCTGAAGTAGGCTTCAGAAGGTGGATGATAAGAAACTTCTGGGAATTAAAAGAACTTGTTCTAACCCAATGTAAAGAAACTAAGAACTTTGAAAAAAGGTTTGACGAAATGCTGAAAAGAATAGACAATATAGAGAGGAATATAAATGAACTAATAGAGTTGAAAAATACAACACGAGAACTTAGTGAAATATGCACAAGTTTAAATAGCAGAATGGATCAAGCAGAAGAAAGGATATCAGAGGTCGAAGACCAACGTAATGAAATAAAATGACAAGACAAGAATAGAGAAAAAAGGATGAAAAGGAATGAGCAAAGTCTCCAAGAAATATGGGACTATGTGAAAAGACCCAATCTACGTTTGATTGGTGTACCTGAATGTGATGGAGAGAATGAATCCAAGCTGGAAAATACTTTTCAGGATATTATCCAGGAAAATTTTCCTAATCTAGCAAAGCAGGACACTATTCAACCCCAGGTAATACAGAGAACATGACAAAGATATTCCTCAAGAAGAGCAACCCCAAGGCACATAATCGTTAGATTCACCAGGATCGAAACGTAGCAGAAAATACTAAGGGCAGCCAGAGAGAAAGGCCAGGTTACCCATAAAGGGAAGCCTATTAGATTTACAGCAGATCTCTCAGTGGAAACCCTACAAGCCAGAAGAGAGTGGGGGCCAATATTCAACATACTTAAAGAACAGAACTTTCAGCCTAGAATCTCATATCCTGCCAAACTAAGCTTCACAACTGAAGGAAAAATAAAATCTTTTATGAACAAGCAAGTACTCAGAGATTTTATTACCACCAGGCCTGCTTTACAAGAACTTCTGAAAGAAGCATTATACATAGAAAGGAACAACCAGTATGAGCCTTTCTAAAAATATACCAAAAAGTAAAGAGCATCAACATAAAGAAGAATTTTTATCAACGAATGGATAAAATAGCCAGTTAACATCAAATGGCAGTAACCCTAAATTTAAATCGACTAAATCCCCCAATCAAAAGATACAGCCAAAACCTAACGGTATATCCAAAGATACACAAAGACTCAAAACAAAGGGTTGGAGAAAAATTTACCAACCAAATGGAGAGCAAAAATAAATAAATAAACAAAAAGCAGGAGTTGCAATTCTCACATTTGATAAAATAGATTTCAAAGCAACAAAGATACAGTGGTAAAAGGATCAATGCAACAATAAGAGATCTTAATACCCAGATACATAAGACCCATAACGAGATTTAGACTCAACGAGACAGAAAATTAATAAGGATATCCAGGACTTCAACTCAGATCCAGAACAAGTAAACTCAATAAATATTTATAGAGTTCTCCATTTTAAATACACAAAATATTGATCGGCCATTATTAATATCCGTTTTTAGAATGAAGCAATATTCCTGTTCTCGCTCCCTCTTTTTCTTCCTTTCTTCCTCTCCTTCTCTCCTTTTTTTTACTTTTCAACATCCTAGTTCCTCACCTCTACTCAATACATTCCTCTGAACACCTGATTCCTTGTGATTCTCCCGTCCCACTGAAACCTCCAAAAAAAAAACATATATATATATGCCCTTACAAACATGCATTTTTTCTAGCTACCACTTTTCAGTCATCATGAAGTGGGATAAAGAGATTCAAGCACTATACTGCTTTCTGTAACTTAGACAAAAATTGATTTTGTTTTGTATTTATAATATAGTAAAAAAAAAGGTTGTGGTAATTCAAAATTTCAAAGGAAGACCAATTTCTGTACATCTTTTTATAATGCTTAGGTTATTTTATAAACTACTGAGTCATCTATAAAAAGAAAAAAGGAAGTCTAGAGATCACAGATCTACTTTCTCGTTAGCCTAAAGAAGCAAGTTTTCATGAATTCTACAGCTGCAAGGAAGCAAATTCAGCTAACAACTATGTGAGCTTATAAGGATACTCCTTTATAACACTATTCACCATCTCATGTTATTTTTATATGTAATTTGTTTATTGTCTGCTTCAGCCCCCACCCCCATGTAAATTTCCAAGGGAAGGGATTTTTCTGTTTTATTCATTGGTGAATCCTCCAATGCTTTAAATAGTACCTGCCACATAGTAAATGCTAATAAATATTTGTTAGATGAATGAATACATGAATTTTATTTACTGAGATTTTTCATGTTCCCCACAACCCTTTTCCACTACTAACTACTGTCTCACCAAATTTCAGCATTACAAACTTCTATCTCTTTCATTGAGACATGAATTTACTTTGCACTCTTAAAAATGACATCCTGAAAGATTAGTCCCACCTCTACTGAGGGAGTTTCAGGTACTCTAACCAGAAAGTTATTCTTGGCAGATATCTTGATTTGGGGGACCAGGTGGACCTGGATAGGAATGCTGGCTCTGCCATTTGGTAACTGTGTAAGACTTTAAATACATTGCTTCATTTCTCTGAGCCCCAGCTTCCCCTCTGGAGAGTAAGAATATTGTCTGCAGTCATAGGGTTTTTGGCAGGACTGAAGGCAGGCTTGCACTTTTTTATGCCAAGAACAATTACTGGCATAAAGATGCTATCATACTATACACACAGCTCTGTAACTCGCTATCCCTGTGGTTTTGTACATCTATCTTTACATCCTGGTATTTTAATTTCTATAGGATAGATTCCCAAAGTGTATGTGCTTTAAAAAAGTTAAATGGTGCTGGATTATTTTCCAAAAAGATTTTAACAATTCATACTCTTTGTGTGTGTGTGCAGCAGGGTCTTACTCTGTGCCCAGGCTGGAGTGCAGTGGCACAATCTTGGCTCACTGCAACTTCTGCCTCCCGGGTTTCAAGAGATTCTCCTGCCTCAGTCTCCCAAGTAGCAGGGATTATGGGCCTGTGCCACCACGCCTGGTTAATTTTTGTATTTTTGGTAGAGATGGGATTTCACCATGTTGTCCAGGCTGGTCTCAACCTCCTGGCCTCAAGTAATCCATTCGCTTCAGTCTGTCAAAGTGCTGGGATTACAGGCATGAACCATTGCCCGTAATCTTAACAACTATGTATGAGAAAGCCTGTTTCCCTGATGCTTACCAGTAGTAAATGTTATCAGTGCTTCTCATTTTTGCTGATGAAAATAGTAAATAGAAAAATGGGATCTTGCTGTGATTTCCATTTCCTTTATCATTTGTAAATATAAATATATTTTAATATTTATATTCATTTGCATGTCTCCTTATGTGACTTACTTTCCTTTGTCCAATCTTCTTTGGGGTCATTTGTATTTTTCTTATCAATTTATAGGTTGAGAGTATGAGGAGTGACTGCTAAGGGGTACAAATTCTCTTTTGGGGTGATAAAAATGTTCTACAGTTAAATTGTGGTGATAGTTTAATAACTGTAAATGTACCAAAAACCTTCAAATTTTACACTTTAAATGAATGTATTTTATGGCATACTAATTATCTCAGAAAACTGTTACAAATGAAACAAATTTTTGAAAAGATGATTTTTTGAAAGTGATTTTTTCATGGCTGCATACAGTTCCCTTTAATGGAGTTATATTTTATTTAAGCACTCTCAATTGTTTCTAATTATTTTCAATGTTTTACTGTTATAAAAATTGTGATGGTGGCCAGGTGTGTGGCTCATGCTTATAATCTCAACACTTTGGGAGGCTGAGGTGGGAGGATTACTTGAAGCTAGGAGTTTGAGACCAATGTGGGTAACATAGCAAGACCCTGTTGCTACCCAAAAACATTTTTTAAAATTATCCAGGCATGGTGATGGTGCCTGTAGTTCCAGCTATTCAGGAGGCTGAGGTGGGAGGATCTCTTGAGCCCAGGAGTTTGAGGTCACAGTGAGCTAAGATCACTCCACTACACCACAGCCTGGGCAACAGAATGAGACACTGTCTCTAAAAAAAAAAAAAAATTAAAGGAAAAAAGTGATGAATTTCCTTGTACATGAATCTCTTCTTTTTCTTAGGATATATTCTTAGAATAGGAATTACTGGGGTGAAAGATGGTTTTTAAGGGGGAGATACAATTTTTTTCTTGTTTTTTTCTGGTGTTGTTCCCAAAACGGAGGTATAATATCTTTTTTTTTCTTTTTCCTTTCTTTTTTTTTTAAAGAAAGAAAGAAAGAGAAAGAAAAAGGGGGAGAGAGAACAGGAGTCTTGCTCTATTGCCCAGGCTGGAGTGCAATCTAGAAATAGGTATTAAAAACCTTAGCAAGGAGAGAGAAAAAGTGGAGATGAGTCTTCTCTGAGATGGGCTGAAGCATGCAGGGAGTGAAGAGAGGCGAAGCTGAAAAGTAAGGTGGAGGTTGGGACCAGTTTGAAGGTCTCTATGAGAAAGGCATAATACTTACTACTTTGGATTGCATATAGATTCAATAAAATTACATATTAAAAATTATTTAAAAATTTTAAAGCACTATGCAACTAAAATCATTTTTAACAGGCAATACTGGCCCTTGGTAAAAATGCAAATAATATGAAAAAATGATGTAAAGGGACAGACAGTGAAAAGTATATTTCTTCCCCACCTTTGTCACCCATTTACTCTCTACAGAAGTATCCAGCATTTCATTTCAATTTCCCCAGAGAATATCCGTCCAGAGAAATTCTATTATTCTATCCACATACAAATTCATGTATATATATATACATACATGTGTATGTGTGTGTATATATACATACATGTGTGTATATGAATTTATTTTACATATGACAGATACTGTTCACACTGTTTTGTATTTGTATTTACTTAACAATGTAGCTAGGAAAGCACTCCTTATCAGCACATATTTATCTGCCTCATTCTTTTTTTTTTCTTTTTGAGACAGAGTCTTGTTCTGTCACCCAGACTAGAGTATAGTCGCATGATCTTGGCTCACTGCAACTCCTGCCTCCCGGGTTCAAGCGATTATCCTGCCTCAGCCTCCTGAGTATCTGGGATTACAGGTGTGCACCACCACACCCAGATAATTTTTTACATTTTTGGTAGAGATGAGGTTTCACCATGTTGGCCAGGCTGGTCTCGAACTCCTGACCTCAAGTGATCTGCCCACCTCAGCTTCCCAAAGTGGTGGGATTACAGGTGTGAGCCACAGTGCCCAACCTGATCTGCATCATTCTTTTCAAACATCTATATAGTATTTCCTTGTGCTGCTATTTATTTAACCACTCACCTTTGGAGGACATTTAATTTATTTCAATGGCATCTTGTTTACCGTCTTAAATTAAACTTGACCACTTAACAGCAAAACCAGTTCTCAACATAGTGATGAAGGTATTAGATTTTTTTTTGCTTAATATATCAATTTATTGCTATTTAAATTTTTCAGTAAGATTAATAATCTTAACATCCCCAAGACTTATAAAAAACTATTTTGATGATGCAACAAAGAGCTGCAGGGAAATTCAAGCACAATTCACTTCTGAAAAGCTGATTTGGCCTGGCTAAATATAGTCTGCTAGGCAGGCCTGGGCAGGGGTTTCAACATATTCAGGCTCCAATTTGGAAGGGGAACTTAAGCCTTCAAGAATACTTCTTTGAAAGAAAAGAACCCAGAGAAGTAGTAGAATAGAGTGGAAAGATTTCTAGACTGGGCTCGGTGGCTCATACCTGTAATCTCAGCACTTTGGGAGGCTGAAGCGGATGGATCACTTGAGGTCAGAAGTTTGAGACCACCCTGGCCAACATGGTGAAACCCTGTCTCTACTAAAAATATAAAAATTAGCTGGGCATGGTGGCAGGCACCACCTGTAATCACAGCTACTTGGAGGCTGAGGCAGGAGAATTGCTTGAACCCAGGAGATGGAGGTTGCAGTGAGCCGAGATAATACCACTGCACTCCAGCCTAAGTGACAGAGGGAGATTCTGTCTCAAAAAAAAAAAAAAGATTTCTGGGGCTGGAGTCAGAAGACTTGAGTTTCAGTCCCAGTTTTGTTACTAACTGGCTATGTGACCTTGGGTAAATTGCCCCCTTAGGGGTTCAGTTTTCCCTCTTACGTTAAATAGGGGCAGAAATAGCAAACTCCTAATGCTGTTATATAGACTGGATGAATTAGGAGAGTCACATAAAGTACCTTATAAATGTTAAGTAGAAACATTACCCTAAGGGACAGAGAGACATAAACCCAGAATAGCTTGAGCTCCAGGTAGAATAAATATACATATGAGCACAGATTATAACCTGAAAGCCAAAAAATGGGCTAAGAAAGAAATGACCCCTTCTCAGGTAGATTTTTATGAATCTAGAACTTAACAAAGAGCAAAGTAACCCTTTTTGGAGAAGTTTCTATAGGTCTACAGTTTAAATGCCCATCCTTGTCACAACTGTTGGAAAGCATAGTCCTATGAATGCTTCATTTTTTCCCTCTTCATAGTTCTCTATATGACAACCCACTGACCAAGGATATAAGTCCCTAACTGTCAGTGAGTGTGAAACAGAAGATTTGCATTTTTAAGGTGGAAATGCTCCCTATTTAGATATGCCAGTTCAAGGAAAGCCAACTGATTTTTTTTTTAATCGGATCATTTGACATTTCATTGAGAGGAGACCTAGAATTAGTGAAGGAAAAGCCAACCAGCAGCACCCTGTGAGAAGAGAAAGAAAATGGAGAGGGAGGCCAGGCATGGTGGCTTATGCCTGTAATCCCAGCACTTTGGGAGGCCGAGGCAGGCAGATCAACTGAGGTCAGGAGTTCAAAACCAGCCTGGCCAACATGGCGAAACCCTGTCTCTACTAAAAGTTCAAAAATTAGCGGGGTACACACCTGTAATCCCATCCCTCCCAGTCTCAAGTGATTCTCCCACCTAACCCTCCTGAGTAGCTGGAACCACAGGCACATGCCACCAGCCCAGGTAATTATTGTATTTTTGGTAGAGACGGGGTTTTACCATGTTGCTCAGGCTGGTCTCAAACTCCTGAGCTCAAGCAATCTACCTGCCTTGGCCTCCCAAAGTGCTGGGATTACAGGCCTGAGCCACTGTGCCCAGCCAAGTGTATCTTTTTATGTGTGACAATTTAGCCCAAAACTCAGCAGCTTAACACAATGCACATCTAGTACCTCAGTTTTTATGTGGCAGGAATCTGTGCATGGCTTAACTGGGTGCCTCTGGCTCAGAGTCTCCCACAAAGCTAAAATCTGAAGCTTCAACTGAGGGAAGCTCTGCTTCCAAGCACACTCATGTGGTTGTTAGCAGGATTTATTTCTTTAAGCATTGTTGACTGAAGCCCTCAATTGCTTAATGGCTGTGGCCAGAAGCATTCCTCAGCTTCTTCTCATGTGGCTCTCTCCATAGGGCTCTCTTCCCTCAGCTAGTGAGAGGGAGGATGGTGGGGGGGAGAGAGAGAGGGAGGAGTGGGTAGAGCTAAGGGGGGGGGAAGAGAGACAGACAGACACTAGAAGCCAGAGTCATCTTATAACTGAATCTTGGAAGTAATATCACATAACTTCTGCTGTATTCTGTCATTAGAAGTGATTCACTAAATCCAGTTCACACTCCAGGGGAGGTGATTCCACAAGTGCTTAAATACCAGGAGGCAGGGATCACCAAGGGCCATCTTAGAAAATTCCTGGCACAGTTACATGAAGGAGTATTGATAAACATGAATAAATATATTAAGAACGATGGAAGCTATCTTCTCATTGTCACAACAAATTATTACAAATGCAGAAAGAAAGTAAACTAGAATGAACTCTGTGGTTCTGGATTGGATATATCAGAGT
Organism: Callithrix jacchus; assembly: GCF_049354715.1. Lineage (NCBI taxonomy): Eukaryota > Metazoa > Chordata > Mammalia > Primates > Cebidae > Callithrix > Callithrix jacchus. The sequence continues at coordinate 115,181,148 of NC_133524.1, read as the reverse complement.
AAACTCATGGTTAGATAAATGATGGATGAGTGGATAGATAAAAATGTCTGTGTGTGTGTGTGTGTAAGTGTTTAAGCAAGGCCTCTGAGAGGCTCAGGGAGCAGCAACACACCAACAGCAATATATACACCTAGTGCTCAGATATGGCTTCCAGACACCATTTCTACTAAGAGGAATCAGGGCTTCTCCAGGCTGATTTTGGGACTGCAAAAGAAAAAGTACAAGATGAGTCAGGAATATTTTGTGCCAGAAAGTAAGGAGGTGCTCAAAGAATGATGGAGACATGTCAAAGGGACATAGAAACCAGCTTAAAGGGGATCCCAGTGACCAAATCTAGGACAATTTGAGCATCAAGGTAAGCAATGATAGTAATGGATTCTAATCCATTGAATAAAATAGGAAACCATAAGTCTATACTGGTATAAATAAATTAATGAATAAATTGAAAGTTTGACAAGGAACAGAATATTTACACAGTTTCAAAGTACTTCCCGGGAAGATATGTATTAATTACAAAGAATGACTTCACAGTGGATAAGCCTGGCACATATCACCTTAGTCAAGAGATTAAAATGACCATCATTAGTAGTAATAGGACACACTGAAATTATGCTCCACTTGACAGAACGCAATTAGAGCCTAGGGTCACTTCTGTGATAGCCCTGACAAAGATGAGGAACCTAAATTTAGTCATTGGGAACCATCAGATAAACTCAATGTGAGGGGTATTCTCCAAAATAACTGGCCTGTAGTCTCCAAAAGTGCTTGAGTCTTAAAAGTCGACAAAAGACCAAGGAACTCTTCCAGACTGAAGGAGATGAGGGACACATGACAACTAAAAGCACTGCATGATTCTGAACTGAATCCTTTTGCTGCAATAGACCTTTTTTTTTTTTTTTGAGACTGATTCATGCTCTGTCACCTAGGCTGGAGTGCCATGGCACAATCTTGGCTCACTGCAACCTCCACCTCCTGGGTTCAAGCAATCCTCCTGCCTCAGCCTTCCGAGTAGCTGGGACTGCAGGCACATGCCATCACGCTCAGCTAATTTTTGTATTTTTAGTACAGGTGGGGTTTCGCCAGGTTGGCCAGAATGGTCTCGATCTCCTGACCTTGTGATCCGCCCTCCTCAGCCTCCCAAAGTGCTGGCATGCTGGCCTGTAAGACACCATTTTGAGACAGCTGATGAAACTTAAATGGTACCTGGGGATTCAATGTTACTTATCTAATAATATAAATTTCCTGATTTTATGGTTGTTCCATTCATGGTTAGATAGGAAAGTATCCTTGTCAGTTAAAAAAAAAAGGCAGACACTAAATCGTTCAGGGGAAATGGGGCATCAGGGTGGCAAATGACTTTCAAATGGTTCAGGAAAAACAAACAAACGCAGAACAGTCTATATTACACTTCCAACTTTTCTATAAGTTTGTGATCACTTTAAAATAGTAATAGTAGGAGAGAGATCTAAGATGGCCGATTGGCAGCAGCTCAGGATTGTAGCTCCCAGTTCAAGTGTAGAGAGTAAGTGGACACCACACTTCCAGATGAATTTTTGTTGCCCAAGGACCAGGAGATTCCCAGCGGAGGAGCCCCACAGGTCACCAGCACAACAGTTTTGGCTGGCGCGGCTGTTTTGCTGGTGCCCCTGTGCCACGGTTCTCAATGTGGAGTGTATGGGACTGAGTGCCCTTTTGGTTGGCGTTTGGAGCTCCGGAAAGGCAGAGTCACCCATTCAGCTGATTGAGGTGGGGGGGGGAACGACTATAGCGGGGAGCCAGACTGGGAGATTCCCGGGCAGAAAAGCACCACGAATCTCAGCGCCCGTTTCAGCCCGCGTAGTGGGTCGCTGCAGGGGAAATTACACAGATTCCAGCGCTTTTTCAGTGGGCGACTGGAACACCTGGGAGAAAGTCAACCATTCAACTAAAAAAAAAAAAAAAAAAGTAGAGGCTCTTAGACAGGGAGCCAGGTGATCGGGCTCGGCTGGTCCCACCCCCACAAAAAAGCAGCAATTGGAAGTGCTGAGGATTGAGAGTTTCACAGCAAGCACAGCTGAACCTGGGAAGATCCAGCTCTGTGGGGGAGGGGCATCTGCCGAAGGAAAACTAAGAAACAGAAAAAAACTTAATCACCAACCAGCTGGAGGTCCACTCAGAGACCCAATTTGAAAGTCAGCAATTACAAAGACGACAGGTGGATAAATTCACAGAGATGGGAAGAAACCAGCTCAAAAAGGCTGAAAACACCCAAAATCAGAATGTCTCTCCTCCTACAGGGGAATCACAGCTCCTTATCAGCAACAGAACAAGGCCTGATGGAGAATGAATGTGATGAATTGACAGAATCAGGCTTCAGAAGGTGGATAATAAGAAACTTCTGTGAGCTAAAAGAACCTGTTCTAACCCAATGCAAAGAAACTAAGAACCTTGAAAACAGGTTTGACAAAATGCTAATAAAATAGACAATTAAGAGAGGAATATAAGTGAATTAATGGAGCTACAAAACACAATATGAGAACTTCACGAAGTATGCACAAGTTTTAACAGTCGAATTGATCAAGCAGAAGATGGATATTAGAGGTCGAAGACCAACCAAATGAAATAAAACGAGAAGACAAGGTTAGAGAAAAAAGGGTAAAAAGGAATGAGCAAAGTCTCCAAGAAATATGGGACTATGTGAAAAGACCTAATCTACGTTTGATAGGTGTACCTGAATGTGACGAAGAGAATGAATCCAAGTTGAATTTCATATCCTACGAAACTAAACTTCATAAGTGAAGGAAAAATAAATTATTTTGCAAACAAGCAAGTACTCAGAGATTTCATCACCACCAGGCCTGCTTTACAAGGGCTTCTGAAAGAAGCACTACATATAGAAAGGAACAACCAGTATCAGCCTTTCCAAAAACATACCAAAAGGTAAAGAGCATCACCATGATGAAGACTCTACATCAACTAATGGGCAAAACAACCAGCTAGCATTAAATGGCAGTATTAAACTCACATATATCAATATCAATCCTAAATTTAAATGGACTAAATAACCCAATCAAAAGACACAGACAGGCAAATTGTATAAAAAGCCAAAACCCACCAGTATGCTGCATCCAGACACATCTCACATGCAAGGATACACAAAGACTCAAAACAAAGGGATGGAGGAAGATTTACTAACCAAATGGAGAGTAAAGAAAAAAAAAAGCAGGAGTTGCAATTCTCTTCTCTGATAAAGTAGACTTTAAAGCAACAAAGACCAAAAGAGACAAAGAAGGACATTACATAATGGTAAAAGAATCAACGCAACAAGAAGAGCTAATGATCCTAAATATATATGTACCCAATACAGGAGCACCCAGATACATAAGGCAAGTTCTTAATGACTTACAAAGAGACTTAGACTCCCACACAATAATAGTGGGAGACTTTAACACTATATTGTCAATATTAGACAGATCAATGGGACAGAAAATTAACAAGGATATCCAAGATTTGAACTCAGAACTGGAACAAGAAACTTAATAAGCATTTACAGAACTCTCCACCCCAAATCCATAAAATATACATTTTTCTCAATATCACATCCCACCTATTCTAAAAGTGACCACATAATTGGAAGTAAATCACTCCTCAGCAATTGCATAGTATTTCACAGGTTTAAATGAAATATTGGTTGGCTGCTTGTTTGTTATTTTCCTCCCTTATTCCCTCCTGTTTTCACTGTTAAGCACATTATTTGGTATAAAAGGTTTTTAATACCCATTTTTAGACTGCATTCTAGCCTGGGCAATAAAGGAAGATTCCCATTCTCTCTCCCTCTTTCTCTTCCTCTTTCTTTCTTTTTCTTCTTTTCTTTCTTTTTCTTCCTTTCTTTAAGAAAAATAAAAAATAAAATAATAATAGTAGTAGTACTAATAAAAAAATAATGAAAAGAATGCCATGATCATGAAAGTCAAAGACAGTCTGAAGAACTGTTTCAAGATGAAAGGCTAGATTTAAATGAAAAATGCAATATATGACCCTGAATTACATCCCAGACCCCCTCCCCCAAATTTCTTGTTGTTACAGATAACATTATCTGCACAACTGGAGAATTGTGAGTAAGGCCTGTAGGGTAGATAATAGAACTTTATAAATATAAACTTCCTGATGTTACTATTTGCACTGTGCTTATGTAAGAGAAGTTTTTCTTTTTTCATAAATGCATCTAGGACAGAAAGAGAAATATTTTGTTCCAAGAAATACATATGGAAGTATTTAAAGTTAAATGGACATCATAGCTAAACTTTACTCCCAAATGACTCAGAAAAAATATGCATATATATATAGAGAGAATATAATAAAACAAACTGACAAACTGTTAACAATTGGGAAAAGACCTGTTCCTGCAACTTCTCTGTAAGTCTGAAATTATTTCACAATAAAAAGTTACAAAAATGTACATATCCTTTGTCCTCACAATTACCTTCTAAAAGGTATTCAACATGTATATAAAGATACTCATATGTGGATGTTCATTGCAGTATTGTTTGAAATAGCTGAAGATCAGGCTCAAACAAATTATTCATTGATAGGTGATTTTTCATACTGTGAAACACTATGTCGCTGCTAAAAATAAGGAAAAAAATCACCTTACATTGATTAGAATATCTACTATAAAAATAAACGGAAAGTAAGCATTGGCAAGGATGTGGAGAAATTAGAACTTTTGTCTACTGTTGGTGGGAATGTAAAATGGTGCAACTGCTATGGAAAACAGTATGGAGGTTCCTCAAAACAAAAACAAAAACCCAGAGATGTTATATGATCCAGAAATTTCACTTCTGGGTATATATCCAAAAGAATTGAAAGCTCAAATAAATAAGCTGCCTTGTTTCAAAATAATGTTTTCTACTAGTTTCTGTTATATTCATTGATTTAACCAATTTTTTAAAATAAAGATAACAGAGTTACATTCCACAGTGACATAAATAAAGTAAACTAAAATTTCCACAAATAATCTTTTTTTTTTTTATATGGAGTCTCGCTCTGTTACCCAGGCTGTATAGTTGCGAGATCTTGACTCACTGCAACACCTGCCTCCTGGGTTCAAGTAATTCTCCTGCCTCAGCCTCCTGAGAAGCTGGAATTATAGGCGCATGCGACCATGCCCAGGTTTTTTTTTTTTTTTTTTTTTAGTAAAATCAAAACCAGGTTTTGATTTTTGTATTTTTTAGTAGACATGGAGTTTCACCATGTTGGCCAGGCTGGTCTTGAACTCCTGATCTCAAGTGATCCACCCGCCTCAGCCTCCCAAAGTGCTTGGATTACAGGTGTGAGCCACCACGCCTGGCCTTTTTTTTTGAGACAGAGTCTCACTCTGTTGTCCAGAGTGAGGCAGGCGTGTGATGTCAGCTCACTGCAACCTCTGTCTCCTGGGTTCAAGTGATTCTCCTGCCTCAGCCTCCTGAATAGCTGGGACCACCCAAGTAGTTGAGAGCATAAGTGTGCACCACAATGCCCAGGTAATTTTTGTATTTTTTTGGTTGAGACACGGTTTTGCCATGTTGACCAGCCTGGTCTCAAACTCCTGACCTCAAGTGATCTGCACGCTTCAATTTCCCAGAGTGCTGGGATTATAGGTGTGAGCCACTGCACTGGGCAGAAATTTCCACAAATAGTTTTAAAATGTCAAATGAACTGAATGGGCTTCACAGCTTTCAATACAATTCTGTGCTTTAAGGTTGTACCCAGGGCTAATGATTTTTTCAAAGCACAATAGGCCAGGCACAGTAGCTCACGCCCCAGCACTTTGGGAAGCTGAGGCAGGCGAATCACTTGAGTATGAGACCAATCTGGCCAACATAGTGAAACCCCATCTCTACTAAAAATACAAAAAAAAAAAAAAAATAGCCGGGAGTGGTGGCCTGTAATCCCAGCTACTCAGGAGGCTGAGACAGCAGAATTGCTTGAACCTGAGAGGCAGAGGTTGTAGTCAGCGGAGATTGCACCACTGCACTCCAGCCTGGGTGACTGAGCTACACTGTGTCTCAAAAATGAACAAAGAAAGAAAACAAAAGACAACATTTGGAGACTGCACGTTTTGTTGTTTCTTAGGTAAGTTAATTTGTTTTTTCAGTGCTATCAGTAACATAGTAAATCACATTTTTCTAGTGCTGTATAACATAACATATATTTTGTCCAGATTCAGAAGGAAGGTTACAGTAGATGAATCCCTTGCTACCTGATTCATTTCTAGTGTTGATTTCCAAAAGTCTAGAATAGGATGGCAGCATTTCGAATTATTGAACACTTCAATAATTTGCTTGGATTTTTTTTTACCACCTTAAAACTCGATAGTAAACAGACATTACTGATTTGGGGGTTATAAAGGATTTATGACAGCAAAAGTTAAAAATTTGTTTTCTTTCTAATATTTTGATTTTGTTGTCACTTTGTTTGAAAACTAATAATTTTCTGTCCTGTGTATGAATATGGGCCATAATAATATAATTGGGTATGTGCTATCGAATTTATATTCTCCAAGAAAAAGCCACATCAAATAAAAGGAACTGCTTAAGCCCCTTTTATCTTTATTTTGCAATATTAGAGAAAATTCTAAGCCATATTGCTTAGTGTTCTTTAAGTTTTATTTTTCTAAATTTTAATGGTGTCTTACACTTATGTATTTAACTTACATGAAAATGTAGATGTTTATCGAATTTTAGTTTTGGTAAGGCTTTTCTAAATATAATTTAAGTAATAAAGAATTATTATAAAAGTAACTAGGATTAGAATTCTTTTTAGATTTCTCTCTGTTCTGTTTGCTGATTACATCACTCAGAGTGACATTGTATTTTGAAAATACATATCAAATGATAGCATAACAGGGTAGTTGTTGCTAAATATTTTGTGTAAATCTTAAAAAAATAGACTAATTTTTCTGATAATCTCTTTGTGTAACTGGTAAATTGAAGGGTTTGTCTCACTTCAGGAAAGCCTTTTGATTAAAAGATGAAATTGAAGCATAATGTCACTGACATTTATTAAATGCTCACAATGTGCCAGTCTCTGGGTTAGGTGTTCCAAATACCAATGCTCAAAATAACATTGCAAAGGATTATTCTCATTGTACAAATGAGAAAATAGTGGCCCAGAAACTGAAGTCACTTGCCCAAGCCACGTTATAAACCTAATAAGTGGGAATAAATAGATTTTGAACCATGATGGTTTTTTTTCCCCAGACATTGGTAGTAATAGGTTTTCAAGTCAGTTTTGTTGGTGTTATTTCTATTTTAGTTTTTATTTTTAATTGTTGTTGCATATGCCCAAAAATGAAATAAATGATATACATCTTCATGTCCACTGTTTGAAACAAAAGCTGTGGAAATATACTAACAGGAATATAACTTATTGATAAGCTGAATTCCGTTTTACTTTTTCCCAATAGCATTAGACAAGAAAATATTTCACTAAAATAATTAAGGCACAAAATTATTAAGATTCAACAACAACAAAAAGCTTTAGATGATAAATGAAGCACTTTTTCCTTTGTTATTACTTTGATATATCCCGTTTGAAGCATTGGCTAGCCTAAAATACAAATTAACATAATGATTAGCTGCATAGCATCTAGAAACTAAATTGCTCAGGTTCGAATCTCAGTTCTTGTTTCTTTTTTTCTTTCTTTCTTTTTTCTTTTTTTTTTTTTTTTGAGACGGAGTTCCGCTCTTGTTAACCAGGCTGGAGTGCAATGGCGCGATCTCGGCTCACCACAACCTCCACCTCCTGGGTTCAGGCAATTCTCCTGCCTCAGCCTCCTGAGTAGCTGGGATTACAGGCACACGCCACCATGCCCAGCTAATTTTTTGTATTTTTAGTAGAGACGGGGTTTCACCATGTTGACCAGGATGGTCTCGATCTCTTGACCTCATGATCCACCCGCCTCAGCCTCCCAAAGTGCTGGGATTACAGGCGTGAGCCACCGCACCCGGCCCAAGAGATTAAATGATATAAAAATATTGTTATATTTGATTTTATTTTAAAGCATAAATAACTCAAAATATTATAACTATATTCAGCTATATTTTGTAGTTTTAATTATATATTAAAACTATATTCTATAGAATGGGCCTTGTGATATGGAAGTCAAGAAAGTGAACGCTACCTGAGGGAGCTCCACCAGAGAAGCCAAACGTCTATATAAGAGATGTGTCCATCCTGGTCCCCTCTGTGTAGAAGGGTCTATACTCAGGAGTGGGGTGGGGTGTAAAGGATAGACTCAGTTCCTTGCCTTTCACTTTCAAGAGATATAAAGGAATGAAATTCAGAAAAGAGCCTTGAACCCAGGTCTTTAGAGCAACAGAGCCTGGAGGAACATGGGTGGAATTGTGTTTAAATTATTGGACCACCATGGGCAGGAGGGACAAGGCTGGCTTTGCATGTCCTCAAAGGGGCAGAAGTGACCAGAGGACCGGTTTCACTCACCCTCAAGCCAGGAGTTTGGAGACCCGAATGGTGGTCCGTGGAGCCAGTGAGTCCTGATTGCTGGAAGTTGGCTAGCCTCCAAAAGCAGGCCCCAGAAACGGAAAAAACATGGAGGGGATAGTCAGTCGACGGCCTTTGTGGTTCTTGCTCACTCCGTGATGTGTAAATTTGGCCAAGCAGGTGGCCACTTCTCAGCAATCCCACTTAATGGATGAGGTGAACAATATCACTTCCCTCGTTAGTTATATATTTGTTTATTCGAAGGAAATAGGTCGGGTGGGGGTTGGTAAGCCAGCTGAGTTTCAGCCTCTAAAGTACTAAGTTCGTGGGGCCCGGGGGTGGGTAGCCTTCACACAGCCTGGAAATCTTCGGGAGCAGAGGCACGTTGGGATAAACTCTAACTTGACCTTTGCAACGTGAGAGGGGCGGGGTTACTTGAAGGGCTTCCTTAGAAGGCGATTGGCCCTGGGGAAATCACAGGACGGGACGAGTCCATCATTGGTCCTGCCTGCAAGCTGAGGGCGGGCTGCGAGCGCGGCAGAGCCCATAGAGAGCAGCCCGCGCGCGGGCAGGAGAACCCGCAGTTACGAGCCAGTAGGCGGCTGAGGCGAGTTCGCGTCAGGGGGTCGAGGGCCTCAAGGGGCGTAGGCACGGCGTCACGCGCCTGCGTGGTTCGCTTAGATACGGCGAGGACGTTTCTGCGCGCGGTGATTTCGACGCGAGCCATTCAACAGCTGGCCTCGCGAGCGACGGTCGCACGGGGCGACCGGGACTGTTGACGGCTGCGACTGAGGCGGTTGGAGGGAGGCGAAGACGGCGGCGTCGAGGTCGGCGGCAGCTGCAGCGGCGGCGGCAGTCCGGTTATCTCAGCGGATCCTGGAGTAGAGACGTGACGGTTCCTGAGGAAACGGTTCCCGGTAAATGCCCTCCACTGTGTCCTCAGAGAAGGTAGCCATGTTCCGCGGCGTCGCGGCCAGCTGACCGCCCGGGCCTGCCCGAGCTGTGGGTGCCTCTCGGACAGAGCCACGCTGGGCCCTCGGTGGGGGTTGGGGAGGGGCTGCGTCAGAGCCCCGAGTTGCCCCGCTTGCCCCCGCAGAGTCACGTTTTCCGGAGTAACGCCTAGGCTCTTCCAGGCCCACTCTGCTGTCACCTCACACCCCACTGTGTTTCCTCAGGCGCCACGGTTGAGGGCACACCCAGACCGCTGTTCCCGCCAAGGTGGAGGCATTCCTCAGGGGCACGTTGGCAGTGACATCCCGCTAATGGGAACTGAAGGTGCCCTCTTCTGCAGGGTCGCTACGCCAAGGGCCCGTCATTAGCAGGGCTCTGCTGCCGCCGCCCCCTTGATGACCCTCGTCCTTGGCTTTAGGGACTTCTCAAGAGACTCTGAGTCTCAGCTTGAGGTTTCCAGCGCGGGTGGGTGAAGACGGTTTTAATCTGACTGTGACCTGCTCACCCACAAGGCTTTCGGGATGCGACATCGTGAGCTTGGGTTGCTGGGCAGAGACGTGAGGAAAGAATACAGTCGGGGAGGCCCATGCTGTAGGACACGCATGCCATACCCGCACTCGGGGAAATCAGTCGTGGTCCTTGGGACCCGTGCCGCCTTTTGGTCTCTTGCTTTTTGTGTTTTTATTTAAAGTCGACCATTACAGGAGGAAGAACTTTCTGTTGCTGCTGAGGGGTAATAAACGTGTATTGGAACGCTGGGTGCCAGCATGGGAAACTGGTTACCCCTTGGGCCTATTCTTGGTGTCTTTTCTAGACTGAGAATGTGATTTCAAACGTCATACCCATTTTGCCCCGTTTTCCTGCCTACTTCTGATCTAACTTTAGAACCTCAGGCTTTTGAGAATGTAAACTTGTGCAGTGCAATTGGTATGGCTCACTCTTCATGCTGAGAAAACCATTCTTTGGAAAAATATGTTGGGGAGGGGCTTCACAAGAGACCTGAATTGCCCCGTAACTCTCTCAAATTCTGGTTGTTGCCTTCTGAAGCATGTGACATTCCAGCAGTCACATTTTTCTGTGCTCTGGGTTTTCTGGGGCAGGGGAGAGAGGCCGGGGGAGGCCTTCAAAGCATGTAGTAACTTGAAGCATGGAGTAACTTCCATGAAGGCATTTTTTGCTTCAACCTTGTGGAGTACAGAGGAAAGTGACTAGTGGAGTAGGCCTACTGGCAAAAGTGCCCAGAGGATCCCCACTGCCACACACATTAGGATGGATGGGGCTGATTTGAGGTGGAGTAACACTAGGTGGGAGGTGGACAGGGCCTGCAGAGTCCATCTTAGCTTCTGTAGTGGCTTTCCATTTAATCCCAGTCAAAAATCATACTGCAGTGCAGACTGTTTGTCCAAGTTCCCATCATGCACTCACATGAAGAGAGTAGCCTTTGCTGGCTTTATGTGTCATCTCCACCCTCAGTAAGAAAGGTGAGGTGTAGAACTTAGAGAACATGGAGGTGATAATGGTGGTGGTGGTGGTGGTGGTGGTGATGTGTGTGTGTGTGTGTGTGTGTGAGAGAGAGAGAGAGAGACATATTTTAAACAGTGAAGCAGCTCTCTGCCACTGAGACTGACTACAGGTTTATCTTCCCAGAATGCATTCCTGCCTTTGCTAGAGACAGAGAGACTTTTGCTGAGTTATTTCAGAGCCAGGGCGCTGGTCATTGTCCAGCTCTCTGATTCAGTGTACACTTGGGTCTGTGGGTTCTGTGTTATATCCAACATGCTCCTGGTACTTTAAGAAGCTATAAAACCAAGCTGTGGGCTGAGGCGGGCTAATGCCTGGGGCACAGTCAGAGCAAATGTGAACATCGTGGAATCCAGCAGCCCTTTGTTCTGAAGAGACAGCCTAAGGGCTGGAGCACTTCCAAAAGAAGAGGAAGGTCAGTGAAAATTGAGTAATCATAATAATAATGAGCATTTACTGAAAACTTACTGGAAGTTAAGTACTATACTTTCATCATTTTATTTTATTTTATTATTTATTCTTATTTATTTATTTTCTTTGAGATGGAGTTTTGCTCTTGTTGCCCAGGCTGGAGTGCAGTGGCACAATCTCAGCCCACTGCAGCCCCTGTCTCCCAGGTTCAAGTGATTCTCCTGCCTCAGCCTCCTGAGTAGCTGGGATTACAGGTGCACACCACTATACCCGGCTAATTTTTGTATTTTTGGTAGAGACAGAGTTTCACCATGTTGGCCAGAGTGGTCTCCAACTCCTGACCTCAGATGATCCTCCTGCCTCAGCCTCCCAAAGTGTTGGGATTACAGGCATGAGCCACTGTGCCGGGTGTTTATTTTATTTTAGAGATGGAGTTTTGCTCTTGTTACCCAGGCTGGAGTGCAGTGGCACAATCTCAGCTCACTGCAGCCTCCATCTCCCAGGTTCAAGTGATCCTCCTGCCTCAGCCTCCTGAGTAGCTGGGATTACAGGTGCACGTCACTAGAGCCAGCTACTTTTTGTATTTTTGGTAGAGACAGAGTTTCACCATGTTGGCCAGGGTGGTCTCGAACTCCTGACCTCAAATGATCCACCTGCCTCAGCTTTCTAAACTGCTGGGATTACAGGGGTGAGCCACTGTGCCTGGGCACATCATTTTATTTAATCCCATGTGTAAGATAGGCACTATTTTCATCTTCTGAAGCTCAAAGCGGTTAGGTAGCATGCCCAAGGATGTTGCCAAGCTAGTCCATGGCAAAGGCAGGATTTGAACCCAGATCTGCTTGACACCAGACCTTGAACTCAAAAGAATTTTGTTTCTTACTGTCTCAGAGAATGTTGCATAAAAGAGGTGAAATGGAGCAAGGTTTTGAAGGGCGAGTAGGCTTTAGATGAGGAGAAGAAATATTTGGCTTAGGGCATCAACATCTTTAAAGGAACTCAAGGAAGACTGGCCCAACTAGAATGGGGGATGGACACAGGGATGTGATGAAAATAGGGCTGGCAAGGTAGGGTAGGATCATGTTTTGGAAAGCCTTGAAGGGAAACTGATCTGAAGCAATGAAGAAATGGGGATGTTGAGAATTTTTGAGCAAGGAAGAGCATGACAAAGTCAGTATGAGTCACCTGGTGTGACCAGCATGTGCCTCTCTCATCCTTTCTTGAGAACCTTCCCCAATGATAGCACAGTTAGCTGTTGTTTTTGAATTTCCTGGACCCCTAGGGAGTAGCAGACACATGCAACTAAATAGATTCCTGGGTTCATGGTGCAGAAGGAGCATGCTAGGGACCCTGGGTCAAACTCAGCCCTAGGTGGGTGTGCTGCAGCCTGCGTAGGATTTGAAAAAGCAATTGAATTAGTGGTTGATATTGAAAAAGCAAAAGAGCTCAATAAAAATCAGGATTTCCAGCTTATCTGGAAGGCCTGGTCTGCATTTCACCTGCAGAGGACAAAGCTGTGCAGAACTGACTTCTTTAGCAGGGGGTGGGGTGCTCTGCTTTCCCACGGTCCTACCCAGTCCCCAGCCCCTGTGCCCAGGACCTACCTGATCCTGTAGGCCCTAGGCCCCTGCTCAAGGGAAACAAGTCCCCACCTGGAAAGTTTCACATTCAGGATTAGCTTCTTGTCTTATTGTGTAATTAGGAAATTGTCAGACATGCAGTAGAACTATCTCTGTGAAGGGGGAATAATCTTAACACATAGGAATGCTGGGGAGCTCATTGTGGCATTATTCATAGATGGTAGCTTTCCTCGGCCTGGGGCTGAAAGCCTGCTCTGCTAGGGCCCCAAAGAGACATTCTGGTGGGCCTTGCTGTTCTTTATCCTTTGCTTGCAGTCAGGTATTCTGTTTGCTGAATAGTTGATTTGTATAGGGTCTGGGTCAAAATGATTTTAAAAAGTCGGGGAAAATAAAAGCAACTCCGAAGTGACTACCTAAAATGTAGCATGTTAAAAATATTAATCTGGGCCGGGCGCAGTGGCTCATGCCTGTAATCCCAGCACTTTGGGAGGCCGAGGTGGGCAGATCATGAGGTCGGGAGTTCAAGACCAGCCTAACCAACATGGTGAAACCCCATCTCTACTAAAAATACAAAAAATTAGCTGGGCATGGTGGTGCACACCTGTAATCCCAGCCACTCACGAGGCTGAGGCAGGAGAATCACTTGAACCTGGGAGGCGGAGGTTGCAGTGAGCCGAGTTCATGCCACTGCACTCCAACCTGAGCAACAGAGCGAGACTCTGTCTCAAAAAAAAAAAAAAAAATCTGGAGTCTCGGAAAGCACTCCATATGTTTTAGATGGGCAGATATAAGCCACTCTGTGTTGGCATTTGAGGTGGGGAGTTCTTTGCTGTGCAGGTCTGTTTAAGAACTGCAGGGCAGGTAGCATGGCTGGCCCCCTGCTTACCAAATGGCAGTGGTATCCTCCCTATGCTGGTGATTGTGACAGCTACAACCATTTTTATGCATGTCCCAACACTCTTGAAGGGAGCAATACTGACACACTTAAACATGACTGGAGCCTATTCTCAAGAATTTTAGCACTCATTTCATGTGAAGGAATGTTAAAACTATTATTGCTTGTCTGTAGCCCAGAATACCAAATGTCTCTCCTGACAATCACAATTTTTTTTCCTTAGATTCCAGTTAATTGTCTCAATTCTTTCTCTTTCTTCTCTTTCTAGACTGTTGTTTGAGGGTGAATCTTCACTGTAGCCTCCAAAGTGTCCTAAAGGTGCTTGGTAGGTACACTTAAATTAATGTTAATAGGTCTAGGAGTCTGAAAGAAAAGCAAGTCTGCATTATCATTTCACTATGGGTCTTTAGGTCCTGTTATTAGTATTTTAAGTATGGAAGTAACATCTTTTAAATGTAGTTATTGAGCAAAGTCTCTGTTTTACGTAAGATTTAGCATTATTAAGTTCCTACTATGTGTTAGGCACTGTTCTAGGCTCTGAAGGTATAATGGTGAACCAGACAGATGCAGATTTTTTAAAAAAAGGTTAACAATGACACAAGATGATAGGATAGTTTTTGTGTTACAGTGAAAATAAAATGGGGTGATAGGCTACCAAGTTACAGGGGTGGAAACTGTGCTACTTCAGAGAGTGTTCAGGGCAGGCTTCTCTAAGGAGGTGACATTCAAGTCAGAGCAAAGAGAAGGAGCCAGCCATGAGAAAATCTTGGGGGAGAGCCCTTCAGGCAGAGAGAACCACAAGAGCAAAGGCCTGAGGAGTGAACCTGATGCATTTGAGGGGCGGTAAAAAGGCCAGTGGGGCTGGGATGGAGAGAACAAGGGCAATAGGGGAGAAGGGTACAAAATTGAGTTGAAAGAGGTGGGCAGGGGACATGTTTTGAAGGTAAGTAGTTTGGATTTCATTCAAAGCATGATGGGATGCTGCTGGAGGGTTTTGAACAGAGAAGTGACATGATTTGATTTAGGTTTTCAAAAATATGGCATTGGGTGTTGTGTAGAGTAGACTCTGTAAAGGAAAGGATGGAATAAAAGCGACCAGTTAGGAGACTGTTGCAGCAATCCAGGTGAGATGACAGTGGCCTGGACCTGGGAGTTAGCAGTGAAAATGGAGATTTATGGTGAAGGTAGAATCAAAAAGACTTTTGGAAGGATTAACTCCTACGTTTTGAGCCTAAGCACCTAGGTGCAGGGTGACTCTATTTAGGGAGCTGGGAATCACTGGGGTCAAGGGAGCAAGTGTGAGGTGGAGGACAGGTTTAGGTGATGCAAATTAAGGGCTCTGATGCACTTGTTCAGTTGAGATGCCAATGATACATTCAACTGGAGACATTGAATAGGCAGATATCAATTTAAAGATTGGCTGGAACTTCAGCCTACATAAAACTAAATGAAAATTAAAGCTGCTTTAAGTTGCCATTTTATACTAATAGAGGTAGCAGAAATAAAAATGATAATGATCCAGTGTGATCAGGACTGCAAGGGAATCAAGTATGTTAATGCTGCTGATGGCCTAATAAATTGGCTTTTATTTTTTCTATTTAAAAAAAATTTTTTTGAGACAGAGTCTCGCTCTGTTGTCCAGGCTGGAGTGCAGTGGCACCACTTCAGCTCACTGCAATCTCCACCTCCCGGGTTCAAACAATTTCCTACTTCAGCCTCCTGAGTAGCTGGGATTACAGGTGTGCACCACCATGCCTGGCTAATTTTTGTATTTGTGTGTGTGTGTGTGTGTGTGGAGACAGGGTTTCACCAACCTGGCCAGGCTGGTCTCAAACTCCTGACATTGTGATCCACCCGCCTCTGCCTCCAGAGGCAGAGTGCTGGGATTACAGGTGTGAGCCACTGCGACTGGCCTTAAATTGGCTTTAAAAAAATATTTACATAAGATCTGGAATGGTGGTTCACACCTTTAATCCCAGCACATTGGGAGGCCAAGGCGGGTGGATCACTTGAGGTCAGGAGTTCTAGACAATCCTGGCCAACATGGCGAAACACTGTCTCCACACACACACACATACACACACACACACACACACACACACAAATACAAAAATTACCCAAGCATGTTGGCATATGCCTGTAATCCCAGCTACTCTGGAGACTGAGGCAGGAGAATCACTTGAACCTGGGAGGCGGAGGCTGCAGTGAGCCGAGATCACACTGCTGCACTCCAGCCTGGGCAACAGAGTGAGACTCTGTTTCAAAAAAAAAAAAATTATACAAAGATTTCCATGGTAGCACTCATTCTCATAATAGTAGTATAGAGTAGTGGTAGTACTCTTTTGGAAAGAGTTATGCTCTTTCAAAAATAATTGAAGACACAAATCCCCATGGAGGGAGAATATCCAACTAAATATATAATAAGTCTCTATAGAGTTTCTGTAGAATTTTTCTCTATATAGAATTTCTTTTTAACAATCTTTAATTTATGCTGGCACATTATAATTGTACAGAATTTCTAGAGAAACTCTTTATAGACATTAAAAATGATTAATTGTGTTGACCATATCAATATCTGGAATTGTTAATAAAACAGGAATTAATAAAAATTAATAATTACAATTGTTAATTGCAAAAATCAGATCATGATGGTATATAAGTACAGTGGTGTAAATCTTACACGCTATTCATGCTGAATATTGTTAATACATAGTTGTCTTATTTTTAAAATAATTTCATCTGCTTTTGACTTTGTACCTGTTTCTCTCTGGCAGTGTTCCCTGGTTAGGATGCCATAACTTCATTTTGGTCCACTGTGAAGAAGTGAATTGTGGCTTCTCCAATCTTTCTTCCCTTGATCACATTTTCAGCACGAGGTATTGGGTAATATCCTATTCTGTGGGACTTGTATTCAAATAAGTTTACCTTGGGATTTAAAAAGGTTGGGAAATACTGTTGCTCTCAAAAACGGTTTAGTAGTGCAGAGCAGGGGGCCCGCATTAAGGTTGCTTTTGACCTGTAGGTGGCGACTGATGGGCAGGAATTTTGCTGGTAATTTTCAGATTGTGGAAATACAACTGAGAAGCAAAACACTGGCAACTTCATGATATGCATTTCCCACAAATAATACTCTGATTATTCAGTGATTGAGGCAAAAGTATGAACATACTCAGCCACATTCCTTTAATTCCCTGATAGCTTTTTTTTTATGAGAAGAGAAAGCAGTGAGTCTTCTTCAATAGCATTGTTTATTAATCCAATGTATAAAGCAGTATTCCTGGCTGGAGGTGTCTGGAGAGAAGTGTTCTTCAACAAAAATGTTCCTGGTGCAGAAAAAGGGGCAAATGACCAAAATACTGGTCAGATAGGCCTACTGACTGCTGTGTGCAGATTTTTAAAAATAGCTCTTCCCTTGTTATCTTGGAATGACTCCTGTACACACTAGCTTAGAGTTAATTATGAGAATACATTTGCACAGAAAGGCCAACACAAGACTTTTCTTTGGACTAATTTATTTTCTGTCAGCCTCAGAAATACTCGGAACACTTCGCTTTCACAAACCTCACATAAAGGAAAGTTTAGGATGATCTTTTAACATGAGGAAAAGAAAACAGAAAATTAAGTTGCTCAGAGATAAATTAATATGAATCCAGCTTTCTTCATTTCAGGATCAAAATTTTACATACTAAACTCTACCTTAGAGCTGATTTTCTTTGAATGGTGGGAGAAGAGATTCTCTCTCAGTAGGACTCTAATATTTGCAAATTTATCATTGCCGAATGGCTATGGATCTCCAAAAGTCCCTTCCATTCTGTCCAGAAAGGCCCCAGTGCCCCCATAAACCCAGACCATTTTAATTTGGGAATTCGGTCATTTGTCGGGTCATATATTGGCTATACTCTTATTATTGCAAAACTGAGTGCTACTCATTTTAATGATTGATTTTTAAGTTACTCAAGATTAGAGCATATGGTCAGCCTCAGTTTAAAATGTTGTTTGGGCTAATGACGTGTCAGAATACTTGAACATCCATGAATGGCATCTTGACTGAAGAGCCATGGAATATTTTTATTTGGTCAAGACATACTGACATTCTGTAGTAGCCAGAAAATTGAAAATTGGCTAGGTTAGTTTGACCCAAATAAATTCTGGCTTCCCTACTACTTCCGTAATATGTTGTATATTGTATATATCTTAAATGTATATATCTTAAAATGACTAAGGTTCAAAAGCCTGGGGAAAAAAGAAAGGCAGCAAAAAGCTACTTTGAAAGAGGATATTGATTGCATAGATGGTCCTATTTTTTCAACAGTTTTTTTAAAAGTACCTCATTCAAATGGCCTTTCTCACATTGTGACAGCAAATATTTATGAGAGTGAGAACAAACAAGAGAGAATGAATAGGTGGATAGTTTGCTGATGACTCAAGTGCTTTTAAAGTTTCAAGTTATATTTCTGATCTAAAAATCCTGAGATGTATTAGGTGAATCTCTCAAGTATCTCCTGAAATGGGAGAAGATATTGGAGTGTCTTAGGATGCAGACTGTGCAAAATTTATTGAGGTTTCACAGCTAGTTAAAACAAACATTTTAGGCTTGTGAGAACATCTCCAGTCTGTTTCCTTTTCTCTATTCCCTTATCCTACTATTATTCAGTCAGCTTTGCTGTGAGATATAGAGGCAAGGAAGATGAGGTGACCATGTTCTCTGAGAATCTCCTATAAATGTTTTAGCACTGGGAACATGTTGGGTGAAATGTTTTAGTAAAGCTATGTGTACAAGATACTGCTAGAATGCACACTGTGTAAACATTATTAAATAACTATAATTTTTTAAGGTTAGAGGAGCGCCCATTTGCCTATGCAGAGATATTAAAGAATAAGTCATCTCAGTAGTGTTGCTTTTAATGATAAAGCTAAAAGAAAAATGTGTGTATGTGGGTGAGGAGGTTTGGAGAGGTCATGGTGAAACACACTAGAATATGGGAATAGTAAAAATATTTATTAAAATTTAACTTTTTGATAATTTGTAAAGGTCATGATTATGGCATTTCATGCCATCAAGGCTTAGTTTATCTAGGCTCCTAAAACTTTGTTTAATAAATTAATCTATGCATATAATAGTGAGTGGTGAAAATGATGGGAATATTAATGAATTCTGTCAATTCAATTGACCATTACTATCAGTTGGAACACAGGCTTATTAAAAGGGAAATTAGAGACAAATTAGGTTGTTCTAAAGAATCAGTTTTGGCTGGGCGTGGTGGCTCGCGCCTGTAATCCCAACACTTTGAGAGGCCAAGGCAGGCAGATCACCTGAGGTCAGGAGTTCAAGATCAGTCTGGTCAACGTAGTCTCCACTAAAAAGGCAAAAATTAGCTGCCTTTAGCTGGGATAACCTGTAATCCCAGCTGCTCAGGAGGCTGAGGTAGGAGAATCGCTTGAACCTGGGAGGTGGAGGTTGCAGTGAGCCAAGATTGGCCCAGTGCACTCAAGCCTGGGCGACAGAGCGAGACTCCATCTCAAATAATAATAATAATAATAAGTTTTAAGTCATAGCCTAGTAACTTGATCTCAGTGATTCCACCCATTTTGGTTATTATACTATAGATATTTTACTATATACCCATTTTGGTATGCATATTTTGATGAATATATAAATATGCATATAATACATAACTATATAGTATAATAACTAAGCATAGATTATATTTTTGAATGTTTAATTGGCTTAAACAGGGTTAAAAACAAAGATTGTGTGGGGGAGAAAACCACAAACTTTTATTTTTTTTTTTGAGACGGAGTCTCACTCTGTCGCCCAGGCCAGAGTGCAGTGGCACGATCTCGGCTCACTGCAACCTCCTCCGCCTCCTGAGTTCAAGTGATTCTCCTGCCTCAGCCTCTGGAGTAGCTGGGATTACAGGCACCCGCCACCACACCTGGCTTATTTTTGTATTTTTAGTAGAGATGGGGTTTCACCATGTTGGTCAGGCTAGTCTTGAACTCGTGACCTCAGGTGATCTGTCTGCCTCAGCCTCCCAAAGTGCTGGGATTACAGGTGTGAGCCACCACGCCTGGCCTGGTTGATTATTTTCCAAAAACATCTGCTTCTGCTGTGTTATAAATGATCATTTATGAGTTAAATACTCTGCAGCTAAACCAGGAGTGGTGGCGCACACCTGTAATCCCAGCACTTTGAGAGGTTGAGGTAAGAGAAGTGAGAGGATTGCTTGAACCCAGGAGTTTGAGACCAGCCTCAGCAACATGGGGAGACCTGTCGCTACCAAAATAAAAAATTAGCTGGGCATATTGGCACATTCCTGTAGTCCCAGCTACTCAGGAGGCTGAGGTGGGAGGATGGCTTAAGCCCAGGAAGTTGAGGCTGCAGTGAGCCTTGATTGTACCACTACACTCTAGCCTGGGTGACAGAATAAGGCCCTGTCTCAAAACAAAACATTTTGCAGCTAGAACAGTG
Source organism: Callithrix jacchus (assembly GCF_049354715.1). Taxonomy (NCBI): domain Eukaryota; kingdom Metazoa; phylum Chordata; class Mammalia; order Primates; family Cebidae; genus Callithrix; species Callithrix jacchus. The sequence goes on along the minus strand of NC_133524.1, from coordinate 115,160,855 downwards.
ATTGCTGAGGGTAGAGAAAGGATTACAAAGGGTCATCAGGAAATGTAGAGGGACAATGGATATTTTGGCTACCTTGATTGTAGTGATAGTTTCATTAGGTATGTATACATGTGTCAAAATTAATCAAAACATATAGTTTTGATACATGTGTAGTTTATGTTATGAAATATATAGTTTATTATATATCAATTTTGCCTCAATAAAGCAGTTCTAAAAAATAAGTTCTGCAGCCCATGGGGTCACTAGGATTGCAGTTGCCAAGTGAGCCTGTGATATTCAAAGTCCTGTTCTGATCTCCCAGGCTTCCATCATGACTTACACAAACTTTGACTATGGATTCAGATGCCTATAGGCATTTACAGTGATGGCAGACAGAGGGGTGCTTTTGGTGGGTGAAGGGAGTTGCTATTGTAGTCATCTTTTTTTTTATCCTTTTCTGGACAAGTTTGTGTCAGCAGTTATAAATTGCTTCCTTTTAATAGTCGTTTTTAAAATCCTTTTCTGGACAAGTTTGTGTCAGCAGTTATAAATTGCTTCCTTTTAATTTGAAGTTTAAACAAAGTACAAAATTAATACATTCTTATTATAGACATCAAAAATTGAAGCATTAAGAAATGTACAATATGGGCAGATAGAGTGGAATAATAGATTGGAGACTCCAAAAGGTGGGAGGAAAGGAGGGAAACGAAGATTGAAAAATTACCCTTTGGGTATAGTGTACACTATTCAGGTGATGGGTGCCCTAAAAGCTCAGATTTCACCACTACACAATATATGCATATAAGAAATCTGCACTTATACTCCCTAAATATATAAAAATAAAATTTAAAAAAGGAAATGTACAAAGCATTTAATAATAAGGGAAAGTTTATTCTTTTCCTATAGTCCCAATCCATTTTCTAGGGAAAATATTGGTAACAATTTGATGTATATTCTTTCAGACATTATATATTATATGTGTGTGTGCATGGTCATGTGTGTTTATATTACTTTTACAAGAGCAATATCACATTTTACTTTATTATTCTGTCACTTGCTTACTTTTTCTCTAAAAAGTCTCATAGGCATCCTTTTCTGTCAGTAAATACAGATCCACTGTCTGGCTTTCTGCCTCCCTTGCTACTTCCAAAAGGTGGGAGGGTGGGAGGGAGGTAAGGATTGAAAAATTACCGGTTAGGTACAGTGTACACTATTCAGGTGATGGGTGCACTAAAAGCCCAGATTTCACCACTACACAATATATGCATATAAGCAATCTGTACTTGTATTCCCTAAATATATAAAAATTACTCCCTCCCTCTCTTTCCCTCCTTCTCCTCCTCCTCTTCCTCCTCCTTCTACTCCTATATTTTTTTTATTAGTTTTCAACTTGAGGTCTCCTTAAGGAAGAAGCATTACAACAGGAGTTGGTTGTCGTGCACCTATGTACCAGTCACTACGCTAGTTAATTATTAGTGACCTAAAGGAAGTTGCCAATGACATTGCTATAGCAATGAAGCCATGACATATATAAAAAGCTTCTTGGTTCACACTAGGTCCTCAATATTTTTTTAAAGTAGGTTTGGAGAATTAGCCCTCTGTTTTGGGAGAGTAATTTAAGATAAAATATTTATTAACATTCAATTTTAAGATCGAAAGCCTGTAAACAACTATGAAAGATATGAGAAGAACAAATGCCTCAGTTTGTTGTCATTTTTTGTCCTTGGGAAACAGGAATTTAAGTTGTGAAGATTTTTAAAGGAGGTCATTTTATTTTATTTTATTTTCAAAAACAATTGGGTCTTCTTGGGAAAATCAGTTCTTTATAATCATCCATTTTATCCAACATTCTTGATTCTACATAATTTGTGATAATTTCTAAATGTCAAATCCATGATAAAGGAATTTAGAAATTGGCCTCCATGATGCTACTTAAACGAATGACACTTAAACGAATTTCAGGCTTTGAAATCAATCCAAGAGAAACATTCTACAGTGTTTTAAACAAAGGCAGCACTGCTGGAGCAAATGGAGAGCTTGACAAACCTGATTACTTTGAAGAGAGTAACTCTGTTTTGGGTGTATATTTTCTGGAATGTTTTAAAAAAACTGTTGCTTTAAATTAGATTGTGTAAATAAATACCTAATGATTATAAATAAATTTTAGAGTTCAGTATATCTTAATTGAATATCACATTAATTTTTCTCCTAGAGGGGGCTTAGTGTTGACTCTTATTGCAAATTATAGCAAACTAACTGGACTTTTTCCATTTTGCTATTTAGATAATGCTTTTGGAGAAAGGAAATATGTTTATTCTCATATCTCATTTCAGTGTTGCTGTCATAAGAGTTTCTGGAATGTGTCTTAGTTACTGCTTTTAATGACCTTTTATAAAATCAGTCTATACAAACTTTGTCTTCTAAAGGAAGTTAACTTGGATTGTCCTTTAGGGTTATTAAATAATTCTGTATCTATAAAGATTTCGCAGTAAATTTTGTATTAGAATTTCCATCATCTGGCCATATATGTTTGGGTCTAAATTTCCCAAAAGTTGACATTAATGAGAAATTCTGGTGACATAGAGTCTGAATATGTCCACTCAGAAAAAAACTCCCTTATTGGGAAGCACTATTTAAAGTAAGCAAATAGAAGCTTGAATCTCCAATTCCGAGCATTAGTGATCTTGTTCACCTTAGGACAGCTTTAAAGAATTTGTTAGCATCAAGTACCAGCAAGCACTCATGTTTTGGTTTTTTTTTTTTTCCATTCCCAAAGTACAGGGCAAATTCACTTTGTCACTCATTAGAAAAGGCTGTCTCCTCCTAACTTTAACTTAGAGATCAATTTAGTTAAAGTCAACAGACGGGAGGAATAAGAGTAGATATGCCCATTTTAGACTTGGAAACCAACCTGGACAAGGGATGCTAAGTCAGGTGTGTGGGTTAGAACTATCAGTTTGATGCATGTTCATTAATGTGCCACCCTGGCACTGTTTCTATACCATCCCCAGCAGGTTTTTAGTGGAACTTTACATTTAAGATCAATTGTACAGTAGGTTAGAGATTTGGAATCTTGATGTCTCAATATATGGGCAAGTCATTTAATTTTCCTAAATCTGTCTGGATTTCCTCCTCTGTAAAAGAGGCATGCAAATGCTTACTCTCCGGTTGCTTCATAAATCAAATAAGATAAAGTAAGAATACTACCACTAATAAATAATATCATAGCTTATGTTTATTGAGAACTTCCAGGCACATTCTAAGGATTTCACCTGTACTCACTCATTGAATCCTTTCCCAAATCTTATTACCTCTATTTTATGGTTAAGGAAACTGAGACACAGTATATACTCTTTGAAAACTCCAAAAATTTTAAACAAATATTATTAAATAAATATATATTATTATTATTTTTCCCTTATAGAACAGATATTATTTTTAATAGGCTTTATTTTTTAGAGAAGTTTTGGATTTACAAGAAAATTGAGCAGAAGGGGCCTGGCATGGTGGCTTATGCCTGTAATCCCAGCACTTTGGGAGGTTGAGGTGGGTGGGTCACCTGAGGTCAGGACTTCTAGACCAGCCTGGCCAACATGGTAAACCCCATCTCTACTAAAAATACAAAATTAGCCAGGCATGGTGGTGCATGCCTGTAATCCCAGTTACTTGGGAGGCTGAGGCAGGAGAATCACTCGAACCTGGGAGCTGAAGGTTGCAGTGAGCCAGGATCATGCCACTGCACTCCAGCCTGGGCGACAGAGTAAGACTCCATCTCAGAAAAAAAGAAAATTGAGGGGAAGGTAGAAGGGTCCTATATACCCCCTGTTCCTACACATGCTTAGCTTCACCCATTATTAACATCTCCTACCAGAGTGGTTATAAGTGTGTCAATCAGTGAACCTACATCATCATAACACAAAGTCCATAGATTACATTAGGGTTCAATCTTGGTGTTGAACATTCTGTTGTTTTGGATAAATGTATAATGACATGTATCCATTATTACAGTATCATATAGCATAACTCCACTGCCATAAAAATCCTCTGTGCTCAGCCTATTCATCTTTCCCTCCCCTCTAACTCATGGCAGCCACTAATCTTTTTACTGTCTCCATAGTTTTGCCTTTTCCAAAAGGTTACAAAGTAGGAATCATAGTATGTTGCCTTTTCAGATTGGCTTATTTCACTTAGGAAGATGCACTTAAGTTTCTTCTGTATCTTTCCAAGGCTTGATAGCTCATTTCTTTTTGGGGCTGAATAATAATCCATAGTCTGTATGTACCACGGCTTATTCATTCGCCTGCTGAAGAACATCTTGGTTGCTTCCAGGTTTTGGCAATTATGAATAAAGCTGCTATAAACATTATATGCAAGTTTTTGTTTGGACATAAATTTTCATTTCTTTTGGAGAAATACCAAGGAGTGTGTATTGCTAGATCATATGGCAAGAGTATGTTTTGTAAGAAACCACCAAATTGTCTTCCAAGATGACTGTACCATTTTGCATTCCTACCAGCAGTGAATAAGAGCATTCATTGTATCACATGCTTATTGTGATGCTTCTTCCTTAAGGAGACCTCATTTGGTGTGGTCAGTGTACTGGATTTTGGACATTTTAATGGGTATGTGGTGGTATCTCATCGTTGTTTTAATTTGCATTTTCCTGATGACATTTGATGTAAAACATCTTTTCCTATGCTTTTTTGCCATCTGGTATATCTTCTTTGGGGAGGTATCTGTTAGGGCTTTGGCCCAATTTTAAATCAGATTATACTCTTATTGTTTGAGTTTTAAGAGTTTTTTATATATTTTGGATAACCATTCTTTATCTTCTGCAAATATTTTCTCCCAGTCTGTGTCTTATGTTTTTATTCTCTTAACAGTGTCTTTTGCAGGGCAGAAGTTTTAAATTTTAATGAAATCCAGCTTATCAATTATTTCTTTTCTAGACTGTGCCTTTGATGTTACGTCTAAAAAGTCATTGCCATACCCAAGGTCTTGTGATGTCTAAATGTTCCAGCACCAATTTTTTAAAAGACTATTTTTTTGCTCTGTTATATTGTCTTTGCTCCTTTTTTTCAAAGATCAGTTGACTGTATTTATGTGCATCTATCTGGGCTTTCTATTCTGTTCTGTTGACATATTTATCTTTTCTTTTGCCAAACCACTATCTTGATTACTGTAGCTTTATACTAGGTCTTGAAGTTGGATAGTGTCAATTCTCCAACTTTGTTTTTCTCCTTCCATATTGAGTTAGCTATTCTGGGTCTTTTGCCTCTCTATATAAACTTTAGAATCAGTTTGCCAGTATCCACAAAATAACTTGCTGGGATTTTGATTGAGATTGCATTGAATCTATTGATCAAGTTGGCAAGAACTGACATCTTGAGTCTTATTTGTGGACCACATATTTAATTATTCTTTTCCTTGTATAGATCTTATACATATTTTGTTAGATTTCTAGCTAAGTATCTCATTGTTTTTTTGTGGTAATGTAAATGATACTGAGTTTTAAATTTCAAATTCCACTTGCTTGTTGCTGCTATATAGGAAGACTATTGACTTTTTGGTATTAACCTTATATTCTGCAGCCCTGCTGAAATAACTTATTAGTTCCAGGAATCAGAAGATAATATTTTTAATTCTACTTGTAGTATAGTTTTCCTTATCAATTTGTCCTAAGTCCAGCAGTGCCAGCACCCTTTCACAATTCAAATCTGTACATTACTCCATCTGTATCAAAATTTTCTCTTTCACTCTCTAAGGTGGTCTGAGGACACCATGACAATCACAGTGGTGTATGATAACTCTGAGGCAACAGAGCTCTGTGCAGCTCAGCACCTCTACCTCAAGCTCATAGCAAAATTGATGATCAGCGTATTGGTCCCAGTGAGTCTAGAACCTATGAAGCCCTTTTCTAACTGGGAAGTTCTTGACCTGCTGAAGAGCATGATTTTCCCTGACCAGTTCACCATAGATCAGCTCTTCAAGATAACAAAGGACTTATCAAATTTGAGAGTGAGGTTGAAACCCGAAGTTTGGTTCAGATCCTGAAGACAAAGTTACATGAGAAGATCTTCAAACTAACTGGTTTGAAAAAAGACTTAAAAGTAGTGACTATAGATGCCCAGGGAGACTGGGAGCACTTCCCCAAGGAAAAAGAGGCCTTGTTGAGTGACGGGGCTGAAGAGAAGGACAATGAGAAGAGCCCAGATTCCATATATTTTGAAGGCTTGCCCTGTAAATGGTTTGTACCTAAAGATTCTAGCAAGGAGAAGTCATGTGAAGAGATCCTTCAGGTAGTCTTTGAAAGTTTTGGGAACGTCAAGAATGTGGATATCCCTGTGCTTGACCCCTACAGAGAAGTGATGGCTGATGGGAGATTTGGGAGTTTTAGCTTTGGCTTGCAGACATTTGAGGCCTTCATACAGTACCAAGAGGCAACTGACTTTGTAAAAGCCATGGAGTCCCTTCGAGGAATGAAACTGATGCTTAAAGGAGATGATGGGAAAGCTCTGGCATGTAACATTAAGGTAAGAAGCAGCCAGAGTTTCTTTCATTTTCCACTGTTCAGGTAAGCCTGAGTAAAAGCTGTAAGGAAGCATCTAGGATAAATTTTCTTAGACCCTACTAGGCTCTGATCAATAGCTAATGTATAAAGACTTTTATTATTCTTAACAAATGGATGTTTAGGACGAAAAACAATTCTGATTTGAACACTCATTCTTGTGCTATCAGACATGCTGCCAGCTGTGACTTTAAAGTGATTGTTCTTATAATCTGAGGCTCCGTCCAAAATACTTGAGGGCATTAAAGAATTCTTCATGGGCCCTATGGAATTATTTCATATGCTTACTGCATTTGACAAGTTGCTGAGAGAGAGGAATACATGCAGTTTGAAACCACATGGAGGCTGGGTGCGGTGGCTCACGCTTGTAATCCCGGCACTTTGGAAGGCCGAGGCGGGTGGCTTGCTTGAGGTCAGGAGTTCAAGACCAGACTGGCCAACATGGCAAAACCCCGTCTCTATTAAAAATACAAAAATTATCCAGGTGTGGTGGCACGCACCTGTAATTGCAGTTACTTGGGAGGCTGAGGCACAAGAATCACTTGAACCTGGGAGGTGGAGGTTGCAGTGAGCTGAGATCATGCCACTGCATGCCAGCCTGGATGACAGAGTGAGACTCTGTCTCAAAACAAACAAACAAACAAAACCCAACAACAGCAACAAAAACAAGATGAAAAAACACATGGAAAGCAGTTTTTTCCCTCTCTATTTCTGGGTCACAACTTATATTTTCAGGATGTCTGTCAGGTAAACTGCTAAAATATAATCCTAACAAACTTGGATCCTTTACTTTCAAAATCAGCCTGTCTACTTCATCATGTCATCTCGTTGATGTCTGCATGCTTTGGTCATCTCCTTCTTGAAGTCTTAACCCAGCAGTGGAAAAGATGCAACTACACCCTCCTTTTTCTCTGAATCAGTCTTTAGCATGAATTTGGACTTTCAGCTTCCAGTGTATGAGAGAGAGAGAGAGAGAGAGAGTGTGTGTGTGTGTATGTGTGTGTGTGTGCGTGCACGCATATATGTATGTACATGTGTGTATATGTAGCTAGTTATGTTAAAATGTATATTTTTAAATTATGAGCTACTCAGTCAGACAAATGATTTAGCAGATACTATCATGATCACCTGTATACCACCGCTCAGCTGAAAAAATAAAAAATTAGGCTGGATGCAGTAGCTCGCACCAGTAATCCTAGCACTTCGGGAGTTCCAGGCAGGTGGATCATCTTGAGCTCAGGAGTTTGAGACCAGCCTGGGAAACATAGCAAAACCCTGTCTCTACAAAAAATATAAAAATGAGCCAGGCATGGTAGCTCTTGCCTGTGGTCCCAGCTACTTGGGAGGCTGAGGCTGGAAGCTTGCTTGAGCCGGGAAGCAGAGGTTGCAATGAGCCGAGATCATGCCACTGCACTCCAGCCTGAGTGACAGAGCGAGAACCTATCTTAACAAACAAACAAACAAAAATAAATAAATAATAAAACATTACCACAAGATGAGAGACTACCTCCCGCCATCCAGTGTCTGGCTATAATTTTTTTGTGATTTGGTTAACCAAAAAAACAAGAAAATTATAGCCAGACACTGAACAGCAGGAAGTGATACTCATTCCCAGTCACATCCCCTTCCTTCCCCTCAGAGCTAACCATGATCATGAATTTGTTGCTTACCATTCTCATACATATGCAAGTAGCTACTTCTGCCTGCTTCTATTTTGTAGGCAAGTCTATTTTGAAGTATCTCAATCTAATTTTCACTTTATTTCAAGATTTGAAAAGTTATTTACTAATCATGATAGATCTTCTCTCTCATCAGGTTACTTTTTGTGCATCTTTGCTCCCCCTGCGCCACACACACTTCTATTTTTGTTTCTGATGATTAAAACAAAAATACATTAACTCATTTGATCTTTTTTAAGGAACCAGAGGTAATATACTGACATTTCTCCACCTGTCCCTATTATGGCACTGTGATGCTGCCTATGACCTCAGGTTTTTTTAAAAACAGCTTTATTGAGGTACGATTGACAAGTAAAACTGTATAAAGTTAAGGTGATGATTTGATATACTTATTTAGGTAAGCTACTCAGGGTTTTTTTTTAACAGCTTTATTGCCAGGCATGGTGTTGTGTGCCTGTAGTTCCAGCTACTCAGGAGGCTGAGGTGGGAGAATCGCTTGAGCCCAGGAGTTCTGGGCTGTAGTGTGCTATGCCGATCGGGTGTTCACACTAAGTTTGGCATCAATAAGGTGACCTCCTGGGAGCGGGGGACCACCAGGTTGCCTAAGGAGGGGTGAACCGGCCCAGGTCGGAAACAAGAGCAGGTCAAAACTCCCATGCTGGTCAGTTGTGGGATTGTGCCTGTGAATAGCCACTATACTCTAGCCTGGGCAACATAGCAAGACCCCATCTTTAGAAAATAAAAAACAGCTTTATTGAGGTATGATTGACAAGTAAAACTGTATAAAGATAAGGTGATGATTTGGTATACTTATTCAAGGGTTCTGCCAAAGAAAATTCTCAAGACTACAAGTACTGTTTGGCTGGTGGCTAAGAGGCAGTAGGAATATGAGTACTGGGATGCAGAAAGGACGATTTGAATTCAATTGATTATGAATTACCATGTACCTTCTTAGTTTTATCTCTCTGACCTGGGACATACCTAGCCAGCTGGGAAGCTTTTCTAATGAAACTGAATTGTTCTGGAGCAGGTTACGTCTGATACGACCAAGCACTTCAGTGAAGGACCTATAAGGAGGAGAAATCAGGAAAGGTTAAAATTACAAGAACTAGAAGAAGAAAGGAAAAAAGAAAAGAGAAGAAGAAGTAGCTGAAAGGTGTGTAGACCAAATTTAATGACAATTTTTTTTCTTTTGATATATGGATTCATTCTTTTGGGTGAATGGCTAGACTTGGTAGATAACATTGAGCTAGGGGGCAAGAATTGGAGCAGATTGGAAAATGCCATTGACGGCTACAGTCTTTCAACTGTGCTGTTACAAAACCAAAATAGCAAAACTGTTGAAAATAAGAGACTTGGGCCAGGCGGAGTGGCTCACGCCTGTAATCCCAGCACTTTGGGAGGCTGAGGCAGAAAGATCACGAAGTCAGGAAATCAAGACCATCCTGGCCAACATAGTGAAACCCTGTCTCTACTAAAATACAAAGAATTAGCTGGGTGTGGTGGCACGCACCTGTGGTCCCATCTGCTTGGGAGGCTTAGGCAGGAGAATTGCTTGAACCTGGGAGGTGGAGGTTGCAGTGAGCTGAGATTGCACCACTGCACTCCAGCCTGGTGACAGAGCAAGACTTTGTCTCAAAGAAAAAAGGAAACAAGAGACTTCAAAAAAATATGGTTGTCGGGGTGGACAAATGATGAGGAATAATAGAACTAGATAAATTAAGATGTCTGGAAAGAAATGATTAAGAAAAAAAAAGGACCATAAACTTTGATAGTGAAAATCCTAGCCTACCAAATTCAGAATTTTACCAATTTACCAAATATTATCAAAATTACCTAGCCTACTATTTTAAAATTTTTAAGAATTTAGGTCTGGGATGGAATTTCTTCTATAAAATGGTCAATAATCAAGCTAACTTGTACGCAAGAAGGCATGGATTGATTGGGAGTATTTTTCTTGTTGGCCTAAATTCTGTCTCTGAATTTAAAGAGCCTCTATATTATTTTTTTTTTTTCCTTTTGAGATGCAGTCTCACTCTGTTGCCCAGGCTGGAGTGCAGTGGCACGATCTCAGCTCACTGCAACCTCTGCCTCCCAGGTTCAAGCAATCCTCCTGCCTCAGCCTCCCAAGTTAGCTGGGACTACAGACATATGCCACTATGCCAAGCTAATTTTTGTTTTTTTTTTTTTTTTTTTTTTTTTGAGGCAGAAGGTGGACCTGTAGATGCAGCCGGGAGAAATTTTTGTATTTTTGGTAGGGACAGGGTTTCACCATGTTGGCCAGGCTGGTCTCGAACTCCTGACCTCAGGTGATCCGCCTACCTCAGCCTCCCAAAGTGTTGGGATTGCAGGTGTGAGCCACTGTACCCAACCTCTTTGTATTTATTTCTTTAAGTTTATCATTGATGTCCAATTAGGAGTTTGAGTCTAGAAGGAGCTATTGGATTGCCAAAGGTTGCCAATCGAGTACAGATGAGCCAAAACTACAAAGCTTTCAAAGTTAAATTTACTTCCTGGCCCTTCCTCATGCATGTTTATTCTTCTATACTTTCATGTAAATTGTAGGCATTCAGAAAAGGAGGCAGGCAGGCTCATGCCTGTAATCCCAGCACTTTGGGAGATTGAGGTGGGAGGATCACTTGAGGCCAGGAGTTCAAGACCAGCCTGGACAACATGAGAAAACCCTGTCTCTACAAAAATTTAAAAAATTAAAAATTAGCCAGCTGTAGTGGCACCTGCCTGTAGTCCCAGCTACCCAAGAGGGTGAGGCAGGAGGGTCACTTAAGTCCAGGAGTCTGAGGCTATAGTGAGCTATGATCATGCCACTGTACTCTAACCTGGGTGACAGAGCAAGACTCTGTCTCAAAAAAAAGGGGAGATAAAGAATACCCTTCCATGTGTCCCTTACTTTTTTGACCGGTGGGGTGATAGGAATTACTTGAGGTCATGTTTGTGAAAGTTGGCCAGCGCTTGAGCCTAATAAATATAACTATTCCCCCCCCAATCCAGGTTGAACATCCAATTTAGATAATCCTCTGACTTTTGGCTAAGTTCTGACTTAGGTAATTATTCCTTCTTTCCCTTTCTCCATGTTCCCATAAGGTCCTAACTGAGATAGTTTTAATTTTCAGAAAACAGCAGGAAAACAGCCGTGTTCTTCTAAGCCAGTATGTTTTTCTGATAGTGTGCTGTGTTAAGTAATATGTACCAAGGACCAGTTCTTACCCTGAAGATTTTCCTAGTACTTCGACTCATCTTTATTTGTCTGTGTGAAGCCAACTCATAAGTTTTATTCACAAGCAAAAGGAAATAGTCAACATGAAAGCTACATCGTGTGATCCCTGCACGTGGTTTGAGAATATGGGGGCTAAAGGCCCCTCCATTGAATAGCCTTCTTTCTTTGATACACTTATCTCTGCAGAAGACCTCCTTTACAGCTTCTATTTCACAAAGAAAATGATGTGTCTTTCCCCTTGACTGATGCTTAACAGTGTTTTGTTTTGTTTTGTTTTTTATCATAAATTGTCTGTGTCAGGCCCTGGGGTTAGCAGTGGTGGATTCCTGGAAGCTGAGATGATCTGTTCTTCCGTGGCAGCGGGAGGGAGGGAGGAGGAGATCAAATGCCTGATAAATACCTTCTGAGTGGCTTAATCTTATTCATTGTCCAGAAAAAAGGTGATTGGCAATAGAAACAGAAGCCCAAAACCAAAGCTGAAGCACCTCAAGAGCCGGACTCTTCGGAGGAGTGAGAGAAGTACCTAGTGGCTCAGAGGTGAGTTAAGGCACTTCGGTTCCTACGGGTACTCCTGAGGAAAATTTCAGGAAGGCTATTGCCAAATTTTTCTTAAAATTTGGTAGGTACTAACCGTTCTGAGACATTACCTTTGCAGTTGAGCAGTGGCCAATTGAAAATTCACTCCATGGAAGACTCATTGCTTTCATTGGGGTTTATTTTAAATAGGCTGACCTCTAACAACCTGGTAGTAGATTTACAAAAGGGATATCCACATTATCTAAAGGAGTTACATCCCACCTCTTCCATTTGACTCTCTCTCTCTCTCTCTGTCACTCACTCTCTTTTCTAAACTTCAGTACAGTATTACCCAGAGCATTTAGCTAGTGTATAGACATTTCTAAGTTCCTAATGGATGTAACAGAAAAATGCCAGGGGAAAAGAAGTGGATGGGGGTGGGTGTTAGGTTTGTAGTCTTCAATTTACTTTACTTGTCCACTCATCTGCAGTAGCTTTGGAAGAGTCTTGAGCCTTGTGACAAGCTCATGATAGTCTCGTCTTAAACTATTTGATAAGGAATTTCTCACCTCAGAGCAATTGTTACGTTTGGAGAGTTTCATTTTTGGAAGGTGTTTCTTCCCCTTCCTGACCTCCTAAAGATAGCCAGATTCTGCAGATGTCCTGGATTAAAAGCCAGAAAAGCTACCAAAGTATTAATTTAAAAATCCATATCCAGTGTTTTAAAGTATGAATAGTATATGCCGTTAGGATTATGTAGAGTTAATTTTATATGTATTTGCAATTTTGACCTCTTTCTCATTAGTGTGAACAATCAAACTTAGTGAAATCAGGATCAGAAAAATCTCAAATTTACATTGATAATAAGACTAGCTAAATCTCTTTATTTTCCTTAATAATCTCTGAGGCTGACTCCTCCTAAAGAATTTATCTCTTTCAATATGTGTGGTGTCTGATTCTTGGCCCCATAAATACTTATACCCATTATGCAGCCTCAGGTTCTAATCCCAGGTAGGGTGTAGGCACTGTGCTCTGATGTGTGTCAGGTGTCAGTGGGAGCACAGTACAAAGCCTCCAGCAGGGTGGGGCCTGTGGGCAGCACCTTTCACCTGCTCTGTGGTTATGTAGAGCAGATAGCACTGCAGACATGACTATGGATAGAACCATAGTCACGGCCACATTTGCTACTTGCTGCCTTGCTTCTTACTGAGCACAGGGAGGTGGGAGGGAAACTTAGAGACAGCCTTACCTGCAGTCCATAGTAAGAGGCTGGTAGAAAAAGAAAGGAGTTTATCTTTTATGCTGGTTGACCCTTTTAGATATATATTTCACCTATCAGTCTTTTCTTGTACTGGGATTTTCTGGGAGGGCTATAGATAATTTCTTATTCCTCTTTGTATCTCCGGCTCCTAGCACAATACCTGGACAGCAGGCTCATTGATTTTTGAACAAATGAAAAAAGACTCATGTGCTTTTACGGATATGTAAAGTGTGCCTTCTCACATAAACATTGGCATAGACCTACTCAAAACAGTTCATATTAGACTAAGACATTTAATTTTGCCTTCTGTTTCTTCAGTGCAATATTGTTTCTCATTTGGATCTATCCCAGATATTAGAAGTATCTTCAGAACAATGTCAGAAAGTACAATTTTCTTTGGAATTTTTTAATCTATTTAGTTTTTCATGTCAGATTTTTAATCTTTTTCTTTGAAGGGATCCACACAGTTTAACCCACAGGAGGTCAACATTATAGGCACCAAATCTAACGATTTCTCCAGTGAACACATTGAAAACTCTAGAGGAAGAACAGCTAAACACTCTGCATCTTCAAAATCAAGAGGAAATATCAAAATACCAGGTTGCCAAGTCAGACAATAAACAAAAACAAAAAATGGAGAAAATAACTAAGGATCACTTACATAAATCTTCCCACTGCCTTAGGGAAGAAAATTTAAGGGGTTCACCTAGAGAACAGAGAACTGAAACATTATTAGGTGATGACAAATATGAATTCAGTTTGTTTTTTGAGTTTAACTCCCTGGAGATTACGTTAATTAAAGGCCAGCCTCTTGAAAATAAAGACCACCACGATTCTAGTGAATCTGGTTCCAGATTATCTGGGAGAGGTGATGGCAGAAAACTTAAGGTCTATGAAACAGATGCATTTTTTTACTATGTTTTCAATCATGAAGCTCCAGAGTATACTCGTATCTGCCTAGAAACAAGTCCTGCAGCAGGTACATGTCAGTGGCAGAGGCATGTCGAAGCTAAGGGAGATGGATTTCAGATTAGTTTGAGAAAGTGTGGGCATCATTCAGTCAACTCGAGCCAAGTGGAAAACCAGGAAAGGGAAAAACAGGTTCAAGAAAATGATTACTCATCAAAGATTTGTACTCAGGATCGTAAGCATAAACAAGGAAATGTGGATTATGCTAAAGAATGTGCTAATGACTTTAATACTCATTACCAGGAGACAGCCCATGAAGCTGGTGATCAGCTGTCCCCAACTGATGGAAACAGCTGTCTGTTAGAAAAAACTCACACTTACCATATTGAAGATTCCAAATCCACAAGGAAAAGCCAAGCAACAGGCTTAGGTTTACAGTTGACAGATTTCTTAGAGGATATTAGTAGTGATTCTGAATGCTTCAGTGAAACCCTTAGCATAAACAAAGAGGAGGAGGAGAAATCTGTGGCCACATTTAATAGGTTCTCAGAAAAAGAACCTCTTGATACTGACAAAATGATCACTTGCAAACAAGATACATGGTCAAATCAGCAGACCTGTTTTTCAAAGTGGGAGCGCTATGGTGAGGAAAAATACTCTAATTACAAGTTTAGGACCCCAGGCAGGAAGTTTGGGTATGAACCAAGATGGAGATTTTCATGGCATAGGGATAAAAGTAATTTCATTAGACGTGAAAACAACAATGGCCAAATGAAAAAACAACCAGCCCCTGAATACTCATTTGATGAAGGCTGCTACCAGGAACTCAGTTCCTGTTATCTATCAGAGGATGTTACAAGAAAGAAGAGGAGGTTTAGTGATAGTATGTTTGACCAGCAAGTGAACTATGGGCCCTCTCATTTGCCCGTAACATCACCAAGAAAACATCACTCTTTCTATTTTGGTGATTTTCGCAGAAGCACTCCTTGGAATTCAGAATATAACCAGAATGCAGGAAAGCTTAGAGGAGCTAACTATTTCAAGTTCAATTCTAATTATAGCAGACATCATGATCAAGAGTATGTTGACTATGGAAGCTACTCAGGAAATAACTGTACTGGTCCTTTACATTTTACACGTTTTCATGGCCACTTAGGTCAAGAGTATCCTTTTTCAGAATATAACCAGAATGCAGGAAAGCTTAGAGGAGCTAACTATTTCAAGTTCAATTCTAATTATAGCAGACATCATGATCAAGAGTATGTTGACTATGGAAGATATTCAGGAAATAACTGTACTGGTCCTTTAAATTGTACATGTTTTCATGGCCCCTTAGGTCAAGAGTATCCTTTTTCACAATAAACATGTTACAAGAAAATTTAAAAACAAATATAGCCATTATAATTAACTACAGAGCAAGAGAGCAAAAGCTTCAAAACCTGGGTGTTTTATATTTCCAAAGCTTGTCAACACACCTGGAGTCACTTTGACCTATGCTTTAAACTTTGGCAAGAGAAACAATGTTTTCTATTTGACTGTGCTCAGGCTTTTAAATGCTACTTTATCCAAGGACAGACATTTCTACAGTTCAACTAAAACTTTAATTCTATGCCAGTCAAGGAGCAGATTAACACTGAGAGGGGTTGAGATGGCCCTCTGTGGTTTCTTAGCTGTTATAACATCATCATTTAGTATCATTTATCTCCAAAGACGACAACAGTGTATGAAGAAGGATCCTTTTACATGTTCTTTGATTTGGTCAGAAACACCATGTACAGCAAAAAAAACTTTCCTGAGTTTTATTTAGAAATAATTGTAGATAAAAGAGATAGCAGTTAAAACATAGATTTCTTCATGACATTAAAGAGTTGCATGAGCACCTACCAAAAGAAAATTGATCTTATTACTACAATTAAATATACAAAGAGTTGTCTTTTTCAAGACAAAGTCTTAGAATAAGAATATAAAAGTGGTCCAGATTGTCCTTTGAGGTTTAAGTGGTTAGTATTTAAATCCATTAGCAGGGTTGGTTTTGTTTTTTTTTTTTAAAGAAGACCATGGCTTTCCATTTTTAGTAAAACAGCAGGATTGAAATGATATAACCAGTGGAATTTGCAAAAGGAAATATTAAAAAATTGTGAGGCACCAGTCATGTCACTTGAAAAGAGGGGATGTGACAGTATTCTATTTCAGGTTATGTAATCTTTTCACTCAGGGCTGGGTGACCGCAGTTTGTAAAAAGTCATTGAATATCCCCCAAACTGAACTTTATTTTTTTTTAAACAACAACAAATAAGTATTTATTGGTCACATCACTTAAGTCCAAAAGTAAAGTGGTCTTTGGACAGGATTTGATGTGAGTTCTAGCTGTTTTTCTGTAATTTTCCATTCTAAAGAATCACTAAAGCAAGAGTCCAGTCAAATCCAAACTGAACTTTATTAAGCAGTAGCAAGTGCCTCTCTTCTCAATCCTCAGTAATGCCATGGAGTTGTTAGAGTCAAGAAAAAGCCTATAGTTTTGTAGCTGGGGAAAAATGTATATGTGTAGAATTTGTATACTCTTAAGCAATTGATCTTTTTACCTACTAGTTTTTGACTTCATAAATGTTTTTAAATTGAGATATTTTATGGATTCTGGAAGACTTATATCTTAGTGCAGTGCAGGTTCTATAGAAAGTTCAGCTGATCAATTCTGCCTTACCTTGCATTTAGGACCAGGGGCAGTAGATTACCTTTTTTTTTCTCCAACAAAACTATGCCTGACCTGGTAATTGAAGACATTAATGACATTAGAGACTGTCAGCAACAGGAAAAAGTGATTTTTAATCCACAGAAGCAGTAAAGGGCAAAACTTTGATATGACGTGATTCATTCAAACACTCTTCATCTGATATTCTGTAGAAAAGTACCAGCTGGAAGAGCCAGGTAGAATGCCAGTCATTGTGGTTGCCCAGAATATCACAATGTATACTCATAACCAGCCTCTTGAACAACCTGGTATGTGAAAGGGCTACAGAGTCTTATTTATCTTAAGGAAGAGCCCCAAGTTTCATCGATCTCTTCTAATCATAGAGCTGTTAGTACGTGCAAATAGTCAGAAATGAATATACCATAGCAGATGATGTTTATTATTATTAATAACCAGCGGATGATGTGTTGGCTCCCTTGTGTTCAGTTTCACTTTCAAGCCAGTGACTCTTCCATCAAAACCAGATTTGGCTTGTCAAATCTGAAAAACATCGCTCATGGAGCAAGTGCCTTGACTGTTTAAATGTTCAAAGTACTGTTGTCCAGAGTAGCCTTTTAAACTACTAACAGCTTGTATTTTGTAAGGCAACTTTCAGTAAACCAGATATTATTTTCCTTTGACAAAAACCTGCCTCTAATTTTTCATGTTTCATGCCATTAAAACAAAGAATATTACAAGATTGTAATGACAAACAGCTATGCTTGCTTTGAAAAAATATCTTCTGTCACTTGACTTTTCAGAGTTTTTAGACGTGAAAACAGTTTGCTGCTCAGTAGCCATACATAAAAATAAATTGTAGATTACATGATGTGCAATTTTTATGTGTAATAAAACCAGTGCTAAGTCATTTCTATATAACATTTTTGTCTTGTTTGTTAAATACCATCCTGGGACTTAGAAGAAAGTAAAAATACTGGTTTTATGTTTACATTCTGTATAACCCTAGATTTTAATATGTCTTATGGTGATACATTCTAAATTCAAGCCAACTTTTTCGGTGTGTAGGCCTTAAATGAGGAAGATGACTTATCCTGTACTTTTTAATTGATTGGCTTAGGAGCAAAATAGGACTAAAATATTATAACCACCTTCTTAATTAACGCTGTTATTCTTTGTTGTGCTAAGTGGTGCAAAAGTATTTTCTTGCATTTTCTTTTGTCCTTTCTATGTCCCTGTGCCCTAAAGTTCACAGGGATGTGAAATTTAAACTTTGTGTTTTAAGTAGGTATTTTCATGTATGGGTTGCTGGTAGTAATGTGAAAAAGCTAAAAACATGTCAATGTGTTTAAATTTCTCAGGTAGAAAGCCATGTAACCTGGTAATTTTTGAAAATAAGAACCAAATAAACATTTTTACTTGTTGCAAACTGTTTGAAATATTTATTTTTAAATAAATGCTGGTATAAAGTTTGGGGGAAAGTTTCTACTTACAGTATGCTGTTTTGCACTAATATTGCTGATCTCTTTTCTCATTTGCATTGTTAGAGAAATAATACATATTTAATTTTCAGATATATTAAAAAATAGTGAATATTCTTTGTTCATGTATCACATATATTGGCTAGCATCTTGCACATCCACAATAACATTTTCTGTGGAAATATAGATGCCTAATTTTAGTATCGTTTCTATTGCAACTTTTCCCATTTTGTGGAAACTGACATTGTCAGTTCATGGGACAGCACATTTTATCAGTGCTAATAAGAGGTAGCAAAATTGACTCCATGGAATTTCATCTGATTCCTTCGGCTCCCCCCGCCCCCGGCTCCCCCCGCCCCCGGGTGTGGAAGTGTTAAAGTTATACAGTATCAAAAAATAATTGTGGGTTTGTGATGGGGAGTCTAGTCAGAGAAGCTAGGGTCCTCAATAATCAGTCTTTGACAATTCAAGAGTTAACTCAAATTTCACATGAAATAGATAGCAAACTGCCTCCAAGTATTATAACAAAGGCAGACTGAACCTTGGAGTAAAATCTGGGCACTTTAGAGCTGAAAAGGTCTTTGTCGGGTTCAAAGAGCTCTTTCTGAAACAGCAAGAAATGTATGGATGCTTGTTCTTGATCTAGGATTTGCATAAATTTGGCCCTCTGAAGTAAGGTGAATGTTACATTATGCAGGGAAGCTGAAAACATAGTGAATGCTGCTTATGAACCACAGATGCTGGTACTGTGAAGTCTCTGCAGCTGGTAGGATGCCAGCAGGTGGGGAGCAAACCAGATGTTAACACCTCCCTCCTTCACTGGACATGTGGTTCTAACAACTACCCCTGGACACCACCATCTTCTTGAATGGCAGCGCCTTTTGCATGAATATGGCTTATGTATATGCTAGCTGGATTTGAGAAGTTTTTAGATCAAAGTCCTGCCTTACAGCAATATTCATTTACAGGTAACCAACACAATGTTGATTCAGCTCATGGAGGAGAATCAGGTTATTGGGAGTGAAGCTTTAATGAAGCTCTAGATCAGGGGTGTCCAATCTCTTTGCTTCCCTGGATCAGATTGGAAGAATTGTCTTGGGCCACACATAAAATATATTAACAACAGCTGATGAGCAAAAAAAAAAAAAAAAAAAAAAACTCATGTTTTAAGAAAGTTTACAAATTTGTGTTGGGCTGCATTCAAAGCTGTCCCGGGCTGCATGTCATGGGTTGGACAAGTTTGCTCTAGGTATTTTCCTCTTGGCAGCAGACAAGCCTGTTTAATTTTGCAAAATGAGTAGCCTAAATCTTCACATGCACATGAGATTTTAGGCTGCAAAGGTGGGCCCAACTTCTCTCTCCAACTCCTTCTCCAAAGCATAAGGCATAGCAAGTTACATGGTACAAAACAGGCACTCAAACATTTGGTGAATGAAACCCAGTGGGGGGAAAAAAAACACATTAAAAAAAACCCACCTCACAAGTACAAGCAATGTGGTTTGATAACACGAAAAATGGAAATTTCTTTGATTTAGGGAGTGTATCTCTTGTAAGAAAACTCTGCCAATGTTAACATTAAAATGACAAAACACTAATAGGTTGTCTTCATTTATACAACTGACTGCATATGCAAATCCGTTATCCTTCTTTTGACATGAGGTGAATTAACTTTATTACTATAAGGATTCCTGATACTTTCCTGATCAGACAATACATAAAAAAAACCCAAAACCCTTCCTTAGCACTTGGCAATGACAATGCCTTCAGTAACATTACTTCTTAAGAACCTTGCTATAGACTTCAAGGTGGAGGTCTATCATTTACAGTTTAGAAAGTTCTGATTTAGGCAAAATTTTGACAAGTCACAAAAAAAAGCAATTCAATTCACTATTTATTTACTTTTTTTTGTTTTTGAGACGGAGTTTCGCTCTTGTTACCCAGGCTGGAGTGCAATGGCGCATTCCTGGCTCACTGCAACCTCCGCCTCCTAGGTTCAAATGATTCTCCTGTCTCAGCCTCCCAAGTAGCTGGGATTACAGGCATGTGCCACCATGCCTGGCTAATTTTTTTTTTGTATTTAGTAGAGACGGGGTTTCATCATGTTGGCCAGGATGGTCTCGATCTCTTGACCTCGTGATCCACCATCCTCGGCCTCCCAAAGTGCTGGGATTACAGGCGTGAGCCACCGCGCCCAGCCTCAATTCACTATTTCTTAACAGGACAAGCTGGCATTTGGTTTGTGGTGTAAGGTCTCCATGAAATTTTGCTGCTGCTTTTAGAATACAAAAACTCTGCACTCAAAAGTAAAACTGGATTTTAGGCCACAGTAAAATGACTGAATCAGATTCCCTAGAATAAAGTTTTTAAAATAATTTAAGTAAGTCACCACACTAGAGTGGGTAAAACCATTTTTATTAACTGACCAAAGCACATCATTTTGTTTTCTGATTTGAGGGAAAATCATTAAACACAGATCACAAGAAAATACAACGACTATTTAACTACAATTACAAGAGTTTGAAATCTCACTAGTTTTTCACATAATACTTTTACAAATTCATACAACTGTATATATAGTCTACTTAAGCATAGTGTTAACCAAAAGAGCAATATCAAAGACTGAGACACTTGACTACTACTTTTGCAGTGGGTGGAGTTTTATAACAATGAATGTTACCTTATGAATATGTTTTACTTTAAAAACCACTTGGCTAGTGACTATACTGTTTCCTCATGGTTCAGGGGTGTGCATGAAGGCTCTTAGGAGAGCAAACACCCATTCCTATTCTGTATGTCCCTCTCTCATTTTCACATGAGAATAAGCAATTGAGTAAAATAACCAAATAACCATTGCCCCACCATGAACATGAGGCTTGAGAAGACAGTCCTACAATCTTCATCATATATTTAGGTTTTTAGGCCAGCAAGCTTTTTACCAAAGCTTTCTTTTGACTGTTCAGATCCTATTTTAATGCTAACTATATACTACTGTGTGTGTGATGGTGTCTGAGTGTCTATGTGAGGGCAAGGACAACAATGCAGTCCAGAAACACAGTAAATATGCTTTTTTGCAGCTGAGCTCTGTTTTGATATTTCATTTTGTTGCTGGACAGCTTTTTAATCAATACCAAAGTCTTTGGAACACTGCAGATTTGCTTTAGAGGTAGATAAAACAGAAATCATGCAGTTAAGTCAATTGAGAGAAAAAAAGGATTTGCTGTCTCTTTAGAGAACATCATGACTAAAAGTTGATCCTTTGCTCTCGGTGCACATTTCAGATTTTTACCTGTTTGGGGAAATACCCAAGTCTTCCTTGTCTTTCAGAAAAAACACATTTAAATTCATCCTGTACTAACTACAAGACATTTAAATTCATCCTGTACTAACTACAAGTAGAAGAAAAACAGTATTAACATGTGTATTACAGCACTTCAGTTCACTTCCTGGATTTGTGACACACAAACACATCATGCATTCTAAGACGAAATTAATTTTATTAGTGTCACTAGTGATGTTAATTTAAAAACATATAGCAAGTATTTAAAACTTTTCTAAATATTGTAATCACTATGTTTTAAAGACAGAATGGACTGTTACAAATGATTTTGCAAAATACAAAAATAGATATACTTCCACTGAATGCTTTAATCATTTTTCCGAGCACTCTCATCTTTTGGTTCTTCCTCATCTGAGTACACAGTGGGCTCCTCCCCCTCCTTCAGCAGTTTGCCCACGTGATGATACTTGACTGGAGATAGAGAAGAAAACACAAATGGTCATTCTCATTCTTTCTAAAACATCATTACCACATTTCAATTTAAAGCATTTATTAGATGCCTACAATATACTCAGCAATCTGTTGGGCTTCTTAAAGGATACAGAGGTGGTTTATACCACCGTCCTTGCCAACAGGGAATTCATTTTGTACAGAAGACAGACATATAAAACAGGTGGCAATGTCTGGCAAGAGTGTGTAAGGTAATATCAAAATGAATTGTTTGTGTGTAGAGAATGTTTAGAAGAACAAGGGCATATTATAAGTTTGTTAGAAGGGTTATATAAACACTTCATGGAAGGAGGATATATTCTGGAAAAATGTAAAGAAGGATTTAGGGAGCGAGTTCCAGAAAATGAAAATACCATGTACAAATGCATACAGGTGAGACAACATATCTGGGAAGCAATAAAGAGACCAAGTTGGCAGGAGTAGAGTTAACATTTAGAAGTTAGTAGGAGATAAGATTGGCTAAGTAGTGTGGGGATATGTTATGAAAGATCTGAAAAGCCAGCCTGAGGAGTTTGGATTTACCAGTGGCAAAGGGCACTGAAGGTTTATGAGCGAAGGAATGACAAAGTAAAATAGAGTTTAACAATAGTATCAATGTGATGTATAGGGCAGATTTCAGTAAGGAGAGATCTGGAGGCTAGTGTGCAGATCCAGGTGCAAAGGAACCAGAGCCAGGAATAGGGTGGTGTCCAGGGGAATGGAAAGGGAAGGATGTGTACTTTGCAAGAAAACTGGAAGAATGAGTTAATTAAGTGAAAACGAGCTCCCATAGACCAAAATGGGAACTCTGTGGAGGGAGCCATTCTGGAGGGTCACATGACAGGAGATCTACAACATGGAATGGACAAGTGAAGTCAAGATTGGCAAGAAAAAAAAAGGTTTCCCCAGAAATCTTTCAAAAAGAAAGTTCAATCCTATTGTGGGGACAGAAGCCATATCGTAGGGAGGAAGAAGGTGTAGAGAGGAAATGAAGCAGTAGTTAGCAACAAAAACTTACAAGAAGTTTGTTTGACAGTGAAGGGAAGGAAAAATAGTCTCATAGATGAAGAAGATAGCAGGAGACAGAATGTTTTTCCCAGCACAGAGAAAAACCTATGGGTCGCTAAAGGAAGTGGTAAAGGAGCCAGGATATGACTGGAGGTGTTAGAGAAAACAGATGTAAGGGTGCAAACCAGAATGCAAAAGACTTGAGATGGCAGCAGCAAACCTCCACATCACTGTAGCCAAACTAATGCAGGGTCGATCATCTGAATATCCAAAGCCAAAAGTCTCCTATTCCTGAATATGAGTAGGAATTAGAGGAGTAACCAACCTGTCTAACCAGGTAACTAAAGCTGCTTTTGTGTGAAATAACCGTCAGGAACAAGTGGAACTGTACCAGACAAATAAAAGCCGGGTGGCGTCTGGGAAACCTGCCGTAAGGGGAATCCACACCAGCTTTGAGTGTAGCTGAGGTGTCAAAACAGCAACTGGGGCCAGCCTTAAAGTGGAAAAAAAAATCACTCCTTTTCTCCCACTGATGAAGACAAACCCTAGAAAACAGAGCTTTGTAAGTTAGGCACTACAATTCATTGGTTTCACATAGAAGACTAATTACAAAGGCATCCTTATGATGCCAAAAATTAGGGACTATATTAGGTAACTGAACTATGTTTTCCAAAATATAAAGATTTGCCTCTAGACTTGGAAGTTATACTTAGCCTGCTTGAGACCCAAACTCAAAGGCAGAGACACAGCTGGCTAATTATTAATCCAGAATTCTCTCTGAAGCCAGCATTATTTTCAAACAAAATGGCTGGACATAGCCAAGAGAACATGTAATATTTAACTAATTATAGAGAACACACATAAAAACTGTATTTTAAATGAAAAATCTTCAAATAAATGCTTGTAGTCTTTATATACTATTTCATAAAATCTGGGAAAGACTCTTATTCAAATTCTTGGCAGTGAAATATTGCTAGAGTGATAATTAAACAGATCTGACAGAAGCCAATTCCTGAATTCTCCAAATCTGAACTTAACCCCTCATTCCTACTTTTCTCCAAAGACCTCAGCCCATAGCATAAGCTAGAAACAAGCATCTCCTTTTTAGTTTCTTTTTAAAAATGCAGACACCATTGTTGCTGGGCACATTATAAGCATCATTTGTAGATGAGGCCTATAGTTAGGCTCAATTAGATTCAAAGAGAAGCTGTTTCACAGAATACAAGTCTCCTATTCTTCAACAGAGATGTGGGCTGCTTTTAAACGGCAAGCTCTACAAGAGAGGCTTATAAAAATCCCTTTCTGTAGCCAAGATGGCCACTGTCCTTTCCCTGACACACCAAGCACCAAATCCTCATGTGGAATCTACACAAATCTCTCAAAATTTAAAAAATCAAAACCAGAAACCCAAGTTTCCATAGAGAACTAGCTAAAAATTGATATGCAATCATAGCAAGTGACTCAGCACTGCTACAATTACTTCAAGCCATGAACTTGATCCATCTAAGATTAAGGAGCCTATGAAAATGCACCAAGTTTTAGGTTGCTTAGTAATAACTATTGTCCTGCCATGAATCCCCATTACTAGTAGAAATTTGACCCAGGTACAATTTTAAAAATGCTTACAAGTGAACTGAGACTCCCAGTCACTCAGAGTCTCCTGCTGGGCAGCAGTGAGGTCAGAAAGGTCATCATACTCATCCTTCAGTGCTTCCTTATCCAGGCAAAATGTGGCAAGGCCCCTGGATGCATCTCTTCCAGCAAAGACCCCATACGGACCCTCTTCAAAAACAAAACAACACAAAACCAAAGATCAATTCTTTATTAGACTCGATTTCTCTGTGATTTATACACAGAAAATGGCTTCCCCATTCATCAACATAGCCCCATTTTTGAATATCAAATTCCATTCAGAAACCATAGGGATGTTGATATTTCGATCATTATGTACGAGACACAGAAAGACCTGTTGTCATTAAACTTTTAAATAACTAAAAGTAAATCAAACTGCTATACATTTGTGTCAGTAACCTGCGGTTTTCAAACAGCTAGTAAAAGTCATACGTCATTAGTGATCTCTTGGGTAGTAGTAGTAGGGAATCACATAAGATAATACTGAGTCCATGGGTTAGAATTCAACTTTAGAACATTGAACTGGGAGCCTGACTGTTCTAGGCACTTGGGGCTACACCAATGAGAGTTATGGTTTCTGAAGATAAAACACACTGATGTGTACATGAAAACACATTTCCTTATAAATATATTCTGATCTGTTTTAAAGAATCAAAGTTATCTTATAGAGATCTTTGGTTGTAAGGTTCAATTAAACATTAACTCATGGCATCTGCAGAGAATCATTTTATAAGAGTATCAGTGGTTCAAAAATCTATCCACATTACATAACCTTCACTGTCAATAAATAAGAGATAACACAGAGATCAGTCTTCATGATCTGTTTTTGGTAGGCTTGAGAAGACTGTGAAAATACTAAAATCTTCATGGAAAAGAGGCTGAATCAATACTGCAAAATAACTCTATAAAACTCAGAATGCTATGATTTATGATATTATACTGAACTTTTGTCTAAGAGAGCAGAAAATCATTCCGTAGGTACACAAAGTGGATATTTAGACTTATTTAAATATTGCACAACTACATGAAGAGAATCCAGTGTACTTTAAACAATGTGTTATTTCCCCCAAGGCAGATTGAATAGCAGCCCTGACATTTAAAAGTTTGTAGGTAAACACTGTGCCAAATATGAGAATAGGTCAAGTTTCAATATGGCCTGGTCACCTGAAACCTCAATACACTCCGAAATTTTTACAAATTAAGTAAATTTTATGACTTTTAAATACAATTAAAATTCCAAAGAAAAATGCTTATTTTTAATCATCATTACATGCTGCCATATCCACTAGAAAAGATAAAAAAATTCCCACATTTTTCTTAAATGTATACCTCTAGTGGAAATGGCAGCACCTAGTACTTGAGAATAGCAAACGTAATGGTTTGAAGCTCACCATTTCAGAAATTATGGTCATTGGCTTGGTAGAGTGAGTCTTTACCAAGCAAACCTCACAGAATATTTAAACAAGGTCTAGTGGGAACATTAAAAGTCTTTAAAAAATACATATTATTCAGCTCAATGTATATTCACTAGGATGCAAGCAGAAATTTGTATCTGTTTTGCTCACTGCTATATTCCCATATCTACAACAGTATCTTGCACAGTTAACAGGCACTAGAATGACTGATTTTTAGGAATCCTTTACAACATGAAGCATCACTTCCTACCATGATGTCACGTAGTCATGGGCTCACTGAATGACAGTGCAAGATAGAGACAGAGATCTCACAATAGGCGATCTTTATTACTTTTCAGAGAGAAAACTAAGGCTCAGAGAGAACAATGCTTTAGACAACGTCACACAACTAGTAACGACCCAATCAGGACTAGAATGCAGGTTCCCTGACTCCTAGTTTTGTGCTCTTTGTGCAGGCTGACATTCCTCTCAATGACTCTGCAAACTACAGTCATGAAGATGCCTCATGTACATGTTTTCACTGCCTTACGGTTGTGTTTAATATTAACAGGTACTTACATGATTATGTTTATTGATAAAGCATCTATGTGTGCTACTCTAAGTGACAAATCATATGTGTGGTTTGGTTTTCAAATTATTCTGACAGTTACATGCCTACAGAAAGCAGGTATTCTAAAATATCCACAGGCCCAGTGTGGTGGCTCATGCCTGTAATTGCAGCACTTTGGGAGTTGAAGGTGGAAGGATCGCTTGAGCCCAGGAGTTTGAGACCAGCCTGGGCAACACAGCAGCAAGACCCCATCTCTAA
Organism: Callithrix jacchus; assembly: GCF_049354715.1. Classification (NCBI taxonomy): domain Eukaryota; kingdom Metazoa; phylum Chordata; class Mammalia; order Primates; family Cebidae; genus Callithrix; species Callithrix jacchus. The sequence continues at coordinate 115,133,912 of NC_133524.1, read as the reverse complement.
AAAATAAATTTGTCTCTAAAAAAATAAATAAAATATCTGCAAGAGAAAAACTAAATGAGTGAGTTCCTTACCCTTAACACATCTTATTTTGATCAGTTGGACTGGGAGATTAACATGAATGCCCGAGTTTCACCTGTGTACTGCCTTCTGTACTCTTCCCTCTCTCAGGCCAGTGGGGAATGAGCACCGTTGATATGGACACCCTCTACACTCCCTGTCTTTAGAGTCCATATTGGAGGATCAAAAACCTCTTCTTCCTCCTCTCCAAGTATTCTATAAAGCAGGACTTTGCAAGCCTGGCTGCCTTTCAAATTTACCTGGGGAAGCATATTAAAATGCAGACTCCCGGACCATCCTGAGACTCATCTGCATGTCTAACTCATCTGCAGTTATACTGGGAATCTGCATTTTTCCTCAGATGCATCAGGTGATTGTGATACGCAACCAGGTTTGCAAAAACCTCACCTCTAAGGAACCCATCAGGCCTGCCTCCTCCGACAGCTCAGCAGTGCAGCAGTTATCCATTCTTCATTTCCCTCTGGTTGGCTTTTCCTGATTCCCCCCACCCAGCAGTCTTCATAGCTCTACTCCTTTTGTTTCTCGGTATCCTCCCACTTCTCCCTCCCTCCATTTTAATTTTTTTTTGGGGGGGGCTTCTAATCCTTTCTCTCCTCCTATAGACTAAATACCATACTACCTTAAAAGCTTGCCATGTTACCATTGCCCACCACGTTCAGCCTTTATTCCTCTCTCAAACAGTCCCCTTCCTCCTTGTTCACCTTCCAGCGTTTCCCCATCTGCCCACACACAGCACAAGCGCACACATACCAAACACATGCCACACACATACCTGACGCATGACACATTTCAAGTGCGTGTGCACACACACCATACACACACCCCTGATAAATCATACACTAAACACGCACACACCGCGCATGCACACTTCGCGAGTGCACACACACATCACTATCCACCAGGCACAATGCTTTTACCTGCGGTTAATCCTATCTCTGCGGTTTCTCTCACACACTCACATTCGGAATCTACTCCCGGCGGCATTGGCCTTCCAGTCTTCTCTAGCTCTGGACCTTCTCTCACTCTCGCCCTCTCCTCATCGCTCCTTTATTTCCCCTCCTAGAACCCGACACTACCCTCTCCTCCTTCCAGGAATCCTCAAGCCCAGCACCTTCGGAAACTCCCCCAACAGCCTTGGCTTTGATGTGCTCCCCCCACAACGCCTTCGAGCTTTGCGGTCCCACCCACCCCCAGCTTAAGCGCCTCAGCCTTCTTTCTCCAACCCCCTCCCAGCGCTGTCAGCGCGGGCCGGGGATCTGCGTCCCCGACTGGCCCGCAGCCCCTCTGGAGTGCCTCTTACCCCCTGCCAGCCCCGGGAGCCTCCCAGCTCTCCGATTGCCCGGCTTCCCTAGCTCGCCGCCATTCCTCCCTCCGCTCAGGGGCGCCCCGCTCCCGCCTCGCCTCTCTCCCGCCCAGCCCCGTGCCGGGGGGCCCCCTTCTTTTGTCTCCGCGGCCCCCTAGCTGGCCGACGTACCGGGCCCATAGAACTTGCGGCCTTTGGTCACGTCGAACACCTTGCCGTTGATGGCCATCAGTATGCGCGGGTCCTGGACGCCGTCGAAGCGCCGCAGCTCGGCAGGGGTGAAGTCGCGCCGCTTAAGGCGGGGCAGCGGGGGCGGCTCGTCGTCGTCGCTATCGCCGCTGGCCGCCGGCTGGTCCCCGCGCACGATCTTGTAGAGCAGGAAAATGCAGAGGCCAAGCAGCAGGAGGTTGAGCGGAGACGTGAAAATCTCGTGCAGCAGCCCGCCGTTCTCCAGCTCGCTCGGGTCGGCGCCGGTCGCTACCACATCCTCGGCAGCCATGATCTCTAGAGCAAAGGTTGGGCCGGGCTAGGCAGGGCTCCGGAACTCGCCGCTTTCTCCTCCCTCCGAGCGAGCGAGTGGCGCGCGAGGTTCGGCGGCCGCCTAAGACTAGCCGGGAGGAGGCAGGGCCGGAGGGGCGGAGCCTCCAAGCCCCGCCCACCCCCCGAGGCCACCTAAGCGCCCCGCCCTTCTCGGTTCCGCTGGGCCGCCCTCAGGTCCCCCACAAAGCCTCTGGAGTCCGGCGCCGCTGCTCCGCGGCTGCGCGGTGCTCCCTCAGTTCTACCTGGGAGGCCCCAGCCGAACCTCACGCCATTCTCCCGCCATCCTCTAGCTGAGCGCGACGTACGCGCTGCCCTCCTCGGCACCCCTTTTTTCCTCCTCGCAGACCGACCCGCTGGGAGAGCCTCTGCTTTGCCCGGCTCTGTGCGAGCGCCCCTCTGCCACCTGATGCGCTCCAGACACCGACTCCATTTCTCTTGCTGCAGGCTTTTCCCTGCTTCCATTCCACAGCCCCTCATCTTCCCCCGGCCGTTCCCGGGCCCTGGAAGCTGTCTTAGGAGACAGGAAACTCATTCTTGGAACTCCATTTTCTATCTCAGAGCCCTACATGACTCATTTTCACCTTGGAAACCCCCGTTCGCTCTCCTTGATGGCCCTTCCCCAATTCTCCCCCAGAAGCTGTGGGACCGACTCCCCGGGCATAGCTAAAGTCAGTGCAAATCTCTCCCTATTATCTGCGAAAACGAATCGGATCGCCCAGTTAACTTTGTGTTTGTTGTCCGAAAAACCCTTTTGCAATTATTGATTTGCTCAGTCACCAGGCATCAGCAAGCAACGTTCTCTTGTTGCTCTTTTTTTCCTCCTCAGAATAATGTGCAAAGTTTCTTTGTTTGGCAGCGTTCTTCTATTTGGACTCTGTCAGTCTACCTTTAACAGTCACAATAACCCTGAGCTGGAGCCCAGACAAAGGCGGGAATTTGTAAGGATCCTAGGCCTGGTCCCTTCCTTTCCTAGGTACTTCACCCGGCCTTTGATGTGCTAACAAGCTGCACAGAAGTTGGCCTCCAAGTAGGAAGGGGTTGCCTCGTCCTAATTTGGCCCTTCTTCTGGTGGCAGGGGGAGGGGAGCAGAAGAAAGGATAGAGAGGGAAACAAATAATTAAAACCAAGCCCTGCACACATCTGCCGCCCAGAGCAGTACTTTTCCACCAAGCGTTGTTGGCTTGCACATAATTTACTCCTCCTCCCAACACGCAAGACACTTGAGTAAAGAATGGCTTCTTACCTCAGAATTCTAAAAATTTCTGGCAAAAACTGCTTCCATCCCTGCCCCTCACATCTTCTTAAATCATTTTAAAGTGATAACAAACAACCTTTGTATCGGGCCCACGCATTTTTCTCAGAGCTAAATTTGGGATTCGCTGAAACAGCCCCTCCAGATCTTTTGTCAAAACCCTTCGATTTAATCACGGGATACAGGCTCAAACTGAGGGCCCCTGGCTGTAGTTAGAATCTATCTCTCTTAACATGTATGGCCAAAAAAATTAGAAAGCTAATACATTTATGAAAAATATTTTCATTTGCAACTAACATGACAGAAGGTTAATATTTCTTTGAGGGTTCATTTGGATTGATGAGAAAATCTACAAGATTCTAGTCAATAAATGGGCAAAAATAGAAACAGGTAGTTCACAAAAGAGAGCATGCCAGTGGTGAATAAGCATTTGAAAAATGTTCAGTCTCATTTGTAATAAAAAGAAAACATGGAGATGCCACTGTCACCTACTACTTTTCTGCAGGAAAGATAAAAGGGAAAAAAAGGATAACACAGTATTGGCAAGAGAGTGGTGAGACTCTCATACGCTGTTGGGTACAACCTTTTATTATTCATAAAAATATTTTCTATTCATTAATTCCACTTCTAGAAATCCGTTCTTTGGCCCAGTAATTCCATTTTTAGGAATCCATCCCAAGGAAGCAGAAATGTAGACAAAGATTTCTTTACTAAGATGCTCAGCAGAGATTCATTTTTAATACAGAAAAGCTGGAAATAACCTAAATGTCCGACTTCAAATAAAATGACTAATTAAAAGGCCATTCAAATATTATCATTGTGGAGTCCTAATTAGGGAAAGGGAATCAGGCTGGTGGGAGCATGAAATAGCAAAAAGAAAAAGAAAATAAGCTACAAATCTCCCTTTCTTCATGATCCATGACACAGCCTTTCTGCGTAAATAACTCACAACCTTCCCATGCCCAACTATCACCAGACACCTGTAAGTTAGGTCATCGCAACCTTGTCGTTTTCAATACTACACAAAGACCTCTTCAACAGACAGCATAAACACCATCCTATAAAATTTCCAGCAAGCCTTTGTCTCCTGGCAGTCGGCTTCTCTCTTGCAGGCTGCCTGTTGTCTCTCTGGCAACATATTTTCCTACTTTCTCTCATCAATCTACCTTCCTTTAACTAAAACTGTCTTGGTAAATTATTTTAATCCCGTGCCAGCAGCCCAATCATTCCTTCCCTACACCAGTGATGACATGGCAAAATGCTTGTGTTTTAATCTTGAGGGAAAAACAGGATACAAAATTATATCCAGTATGAGCTCAACTATGTCAAAAAATTCATAAAAGTAAGTGTGAAAGGAAACATGTTAAAATGTTAACTGTTGCAATTGTTAGTTTCTTCTTTATACCTTTCTACATTTTCCACAATGGGCACATGTCACTTTTAACCCCAGGGGGAAAATTGGTTTATTATTTATTTTCTGAAAAAAATGTAGAGTGATAATACATGTTCACGATAACAAACTTAAACCTGGAGTGTATGAAGTAAAGAATGAAACTCCTTTCTCCCTCTCCCAGTTCCCCAAACAGTACTTACATCAGGCCCATACATTAGCTGTTTGGCTTATATTCTTGCAGACATATGCAACACGCACACACACACACACACACACACATATTTTGTTTAATAAAACGGGGGTAAATTTGATCATTTTTTTTTTCTAATAAAGAGAGACACAGAGTAAAAAAAACAAAACAAAAACCAAGCCATTAGCTCCCCACCCAGGTAACCCCTGCTGGAATGTTTTTTCAAAGTAATATTTGTCTAAAGTTAGAAAATTCAAACTATGGGAAAATATAGAAGATAACTGAAGGACGTTTCCTCACTCTTGATTCTCTTTCCTCAAAGGTAACCACTATTAAATCTGGGGAAAGTCTTTTCATGGAGGAATGCGGGGGATTTACAATTCTCATTTATCATAGTCCAGTGTCCCTTCTGCTACAACGCCGTGTCCCCTTGGAGAATAATGAACTAAAGGAAGTCCTACTTCACATGGAGGGTAGAAAACTTGTGCTACTTAAGACCTCAAGAAGTGATACAGTTTAAAAATATAAATGCTTGCAAACCAGATTTGATGTTCAATAAAGTGGGCGATTAGCTAACATTGGGATGTAGAGATTATTGAAGAAAAGCATCCCATCATTCAGGCTCATGTCAGAATCAATGCTGGGTGGAATGGCTTCCTCCAGGGTGGCAGTTCTCAAGTTATCTGGAAATAAGCAAGAGTGCTCCTGAATAAACAGCCCCCTTCAGAACATGAGAGTTGCCTTAATATGCTCTTTGGCTCCAAATCAATTCCTAAAGCCGATGTGCTTGACCCAGGGGCTACTTATTTCCCAAGATACATGTTAAGTCTTTTAGTGTTTTCAAACTTCTGTCTCCTTTTAATTATTTTCAAAGGTTTTAAAGAGCTTTTAAAGAAAAATAGAACAATTGTCTGATTAGCTAGAAAATGTTTGGGAAATAATTCAGCCTCACTAGGAAGCAAATAAATCCAAAGGAACATAACAACGCACCATTTCTCATCATCCAAACGACTGGAGAGTGCTTTTTTTCTCTTTTGTTTCTTGGAGCTTTTTAAGAATGGTAATACTTGGTGTTGGCAAGCACAGAGCAAAACAAGCACTCTGACACAATTGGCAAGAGTGAAATTGCTAGAATGCAAGATGCGTTTTGTTCACCGATGTATTTCAAGCCCCTAGACCATATCTGGCACATAATGGGCATGCAATAAATATGTGTTGAACTTAATTATATTGTAAGTGGGTCTACACTTCCTAGAAAGCCCTTTGGCAATATGCAATAAAAGCCTCAAACTATTCTTAGCCTGTGGCCAAGAAATTTAACTTCTAGGAATTTCCCCTGGGAAGTGTTCAGAGATGTGAACAGAGATTTGTGTAGAAGAATCACAAAGCATGATACATGATAGCAAAAAGCTGGAAACAGCCTGAGTATCCAGAGATGCTCCGCATCTCACTCAGCGTAAATGCTCAAGTCCTTATAGCACCTACCAGGCCCTACAGGATCTGCACTTCTCTACCCACTCTTACCCTTAAGACGTTAGGATCTCACCACTTCCTTCCCTGGGCACTCAACTCCTGCTGCAGTGCCTCCTTGCTGCCCTTTGAAGAAGCAGGTATATTTCCAATTCAGGGTTTCTGTACTTGTCATTCCATTTTTCTGGAATGTCCTTCCTCAGCCATTCTCATGAGTCATTCCCTCACCGCTTTCAAATCTCATGCCACCCTCTTCCTACTCCTCATCCTCCTTCCCCGCTTATTTTCCCCCATTGCATTTACTGCTTCCTAATTATACAGTATCATTTCTCATTTTTTAAATCTCTTCCAACTTGAACATAAGGTACACAAGAACAGAGGCTTTTTTTTTTCACTGCTATAATCCTTGTACTTAGAATAGTGCCTGGCATATAGTAGGTGCTCAATAAATATTTGTGGAATTGAGTTTGGGTATGGAAACCCATTATGTCAAATACTCATGCACAGAAAACAAATCTGTACTAAATGGACTGAAAAGTTAAGAGTTATCTCTGGGTTGTGAGATAGTAGGTAATTTTTGCTATCCTCTTTATCCAGTGACTATAAACTCCTTTGATTATTGTAACAAGCAATAAGAAGCTTAAACATTTAAAGACCGGAAAACAAAATTCTACTGTTGCCAACTATGTTTTGAGTGACAGAATATGGATCCACATTTCCAATTTTAGAGACTGGAGACCCCCAAAGGGACCTGCCCATCTACATCCACTCAACCAGCCTTGATTGAGCTCTAGCTCCATGCTAAACTCTGTGGTGGGCCTGGGAAGCTAAGTCCTTTCCCTCAAAGAAGGAGCTCACAGTCTAGCAAGGGGAGACAGTCAAAAGGTACAGATGCTGCAGCTGAGGTCTCCACATGGTAAGGGGGAGGTTGGCGAGGTATGGTGGGAGGTGTGATCTAGGAAGGTTTCATACAGGAAATGATATTGAGCTGAATCTTAAAAATGTTCATGGCCCCAGTTAAGGCTATCAGTAAAACAAAAAAGAGAAAAAGAAAAAAATTTCACAAGGTGGACAAAGAAGGGGATAACTTTTCCAGGGAACCAGTAGTTCTTGAACTTTAGTGAGGACCAGAATAATCTGGACAGGGGGGAGGGTACTTATTAAAATGTCTATTCCTAGGACCAGCCCCCAAAGATTCTAATCTAGCAGGTCTACGGGAAAGCCTAAGACTCTTTAGTAATAGCTGACATTATTTGAGCACTTACTACTTACCAGGCAATGTTCTAAACCCTTTTGTGGATTATTTCGAGTACTGTTCCTAAAACACTGTGAGGCAGGCCTGGCATGGTGGCTCACGCCTGTAATCCCAGCACTTTGGAAGGCCAAGGCGGTTGGATCACAAGTTCAGGAGTTCAAGACCAGCCTGGCCAAGATGGTGAAACCCCGTCTCTAACCAAAAATATAAAAATTAGCTGGGCATGGTGGTGGGCGCCTGTAATCCCAGCTATTCGGGAGGCTGAGGCAAAGAATCACTTGAACTCAGGAGGTGGAGGTTGCAGTGAGCCAAGATTGCACCACTGCACTCCAGCCTGGGAGACAGAGTGAGACTCCATAAAAAACAAAACAACAACAACAACAACAACAAAACCCACTGTGAGGCAGTTGGTTATATTATCCCATTTCACTGCTGAGGAAACAGTTACAGAAAAGTTAAGGAACTTTCTCTACTGTCACACAGCTAGCAAGTGGAATGTAAGAATTCAAATACCGTCAGTCTGGTTCAAACCTTGGCTGTTTACTATTAAGTTATTTTACCTGCATTCTCACAGGTGAACAGGCACCCCAGGTGATTCCAATCCAGGTCAGAAACACTGAGATAGAAGAGGCAATCTGGGGCCGGGCATGGTGGCTCACACCTGTAATCCCAGTGCTTTGGGAGGCCGAAGCTGCTTGACTGCTTGAGCTTAGAAGTTCAAGACCACCCTAGGCAACATCGTGATACCCTGTGTCTACTAAAAAATGCAAAAAATTAGCCAGCTGTGTGGTACATGCTTGTAGTCCCAGCTACATGGGAGGATCACCTGAGTCCAGGAGGTCAAGGCTGCAGTGAGTCATGATCGTGCCATTGCACTTCAGCCTGGGCAATAGAGTGAGACCCTGTCTCAAAAAAAAAAAAGCATTCTGTGAACAAAGGTACAGAGGTGCTGAATAGCATGTCCCATTTTAGGAAAACCCTCTAATGACTTCCCATTTTCAGTGAAATAGAGTCCTTGGCACGGTTTACCCAACTGTGGTGTGATGCCCACCCAGATTTTACCTCCCTCCCCCACTTCAGGACCCATGCACTCATTCTCCCAGGTCCCCAAATGCTGAAGTGTTGGTGACTGACAGCTTGCAATGAAATCCTCTTCCTGAGATTGCACTGGGCTGAAGAGAGCTTTCTAGCCCAAAGTCACAAATCCTTCTTAGTGCAGCCTGCAGGTAATGAATGGCCAATACAGGGATATAAAGTCCTGTCTGCCTTTCCCCATCTAAGGACAACTCTGAGGAGTCATACCAGGCTTAGAGCTTCCTGTGGGATTGATGGAAGCTGCACTGTGACTGCACTGAAGCTCAGCTTGTCCCACTGCCCAGTCATACTCCCTTGTCTTACATTTCAGGTGTAGATCCCAAGAGCACCTTTCAGTCAGTTTTCTACATAGTAAACTCCACTGCAGAGTCTCTTTCTCAGGAAACCCAATCTTCCATGATCTGGCCTCAGCTAACCTGTCCAGCATTATCTCTTGCTACTTCCTTCTTACTCTCAACACTCCAACCATAATGAAGCTAGGAATGATATGGCCAATGTCACAGCTAATGTATATTTACTGAGTGCTATGAACACTTTATATTTGATTCTATTTATCTGGAATGCTCTTCCCCATGTATTATCACGGGTCACTCCCCTTCCTGCTTTCAAATCTCATTCATCTCACAAGTGAGATTCTATTATCATCCTCTTTTCATAGATGAGAAAACAAATACATAGAAAGGTTAAGCTACTTGTTCAAAATCACACAATTAGTAAGAGGCAGTGCTGGGATTTAAACTCAGCAGTCTGGCTCCAGAGCCAATGCTTTACATGAGATCATTTTGCTTTTTCGAAGTGTCATGTTCATAGGAGCACAGAAGTTGCAATTGGAGGGGTAGAGACTGGAGCAGGGACACCAGCCTTACCACAGGAGAAAATGAAGGTTTAAATCAATGTTGGGATAGTGAGAACATAAATGCAAGGACAGATTGATAAATGTTAAGGAATTGGATGGGACAGGGCTTTGGATTCCTCCTCCATTTCTCCCATTCCTTCTACATCAGACTTATGCCCCAAATTTTTGCTTGAGTGGATGTCATATCATTGATCAAGAGATGATATATAGCGAGAGTAGCAAACTTGCAGAAAGGACATTGTATGCAAATGGGGGTTGTATCTTAAAGTGTGGTTCATAAACCAGCAGCTTTGGCACCCACTGGGAGCTTGTTGGAAATGCACGATCTTGGGCAGTATCCCAGACATACTGAATCAGAATCTCTATTTTATCAAATCCCCAGATGAGTCACATGCACATTCATGTTTGAAAAGCACAGGTATAAGGAACATTCTGGTGGGGATATCCACTAATATATTCAGTTGGATATTTGGGTTTGGGGCTCAGGATGGAGGTCTGGACTGGAGGGGTAAAGATGAGGTATCAGCCTATGGGTGGTAGTTGAATCCACTGACATCAAATTAGATTCCAAGGAGAATATAGGGCAGAAGTCTCTCTCTTCAAGGCTCATTGTACAATGTCCTAAGCCAAGGTTGAAGACTGTAACCTTGGCGACTACAGCTGGCTTGAACACATGTTTATTTGACCCTCACATTATTTTAATTTTTAAAATATTAGACATAAGCACTTAATCAACAGATTTTTACATAAAACCTGTATTTCCGACGTAAAAATCTTCTCTTAAAAAATGAAAAGATCATTTTGGGAGGCCAAGGTGGGCAGATCACTTGAGGCCAGGAGTTTGAAACCAGTCTGCCCAACAACGTGAAACCTTGTCTTTACTAAAAATACAAAAAATTAGCCAGGCGTGGTGGTACACACTGGTAATCCCAGCTACTTGGGAGGCTGAGGCACGAAAATTATTTAAACTCAGGAGGTGGAGGTGGCAGTGAGCCGAGATTGCACCACTGCACTCCAGCCTGGGCAACAGAGCAAGACTCTGTCTCAAAAAAACAAAAATGAGCAACAACAACAACAAAAACCCGAGAAGATTTGGCATTATATCTCTGATTAGCAGCTGCCTCCTTTAGCAGGCACACCTAAAGAAGCCCCACTTGTCCCTGCTGTATCCCCAATGCTGAGAACAAGTATCAGTCGTCTTTTATCACAATTGCTCTATTTTCATTAAAGCAGAATTAAGTGGATAATCAAATTTTTTTTGTACCTATGACTCTATCAAAAGTAGAAAATGAAAGAGAACAGGGTTACTATTTCAAAATAAATACAGGGCAAGAACACATTTCTTTGTGAATTCTGGCATATACTACATTGCCACACAGCAACCGGACTCAGATTACTTACTTATATTACTGGCCTGGCATTTATAGGCAGGTTGCAGAGGAAAAATAGAGCCAAGAGAGAGTCTTGGGGAAGATTAATATTGTAGGAATAAGTGGAGGAAGAGAAACCCACCAAGGAGATTGAGAATAAAACCCGCAAGTGGTAGGAAAATGGCAGAATAGTGTAGTCCAATAGAAACAAAGGGAGGACAGAGGGTTTCCAGGAGGGAGAGGTTCACAATGCCGAGGGTTGTAAATGGATCAACAAATATGAAAATTAAGGTGTAAGTTGGACTAGGCAGTTAGGAGGTCCTGGGTTCCCTATGCCAGACTCCTTTTAGTGTGGCATGAGAAGGGTGGAAGTCTGGTTCCAGTGGCCTAGGGAGTGAGTGGAACATGAGGATTGAGGAGATCTACCTCTCAAACAAGGTTTTTTTTTTTTTTTTGAGATGGAGTCTCACTCTGTTGCCCAGGTTGGAGTGCATTGACATTGATCTCAGCTCACTGCAATCTCCGCCTTCCAGGTTCAAGCGATTCTCCTGCCTCAGCCTCCTGAGTAGCTGGGACTACAGGTGTGTGTCACTATGCCTGGCTGTTTTTTGTTTGTTTTTTGGTTTTTTTTTGCATTTTTAGTAGAGATGGGGTTTCACCATATTGGTCAGGCTGGTTTTGAACTCCTGACCTTGTGATCTGCCCACCTCAGCCTCCAAAGTGCTAAGATTACAGGCATGAGCTACCGTGCCCAGCTTCAAACATGAAGTTTGATAAGCTTGACTAAGGAAGAGAAGGTAGGGAAAAGAGGAAATTGGATTTCCTGGTTTGATTTTCATTCTTCTGAAAGTTGTTATAGACTTCAGTTGCAGCAAGATAGGTAGTAATGCTTACAGGTTGAAAGTACAGGACAGAATGGGTATTTTTTTTGTTTTGTTTTTGAGATGGAGTTCTGCTCTTGTTGCCCAGGCTGAAGTGCAGTGATGCAATCCTGGCTCACTGTAACCTCCACCTCCCAGGTTCAAGTGATTCTCCTGCCTCAGCCTCCAGAGTAGCTGTGATTACAGGCGCCCACCACCACGATTTTCGTAAATTTTTTAGTAGAGACCAGTTTTCCCCATGTTCACCAGGCTGGTCTTGAACTCTTGACCTCAAGTGATCCACCCACCTTGGCCTCCCAAAGTGCTGGGGTTACAGGCCCCGCCCAGAGTGCGGGGCTACCACACCCCGCCCAGAGTGGGTGTTAATCAACCCCGTGGCATGGAATGAGTCAGGAGACCAGGAAATTGAAAGAACAGGTGGAAGGATCATAGCTTCTCCTTTAAGAGGAGAGGGAGAGGGAGTTCAAACCTGACAGCTTCAATGTTTTCCATGAAGTAGGAGGCAAGGTCAGCTGTAAGGGGAGCAGAATGGGGAGAGAGGGGGAAACAGCAAGAGCTTGAGTGTTAGCCAACGCTAATATTTTCACCATTCCCTGCATAGGGGCTTTTGGAAACAGGAAGGAACACGAGAAATACAGGCATTATGTTGCCTAGGAAACACAGTGGTTTGCTAAAGCAATAGTAAGGGCAAATCTTATTAACCCTTTCATAGCCATTGTCACCAGAGCAATCGGTGAATAGGGATGGAAGTAGAGAGAACTTTGCTCCATAGAACACACAGTGGACATCCTCTCTAGCTTGAGGAAAATATGAGGGTATGAGTAGCCCTGGGACAGAAGACTTAAATAAAATAGTAAAGACCATCAAAGGAGTGGCAGGCAGTGAGGTGTCAAAGGCATTCCCCTATTTCCTTGTGCTTGTGAGTGCCCCCCCACCCCCCCCCACACTCCATCCCTTTGCATGTATACAGGTGCAATCCCACTTTCCCATCAACCAGAAATATCTAGGGCTAATATGTGGGAATTATCCTTTCTTGATTTTTCTGTTTTTGGTATGGCAAGATAATCTAATTGAAAATGAATTGTCTTCTGTTTTTTTCTGCTATGAGTTCATCACTAAACAAAATTTATCTTTTTTTCCCTTACTCTCACCACAGAGGATGGCCAGGGCTTTGTGACAAGGAGATCTGAGCTTTACTTATGCCAGCAAGAAAGTAGAGAGCACTTTGTTTCCCAAAAGTCTCTAGGTTATTGAGAGCTTTGAGCTGAACAGAGAGTGAAGGTCTCTGAGGATGAGAAAGAGTGGAGTGTGGATCAGCTATATCCCCCAAGCCTGGACACATATAGTGGTTGGGAGGCAGTGTCTCAGAGTGTCCAGGATCCATGCCCTGGTCCACACACCCGCACCCATGACTCCCCAGAAGCCCATAGGTGTGTAAATTCTACCGAGGAAGACTTTCCTTCCAGACTCAGTTGTCCTGCCTAAGCTGATGCTGGTCCATCATTTTTACTGACTTTAATCAATGTGGATGACCCATCCCACACCATGACCTTCCACTTCCTTGACTTTCTTCACCTCCAACCACGTTTTCCTCTTTGACATAATCATCTATGTAGAAAAGCCAAAGAATTCTACAAATAAGCTTCTAGAACTAATGAGTAAGTTAGCAAGGCTAAAGGATACGAGATTGACATATAAATATCAATTTGATTTCTATATTCTAAATATTTGATAGCAATGAACAATCAGGAATCAAAATGAAGAAAGAGACAATAACAACCACAACAACATTAAAATATGAAATAATTAGGGACAAAAAGTATATAACTCCATTTAGATAAATGTGTAGAAAATGCAATCTAATATATAGTGACAGAAAGCAGCTCAGTGGCAACCTGGGGATAGTGAATGAGGAAGAGCTCACCCAAAAATTTTTCACCAAAAGTTACAAGTGAACTGTGCTGTACAAGAATTATACTATATAGTCGAGATCGATTTTCTCTCCCACTCTCATTCCCTGTGATGACTCTATGATGCCATTTTCACTGTCTACAAACCTTCAGCGTCTCCTCTCTATTCCCACTCTCAGCTGATGATACTGCATTTCATTTCATTAAGAAAATAGAAGGAATTAGATGTAAACTATCTTCTCCCTGACACCAAACCCACCAAACTCTACCTGTAGCCCTATTCTCTGTTTTCCTTCTTGGTACCCTGCAGAGAGTGTCTTTACTCCTATCAAGGGCCTTCCCCTTGAACTCTGCATCTGTTTGCCTAATTCTCAAAACGCTGGCTTCCACAGTTTATCTTCTTCTCTCCTTGATCATACTTATGAGCAGATAAACATGCTTGAGTGTTTCTTCTTCTTTTTTTTTTTTTTTTTTTTTTGAGACAGAGTCTCACTCTGTCACCCAGGCTGGAGTGCAATGGTGTGGTCTCAGCTCATTGCAACCTCTGCCTCCTGGGTTCAGGCTATTCTGCCTCAGCCTCCCGAGTAGCTGGGACTACAGGTGTGTGCCACCAAACCCATAGTCCACACCACACCGGGCTAATTTTTGTATATTCTGTAGAGACAGGGTTTCACCATGTTGGCCAGGGGGTCTCAAACTCTTGACCTCATGATCCACCCACCTCAGCCTCCCAAAGTGCTGAGATTACAGGCATGAGTCACTGCTCTCGGCCTGTTTCTTCTCTTTTAAAACAACTTCCCTGGGACCGGGGGTCAGGAATTTGAGACCAGCCTGGCCAACATGGTGACAACGCGTCTCTACTAAACATACAAAAATTAGCTGGGTGTGGTGGCACATGCCTGTAATCCCAGCTTTTTGGAAGGCTGAGGCAGGAGAATTGCTTGAGCCTGGTAGGCATAGGTCATAGTGAAGTAAGAGAGTGCCATTATGCTATAGCCTGGGCGATGGGAGAGAAACCCTGTCTGAAAAAAAACAAAAACAAAAAAACCATCCCCTGACCCCAAATCTTCCTTCTCGCTACTGCCCTATATTTTCTGTTCCCTGTGTATCCAAATTTCTACAAAGTTTTCTCTCTATATATCATCTCCACATCCTTGCCTCCTATTGTCTCTTCCACTCACTCTACTGGGCTTTTGCCTGAATCATCCCTTCAATGCCATTCTTGTTTATGTTCTGATTCCCTGGACATTTTTGTAACTTTGTCTTTGGACTCTGTCTCTCAGAGTACCAACTACAACCCTTTGTTCTCAGAGGACTCTGCACACAGAGTACAACATTTGACAGAGTTGATCACTACACCTTGAAATACTTTCCTTACTTTGTTTCTGGGACACATCCTACATCCTTTGATGGGTTTCCTCCTTTCTTATTGACTACTCCTCAGCTTCCCATACCATTTCCACCTCCTTTGTCAGACATGCAAATGTAGGAGTGCCCCAGATATGTCCTGGGCCAGCATCTGTTCTCATTCTCTCCTCAGGTGATTTCATTCAGTCCTAAGTTTTTCATATACTTATAACTCACATATTTAAACTTTGTATGAAAGACAAAAGGCAGGAGGAAAAAATGTAAACTTTTGGCCAGGCACAGTGGCTCACACCTGTAATCCTGTCACTTTGGGAGGCTGAGATGAGTGGATCACTTGAGGTCAGGAGTTCAAGATCAACCTGACCAATATGGTGCAACCCCATCTCTACTAAAAATGCAAAAATTAGCCAGGCGTGGTGGGGGGCGCCTGTACTCCCAGCTACTTGGGAGACTGAGGCAGGAGAATCGCTTGAACCTGGGAGGCGGAGGTTTCAGTGAGCCGAGATTGCGCCATTGCACTCCAGTATGGGAGACAGAGCAAGATTCCTTCTCAAGAAGAAAATAAATAAATAAAATAAAAATAAATAATAAGGGCCGGGCGCGGTGGCTCAAGCCTGTAATCCCAGCACTTTGGGAGGCCGAGGCGGGTGGATCATGAGGTCAAGAGATCAAGACCAACCTGGTCAACATGGTGAAACCCCGTCTCTACTATAAATACAAAAAAATAGCTGGGCATGGTGGCGCGTGCCTGTAATCCCAGCTACTCAGGAGGCTGAGGCAGGAGAATTGACTGAACCCAGGAGGCGGAGGTTGTGGTGAGCCGAGATCGCGCCACTGCACTCCAGCCTGGGTAACGAGAGCGAAATTCCGTATCAAAAAAAAATAATAATAAATAATAAATAATAAACTTTTTACCCTGGTCTTACCCCTGAACTCCAGATCTGTATACATTAGGCATATGTGACATCAATAGGCATCAGAATCTTTACATGTCCTAAACAGAACTTTTAATTTCATCCTTGCCTTAGTCGGTGTTCAGTGGTGAGAAACAGAAACTGCTTATTTAGAAGAGAAAAGGATGGAACACAGGGAATTAAGGGCTTACAAAAATCAGTGGAAGGGCTGGAATAACGAGCTATAGCCTCAGGGTGTAGGAATGACTACCAGGACTCTATCACTAAATAGGCCCATTAGGGGTACTGTAACCTCTGCCCTCAGTCAGAAACGGGGGTTCAGGAAGCCTCCTCTAGGATGCTGGGCTTCCAGAATAGAACAGCGCCCAGGACCGCCACGCCCGGCCCTGCAATAAGAGCCTGGCCTCTCCCTCGAGCCGCAGCTGGGCCTGGCTGCCTTCTGCGCCCGCTTGCACTGGCCGTGCCATTTCCTGGGGCTGTGCGCGCACCTCGACTGCCTGCCCGACATCTGGGCGCTGAACCACTGGAGCGTCTAGCTCACCCCTTTCTCGCGCGGCGCCACTTGCTCTTCGACGCGGCTTTCTTCCTGTGCTGCCTGCGCGAGCCGCTGCTAGTCTACCCCGACTTGGCGGAGGTGGTGGGCAGCCAGTGGTGATCTCCATCAGAGGCAACTGAAAGTTTCTTATCAAAAAAATTTTGGCTGGCACCCCCACAGTTCTACGAAATGAGAAAACTTGAAAACTTTGCCTCTCTCTGACTTGCACAAATTATGTTTGGATCGTGCATTAGAAGGACTGGAAAGGTGGCTGCCCACCACCGTGTTAGCTGCTGATGAGATGCTCCAGCTTTTACCAGATGATGAGCTAGACTTAGACGATTCAGACTTTTTAGAAAATCTTTTGTCTGCTGAAAAAAAAAAAAAAAAACCGGAAGAAATCATAAAGGGCAAGCAATTTCACCGGATAGTGATATACAATCGCCATCTTTATGATATTCACGTGACTGTTAATTGTATCACGTGACTGTTAAAAAGTATCGTTTATCCTAAGAACTCCATATTAAGAGCCATTTGTAGGGTGCTCACGCTTGTATATAAACTGGCCTACTTGAAGTCCTTCTGAATAATGAGGGTCGAATTTCAACTTGCTTAAAACTTAAGGAAATTTGTGCCTATAACAGTTATTATACAGCCATGCGTGGTGGCTCACGCCTGTAATCCTAGCACTTTGGGAGGCCGAGGAGGGTGGATCACTTGAGGTCAGGAGTTCGAAATCAGCCTGGCCAACATGGCGAATCCCCATCTCTACTAAAAATACAAAAATTTAGCTTGGGCATGGTGGCACATGCCTGTAATCCCAGCTTCTTGGGAGGCTGAGGCAGGAGAATTGCTTGAACCCAGGAGATGGAGGTTGCAGTGAGCCAAGATTGTGCCACTGCACTCCAGCCTGGGTGACAAGAGGGAGACTCCATCTCAAAAAAAAAAAGAAAAAGTTATTACAATGCAGTGTTTCTTATTTCAAGTGTTTTAGGGAGTTCTCTTGCTTATTTTATTCTTTAAACCTTACATTGTGCCATATGTATGATGTTTGTAAAGTATTAATGATCTTGTAAACAAAAACAAGAAAAAAAATTCACAATGGTTCCCACTTCTGTATTGTTTTATTATCTCAAAAGTTTAAATAAGATGTTCTTCTGCCATTGTTCTCGATGTCCACTGTATTAGCACCTTCCCTGATTTGCTTTGGATGTTGATCGGTGAATTTCTTAGACTTTCTGCTGGAATTACTTTAAGGGTGGCTGATTAGATGGTGAAAATTAGACTGAGACACCCTTCAAGTGGCCATGTCATTGTTTTCTTACTAAGTCTTTAGCTTGATGACTAAGATACAATTCTTCTTAAAACTAAATGCCATTAACTGTTTCCCAAATTAGACATCTATTTTAGTTAATATTTTAAAGAAACATGAAGCCATAACAAAAATCATTGTTTTTACTCATGAGTGTTAACGAATGTAAAGAGGTTACAGATATTTCATTAATGATGTTTATTTTTACTATATTAAATATGAGTAATTTTTCATTGTCTTTAGAGAGGAATAATGTCTGTTGATTAAAGGTGAGAAATAATAGTTAAGACACCAATTCTGTGTCAAGATCTTTGACTGTATTATGCATTGTACAATTGACTTCATTTTTCATGAAATGCCTTAGATTTCCTACTATAAAATAAAAACAATGATGAATTAAAAGAAAGAAACAAAATAATAGAACACCATAGCTGCAACCCAGAGAAGCTGAGCCACTACCACTGCCACCATAAACTGACTCTCAACAACCATGAAACTAGTGACTGAGACACGGAAGCACTGACTTGGATTGCTACAATTATTGCAAAAGTCTCTTGACTACCATCTCTCTCTCCTCTGCCCCCTTCTCAAACATGCACACACACATGAACACACACACATTCCAGCCAACACATAACACTTGGGATGTGCAAAGCAGTATTCCAAGTTCCATTCTTATATTATTTCTATTATTATAATACCATTTTACAGGGGAGTAAACTGAGGTAGAGAGAGGTTAAGTAGCCTAAAATTACAGTTATATATATATATACAGCCTAAGAGTTGTATATGCTATTATCTGCCCTGCTCTTATCTCTGAACATTTCTTTGTCAGAGTTTTCCATGAATTTACAATTCTTCATGAACATATTTTTAATGACTGTATACGATAATATCATATGTATTTACCACAATTTATTTGGCCATTCTCCTATCTTGCATATTTAGATTTATTTCCAATTTTCTTTATGAACAGTAGCTGCAATGAGCACTCTGCATACAAATTATTTTGCCTATTTCTGATCATTTTCTTAGGATACACTCCTTAATATTCAACTCTTGGGTCATAGGCTATGAAGATTTCTAAAACCAGTATTTGAGGGTCAGTAGTTGTGAATATTTTTAATGCACTTGAATATATTAATGGGCATACCAGCCAGTAACATACGAGAATACTTGTCTCACTATGCCCTCCACACTTAAACCATGCATTTTCATCTTTTCCAGTTTTTGCTATAAGTATGCTGCATGCAATATTGACATGCTTACATTAAAAATGTGTTCACTGTTTTTCTGAAATTCCAACTTAACTGTGTATCCTGTATTTTATTCAGCAACCCTACTTGAGGTGGATGTCCAAACGCTCTTCTTTTTTGAGGTATTCCTCCATTATGAGCCTGGAAAACAAGGCTGAGGCCTCCTACTGTGGAAACGAAGGGAAGCACATATTCCCTCTTCACAAGTTCTGAGTGGTTAGGAAGCCCATGGGGGACCCAGGCTCTCACTGAAGACTTTGGATCTTGGAGGGTTTATACAAAAAGTGACCATTTTGAATCCATTCATAGAAATGGCTTCTAGCAGACCAGAATGTCAGATCAGTGGGGTCCAGATGTAGCAGTGTTTTTGCGGTGGTGGTGGTGTGTAGAGGTGGTAAAGGTGGCTGTTGCTGGTAGTGACATACTAATCAAGCTGGTCCTATGGCAAATCTTGACTGGGGTCCTCCTATGATTCCTGACAATTTCTTTATCCTGGTTTACCTGCCTTTCTGTTGATTCTGCGAAATGCCCAATAATTTGCTAAATTCAGCTAGAGTCAGTTTCTGTTGTTTGCAACCAAGAGCCCTAACATTTATAAATACAAGCCCAGATGGACTGGAGAAAAATTGAAATACTGATATTGCCAAACTCTTTTGTATTCCTAAAATTGGAATTTTAAAAATTCTCCTCACCAAATGACTGTTAAGGGAAAGGAATTTAGCATTTTCCAAAATAAGCACTAGATGGTGCTATGAGATAATACGTTCGTGATTGTATCATTGTCCAAATAATAAGGATTAAGATCACCAATAACACCATCACCAAGGATACTGTCAACAAGAATAGCTAACATTGAGTGCCTCATATATGCCAGAAACTGTTCTACGTGTTTTACAGAGTCGTAAACCAAAAATAAAATTCTAAGACCTCTGCCCCCCAACCAACTGATGGACCCTCTCCTTGGCCAAGTGCATTCCAAAATTAACTTGGAAAACTAGTTCAGGCCGTGATGGGAAGTGGATGTCAGACATGCCTCATTATGCCCCTCTCCCTCTTGGAATTCAGGCACAGCTGACTAGAATTAATATCAACACAGAGACCTTAAGACTGATAGAGGCACAGCGGCTCATGCCTGTAATCCCAGCACTTTGGGAGGCCAAGGTGGGTGGATCACCTGAGGTCAGGAGTTCGAGACCAGCCTGACCAACATGGTGAAATCCCATCTCTACTGAATACCAAAAATTAGCTGGCTATGGTGGCACATGCCTGTAATCCTAGCTACTTGGGAGGCTGAGGCAGGAGAGTCACTTGAACCTGGGAGGTGGAGGTTGCAGTGAGCCAAGATTGCACTACTATACTCTAGTCTGGGCAACAAGAGCAAAACTCTGTCTAAAAAAAAAAAGACTGAGAGAGCAGACTCTTAAGTATGATAAGAAACATTTATAATCTATTCGCTCTGAAGTCTCCTATCTGGAGGCTCCATCTACATGACAAAACCTTGGTCTCCACAATCCCTTATAGTAACCTAGACATTCCTTTCTATTGATTCCAGGTCTTTAGATGATAACTCTTTCAACCAATTGCTATGAAAATAAATACATAGAAAATCTTTTAATCCATCTATGACTTAGAAGCAACCCCCTCACCCCTGCCCTTGCTTCCAGTTGTCCCTCCTTTTCCAGATAGAACTAATGTACATCTTACATGAATTAATTGATATATATCCTTAAAATGTATAAAACCAAGCTGTAGCCCAACCACCTTGGGCACATGTTCTCAGGATCTCCTGGGGCTTGTGTCATGGGCCATCGGCCACTCATATTTGGCTCCGAATACATCTCTTCAAATATTATTTTACAGTTTGACTCTTCATTGACAGAGTGAACTCATTTCTTAAAACCAATGAAGCAAGTAATTGTATTAACACATTTTACAGAAGAAGAAATCAAGGCATATTCAGGTTAGCTAACTTATCCAAGATCAGAAAATCATTTACTGGTGAAGATAGACTTGAACCAAAGAAACCTGGCTGCAGATGCTGTACTCTGAACCAAAATGCTCTACTACCTGTTGTAATTATATAATATAGCCGACATTTACTGATGGCCAACTGTGAGCCAGGCATTTTGCACAATGGGGTCATTATTGCCATTTTCCGTATGAGGGAACCGAGGTTCCAAAAGGCTAAGTAATTCATGTTTCCACAGACAGAGACACAAAGCTGAGAGCATTTGTAAATGTAATTCCATGATGTTAGTAATGAAATGAAAATAAATACATAGATAAAACACTAATGTTTGTCACTTTAGAGAGCAATTTCACTTTGGGCAGAGGGAAAAATATACTTTGAAAATGATTGATTTACATTCCAATTGTTCTGTAAAAAAATTAAAAAATATATGATTGGCATGATAAATGATTTCCTTTTCATTTCAGCTCTTCAGAGAAGTGTAGACAAAATATTTTCCCTCTTTTGATTTTTCCCTTTAGGAGCCAAAGGCAGTATGAAAGCTAAAGGTACAATTAGAGCCTGGCTTATTTGGGCTCTTGCATTTCCTAATTATGAGGATGAGTGTGTCTCATGATCAAACTAGATGAATTACGCAGCACCCAAAACATGTAACTTAGGTAGGCTCTGGAGAGGAACCGGTCCTCTTAACAAAATGATTGCAATTGTTGTCTGGAAATGTGAACTAAGTTAAATAGCTAATAAAAGTTTGAGGCAAAGGGGTAATGCTACCAAAATGTATTATAAAATGGCAACATTTAAATCAGAGTGACAGGGATGCAAGAAGAGACAGATCAGTGGATCAGAACAGAAATAAAATAAAGCAAAAATATGTGTGTATATGTACACATGTATACATATACATACGAATTTATAGGGTAAAGGAAAGATCACATTTCAATGGGAAAGGGAAGGATTATTCAATAAATGGTATAGGGATGATTTGCGATCTGGGATAAAACAATCACATCATGTACTGAAATAAGTTACCATTTATTTCTCCCAACTGAAACCTCCTTTGCAAAAAAATATATCAGTGAGAAAATTATGGCAGCATGGTGGGGGACTGGAGATCTGATCTGGCCAACCTCCCTTTTGCCTTTAGCTTTCAAGCTGCTTTTAATTAATCCTAGGCTTAAGCCAAGCTAACTTTGGGAAACGTTTAGTTTACAGTTTAAATGATAATTGTCTTTCACCATAACTCAACCGCCTTTGTAAAGCTAAGGAGAGACCACCACACCAAGCAGGGTAAGAGGAGGCTGAATTCTGCTAAAGTGCAGACATAAACAATTACCCACTGTTATTCTGGGGGTCACAAGATATGCAACTTTCCCAGTTACTGCTGCAGATGACATCCCTATTGCTGAACTTAAGATTGGCCATTTGAAACGTCTTTTCAGGTTTGCTACATGTCTGACACTGATGGCTCCACCTGGACCTGTCAATCCCGCCTGTGGCCCTACCCAGAAGCAACTCAAGGCAAGAAGACAGCTTCGATTCCCTGTGATTTAATCCAACCAAACTGCACTCCCCATCCCTATCCCCCTGCCCACCAAACTATATTTGAAAAACCCCTAACCTCCAACACTTTTGGCTCTCCTCAATTAAATTCTTTCTTTACTGCAATGTCTTGAATTTATTTTGTTTTTGCAGTGGGCAGGAAGAACACTTAGGGCAGTTACATAACTGCAACTTTGTACCTTTTGACAAACATCTCCCCATTCTCAACCCCCACTGCCACCCCCAGCCTCCGGTAACCACCGTTCTATTCTTGCCTTTATGAGTTAGATTGTTTTAGATTCCACACATAAGTGAGAACATGTGGTATTTGTCTTTCTGTGCCTGGCAGCAAAGATGTTTTAAAAATCATGACCCTGAACATTATAAAGCTCTTTCATGTACTGGTGAGGAGGAAAAATTGCTCTGGTCTTTCTGGGTGGCAATTTGGCAAGATGAAAGAAGCTTAAGAAAAGTTTGGATTTTTTTGTCCTAAAAATGTCATGTCGAGCAATTTTTCCTAAGGAAATACTTGTAGTACAGATAAAGATTTCGGTACAAAGATATTATTCATGTCAGCCTTGTGAATAACCATTAAGAGAATAGTTACATTATAGGACAGCCATATGATAGAATGTCATGCAGCCATCAGAAATGATGTTTACAAATTTTTTTAATGACACAGGAAACTATATGATAATAAATTAGATAATCCAGATGAATAAGTTTCAAACACTCATCAGACCTATAACAGGTAAACAAATTTATTTATTCAGTGATTAAAACCTCCACAACACCAACACTCCCTGTCTGCACCTTTTATAAAGAAGAGTCAAAAAATAAAAATAAAGAGGAGTCATTTTGTGATGAAACAAACTATAGAAAGCTTGAGGTTCAGGTTCTGGATCAACGCAACATTGGAAGGGGGGTAAGGTTTGTCTTCCCTTTACCGTTTGTATGTTTTGATTATCTCGGGGCACTATTTTCTCTTTCCAGTTGCCTCCTGGAACAGCGCCTCCTCCTTATTTGACAGAGAAGGGAAAGAAAGGGTCTCCTGGTATCACTTTCCCCTTTAGCAAAATTTTTTCTAAGACAAAGAGCAAGTACACTAATTTATACACAATTATACTTTTTCCCAAGAATATTTTCATGCGAATAGAGGTCAAAAGCCTAAGCTAATAGAATGAATCCCTGATAGCCTGGCATTCAAAGCCATTTACTACATCCTCCTACTAGTCTTCTCACGACTCCCCTATGTAAACTAAGCTACAGAAACAGTCTCTTGCTCTTCCAGACCAAGGTATCTACTTACTGCACACTCTTCCCTGAATCCTCCACCACCAAGTGCTCAAGTTCTGGAGTTTCCCACAATTCCCTTCCATTTAAAAGCTTTCTTGCCTACCTACTCAACTCTTTTTTTTTTTTGAGACGGAGTCTCACTTTGTCACCAAGCTGGAGTGCAGCGGTGTAATCTAGGCTCACTGCAACCTCTGCCTCCCGGGTTCAAGCGATCCTCCTGCCTCAGCCTGGTGAATAGCTGGGACTATAGGCATGTGCCACCATGCCCAGCTAATTTTTGTATTTTTAGTGGAGACAGGGTTTCACCATGTTGGCCAGGATGGTCTTGATCTCTTGACCTCGCTATCTGCCCGCCTCGGCCTACCAAAGTGCTGAGATTACAGGCCCGAGCCACCACGTCCAGCCCTCAACTCTTACTCATCCTTCAGGTCCACCTACATCCCATGTCACTCCTGAATTCTTCTTTATTTACTCTTTAACTCAGTTTCATTTATTCTTTAATTCTTTAATTGAGCACCTACCATCTTCCTGGCACTGTTCTAGGTACAGGAGACATAGTGGTGGTGGAAACATACATGGACCCTGGCATCATGAAACTTAGTTTATTGGGAAGCATCAACATCAAATAAGTAATCAAACACATGTAATAACTGTATATTGTGATACATGGACTGAAGGAAAAAACAGTGCAGTGAGAGAATAATGAGGTGAGGGGAAACAGCTTCCTTGAGTAGCCCAGCTGTCCCTGACTGCTCCCTAAGTTAATCCCCTAAAAAATTTCCCTTACTGTGTTCAGATACCCACTCCAATAGGTATTAGGCATCCTCTATGCACCAAGCTCTGTGCAATAACAACGCCAGTTACCACTGATGGAGCAGTTGCTATATTTCAGACACTGTGCTGTACACTTCATATATATCATCTCATTTAGTCCTTAAAATGACTCTTTGAGGGGAGTATTATTATTATCTCCATTTTACAGTTGAGATGACTGAGTCAGGGAGTGGCTCAAGCACTTTCCCAAGGGTCATTTAGTTCGTGACAAAGCTTGGAATTAAACCCAGGTTGTTCGGATACTGAGTTCAGTCACTTAACTGCGATACTCTATTGTACTCTGTAAGATGTGTACGTGTGGTATATGTGTGTGTTGGAGAGGTTACACAGTTGAAGAGAGCAGCCTAATTGCTGGCTTGCCATGCACGCACTGACCATATCACGCCATATTTGAATACTCTCCTTAGTGGCCAAGGGAAAGGGAAATAAATCCACTCTTCTGGGAGTCAGGGAGTGGGGTGCATGGGCAGTGGGGCTCCCAAGATGGATCTTGGCTGAATTTGTATTTGTTTGACAGAGAAGGGAAAGAGATTGAGAGGCTTTGAGAACAGCCTGTCCAACAGCACAGAGATGGAAAGAACACAATACGTTTGAAGAATGAGCAATGTGCTGTGACCATGCTTGGGGCTAAGGCTAGCACAGCGGAGGCGGGAGGCCGGGGGGGTGCACAGATTCTTCCTTCCATTTTTGGAAATATATGTCCTCTTTTCCCAGTGAAGGTGTCCATTTTTTTTCTCATGTTGAAAGCAAAGCCTGGAATTTGAGGAAGGTACAGAGACAGAAGGTCACATACCACCCCTCTGCTTTCCAAAGAGTAGAAGATGGTAATCGTAGGAAACACGATAAAACTGTTAAAGGCAAACTACATAAATTTTGAGATAAGTCATGGCTGTCTTTTTTTTGGGGACAGTCTAAAAATTGAAAATTTCTCCTCAAGCAAGAAAATGAAAACTTTCCATAGCGAGCAGTCTGTGCTCTCCCTTGGTTCCTTAAATCCTTTCGATGACTTTATGCTGGGTAATTGACATGATTTTTGTTAATAGAACTATTCCAGATTTTAGCGACTCTACTGTCCCATGCCTCTACTTTCTGGTATCTCCTCTAGTTTCCACAAACGCACTAAGCACAGACTGGTGCCACCATTTCCTCAACTGCAGAAAAGGCACAGTAATAGTCCCTATCTCACAGAGTTGTTGGGAGGATTAAATGAGATATTGGAAGGAAATAAAGTTCTTAGCACAGAGCCTGGCCCACAGTAAGCATCCCCCATCAATGTTAATATTACTGAGATTTGTTGGTTGAGTGTGGGATTTTTTGTTTGTTTGTTTGGTTTCCAAATAGTAAGCTGGGAAAAGAGTCATTTGATGAGGGACAAAGGAATCTTCTTGTTCTTAACAGTCCTAAACACAGACAATTTCTAAGGTCAACCTCACTGGGGTTACTGTAATCATTATGAACTTAAGAAAGATTTCTAACCAATCGCTAAAATGATTCCCATCTCCACTGGCTTGCTTCTTTATCGAGGGCTAGCAAAAATCCCCTATTTCTCCATGGAAATCAGCCTATGCAAACTTCATACTGAACAGGCCATACCTTCTTGCTTCCTGCCTCTTTTTTCTTGGCCTCTGGAAGTATCCCACCGATTCTTAATCCTGGTCTCAGCATTAACCTCCTATCTCTGCTCTTCTAAGTTGGTACACTTCATTAGCTATGGTTCCATAAACTCTAAGATGGCCAAACTGGAAAGAGCCTTTGATAAAAATTAGTCACACTCCTTTCCCTCATTTTCGAAAAGAGAATGCACCAGAAATGGGGGATGGCTGATTTAGCCAAGGTCACACATTGAGTTTGTGGCAGAGCCCTCCTTAGGGTCTGAAGGCTTTGCAAATACAGCACTGCATTCGTTCTCTAAGTTCATGAGACAGGTAGCCTTCAGTGTTGACAGCAGTGTCAAAATGATTTTCCAGACACATCTCATGGGTATAAATTAATATCGATTTATGGGAGTGTCTAGGCACGACTATGAACGATTATCCCACTATGACTATCCCATAGAAACGTTTAGGACTCCCAGCCTGACCCAGCAGCACAGCTAGTCTTAAACAGGAGTGAAGCCTGATTTTGGTGTGTGCTCATCACACCTTTCCCTTTCCCTGGAGTATTTTGGCGCCCACTAAACACTGCTCTGGAGAGCAATTACACAGCGAGGGGAAGAAGAGAGCCTGAAGTTGTTTTGTTCTTCTATGATGCCTTGTGCATGGTAGGGGCTAAACAATTGTTGAACTGAATTTCATTTAGCTCTGAGGGGACATATTCACCACAGTGTACATGAAGATGTGCGCTGGACTGCACACTGAGAACACCCTTGATAGCTCATTCGAGCTGGGGAGGTGAATTAAATGTCTGCCAGATGTTAAGGAAAGACATGCTCATGCCTAGACTCTCAGGAAAATAAGGGGAACACAGTTCATCCTTACGTCAATGTTCCTCAGAAACACTGCCAAGGCCAGTGAGACATTAGGTTTTCTGAAATGTGTGCACCAACCACTTTCATGGAGTTTGTTGGGCTTTTGGTTTGTTTTGGTAGATTTAGTTGAAATCTTTTTTTTCCACCCTATAGCCTCATCATCAGAGAAAATAGCCTTCCATCCACATTCATTTACTCCATCATTAGGCTTTCTTAGTTTGAACAAAAGAGGATTTAGAAAATTTAAAAGCTATTGCTAAATATTAATATAGCAATTAATATATTATTATTAATATAGCAATTAATAATCAACTTTTTTTTGAGATGAAATTTCTTGTCACCCAGGCTGGAGTGCAGTGGTGCAATTTCGGCTCATTGCAACCTCTGCCTCCCAGGTTCAAGTGATTCTCCTGCCTCAGCCTCCTAAGTAGCTGGGATTACAAGCATGTGCCACCATGCCTGGCTAATTTTTTGTATTTTTAATAGAGATGGAGTTTCACCATGTTGGCCATGCTGTTCTCGAACTCCTGACCTCAGGTGATCTTCCCACCTCAGCCTCCCAAAGTGCTGGGATTACAGGTGTGAGCTACCGCACCGGGCTAATAATCAACTCTTAAGAGCAATTTGAGAGTGAAAATGCAGCCAGTCCCCATTGTGTATAACTATTTAAGGGCTTTGTATGAGACACGAATGCAGAAATCTACCTGATTTTTTATATAACAGCTTTACTGAGCTATAAATCACATATCATAAAATTCATTCCTTTAAACTGCATTATTTATGTTTTTTTTAGTATATTCATGGAGTTGGCCAACCACTATCATCACTATCCAATTTCAGAATGTTTTCATCACCCCAAAAGGAAATCCTGTACCCATCAGCTGTCACTATTTCTTCCTCCCCTAGACTCTGGCAACCACTAATCTGCTTTCCATCTCTATGATTTTGCCTATTCTGGAAAATACAGTCTCTTTGATCTGAATGTCATGCTCCAGTACTGAGCTCTCTATGTTGTCCTCTGAGCACTTTTGTCTACATCATTTTCTAGGCAACAAACACAAGAGAAGAGGCCACCAGGACAGGGGAGTCAGGAATGTACCCAGAATTATGAGCACTTGAAAAGTTGGTACCACAAAAATTATCACTCTGTCACCCAGTCTAGGCTCCAGTGGCCAGGCAGACCTGGGATGGTACAATCATGGGACAGGCCTCAGGGTTAGTGCAGTGAGGGGTAGCTGAGGCCTTCCGAATCTCTACACAGCATGTCAGGGTGCAGCCCCGGGTCTATTTCTTGCCCAATTCAGACTACTAGGCAAACAGAGCTGCTCAGTAGCTCTGTTAACAGGCAGTATAAAGGAATACAATGTGAAGATATGCTTGATGGTAAAAGCATCACGTTCCTTGTCCTGGTCACCATGGCAATCTAGACAGTCCCTAATCTCAAGCCAACGTCGTCACATTCTGCTACTTCCTCTCTCCTTTAAGGCAGATTTCTCCTGTTGAGAATGCTGGAGAAGAAAAAAAAAGAGAGAATGCTGGAGGATGAGGCAATTGGGGAGCTGGCCAATCTTAGGATCCCCCTAAAATATGAAACCTTTTCAGTTGCATTCCTTCTATCTGCAGGAATTAGTCTCAAGCTACCTACTCCAGTGGAGTGTTGTGCTTCATTTAGTTGCCTTGCTGTCTCCAGGACACAGACTGCCCTTTCTTTCCCCTCCAAACTGAGCTCTCTCTCTTGTTCTTTCTCTTAAAGGCAGTGTCACAGATCCAGTTCCCCTGCCTGGAAACTCTATCCACCTTTAACTCATCCATTTCCTTCATATCCAACAAGGCATCAGTTTTCAGAATCTATCACCTTGACGACAGTCCTTACTGGACTCCCTACCTCTAGTTCTGCCTCTTTAAATATCAGCCTCCACACCACTCCCAGATGAATCCTGTCAGACATTACTTTTGGCATGTCATGATCATGCTCAGAAGCTGTCAAATATACCCTATCCCATTCCTGCCTTAGCAGTCAACTGGAAAGCTCAACCACACAGATTCAGCATCAGGTGCCATGCATCAGCAGAGCTGCCATCTGGTCCTTCTCGCTGCCTCTGTCTTGCTCCCGTGCCTTAGAGCTCATAGACTTCCCTACCACACACAAATGGACACAAATGCACATGCATGCATGCTGTCCTAATGGCCCCAAGTTTCATGTAGTTTCTCTGGAAAAAAGCACAATCAACCCACTTATTGAGCACCCATTTTATGCCAGGTGCTGCAACTTCATCATCTCCTCCAATGCATGGTAGTAAATGATATCCTTATATATTACAGAGGAAAAAAGTAGGGCTCAGAGAGCTTAAGAGAATTAATCAAGCACCAGAGCCAGCATTGGATCCAAGATTTACTCTGACTCCAAAAACATTTAACCACCAGGTTAAAAAATCAACAGTATGAAAGCCAAACTTTTCTTCTCGGCATTTCAGATTTTCAAAAAACCAGTCACATGAATCCCCAATGCACTCCATCTGCTCCTGTCATTTGCTTCAGATGGGTAGTCTTATCTCCCCAACTAACAAAGAAGTTCCTTAGGGCAGTGATAAAGGCTTTACTCATCTTGGGGTCCCTCACAGGTGCTAGAGAAGGATGCAAAGCATTAGTTCTTGTGGGATGGAATAAAAATGCTTAAAATTCAGTTCATAAGATGATAAGCCTTGCAGAGCTGGCTGTGACCTGTTCTTTGACCTATTGTTACGAGTGAAGCACAAACACTTCTCTGTTCGCAGAAGCAAACTAGAAATGCTGCCCCAAAATCCCAATCCAGACTTGGAGAGGAGGTAATAAAACATAAAAAGAAATAGACTATCAATGGAAGTATATAGAAGGAACCGATAATAGCGCTTGCCTCTGGTAAGGGAACTTGGGTGGGAACAGACATAGGAAGGAGGTTTTCCCTGAATGTCTTGTGAAAATATAGAAATATCCTACATTTCTATGAGGTTTGGAACATAGAAATGCCCTAATAATTTAAAAAGTAAAAAATAAAAATAAAAAATTTTAAAAGAAAAATTGCATAGCTGAATGAGATACAGGATGGTATGGTTTTCACTTCTTGTCCTGAAATTGTTTTATTTACTGTACTACTCTATAAAACAGATCCCATTGCACTTTATCTGGCTCTAGGGTCTGAGGCCAGCATTTCATGGCACCACAATATTCAACTGCTTCCCTCAACTTGACCATAGTCCTTGTTTATCCTTCAGAGTCACCAGTGCACAGACGTCTGCATGTGGTGGAAATAGATGGGAAGGAAGCTGACATCATACCCAGTAAATCTGCAGGAAGATGGATTCTTCTGTTACCTTCAGAAGTACCTCCTAGCCTCAGGAGCTGGAGTTACTTGCATACAACTATTTGGGAGTCTGGGCCTGAGTGGCAGCCTCATATCTAGGACAACAGTGCTGAATGACTTGGACATGGCAATGGGAAGAAATAAGTTCAAATCAAGTTGACTTAGCCAGTCTTTGGGATCTCCCTGAAAGAATGCTTACTGGGCTGACAGATGAGATAGAGAAGGAAGGCCAAGTCATTTTTTCTGGTTCCTTTTGCCTGATAAAACAATCAAAAGAATTTTCTTGGTTGAGAGAGCCTGAGATTTAGAAGGTTAAAAGTACAAAGTAAGTAACATCATAAAATGATGCAAGATGCGTTTTGATCTTGGGTCATACTATATAAATAATTTTGATTTACCTTGTGGGGTAAATAAAAATTAACAGAGATTCAAACACCCCACCAAACCTTCCGAGCCCAATATACATGTACATTTTTAAAGTTCCCTTGGTGCTGCAGCCAAGTTCAAGCGTGTGGCACTCTTTACTCCCTATATCTCACTTTGCATAAATCTGCAGTCACCCAAGATACCCTAGTCAACACACTCTCTCTGTAGACATAATAATATCCAGAAAATTCAACCCCCACAAACAGCCCAAATGGCTAGGAACTGGAAGCACAAGTCAATGAGATCAAATGTGGGTTAAAGGACATGAAACTAAGAGAAAAAAATCATTATTTGGTAATTAAGTTCTAGGTTAATAGACAGTACTACAGCCTTACTATCTGGCTATTGTCTTTTGCCTTTGAATATAACAATAAGAAGTAATCTTGGTCATTCAAGAAGACAGAGGGGATGCTTTGTGAGTCAGAGAGAAGGGAGGCTTTCTGTCATCTGAAGGGGAAGAGGAACAGATAGGTTGCCACTTCCTCTAATCCAGAGGATCTTAAAATGGGCCCCAAGGACTGCTTCTTAGGAGGTTACGAACACTGCTAAAACTGACGGCATAAGTGTGGGTGCATCCCAAGGGGCATTGTTTTTCTGGAAAGAAGGTCCAAAACTATGTTATCAAATTTCTCAAAGGTTCTGGGATCCATTGATCATTAAGAACCACTGTCTTTGACTACTTTTTCTTCTGCACCCAACCCCACCCAACAGCCCCCTTGGAAGTCCCTACCTGTGCTCTAGCCATAATTTGGAAGGAAGGAAGAGAGTAAGATCTAGCTAAGAGAATATGGGGCTCTCCACACATCCCCCTACCCAATTCCTTGTGCCTTCACCCCCACCCCACTGCTCAGAGGGAAGACTGTGACTGGAGGTGCATGTTTGGGGGTGTACAAGGCCCATGTGTAGGCGCTGGTGGGAGAAGAAGACAGTCTGCTCTTTGGTGCTGGAGCAAACAAATGTGAGTAGGAAATGGTGCTTTTACTGGCGCTGCCCCAGGGAAGAAAGAAAAGAAGATGCCATCTTTCAGATGGATTATCTTATGGGCTTCCCAACCCATAGGAACTGTGCCCAAATGAGCATGGGCATGGGGCTGGGCAAGACCAACCCTGGGCAAGACCCTGGACCACGTCAGTAAAGGAACATCAAGGTTTCCTTTATTCTCAGGAGTCCTATGGGAGCTGCCAGCATTCTGAGGGCCTTCATGCCAGGCTCCCACAGGCCCACAGAGCCAGGGCCTGAGCCAGGGGCTGGCTCAAGGCAAAGTTGTGATAGAAGCAATTGTAATAGAAACTCCAGTGTAATGCTTCCCCTGCTTGTGCCCCACCTCCCATCAAAACTTTCTTGCAGGCCAGGCACGGTGGCTCATACCTGTAATCTCAGCACTTTGGGAGGCCGAGGAGGGCAGACCACCTGAGGTCAGGAGTTCAAGACCAGCCTAGCCAACATGGTGAAACCCCATCTCTATAAAAATACAAAAATTAGCCAGGCTTGATGGCGGGTGCCTGAAATCCCAGGTACTTGGGAGACTGAGGCAGGAGAATTGTGTGAATCAGGGAGGCAGAGGTTGCAGTGAGCCGAAATTGCACCATTGTACTGGGTGACAGAGAAAGACTCGGTCTAAAAACAAAACAAAACAACAACAACAAAAAAAAAAACCCCTCTCTTTCAGGCCTATCTTAATATCCTGCTGTGTGGGTGGAAAAGACGTAATCAGCCAAATGTATCTAAGCTCAGGTGCCTCCTTCCGGAGAAGCTTTACGTCATTGAACACTATTAAATTCTGCACCTGTGTGCGAGAGACACTTGAACACAGGAAGACCTTTTGTTTTGGTACTCCTTAAATCATATTTTCATCTCCCATTAAATCCCCAGAGCAGCAGGTATCGAGTGAGGGCTGCACTTCATTTCCCTAAATCTGGATAAAAATGTAGATGACTAAGACAAAGTCAGCAAGGGTTATAGATGAACTCATCATCATCAACCAAGTAAGATGTAATTGACGTTGAAAGGACACTGTAATCAGTCCAGCAAAATACACATTCTTTTCAAGTGCACATGGGACATTCACCAAGATAAGTCATAGCCTGAGTCATTGTTGTAGGCTGTTCTGTGCTGTTATAACAGAATATCTGAGAATGAGTAATTTATAAAGAACAGAAGTTTATTTCTTTGAGTTCTGGATACTAGAAAGTCCAAGATTAAGGTACTGGCAGATTTGGTGTCTGGTAAGGACCTGATCCCACAATGGTGCCTTGAATGCTGCATCCTCTGGAGGGGAGGAATGCTATTCCTTGCATCACAGAAGAAGAAAAAGGAAAAAGGCAAGAGGGGGGCAAACCTGCCCTTTCATAAGGGCATTAGTTCCATCATGAGGGGAGAGCCCTTGTGCTCTCATTACCTCTTAAAATCTTACCTTTTAATCCTTTTAATATTGTTATAATGGCAATTAAATTTCAACACGAATTTTGGAAAGGACAAACATCCAAACCATAGCAATGATAAAATAAGTCTCAACAAATGTAAAAGAATTAAGAACCAGGTATGATGGCACATGCCATAGTTCCAGCTATTTGTCCCAGCTACTTGGGAGTCTGAGGCAGGAGAATCACTTGATTCTAGGAATTCAAGTCCAGCCTGAGCAACATAGCGAAATCCCATCTTAAAAAAAATTTTTAGACCAGGCACAGTGGCTCAAACCTGTAATCTCAGCACATTAGGAGGCCAAGGCAGGCGGATCACCTGAGGTCAGGAGTTCAAGACCAGCCCGGCCAACATGGCGAAACCCTGTCTCTACTAAAAATACAAAAATTAGTTGGGAGTGGTGGCACACACCTGTAATCCCAGCTACTTGGGAGGCTGAGGCAGGAGAATCACTAGAACCTGGGAAGCAGAAGTTGAAGATTGCACCAATACACTCCAGCCTGGGAGACAGAGCAAGACTCTGTGTCAACAACAACAACAACAACAAATTTAAATAAAGACTTTTAAAAGAATTGAAATAACAGAATATGTTCTTTGACTGCAATGGAATCAAGCTAGAAAACAATAACAGAAAGGTAAAAAAAAATCTCCAACTACTTGGAAAGTAAACCACATAATTCTAAGTGACCTATGGGTCAAAGAGAAAGATTTAAGGAAAATTAGAAGATATTTTGAATGAAGATGAAAATACAACATATCAAATTTGTGGGCTGTGGTTAATACAAAGCTGAGATGGAAATTTGTAGTATTAGGGTATAGAAAAAATTCCCCAGAACATAGCTCTTTGGCATGCTCAGTGTTTTGAAAATTGAAAGGCCTCAGAAATAAGCCTCATAGCCAAGGTCTCGCTGAACAACCCCTGCTCGCCACCCCCCACTTCCCTCTCTCTCTGATCCCTTTTCCCCAAGCACAGGAAAGGACTCTCCCACTCTGGAGTTTCCTTACCTGCCTAAGAAAGCTTCTTTCCAAAAGAAATGCAATTGTCTTAAGACCTCCACCCTAGGGATCTGATTAAATAACCAGGAAAGATCAATCGCTGGAGAAGAGAAGAGACTGGGGGTCATCACGGTGCCCAGACAAACCTTCATGGATTCTTCTAAGGACTGCTCCCAGAGATTACCTGGGAGACTTTGTTTGCATAATAAGACAACTTTGGTTCCTGTGCAGTTCTGCCCCTCATCTTCCCAAGAGAATCCTTTACAAACCGTTGTCTGAGCATTGGGCCTATTTATTCATCCATTTCCCTTTACCCTATGAAGAGGGCCTTTAAGCCTCAACTATCTGGTCCCTCTTTGAGTTCATATTTTGTATGACTTCCATGCACACATGTGCATGCAATAAATTTGTCATACTTTTCCCTTGTTAACCTGTTTTTTGTTATCGGGGTATTGGCCATGATCTTTTATAAATGGGGAGAAAGGGGATCACCCCTTTCTGTCCCTACAATGGCATTAAAGGCTTATATAAGAAGAAACATCTCAAATCAATAATCTAAGCTTCTACCTCAAAAAACTACAGAGTAAAATAAACCCAAAGCAAACAAAAAGAAGGAAATAATAAAGAACAGACATCAATGAAATTGAAAATAGAAAAACAATAGAAAGAAACAATGAAATCAAAAATAGGTTCTTTGAAAAGATCAATGAAAATAACAAATCTGTAGCAACACTGACAAAGAAAAAAAAAAAGACACAAATGATCAGTACCAGGAATGAAACAGATTGATGCCAACACAGGCGCTGAAGACCTTAAAGGAATAATAAGGAACTACTTCCATCGACTGTATACATGAATTTGACAATTAAGATGAGATGGGAGGGGGTCTGGTGCCGTGGCTGTTGCCTGTAATCCCAGCACTTTGGGAGGCCACGGCAAGTGCATCACTTGAGGCCAGGAGTTCGAGACCAGCCTGGTCAACATGGTGAAACCCTGTCTCTACAAAAAATACAAAAACTAGCCAGGCATGGTGGTGCACATCTGCAATCTCAACTACTCGAGACACTGAGGCACGAGGATCACTTGAACCCAGGAGGCAGAGGTTGCAGTGAGCCAAGATTGAGCCACTGCACTCCAACCTGGGCAACAGAGTGAGACTCTGTCTCAAAAAAAAAAAAAAAGAAAAAAAAAGATGAAATGGACCAATTCTTTGGAAACCATAAACTACGAAAACTACCCAAGATAAATTAGATAACCTGAATAGCTCTACAGTTATTAAAGACATTGGATTAGTTAAGACATTCCACAAAGAAAAGCCCAGGTCCAGATGGCTTCATTGGTAAATTCTAACAAATATTTAAATAAAAAGTAAAAGCAGTTCTACATAATTTCTTTCAGAAACTAGAAATCACCTTATGAGGCCAGCATCACCCTGATGCCAAACAGAGACAAAGCTAGTCCAAAAATAAATCAAGCAGGCGATCAGTCAGTCAATTAGTCAAACTACAGACCAATGTTCCTCATGAGCATAAACTCAAAAATCCTCCACAGTATATTATCAGATGGGATTCAGCAACTTATCAAAAGAATAATACATTATGACCAAGTGGAGCTTATCCAGTAACGTTTCTAGGAGTTCCTCAAGACCTGCAACTCTTCAGGATAAAGAATGCCACTCTGACCTTGGCATGCAAGGCTTTTTGTGAGCAAGCCCCTGCCTACCACTCTACTCCATCTCTCATTGCCTCTGTTCAAGCTAGGGAAATACCCAACAACTTGGAGTTAACACTGCACTCCACACGCAGACACTGCTATCCCATCCATCTCTTCTAAACCCCTCTCTGACCCTATCCCTGTCCAGCTCAGCCCAGTCTGGTGCAGTCTTTGCCTTACCAATTCTGATTCTTCTTTCATGACTTGGTTTAAATGTCATCTCCTGCAGGTTCCCTTCCCTGGCTTTCCAGGCTGGGTCAGGTCTCCTTCTTGGGAATCCCACAGCTTCATTGGGCTTTTCTTTCTCAGATTCCCGGTCAAACTGTATTGAGATTGTCTGGATTGTTTGCCTTACCCATCTCTTTAACCCAGTGCCAACACAGGGTAGGTTTCTAGCACTGAGCACTTAAACAGCTGGGAGGCAAGGGGTCCCTCCTATAATTGTAGAGGGGGAAGGTGGTTAAACAAGGGGCACCTCTGGAGTCCCCTCAAAGGCGAAGGGACCAGTGACAGATAGACACCTGGAAATCCTCCTCTATTCCAGGAGGCTGATTGGGGGGTTATCTGAGCCTCATTTCTCCAACTGTGCCCTGGTTGCATGCTGCCCTTTCATCTGTGTGGAGGCAGCCATAAGCGTAGGGTCAAGACTCCAGATGACTCTCTGTTATCTATTTTAAGTAAGTGTGTATATGTGTGTGTGTGTGTGTGTGGGGTGTATTAGTCCGTTCTCACACTGCTAATAAAGAATGGCTAATTTTTAAAGGAGAAAGGTTTTAATGGACTTACAGTTCCACATAGTTGGGGAGGTCTCACAATCATGGTGGAAGGCGAATGAAGAGTGAAGTCACATCTTACATAGTGGTAGGCAAGAGAGAGTTTGTGCAAGGGAACTCCCATTTATAAAACTATCAGATCTTCTGGCTTATTCACTACCACGAGAACAGTATCGGGGGGAACCGCTCTCGTGATTCAATTATCTCCACCTGGTCCCACCTTTGACATGTGAGGATAATTACAATTGATTCAAGGTGAGATTTGGGTGAGGATACAGACAAACCATATGGGAGGGTGCCGTGGGGGGTACTCAAAAGAGATTAGAAGTGCAAGCCACTCAGCAAAACTAGGGGATTCTAACAGTGATTTTCAACTGGGTTATTTTGTCTCCGAGGGACATTTGGCAAAACCTGGGGGCAATCTTAATTATTATGACTAGGAGAGGGTTGTGCTACTAGTATCTATTGGGTAGAGGGTTAGGGATGCTGCTAAACATCCTATAATGAATATTAATATTGTGGTGACAGCCCCTTAGATAAATGAAAACCTGGCACTGAAAAAATGATGAAAAAGAAGAACATTAAGTCAACTGTAATTGACGTAGGGTTATGGGAATATGGATATATATACACACATATATGTTAATGTGTGTGTATATATGAATATAATATAGTACAGTAATATATAGATCTTATGTTCTGTAATTTTGGGAGGGTTTAAGGAAACTAGGGTTTGCTGTAGATTGGATGCTATCAGGAAACAGGGTCAATTCTATGACTAGGTATTTCAAGAAATCTTATCTAGAGAGAGGGCAAGCTAGTGAGGCTAAAGCTGTAATTGGCAGAAAAGCAATCCTTCACAACAAGGAATTATTCACCCCAAAATAATAACACCAAAGTTGAGAAACCATGGATTAGAGAGGAGTGAAGAATGGGGCCCAGAACTGCCCTGAATGGTGAAGAGGTGTGCAATGTCTGAATGTGTTCCCCCAAATTTATGCATTGAAACTTAATCCCCAATGTGATAATATTGTGAGGTGGGGCCTTTAGGACGTGAATGGAATTAGAGCCCTTATAAAAGATGTTGAAGGGGCTGGGTGGGTGTGGTGGCTCACACCTATAACCCTAGTGCTTCGGGAGCCTGAGGCAGGAGGATCACTTGAGGCCAGAAATTCAAGACCAAAGTGGGCAACATAGTGAGACACCATTTCTACAGCAAATATAATAAAACAAATTAGCCATGCATGGTGGTTCATGCCTACAGTTCCAGCTCCTTGGAAGGGCTGAGTTGTGGAGATTGCTTGAACCCAGGCTGCAGTGAGCTAGGATCACGCTAAACTCAAGGCTGGGTGACAAGGTGAGACCCCATCTTTAAAAATAAATTAAAAAAAAAAGCTTTAAGGGAGAGCTGTAGCTGCCTTTTGCCCCTTTTGCTCTTCTGCCATGTGAAGACATGGCGCTTGCCTTTTCCACATTGTGAGGACACCATGGGAAGATGCCCTTACCAGACACCATGCTGGTGTCATGATCTTGGACTTCCCAGCCTCCAGAGCTGTGAGAAAATACATTTCTGTTCATTATAAATTACCAGGTCTCAAGTATTTTGTTATAGCAGCACAAATAGACTGAGACAAGATGGCA
Source organism: Callithrix jacchus (assembly GCF_049354715.1). NCBI lineage: Eukaryota > Metazoa > Chordata > Mammalia > Primates > Cebidae > Callithrix > Callithrix jacchus. The sequence continues at coordinate 115,095,519 of NC_133524.1, read as the reverse complement.
AATTACTTTGCTGAAATGGCCAGAGTAAATGTATTGACTCAATGTGACTTTGCTCCATGAATCAACTGGAGACCACTGATGGTGTGTGATGGGTAGTTGGCCTTGCTGTTTCAAAATAATTTAACAGGTAAAGTCCCCCTACAAAGGTAAGAAGTCTGATTTATAGACTGTTTTCAAGTAAAACAGTAACTAAAACTAACACCTAACAGGGTATAACTAAGTAGAGGTTCCCTTGACCTTTGTTAATGAATAAAGTAATTAGCACATAATTAGCATGCAAATTGATTCTACTTTAAAACTAGCAGAACTGTCTCCCAGCCACTTTTATTCGATGATTAATTTTCATAGCTTGCTCTTCATTTTTTATAGTTGGGGCAAAGGTAAACCTCAGCTGCCTGTTACAGTACTCATCAAATATTGTGAGTTATGGCTCTTTCAATTAATGAGACTTCACTCTTTTTTTTTCCAACTTTAATTTTAGATTCAAGGGGAACATGTGCAGATTTGTTACATAGGTATATTGTAAGATGCTGAGGTTTGGAATACAATTAAACCTGTCACCCAGATAATGAGCATAGTACCCAATAGGTAGTTTTTCAACCCTTACCCACCTCCCTTCCCCGCTCCTTTTATTCCCCAGTGTCTATTGTTCCCATCTTTATGTCCATGTGTATCCAATGCTTAGCTCCCCCTTTTAAGTGAGAACATGTGGTATTTGGTTTTCTATTTCTGTGTTGGTTTGCTTCAGATAATGGCCTCCAGCTCCATCCATGTTGCTGCAAAGGACAGGATTTCATTCTTTTTATGGCTGCACAGTATTCCGTGGTGTATATGTACCACATTTTCTTTATCCAATCCACCATTGGTGTCCACCTGGGTTGATCCCATGCCTTTGCTATTAACTTCATTCTGCTTTTCAGAAGTCAAACCAAGTCTCCATTTTAATGTTAAATGAAGAGATCAAAACTAAGACCAAATCATATAGAAAAAAATGCATGTGTGAAATACATCTATCTGTTGATCTATCTGTCTATCTATCTATCTATCTATCTATCATCTGTCTATCATGCACACATACTCCATCCTCTCCAGCAGCAAGGAATAATACACACTCTGGGAAACCATGGCCATCTCAAGAAGAGAGTAGAAAGCACTTTTAGGACTTGGGCTTGTGTTCTGTTATTTTGGGAGGATTTAAGAAAGGTGGGGTTGGCTCTAAATCAGATGCTATCAGGAAGTGGAGCAAATTCTGTGACTAGGTATTCTTGTGTAGAGAGTATCCAGAGAGAGGGCAAGCTAGCGAGGCTAAAGCTGCAATTGGCAAAGAAGCAGCAAAGCAGCAGCAATCACTCTTATTAGCCAGGAGAGGGGGACATTTGATTATTTATGTGGCTTGGACAATGTTCATGTTTAGTCTTTGTTAAGACATAATTATGGTGTGGTCTGGTTTTTGCCTTGGTTGATTGTTGTCAGATACTGGCCTTGTCTGATGTTGCTATTCTGTGAGACTGTTCATGCTCAACAGGAAATCACCATGGTCCAGCTGTAAGTGCAAGAACAGCTGCCACCAATAAATACCAAGACCTAGTTGATGGCACCAGACCAGCTCCTGGATGCCAGGGGATGCCTCTCCTTCTTAAAGTATATATTACTGTACTGTATTATATTAATGTGTGTGTGTGCGCGCACACACACACACACACACACACACACACACACATATCCATTATTCCCATAACCCAGAGTCAACTACAATTAACTTAATGTTCTTCTTTCTTGTCATTTTTTCAGTGCTAGGCTTCATTTATTGGTTTTCTTTGCATTAAGACTTTATCCCTGTTGTTTGGCTACCTTAGGAGACACTGGTTTTCCCTTCTGAAACATTCACCAAGTACATTCAGTTTCACTCCTTCCCCAACATCATTCTTCAGTTCTGTCCTCACTCTATCACGGTCTTTCTCCCTTCTAACTTATCCATTCTCTTTATCTCCACATCCATCAAAAACTTCTATCCTACTTGGGATTCGCTTGGAGTTCACTGCGAGGTCACCATGGCACGCAGTCTCTCCTGGAGAGGTTTGCATGTTGACAGCTTAGAGGACCTAGTGGGTCCCTACCTCACACAGGAGAAAAGAGGGCTGCTGGAAGTTCAGGTATAGCAAATGAGGGGTGGGGTAGGCACTCTGAAATTACACTGTGCAGATTTTAGGTGTCCTCATTTTCTGGGGTGGGGGTGGAGGAGTGCCTAACTTGATGGAACAGAATATTTGAATCCAAACACATGACCAAATTGGGGTTCTGATCATCTTCTGACTCTTTATCTGATCTTCATCTTACTGCCTGTTACCAGGGAAACGGGAGCCTAACAGCCATGTGTGCACAAGTGCTGGCTGACTCCTAAGGAAGGAGAGGGTGCCTGGAGAAGAGGCCTTTGGACACTTCTTCAGGAAGGCCTTTCCTGACTCCTCCATCGGATGGAGTCCTCCCTATTATGGTTTCCTTCAAAGTGGACATTTGAGACAAGACTAGACCTGGGTTCTTAACCTGGCTCTGCCAAACTTTTTGACCTATCTGAAGCTGTTTCTACATCTTTTAAAAGGTGCTAAACATACTACCTTCTTTGTAGGATTTGTTGTGAAAATTAGAGAAAATGCATGCATAGTTTCTCACACCTGAAACATGGTAGCTCATATCATCTTTTTCTTCCTCCTTCTCCTGTGCATCATCATGGGCCTGCTTGCTCTGCCCTGTTGAACTGAATTCTCAGCAATGAATAAGAAGGGTGAAGGATGCACCCTGACATGATAAGTTGTCCACACAGGCCCTGGCAGACTTATACAGGAAAAGAAGACTTCTCCCTCTTCTTATCCATATTACCTGTTCCCTTCTTCTCCCACGTGAGAGATGTCATAGTCTCCTCCTATGAAAATCTACGCTTAGGTAAGATAAGGCTTATAACAGAGAGTCTAGCCTTAAGCTAAAGGACAGAAAATCTATGGGGAAACTATTCTATAGTTATATATATTATTCCTATGTATTGCTATGTACATAAAACTATTCTATATATCTAAAAATAGTCCATTTTTTTAAGGTGAATTTTGGTCAGGAGGGAGTTATTAAAGAAGTAATATGGCCCTAGTAGGACACAGTTATTTCCACTGAGGTGCCATTAAGGGGGCTTCCAGTCCTGAAGTTTCCCTGACATTTGCCCCTCAGATTTTCAGTTAAAGGGTTGGGCCGGGCGCGGTGGCTCAAGCCTGTAATCCCAGCACTTTGGGAGGCTGAGGCGGGTGGATCACGAGGTCAAGAGATCAAGACTATTCTGGTCAACATGGTGAAACCCCGTCTCTACTAAAAATACAAAAAAATTAGCTGGGCATGGTGGCGCGTGCCTGTAATCCCAGCTACTCAGGAGGCTGAGGCAGGAGAATTGACTGAACCCAAGAGGCGGAAGTTGCGGTGAGCCGAGATCGCGCCATTGCGCTCCAGCCTGGGCAACAAGAGCAAGAACTCCATCTCAAAAAAAAAAAAAAAAAAAAAGGGTTAGTAACCTGTGAACACATCAATAAATGCAGGCCGGTCTTTCAAAGACTTTTAAGGATATTACTTCTGTAACCTCAACTTCTAATTTGCCTAATTACAATTAGTTTTTTTCTTTAAAATGTCCTCATGGTTTCCCTTTCCTTCTCCATTCTTTTCTCATCCACTCTGTTTAACACTATGAGTCTCCCGGACTCATGAATGTCACCCTAGGCACAGGTTCCTTTATTTCCCTGTCCACAGGGCTGGACTAGAGTCTTCCCGAAAACAGGGGGCAGTACCTAGTTTTAATAGTAGCTACATTTTATTGAATGCTTTCTTATCTTTTCCTCTTTTTTTTTTTCCTTTGAGACAAGGTCTCACTCTGTCACCCACACTGACATGCAGTGGCGTGATCACATTCACTTCATTCCCTTCACCTGGCCAGAATACCACTTATTTGATAGCCACTAATCTGTTCTCCATCTCTATAGTTTTATCACTTCGAGAATGTTATATAAATGAAATCATATAGTATGCAACCTTTGGAGGTCAGCTTTTTTCACTCAGCATAAAGTCTGTGACATCCATCCAAGTCTTTACCAAGCCCTTGATTTTGAAGATTTTCTCCTATGTGTCCTGAGCTCCACTCTAGATAATGGGAATGAAGCCTCCCTTCCCTGAAGCTCCATAGGCAATCCATCACAATGTTCTGTTGATTCTGTTTCCTGAATATACGTCTGGACTCTGTCCATTGCTCTCCATCTTTACCACGCCACACTAATCAAAGCTTCTGTCATCATCTCCCACCTGGATGACTGTGGCAGCCTTCCAGCTGTCTCTGCACTTTCACTATGTTGCCCCCGCAATGCAAACTTGATTTGGCCTCCTGCCCAAAGCCCTTCAGTGACCCCCCAAATTTCTTATGATGAAACCCAAATCCTTATCAAGGCATGTGAGGCTCTGCCTGTCTGGCCCCTCCTTACCTATTTCCCAGAACTCATCTTCAGCCTCTCTTCCTGCTTCAGTCAGCCCCAACCAGTGTGTTCTTTCAACGTACCACACTATCTGGCCTCTGCGGTTCCGCATTCCTCCGCATGTCTGTAAGTCAACACTTCCTCCTCTCCTACCTCCTCACAAATCTGGCTTGTCCCTTAGGCCTCAGCTGCAGAAGTCATCTCCTCAGGAAAACCTTCCCCGATGCCTCCATTGAATGATGTTCTCCCTATTATAGTCTCTTTTAAAGCGCTTAGTACAGTTGTTATTAATTAGTTATTCATGCAATTAATTAATCTCTGTCTCTCCCATGGACTAGACTGTAAGCTCCTAGAGAACCCATGGCTATCTAATTCACCCCTGAATCTCCAGATTCCAGAGAAGTGTCATCTCTTTGTGGATGTTCAGTAGATTCTTCTTGAACACGGGAATGAAGGAAAGTAAAGCCGACTGCTCCTAAGTTACTGTGCCTTTAAGACAGGGAGGAACTTTATGGAGCTTTAGGGAGTAAGCAAGTACTAAATTACACACTGACCGAACAGCTGGATGTTGAAGAGCCCCATTGCAATGCCCTTCCTCCTTCAAGCCTACTTAAACCTCCCTGTATGCTGGTGAGAGGCCTTGTAAGGGGGAAGGTTTTTACGAGGTGCTAGGGACCCATTTTTGAGTCTTGTAGGTCTGCAAAATGTTGGCAGCTTCTTCAGGATGCTGTTCAATTTCAGGTTTGGCAGTGGCCACTGGAAAGCATCTGTGGATCTTTAAGGGGTAACTCTTAAAGTGTGACTTCATGGTAATGAGAGGTCTCTTTTAACACCCTATTTAGAGGAGCTCCACCTCCTCCTCATTCCCTTCCTTTGTCTTTTCCCCCATTAGGCTGTAAGCTTCAGAAGGGCACTGTTGTATCTTCAGTGCCCAGCTCATAATAAGCACTCCATGAGTACTTACTAAGTGAAGGAATGGTTCATGTGTGAATGAATACATGAACAAATGAATGGCTAGCCAGTTGCTGAAGGTCCCACAAGATGACTGGAAGCCAAAACTGACTGGCCTGAGCATATACTCTTGTCTTCATACCTCTTGCCTCATGTCTCCTCTGGGAGTTCTGTCCCTTCATTCTAGATTGAGGGCAATAGGAGGGCAGGAACCGTGGACCTTGAGACACAGCATGGGGCCAGACACAGGGCAGGCACTCAGTAAGGGATCGCCTAATGCCTTGCTGACTGAAAGGCTGGATGCTCAGGAGCCCTCACTGCAACCTCAAACCCCGCTCCTCCACCATTCATCTCATCCTGGCCTCAGAGCTCCTCTCCACTTTCCAAGTTGGCAACCTGCAAATGGATGAACTAATCCAAACAAATGTCTTCTGACACTACCCCTCCCAAGCAGCATTTGCATTTTCACGTTTCCCTTTTAGTTTTATCTCGGAGCTCCAGTGGAGGCAGCAGTGGAGAGATAAGGTCCCTGGGAAAAGCATCCAGACCCCAGACCTTGGCCAGGGCACAGGGAGGGGAGCTGCTACCTTCTCCTTAGCCTGCCTTCCAGGGAGGCCCTGACGTGGTTCTCTTTAGACCCTGGGGAGCCTCTTAGAACATTCTGGGCCTTCAGGGACAGATGAGAAGTGAGCTTCCCTGCCCATTCCACCCCCAGCTGTCATTACTGAGGAGAGGTTGGAAGAAGTGTCTGGGAAGGCTCTGGAGAGCCACCCGTGAAAGGCACCACCTGCTCGGGAGAGACCCAAACCCCAGACTGATTTTTCTGGTCACTGAGAGCTCAGAGCTTGGAAGGAGGGAAGCTGTCTCAGGCAGCATCCCAATGCTGCCAGGCCTGCAGCAATAGCAGCTTGTTTAGATGGGAGGGTGTAGAGAGGTCTGGCAAGGCCCAGGCACAATTCTCTGGGTAGAAGCTCCGAGTTGGGGCAGGAAAGGCCTGCATTTTCTCTGTCTTAGCTTTTCTGTTTGGTAACCATCTGTGCTGTGGAAAATATCTGGCCGGTGAGTCTGTCCCCAGCAGTGTCACTGATTCATTCACTCTGTGAACCTTGGGCAAGTAACAATCCTGTTTAGCTTCAGTGTCTGCAAACTGTAGAATGGGCATGATCTATGCTATGTCTGCCTCAGGAGGATGGTGAGAAACAAAGGAGATAATGAATAGGAAAGTTCTTGGTCAAAGTGAGAAGCTTTTTTCTTCTAGCCATTACCTCTCTTGTTCCCCAAAATGGCAGCTGGCCAGTTCCATGGGCTCTGACTCTCCATCTCTTGATATCTGTGAGTGAAGTTATGCTCAGGGCAGGGCACTCTCTAGGTAGGATGCTATGAAGGGCTCTAGGGGCTGAACCACGTTTAACCTGTTAGAGCCAAACCCTTGCTTTAAGCATCCTGCCATTATCAGCATTAACCAGCATTTATGAAACACCACTTAGGCTAAGCCGTGGGATACAAGAAGACCTAGGACACAATCCCTTTCTTCAGCTGAATTAATGAGGACAAGAAAGGAGGAAGAGAGGGAAGAAGCCCTTCCTTTTGTGTATTGTTTTATAGTTTACCAAGTGTTTTCACTTAATCCTCAAAGTTTTTTTTGTTTGTTTGTTTTTTACAGATGATGAAATAAAATCTCAGAGAGGCTAAGCAGTTTGCCCAATGTTGCAAAGCATATTAAGACCAGGCCTCAAGGTATCTTTATTTTAAATTAAAGGCATTTTTTTTTCTACAAAATGTTGGCCTTCTACAGTTTCCAGGAAGCCCTGTTGAGATATAAGTGAGAGGTGGGATAATATCAGTGCCTTTACTACCCACTGACACCTCAGCAAGGATTATCAAAACAGAGTCCAAGAGAAGAGGATAAACAGAGAGGCCTTTTCTTTTTTTTTCTTTTTTTTTTTTTTTTAAGATGGAGTCTCGCTTTTCTTGCCAAGGCTGGAGTGCAATGGTGCGATCTCAGCTCACTACAACCTCTGCCTCCCAGATTCAAGTGCTTCTCCTGCCTCAGCCTTCCAAGTAGCTGGGATTACAGGTGTGTGCCACCATGCGCAGCTAATTTTTGTATTTTTAGTAGAGACAGGGTTTCACCATGTTGGGCGGTCTCGAACTCCTGACCTCAAGTGATCCTCCCGTCTTGGCCTCCCAAAGTGCTGGGATTACAGGCGTGAGCCACCACGCCCAGCTGAAAGGCCTTTTCTTTTTAAATTAAACTTTTATTTTGAGATAGATTCACATGCAGTTGTAAGAAATAATATGGAAAGATTTCATGTACTCTTTACTCAGTATTCTCCAATGATAATAACATACAAAACTCTAGTACATTATCATAAGTAAGATATTGATGTTAATGCAATTAAGATGCAGAACATCCCATCACTACAAGGAACTCTCATGTTGCCCTTTTATAACTACACCTACTTCCCTCCCACACCAATCCCCTTCTTAACCTCTGCCAACTACTAATCTGTTCTCCATTTCTGTATATCTTTTTAATTTTCATGGGTACATACTAGGTGTATATCCATTTCTATAATTTTGTCATTTCAAGAATGTTACAAAAGTAGAATCATACTGTATGTAACGTTTTGGGATTGGCCTTTTCCATACAACATAACTCCATGGAAATTCATCCAGGTTGTTGCATGTATCAATACATTTTCTTTTTAAATTGATGAGTAGTAGTATATGGTATGGATGTGTTACAGTTTGCTTAACCATTCACCTGCTTCAGAACATCTGGGCTGATTTCAGCTTTTGTTACTGGTAGAGGGTCTTGACTGCAAGTTGTCCAGGTTCTTGGCATTCTGAACAAAGAATGGGCCAAAACGCACAGCAAAGCAAGGAAAGAATGAAGCCACGAAAGCAGAGATTTATTGAAAATAAAAGTACACTCCACAGGGCCAGGCATGGTGGCTCATGCCTGTAATCCCAGCACTTTGGGAGGCCGAGGCGGATGGATCACCTGAGGTCAGGCGTTCGAGACTAGCCTGGTCAACATGGTGAAACCCCATCTCTATTTTAAAAAACACAAAAATTAGCTGGGCGTGTGGCAGGTGCCTGTAATCGCAGCTACTCAGGAGGCTGAGGCAGGAGAATCGCTTGAACCTGGGAGGCGAGGTTGCAGTGAGCCAAGATCACGACATTGCAGTCCAGCCTGGGTGACAAGAGCAAAACTCCATCTTCAAAAAAGAAAAAGAAAGAAAAGGACAAGAAAGAAAGTACACTCCAGTTTGGGAGCCTTGGAGCAGCAGCTCGAGGGCCCCAGATACAGAATCTTCTCACGTCCAAATACCCTCTCGAGGTTTTTCCACTGGCCACTTGGTGTTTACCTCATGTAAATGAAGTGGTAGCCCACAATCAGTCTGATTGGTTGCAGAAAGCTTTCCTCAACCAATCAGAGGCTGAAGTGAAGTTACAAGGGTCACTGTCCTATGCAAATATCTGATTGGTTGTGGAAAGCAACCAGAGGCCAAAGTGAAGTTACTGAAAGTTGCACTTCCATGCATACAAAAACTTGGCCACAAAAAGCAAGCAATCAGAGGTACTTTCAATTTCCGATCTGCCGGTGGGGGTTTGCAAAGAGAGTAGCCTCTGGTCCTTTTTTACTTAGGCATGGAAAGTTAGGGCTTTCCTTTCAATTTTGTTATAGGAAGTCAGCATGAAATGGCATTAGGTTCCCTGCCTCCAGACCTTATTCTCCTGTCTCATTCTGAGCTATTATGAATAAAGCTGCTATGAACATTAGTATGCAGGATTTTATGTGAACGTAAGTTTTCATTTCTCTGGGAGAGATGTCCAAGAAGTGTAATTGCTGGATCATATAGTAATTGTATATGGTTTAGGAAGAATGTTTAACTTTTTAAAGAAATGGCCTAAGTGGAGCTGCCCAGAGCACCTGGGGGAGGATGGTGGCCCTCGAGGCTCATGGCAGACAACACGGTGGCTACATCCTTAAACCAGGAGATTGCATTGAGGCGGCCCCAGCAAGACCTCTGGTGGTCAGGGGAGGAGCCCCAGTTGCAAAGGCAGAGACTTCAGCATGGCTCGCTCCTCCCACTTAGCCTGAGACGGGGGGCGCCAGGCAGTCCAGGGGGACTGGAAGGAGGTTTGCTGCCCGAGAGTGGAAATTCTCTTCAACAAACATGGAGACTGTTCAGTCACCAGGAGCACAAAGTTATTATTGTGGGGCTGGATAACGCAGGGAAAACTATCATTCTTTTCCAATTTTCTGTGAGTGAAGTTGTACATAACTCCCATACAATAGGAAGTAATGTAAAGGAGATAGTGATTAATAATACATGTTTCTTACTGTGAATATTGGTGGTCAAGAGTCTATTCTTTCTCCCTGGAATGCTTACTCTACTAACACGGAGTTTGTAATAGTTGTGTGGATGGTATAGACAGGATTTCAGTAACTAGAGAAGAACTCTATAAAATGTTAGGACATCAGGACTTAAGAAAAACTGGATTGCTGATTTTTGCTAATTAACAAGATATTAAAGAATTCATGACTAGCAGAAATCTCCCAGTTTTTTGAAGCTAACCTCTATTATAGGTAGGATTTGAATGGATATGTCAACGTTTAAGATCAGGTGATTTTTGCTCACTTCTTCCATAGACTTGGTATATATGCTGACCTTTATGAAAGCTGCAAAATTTAATAGTTTAGATATATTTAGTAATAAACCAATTTAAGCTTTTTCTATAAGGAGAAAAATTAAGACCACTTATTTGAAAGCAGATGAAGTCTCACATTCCAATTTGCTTTCTCATTAGTTCCCTCAAAAGTAAGTTATGAAAGCTATGATTGGCATTTTTCTTATAATGGATCTTCTCAGGACATTGTGTAGCCTGTGGTAAATACAAAGGAAGAGGAAGACATTTTGAATTTTAAGAGTTTTATTGTCAGCATAGCCTTCTTTAGTTGAACGTTGTTCTCTTCTTGTTCTATTAAATCAAAATACAAATCAGCACAGATAGTGTTTTCAGTATTTTAAAATGTAATGCTACTTATAAAAAGTATTTTGCATACAGTTGCATATGTATTGTGTATATATCTCAAATTCAAGTTAATGACTTTGTTTTATGTTTTAAAGAAGAAAACAACACAACAATTAATAATATCCTTAGTTAAAGCCATAATGGGACAAGTACTGGCACTGGTGTTATGTGACATTTTGTACTTTTCCGCTGTGTTCCTAGATTGTACTAACCAACCTGCTGTTAAGACAAAAAAAGAAAAAGGAAAAAGCTTAACATCATGTACCTAATTTTTATTGTTTATCCATCTCTCCCATAAATCATGTAATTCAACTGAGTGGAATATATATCAAATTGTCAGTTCAGTATTAATGGGCAGAATTGCACAATGAGCAATTATCAGATTATTCCTTGTATCAGTCTTTATTGCATCTAAATTACTGAATAAATTATTAATTGATTAATCAATCTTAAATTATGGTTAAAATTATTGAGTAAATTCCTCTCAGCAGTTGAAAACTGTTGCGTGAAACATGTCTGTCCAGGAGAGGTAATACTCGTTGGCTGTGGTGGCTCATGCCTGTAATCTCAGCACTTTGGGAGGCCGAGGTGGGTGGATCATGAGGTTAGGAGTTTGAGACCAGCCTGCCCAACACGGTGAAACCCCGTCTCTACTAAAAATACAAAAATTAGCTGGGCGTGGTGGTATGTGCCTGTAATCTCGCTACCTAGGAGGCTGAGAGGCAGGAGAATCACTTGAACCTGGGAGGCGGAGGTTGCAGTGAGCCGAGATTGTGCCATTGCACTCCAGCCTGGGTGACAGAGTGAGACTCTGTCTCAAAAAAAAAAAAAGAAAGAGAGAGAGACAGAAGTAATACTTTATAAATATTTTTAAATAACTTAGATACAATCTTTTAAAGTATTAAATTGTATGTCAGGCAGTTAATTCTATGTCAAGCAGTTAATTATACATCAAGCAGCCGAGAGTAAAAGTAAGGCATATTTTCCAACAAACATCAATAATTTCTTAATTTACAAATTTCTCATTTTTGAACTTGGAAAAGTTTGAGAGTTTGTGTTTCTATGAGCTTACTTGTATCTTCTTCCACTTCATAAATGCATTGTTTGACAATTATAAAATACAAATGTTTAAATGCTTTTGAGAATTTGATTTAAAAATTGACACGATATATTATTTGTACTAAAAAGTAACTTGACTCAAATACTTTTATGTTTGCTTAGGGTTTTTTTAATATCTAAAAGTTGAAGGTATTTTTGGTTACAACTGTAAACAAACTTACCCTAAATGTGTTAAAACACATTCTTGGGTTCTCTATTTGCATATTGATCATGCCCTGAAAATCTGAAGGTTAATCCAAATTGGTTTTAAAATAGTCAAGAAAAAAAAAAAAACCTTTAATACCAGCCTTTTAATTTCATGAAAATTTTGGTGAGGAATAATGATATATACTATAAGTACATATATTGACAAAACTTTGAAAGTTTCTTTCTATAAAATATAAAATACTCAGTATCTAAATCCAAGTCAGGCCGAAGAGATCAGTGTTTAGCATTGGTTGTTTTGTTAATATGACAGTGTTCAAAATGCAAACATAACATTTGATCAGGCATGGTGACTCACACCTGGAATCTAATCTCAGCACTTTGGGAGGCCAAGGTGTGAGGATTTCTTGAGGCCACAGGTTTGAAACCATCCTGGACAACATAGCGAGACCCTGTCCCTACAGAAAAAAAATGCAAGTATAACATTTAATATTTGTCAATGTGCTTTTACAAAGTAAATCTGAAATTACTAAACGTTCTCCATATGGTCTCATACTTTTTCAAATTACTGTGAGGATCTACTCATATATTAAAAAATTCCCTTAAACTTTCCGCTCTCCCCAAAAAGCACAAATGGCCCAGCTGTTTTCTAGAGTGGCTGTATCATTTGACATCCCCATCAGCAGTGTATGAATGACCCAGTTTCTCCAAATCCTCACCAGGATTTGTGTTGTCACTATATATTTTTTTCATTTCAACCTTGCTGATAGGTATCTCATTGTGGTTTTAATTTTTATTTCCCTAATGGCTAGCAAACTTGTTTTCATATACTAATTTGCCATCTGTGTATATGTTCGTGTAATTTGGTCATTTTCTAATTGGATTGCTTTTCTTGAGTTTGAGAGTCTCCCCCTCTTTTTTTTTTTTTTTTTGAGACGAAGTCTCATTCTGCATTGCCCATGCTGCAGTGCAGTGGTGCAATCTCAGCTCACTGCAACGTCTTCCTCCTGGGTTCATGTGATTCTCCTGCCTCAGCCTCCCAAGTAGCTGGGATTACAGGCGTCCACCACCATACCCAGCTAATATTTGTATTTTTAGTAGAGATGGGGTTTCCCCAGATTGGCCAGGCTGGTCTCGAACTCCTGACCTCAGGTGATCCACCCGCCTTGGCCTCCCAAAGTGCTGGGATTACAGGTGTGAGCCACAGCACCCGGCGATAATTCTTTTTTTTTTTTTTTTTTTTTTGAGATGGAGTTCTCACTCTTGTTACCCAGGCTGGAGTGCAATGGCATGATCTCGGCTCACTGCAACCTCCGCCTCCTGGGTTCAAGCAATTCTCCTACCTCAGCCTCCCGAGTAGCTGGGACTATGAGCTGCGCCACCATGCCCAGCTAAATTTTGTATTTTTAGTAGAGACGGGGTTTCACCACGTTGACCAGGATGGTCTCGATCTCTTGACCTAGTGATCCACCCGCCTCAGCCTCCCAAAGTGCTCGGATTATAGGCATGAGCCACCGTGCCCGGCCTTAATAATTCTTTATATATATTAGTCATTTATTGGATTTTTTTTCCTAGTCTTTTCATCTTAACAGGGTCTTTCACAGAGAAAAAGGTTTTATTTTCATAAAGTCCAACTTATCAATTTTTCCTTTTATGGATTGTGTTTTGGTGTCACATCTAAGAACTTTTGCCTATCCCTGAATCCTAAAAATGTTCTCCTGTTTTTTTTTTTCTAAAAGTCTTCTAGTTTTACATGTTGTATTTAAATCCATCACCAATTTTGCGTTATCTTTTTTGGCCAATCGATGCCCATTTGTTCCGATGCCATTTGTTGAAAAGGCCATCTTTTCTACATTGAATTGCTTTTGCACCTTTGTCAACAAGCAATTGGGCATATTTGTGTGGGTCTCGTTCTGGCTTCTCTATTTTGTTCATTAATCAATGTGTCCATTCCCCTGCTAATACCACATTGTATTGATTACTGTAGCTATGTGGTAAGTCCTGAAATCAGATAGAATGATTCCTCCCAGTTTGTCCTTTATCGAAATTGTTTTGTCTATTCTAGTTCCTCTGTCTCTTCATATATATTTTGAATAAGCTTAATGGGATTCTGCATTAAATTTATACATAATTTTGGGGAGAACTGAGATCTTTATGTTGAATCATCTCCAATCCATGAACACCTGTATTTCTATTCATTTATTTAGATCTTTGATTTCTTTCATCAGCAGTTTGTAGTTTTCAGCAAGCAAATTCTGTACATGTTTTGTTAGCTTTGTTTTAGTATTTTCAGTTTTTACAAGACTGTAAATAATATTGTATTTTAAAATTTTGTATTCATTGCTAATATACATAAATATAATTGATTTTTCTTTGTTGATCTTATATTCTGTGGTCTTGCTGAACTCACTTATTAGTTCTAGGAGATTTTTTGTAGTTTGCTTGGGATTTTTTTATGTAGATAGTCATGCTATTTGCAAATGGGGACAGTTTTATTTCTTCCTTATACATCGGTCTGCATTCTTATGTGGCTTCCATTGGCACCATGGTATGGGGAGACCTTATTACTGCTGAGCTGAGTAAAATTCCTCATTTTCCACTAGGCCTCCTCAGGTGAGAGGTAGGAGGTGAGAAGTGAGAGGTAGGAGCTGAATGAGGGTGGAAGTCTAGGCACCTCTCTAGGCCTCTGCTGGCATGGGTGGGGATTAAGGCCACAGTTCTTCTGTTGTGTTTGGCTAGAATAGAGCAAATGGAGCATTTTCAAAAATTGTGTTATAGTCTCTCCCTTTTCTGGTCTTTTGGCTAGAGAGGGAGAGAGAGCAGGGTTTTCATAGGGTTTGTCTTTTTTTTTTTTTTTTTTACTGCATCTCTTGTCCTTTCTCAGTTGTTGGCTTCTTTAGCCCAAAGTCTGAAATATATTAGGCAGAAAGAAAACCCAGCGACCCCCTGGTGATGAGGAAGAAGGCCTCTGCCAGCCCTTCGAGGAGAAGGCTCGAGAGCCTGGGCATCTGCACCTGCCACAGCCACCCGCATGCCTGCTGCAGAGCACCATCAACAAGCAGGACTCTCCCAACTCCCAGAGCAGTGGCTCCCCAAGTGAGAGCAGGCCCGGCCAGCACCCAAGAACTTGGCAAAGCAACCAGGGTAGGGGAGAACCATAAGAGAAGCATTAAATGACTTTCACAGAAAGCAGTACAGCCACTTGAATCCTTTTTTCCCTCTCCTTTCCTGCATTTTCCTCCATCTCCAGGTACAGTTTGGGATGTGAATGCCTCTCCCCCTACAAAGGCACTGTGTCGTGGAGAGCTGAGAAGGTGGTTCGGTGATTCATTCCTCATACCCCAGCAGCATCCCCTTTTTTCTGCCTTTAAGGTCCTACCTCACCTACCTGTTTGGGTCAGAGAGATAGATTTTCAAAGCCCCAAAGGAAGAAGGCTGGGACTGTGCCCTGAGGTGTTTCTTGGTAATGGAGTGGATTTGTGCTCTGAGTTTGGT
The DNA here is from genome assembly GCF_049354715.1 of Callithrix jacchus. Taxonomy (NCBI): domain Eukaryota; kingdom Metazoa; phylum Chordata; class Mammalia; order Primates; family Cebidae; genus Callithrix; species Callithrix jacchus. Next base: position 115,080,268 of record NC_133524.1, on the reverse strand, counting down.
TTAAGAGAATGTCGCTGTCTCGGTCCAGGAGAGGCAGCCCATCTTGGCACAGGGTGAAGAACAAAGCCCACAGAGGCCTGGGGTTTGCCACCTGTGGCTGACAGTGTCTGCAGAGCCAACATCGAGCTACTCCTGTGGGAGGATGAGAGCTACTGCACAGTTGTCTGATAACTTGGTAGGGGCTTGTTGATCTGTGAAATTCCATGTGACCAGATTGATATGCACCCTGTGCATCCCTGAGGGGCCCCTTCTCCCCAGGCTCTGGCTGGCTGCAGGCTGGTTCTGGTGTGAAAGATTATACAGCCTTTTCTTTGTTTTTTTCTTTTAAAAACAAAAAACAGCTGAAAACAAGACCTGCACCAGTGGGCAGGTAAGAATTATCTTCAGGAAAATGACATTTGTGGCTCTTTTCCAAAGAGCCTGGCTGCAGTTGAGCCAGAAGGAGGTGTCTTGTGTGAAGGCTGGGGTGGAGGCTGTCTTGGAACCTCCGTGAGCAGGAGACCCTGAGCTGTGGCAGTGGATAGAGGTGCAGCTTTCTGTACCTCTATATAAATCTCTCTCTCTCTCTCTCTCTCTCTCTCTCTCTCTCTCTCTCTCTCTCTCTCCAGCAGACAATTCAAGGCTGTGAGGTAAATGAGTGTCTGCATTTGGATTCCACAAAACCAAAATCCATGTTGAACAGTGAAATCTCTACAAAGTGACATTTGGGTGAGCTGTGTGTATCTGTCCGTCGTGTGTGAGCCTGAGCCCTGTTTCCTGTGGAGATACTTTGAGTGGCATTCTCCCCACGTGAACCACACTTCTGGACCACAGATGGCCATCTCTAGGTAACTGATCTTACACATTTACTGCTTACGGAACAAATGTCTGACAGTGTACATGCGTGTATTCGCAGCATTGTCAACTGCAGGCTGCTGTGTTTGCCAGAGATACTGGCTCAAAGTAGAGGATTTACTTTCTTCCATAATGTCAATGTTTTGTCTGAATATTGTCATCATTCAAGAGTTCGGGGAAGAACCAGACTCTTCATATATATGAACCAGGATGGGCAGGGAATGTTCATTTCAGTGGTTTGCTGCCTCCATTCAAACTTTCCTATCAAAATGGTGACCTGAAGCCAAGCAACAGGCACAAGGATCTTGCAGGCCTTCCTGCCAACTGCCTTCACCTCCTACCTGGGCCATTGAGTCTTTACAAAGAAAAGTGAGTCACCCCACTCAAAAGGGGTGGGGCAAGGGCAGGAACAAGGCATGAAAACCACAGACAACCAAGGCATTTCTACAAAGTGATCAGTTTAAAACAAATCACCACCACCAACAACCACAAAAAAATATTTATTCATAATCACTGTAGTTTGTATGCTGCTATGTGGTCACATGGAGATCTGTGTTCCGTTCCCTGTAAATAGAAACATGCTCTGAGTCTGTCTGCCTCCTTTGCCTGCTCCTAGTCCTTGGTACCAGCTGCTGGGGGTGTCTATAACCACTTGGAACAGAAGAAAGTAGAATTTCGGACAGAAGCTTGATTGGATCTTTAATGACAGGCTTGGACTAGCTGTGGCTCGGATATCGGCCCTGCCCAGAATTGCCAGGAGGAGGCTTTGTGGGCACTGGAGATACCGCAGGGCTTGCCTCCCTCTGCTGAGTCCAATGGGTGCAAGCAAGCTGGCATGTGGCCAGAGATGGCTGGAGTGTGTCACAGCTGTCAGATGCCTTTCCTTCCACTTGTTTTAAAAAATCCCAAATGACTCATTGAAGTTTTACCAAAATGAATCCTTTTTCAGTTAACCAATCGAATGCATGAATTCTCACCCTCTCATTTCTTTCCCCAATTAGAGTGGGGAACTGGTCGAGTGTTAACTGTGGGATTCACTGCAGCATCCTACCCTGAAGGCATGAGAAGAAAATTGCAACCTAGGGAGCTGGGCTTGATTCCCAAGTCACAGTCTGGCCTCCACTACAGGAGGCTACCCTGCTCAGAGAGAGATTCAACAGGGGGTTGAAGGAATCATTAGGGGACCAGGGAGATGTGATTGAGACTGGTTTTCCAGGTGGATGAGACGGTTGGTGGAAGATTTGGTCCTAAGCCAGTTGGAAGATTTGCAAATGTGAACATATTCCTGTGTGAGGAATGTCACCTTTTGTCAGTTATTGTGAATATATGTGTTTTAAGCAATAAGATTTGGCTGGTCAGACTCTTCTGGGTAGTCTTGGTGACTACCCAGCATTTTCTGTGCCATGATTGTTCTGAAGACAGAGTGACTCTAACCACTGTGAGAAACCCAAATACAAATCCATCCCCCCACCCCCCAAAAAAAGAAAACCCAGGGAATTCATTACTATTGTTCTTGATGTCCTAAGGTCCCTAGTCTGCCTTTTTCTCTCCACCTTTTTTTTTTTGTTGTTGTTGTTGTTTTTTATTTGCTTCTGTTTTGAGACAGGGCCTTGAAATATCACCCAGGCTGGAGTGCAGTGGTGCAATCATGGCTCACTGTAGCTGTGACCACCCTGGCTTAAGCCATTCTCCCACTTCAGCTTCTTGAGTAACTGGGACTACAGGTGTGTGCCACCATGCATGGACAGTTAATTTTTTTTCTTTTTCTTTTTTTTATTTTTTGTGGATACAGGGTCTCCCTTCATTGCCGAGGCTGGTCTCAAACTCCTGGGCTCAAGGGATTCTCCTGCCTTGGCCTCCCAAAATGCTAAGATTACAGGTGTGACCCCACATGTCTGGCCCCTCTCTTCGCCTTTGAATCTTCTTTCTTTCTCTTTTAAAAGGTATATAATGTATGTGTTGTATATACAGTTTAGCATTCTTATTTGTATTTAGTGGGAGGAATAGAGAAAAGTAGTACACTTATTCCATCCTTCCAGAAATGGAACCTTCCACAGGAAGGCTGTGTTTGGGAAAGGAAGCAGGAGGGAGAGGAAGAGATCTGGAGTGCACATTTTATAACCCTGCCTACGTATGGCACCAGGTACCACTACTGGTCCAGGTTAAAGTTGCCCCACGTGGTCCTGGCTGCCTGAGGTAAGAGGTGTTGAGAGAGATGCATAAAGGGGCAGGTGGGAGTCCCCAAAACATGACCCAGACCCTGGTTACCCAATTGGATCATTCAGAGACTCCAGGAGGCTTGGGCAGGCCCTATAGCAGCCCTGGCCAGGATTCCTGAGTGAATAGTCCAGGCTCCCAGCAGCCTATAGGTGACACCTGGCATCAACAAGTTCTGATGTGGGCCATCCAAGGAGCCCAGTTGGCTGTGGTCACAGCTGGTTGAGCCCAATTGTGAGTTCAGCTGATTCAATCAGTTCTGATTCTTCTAAGCCCACAGGGCTCCACAGTGAGACTGAGCTCCTACCTCAGAACACAGTGACTATCCTGGACATGGCTGCTCAGAAAGTAGGAGATTCTTATGATGCTTTCTTAGGCAACTAGTGGGCAAGAATAAACAGTTTTTTATTTCACTTTTTATGAAGGTTTGTTTGAGAAAAATTCTGGTTCTTTGAAAATGAACTCATCAGCATCAGGAGATTTTTGGTGCTGGCTGCCATTCATTGGTCCGTTTATTCACTCATCAGATATTATTGTGTACAAGGCATAATTCTAGGCACCATGGACAAAATCTCCCATGGAACTTTCTAGTGGAGTTATTTTTGGAAATCTTTCCCTTTTCAGCATATAGCACTTAGCACAGGTTTGCTGATTGGGGTGATGTTTCAAGCCTCAGGGTCAGGGTATGGAATGACTGTCTAGTCTAAGGATTTTCAAACTGGCCTGCATCTCAGAATCACCTGGGGGAGGAGGGAACTTGTTGAAAATGCAGCTTCTTGGACCTCTCTGGTCTTTCTGTCTCTCTCTCTCTCTTTTTTTTTTTTTTTTTTTTGAGACAGGGTCTCACTCTGTCACTCTGTCATATAGGCTGGAGCTCTCCCTGGCCTCAAGCGATCCTCTCGCCTCAGTCTCCCAAGTAGAAGGGACTACAGGCATACACCACCATGCCCTGTTAATTTTGTTCATATTTTGTAGAGATGAGGTCTCACTTTGTTGTCAAGGCTAAGATTACAGGCGTGAGTCACTGCACCTGTCCCTGTCTGTCCTACACTTGAATGGACCAAGCACATTTTTTTATCACAGCAGGGTCTCTGCACTTGCTCGTCCTTCTGATATTACACCTTTTCCATGGTTGGCTCTTTCTATCCATTCAGGCCTCAGCAGAATATCACCTCCCCAAAAAGCCTGTCTTGATCACCATATCTAAAACCATAACTCCACCCTAGTCTCTCCATTTCACATACATGTTGTGTCTACTTCATAGCACCCATGGATGCCTGCTTTTACCTTTTTTTTCTTGCCTGTTTTGTTTACTAAATTGTAAGCTTCTTGAGGACAAGGACACTTTCTTCTTCAGTGTTGCCTCTCTAGTGCCTACAAGGGTGCCTAGCACGTAGCAGGTATTTTCTGGGTATTAGCTGATGTTCCAGTTGAATGACTGAAGATAAGCTTGAGACTCTTCTTATTAAGCAAGCACACCAGATGATTCCGGTACCCACTCAAATTTGACAACCAATGACCAAGTGCCAGAGACAGAGAAATAAAGACTGGGCTGAATGTGATGTGCTCAAAGTGTTCCCCACTTCAAATTTGTTTCCTCTGTCTTGTGATTTAACAAGACATAGCTCATTTTCCTATAAGGGATTGAGGCAAGCCAGGAGAAAATTGCTGGTTATTTGAAGTCACTGGTCAAGAAGGTTCTAGTTCATTGAGGTTCAGGTCTGGCTCTAAGGGAATAAAAATATTTTTGTATTCCAGTCTGAGAGTTTATTACAGATCTATGGCTTTTCAATCAGTTCCTGACTTACACTCATAAGAAAAACCAATGTGATCTCCCTGTGTGCACAGTAGTTAACAGAAGAGACTTGGGAATCAGAGTGAACCCAATCTAAAATTGTTTTTAAAAATTCCTCACAGCAGGCTGGGCATGGTGGCTCACTCCTGTAATCCCAGCACTTTGGGAGGCTGAGGTGGGTGGATTATTTGAAGTCAGGAGTTCAAGACCAGCCTGGCCATCATGGTGAAACCCTGTCTCTACTAAAAATACAAAAATTTAGCCAGGCCATAGTGACACATGCCTGTAATCTGAGGCTACTTGAGAGGCTGAGGTAGAAAAATCGCTTGAGCCTGGGAGGTGGAGGTTTCGGTGACCCGAGATCACACCACTGCACTCCAGTCTGGGTGACAAAGTGAGACCCCGTCTTCAAAAAAAAAAAAAATTGTCACAGCAATCAGCAAAGCATATGATTCCCACATGCCTAAGGAAAAGTGGAGTTTGCTGCATTTTTTGCCCAGCTCTGTGCCCTTCCTCATGACCCCCATATTTATAGCTGGATCTACATTGCCTGGAAGAACCAGCTGCTTTACTAACACATGGGTTCCTGGTTTGGCCCCACAAGTGTGGCTATTGCCTTGGCATCTGGCATCAGACTAGGGGTGGAGAGGCAGAGACAAAAAGAGATTCAGAGGCACAGGACTGCACAGTGATAAGTTGGTGATAGAGGGGCTCCTTGGAGAGCTGTTCTAAAGGCAGGGTTCTGTTCTGCTCCTGTAGTGGTCAGATGGCTGGGTGCTGAATATCCCTGCTGTAATGGCCTCTGTAAGTGTGGCCCAGAGTGCATATGCCACCATTTCCCATCTGTGGTTTCTCACAACTGAGTCTTGTCATCAAAGGCAGCTGGAGCCTGCCCTTGAAACCCTGGGTCCTGGGCAGAACAATGGGCCAAGAGAAAAATGGGGCCAGTGTCCTCCAGAAGGGCCATTGTTGGAGAGCTGTTAACTGGCTCTTTGGGCTCTCGGCTTCACACAATTTGTCATCTGTTGACCTTTGCTCACCAGGCCCCAAAAACCTGTGGCTCTTTCCAAGTGTAGTGTGTAGTCTCCAGGGTCCCAGAGGAATGTTGCTATGATCAAAGGCAGTGCAGTCTATTTTGTGGGGGTAGCTGGACTTGTTCTGAGCATGCTGGTTACTCTTTCCATATGGTTTTTGTTATATCTGCTAAATAAGGATTTGTTTTTATTTTTTATTTAAAAAATTTCATCCAAGAGACACTCAAGATTCTATTTAGAGAAAATCAAGTGTTCTGTGTGGCTTATTTACCAGGAGTTACGGAGGTTTCTTTTGGTCTTGTTTGTTTGGTGCTACTCAGCGGGCATCCTTATTAAGTACCACTTACAGAATATCAAAATAAGGAGCAGGGCAGATTCTCAAGAGCCGACTACGGGGCTCTCCTCACAGTGTTATAGAATGGCTGGACTTCAGAGAGCATCCTTTAGAGGGTTGGGTTGGTTAAAATGCCTTCTGCATAAAAAATTGTTTAAAGAAATAGCCAAAGTTATTGTAAACAAAATGAGTTGAAACTAGAGAATAGAGAAAGAGTAGGTTTTGGGAAGGATGGCTACCACTTCTCCATTTGCTGCTAACATGGTGCTAAAGTGGGACTTCCATTTGGAGAATCTGAGAGAGGGAACAATTACCATTTGAATTGTGAAGCACTGATTCAGTGCACTCCATTAGAAGTGAGGTCATGGCAGGGCGTGGTGGCTCAAGCCTGTAATCCCAGCACTTTGGGAGGCCGAGGTGGGTGATTCATGAGGTCAAGGCACCATAAAAACACTAGAAGAAAATCTAGGCAAAACCATTCAGGACATAGGAGTAGGCAAGGACTTCATGAACAAAACACCAAAAGCATTGGCAACAAAAGCCAAAATAGACAAATGGGACATAATCAAACTCCACAGCTTCTGCACAGTAAAAGAAACAGTCACTAGAGTGAATCGGCAACCAACAGAATGGGAAAAAATTTTTGCAGTTTACCCATCTGACAAAGGGTTGATATCCAGAATTTACAAAGAACTCAAACAGATTTACAGGGAAAAAGCCCATTCAAAAATGGGCAAAGGATATGAACAGACACTTTACAAAAGAAGACATATATGAGGCCAAAAAACATATGAAAAAATGCTCATCATCACTGGTCATTAGAGAGATGCAAATCAAAACCACACTGAGATACCATTTCACGCCAGTTGGAATGGCGATCATTAAAAAATCTGGAGACAACAGATGCTGGAGAGGATGTGGAGAAAAAGGAACACTTTTACACTGTTGGTGGGAGTGTAAATTAGTTCAACCATTGTGGGAGACAGTGTGGCGATTCCTCAAGGCCTTGGAAATAGAAATTCCATTTGACCCAGCAATCCCATTACTGGGTATATATCCAAAGGACTATAAATCGTTCTACTATAAGGACACATGCACAGGAATGTTCATTGCAGCACTGTTTACAATAGCAAAGACCTGGAACCAACCCAAATACTCATTGATGATAGACTGGACTGGGAAAATGTGGCACATATACACCATGGAATATTATGCAGCAATCAAAAATGATGAGTTCGTGTCCTTTGTAGGGACATGGATGAATCTGGAGAACATCATTCTCAGCGAACTGACACATGAACAGAAAATGAAATACCACAGATTCTCACTCATAGGCGGGTGAGGAAAAATGAGAACACATGGACATGGGGAAGGTGGTACTACACACCGGGGTCTATTGGGGGAATAGGGGAGGGACAGTGGGGGGGGAGATGGGGAGGGATAGCCTGGGGAGAAATGCCAAATATGGGTGAAGGGGAGGGAGAAATGCCAAATGTGGGTGAAGGGGAGGAAGGCAGCAAAACACACTGCCATGTGTGTACCTATGCAACTATCTTGCACGTTCTGCACATGTACCCCAAAACCTAAAATGCAATAAAAAAAAAAGATATCAAGACCATCCTGGTCAACATGGTGAAACCCCGTCTCTACTAAAAATACAAAAAATTAGCTGGGCGTGGTGGCGCGTGCCTGTAATCCCAGCTACTCAGGAGGCTGAGACAGGAGAATTGCCTAAACCCAGGAGGCCGAGGTTGCGGTGAGCTGAGATCACGCCATTGCACTCCAGCTTGGGAAACAAGAGCGAAACTCCGTCTCAAAAAAAAAGAAGTGAGGTCATTACACTTGTAGGATTGGCAAGTTGATGGCCAGCCCTGGTTGAAAATTAGAGGGGGATAGCACACTCTGTGGTCATTTCCTTCAGCCTAGTGCACATGCAGATGAAATTTGGGGAAAATGCACATTAAGGACAGTCATAAAGGGAAAAAATGAGGCATGGAGATATCACTAATGCAGATTAAAGAAAAGAAAGAGGATGGGCAACCTAAACCAGTGTGAGTGATTGGACAGAGCAGACTTCTAGGTCTTTCTAAGCCCAATTAAAACTCCACTGTCTTCTTATCTTCACCTCCCTTCTGCTTCCCCCTCCCAACCTGCTGCTCCTGGATAGCTTTAGCAGCCTGGTCCTATGTAAGTCCACTGAAAGAGGAAGGGGCCAGATGGATACTATTTGCTATCACTCTGCTATATCCAAGGAATGGCTTGGCTTGTACTGCAGTGAGCAAAGAAAACAACATGAGTAAGAATAGCCAACATTTATTGAGAGTTTGTGGTGTGCCCATGACTTATTCTGAGGTCTTCACCTGAAAAATCTCATCTAAACATCACATCAAACATCTGAGGCAGGGACCACTGTCATCCCCATTTTATAAAGAAGTTGCAGTGGGGCCGGGCGCGGTGGCTCACACCTGTAATCCCAGCACTTTGGGAGGCCAAGGCGGGCAGATTACTTGAGGTCAGGAGTTTGAGAGCAGCCTGGCCAACATGCTGAAACTCCATCTCTACTAAAAATACAAAAAATTAGCCAGGCATGGTGACACATGCCTGTAGTCCCTGCTACTCAGGAGGCTGAGGCAGGAGAATCACTTGAACCCAAGAGGTGGAGGTTGCAGTGAGCAGAGATCACACCACTGCACTCCAGCCTGAGTGACAGAGTGAGACTCTGTCTCAAAAAAAAAGAAGTTGCAGTGGTAGAGGAACATATGCTATATATTAAAAAAATGGAGATATGGTTAAGCCAACTCTGCAGATGGCTGTAGGTTTAGTTACCTCCAAGCAAGAGCCACAGTAGTTTTTTTTTTTTTTTTTTTTGGTTGGTGGGCTCGTGGGGAGAAGGTTCCCTTCAGCATTTCAGGGCAAGAAGGGAGAAGAGGGAGTCTCTTTGCAGATGTTTGCACAAAGGTAGGGGTGTCACTCTTCACTCTCCACCACATATCCTCCTGCATAGAAAACCTGTTTGATTATTACAGCATCTTGCTAAGGAACCTCAAAAATTACTAGCTTTAAGAACTGTTCCCTTTGAAATTCACTCAGGAATTCTCGTTTTTATTCCAAGCTTTTTTTTTTTTTTTGAGATGGAGTCTTGCTCTGTCGCCCAGGCTGGAGTGCAGTGGCGCGATCTTGGCTCACCACAACCTCTGCCTCCCAGGTTCAAGCAATTCTCCTGCCTCAGCCTCCTGAGCAGCTGGGACTACAGGTGTGAGCCACCACACCTGGCTAAATTTTTTTGTTTTTCTTTTTTGAGATGGAGTCTCACTCTGTCACCAGGCTGGAGTGCAGTGGTGCAATCTTGGCTCATTGCAACCTCTGCCTCCTGGGTTCAGGCTATTCTCCTGCCTCAGGCTCCTGAGCAGCTGGGATTACAGGTGTGCACCACCACGCCCAGCTAATTTTTGTATTTTTAGAAGAGACGGGGTTTTACCATATTAGCCAGGATGGTCTTCATCTCCTGACCTCGTGATCTGCCCGCCTCAGCCTCCCTAAGTGCTAGGATTACAGGCATAAACCACCACGCCCCGCCTATTCCAAGCTTTAAACAGCAGAGAAGTAGGCCTGTTATTTGGATCCCTGCTACTTTTTCTTTTTCTTTTTTGCTTCTGGAGAGGGTATTAATAGCTCTCAGTTTCATGTTTCTTTATAAAGTGCTCTGAACATGGAGTGTAAATGATAATTATTTTCTATTAGGGTAGTGTCTTTTATTAGAGGGATGTAGTCCTTGTGCATGTAGCCCTTCATATACAACAACTGGTCTTCAGAATTCCCTAATGAGGCCTGATTGGGGTGGTTCTGCCATCTTAGCAAGATCAAGAGGTTTTGATTAACTGTTATGACTTTAAAAAACAGCAAGAAGGAAATTAAATGTTTCTCTCTTGGCCTTTAGTACATGTCCACTGGCAGATTTAGGTGGATCAGATAAGGAGGTTAAGTTTTTTAAAAGCAGTCTTATGAAGATACTAAATAAAATTTATAGGAGCCCATTGATTTGGACCGAGCTCCTGCACTAGACTCAACAGAACAAACCAAAACAGAGTCACTCATGCCAAGGTTGTATCTCACCAAGCTGAAACTGACTTGTTTATCTGATCTTCTGAGAAATCAAAACAGTGAGAGAGAATAGCCAAATACCACAAGCCAGTTTTAGCCAGCATGAAAAGTCCCCTCTGCTTTAACCTTTACAGGGAAAGTAACTTTGGAATTTGCTTTTTGTTCTCTGTTTCTGCTCTCCTTGGCCCCTTTCTGTCTATAAAACCAACCTCCTCTGCTTGGTTCATGTGAATACTTATTCCATTTTGTAGAATAAGGAGCTGCTAGATTCTAGAATCACAATTAAAGCCAATTCATATCTTTAAACTGAATTTGTTGCAATTTTGTCTTTTGACAGAGATATAATTCACATTTCACATACCACGTCACTCACCCTAATTTTTTTATAACTTTTGATTATGGACATTGCTAAACATACACAACATTAGAGAGATCAGTGGAATGAATTCCCATGTACCCATCTCCCAGCTTCGACCATGAGCAATGCATGGGCAATCTTGCTGGAGCTACCTTGCTGCTCCCCATGCCCCTCATCCCCTCATAGCTGGGTGTATTTGCAAACAAATGCCAGACAACAGATCATATCATCTATAATATTCCAGTATGCATCGCTAACACAGAAAGGATTAGAAAATGACATTCCCACTGGATCCAGTCTGTGTTCACATTTCTAGATCAGAAATCTCTATGATGTGGGGTCCTTGAGCAGCAGAGGGGCTCATGAAGGGGCCTCAAAAGATCTATATGTACCCCCTGAAAATATATGCAAAGGGTTGTGTGTGGATTCTGTGGGGGGAGGCCACCAAGGGGAGGGAGTGTAGGCCTCTGTGCCTGTGCCTGTGTGGGAAACAGGGGAGATCCAGAGCGTTCAACAAATTCCCAAAGGGGTATATGACCCCATAGGGCTAAGAGCCCCTGTTCTAGATGAAGGGGCTTGGCTGTCCTGCTCCTGCTAAAAGATTTGCAATGACCATTCCAGGTGGCAGATTTGCTGGGAAAATTGCTGAGCAGTGTCAGGCCTGGCATGGAAGCTTTACCCATCCTTGCCTGTACTGTATGGCAAACGCAGGAGGCCACATAGTGTCACTAGGGCCCTAAAACTTCTGAGTGTAGAAGAACCCCTCCCTAGTGTGGTGTTAAACATGTGATTCCCAGGCCCCACCTTTCAGGATTCTAAGGGGCCTGGGAATCTGCTCGTTTACCAAAATCCCGATTTGAGAAACGCAGGTGCCGTGGTTAAGAGCATGGGCTTTGGGATTCAATAGACATGAGTTTGAATCTAGTTTCTGCCTCAGATTAGCTATGTGACCTTGGGCAAGTCATTAAACCTCTCTGTAAAGTGGGCCTACTTATAGCACCTCTGCCCTAGGGCCGTTGTAAGAATTAGTTCAGGTAATATAGGTAAAGCACACATGCTGCCTTGCATGAAGAATAACACTCCATTGGATAGGACTTCTTTATTTACGTATTTATTTATAGAGATGGGATCTTGCTCTGCCATCCAGGGTTGGAGTACAGTGATGCAATCATAGCTCACTGCAGCCTTTAACTCCTCGGCTCAACAATCCTCCTCCTTCAGCTTCCTGATTAGCTGGGATTACAGGTGTGAGTCACCAAGCTTGGCTTAGTAGTTCTTTTTTTTATTTTATTTATTATTTATTATTATTATTTTTTATTGTATTTTAGGTTTTGGGGTGGAAGATTGTGGTACACACGTGGCAGTGTGATTTGCTGCCTTCCTCCCCTTCACCTATATCTGGCATTTCTCCCCATGCTATCTCTCCCCAACTCCCCATCCCTCACTGTCCCTCCCCTATCTCCCCCCAGCAGACCCCAGTATGTAATGCTCCCCTCCCTGTGTCCATGTGTTCTCATTGTTCAACACCCGCCTATGAGTGAGAGCATGTGGTGTTTGATTTTCTATTCTTGTGGCAGTTTGCTGAGAATGATGGTTTCCAGGTTCATCCATGTCCCTACAAAGGACACGAACTCATCGTTTTTGATGGCTGCATAATATTCCATGGTGTATATACAAACAAGTCCATTCAAAAGTGGGTGAAGGATATGAACAGACACTTTACAAAAGAAGACATACATGAGGCCAACAAACATATGAAAAAATGCTCATCATCACTGGTCATTAGAGAAATGCAAATCAAAACTACATTGAGATACCATCTCATGCCAGTTAGAATGACAATCATTAAAAAATCTGGAGCTGGAGAGGATGTGGAGAAATAGGAACACTTTTACACTGTTGGTGGGAGTGTAAATTAGTTCAACCATTGTGGAAGACAGTGTGGCAATTCCTCAAGGACCTAGAAATAGAAATTCCATTTGATCCAGCAATCCCATTACTGGGTATATATCCAAAGGATTATAAGTCATTCTACTGTAAGGACATATGCACACAAATGTTCATTGCAGCACAGTTTGCAGTAGTTCTTATTCTTGTTAAAAATGTTGGCCAGGTGTGGTGGCTCATGCCTGTAATCCCAGCACTTTGGGAGTTTTAGGCGGGTGGATCACAAGGTCAACAGATTGAGACCATCCTGGCCAACATGGTGAAACCCCATTTCTACTGAAAATACAAAAAGAAACAGCTGGGTGTAGTGGCGTGTGCCTGTAGTTCCAGCTACTTGGGAGGCTGAGGCAGAAGAATCGCTTGAACCCGGGAGGCAGAGGTTGCAGTGAGCCAAGATTGTGCCACTGCACTCCAGCCTGGCGACAGAGTGAGACTCCATATCGAAAAAAAAAAAAGTCCCAGAGTGAAAGACCATGGAATGGCTACCTTTCCTTCCCCCAGGATTACAAGTGTTTATTGTTCTTTTCATGGAACTGTAGACATTCAAAAAGTATCAAAAAGTCAGAAAGTTGGTATGATTCATGGGGCCCTTGGACCTCCACTGATTTCAGATAACAAGAATAAAGCTCAGAAAATTGATGAGCTTAGTGCTTATTATCAAGCTGCATAGGTCAGGGTGAAACTGGAATGTTTCTTTCTTTAGGTGCCTTCAGGCATTGTTGGTGAAGTTATATCAGTTGTTAGGAACATAGTGTATCAGTCAGTAAACTCTTGATAATGAAGTGAGCCTGATTTGGCAAATATATTTCCTTAGCTACACTGAAAACTTAATGAGAGAATCAAGTCAGGGCCAGTCCATCTTACATGTAGCAAAACAACTCAAAACCAATGCAGGAGTTGGGAGTAGTGAGACCTGCCTACACAGAAGAGAGCCCACCATAATGCCAATGATGTTTTCTAGCTTCAACATTCTGGTGGCCTTTGGGGACCCAAGGCTGGGAGGTACTGGAGTTTCTTCTTTAAGTACAGAGAGCCCCTGCTCCACTTCAGACTTAATGAGGGCAAGGCCTGTTGAGGCCCCACTAGAAAACCTTAGTATCAATCCAGGAGCTGGTGCTTTGACTCAATGATCTGCTCATGACCTTGAGACCTAGAGTTATGTCTCAGTTTCCTGCCCCCGCTTCCACCTCTGCCATCCCGAATGAAATTGGGCTTTCTCACTTTGCCCACACCCTTGTTTTTCAATCCTACCTCCACTGTAGTGTCTACCTGGTGCGTGACATTTCAGATCTTATCTCTTGTTTCTAGCTTTGCACTAGCCCTTAGAAATTAATAACCGAACATAACCTTTCCCACACTGACCCTCTGGCTTTCCAGGAAACATCCTGTACTTTTTTGGAGACTTGAGGTAGTTGTCTTGCCTGAGTATATTCAAACCCTAGGCATCCTTCTCAGGTGAGCTTGCCTGGTTTACTCCCAGAGAGGGGTGACCAGAGAGCCTCTTGATGCATATGAGTGTTAATGGGCTCTAGAGAGGACTTGCTGGCCACGTCTCTGCGCATGGAATGACTAGTGATACGAGTGAACGAGTGAGCTTCCTTTCTTCCTCTAACCAGGGTTTCTGCCTATCCAACTGTGCCCAAAGGCCCAGAGACAGGGCAATGGCTTTTTAGTATCAAAAAGAACCTTCAGGGTCAGGCTGGGGCTGATCCTGTGTCCATTCTCTGATGGGTGACAAACATGTAGGCCACTTTTCTTCCCAGAGGCAGGGTCACTGGAGTCAGTGGGGAACTAAGCTTGAGGTCTAGATAACCCTGGCCTTCTTACAAGTAGAATTTTAAGTGGTCAGAATCCTGAGGAAGGGGCTTAGTGGGAATTTTTGAGAAACTGAGGCTCAAGCAGAAAGCCTATTTTGTCACCCTTCTTTTCAGAGGAGTTACCACAATGTCTGAGGTTACCTTCCTGCCTTAATGAGCTCAGCCTAGTGACTGTAATAAACCTTTGTGAGGTGGCTCATCTTGATTATCTGGAATCATCACCCAGGCTGGAAACAGAAACCAACAAAGTATAAAACTGTGGCCTCAAGCTGGGCACCGTGGCTAATGCCTCTAATCCCAGTACTTTGAGAGGCCAAGGCAGGAGGATTGTGTGAGTTTAGAAGTTAGAGACCTGCTTGGGAAACATGGCGAAATCCTGTCTCTACAAAAAAATTAAAAAATCAGCCAGATATGGTGGCATGTGCCTGTAGTTCTAGCTACTCAGGAGGCTGAGGCATGAGAATCGCTTGAGCTCTGGGGAGTTTGAGGCTGCAGTGAGCCATGATCGTGCCCCTGCACACTAAGGTGACAGTGAGTCCTGTCTCAAAATAAAAAAAAAAAAAAAGACTGTGATTTCAGTGTATGTCTAGATAATCATGAATTGGTGTGTTCATTTGTTTTGGAATGTTCATTCTTCTTCCCAATAGAGAGTTGAGAAAAATGTCTGACAGGGTTAAAGTAAATAACCCTTTATCATCCTAAGAAATAGAATCTTCCAACATGTAAAAATATTGGTTAAGGATAACCTTGGCACTTAGAAATCCAGACAGAAAGCAGCATCTGAGGAGGGCTGCCAAGACCAGCTTTTCCTTGGTGCCCTCAGACTAACTTTACGTTGGGTTTCTTTGTTCATTTTAATTTTCTCATGGGGAAGCAGCGCAGGGATTAGGCAGTGAAGAAACCTTTATAGTTTGGGGCTATGGAGGACACAGATAACTAAGAAGGGCACAAATATGACCTTGTGGAGGACACAGATATGAGGCTATGGATGACACAGAGAACTGAGAAGAAAGAGCCTCTGCCATCAGCTCCTGGTAAGCCAGTTAAGGAGACTCAACATAGATGTAGCATAAGGTAGTTTAGTGCTTTCCAAGAGCTGTCCCCCAGATCCTTATTCTGTTTCTATAGGTCTACGATCTGGCACAGGAATCTATTTTGATCACATTCCCCAAGAGACTTGGGGTCTATAGCAAGTCACTTCTCTTTCTGAGCCTCAGTGTCTCAGACTTGCCCAGGCAAGGAACTTTACAGGAATTCAGAGGAGAAGGAATCCCTTCCTGGGCTGGGATGAGAATGTTCTTTCTTCATGGAAAAGCTCCAAACTAAACCTTGAGGGATGGAGGGAGGATTTGAAGAGGGCAGAGGAATTATGTGACCAGAGGATCAAGGTTATGATAGTGCCACTGCCCTGTTTCTCTTTGTGCTTCTTCTCCGGGGAGTGGAGAAGGAATAGTTGGGCCAAGGACAAAAAGTCATTCACACTGAGTACCAGCCAAGGCCAGACCTCCAGTCCCTTGAAATTTCTCAAATTCCATCCTTGCCAAAGTCTGGGAACTCTCATTAGACACTGACCTGTTGTTATTAGGAATAGGGACTTAGTAAGCCCATGAATTCATTACACAAATCTTTTCAAATACCTTCTTTGGTCTTAGTCTTGTGTTGAGTGCTAAAGATAGAGATCAATAAAATTTGGTTCCTGCCCAGGAGGGGCCTCCGTTCTAGCAGACAATTACCATATAAACAGCGTGTTCAGGGCCTTATATGGAGCATTAGCATCCAAAGGAGTGGCTGTAGTGAAGGGAGGACATACAAAGAAGCAGTGAGATTTGAGTAAAACTTGAAAAGTGGGTAAGATTCACCAGGTCAAAGGAGGGGAAAGGGAGCACTCTTTGGGCAGAGGTGGCATCGAAGAGTAAAATAGCACGGCATGCCAATAATGAATTAGGGGAGCGCACAGACCTGTAATCTGTCCCCCGTTTCACTGATGTAAACTGTCTGAGGCCCCCATGAGAAGAAAGAGTATTGGAGACAATTTAGCTGGGGCCATGGCTTGTGTTTCTCCAGGTGTTTTTACTCCACTGCAAAGGCTCCAGGAAGACAGGTAGGTGTTTTGAAAGCAAGGAATTGATGTGGGCAGATTTGACTTTTACAATGTTCCCTCTGGTGGTTTCGTAGATGCCAGGGGGATGGAATTAACTGAGTAATAGCAAAGGAGGTACTGAGAAGAATATTGCTCTGATCCAAGGAGAGTTGATAAATTGGGGGCAGTGCAGTGGAGAGGACAAGCCATAAGTGCATTAGAGTACTGTTTAGGAATTTCGATCCACACAGCTTGCGGATTAGTTGACAGTTGTGTGCTGAGACAGAAGGCAGTGCTGAGGCTGACTTTCCATTTCTTAATTTGGAAAATTGGGTGGTAATGAGAGGTTTAGGGGATTATGGATTAAGGGGAGAGAATGAGCTCAACTTTGGACAAGTTGAGTTTGAAATGCCCATGGGCCATCCAGGTGGAGATGTCCAATAGGCAGCTGGATAACAAGAGAGAGGCACAGCTTTGAGGTGTTTCTGAGGAGGGATTTCTGGATCCTGTGTGAATTCCCTACTTATGTGTCCTTTTGCACTCTTAACACACTTCTAAGAACAGAGTTTGCTGATATCCATGAATCTATATTTTCTCCTCCCCAATGCCCCCATGTCTGCCATTTTTAACAGGTCACATATTTACCCTTGAATTTCCATGATTCCCAAAGATATTTCCTTAAATTATAAGGACAAGTAAAAGAGGACCTTGGATCACCACTTCCCAACTCACTGAAGTAAAGTGTGGGTATTCCAAAGGCAACCAAGCATTTATTCAAGATTCTGGAAATCACGTCTACTTTTTTAGGAGTGGGGAGGAAGAAACAGTGGGCCGAGGCTGTGGACATTTTGCCTTGAGATCGGCCCTCCTGGGATGGGTTGACTTCACCATCATCAACATAAAAGAGCTAACATTTCTTAGAGCATTTCTTATATGCCAGGCACTATGCTGTACACTTTTCATGCATAATCTCACTGAAACTTGGTAACAAGCCTACAAGGTAGGACTGTTTTCCCTGCTTTGATAGATGAGAAAACTAAGGCACATAGAGTATAAGTGACTTGCACAAGAACACACAGTTACTACTCAGTAGAGCCGGGTTTCAAACATGCAGTTGACTGATTCTAGAATCCTTGTTCTTAACCCTACTTTATCTGCTTAGGAAGGCCATTTAACTCTCATTGTTGTTGCTTTTCTTTCAAAAATTCTTCTAATTTTCTTTCATCTTCAGTAAGTAACTGATTCCTCAGCTAGTCAATCAGCAGCATGGATTCCATACCAGTTTTACAAGGAAAACTCTACCACATGTTGAAGATGGGGTATAAGACAAAATAACTAGAAAGTATGGTTCCTGTATTTAAGGACCTACCTAGCTTTTGCACCCATGAAATGACTTGAATGTGATTAGGCAATCTAGGGCCAGGATTAGGTAGAATTTATAAGATGGCAAGGCTTCCTGGAGGAGGTGTTAGCTGTTTACCCACCTAGAAGGAATAGAGACAGATGGGGTGAGGAACTGGAGGGACCAGAGAGAATATCTGGTTACTAGATTCTGGTCCAGACTTCTCATTTCCTAGATGAAGAAACATAGCAAAAGAAAAATGGGGACCTGCCAAGGTTAGAGTCCCTGACATCCCAGCTAGTGGAGCAGGAGAGGCTGAAGACCAGCATGAGCAAAGTCCTAGAGGTGCCGAGTGAGAGGTCAAGTGCAGGGAAGAATCAGGCCAGGCACAGCCACAAAGCTACCTTGTCCAAGGCACACTTCAGCAAAGAAGTTTTGTTTTGATTTCCACCTACTCCATGGGCATCCTTTGACTCTGGCAACAATGTGCTGCTTGCTCTTGTCATGTGCCTCTGTAGCCCGGGCTGAGAGTGTACATTTCTTTAGCCTGCCCACGCTGAAGCCATACTGTCAGTGAAACATGCTTCTGGCTTCTATTTACCCAACACAAAATATTTCCAATAAGGAACTAAAGCCGCTTTATTCCAACAACAACTTACATATTTTCAAACAAAGGAACCATAGAGTCTTCATTTATAAACTTCTGGCTGCCCTGGTGTTGGGTCAGGAAATACCAGTTTTTTACGTGGTGTCAAAAATTAATTGACTTCCCATTTCCTTCCACAAAAATGTTGCTCTGCAGATGTAAGGACATGGGGATTGGAATCCCACGTCTCCTGGCTCCCAGACTACCTTGTCATAGAGTCCTCATAAATCAGGAGGCAACCCTTTCTGCTAGGTCTGTATTAACCTTTGCAGATGAACAGAGGTGCCAAGTTCTGGAGGGAAAATATCTTTCTGACTCCCATCTGGAACCTGTTGACAGTTCCTTCCTGCCTCCAGTTAGGCAGGGCTTAGGGGCTAGGAGGATGGCAGCAGGTATATATTCTTCGACTCGACTCCATAGTGGGTATCTGGGTGCTTCTTTCCCTCCTCCCCAGGCCTGAGGCTTTGCCCCTCACCCTGAGCTTTTTGCATTCCAGGTACCCAGGACTTCACTATCCATTTCTGGCCTCTGGCCTCTTAACCTTGAGAAGGGAGTTCAAAGGAACTGCCATCTTCTTGCTGTGGCTACATGCATTATGCCTACTGGGTTAAGGGGTTGGGGAACTCTGGGTGGGCATCAGCAGAATGTACCCTTGATGCATGGAGCTGGTGCACTTGAGAGGTATAAAACTGGGAGGCAAGTTGGGATATGGAGGGAGGGAAGTAACAGTTCCTATGAACCTGTCCCCTTTAATCAGAATATAATCATTTTAAGAGAAGGGGCTTTGAGGAGCTTCAAGACCCAGAGAAACACCCCACTGCCTTTATTAGGGATTTTTAAGATCATATATCTCTGTACATTGGAAACTTGACTATCAGTTTCATTTTAAAAATTATTTCCTTTTGTTTGCCATTAATTCTTTCATTCATTCAACAAATATTTATTAAGCACTCTACTATGTCCAGGCGCTGTGCTGGCCCTAGTGATGAATAAAACCACATACGTTCCATGGTCCCGGCCCCCATGGAATGTATAGATTAGTTGGTGAGTCAGACATTATGTACATCAACAAGAAATGAATTATGAAAAATTCTAGAAAGGAGAGGTTAATACTATGAGAGCACATAACAGGGAGGTTCTGACTTTTCAGGAGATCAGGGAGGGTTTCCTTGAGGAAGTGAGGATTTTGCTGACACCCGAGGGATGAGTAGACTTTAGGCAAAGGGTGGAGGGAAGGGTGTTTCTGGCAGAGGGAACAGTATGTGCAGAGGCTCCATGGAGGGCCTGCAAGAACACCAATGTGGTAGAACAGAGCATCAAGGAAAAGCAGGTGGTAGCTGAGGCTGGCAAAGTCAGCAGGCTTCCAAGGCCAGATAATGACAGACCTTTAAGGAGTCTGCTAAGAAGTTTGGTCTTAACCTTAAGAGCTATGGGAATTTCCTGATCGAGTTCCTTTTGAAAATGTCATACTGTTTGAGGAGCAATTTACTACTTAGGAAAGAAAAGGGTTGTTTTCCTTCTTCGAACATATGTGGTTTATTAACATATAAGCTAATCTCATTTCCTACTTTCTTGGGTTCCAAAGGGAAAAGTCCTTCTGAAATTGAGCAGAAGGACTCTCAGTTAGGCTGGAAAGAGCCTAAGAAGACGATGGAACGTATCTCAAAGTAATAAAAGCTATTTATGACAAACCAACAGCCAATATCATACTGAATGGGCAAAAACTGGAAGCATTCCCTTTGAAATCTGGCACTAGACAAGGATGCCCTCTTTCACCACTCCTATTCAATATAGTACTGGAAGTTCTAGCCAGAGCAATCAGGCAAGAAAAAGAAATAAAGGGTATTCAAATAGGAAAGGTGGAAGCCAAATTGTCTCTATTTGCAGACGACATGATAGTATACCTAGAAGACCCCATCACCTCAGCCCAAAAACTCCTGAAACTGATAAGCAACTTCAGCAAAGTCTCAGGATATAAAATCAATGTGCAAAAATCACAAGCATTCCTCTACACCAATAACAGACTTAAAGAAAGCCAAATCAAGAATGAACTGCCATTCACAATTGCTACAAAAAGAATAAAATACCTTGGAATACAACACACAAGGAACGTAAGGGACCTCTTCAAGGAGAACTACAAACCGCTGCTCAACGAAATCAGAGAGGACACAAACAGATGGAGAAACATTCCATGTTCATGGTTAGGAAGAATTAACATCGTGAAAATGGCTATACTGCCCAAAGTAATTTACAGAATCAACGCTATCCCCATCAAGCTACCATTGACTTTCTTCACAGAACTGGAAAAAACCACCATGAACTTCATATGGAACCAAAAGAGAGCCCGCATAGCCAAGTCAATTCTAAGCAAAAAGAACACAGCGGGGGGCATCACACTACCGGATTTCAAACTATACTACAAGGCTACAGTAATCAAAACAGCATGGTACTGGTACCAAAACAGAGATATAGACCAATGGAACAAAACAGAGGCACCGGAGGCAACACAACATATCTACAACTATACAATCTTTGATAAACCTGACAAAAACAAGCCAGGGGGAAAGGATTCCCTGTTTAACAAATGGTGTTGGGAAAACTGGCTAGCCATGTGCAGAAAGCAGAAACTGGACCCCTTCCTGACACCTTACACTAAAATTAACTCCAGATGGATTAAAGACTTAAACATAAGACTTGGCACGATAAAAACCCTAGAAGGAAATCTAGGCAAAACTATCCAGGACATAGGAGTAGGCAAGGACTTCATGAACAAAACACCAAAAGCATTGGCAACAAAAGCCAAAATAGACAAATGGGACCTAATGAAACTCCACAGCTTCTGCACGGCAAAAGAAACAGTCACTAGAGTGGATCGGCAACCAACAGAATGGGAAAAAATTTTTGCAGTTTACCCATCTGACAAAGGGCTGATATCCAGAATTTACAAAGAACTCAAACGGATTTACAGGAAAAAAACAAACAAGCCCATTCAAAAGTGGGCAAAGGATATGAACGGACACTTTACGAAAGAAGACATATATGAGGCCAACAACCATATGAAAAAATGCTCATCGTCACTGGTCATCAGAGAGATGCAAATCAAAACCACATTGAGATACCATCTCACGCCAGTTAGAATGGCGATCATTAAAAAATCTGGAGACAACAGATGCTGGAGAGGATGTGGAGAAAAAGGAACACTTTTACACTGTTGCTGGGAGTGTAAATTAGTTCAACCATTGTGGGAGACAGTGTGGCGATTCCTCAAGGTCTTAGAAATAGAAATTCCATTTGACCCAGCAATCCCATTACTGGGTATATATCCAAAAGACTATAAATCGTTCTACTATAAGGACACATGTACACGAATGTTCATTGCAGCACTGTTTACAATAGCAAAAACCTGGAATCAACCCAAACGCCCATTGATAATAGACTGGATTGGAAAAATGTGGCACATATACACCATGGAATATTATGCAGCAATCAGAAATGATGAGTTTGTGTCGTTTGTAGGGACATGGATGAATCTGGAGAACGTCATCCTCAGCAAACTGACACAAGAACAGAAAATGAAACACCGCATATTCTCACTCATAGGCGGGTGATGAAAAATGAGAACACATGGACACAGAAAGGGGTGTACTAAACACTGGGGTCTATTGGGGGGAAAAGGGGAGGGCCAGTGGGAGGGGGAGGTGGGGAGGGATAGCCTGGGGAGAAATGCCAAATGTGGGTGAAGGGGAGAAGGAAAGAAAAGCACACTGCCATGTGTGTTCCTACGCAACTGTCTTGCATGCTCTGCTCATGTACCCCAAAACCTAAAATCCAATAAAAAATTAAAAAATAAAATAAAATAAAATAAAATAAAAAAAATAAAAAACAAGACGATGAGAACTGTAGCATGCTGGGAAAGGCTCTGGCATTGTTCCTCTAATAGCATTTTCCCAATTCTGATCTTCCTTTTATACCATGTCTCTATCTCCCCTCCAGCCACCGTACTAATTTTAAAATTTAAACAAATTTAAGCCTGTGGTAAAATACATATAACATCATGTTTACCATCTTAACCATTTAAAAGTGTACAATTTAGTGGCATTAACTACAGTCACATTGTTGGGCTACCATCACTGCCATCCATCAATGGAACTCATTTCATCTTGCAAAACTGAAATTCTGTAACCATTAAATGGCAAATCCACATTCCCCCTGACCCCTACAATCCCTGGCAACCACCATCCTACTTGCTGTGTCTGTGAATTTGAGCACTCTAGGTACCTCAAACAAGTGGATTCATACATTTGTCTTTTTGTGACTAGGTTATTTCACCTAGCATGTGTCAAAGTTCATCGATTTTGTGGTATGTGTCAGAATTTCCTTCCCAATACTGAATAATACCACATTTTGTTTACCCATTTATCCACATTTGAGTTGCCATTGAATAATACTGTGAATATGGGTTCACAAATCAAGTCCCCGCTTTCATTTCTTTAAAGTATATGACCAGAATTAGAATTCTGGATTGTGAAGTAATTCTATATTTAATTTATTTTTTTGAGACAGAGTCTCTCTTTGTCTCCCAGGCAGGAGTGCAGTGGCATAGTCTCAGCTGACTGCAACCTCCACCTCCCAGGTTCAAGCAATTTTTCTGCCTCAGCCTCTTGAGTAGCTGGGACTATAGGTGTGTGCCACCATGCCTAGCTAACTTTTGTATTTTTAGTAGAGACAGAGTTTCACCATATTGGCCAGGCTGGTCTCGAACTCCTGACCTTGTGATCCACCCACCTTGGCCTCCCAAAGTGCTGTAATTACAATCTATATTTAATTTTTTGAAGAACCACTGTATTGCTCTTGATAGTGGTTACACCATTTTACATTCCCACTAATAGTGCACAAGGGCTCCAATTTTTCCACATCCTCACCAATACTTAATATTTTTTTTTTTAAAATAGTATACATCCTAATGGGTGTGAGTAATATCTCACTGTGGTTTTCATTAGCACTTCCCTGATGATTAGTGATGGTTATCTTTTCATGGGCTTGTTGACCATTTGTATATTCTTTGGGGAAACGATTATTCAGGTTTTTTGCCCGTTTTTTTTTTTTTTTAGACAGAGTTTCGCTCTTGTTACCCAGGCTGGAGTGCAATGGCACGATCTCGGCTCACAGCAACCTCCACCTCCTGGGTTCAGGCAATTCTCCTGCCTCAGCCTCCCGAGTAGCTGGGATTACAGGCAGGTGCCACCATGCCCAGCTAATTTTTTATATTTTTAGTAGAGACGGGGTTTCACCATGTTGACCAGGATGGTCTCGATCTCTTGACCTTGTGATCCACCCGCCTCGGCCTCCCAAAGTGCTGGGATTACAGGCTTGAGCCACTGCACCCGGCCTTTTACCCGTTTTTAATTGAGTTGTTTTGTTGTTGAATTTTTCTTCATATATTTTGATATTAATCCTTTATCAGATATATGATTTGTAAATATTAATATTTTCTTGTATTCCTTGAGTCCCCTCAATTTTATAGAATGACTTTTCTTAAGGCTGGGCACAGTGTCTCAAGCCTGTAATCCCAGCAATTTGGGAAGCTGACGCAGGTGGATCGCCTGAGCCTAGGAGTTCAAGACCAGCCTGGACAACATAGTGAAACCCCATCTCTACAAAAAATTAGCCTGACATGGTGGCATGTGTCTGTGATCCCAGCTACTTGGGAAGCTGAGGTGGAGGGATTGCTTGAGCCCAGGAGGTCAAGGCTGCAGTGAGCTGTGAGCTGCACTGCACTCCAGCCTGGGCGATAAGAGTGACAAAAAAACAAAAAAAAAAAACAAAAAAAACAAAAAAAACCCCCACTTTTCTTAGAATAAGGGTCCCGGTTTTGATCCTAGCTCTACAATTGACTAAAATGGGGATAGTATACCGTGCCCTGCCCCAAAATAACAGTAACTAACATTTATCAAGTACCTACTAAGTGCCAGACACTGTTAAGTGTTTACATATACTAGCTCACTTAATCTTCACAATACTGTGAAGTAGGTACTATTTTATTTTCATCTTTATTTTACAAGTGGGGAAACTGGGTTACAGAGAGTACGTAATTTGCCTAAGGCCATACAGGCAGTGTGTGCCAGAGCAGAGATGTTACCAAACAAGCTGGCTTTAAAACTCGGCTTTGTGAGGAGCCAAGGTAGGAGGAAGGCCTGCAGACTGTTAAGTGCTGTATATGAGAGAAGCAAAAGAGGGTTTTCATTTCTGATGAGCATACTCCGAAAAGAATGAGGGATCATTGACATGCAAAAGCCACTTTTGAGACACACTAGGATCTTGAGGAGTCAGGGAGAGGCCTTTGCAAGGGGCAGGGCCCTTGGGGTTGAACTTGCAGCCCAGCTCCAAAATATGAAGAACCATCGCCTTCCTCATTTGGCCTCTCTTTGCCAAGACTCCCATTGTAAATGTATGTCCCCTAAGAATCGTTACTTGCAACTGTATAACACTTAAAAAATTAAACATACCTTCACATACATTATTCCATCACATCTTCATAATTACCTAGTCATTCAGGAAGGGTAGAGGTTATTTTACTATTTTACAGATGGGAAAACTGAGACTTAGGAAGCTTAAGTGGCTTCCCCAAAGCCCAGATGTGTGGCTAAATCAAAAGAAAACAGACTCTTGGACCTTTTCATTCATTCCTCAATAAATCTTTTTGTACACCCATCACAAGAATAAGCATTCCTTCCCTGGCCATGGGCCAGATAAGCAGGAAAAGCCAGATATGCCAACCTCTCAGTGACCTGGGCCAGAGCCTGATCCATCCTTCCCACATGAAGGTTTTGAGGATTGTTAAGTTTTCCCTTCTCATCCCACTGCTCAGCAGTGAGCTCTTGGCTAAGACCATTGCTTTGAGGGACAGGGACCTAAACATTTAGATACCTCTCTAGGTCAAGGCTGCCTCTCTCTAAGATGCAGCAACAATTCTATAAAAGAGATCCAGAAGACATTATTCCCTCCACCTGACAGATGTGGTAATGAGGGTAAGTAACATGCCTGAAATCATGCAGCTAATAAGTGCTGGAGTTTCTGGCTTCAATATCAATATTTTTTTTTATCACTGCACCAAGCTACCAAGTTACCAAAAGGCAGGGTGAGGACAGTACTTAACCATGAAGGTACTTGATTACAATGTGGTTGGGACAGTTCAAGTGTGCCCGTGTGGACATTCTGGGCAGTCCTGGCCAGTGGCAGGTAGCAGGCTGGAGCAAGCACCCAGGTATGTGGTATGACATTGTAGAATAAACAAAGATCCCCCAAACAAGAACAAAAGAGGGTATTTATTTGGAGCTTGCTATAGCAAGGGAGTCAGCCACCATGATTTGGGTTGGTAGAGACTCAAAGGCAGGCAGGGGGTGGCAAATCTTTATAGTGAAAAAAAGGAAGGCTAAACATATGCCCTGATTGGGGGCTGTTGGAAAGGGAAAGGTGGACCAGTTTAACTAGAAACTGGGCATCCTACATGATTGGTGTGTGAGGCCTATTTCACTTTCTCTGGTTAATCCTGAGTTGGAAGTCGAGGGGACAGTGGCAAAGATAGTGAATCTGACACTTGAGATTGACCATGTCCTTCCTGACTGCTCTGGAGTGATTGCTGAGAGACTGTGGTTTGGTTTCCTGGCTGGTGGCTATAGAGGTTGTGGGTCAGAATCCTATTGTCATAGATGGTTCTGGTCATTGTCCAGTCAAACTGTCCTAACTGAAAAATCTGCTGTGGCTGAAATGTTCATTATCAGCATTAGGCAAAAATGAAAGGATTTTAGGAGGTCCCTATGCCTTTCCCCACAGGTTGATGATACTATGTTTCTGGAGATTTTTCACATTGGCTCCAACAGGGTTTTATAATCTGACTGATCCTGATTGACCCATATATGCCTCTCAGCATCATGCATCAGAAAGCAGTTTCCTGCATGTGGGAGGAGAGTCCAGATAAAACACTGTGGTTGGGGGGACAGGGGAGACAAGGGGCACAGTGTCTGAGATCCTGAGGTTATGTTCAGTCTACTGAGACTAAGCTGGGGGTCAGAGGAGGGCATTAAAGAGGGGGCACCCCCAAAATTAAATGGGTTGGGGCTGCACACGGTGGTTCAAATTGTAATACTAGCAATTTGGGAGGCTTAGGCAAGAAGATTGCTTGAGACCAGGAGCTTGAGACCAGCCTGGGCACCATCATGAGACCCTGTCTTTACAAAACATTTCAAAAAAGAAGATTAGCTGGATGTGATGGTGTGCATCTGTAGTCCCAGCTACTCTGGAGGCTGAGGTGGGAGGATTGCTTCAACCCAGGAGGTTGAGGCTGCAGTGAGCCAGGGTCGTACATACCACTACACTCTAGCCTGGGAAACAGAGCAAGACCTTGTTTCTAAAATAAATAAATAAATAGACAGATAAATAAATAGATAAATAAATCACATGTTCTCACTTATTTGTGGGCTCTAAAGATCAAAATGAAGTCAGGGACATAAGAGAGTAGAAGGATGGTTACCAGATGCTGGGAAGAGTAGTGAGGAACTGGGGGAGAGGTGGGGGTGGTTAATGGGTACCAAAAATAGAATGAATAAGACCTAGTATTTGATAGCACAACAGAGTGACTATAGTCAATAATAATTTAATTGACATTTAAAAATAACTAGAATATAATTGGATTGTTAGTAACACAAAGGACACAAAGGATAAATGCTTGAGGGGATGGATACCTTATTCTTCATGATTTGATTGCATTACCTGACTGTATAAGAACATGTCATGTACTTCATACATATATAAACCTAGTATGTACCCACAAGAATTAAAAATAAAAAAATGTAAAATAACCATCTTAAAGACCTGTAAGAAAATGAGAATGCAAAATATCTCATTAAAAAATTTTAATCACAAAAAAGTAAAAAATAAGTAAAAGTAGGAGTGAAGGAATATCCGAAACATTTTTCACCAGGGACCCTCTCTTCAGAACACCTTTGCAGCCAATCAGTTGTTTTCATTCCCCCATGCCACACCCTACTGTGACTTTTTAAAATTAGTTGTTTCTATGCCAAAGTAGAATATATACTCATTGTGGGAAAAAACGATCCGGTCAGAAGTACATTAATTTAAAAAGGAAAGATCCTGCCCACCCCCAGTTCTCATTCCAGAGGTAACCACTGTTGAGAGAAACCATATATCTCCCTATAGAAAGTCATTTAGAAGTGAATCCTCCTCCCCCATCTTGCCCAAAAGGTCAGAAATAAATATGCAAGAGATTTCAGATTTGGCAGAAGTTCCACTCCCTCACTCCCCTGGGATGTGGTTGCCATTTCATTTCTTTAGTTGCTTTGAAGTCCAGATTCAAGTTTCTAAATAAGACTGCCTGCCTCCCTCCTACACCCCTTTATCTAAGCACCCACTAGCCTCAGTGCCCTGCTGGGCAGAAGCAGGGCCCAGACTTTGGGTGAACTGTTAGTTTTTGAGCCTCAGCAGTCTGTGGGCACGTAGCTGCTATGTGTGCTCTTGGGCTCTGCTTTCACCTTGGGTACTGGGAGGCTTGACATTCTTTTCATGAATTTTCAAGGAAATATATCTCCCATCTGGATGGAGACTGGCTGTAAAGAACTCAGCTGTGCCCCAGCGGTTGAATGGTTAAGCACACTGTGATACATCCATACCATGGACAGTCAACGACAAAAAAAGAATAAAGTATTGATACATAAAATGATGTAGATTAATCTCCAGAGAGTTATGTTAGGTGAAAAAAAGCTAATCCCCAAAGGTTACATATTACATGATTCCATTATATAACATGCCGAATGAAAATGAAAAAATTATAGAAATGAAGATTAGTGATTTCCAGGGGTTAAGGAAAAGGTAGGAGGGAAATAGCTGTGGGTATAAAAGAGCAACATGAGGGATCCCTGTAGTGATGGAATGTTCTGCATCTTGACTGTACTGATGTTAACATTCTGGTTTTGATATTATACTAAGTTGTATATTAATAATATGTTACCATTGGTGGAAACTGGATAAAGGGTACATGGGATCTCTCTGTATTACAACTTGTGATAACTTACAATTTACATGTGAACTAACTGCATGTGAACCTACCTCAAAATAAAAAGTCTAATTTAAAAAGAAAAACCCCTTCTGTTCCTCTATTTATCCCCTTTTCTTGGGCCCCTTGTGTAGGTGAACATTGAAATATAAATGCTATGTCATCTTGAGGCTGGCGGTAATTCAGCAGGGCAGTTCGATTCAGTAGTTGAGTAGGTAGCATATACGAGGTGGCCTGAAAATCTACATCTTTCATTACTCCACCCCACTTTAACTCAAATAGCCTCTGCACTGGACTCAGCATGATACTCGAACCTCCCACCATTAACACCACTTTTGAGGACCCTCTCAGCAGGCCTATGCTCTTGGTGTTTCAAGACAAGTAATGAATTGGTTCATTGGCTTGATTACTATTACCAGCTGTTGTCACCAGGCACACAGCAAGGCTCTGAGATACTAAGGAAACAGGACAGAGACTTTGGGGCTGAGTTTAAGAGAGAGGCCAGTGTATCTGTTCCTTCCCAAGGATATTCGAGAGCCTGCAGTTATCAAAGTATGAGGAACACCTTCTTGGCCTGTGATGAAGAGATTGCTAAGATAGCAAATATATATAAATATATTTATGATACATTATGGTGGGGTGCGATGGCTCACACCTGTAATCCCAGCACTTTGGGAAGCTGAGGCAGGTGGATCATGAGGTCAAGAGATCAAGACAATCCTGGTTAACATGGTGAAACCCCATCTCTACTAAAAATACAAAAATTAGCTGGGTGTGATGGCGTGCGCCTGTAGTGCCAGCTACTCAGGAGGCTAAGGCAAGAGAATCACTTGAACTATATATATATATATAACATAGATAACATATATGTACACTATATATATATATATATATATATATATATATATATATATATATATATACTTACATACACACACACGTATGGCTCTTTTGTTTCCCAGAAGGAAACCAAGAAGTAGGCTGGGACATGGTGGTGGTGAAGGGTAGAGATGGGCTTTCAAGTTTCATCATTTTATACCTTGTGTACCATTAGAATTTTCCAGCCACTTTTGTTCTTTCTCTTTTGGAGAAGTTCTTGAAGGCCAGCTACCCTGGCTACATGCGTCTGCTTGTCTCATCGACCAGTCACTCAGCTCAGGCTGTCAGTGGCCTAGGAGGAAGCACTAAGAACTCCTTCCCCAGGATGTTAAGGAAGGAAGGAAGGAAAGAAAATGACAGCAGGAGGCTGTTTGGGTAGGCCAGTGTCAATCACTCATTCCAGACCCAGCTGCCTGGCCAAGGAAGCCAGAACAATTCTCTGCCTGGCTAGGTGGTAAAAATGCCATTTACTATGCCAAGCAAGTGTCCCTTCTTCAATGATGGTGACATCCCTGACTGGGCCCTTGCTCCCTGGGCTGATGGTTGGAGGGGGGGCGCAGGCAGGCTTTGGATAAGGCTGCCTGCGAAGGATATGCCTTGCCCCTCCAAGCTCTAGGCTAAGTGAAGTGCGAGTGATAAATGTGTGTGTTTTCTCCCTGCTGGGGATTTTCAGGTTGGAAACTATGACTTTGGCCATGGCTGGAGGTGAGGGAAAAGGAAATTGAATTTCTCTTTCCTGAGCACTGTTCCGTTCTCAGGCTCCTGAGGAGCAGATAGCTGGAGGGAGAGGAGAGAATGATTTCAGAGTTTCATGCACCCAGGAGAAAGGAGATGAAGGCATCCAACAAGAAACTGGCAAGGGTCTTCCACATCCTTGAACCTTTACTCACAGCATCATTGACCCCATCTGAGCTCCGGTTTCCACTCCTGAAGGGGACAGTCTGAAACACAGGCAAACAAGCAGGCAGGTGGATGGACAGGTGTGTGTTTAGAAACATTGTGCAATGTCTAGTTACAAACTC
This sequence comes from Callithrix jacchus, assembly GCF_049354715.1. Classification (NCBI taxonomy): domain Eukaryota; kingdom Metazoa; phylum Chordata; class Mammalia; order Primates; family Cebidae; genus Callithrix; species Callithrix jacchus. The sequence continues at coordinate 115,049,793 of NC_133524.1, read as the reverse complement.
CTCTCATCTCTGCTCAGTCAGGCAGATCCCCTAGGACCTCACCTAAAGCCAAGTTTGTGTTGTGTCATTGGATATAGCCCAAAAGTAATAAAACTGCATTTTAGAGATTCTATACCATACAGACTTCCTCCAAATATCCACTACAAGAACGAGCCAGGAGTGTGGTGAGTTATAGCAACTTTTCTGGTTATCCTCCCCCACTACTCCAACCCCAGCCAAGAGATGTCCAATGACTGAATACTGCCTGATGGGAGAGGAGGAGGAATTGAAAGAGGGGGAGGAAGAAGCAGTCAGGACTGAGAACTGACATTAGCAAATGCCTATATAAGCATCATTATGTAAGCATTCCTCCCTAGGAGGCATCCTCTCCTCACCCTATCCCACCATAGTATCTTGATAGCTCTCCTCCACCCTATTCCTACATTTTTGCCCATCATGTGAATTCATATCAGACTTGACCTGTTTACAAATGTTGGGGGAGGGCTGGGGTGGTCTCTGTCCTACCAAGTGTACTTTCCTCCAGTCTAGCTCGCTTAAGGACAGCTCTGGATCTGGTGGTCCTACTTGCCCCCAGCCTCCCTAGAGCATTGTGAGGGCGGATATTCTCAAGGCACTCTGAGAAGCCTGGCCAAATGGCTCCATAGCAACCATAACTCGGATCTCCAGCTCATCCTCCTGGGCTTCGTGAGATGTCACTCCATCTGAGATGCTCTAATCAGCAGGGTCACATGGATTTAGACACTAAACTGCTTTGTCTCCCTCATTTCTCACCCTTAAACCCATCCACATCTTTGCCAGCCTTTAGTGGGAGCTCATTCAGTGAGCCTCAGGAGATGGGCTGAGGAGAGTGGGAAAAAAGAATGCAGGGAGACAGGAGTCAAAGGAAGGGGAAGAGAGACAGAGACTGAGAGGAACCTTCTGGAGTGGTTTGCACCTGCTCAGAAGTAAGGGAGTTTCACTATTCTCCATTTCTGGATCTACTGGTTATAGAGATTTTTCTTTTTGTTCTTTTCTTTCTTATTTTTTTTTCCAGAGAGTCTCACTTTGTCTCCCAGGCTGGAGTGCAGTGGTGCGATCTCTGCTCACTGCAACCTCCACCTCCTGGGTTCAAGCAATTCTTGTACCTCAGCCTCACAAGCAGCTGGGGCTGCAGGTGCCAACCACCACACCTGGCTATTTTTTTTTTTTTTTTACTTTTAGTAGAGATGGGATTTCACCATGTTGGCCAGGCTGGTCTCGAACTCCTGACCTCAAATGATCCACCTGCCTTAGTCTCCCAAAGCGCTGGGGTTACAGGTATGAGCCACCGAGCCCAGCTGATTACAGGGATTTTTTTCAGAGCCTAGTTTAAAAAGCCTAGTAGAGGCCGGGCGCAGTGTCTCACGCCTGTAATCCCAGCACTTTGAGAGGCCAAGGCGGGCGGATCACAAGATCAAGAGATCGAGACCATCTTGGCCGACATGGTGAAACCCTGTCTCTACTAAAAATACAAAAATTAGCTGGGCGTGGTGACATGCGCCTGTAGTCCCAGCTACTTGGGAGGCTTAGGCAGGAGAATTGCTTAAACCCGGGAGGCAGAGGTTGCAGTGAGTCGAGATCATGCCACTGCACTCCAGCCTGGCACCTGGTGACCGAGCAAGACTCTGTCTCAAAAAAAAAAAAAAAAAAAAAAGCCTAGTAGAGTTTTTGAGTCAGTCCTGAAGGTTTCAGTGAAATTTATCCTGCATGTTTTAGACTCACTGGAATCATTGGTTGGAGCCAGGAAGATCAGATTCCCCCCAAAGCAATGGAAGCATTTATCTAGGAACTGGGGCTGGGGGAGTCAGTCACTCATGGAGTTTGTACTTTATCTTTTGCTAGAAGCAAGTGGCTGAGCCATGCTGCACCTGGAAATCTACATTATTGGCCTGGCATCCTAAGGATATGCCTAACTTTCTTAGCAGAGGTCATTACCATCCTGAATGCCAAGCAATGGAATGTATGCCCTCTTGGGATTTACTAATGATGAACACTTTCCAAAAGCCTGAACTAAAAGAAAAAAGATCTATTCCCAAATAGTTGTTTTTGTGGTCTTATCTTCTTACCCAACTCCTACCACGTATGCTAACATTTTCTTCCACTGGTCTGTCCTAATGACTGGCCTTTGAGCATGTGGTCATTTTCAAGTCAATGCTATGACTACAGATCCCACAGAACAGTAACCGTAAAATCCCCCAACAAGGTGTTCTATTCACTACCTGATTCACTCAGCATTGTACCATGACAGACATAAGAAAAAAATGTGCACTTTGGGAGGCCAAGGCAGGTGGATCACTTGAAGCCAGGAGTTCAAGACCAGCCTGGCCAACATGATGAAACCCTGTCCCTACAAAAAGATACAAAAATTAGCTGAGCATGGTGGTGTGTGCCTGTAATCCCAGTTACTTGGGAAGCTGAGTCACGAGAATAACTTGAACCCTAGAGGTGGAGGTTGCAGTGAGTGGAGATCGCACCACTGCACTCTAGCCTGGGTGACAGAGAGAAACTCCATCTCAACCCCATCAAAAAGTGGGTGAAGGATATGAACAGACACTTCTCAAAAGAAGACACTTATGCAGCCAACACACATATGAAAAACTGCTCATCATCACTGGTCATTAGAGAAATGCAAATCAAAAGCACAATGAGATACCACCTCACACCAGTTAGAATGACGATCATTAAAAAGTTAGGAAACAACAGATGCTGGAGAGGATATGGAGAAATAGGAATGCTTTTACACTGTTGGTGGGAGTGTAAATTAGTTCAACTATCGTAGAAGACTTTGTGGCGATTCCTTAAGGATGTAGAACTAGAAATACCATTTGACCCAGCAATCCTAGTACTGGGTATATACCCAAAGGATTAGAAATCATTCTATTATAAAGACACATGCGCACGTATGTTCACTGCAGCACTGTTCACAATAGCAAAGACCTGAAATCAACCCAAATGCCCATCAATGATAGACTGGATAAAGAAAATGTGGCACATATACACCATGGAATACTATGCAGCCATGAAAAAGGATGAGTTCATGTCTTTTGCAGGGACATGGATGAAGCTGGAAACCATCATTCTCAGCAAACTAAGAACAGAAAACCAAACACCACATGTTCTCACTCATAAGTGGGAGTTGAACAATGAGAACACATGGGCACAGGGAGGGGAACATCACACACTGGGACCTGCTGGGGAGTGGGGGGCGAGGGGAGGGATAGCATTAGAAGAAATTCTAATGGAGGTGACGGGTTGATGGGTGCAGCAAGCCACCATGGCACACATATACCTATGTAACAAACCTGCACGTTCTGCACATGTACCCCAGAACTTAAAGTATAATTAAAAAAAAAAGAAAAGAAAAAAATGTAAGAAATGTGTTTTTCTTTCCTCTGGAGACTTCAAATCTAAGTTAAGGAGACAAATTATATGCATTTGAAACACCTCAAGGACAACAAAAGACAGTATATAATAAAATTTGGTCACAACTCTGACCCTAGAACCTTGACCACAGGTGCTATGAGGCTTCAGTAGAAGGAGCCATCAACACAGTTTGGGGATTATAGGATGGATTTTCTGTGGACTCTTCTGATTATTTGAAGTAACGGAAGGAAGGCATTAGGCAGAGCACTAATTATCAAAGTGCTAAAGCTCATTGTTTTCAGGGTGAGTTCTATTTGGGTGGGAGGGGAATGATTCAAATTTGCCTTTCTAATTAGCTTGTTTTCTGGCCAATATTAAAATTGGTCTTTCTTAACTGCCTGCTGACGTTACAACTGGGGTTGGCATTTCAGAAGTTATTCTTTGATTAAAAACACAATTACAGGAAATGTACTAGGTGGGTAAGCAGTACACACTTATGAATAATGGAGAACTAACCACAAATTTGAGTTAGAAAGGAATTCTAGCTAGAAATTCTAGCCACAGGTCAGAATTCAGCATCTACAACATAAATTTAGTCCTTGCTCAGTTATGTTCCTTTTCCCCAAAGCTAACAAGCAAGGGTTGCGTGTACGGCCCTGTCCAGAGACCCCAGCCAACCGACTCAATGAAATTGCAGTAGCAGGCTGTTGCCTCTTTCAGTCTGAAAGGAAAAACAGGCCCCTGCTACCTACCAGACTTGCCAAGACCCCCTGAAGGGACCCCGGCCTAGATTTCTTCTTTCTTCTTATTCTTATTTGGGTAAACCTGATTTGGAAAGCCTGTCGAATTAGGCCCAGCTGGACAGTGTTTAATACTCCCCATGAATACATGCACAGAAATCACAACCTTTTGAAACTCTTGATTCCTCAAAGTCATTTTAAAAAGCCAAAAGCCTGCATCTGCATTTGCTTTGCATTTTGCACTCCCACTAGGCACTTTTAAAAAATCAAAATATTGTAGATCTGTGCATCTCAGAGGCCAAGGTAGGGATACACACCTCTTTATGGAGCTGAGATTGGGAAAGATGCCCTACATGTCTTCCAGGCAGTCAACATTAGGTCACACTTTTGCTCACTGTGTCTCTCTCTCTCCAGCTCTTTTGGTTTTCTGTAGACACAATCTGATCTGCCACATGTCTGAATCCATGTAATGTAAGCCATGGTGTAATTGGGGTTCCCTGTGTGCACACAACCTTTGGTAGGGACTTTCATCTGAAGGGCAGAAAAAATTTCGCAAATTTAAGGAAAGTCTTTCTTTTTCGCTTCATGGCCCCTGACTGGCTTAAGGAGTAAATAGTTTTCCTTAGGATTGAACAAGAACAGTTTAGAACACCAAAAACAGTATTCACATCTAGGTAAGAATGCTTGCAGCCTTGCTATTTAAATTTTCTTTCTTTCCTGGCCTCTCTCTTCTCCCCTCTGCTCCCCTCTCCCTCCAGCCTGCACCATTTAAAATGCCAGAAAGCAACTTATTTACATCTTCTTTGGCTTTACACCCAAAGCCCTGAGTGTCCTTTCCTTCTCGGATAAAAGCCTCTACTCTTTTCTTAGCGTTCTCCTCCAAGTTACTTCTCACACTCGTTAGCCCTACAGGGATACAGAGAGCCTAAGAAAGAGCATCTGGTGTTTTGCACTAAGGATGCTGTGGTAGCGGGAAGATGGAGGCAGAGGAAAAAGGGGAGTTAACAGTTCCTAACCATGTAAGGAACAAGCCCAGCCCTTTTTGGAATGAGATCAGAAGACAGCGAGAGGCCTTGGAAAAGAAACTTTATCTGGCTGATTATTGCTTCGGCCTGCGGGTCTGGGGCTGCGTGTGTGTGGGCGCTTGAAGTGCGGAGCTGCCCCCACGTGGCAGCCTCTAAGGGCATGCCCGCAGCACGGGCTCCCATGCACCCCAGCAGGCAAGGCACGTAACCGGCCAGCGGCTCCCTCAGCAGCACCATGGCTAGCTTTCACGCATGCCTCGAGATTTCAGAGTAAGTGGTGGGTGCAGCCGACCTACTCTTCCCCCCCCCCACCCCGCGTTCTGACACCATGGTGTGGAGGGGGGCAGAAAACCAGCCGGCCTTGCAGGGGCTCCTGCCTGCCCAAGTGGGGCGTTCGCCTCAAAGACGGGCGGCGAGGAGTGACTAGGGGTGGGTAGCGGGCAGAGAGACACCTCTGGGCTCGAACTTGCAACATCATTCCCCTGTGCAGCCCGTCGGTTGGGGAAGGTGCCCACCTGGGAGAGTTCGCGCAGGTGTGCGTGTGCGTGGGAAAGCTTAGAGGCGGGGGAGCCCTCAATTCAGCTTCTAGGACTCGGAGGGTCGGGGGACACAGACAGGTCAATTGCGTGGGGAAATGAGGGGCGACTGGAAGGCTTCTCTGCCTTTCATGCTTCCTCTCCTTCCTGCCTGGCGCCTCTACCTGGCTCACCTGGGCCCCAGACAGCAAGGAGCCAGGAGGGGAAGGCGAACGTGCTCCCAAGGTTGTTGCAACTGTCGTTGATTGATTTGCAAAGGCAAGAAGGAGGGAAGCACCAAGGGGGAGCTTGGCCCAGCTGCAGTGACTGACCTGGAAATACCCAGTTATTCCCCGGGTTTCCTGTCCTGCACACAGTGAGTCCCCTCCTGTTGGTGCAGGGGTACTTTGTGGCACTGCTACAGCCTTGGCTTTGCCAGAGTTGGTAAGAAATGGCTCAAGTCTGAGAAGGGAGAGCTGCACAAGGGTGATGTTTTATAACAGACAGACCAGGGAGAGAGACTGGACAATGCTATAGATTCTATATGTATCAAGAAACCTAGCCAACATCATCTCAAAGTAAAGCACTCCATAAACTTGGATTTTACAAGGCTCATTTCATTGACTGGTGACACCACTCAAATATCTGACAGTAATAATTCTATCAACTAATGTGGTTCAGTTAGATCAGAACATGATGTTTTGGCATCAGTAAGAGGCCAGCAAGCAGCTAGCATGGCTGACAATAAATGATCTTATAGGGAGATAAGGGAGATGGGGCACTGGGGGCAAGAAGTAGATGAGAGAAGAGAGGAAGGCAGAGAGAGGGATGGAAAGAGAGAGGGGAATATGGATGAGGAGAGAAGAATCATCTTAAATTTTCTGAGTTGTCTTCATTTTCTAAATTTATTCCAAGCTGTACAATATGCAGTCTCCCAGTTACTTGATGGGGTATTATCTCCGAGCAGTATATTCGTATTATGTATCCACAGTGTTGTTTCGGATGTTGTGTGTGCGTATGTTTAAATATTTCAAGCAATTCCAACAGGAAGAAGATATTAACCAAAATGGATTTAGTCATATGGTTAATTAGTGGGTATATGAGTATACATGATTATTTGTGATTTTCAGTCATGGAGCGAACACTCTTCTTTTTCCTTTACTATTCCAGCTTATACTCACAGCCAGAAACCCACCTCACTCATTGCAAATCTCCAATCGTTGAGAGTTGCATGGGTTGATCTAGCCCTGCAGTTCTCTCCCTCCATGGGAACACACTGTATGAACAAGAATTGGCAGCCTCTAGCCTGCAGGCCCAAAGTGGAATTCCATGTGATTTCTAATGGTGCTGCACCTGGAATAAAGTGGTTCAGGTGTGGAGGTGTGCGTAGATTGGCTGCCCATTTCTGCTTCTTCTCCAAGATCAGTACCATCACATGCTCTCATTTTTCTGCTGCTGAGTGGGCCTGGACTCTTGAAATCCTGCTGATCCCCATATAAAAGTGTCCTCAGCAACTGTTTGAAAACCCTGTCTCCACGGCTCTCACCTCACTGTTGTGCCCTCAGTCTGTGGCTTTGGATGGATGCTGTGGATGTTACAAGGCTTTCTCTGTATAACTCATGGTAGTACCAGATGACAGAGATACTGACAGTGAGTGCTTTGGAAGGGCCAAGGGAGATGATAATGGCAAGCACTTTACTCCCAGGTGAGTTTCCAAGCCCTTTCTCCCTGGGGCTCAGTGGTAGCTTATGTTAGATTTTCCTACTTGAAAATGAGCAAGGGGGCTTTCTTGGCACCCCTTCACCCTAATGTCTGCTCTCTGTGGAGGGAATCTGGAGCAGCCTGAGGTCTTTGGGTTGGAAAAGGAAACTCAGTGGACCAAATGGCTTGCTCTTATGGCCTCAGGTGAAGAAGTCTCAGCCTGAGCTCATGTGATGGTTTATTGAATCTGGGCTGAAGGTACAGGAGAAATGATAAGAGGGCATTTGAGGAAATTAAGGAACCAGGGCCATTACAAATAAGTGGCACAGAATGTTACACAGGACCTAAAAGGGAAAGGAAACTTGGTAAACATTTACGAAGTGTATGTACTTACACTGTAGCTAGCTTTGTGCTGAGCCCTCTGGGAGAAACTTTTCCTTTCCCCTCCTGGAGCCAAGCAAGCACAGTGCCTGGCACAAATATTTGTTGAAGGAATCTTGTTGACTGAACCAAGATGCACGCAAGGAGCTTGCCCTCTTAGGGGGTGACGAGGCCAGTAAACAGCAGTTTGCAAGAAGTGGAGGATGGGGGCATAAGTTCAGTAGGAGATAATGTAAAGGAAAGTAGGAGCTTGGAAGCGAGCAGATGGAACTCTCGGGTCCTCTTCTCTGAGCTTTTTCCTAGGCTCCAGGTGTTGTGGGAGAGGAAGACTGGGAGGGAAATGGTGCTGGCTGAAACATTCACTGCTCCTCCTGTAAGCCTGAGGCACTCTCACACTCTCTATCCCCCTAACAACCCCAACTTCCCCCAACACAAGGGATTTTCCTAGAATCCCAACTTGGCGGTATCAGCAGGGTTGCACTTTCTCAATGAAGCCCAATAGACCTTGAAATTCAAATTCGGACAGAAACCCAGAATTGGTTCACAGTCTCCTCTCCCGCATACAATTGCAGTCTATTTTTTATGTATAAATATATACATTTCTCATAGGAGCTGGAGATGTTTGAAATGTCTGACCAGTGGTGGAAATGAGTATGTTCGGAGCAGCCATCCATATCCTTGTGGGCCTTGACGCTGTGCCAAGAGCCTCACTGGTACTTTGCTCTAATCAAATGGATCTCTAGAGTAGCAGTTTGGGTTTTTAAATTCTGAACTGGTTACTGCTATTTTCTCCCTTCTTCCAGTAAGCATATTCACCAACCCTTGATAATTCTCCTGTAACCTGCTGTTATTCTATCTCTATGGAAATAACAACAGAACTTAATAACTAGTTATCTTGAGATTAAGCAGTGGGCTTGAACTATGTGATACCGTATTGCACAAATACAGATGGAGATTAAGGCACAGCAAAAGAACTTTTTCAATCTGACAAGACCCTGTAATGGTGGGATAGGTGACAATGTCTTCACTTCAAGGGTAAATAAACTGGGCCCCAGAGGTTTTAAGCTATTCTCTTTGGGTCACTCAGTCAGTGGCAGTACCAAGATTAGAATCCTGAGTACCCTGCCTCCCAGCATAGAGCTGTCCAGCTTGGATAGATGAAAGATCGTCTTCTGAGTAGTAGACCAAAAGCATACATTGTGGGATACTGTGGCCTCTCTCTGGGACTGTCGCAGAGGTCGATTCAGCCTAAGGCAGAATGGTGAGCTCAGGCAACTTTTTGTTGTTGTTGTTGTTTTTGAACAGGGTCTCTCACTGTCACCCAGCTTGGAGTGCAGTGGAACAATCATAGCTCCCTGCAGCCTTGAACTCCTGGGCTCAAGTGATCGTTCTGCCTCAGTCTCCCAAGTAGATGGGACTACAGGTGTCTACCACCATGCCTGGCTAATTTTAAAATATATTTTTTTAGAGACAGGGTCTTGCTATGTTGCCCAGACTGGTCTCGAACTGCTGGGTTCAAGTGATTCTCTTGCCTCAGCCTCCCAAAGCATTGGGATTACAGGCATGAACCACCGTGCCTAGCCCAGGCAACTTTGTTTTTAGCAGCCCCAGTTTCTCCTGTTACAACCCATTTCCGATTTCAGTACCCTTTCCACCCCAGGTGCTCTGGGCCTGAACTTTGCCCTTCTTTCCAAGCCTGTCTTCTCCAGGCCTCTGGCCTTCTAGGCCCTGGACTTCCCCTTGGCTAACACATTGCCATCTTGTGGCCCAGGGGCTATCTCTTAGCCAATTGACCTGTGATGATAGGTTAGTAAACATTAACGATGAACTCCTGACAATGTGTATTTCAACAGGACCTGGATGCTTTTGTGTTACTCCAGTGATTGCTAGTAATCTTGAGGTTCTGGCCAGGATAGTGGGCCCCTCACATCATGCTAGTCAGCTTCTCCTATACCAAAAACAGCATTCAGGAAAGTGGGCCTGAAAGTTTCTGCAACAGGTACTTGACACCTGATCAGGGAATTACTATTGGAAATTATGTGTCAGTCTGCTCCCCTTGGCTACAAAACTTCCCTGATGCCCCTGGAAGCAGTATGGGTTGTAATTTCAGATTAGAAGCCACAACTATTGACTTTTAGTCAGGTCCAGTTGCTTGTATTCTGGGGATCCATGCATTCTTTCTTGGCCCAGAGTAGCCCCCTGGAATCCAGATGCTAGAGGAGAGTCAACCCTAAAAGTGTCCTCTAGCAGCTTGGGCCCATCTCCCCATAGCATCTGCAACCAGTTCTCCCAAACCCAAGACCTTGCAGCATACCTAGCTGCGAGGAGAGAACAATGATGAACATGAAATCTGGCTCTATGTGACCTTCAGTTAGCGAAGGCAAATTTAGGCCATCTGAGAGGACCAGAAATGTAGCTGCAGCTTAGCCTACCAGGTCAGACCCAACTTCCACTCCTCACTGTAATTAGGAGTGTTTAATGTGGTCATTAGAGATCCCTGTGGCACTTCACTTCCTTCTCTCCCTCCCTTCTTTCCTGTGTGTGTGTTTTTTTCCTTTTCCTCTAGTTTTAGAAGAAAGATCGTTAACTCTAATCCCCTGGCAAGGGGCTCAGTCTGTGCATCACATTTTACTAACTTGCATTCACTGTTGCACTTTTCATTCATGAGAGCAATAGGAGAATTGATGGGTGTCAATGGAGTGGCAGGTACCAGTGTAGGGGTTGAGGGGAAGTACTGTCCCAGGCCCCCAGCCTCACCCTCTGTAGGGAGTTAGGGGGAAACTGGCTCTTGGGCAAGTTCTTGAATAAATAATTGGCCGCATTTTTTGTTTCAGCTATTTACAACAAAGTATTTAAGTGTTTGCAAAAATTCATTTAGGAGAAAATGGTTTTAAAAGCTTTTGAAGATTTCTCTAAAGATGTAGTTGACAGGTTTCATTTGGTCTTTAGCAGCATTCTAAGGGATGTTCCATTTGTTGTAGGGAGGTTTGGTTTCCTTGGGAATATATGAAAAATGTGGAAAAGGATATTATTTCATCAGGAGCCAAAATTTCAGCATATTCTATGGGAATACTTACATTTGCTTATTTTAAAAATTTATGTATTTTCTTGATTGACAATGGAATATTTGTGTATATTTATGGTATTCAATATGATGTTTTGATATATGATACATTGTGGAATGACTAAATCAAGGTAACTATCATATCCTTCACCTCACATACTTATTTTTTGTGCACTAGCTTCTTTTGAATCCTTTGAAAGTGCATTTTCAGTTGTGTCAACTTTAGCATTTTTTCATTTCTTTTACCAGTTTCTCATATAGCACAATTTTTTGTTGTGTGTTATTTCTGGAAATTAGTTACCAAAATGTAACACGTGATGTGGTTGTCCCTGTCATTTCCTAGTTGATTTTCTACTTTAGCATTCTTTCAGCTTTTTGAACCAATCTGCTTCTTATCTTTCCTTCATAATTTCATAGTTATGCTGAGTGGATAGCCAATTTGAGGAACGAATCCTATAATGTGTTATAGTAATCCCTTCTTGGCCTCTCTACTCTCTTTCTTCTGCTTTAAATGGTTTTACTCTTTCATGAAATCTTCAATAGCTATTAAAACTGCCCATTCAATTTAAATTGCTGCACACTTTATAATTCACTAGAAGAAATGAGTTTTAGTGAATTGGCTTGCTTTCAGAAGGCCAAGTTAAGTTAGTGAAGGCTTGCCATTTGATTACTTCAAATGTATATATAGTACTTACCTTCACCCAGAGGTACTGTGTGAAGGTAAGTACTTGTTCTCCTACCAGCTGGGTGAGCTCACCTCACCTGCAACTCACCTCCTGTTGTGTGGCCGGTTCCTAACAGCCTACAGACCATTAGTGGTCTGTGGCTTGGAGGTTGTGGGCCCCTGTTGTATGCTATTACTTCAAATGCATGTATAGTTCTTACATGATCCTCAACTCGAGGGTGGCAGGGGATGTGGGGGACAGTTTTGCTCTCCAGGGACATTTGGCAATATCTGGAGGCATTTTTGGTTGTCAAAACCAGGCCAAGGTGTAGTACTGACATCTAGTGGTTAGAGGCCCAGGGATGATTCTAAACATCCAAGGAGGAGCAGGAAGAGCCATCCGCTATCTCCCAGCAAAGAATTTTCCAGCCCCAAATGCCAATCGTGCTGAGATTGTGAGACTCTACCTTAAACTAATAACTTTTTCTCAAAGTAGAAGTCTGAGGAGGACCCACCTTAAGAGCTTTTAGACCAGCACTGTCCACTCAAAGTTTCTGTGATAATGGAAATGACCCCTATCTGCTGTCCAATACGATAGCCACCAGCCATGTGTGGCTACTGAGCACTTGCAGGGTGGCTGGCATTACTGAAGAACTGAGTATTGAATTTTATTTTATTTCAAGTAATTAAAAATTAAACAACAACATATGGCTAGTGGCTTTCATATTGGACTCCGCTTTAGAGGCATTATGGTCTTGTGGAGTATAGTCCTTGGTTTGTGTCCACAGTCTACCACTTTCTAGTTTTATGGTCTCGAGTATGTCATCTAGGCCTTCCGAGCCTCAGTTTCCTCGTCTGTAAAACAAGAAGTAACAATGGCATCTACTTTTCAAGATGGTGAGTATTAAATCATGCATGAGAAATAAAACATGTAGCAGTATCCAGCACAGTAAGAATTTGAGAGATGATGGCTGGGTGCGGTGGCTCATGCCTGTAATCCCAGCAGTTTGGGAGGCCAAGGCTGGTGGATCAGTTGAGTTCGGGAGTTCAAGAGCAGCCTGACCAATATGATGAAACCCTGTCTGTACTAAAATTACAAAAAATTACCCTGGTGTGGTGGCACATGCCCGTAATCCCAGCTTCTTGGGAGGTTGAGGCAGGAGAATCACTTGAACCTGTGAGGCAGAGGTTGCAGTAAGCTAAGATCATACCACTGCACTCCAGCCTGGACAATAAAAGCAAAACTCCATCTCAAAAAAAAAAAAAAAAAAGAATTTGAGAGATGTTAGAGATTCGTGACAAGTATAGTAATTGTCGTCATGTCTGTGGGGATTGTGCAGGCTTAAAACAAGACCTCCCCTGGGATAGTATTTAAAGGCCACTTCAGAGGCAGAGCTGTAACTCTCAGCCCTCACGGGATTCCTCTAGGCATGTCCCTCTTTGGCCACATCTGTAAGGTGGGAATAATAAAATGGTAATCATAATAATGCTTCTCCCCTAGCTGTCTATGCTACAGCATTGTTGGGATGTGCTCTGAAGAGTACAAAGCCCCTGGCAGTATAAGGTTTGTGCCATAAGTTTGCACATTACAGCAGTGCTTTTATCCAGATTCAGTACAAAAGTCCTGCCTTGGTAAAATTGTCTTAAATTTGGAATTTAAGTGTCTGGGAAGGTGGGAAGGTGGTACTGGAGAGCAGCAGGAAACCAGGAGTTCCTCGTGATGTCAGACCCTGCTCTGTTGGTCACCTGGCCAGTGTATGGCAGGAGAGCCCAGGCACCACCTTAAGGATGCATTGAAGCTTGGCATTTGGGGCTGGGAAGCCAGAGCACTGTATGGACCAGCCTGCCTCCCAGGCTCCTAATGAAGGAGCATGGCATCTGGTCCAAGGGGAAAGAAGAGCAGCTTAGAGTGTGCCATCAAAGACCATATTGCCCAAGGGCTCAGCCACTTAGGCAGAGTGGACTGACAGATACATATGTATGCATGTGGAAAATATGTAGATACCATATAGCAGAAAGTGCATGGGGTTTTGCGGTCAAATATGGGTTTGAATCCTCACGATGCTACTTACTAGCCATGTGGCCATGCGTGAATGCCTACACCTTTCTCAGCCTTACTTTTCTCATCTGTAAAATGGAGATGATTTGTACCTCACAGTGTTGTCACAAGGATTAATCAGGTAGCTGGCAGGCACGCAGAGGTTGCCCTCGGGAAATACGAGTTCCCTTATCACCTTATGTTGACAAACAGAGAGCAATCGTTAACCAATTAGCTAGTCGTGATCCCACCATTTCTGTTCCTCTGGGATGGTCAAAGGAAATGAAAGTTTCTATTGTTGACATGGGAAAGTCATTTAGTCCTTTCTGGAGAAGAGGAAAGGGGAGGGATTTTCCTTGCTGTGCCACTACAGTGTCCAAAAGAGTAGTCTGAACTGTTTAAGAATAGCCTCAGGCCGGCGCGGTGGCTCACGCCTGTAATCCCAACAGTTTGGGAGGCCGAGGCGGGTGGATCACAAGGTCAAGATATCGAGACCATCCTGGTCAAGATGGTGAAACCCCGTCTCTACTAAAAATACAAAAAATTAGCTGGGCATGGTGGCGCGTGCCTGTAATCCCAGCTACTCAGGAGGCTGAGGCAGGAGAATTGCCTGAACCCAGGAGGCGGAGGTTGCATTGAGCCGAGATCGCGCCATTGCACTCCAGCCTAGGTAACAAGAGCGAAACTCCGTCTCAAAAAAAAAAAAAAAAGAACAGTCTCAGGTGAAAGATAAAAGCACAGGGCCTGGGTGGTCACAAATACAGTTAATGAGGAGCCTGAGCAGCCTTGCCCCGGCTTAAGAGTTGCCCCAAAAAAAGTCATTCCATTCTGTGAGCCCAGGGAGAGACTTTCTGGGGACAGTCGGCTTCCCAGGAGTCTGGGATTGAAACTCAAGCAGTATCTGTGGTTGATCCAGTGGTGGCTAATGGGCCAAGGTCACAGGTTGGATCCAGTTGGCTTTGCCCTCACATACTCATGAGCCCCAGCCCCCAATATAGGCAACCACTGGACAAACCTGCTGGTTAGTGGCGGCTGATGGAAAGAGTATGGGTAACTGCAGAAAGTCTCATATGATGCTTTTGGGAAACTGATGAAGAGCAGGGAACACAGGTCATTGACACCATGGGGAGGACAGCCTTCTGGTGGAGAAGGGAGAGTAATACCAATAATAGTGAACATGTATCGAGTGCTTACCATGTGTTATGCCTCATGTCAAGAGCTTTATATGAGTGATATAGTTTGGATACTTGTCCCCTCCAAGTCCCATGTCAAAATCTGATCCCTAGTATTGGAGGTGAGGCCTAGTGGGAGGTATTTGGGTCGTGGGAATGGATCCCACATGAATGGCTTAGTGTCCTCCCAGTGGTAATGAGTGAGTGGGTTCTCACTCTATTACTTCACATTAGATCTGATTGTTAAAAAGAGCCTGGCACCTCCTCCCCTCTCTTTCTTTCTTTTCTTTTCCTTATTCTTTTTTTTTCTTTTTGAGACGGAGTGTCACTTTGCTGCCCAGGCTGGAGTGCAGTGGCACAATCTTGTCTCACTGCAACCTCCGCCTCCTGGGTTTGAGACTGCAACCTCTGCCTCCTGGGTTCAAGACTGCAACCTCTGCCTCCTGGGTTCAAGTGATTCTCCTGCATCAGCCTCCTGTAGCTAGGATTACAGGCACATACCACTATACCCAGCTAACTTTGTATTTTTAGTAGAGATAGGGTTTCACCATGTTGGCTAGGCTGGTCTTGAACTCCAGACCTCAGGTGATTCACCTACCTCGGCCTCCCAAATTGCTGGGATTACAGATGTGAGTCACCGCACCCAGCCTCCTTCCTTTCTTTCACCATGTAATGTCCACAAATCAGCTCCCCTTCTGCCATGACTGGAAGCTTCCTGTAGCACTCACCAGAAACAGATGCTTGCAGTCTTGTATAGGTGCAGAACGATGAGCTGAATCAACTTCTTCTCTTTATAAATTACCCAGCCTTAGGTATTCCCTTGTTGCAATGCAAAATGGATTAATAGAGTGAGTAAGTCTGTGACAGTAGGGCCCTTCTCTTCATTGAACATTGCTCTGGGCTCTTCTTAGCACATACCAGGAGCTCAATGAACAATTATTATATGAATGAGTCAAAAAAAAAAAGAATGAGTCTTCACAGCCTATGATGAAAGCACTACACTTAGCCCACTTATCAGCTAAGGAAATTTAGGTTTTGAACAGTTCAGTGTCTTGCCCAAGATCACACAGCTGGTAATTGATAAGAGCTAGGATTCAAACCTAGATTTGGCCAGCTTCATAGCCTAACCCTTTCACAATTATGTTATGCTTCCTCCTCAGGAGGTCGATCTGCCAGATTTCTCTGTGACAAAAGCACATCTGCTTAGAAACTACTGGATCAGAGAGCCAAGAGCACTACACCAAGATTTATTATGATGTTGATACTTCTTTCATCCCACCCACTCCCTCCATCTCCTAAACTCTGTCCCCAGACACTTCGATTATCATGTTCATTTTGTAGATCAGGAAACTGAGGCATGAAGGGATTATATGACTTACCTTAGGTCACACAGCTTGTCTAGATTTGCATCAGTCTGAGGTTCTGGTCCTCAAAAAATTCCCAGCCTGATAGGGAGAGCGAAATTTTTATCTAATAAGGCCAAGGTCCCATGGGAAACAAATGAACAAAGGGCCCCGTATTGTTAAAGCAACTTGCTTGAACTTTTAAAATAGACACAGAAAATATTTCATCCATCTAATTTGAACATTTGGAACCAGATTTCTTGCTACAAACACAAAAACTTATAACAATATAATTCATTTGTCTACCATTACATATAAGGAAGATGTTCAAAGTGAAAGACAGAAACAAGAGAACAGGAAAAGAAGAGATATGGACATGGGAAAGTCCAGATATGGATAAGAAAAGGGCAGCAGCACAGGAGGCAGGGTATTTCAGAAAAATATTGCTACAGAAGGTTGATAGTTATGTTGCATTTTTATATTAACAAGGCCTTTATTTCTTATTTCCTGGCCTGTGAACTTCATGAGCTAAGGACTAGACCATCCTATGGACTAAGGATCATGAATACTTCTTCCTTACTGCGTTTAGATCTTCCCTTCCCAACGGTCCTGGGAAAATGGAGAGGAAAGCAAGTCAAAGGGAGACTTCTTCTGAGCCCATGGGAGAAAAGAAAGGGTCAGGGTCCTGGGAGCCCAGGTGTGTCTGCCTCCTCAGATTTGAAGCAGACCCCAGTAGATCAGGCAGGGAAAATCTCCTCTCTTGAGTTTGCCACCAAGCATATGAACAGAAGTTTCTGCATTAGTTCACTGTTCATTTGTGATAGTTGGAGGGGTACCCAGAAACCTTTTAAGGGAAGGAAGAGGGGGTAAATCCCCACTAAACCTCCAACACTTTTTTTTAATGGGGTCTTCCTGTGTTACCCAGGCTGGCGTCGAACTCCTGGGCTCGAGTAATCCTCTTGCCTTACCCTACTGAGAAGCTGGGACTACAGACATGTGCCACCATGCCCAGCCATGCCATATTTTTGATGGACATAATTTTAACTTTACATGTGAAGACTGTTTGTTTCTTTTGTCCTCGTGGCTCCAGAAGTCAAACGTCAATGACTCTAAGACCTTATTTTACACAGAAATGGCTTGGTTTGCTTATTCAGAGTTAGAAGAAGGAGGAAACCCTTTGGGATGAGGTAATTAGTTCTATGATGGGAGTGAGCTCCTGATTTAAAAAGATTTTGAAAAATCTCTTTAGAAGTGGAGGAAAGAATGAGTGGAGGAATTTTTAAGTTAAATCTGCAACCTGTGCTTTTTTTTTTGAGACAGAGTCTCATTCTGTCAACCAGGCTGAAATGCAGTGGTGCAATCTTGGCTCACTGCAATCTCTGCCTCTTGGGTTCAAGTGATTCTCCTGCCTCAGCCTCCTGAGTATCTGGGATTACAAGCTCGTGCCACAACGCCCAGCTAATTTTTGTATTTTTAGTAGAGATGGGGTTTCACCACATTGGCCAGGCTGATCTGGATCTCTTGATCCCAGTTGATCCACCAGCCTCAGCCTCCCAAAGTGCTGGGATTACAGGTGTAAGCCACTACACCCAGCCGGTGCAAAATAGCTTAGTATTCTAAAGAATCTTAGTGTTCTGAAAATATTGACAGGCTTCTGAAGGGCTTGCTCTGAAGACTGGGCCACCATTGGCCAACTCAGGGAGGGCTTATAGTGAGCCTCCAAAATCTGGATATTCTAGGATGAACTGGGAACATTCAAAGATCATCTCAGGAAATCACAGAATCCAAGAATGCCTGGGCCAAAAAGAACCCTAGACTCCAAGTCTAGCTCAATCCTTTAGTCCTTAGGGGAGTAAATGGAGGCTCCAAGAAAGGACTCCATGTGCCCCAGGCCTCACAGCTAGTTAATTGCAGAGCTGGGGTTTGAACCGTCCAAAAATTGCTAGAGGTCTCATTGGAGGCTCACATCTTAGGTGTTTATTAGAAGAAAAATACCTTCATCTGTGGTCATGATTCTCTCTAGATATCATTCAAATTGCTTTTTCTTCACCATGCTTGCCCTACCATTCATTTCTTTTTATTATTGATTATTTTTACAGATGGAGAGAGGACAAGTGCAGTTTAGTTACATGGGTATATTGTGGGCAACTGCAGAAAGTCTCATATGCTGCTTTTGGGAAACTGATGAAGAGCAGGGAACACAGATCACTAACATGATGGGGAGGACAGTCTTCTGGTGGAGAAGGGAGAGTAATAGCAATAATAGTGAACATGTATCGAGTGCTTACCGTGTGTTATGCCTCATGTCAAGAGCTTTACATGAGTGATATAGTTTGGATACTTGGTGAAGTCTGTGCTTCTAGTGCAACCATCACCCAAATAGTATACATTGTACCCAATATGTAATTTCCCACCATCCAATCCCCTCCCACCTTCCCACCTTCCCAAGGCTCCAATGTCTCTTAATCCACTCTCTAGCTCCCATCCATTTCTTATGGCTTCCCAATTCAGATTTTCTGTTTCAGCTATGCCTTGTACCCAATGTGATTTACAGCAGGGTTTCCTTAAAGTGAGGTATTTGGAGCCCTCACCTCCCAGGAGTCACCTGGGAGGTTCTGGACTTTCAGGTTCCTGAGCCCCACTCCCACTGAAGAAGCAGCATCCCTGGGAGTGAGTGCCAAGGAATCAGTGATTGTTACACATGCTCTTCACTTCCAGCCTTCCTTCTTGAACCCTGTACTCACACTTTGCCCTTATCTGTCATGGGAGTTTTGAAAACCCCACTATTTATTGAGCACTTCCTTTGTGCCAGGCACTGTGCTACTTTCTATGCATTGTCTCATTTATTCCTCACATGCTGGGGTATGATTTTCTCTTATGCTCAAGTGCACAACAGGACAGTGTCCAGCTGGGTCAGGGGCCAGCCATCTCTCACCCCCACTTAGGAGCTCCTCCTGGGCACTGTGAAGACAGATGCTACTCCTAGTATGGCTTTTTCTTTTTCCTAGGTCATTAGGACTAGGGATTCTTGTGCCTAAAGTTTAGGGAAGCCTGATAGATTTCTGCTCTCCTTGGGTTCACTGCCACTTTTCTTTACCTTCCAGGTAGTATATACTCTAGGAGGAAGAGCTTGGGCACATCATTTACTCCTTTCTGGTCACTAAGGTTTGTGGATGTCACCTGCCCTCTCTGTCCTCATTTGTAACTCACCTGTGCTGGCTCTCAGTGCCTCAGTGCTCGAGCTGTCAGCAAACTTCAGCCTAACACCTGGCGCATCTTAAGTTCTGCCTTCTCCACTGGGAGTGGCGGCTCACGTCTGTAATCCCAGCCTTTTCGAGGCTGAGGCAGGCGGATCACCTGAAGTCAGAAGTTTGAGAACAGCCTGGCCAACATGACGAAGCCCCATCTTTACTAAAAATATAAAAATTAACCAGGTGTGGTAGCACATGCCTGTAATCCCAGCTAATTGGGGAATGTGAGGCAGGAGAATGTCTTGAACCCGGGAGGCGGAGGTTGCAGTGACCCAGGATTGCGCCATTGCACCCTAGCCTGGGTGACAGAGAGAGACTCCATCTCCAAAAATAAATAAATAAATAAAGTTCTGCCTTCTTGGTTGAGCCTTTTATGATGACTCCAGCCTGCCTGGAGAGGTCCGTTTTAGTTCTTTCTGCTGCTGTAGATGGAGCCACCCACAAAAGTAACCTTCTGATCCCTTCTGTGGCTTGACGGCCTCCTATATTGTTTCCCCTTCACTCTCGCTTTCCCTTGACCTCATTTACATCTAAATCTCAGCATGCTAGCCTTGCTTTGCTGTTCCCTGTCAATCTCAGCTTTGCCGTGTGTTATGGACACCCTTTTCTGGCTTGATCTTACCCCTCTGCCTCATTTCTGGCCTCTAGCCCCCTGTCCACACATATAAGTAAAGTGCATTCCAGCTTCTTGTTCCACACATCTTGGGGCCTGCAGACTCCTCCTATATGTACCCAGTCCCCTAGAGCAGGGGGCGGGGC
This sequence comes from Callithrix jacchus, assembly GCF_049354715.1. Taxonomy (NCBI): domain Eukaryota; kingdom Metazoa; phylum Chordata; class Mammalia; order Primates; family Cebidae; genus Callithrix; species Callithrix jacchus. Next base: position 115,029,759 of record NC_133524.1, on the reverse strand, counting down.
AATGTTTTGGCTTCCCTGAGCCACATTGGAAGAAGAAAAATTGTCTTGGGCCACACATAAAATACACTAACTATAGCTGATGAGCTAAAAAAAAAATCACAAAAATATCTCCTAATGTTTTGGTTATTTATTTACTTATTTTTTTTTTTTTTAGACAGAGGTTCACAATTATTGCCCAGGCTTTAGTGCAATGGCGCAATTATCAGCTCACCACAACCTCCACCTCCTGGATTCAAGTGATTCTCCTGCCTCAGCCTCCTGAGTAGCTGGGATTACAGGCATGCACCACCATGCCTGGCTTTTTTTTTTTTTTTTTTTTTGTATTTTTAGTAGATGGAGTTTCTCCATGCTGCTCAGGCTGGTCTCAAACTCCTGATCTCAGGTGATCCGCCTGCCTCGCCCTCCCAAAGTGCTGGGATTACAGGTGGAAAGTTGACGAATTTGTGTTGGGCCACATTTAAAGCCATCTTAGGCCACATGTGGCACAGCAACCGTGGGTTGGACAAGCTTGCCCTCAGTTTAACCCTGAGAATCCTTGTTCTAACACATGATAATTTTGCCTCATCTTATTTTACAAATGTGAGAAGTGAGGTCCAAGAAGGGGCTATGACTTGGGCAAGGCTGTAAGGACAACTTGTTGGAACAGCAGATCTCAGGACACAGGCTTTGTGATTCCTAATACAGTTCTATTCTCAGTTGTTTCATGTGTATTCTTTCTCTTTGTCATCAGGGAATGGGTCATTTTCTGTAGCACTTATTGGCTCTGGAGTCAAATTGCCTAGATTCAAATTCTCCTTTCAGAATTTGAACTTGTCATGTGACCCTGGGAAGTTGCTTAGCTTTTTTGTTTCCTCAGCTACAAAACAGGAGAGAGTGAAAATAACTAGCACCTACTTCCTAGGATTGCTCTGAGGATTAAATGAGATGATTTTAAAGCACTTCAAACAGTGTTTGCACATAGTCAGTGTCAAGCAAATGTCAAGGATTTTATTTTGTCTTTGGCTACATAGAACCTAGAACAGGTCTGAGCACATAGTAGATGTGCATAAAGACTTTGGGGTTACTAATGAGACAGGCTCTGGGAAATAATGTTCTGACTTTGTTGTCTAGTTCAAGGGGAATGATTCTGATGGTGGATATTCTAGGCCAGGTGGAAAGAGAGGGTGATGCCATGGCTGGGGTAAAAGGAAAGATTTGGGGCCAGAGAACCTTTGAATAACTCTTCCTACAACTTCAGGTAAGGAGCTGCCTCTGCCGAGCTGCAGGGCTGTCTGTGGGGTTAAGAGTTAAAGAAACCCGAGGCTCAGATATCACCTTGACTGAGAACGTCCAGTGATCTCAGATTCTTGTAGGCATTTTTATTTCTTTTCTAAAAATTTTTTTATTTTGTATTTTTTGTAGCGATGGCATCTTGCTATGTTGCCCAGGCTGCTCTTGAACTCCTGTGCTCAAGTGATCCTCTGGCCTTGACCTCCCAAACTGCCGGGATTGCAGGCATGAGCCACTGCACCTGTCCATGGCATTTTTATTTCTGTGGATATGTGCCCTCTGGGGACAACGGCTTCACCCCTCCTTATGCCTATTCCCTTCCTGCTGAGATGAAATTCACTCAGAGACTTCTATATCCCTCCGGAACTAGGGGACCGAAGGCTATCATAACCATGGGATGATGTTGAGAATACTTTCCCCAACCCCCACCCTGTGGGTCAAAAGACTGCAAGATGAAACTAGGAAGTTACAAGGTGTCGGCAAAAAGGACACAGATAGTTCAGCTTGGGCTGGGGACACATTCCTGAGGACTGGCTGTTCTTGCTTCCTTATCTTCCCTTCCTCCCCTGGCCAGGGAATGACTCCTGGTATCTCCACTCCTTGATGACTTTTGAATTCTAAGGGCAGGAGATATCTACATCAAATCCCACAGAATCCAATGAGCTTTATAAAATTCACATCCTGCACCAGCAACCCCCTTTTCTTCTACTTTTAATTTTTTTTCTCTTTGGAGATTTTTACCTCCTCCCTCAACTGGTATATTATTGACTGCTAGAAGCAGTAATAACAGCCACTGCAATAACTCAGCAATAAGATCAAAAGTCTCAGATATATTCTGGTGGGGATGGGCTTGAGAACTGGCAGAGCATTTCGGGGCAGAGCTCTCGACACCCAGCACGCACGCAAAGCTTGAAGTCCTTCCTTAGGGCCCCTCAGTTCTGACTTTTTTCTTGAGTCTCCCAGTGTCCTCATGCTTTTCTGTCCCCCCTCCCCAGTGCTGGAACAGCACTTCTGCCTGACCACCCGAGGGTCCCCATGCTACAGACCTATCTCCTTTAAGTTAAGATTCCTCATCACAATATATGTAACTAGTGGGTCATTTTTGGCAGGACTCTGTTTGTTGTTAAAACGATCCACAAATATCTGCAAAGGTGTTAGGGGCTGATGAGCTATTCTATTTTTGGGTCATGTAATAGACCAGTAAGGAAGAATCTTTGGGGCAGGAGTGGATGGGCATTTCATGCTAACCAGATTTTGAGAAGTGAGGAAGGAGAAGAGTATAGTGGTCAAATCATGGGCTTTAAAATCCAGAACTAGCTTTGAGTCCGAACTCTACTGCAACTTGTATGACCTTGCACAGACTACTTAATTTCAGCAAGACTCAGTTTCCTTATCTGGGAAATTGGGGTGAAAAGAGTAAAAACAAAATAACAATGCCTGCTACATAGGACTCTTGTGAGGCCTCCATGAGATAATGCAAGTAAAATAATTTCTCACAGTGCCTGCCTAGTACAGACTGAGCACCCAGCAATTTCATCAGTTAGATTAATTGTATAATATTAATTGCCCCTCACTGCACAAGAACAGAGCCTTTGATGATAGCATTTGTGGACTGAAAGACGAAATAGGAGTCCCTGTCTGCTACGCTTTGAGGCTGCTAGAGAGATCTCAGAAAAGACCTTTTAGGCCAAGTTCTTTGCATGTTCCCTAGATGACAATCAAGGTACTCAGAGGTATTCCTGAAATGGGCTTCCTCGTGATGGCGAGGTGGAGAGGGTAGACTCCATCATTCTCTGGCTTCCTAGTGTGTAAGAAAGGCTTCAGTGACAATTGCTCTGCAGCAAGTATCTGAGGCAGGCATCCCCTAGAGCATGTTTGGGCATCTGTTTGATGATCCAGATGCTCAAATACTCACAGGTGAGGGTGTGGAATGTAGGGAATGACCCTCTCTCCCTGGTTTGTCTTGTTACTGACACCCATGGGCATTTGGAATTTGCTGAAGATTCATTTTAAGTAGTGTACTATCACAATAGTGAAGATATGGAATCAATCTAACTGTCCACCAACAGATGAATGGATAAAGGAAATGCAGTATATATACACAATGGAGTACTACTTGGCTATGTAAAAGGATTAAATCCTGTCAGTCACAGCAACATGAATGAGCCTGGAGGACATTATGTTAAGTGAAATAATGCAGACACAGCAAGGCAAATACTACATGCTCTCGTTCATATGTAGAAGCGGAAAAAGTTGATCTCCTGGCAGTAGAGAGTAGAATCATAGTTACCAGAGACTGGGAAGGGTATATGGGTGGCAGGGATGAATGAAGAGAGGTTGGTTAATGGGTATAAACATAGAGTTAGATAGAAGGAATCAGTTCTAATGTTCCATAGCAGAGTAGAATGACTATAATTAATAATATATTGTATATTTCAAAATAGCCAGAAAAGAGGATGTGAAATGTTCCCAACACAAATGATAAATATTTGAGGTGATATCTACTAAATACCTCACTTGATTGATTATGCATTCAATGCATGTAACAAAATATGACATGTACCCCATAAATATGTACAAATATAATGTATCAATACAAAATTTCCAAATTAAAAAATATAATAGGCCAGGCATGGTGGCTCACGCCTGTAATCCCAGCACTTTGGGAGGCTGGTGGGGGTGGATCATGTGGAGAGATCAAGACCATCCTAGCCAACATAGTGAAACCCCGTCTCTACTAAAAAAACAAAAATTAGCTGGGCGTGATGGCATGTGCCTGTAATCCCAGCTACTTGGGAGGCTGAGGCAGGAGAATCACTTAGACCCAGTAGGCAGAGGTTGCAGTGAGCCGAGATCGTGCCACTGCACTCCAGCTTGGCGACAGAGCGAGACTCCGTCTCATAAATAAAATGAATAAACAAATAAAGTTCCACCAAAGCCATGCATCAGCTTCTGCTTTGGGTAGATATCCACCCAGAGCTCTCAGAGCCAGAATAAATGGCCATCAAGATTGTTCTCCTCTATCCAGGTTCCCATGAGGGTGCTCACGCCTGCTCCTAGGAGCACAAGCAAACAGAAGTTCAAGGCTAGTTAGCTGGCCCCAAGCTTGCTGGGATCTGTTGCTGTTCTTGGCCCCTGCTGGGCAAATGCCAATCATTCCGTCTACATCCCACAGCCCTGATTTGTGCATGGACATAGTTGCATCCTGGGTGGAACTTGGTGTCAAGCCCATCCCCCACCGAATGAACTCTGCCAATCCGTGGAGTGACTCTCCACAATGGAACCCTCCAGACTACTGGTGGACTCATGGAGTAGGACTTCTGGGGCTCATCGTGCGATGTGAAGGGCAGCCATTTTCATTATGGAGTGTCCAAAGACTGCATTTCAAGAGCTGGCTGGACATCTGGTGACCTCCTGCCAACCTCCTGCAAGGAAAAGAGGAAGCTGGGGGTGATTATAGCTTCCTTTTCCCTAAAGGATATCTTATTTTGCAATTAAGGAGTATAGGGGCCCTTTCTGATACTTTCATTTCAGGTGGTTCCTGGTTCCTCAATGAGTTGACATCCTGGCATCAGACACTTCCTCTAGAAGAAGCCAGTCACCACCGTTCTCTCCCCTTACCATGCCTCAGAATGTTCAACTCCAGGGCTCTTTAGCCACTGCTTGGTGGATACACACACTCCTGGTTGAGGGTACAAAGTACAGCAATAGTTTGGAAGGGTGGGTCTGGTGGCTCATGCCTGTAATCCCAGCACTTTGAGAGGTAGAGGCAGGAGGATTGCTTGAGCCCAGTAGTTTGAGATCATCCTGGGCAACATAACAAGATCCCTCCACCAAGAAAAGTTTTTTTAAAAAATTAGCTGGGTGTGGTGGCACGTGCCTGTAAGTCCTAGCTACTCAAGAGGCTGAGGCAGGAGGCTTGCTTGAGCTCAGGAATTCAAGGTTACAGTGAACTAAGATTATGCCATTGTACTCTAGCCTGGGCAACACAGTGAAACCTTGTCTCAAAAAAAAATAGTTTGAAAGGGGTTAAAGACATTGTCTTGGAGATAGGGAAAGCCATCTCAAACAAGCTGAGCCTTTAAGGGGTTTTGCATGTTCTAACATTTTGGCAAGGTCTAATCAGTACAGCTGACAATTCGCTTGAGAGAGTAGCAACTTAAGTTCTTTGTAAAGAAGTGTTTGCAGTGGGGCACGCTGGGGGAAGAGAGCATCTAATCCCCTCGTGTGCTTCTATACACAGGTCTGTGTTGCAGCTTACATGGCTCCAAACCTACCCCAGTTTTGGCTTCATCTGCAATTAGAGCTAGAGCCTCTAGGACTCTATTAGTCTTCTAATGCTGTGTTACAAATGACAAAAAAAAAATAGTGTCTTATGACAACACAAATTTATTATCTCTCAGTTTCTGTGACCCAAGAGTCCAGACTGGGCTTAGTTGAGTCCTCTGCTCAGGGTCTCACAAGGCTCAATCACTGCCAGGGCTGAGGTCTCCTTTGAGGTACAGGGTTATCTTTTAAACTGAGTTGTTGTTGGCAGAATTCGGTTTTTTGAGGCTATAGGGCTGAGGTTCCTGGTTTCCTTTTTTTCCCCTCTGAGGCAGGGTCTCACTCTGGGTCACCCAGGCTGGAGTGGAGCAATTTCGGCTCACTGCAGCCTCAACCTCATGGGCTCAATCAATCCTCCCATCTCAGCCTCAACTGGGACTATAGGCATGCGCCACCCTGCCTGGCTACATTTTGTATTTTTAGTATAGACGGGGTCTCCCTATGTTGCCCAGGCTGGTGTCAAACTCCTGAGCTTAAGTGATCCTTCGCCTCAGCCTCCCAAAGAGCTGGTATTATAGGCGTGAGCCACTATACCGTGCCTGAGGTTCCTGGTTTCTTTATGGCTGTTAGCTAAGGGGTTCTGTCAGCTACTAGAGGCCACGTCATGCCCTGCCATGTGGCCCTCCACAACATTTAGTTACTCCAAGGCCATCAGACAGCATCTGCTGCAGCTTTGACTCTCTCTGGCTTCTGTTATCTGACCTCTAATCCTTCCTTTTATTTACTTACTTTCAAGTATATATTTTTTTAATTTTTTCAATTTTTGTTTTAGGTTTGGGGATACATGCACAGATTTGTTACATGGGTAAATTGCATTTACTGAAGTTTGGGGTACGATTGATCCCGTCACCCAGGAAGTGAGCATAGTACCCTATAGGTAGCTTTTCAACTCTGCTCCCTCCCACCCTCTCCCCTCTAATAGTCCCCCAGTGCCCAGTGTCTGTCGTTCCCCTCTTTATGTCCATGCACACTCAATGTTTAGCTCCCATGTGTAAATGAGAGCATGTGGCATTTGTAAACCCTCCTTTTTAGAGGCCCACCTGATTGGGTTAGGTCCACCCACGCTGAAGGAGAGGGGATTTACAGGACATGCATACCAGGGGGTGGAAATCTTGTGGGTCATCTTAGAATTCTGTTTACCACAGCCTCCATGAAATACATTTCATCCTATTACATTGTTTAAAGAAAACCAACAACATGAGGCCAGCTGCTTTCCATTAGCATTCTCCATTCTGGGAGGGCAACAGAACTGTCAGGAAAAGTCTTCTGAATCCCCGAAGCTGAATCAGGCTGTGGTTTAAAAAATTCAACAACCTTGAAAGAAGGGCCTTTTTCCCTTTTTTTCCCTCTTTTTCCCCCAAAGCCCTTGTTCAACCCTCAAATAAGCCATTTGAGAAGGAAAAGGCACCTTCTCAAACGGCTCGGGGTCTAAGCATCTGAGGTCAGCCTAGAGAAGCAAACGAAGCCCTTTATTTTTTCTTGTTTTGGGATGGAGTCTCGCTCTGTCATCCAGGCTGGAGTGCAGTGGCACCATCTCAGCTCACTGCATCTTCTGCCTCCCAGGTTCAAGCAACCTCCTGCCTCAGCCTCCCGAGTAGCTGGGACTACAGGTGCCCACCACCACGCCTGGCTAACTTTTGTATTTTTAGCAGAGATGGGATTTCACCATATTGGCCAGGCTTGCTGGTCTCGAAGTCCTAACCTTGTGATCCACCAGCCTCGGCCTCCCAAAGTGCTGGGATTACAGGCGTGAGCCACCACGCTGGGCCCAAAGCACTTTAATAATCACTTGATAATGAGACTCAATACCTCTGCTCAGCCAGATTTCCTGATAACCATTATTACATGACTACGTATGGTCCTTGGAAGTGGTTCTGAAGGCGTCTCATCATTTACTGGATAAAAGCATATAGTTCCTCTTTCCCTATTCGGTTTGCCAGCTTTTTCATGGGACCTCATGCAAGAAGGGTCTTTTACTGAGAGTGTGTCTCAATGTGTCCCCATATGTTTAAAAAAGGCCACTTTTCCCACTGACTTCTGTTTGCCACTGTAAGACCCTCTCCAGACCCTGCATTCATCCATCCATAAACTCATGCCGTGAGCACCTTCTGCATGCCTAGTATTGCACTAGGTGCTAGTGATACTCAGATAATCAATACATGGTTCCTGTTCTCAAGGTGGTATCAGCTACAGCAAGAGATGTCTGCAAAGGGCTGAGAGCAAGGGGCATGGGTGGCTGGTACCTTTGAGGTAGGTCTTAAAGCATATGTGAGATTTCAAGGATTCAGGAATTAGAGGGATGCTGTTCCAAGCCAAGTGCATAACCTGTGCGGAACACAGAGAAAGCAAAAGAACATGGTGATTCTGGGAGGTCAGAGCATGGGAGTGTGAATCAGGGGTGGGCTGCTGGGAGACTGGACCCCCTCCAGCGGGCAGAGAACACCAGATTGCAGAGGGCCTTGAGTATTAAGAACTTGGCTTTTATCTTGCAGGCAGCAGGAAGCTGGTGGACAAGTTTCAGCAGGGGAGGCTCATAGTTATATTTCAGAAAGAACACTGTGCCTTTTTTGAGATCGTAAGGTGACTGTAGCTTTTTCTAAATATCATAAATAAAAGTATAGCTCAGAGGAGGCAGCCCCAAGGACACCACCAATAAATCATGGTATAATTAAGGAACAAATGTCTTTTAAATTTATATCCATAATGAGGCACATGAAAGAATCATACAGTGATGTCTCTAAAAGGAGATATTTGGGAAGCAAAGCTTTGTTTAATAAGATCAGCTTGGGGGGGCAAAAGGACAGAAAAGGTGGTGGCTGGAAAGCACGAAGAGGCAGCATTTCTTTTACTGAAACCTTTTCTCTCCGTAAGAGTCCAGATCTAGCCCAGCTGAATGGGGCTGCACACTCAGGGTTCACGTGGCTAGGATATCTAGGGATGGGCTCTGTGTATCAAGGGAAAGAGGAATCCACGAGTGCTTAGTTCTCGACAAGTGAATAGCCTAGGGCTGAGAGGGAAGGCAGTTCTTGCATCAAGGGGGTTTTTCTTCTAGGACAAATCTTCCTCTGCCTCCTATAGCATGCCTCAGTGTCTGAAGACATTTCGGACCACAGAGGTGGTTCTTATCAAAGAACCACCTTTTGTTTTAATAACATATTTTATTTAACCCAATATACCCACCATATTATGATTATTTCAACATATACTCACTATAAAAATAATGATATATTTTATGTTCTTTTTGTTCACACTAAGCTGCCACATCAGCTGCATCGGTGTCCTGTTCCAAACCCCCCAGTGGCTTGCCATCAAGCTCAGAGTAAAATCCACCTTTGTGGATTTTACTGAATTTTTTCAATAAAAAAATTTTAAAAATTTATTTCTTTTATTGAATTTATGCATTCATTCAACAAACGTTTATTGAGTGCCTGCTGTTCCCCTGACACAGATGTCCCCTGACATCTAATCAAATAGTAAATCCCTTGCCTTTTTCATCCTAGGTACCATTCTGGGTCCTGGGAGATTCAGTGATGAACAAAATAGACAAGACACCTGACCTTACAGAATTTAAATTATAGTTGAGGAGACAGACAAGAAACTAGTAATTAAATTAACATAACATAATTTTATGTAGCAGTGAGGGCTATGAAGATGTTAATAAAGAATTCTGGGATGGAGAGAGAGTGGGAGCATGTTAACTAGGCTGATCATGGACGTGCTCTCTGGGGGAAGTAACACTGGATGCTTGAATGCTGCAAGGAAGCCAGCCATGTAACTATTTGGGGAAAGAGGCTTCTAAGCAGAGAGAGCAGCAAATGCAAAGATTCTGGGATTGAAAGGGGGCATTTCCAGGAGGGCCAGTGAGGCTAGGTGAAGGGAAGGAGTCAGGGGGTAGTGGGATTAGTGGTCAGTGGAGCATGGGGGTGGGCTTGCATCACGTAAGGCCCATGGTAAGGGGCTAGGATTTTACTATGAGCTTGATGGCAAGCCACTGGGAGGTTTGGAGCAGGGGGCCAATGCAGCTGATGTGGCAGCTTAGTGTGAACAAAAAGTATATAAAATATATCATTAATATTATTTTATAGGGATTGTATGTTGAAATAATCATAAATGGTGATTATATTGGGTTAAATAATGCATATTATTAAATGCAGTTTCACCTGTTTCCTTTTTTTCTTGTTAAAAATGTAGCTATTAGAAAATTGAAAATATGTGGCTTGCAATTCTGCTCACGTTAACATTTCTGTTTAATGGTGAGGGTCTAGGAAGTGATTTTAGACCAAATAAGGGAGCCAAAGTCAGAGCCCTGCAGTGCTACAAAATCAGGGAAGGGGGAGAAGTCCAGCAAAGGCGACCCAGAAGGAACAGCCAATAAGGTAGGAGGAAAATTAAGGGAGTGTGGTGTTCTGGAAGGCACGTGATAAAATTATTCAAAAAGAAGGGCGTGACCAATCACGTCAGATGCTGCTGAAAGTTAAAGTAACTGGGAATTCAACAAGCGCAGTGTTGGTGGAATTGCTTGGAAGCAGTTCAGCTTGGAAGCCTGATTGGAGAGCTCATGAGAATAGAGAGTGAGGACATAGAGGCAGTAAGTATAGATAACTCTTTAAAGAGTTTTACTTTAAAGAATGCAGACGAATGAATGGTAACAGCAAGAGGATTTGAACTCAAGGGGAAATTGTGTGTTTTGCTGTAGTTGCTGGGTTGTTTAGGAGGGGAGATAGTTCCACATGTCCAGTTGGATTGCTGATGGTGGTGGTGTCAATAGAGTGCCTGCTAAAAGCCTCAGGGCTTTTAGGATTTGGTTGAGGAAATAAGGCAAGTATGCTACAAAGAATTTCAGACAGGGCAGCCTAAGCTCAAGGGTTAAATGCAATGATTCTATTAGTGCTCTATAAGTTCAGATGCAGGCAAGATGACCACTTTCTTTGTTCTCCCTCTTATTTCATATATTTCTCTTTAGTGTTCTTTTTTCCCCCTTTCTATCTTCTACCCCTGACAGTGGTAGGTCAAGGGCAATGTTAGCCTACCATGACCTGACATTTTGGTTAATGTCTAAAAAGGCTTCTATAGTGGCAGGGGTCGGGGGTGCTGCTGTGTTATTAAGTTGACCAGGAACTTAGCAGTGACATGAATGCCTCCTGTTCTCCCTCTGAATTTCCTAAGAGCTTTCAATTTTTTTTTGAGACAGGTTCTCACTCTGTCACCCTGGCTGGAGTGCAGTGGCATGATCATGGCTCACCGCAGCCTCAACCTCCCAGGCTCAAGCAATCCTCCCACCTCAGCTTCCTGAGTAGCTGGGATTATAGGCATGCACCACCATTTCCAGCTAATTTGTTTTGTATTTTTTGTAGAGACTGGGCTTTGCCATATTGCCCAGGCTGGTCTCGAAGCCCTGGGCTCAAGCGATCCACCTACCTTGGCCTTCCAAAGTGTTGGAGTTACAGGTGTGAGCCACTGCGCCCGGTCAGATGTTGAATTTTCCTACCTCTGCTCCTGCCACATCTCCATATCTTGGAAAACTAGCAGAGACGGGAATGCTAGAGGGAGAGCCATTCATTCTAGGACAATGCATTGGTGTGGGCTCTCGAAAGGCGGCATGGTTATGGAGTGGAGAGGGTGTGTGTATGCATGTGTCCCTGTGTGTGTGGAGGGGGATAATTACTGATCACTGTGAGGGCCTGGGACTCAGTCATCTTTAGGCAGAATGGTAATATTAACTCCTAAAGGTTGAGTGACTTAAAGTATCAATACCTTCCAGCCAGGAACATACCTGTAGTTGAACATATTGGGTTTATTACTTGTGGCAGTGAGGGAGAATACACGTTGTGGGGAACCACAGGGCATCTTGGTAAGTGGGTCTGAAGCAATCTTGTTAGCAGTCTTATCAGTTCTCATGGTGGTTTGGAACCTTTTGTTCTCCAAAGCCTCAGTCAATCTGGCTATGTGAACTCTCAAGTTCTCCTTAGCCTTAGAGCCTGTGGTCACCACCCGTGCCCTCCCCCAACCTCTGGAGATGCACCAGGGGTTTACAGCTAGAAAGCAGGACAGGATGGGCCTGAAGCCCACCCATGAAACAGCAATGGCAGCATCGCTATGTCTGGGAACAGTGCAAATCTGGAGCAGGCAAGGGGGCCCTAGAATCTATTTAACCCCACTTTACAATAGTTCATTCAGTTACAGCAAGACCTCAAGGAGAGTAATCATAGAAGCAAAGTCTCTGCTTGCCTTTCTACAGCCTTCCGGCATGGATGAATATAGCACACTTTTTCTTTCTCTGGGTTATGGAACTCATCAGATCTCCCCTGCGCTCCCCTCCACCCACAAACTTTCATCAAGAATGTCAGCCTTGGGCCAGGCACAGTGGATCATGCCTGTAATCCCAGCACTTTGGGAGACCAAGGCAGGAGGATCACTTGAGTCCAGGACTAGCCTGGGCACATAGTGAGACCCCAAATAAAAAATTAAAATAAAATAAATATTAGCTGGGCATGGTGGAGCATGCCTGCAGTCCCAGCTGCTATGGAGGCTGACGTGGGAGGATCGCTTCGGCCCAGGAGGTTGAGGCTGCAGTGAGCTATAATCGTCCCACTGCATTCCAACCTGGGCAAGAGAGAAAGGCCCTGTCTCTAAAAATAATGTCAGCATTGATTTCTAAAAGTTTGATTATCAACCGTCATGATTCCTTAGAAGCATGACATAGAGTCATGGGCAAATTATCCTTTTCATGATCACTTTGGTTGTTTCCCATTTTTAACTATTTAAAACAGTACTGATACACATTCTTGTATACATATTGTTCTGTGCAAGTGTGATTATATATCTATAAGGTAATGTTTGAGAAGTGATGTTCCTGGATCAAAAGGTATGTGCATTTTAAATTTTGATAGATACTACCAAATTGCTCTTTAGAGAGTTAGAACTATTTACTCCAGAGTGTATGAGAGTCCCTATCTTTCCCACCTTGGTCAGCAATGTGATACCATCCAAATTAAGGTTTTTGACAATCTGATAAATGACAATATTCATTTGATATGTTGACTTCTATGTCTTTAATTATTAAAAGGATGGAGCCTGTTCATATGTGATTATTTGTATTTCTTTTTCTGTTAACTGCTTCCTATTCTTTGTCCCTTTTAGACCAAGTTGTTTGTCTTTTATTGATTTATATGAGCTCTTTATAAATTAAGAAATTTGGCCCCTGTATCTATCATGTTTGTTGCTAGTATTATTTCCTAGTTTGTCATTCTTTTATTGACTTATTTTTTTGGCCATAAGTTTTACTTTTTTTTTTTTTGAGACAGAGTCTAGAGCTGTTACTCAGACTGGAGTGCAATGTCGTGATCATGGCTGATTACAGCCTCAATCTCCTGGGTTCAAGTGATCCCCCCACTTCAGCCTCCCTAGTAGCTGTGACTACAGACACATGCCACCATTCCCAGCTATTAATTTTTTGTGTGTAGTAATGAGGTCTTGCTATGTTGCCCAGCCTCAACTCAAACTCCTGGGCTCAAGTGATCCTCCTGCCTTTGCTCCCCAAAGAGCTGGGATAACAGGCATGAGCCACTGTACCTGGCCTGAAATTTTTATGCAGTCAGATGTTTCAGTCTTTTCTTTATGTCTCTGCATATTTATCAAAACAATTTTGTCTCCCTGGGCACACCCATGAATAGTAATAGGCATCCAAAGCTAATGGGACGCAACACAAAACAAAAGATCTGGTTTTTTGCATTTATCTTTTTTTTTGGTAGCAGCTTTATTGAGATATAATTCGCATACTATATAAGTCACCTATTTAAGGTATACAACTCAATGCTTTTTAATATAGTCACAAATCTGTGCAATCATCACCACAATCAGTTTTAGGACATTTTCATCATCTCAAAAAGAAACCTTATCATGTAATCATAAGGATCATGGGATCATGCCTGTAATCCCAGGACTTTGGGAGGCCAAGGTGGGAGGATTGCTTGGGCCCAGGAGTTCTAGTTCAACATAGCAAGACTCCATCTCTATTAAAGGTTCAAAAATTAGTTGGGTATGGTGCCATGCGCCTGTCGTTTCAACTACTTGGGAGACTGAGGTGGGAGTTTCGCCTGAGCCTGGGAGGTCAAGGCTGCAGTAAGCTGTGATCACACCACTGCACTCCAGCCTGCGTAACAGAGAAAGACCCTGTCTCAAAGAAAAAAGAAAGAAAGAAAAGAAACTTTGTACTCTTTACTACGCTCCCCCGTCAAATAAAACCCATTCTCCCAGGCCTAAGCATGACATTTTCTGTGTCTATGTATTTGCCTATCCCGGACATTTTATGTAAATGAAATCATTGTCTTTTTTAAAGGAAGGATAATTCTCTGTAATGGTAATTCCATTTGTATATGTTTTCTAGACTATTTTTAGAATATAACTGAAGGATAAGGGGTAGGGTGATAGGATTGCATTACACCCTGAATATCAAATGATGATCTTCTGCTTTTTGGCTTTGTATTTTATTTTAGTAATCCCACGATGGCTGAATCACCCAGTGAAATTTCTGACAGTCTGGATGTTCTTGAGGCTGGTGATGAGGGTAAGTAACCCAATAAAACCCTGATAATCAGAACTAGATTTGTTTACTGTGTTTATTTAGCTCTTAGGACAAAGAAGCAAGGCATAAGAAAACAAGCTCAGATCATTAGACTCAGTCACGTTTACTTCTCAGTTTTCTAATTTCTTCTTTGTCACTTCCAACTCTGATAGTCAAAGATTTGTCTGAGGTCCTGCAATCTTCCCTGAAAATGGCTACCAGGTTTTACTTCCCTGAAAATGGCTACCAGGTACTTACTTACCTTCTGATGAAGGCTTTTCCTGCTTCATCAGAATAAAATACAATCAGAACAGACATGATCTGACAAATTCAACTGAGGTTTTACTGTAATTCAGACCTAAGCAAGAGATTAATTTGTTGAGGAGTAAAAGGAGATAGAAACAAAAGATGCCACCACAGGAAATAGGATTCAATTTACAAAAATTCTCTTTGGCAAAACTTACTCATGTATCCATTGCCTAAATTGTGGCACCATCTGTGAGTGATAGGTGATTATGAATGAAAAAATTAGAAAGGGAGGCAAATGTCACTAAACAATGATAAGCTTTACACACACACACACATACTAAATAAATGAATAAATAAACAAGAAATCGTAATTCGGAATGTGAGGCATTGAGTTTGAAGACAGAATTGAATTTAACAGTTAATTGGGTTGTTCTTCCATTCTTTTGCTGAGTTTTCTTTAGTGGTGTATGGTACAGAAAACTCTGGAAAAACAGAGGGGAACCTCCTTGTGGCTTCCTAGGGGCCTGACTTTACACATGATGTGGGGCAGGGGATGCTGAACACCTGATCATGGATTCTTAATGGCAGTGCTTGGGTCTGTTTTATCTCTGTGTTATCACTGTTGTGTGTGTGTGTGTGCGCGCGTGTGTGTGTGTGTGTGAGAGAGAGAGAGAGAGAGAGAGACAGAGAGAGAGAGATTGAGATTAGGCACTCCAAAATATTTCATAAATGAGTGAATAAATAAATGAGTGAAAGGCCTCCTCACCAAGGCAGACCCAACTACCGAACCAGTTGACCTATCTTTCTGGATGTGAACTAAGCAGATGCCTACAAAAGAAGGTGGCAGTGCAGTACATCTTGATGAAGAATGGTGGTAAGGAAATGCCTTTTCTCTGTTCTCAAGGTTTTTTTTGTAAGACCGAATATTTGAGTACGGTTTTAGAACTAGTCAGGGCTGGCCAGAGAATAAAGTGGCTGTTGGGAGGTATGGGAAGAAAGTTTAGTTAGAAATGTTTTCTTTCCAGCTGAGTGTGGTGGATCACACCTGTAATCCCAGTACTTTGGGAGGCCAAGGTGGGTGGATTACTTGAGATCAGGAATTCGAGACCAGCCTGGCCAACATGGTGAACTCCTGTCTCTACTAAAAATATTTTTAAAAATTTGAGTGTGGTGGCAGGCGCCTGCAGCTCCAGCTACTCGGGAGGCTGAGGCAAAAGAATCACTTGAACCCAGGAGGTGGAGGTTGCAGTGAGCTGAGATCGCACCACTGCACTCCAGCCTGGGTGACAGAGCAAGAATTCGTCTCAAAAACCAAAGAAAATGTTTTCTTTCCAAGCAGCAATGCAAGAGAACAAGGTCATCATTATGTGATACATTTTAAAGGCTCATTCAGTTCATTTCAGATGGGCTGCATGCATGCATGGTGGATAAGTAAATATACAACCCAGAGGCAAACATTTCTTCATTAGATTTAGCTGTGTTTTCTTCTCTGGGGAAAAAGCTGCTTCAATGAGCTGTTTTCTGGCACGTGACACACTGCAGACCCTGACTGGATGAGGATGTTGAAAGCTACTTGCTGTTTGGGAATGCATAGTCTTTCGTATTGGACAGGGAACTCAGTAGCTTTGTTATAGGAGAAGTCCAGACAACTGTCAGCTCACTGACTGCAACTGCTGTACCCTGTGGTGCCATAAGTTACCCAGTGTATAGGTGACCTATATAAACATTGCTGGATACAAATGTGAGTTCTGACCCATACCTGCTGTCTAGATCTCTCTACCGTTTGTGCTTTTTGTAGCTTTTGAAAACCAGCCTGTGTAGGGCTCAGCTGCCAGCAATTTAAAGGTGCTCCCCCCACTTTAAAAAAGAAAGCTTGAAAGGCCAATTTATACACTTGAATATATGGCAGCCATCTCAGGTTCCACTAGCGTTTCAAAAGTAACACATCATGTGGACAGTACCCAGCTTTGTATCTCATTCCCACGGCTGAGACCAGGGCTTGTCTCCATACATGGGATAGTGGGGGCAATGGGGTGGGGGTGTCGGATGCCGTTGGGTTAGGGAGATCTTCTAATGGAAAGCTGGCTGAAGACATAGACCCTTGCTACTGAGATTGTATGTCTGGCAGTGGGTTGTCACAAAGGTCGTATCCAGCTGACCTAGAGCAATAGCAGCCAACCCACCGTGTTTGGCAGTTACCATCTCTTTGTGTGTGCCTCCCTAGCTCCCTGCTAACGAAGCTAACAAAGCACCACCACACTCAGAGCCGCCCTACAGGATGGAACGGAAACATTCTTTTCCTTCTAGGGCCTATGGTTAAAAGAGACACGTGTTGCTTTAGCTATTTTTGAATCTTTGTGGGAAAATGATTGTTGATTCTGGCCAGAAAAGAACGGAAAATTTGGGGGAAATTGGACCATATGCATATATGCATACTTTTAGCACCTGTTACAGTTCCAACATCACTAGTCATTTTGTTAATTTAGGAACATAAAAATGTGTTAATGTAGAATTTTCTACTCATACAATGATTATGTTTGTTGAATTCATTATTACAGCCTAAAGAGTTTATTAGACATGTTTTTATGCAGTTATTCAGTGTTTATAGATTGTATCACAAATGAAGTTACTAGCTGCTGACTCTCTTTTCTGTCTTTGCTGGATTTTTTGGAGTTTGCAACTCCAATTTCCCTAGCTGTGCTTTCCTCCCTTCCACTAAGGGATTTTGAAGCAAGAGAGGCAACAATTGCTGTGTTTCTAAATCTTCTGAGCATAAAGTTCTTCCCCTTTCAGAAGGCAAGAATGAGATCCACCTGTCAAGAATCAATAAATCGTCTGGGCACAGTAGCTCACACCTGTAATCCTAGCACTTTGGGAGGCAGAGGTGGAAGGATGTCACTCTATTGCCCAGGTGGGAGTATTGTCATAGCTCACTGCAGCTTCGACTTCCTGGGCTCAAGCAATCCCCCTGCCTCAGCCTCCTGAGTAGCTGGGAGTACAGGAACTCACCACCATCCCCAGCTATTTTTTTTTAAATTTTCAATAGAGATGAGGTCTGGCTATATTGATCAGGCTGGCCTCGAACTCAAGAGCTCAAGCAATCCTCCTGCCTTGGCTTCCCAAAGTGCTGGGATTACAGGTGTGAGCCACTGTGCTCAGCCTTAATTATTTTATTATTGTAGAAATTAAATATTTTTCTGAAAAAAATTTAAAAGGGATCTTGGGGAAAAGATATGTTTCCTATTGCTTTTTCATTTTTTATTCTTTCTCTCTTTAGGTAGAATTGCCAAGTTTTCCCAACCATGCCCCTATACAGGTGCATTCTAGTAGACAAGAAATTGCCCAAATCATCCAAAACAGAAATTACTTAAGCAGCAATTATCAAGCAAACAGTCCTAGGATCTTTCATTGCTCTACTCCATGCTGGCTTCTGCCTCCAATTATGCATATTATACAGTTCACTATTCAGTTATAGATATGGGGCTGCTTCTGATGACCACAGATAGAATTGAATCCGGCCCTAATAAGCAAGTAATTATTGAATCCCTGACACTAGTTCACATTTATTGAGCACTTACTACATGCCAGGTCACATGCTAAGCTCCTTACCTATGTCATTTACAATTTGCATCAACCCCTATAAGGGCCAGTGTTTAAATTATAGGTTGCTGAAGGATGACTCTGCTCAGTGGTCTCAAGTCAAAGAAAGTGACAAGCTGTGTCGGTATTCTTCATCCCCCAGTGGACACAGCTGTTACTGCACACCTTGCACTGTGCTAGTTGCTAAGCGGGGATGCTAAGAGGGGCCTGCCTACAGCCTTAAGGTGGGGGCAGTAGCTAAGACATAGGGAACTATATCTTAGTTCTTTCTCACTGATACCCAGAACATGATAAGTTCTTAACCTTCATAAATATTTGTTGAGAAGATGAATGAACAAATGAATGAGTGAGCAGGCTAAGAACATTCAGATGCAAAACTTGTGATGCCAACAGCCAGGTTTTAGTTGTTCAGAGAACAGAGAGAAGTTTGGGTTGCATTGATTGGTGGGAAACTGGACTTAAGGCAGGTCTTGAAGTTTAGGAACTTTTACCCTGGCAGACTCAGGATTAATCAGTGCACAAATAGGTCACAGCATTTCTGAGCTAAAGGAACTCCAGTTCAGCGTTTCCCAAAGTGTGTTTGGCCAGACATTCTGCTTACACACATTGGGAGATAATATCGTTGCCTGGTTTCTTGGAACTTCACCATATACATAAGCATTTTGAAGTTTCAGAAAAGTTTTGTTGGAAAGCAGACTACTGAACTTTGTCTAATCCAGAATTTTCCAGATTGACTGGACTACAAATCCCTTTTTCATCCAACAAACCTTATGGGCATCCCTCTGAACACACTTTGGGAGATGCTGATCAGGTGCAATCCTCTCATTTTCCTGCTGAGTACCAGAGAGGCTGAGTGACCTACTCAAGGTCACAGAGCTAATTGATAGTGGATTCAAGCCTAGGGTTCCAGAATTTTCTGACTCATGGGTGGTGGTTTCCATTATGCCATCAAGCCTTTCATGATGGCTGCTGCATTGCCAACTCCCTTGTCTGGCCCCTTCATTGCCAGCACAGAATTGGTGTGGTGATGAGGCCTTCTGGAGACCAGACAGTTGAGACTTGGAGTGAGATGCCTTAGTTGGTACTTAATGCATGCAAAATCACTAATTGCTAATTCCTTCCCTCTGAAGAATATATCACTTTTCTTCTCCGCCTTCTCCCCTTTAGTTTCTTAATAAGCACAATAAAGACATATATGCTTATTAAGAAACTAAAGAGGCCTGGCGTGGTGGCTCATGCCTGTAATCATAGCACTTTGGTAGGCCAAGGCGGGTGGATCACTTAAGGCCAAGAATTCGAGTTTGAGACCAGTCTGGGCAACATGGTGAAACCTAACCTCTACAAAAAAATTACAAAAACTAGCCAGGTGTGGTGGTTCACGCCTATGGTCCCAGCTACTGGGGACGCTGAGGTGCAAGGATCGCTTGAGCCCAGGAGATGGAAGTTGCAGTGGGCCATGATCACACCATTGCACTCCAGCCTGGGTGATAGAGTCAGGCTCTGTCTCAAAAAAAAAAAAAAAAAAAAGAAAAGAAAAGAAAAAGAAACTAAATCCCAGACAGCACCTTAAGAGCATTTAAAGCTCACGTTCCTCACTGCTGCCCTGGTGATTATTATAGATGGAGCAAACTCACATTTAGCTGCATGTGCAAAAGGCAGCAGCCCTGTAGATAGTATAAACCAATTGGCAAGAGTTGAAGAACACACACAATGATCATCTTTCTCACTCTCTCACTCTCTCTCTCTCTCTCCTTGAAAAATTCTTTAGTATCTGATTTTGACGTGCCTTTACACAGGCAGCTTCTTTGCCTGGGTAGCCCTTTCTTCTTTTTGATTCCCGGCCATCTCCTTTGCTCATAAATTCCTTCCTCAAGGAAGTGTTCCTGGACTGCACCAACCAACCGCACTCACTCTTTGGTCTGCATCCTTTGAGCATGCAGGCTGGGAAGTATCAACTCCCACTTGGACTTGGATTTCTGAGGGTTCTGAAGTGTTTTTCACCTGTGGAAGGTTGGCTCTCCTATTGGATTGCAATGACTCCAGCCACTGGGGTAAAATCAGGGGAATACCAAGTGCTTTCATGGGCTCAATCATTGCTTCACATGAATGAACTTCTTTTTTTATTGCATTTTAGGTTTTGGGGTACATGTGCAGAACATGCAAGATAGTTGCATAGGTACACACGTGGCAGTGTGTTTTGCTGCCTTCCTCCCCTTCACCCACATTTGGCATTTCTCCCCTGGCTATCCCTCCCCAGCTCCCCCTGCCCGCTGTCCCTCCCCTATTCCCCCCAATAGACCCCAGTGTGTAGTACTCCCTTCCCTGTGTCCATGTGAACTTCTTAGGACAAAGAAAGAGGTTGGTATGTTAATAGCTGAAATTGAGAGGCAAATTAATCCCTAGTGAGTTTGGCCTGAATAGAGGCTGCCCAAAGATCGCAAGCTGTGGCCTAAGCTTCTGCTTTCACCAGTAACTCAGACACTTTGTTACTGAGTTACTAAGGGGACAACTAATTAAATGAATGTTGAATGGTGCTGTGAGCATTGGGGTTGAGGCCAAGCTCTGCAAGCCACCTGGGGGGGATCATGGTCCTTGTTCTGTCATGAAGGCCCTGTTTCCTCCCTTCTACCATCACACTCTGACTCATTTTCACTTTTCACTTCCAGGAAAGAAGAAATCCAAATTTAAAGCCCTTAAGAGCTTTTTTGGTAAGAAGAAGAAAAAAGAGGCTGAAGATAGCCAGGAAGAAGAAGTTCTAGAACCGAGTTTGTCCGGAAGCAACATTAACATCTTTTCTCAGGAGCCCGTTCAGGAAAATCAACCAACTGGGGCCAGGTAAGCTCAGATGGGGTGGAGAGTGATGGTGACAGGAGAAGAGGCAGACAGTTGGATCTAGGTCATCTTTTGGCAGCTAAATCACTGGGATCACCGAGAGTCCCCACCTATAGGGGCCAGGCTTGCAGTCATTGCTAATGCAGTCATGTCAGGGGTGGGAGTGCTATTCTCTGTGTGCATATGCATGTTTGTTGTCTGAGCTGCACAGCTCAGTGGGTTGGAGCATGGCAAATGCATACCCCATTTCCCAAGAGCACTGAGTGAGAGAGTACAGATATTCAGGGAAGCCTTCCTGTCACAGCTAAAATAAGTTGAGATGTGGGGCCTGCAGCCACTGAGGAGCTGGAGGCCTGTTTGATCTAGTAAGAAGGGCTTGCATCGTTCAAGAGGCTTGGTCTGGTTTGCTTGCCTGGCTCTCAGACTACAGATCTGGCCAAGATCTCATAACGAGTGATGAAAGCCTCATATAATAAAGCTATCTAACTGGGAGTGGGTTGGGTTGTGAGCATGAAATCACTGTGTTGCTATAAAAACACACTCAAGCAAATAACCGGAATCCCTTTCTCCCTCCATCCCAGGATGCTAGGGGAAATGCTGTAGTCACAGAGGGCATAGGAAAGACTGTTTCCAGCTACCACTGCCATTACTATTCAGATATTCATCTGCAGTGCCCAAATTTCCACATCCTATTGTGCTATCTGGACACCTAGGATCCCCAGCTGTCTCTGGATCAATCAGATCCCCCTCCATGGAGTTCTACTTAGGGCTGTTCTCCTGGCCTTAAACGCCAGACTTACCTGGACTCCCCACAGAGCTCACCAGTCCTGCTATCCATTCCAACCATGCAGTCTTAAGGGAATGGGGCAGTTAGCTGACATGTTATACTGTCCTCAATACCTCCCCCAATACATTCTATAACATAATGGCCTGATAGTTATCATATATGGCTCCTTAAGAACAGCCTTCATGAGTGCATCCAGTGTGAGGACTTTTAAATCATCTTGCTGGGAGTAGGGGATATGGTTTTGGAAGAGGGGCTTATGCAGTACCTCACAGGTAATACTATTATAGCCCATCGCCTTATAGTGTTCAGTAAGACTAAGACTAACCTGCTAAACGCAGGCGGGAGTTCAGGGAGGGGCATTCAGGTTTACTATCTCTTCTAAAGTTCTACATTTCCCCCTCTTATTGTTCCTTCCTTTCCAGAAGTGTGTGCTCACATGAACCTGAAAGAGAGACAGAGACAGAGACAGAGAGAGAGAGAGGGAAGGGGGGATTTTTTTGTATGCAAGGAACATAAATTAACTCAAAGAATGTAACTTGGCTGGGTGCCATGGCTCATGCCTGTAATCCCATCACTTTGGGAGGCTGAGACGGGTGGATCACCTGGGTCAGGAGTTCGAGACAAGCCTGAGCAACATGGTGAAACCCCATCTCTACTAAAAAAGACACCGAAAAAAGTAGCCAGGCGTGGTGGTGGACACCTAAAATCCCAGCTACTCGGGAGGCTGAGGCAGGAGAATCGCTTGAACCTGGGAGGTGGAGGTTGCAGTGAGCCGAGATTGTGCCATTGCACTCCAGTCTGGGGGATAAGAGAGAAACTCTGTCTTAAAAAAAACAAAAGAATATAACTTAGGGGGCCTGAAGATCACCCCTGATCTCAGTCTTTTGCTTAATGTGCTAGGGTAAGAAACCCTGGAATATGTCACCCTGGAGAAGGGAGATGAGCTTTTTTCATTCACTGAAGCAATCAATCATAATGAAACTTATGACCAGCCTTCCCCTGGCCTGTACCACAGGACCAGCATCTACTTCCAAGACTGTATTAAGCTGTATCTGATGGAATGGACAAATGCTGTTCTGTCATTTGATTTCTTAATGAGTGCTGTTGTAATAATATACTTCACTGTCCTTATTTAAGGCTGAGATTTTGTTTGAGATTTTGGATTTTTTTTTCTTTTCACCTCCAGGGAATAGATCAATGAGCACTAGATATGTTAAGTGAACAAGACTTTTGATTTCTGACAAACTTGGTCACAACTGGTGCTAATGTAATCTTTTGCTCAGGGAGGGCTTGGCACTTATAGAGCCAATTCAACAGCTTCACTCTGGTTAATGCACAGCATGGAAATGAGAGACATTCTTAAGCCCACTCATAGCCCAAGATTTCCTGTCAGTTTCTGCACACAAAGCAGGGGAGGCAAGGTAGTCACAGATGCTACACTGGTTCTGAACCTGATTTGCGTTCAGATTGCGTCTGAACCAGATCACAGAGCAGCAGAATGAAAGAGTATTATGTGTGCATACTGAGCATATGCGTGTATATAGAGATGTCTGGACATATTACTCTCTCAATGTGGAGTCAATCATATATGCCCATTAAGTGTTTATCTAGAGAGTCACAGTAATTTTCTGCTGGACTGCTGTTTTATAAAGCAGACTACATTGCCTTCAACACCAGGGCCACCTGGATAGCAGAGTTTTACAAGGAAAAGGTAAGTATGAGTTTAGTACAAAGTAGCAGACATCTCTCTCCTCTCCTCTCTTGCTGGCCCACAAACCATCTGAGAGCAGGTTCTGTTTTAATCCCCATAACATGAGATTGTCCTTATGGTGTGTCATTATCAAATATATCCATGTGAGGACCCCACAGGCTTATAATGACAGGGTGGGTGCTAGCCCCACAATGCTCAAGCTGCTACTCTAGCTACCATTTGAAGATTTTTTAAAGTGCCAACATATATGTATTGTTTTGTAATAAAGGTAATAAGTACAAAAAGGGTATTTAAACATTTTTAAATTTATTTTATCTATTTTTAAACATTTCTACTACTCTCTAAAAGAAACCATGTACCAATGAACAATTTCACCCCCAAATAACCACTAATCTACTTTCTGCCTTTATAAATTTGCTTATTCTGGATATTTGATGTAAGTAGAATCATACAAAGGTTGTTTCACCTAGCATGTTTTCACTTAGCATGCTCGTTTCACTTAGCATGTTTTCAAGAGTCATCCATGTTACAGCATGTATCAGCTTGCTTGCTTTTTTCCTTCTTTTCTTCCTTTCTTTTTCCATGTCTAATCTCATCTTTTATATACACATACACATTTTTTTCGTACCTAACGGGAATAACTTTATCATTTAAAAATTTTATGTTTCTATATAACAGCTTTATTGAAATATAATTCACATACTACAAAATTCTATCTTTTAGGGTGTGCAGCTATTACTATTACTCAATTTGAGGACATTTCATCACCCTAAAAAGAAACTCTGCACCCAGTAGCAGTCATTCTCCATTTCCCCTCTCCTCTTTCAAACTGCTGATCTGCTTTCTGCCTGTATGGATTTGCCTATTGTGAATATTTCACATGAATGCAATTATACAATATGTGGCTATTTTTGACTGGGTCTTTTACTTAGTATGTTTTCAAGGGTCATTCATATAAAATCATGCATGAAGAACTTGATTTCTTTTTTGGTAGGTAACCGTTTTATTGAGATATGATTCATATATTATACAATTAAACCACTTAAATAGTAAAATTCAAATTTTTAAAATAAATCCTCAGAGTTGTACAATCATCATCATCATAAATTTTAGAACTTTTTCATCACCTCAAAAAGAAACTCCTGTCCCCATTGACCAGTCCTCCCTATTCAACCTCCATCCCATGCCCGCCACACCCTAGAAATCACTAATCTGCTTTCTGTCTCTGTGGATTTACCTATTCTGGACATTTCACATGAATGGAATGTGATCTTTTCTTACTGGCTTCTTGTACTCAGTATGTTTTCAAGGTTCATTCATGTTGTAGCATGTATCAGAATTTTATCCTTTTTGCAACTGAATAGTAGTCCATTGCATAACTGACTATACCATATTTTATCTATTTATCAGTTAATGGATATTTGGGTTTTTTCCACCTTTTGGCTATTGTGAATAATACTGCTGTGAACATTTGTGTACAAGCTTTGGCCAGATATATGTTTTTATTTCTCTGGGGTATATACCTAGGAGTGGAATTGTTGGATCAAATGGCTGTTACATATTTAACCTTTGGAGGCACTGCTAGACTGTTTTCCAAAGTGGCTGCACCATTTTAACACCAGCAATGTATGGCGGCACCACCAGCAGTGTATGGGTGTTCCAATTTCTCCACAACCTTGCCAATGCTTGTTATTATCTGAATTGAATTTTTGATTCTAGCCATTTTAATGGGTGTGAAATGGCATCTCATTATGGTTTTGATTTGTATTTCCTTGCCAACTAGTGATGTTGAGGATCTTTTCATGTACTTGTTGGCTATTTGTATATCTTTGGAAAAGATATTTGTATAGCTTTCTTCTTTGGAGAAATGTCTACTCACATTCTTTCTTCATTTTCTAATTGGGTTAACATTTTATTATTGAATTCCTTAAGAATTCAATAATAAGAATTCCTATTAGTGAGAGAGTTCTTTATATATTTCAGATCCAAGACTCTTATCAGATGTATAATTTGCAAATATATTCTTCCATTATGTAGGTCATCTTTTCATTTCTTGCTAGTAACCTTTGATGCACAAACATTTTTAATTTTGATGAAATCCATTTGTATTAGTCTGTTCTCACTGCTATAAAGAACTACCTGAGACTGGGTACTTTATAAAGAAAAGAGGTTTAATTGACTCACAGTTCAATCATGACAGAGGGTAAGGGGAAGCAAGACATGTCTTACATGCTGGCAGTAGAGAGAGAGTGCAAGCAGGAAACTCCCACATGCTTTTAAGCTATCAGATCTCATGAGAAGTCACTATCACAAGAATAGCATGGGGGAAACTGTCCCCATGATCCAATCACCTCCCAACAGGTCCCTCCCTCAACATGTGGGGATTACAATTTGACATGAAATTTAGGTGGGGACACAGAGCCAAACCATATCACCATTTATCTATTTTTTTTTCTTCTGTTGCTTGACCCTATGTTTTCTTCTAAGAATTTTATAGTTTTGGCTCTCATATTCAGGCGTTTAATTCATTTTGAGTTAATTTTTTATCTGGTGTGAAATAAAGTCCAACTTAATTATTTTGCATGTGGTTATCCAGTTGCCCCAGCACCATCTGTTGAAGAGACTATTCTTTTATCATTGAATAGTCTTGGCACCCTTGCTGAAAATCAACCACAGATGTATAGGTTCATTTCTGAACTCTTAACTCTACTCCATTGATCTATATCTTTATGCTAGTGCTACACTCTCTTGATTACTGTAGTTTTATAGTAAGTTTTGAAATTGAAGTATAAGTTATCCAACTTTGTTCTTCTTGTTCAAGATTATTTTGGCTATTTGCGGCCCCTTGCATTTCATTATGAATTTTAAGAACAATTTTATGGAAAAAAAAAGCCAGCTGGAATTTCAGTAGGGATTGCATTGAATCTGTAGATCATTTTGTGAAGTACTGACACCTTGACAAGTTCAAGTCTTCCAATGAATGAACATGAGACTTCCTTTCATTTATTCAGGCCTTTGGCATTTTTCTCATCAGTGTCTTATGGTGTTCAGAGTATGAGCTTTGCAAATCTTTTGTTGAATTTATTTTTAAGTTTTTATTATTTTGTTGCTATTGTAAATGGAAGGGTTTTCATAATTTCATTTTCAGATTGTTCATTGCAAGTGTATAGAAATACAATTTTTATATATTTTATATATTCAACTTTGATGATTTCATTTATTAGTTCTAGTCATTTTTAGTGGATTCATTAGGAGTTTTTATATACAGAATTATGTCATCTGTGAATAGAGATAATTTCACTTCTTCCTTTGCATTCTGGATGCCATTAATTTCATTTTCTTACCTAATTTCTCTATCTGTAACCTCCCATACACTGTTGAATAGAAATGATAAGGGCAGTCATTCTTGTCTTGTTCCCAATCTTAGGGGGAATACATCCAGCCTTTCACCATGATATCAGCCGTGGTTTGTCACAGATATCTTCTATCAAGGTTGAGTGCATTCATTTATCAGGGAGGGGTGTTGAATTTTGCAAATCTTTTTTCTGCATCTATTGAAATGGTCATATAGTTTTTGTTTTTATTCTATTAATATAGTGTTTGACATTCATTGATCTTCATATGTTAAGCCAATCGTTCCTTGCAAATCCTACTTTGTCATGGTATATAATTCTCTTTATATGCTGCTGAACTGAGTTCGTGAGTTTTTTATTGAGGATTTTTGCATCTATATTCATAAGAGATATTGGTCTGTAGTTTGCTCTTCCTGTGATGTCTTTGGTTGATTTTTTTTAAGGTAAAATACATTATCACACTCCAAAAAGTCGTCTTTCATGTCTTTAGCCTTTTATTTGTTTCTGTCTTTCTCTAAATTTTCTTAACACGTAATTGTCATCAACCTGGCACCATTCCCAATCAGAAAGTATTCTCATCTGGATTTAGCAAGCTTGGGGAAGGTAGGGGCAGGTGGTATATAAGATGACTTTGAAAATAGGATAGAAATGTTGTAGGGCTCCTGTGTGAAAGAGGAAAGGATCTGATGAATGAAAGCCTCCCGTATCTGAGAAGATCTTTGATACACTTAAAAAAAACACTAGAGAGAAATTTGGGTGTGAAAGATCTTTTATAATTTTCATTGTAATAATAGCAAAACTCATGACCTTTCCTCTCATTCCCTAGAATTGCTACTATTGAATTATATACTTTAAATGGGTGAATTGTATGGTATGTAAACCATATCTCAGTAAGACTGTTACATAAAAAGGATATATGCTCATAATGTAAAAATTAAAATTATACAGAAGGACAAGAAGTAGAAAATGAAAATTTCCTTCCTGTCCCTAGTGCACCATTCCTCAGAGGGAACCACCTCCAACAATTTGTGGATATCCTTCTAGATTTTTTTCTTTGAGTATGAACTATATATGTATGTAATATATGTATATATATTAATGGGATAATACTATTATTTTTTTGCCTATAATCTCATAGGCAGCTTTCTATGTCAATGCATATGCATCCCTGCTTTCCTTCTGAGGTATCTAGGGTATGCCATATTATGAATATACATTTGTCTTCAGTTCTCATGACCCTTGGATTGATTTTACAAGAACTTTCCTTTCTGTCCAGGGCCAAGAGTGGCATGGGGAGCAAAGCCCTATCTCATGATAGCATCTTCTTCTTGGTTCCTGAGCCTGAAAGATCAGCAAGTAAAATGAGGCCTTCTGTGGATCCCCAGAGAGGCAGACCTCAGCAGGTAATAGTGGACTCGAGCATCAGTGTCTAACTGGACCACTCTTCTGTTCCCTACTCTAACCCTGACAAAATTAAAAGGAGTGGGAACTTGTTTCTGCTTCTCAGCTAATCCTACCCCCAGAAGGCTGTTGTAAGCCTTGAATGAGAGGATGTATAAATATATAATGTGCCTATTACCTGGCACACAGTGTTGATTAGTATTTCCATATTCACTTCTCTCTTTCTTTTTATTTATTTATTTATTTTTGAGATAGGTCTCACTCTGTCACCCAGGCTAGAGTGCAGTGGCATGATCATAGCTCACTGCAGCCTCAACTTCCCAGGCTCAAGTGATCCTCACACCTCAGCTTCCCAGGTAGCTGGGATTACAGTCCTGTATCAACATGACCGGATGATTTTTTGGTACTTTTAGTGGAGACAGGGTTTCACCATGTTGCCCAGGCTGGTCTCAAACTCCTGGGCTCAAGCAACCTTCCTACCTTGGCCTCCCAAAGTGCTGGGATTACATGTGTGAGCCACCACCCCTGGCCTATATTTACTTCTCTTAACATACAATAAGAATAACTATTTTGGCAGTGACATTCTACTGTTTATATGCTGGCATACCAACCCTTAAGTTTTTCTCTCTCTCTTATACAGAGATCCCATATTTCCAGAACTCTGCCTAAACCTAAGAGTAATGTGCCTGGAGCTGTGTCTGGAGCCATGTCAGGAGCTGTGCCTCAAGATGTGCCTGCAAGTGCAGTCTGTGTTACGAGGCCCAAGATCACTGAGGTAACAAAGTGGAATCGTTCAGAGCATGGGCAGCTGAGTCAGAAACACAGATCTATGCTTGAATTCAAACTGTGCTACTTACTGGCTGTGTGACCCTTGGGCTAGTTGCTTAACTTCTCTGAGTCTTCTTTTTTTTTTCTGAGACAGAGTCTTGCTCTCTCACCAGGCTGGAGTTCAGTGGTGCAATCTCAGCTCACTGCAACCTCTGCCTCCTGGGTTCAAGCGATTCTCCTGCCTCAGCCTCCCGAGTAGCTGAGACTACAGGCGCACCACCGCACTTGGCTAATTTTTGTATTTTTAGTAGAGACAGGGTTTCAGCATGTTCGCCAGGATGGTCTCGATATCCTGACCTTGTGATCCACCCACCTCAGCCTCTCAAAGTGCTGGGATTACAGTCGTGAGCCACCGCGCCCGGCCTGAGCCTTGCTTTCCTTATCTACAGTAGATATAATATTAACATCTACCTCAAAAGGTTGTTTGTGAGGATTGAATGAAGACTTAGAGAAGTTAAAGACATTGCTCAAGCTTACCCAGGCAGTACATTGTAGACTTGGAACTCTGACCCAGGTGTATTAATCTCAAAACCCTGATCCTTCCATTATCCCAAGATGCTCAAGTTCTTTATACCTGCCTGGACAGAAAGAAGGGTACACCTTAGCCCCTATGTAATGTAGCATTTATGTGGCTTCTTGCCTCCAGCTAATCCTAAACTTATGGTAGGGATCCATTGCTCAGTCAGACTATAGCTCTGATTTAGAAATGCTCCAGTGGGAGCTGGAGACATTGTCAAGGAGACAACCCTTAACAGCTGCTTTCCCCTTCTCGGCCTGTGGGTGGGATTATGTCCAAAGGTCCCTGTGTAAGTGGGAAGACCACACAAGGAGGAGACCCTTCTCCACTGGAGAGATGATTATTTTCCATTTGGCAAAAGGTAAGTGGGGCTTATTTCTGACATGCCTGCTAAGACCCCACATCTCTCACTCTGGCTTCCTTTCTTCTGGATCCATTAGCTATGAAGAGTAGAGGAAAAAACACTGAGATAGACACTAATTGTGTTGACCCTAAGGTTGTTAAGCAACCCCTAGAGTCAGAAGACTGTTGCTGTCTTGTACTACAGCAGGAAAAGTCATTTCCATGAACTATTCAATCTTCAGTTTTAAACATCAACACTAGCTTTCACTCACCTCCATAGTTACGCTTCCTGCGGCCTCACAACCATGACCAAGTGTCACAGTGTTCTCACATTCAGAAAGAGGAAACTGGTTTCTTGGACTCCTCCTTCTCTCCCCTCTTCTCTTAGTCCCAGCTACAGAGAGACTCATATAGCAGAGATATTCCTTTTCTTTTTTTTGAGACAGAGTCTTGCTCTTGTTGCCCAGGCTGGAGTGAAATGTCATGATCTCGACTCACCACAACTTCCGCCTCCTGGGTTCAAGTGATTCTCCTGCCTCAGCTTCTTGAGTAGCTGGGATTACAGGCATGCACCACCACACCTGGCTAATTTTGTATTTTTAGTAGAGACAGAGTTTTTCCATGTTGGTCAGGCCGGTCTCGAACTCCCAACCTCAGGTGATCCACCCGCCTCGGCCTCCCAAAGTGCTGGGATTACAGGTGTGAGCCACTGAGCCCAGTCCCATTTTTTAAAAAATTAATTTTTGTGAAAACTAAAGGAAAACATTCTAGGGGCATTGCTTCTCACAAGGAAGTGGCTGGGGAAGGCCACAATAGCCTAAAGGCAAGTTTTCTTAAATGTTTGGCTTGGGCCTACACCTCATACTTTTGACCAGACCCCTTAGTTCATACTGTGGAAAACAGGGCTGAAGACAGCAAGGTATTAATAGGACCTAAGTCATCAACAACCAGCCTGACCTTTGCACGGGAAACTTCCCTTAAGTACCAAAATGACAACCCCAAACGGAAGGGTGGTTGACAGCATTAAGTCAAGAGTCCTGACACCCAGTGCTACATAGAAGCTGGTGCAAGTATGGAATTGGCCAGTGGGGTCAATTCCTTTGAAGGGGCAGGATTCTAATGGATGAAGTGACATTCAGAACAACTGGGAGATTGTGAAAGAAGAAATTCAGGTATACAGTTACGTCAGAAATACTGACAGTGAGACAGTTTTATTTCCTGCCAGATTTTCACCTGATGTCCTATCTGAGGTGTTAAGAATGTAGATGTCTACATTACTCTCCAAGACATTCTCTGTTCCCTTTATTTGAGCATAAATAGTTAAGAAGATACAACAGCAGATTACTAGCATCTTGCTGTTGTTGAATCAAATTGAATTTATTCATGTAAGGAACTGAGACTTCAAAACAGTTTTTCTTATTGCTTACGGGCTTGACTGTCCCTCAGCCCTTCTTAAGGAAGCAGGCACACCATCTGCTCTGGTTGTTGACTTTAAACTTCTTGAACTTGGCCTTTAGTATGGGCTCTCCCTTTTCTGGCCCTTATAATTGGGAGACAGGAGTTCATAGTGATCAAGAACAAGGGAATCAAGCTGGACAGACCTTTCAAATGCTTCCTCTGCCACTGGGAGAATTATGGCAGGTTACATCATCTCTCAAACTTTGTTTTTCCCATCTGTAGCAAATGCTTCAAAGAATTGTTGTGAGTCTTCAATGAGATGTATCTATGGAGAGCACTCCCTGCTTAGCACATTGTAAGCCCTTAGTAAAAATTAGTTGCCATTATTGTAGTTATTATTATTAAAGCTGGGCTTGGGGCTGGTTGATCTGGCCTCTTCCCAAGAGCTCCCAATGGGGCCTAGCAGTAATAAGGAAGCCCTGGAGAACCTGGCCAGGAGCACCCCAGGAACATAACCTTAGCAAGCTTCCATTGTGGCGTCTTCTTTGGCTACAGTGTCTGAAAGCTGTCTGCTTTGAGCTAAGGAGAGTCTACAACAGAAGCAAGCATGTCAGCTTCATGACAGCAAGAATTTGATTATTGTTGCAGGCCCAGTTCCTGGAACGGGGTATAATGCATTGTAGATGCTTAGCCAGTATTTGTTAAAGATAAAAAGCAGGGATTCTGATCCACATCAAGAGGACCATGGCAGGGACCAGTGCCTCCAAATCAAGTGTACCATTTTCTTCAAGATGGAAACAACTAAATTGTCTGCTGAATCGCAAGGAAAGCCCAAATGATCAATTTTTTTTTCCTTTAGGAAACTAGGACTAGTTCTGTAGATTTTCTTTAAAAATCCCAGAAAATCAATCTTGACAGGATTAAGATAAGCAACTAACAATCCAGATAATTCCTGGAATACTATGAGCAAAGAGTGTAGTTTGGATGCCAATTCCAGGTCATAACTATGAGAACTGGACTTCCAAAGACATGACAAAAATTAAAACAAAGATCAGAATTGAATAAGATTTGTATTTAACACCAATACGGAGATAACATCAGGATTGTGATTTTGCATGAACAAGTAATTTGAAGTTTCTGTCTTTGGGGATTGGCAAAAGTGTGCAACACCCCAGAGGGGAAATCAAAGCTACTAGTCTTTGGTTTGAGTAGGTACCAGAAATGAAGACAGGGAGGTAGAAAATTCTTCCCTGTGTTTATTTTTTTTTTTCACTTTGGATTCTTAGTCTTCCACAAACTTTCGACTTCTTTCTCTTATTTTACTTTATTTTGAGATGGAGTCTGGCTCTGTCACCAGGCTGGAGTGCAGTGGTGCGTTCTCAGCTCACTGCAAACTCCACCTCCCGGATTCAAGTGATTCTCCTGCCTCAGCCTCCCGAGTAGCTGGGACTACAGGCACGCACCACCACACCCAGCTAATGTTTGTATTTTGAGTAGAAACAGGGTCTCCATCACTCGACATCATGATCTGCCCGCCTCAGCCTCCCAAAGTGATGAGATTACAGGCGTGCGCCACCACACCTGGCCTTCTTTCTCTTATTAAAGAATAAGAGAAAACCACTAATTTGGGAGAGAATGCAGAGGTTTTTACTTGTTCCTTCTATTCTCCCTCTTGACAGAAGCCACCATCGCGCCGACGCCGACTCAGCATCATCCCACCTGTTGTCCGATCTGATCCAACTTCTAAGGACTTGGTAGAAATTTCTGTCGATGATGAGTCACCTAAGAATCCACAAAAAAAGGCTTTACCACAGGGGATTTTGACAGCAACTCAGGTGAGTATATTAAAGGGCAGGTTGGGGGGGCTCACAGATCAGAGGCATAATTTCTTCTTCTGTTCTTTATTCTCCTGCTGGAGCTCACCATTAGGGGGATGATTGGGGAAGGAGCTGACATTCTTGGCTTTTGATTTGCATGGCGGTTTTCCATCCAATTCTACAAACCAAATAATCATAATTTTAATGAATAAGCAATGGAAGATAGTATTTTGGAAGCAGTAATAGTTTGCAGATGTTTTGAGTATTTCATGAAGATAAAAATAGAGGTTTTTACTGAAGCATAGTCTCTACACTTTGAAATCTAAAAAATATCAGTGGTTAGGGCATATAGTATTATTTGATAGATACATATCCATGTGAAGAATCAGTTGACACATGAGAGGGCAATGTGTCTATTTATATGTCTAAGTTTTTCAACCAGATAATATCAGTCAGCAAGTTAGTATCGTGTGCCCATATAAACACTTCCATTCTTAAACTAATGTGTTTAATTGAATTGGTTGTTGGTGAACTTGAAAGGGCTCTTAGAGTGAAGTAGAGTTTAGAATGATTAACCTTTGGAAATAAAATGTAAACAGAAACCTAACTTATAATGAAGAGAATTTGCCAGTCAGAACAAAACTCTGTTTTGTTGTTAAAAGATCTTATGAAGTGAAGCAGCCCTCAGATATGTCAACAAAGAAACAAATTAGGTTAAAACCAAAGTTAAAGCACAGACTGGTAGTAGGTGGGTGGATGCTTATTGTTCTATGAATCTGGGCTATGACTACAAGTATTTTCTGCAGAATGCCACGAAATCAGATGAATAGGGATATATAGTCTGAATTAGTGGAAGGGTTGACTTAGATAGCATTTTTTATTGTACTAAAATACAGATCATGTAAAATTTGCCATGTTAGCCATCTTAAAGTATACAATTCAGTGACAGTACATATATTCGCAATGTTATGCAATCATCACCACTATCAAGGGTCAGAACCTGTTTGGTTATCCCAAATGGAAGCCCAGTTCCTATTAAGCAGTCATTCACCATTTGTATCTCCCATCAGCCCCTGACAACAACTATTCTACTTTCTATCTCTGTACTTGCCTACTCTGGATATTTCATATAAATGGAATCATACAATATGTGGCCTTTGTGCTGGCTTCTTTCACTTAGCATAATGTGTTTGAGGGTCATCCATATTGTGACATTTATCAGTACTTCATTTCTATTTATGGCTGAATAATACTTCATCATATGGATGTACCATATTTTGTTTAGCCATTCATCCATTGATGGACACTTGTGTCCTGTCTACCTTTTGGTTATTGTGAATGGTGCTATTATGAATATTCGCATACAAATTTTTGTTTGAACACCTGTTTTCAATTCTTTTGGGTATATACCTAGGAGTGGAATTGCTGGGTCATATGGTAATTCTGTGTTAGCTGAATTAGCTGGGTGTGGTGGCACACGCCTGTAGTCCCAGCTACTCGGGAGGCTAAGGTGGAAGAATCGCTTGAACCGGGGAGGCGGAGGTTCCAGTGAGCTGAGATTGCGCCACTGTGCTCCAGCCTGGAGACGGAGCAAGACTCCATCTCAAAAAAAAAAAATTATAGTCATGTTTGTGGGTGTGAAGTAGTATCTCATTGTGGTTTTGATTTGCATTTCTCTAGTAAATAATGATGTTAAATATCTTTTCATGTGCTTATTAGCCATTTGTGTATCTTCTTTGGAGAAATATCCATTTCTCCTTTATCCATTAATTGAGTTACTTGTCTTTTTGTTGTTGAGTTTGTAAACCAGAAAAGTATCTAAGACAGGTCAGAATCAATTTGGAAATCTTATTTTGCACATCAAAGGAGAACATATGCCCCCTCCCCATGATTGTATACAAATGTACAACTTTCAAAGTGATTTTCCATATATAGTTACATTTGATTCTCTCAATAACTCTGTAAAGCAGCCAGGAAAGATTCCCATTACAGATGAAAAAAGTTGAGGCTCAGAGCGGTGAAGTGACTTGGCCAAAGCCACAGAGCCAAACAAAGATAGAGCTAGGTCTTGATCCCAGGACTCCTGATCAAATCTATAGCACTTTCACTGAACTATGTGGCTTCTAGCAGTCCTCTAACTTTGTATAACCAATGCTCAATAATAGCAACAGCAGCTAACATTTATCAAGACTTTCTTATGTAACAGGCACTGTGTTAAGCACTTCCCATGTATTATTTTATTTAATCTTTACAACAACGAACCAAAGTATGTATTATGATTATTCCTATTTTACAGACATGAAAACTGAGGCTCAAAAGGGTTAGGGAACTTGCTCAAAGTCAGACAGCCAATAAATGGTATAGCTAGGATGTCATATTCAGGCCTGTTTGGTTTCAAAGTCCATGTTCTTATTCTCTATACTAGAAATGAAGAGAAAGGCTCTCATTCAAGAAATTGAAGAGATTGTGATAGAAGGGGGGTGCAGGGAATATCAGAAATCCCACCTCCAAGAACTTTCAAGTTGGCAAAAATCTTGGCCACAACAGCTTTTAAGCAACACAGATTTTGTGTTAAGCAGCAGCTGTACAGGAAGTCTCAGGAATGGGCACAGAAGCCACTTTGCCACACCCAGGGAATTAAAATCTTAGCCATTATTGGATCTCACTCTGTGCCAGTACCTCTTGGTGCAGAAGTCTCCCACCAAGAACCACTTTTCCCACCAAAAGTTGCTTCTTGAGATAATCCAAAGACAACTTGCTTTTAGCTTTTGACTCACATGGAACCCAGCTCCCCAGCATCCCAGCGTCAATCTCGGAGTGTATTTTTTCCCCGGGGTGGCAGCTTTATGGACCAAATGCTTGATGAAACCTGGACCTAAACAGCCCCCTGGTAATCCTCTTATTTAAGACATTACAACCAGAGCTTTCCTTTGTTCCAAGAAGACAGTCAAACTGCTCTCTATCCCTGCTCAAAAGGAGAAAACCCTAGCATCATACAACAGAAAAAGAAATCATTAAAAGGACTGCCAAAATGTGCATTATTGACTAAACTGCTTTGCACTGGGTCTAGAAACTTTACAGAAGGGAAAAAAGAAGTGAAATGTGTTTTTATTTTCCAAAGAGCTGCCCTTATGCCAGCTAATAGCAAGAGTATCCAGCTCCCTACCAACCAGTGCTGAAGAATCCTTTTCCCTGGCCCAAGGTCCAACTTCCTTTTCTAAGAAGATTCTGGATTACTGGGTACCTGGCCATGCACATCTTCCAGATGTTGAGGCATGAGGAGCCCATTAATTCCAGATATTAATCTGAAGATGTCTGTGCTAAACTCCCTCTAAAACACAGGAGAAGAAATGGAAACATCTCAGCCTTACTTAATAATATGCATAATTGACTACATATCCTCCCTTAAAAGTGGGAGATAAATAATGTGGACACAGTGGACACAGAGTGTAGAAAATAAGCATTAGAGATTTGAAAGGGTGGGAGGGAGGGAGGAGGGTGAGGGATGTCAAATTACTTCATGAGTACAATGTATATTATTTGGGTGATGGTTACAGAAAAAGCTCAGACTTCACCTCTATGCAATATATCCGTGTAACCAACTACACTTATACCCCTTAAATTTATACAAACGAAAAAATAATATGCATATTGGGTTCAGACAGGGTATGTTGGTATGTTGGCTGTCAGAGTGCATAAAAGGAGGAATAGCGCTGGAGGGGAGTAAGGAAGGAAAAGTAAAGGACGGTGTCCCACTTTCTCCATTCATTTTCCTTTCAGAATTCTGCCAGGAAGGGATTATATTTGCTTTTCCTGGGTAACTCATAAAATCCTGTGGTTGGCTCTTGTGGTAACTTTTCTAGGTTGCTGTTAACCAGGAGGGCTGAGGACCTAAGAAGTAACCACACTTCCTCCAGCCTTAAAAGACCAGAACTCTGACACCACTCTGAAGTAGGGAAGACATTCAGAACAATAAAAGAAGAGCTTTTACTCTATACACTGATATTAAATTTATTTTTCCAGTAGATAATATAATCTAACTAGACAATATCAGGAAGAGGCAGTATAGAAATTCATGGATGAAAATTGCATAAAGAAGTTAAAGAAATCTTCGGATCAATCTTAATTTTGATTGATCCCACAAAAGGCAACTGTACTATTCCTCTGTCTTCTCCCTGAATCCAAAGCAGAATGGTCTGCAGGATTTGTCATCTGCCTGACCCATTAACTCTGTGTTGAGTCCCCAGGCACTGGAATTACAGTGCCATCTTCCAAGATAGTAGCTAAAGTTATCACTGCATCAACATACAACAGTGGTGGGAATCGTGAAGACATGTGAAAGCTGCAAGTACCAAGGGGATCCCTGGCAGTGTGCAAAACTAGTCTGAAGAGAACATAGTGGGTCAACACAAATGGAAATTCTGTCTACTGGCTAAATTTTATAATTTGCTACTAGTATCTAGCAGAGACAGTTTATCAGCTGATCTTCAAAGGGTCTTCTGCTAACAGAAATCGGAATCTTCTTAGAAATGGAAAGAGCTCTGGGGAGGCTCTTTGAGGTATGGAAAATACTATGTCCAGAAGCCCAGAGGAGACCGTTTTGAAGGTCCTACAGAGGAATTCAACTAAGTGTCCCAGAACCAAATAGTATGGCGATATGGAGGGCAGCCATAATGAGGACAGGGTTACGGGCTCCATACCTGTCCCACTGGAGGTTGGAGCATTCAATTCCTGAGGGTCCTCCCATCAGTCTTGCACCCATGAACTGTCAATATAAATAAAAGGTAGTGTGCTCTCTATGAAAATGCAGCTTGCAGATAGGCCCTCTTCCAACCTGATTTTTCTCCCTCCACCCAACCCTCCAATGTAGAAATCCCAGAGCTCTGCTGGGTTTCACTAATACCAATTGTGCCTCTCACCCCAGCCAGATGTCCTGTTGATAAGAAGGGGATCTAGGACAAGAGAACATGCAATTCCTCTGATCTTGCAAACTCAATTCAGTGGTCGCGTTCTTATCTCGAGGACAGTGGGGTGCCCCTGAAAGCTTTCTAAGCAGGGGAGTAACCCAAACTTCTTCCTGTTTCTTGTTTTTATCTGCAAGGAAATCGGTAAAATTATGGAGCTTACCAATAATGAATAAGCCTATTGACTGGAAATGTAGGAAAAGGGGACAAGAGTTCACGAAGAATTTCTTCTTTAGGAATTCTTCAGTCAGAAGAATTTCCAACTTTTGAGACCAGTAACAGCATATGGGTTGACTCGTCTATTTTCTCTCACCTTCTCCAGAGCTTCTCTGAGCGATTACCTGGACCTGACTGCTCACAGTCCTTGACTGCATTTGCCACACTTGCCTCTGCCAGTAGCACCCCACTGCCGGTTGGTTTCAGCACCCCAGCCACCACCGAGGCCTGTTTGGATTCTTCAGCTGCTCGCCACAAGATGACTTTAAATCCCCGCAAACAAAACAAGAAGAAGAACCTTCAAGCAATTGTAAGTCCTTCAAGAGACAGGGGACTAAACTCTTGTTTAAGAAAAGATAAGTTCCAATCTTTGCAAACTACTGCTAGGGAAATAGTATGGTGTAGGAGACCCATGCCCTAAGTAAGATTGGCAAGGTCAAAGGCGCTGTCCTAAGCTTGACAACCCCAGAGGGGGTGAGCAAGCTTGCATCTATTGGGTGTGGTTTCCTATCCATGTGGAACTTTATATTAGAAGGGACTAAAAGGAAGCAGAAACAGTGAATGATTTCAACCCCCATAAACTGCTTATTGGCTTAGCATCTGAAAGTTCACTCCACCCTATTTGTAGAGAATATTCAACCGTACCCCAGATCAGGATTCTTTCAGTTATTCATCAGATGAGATCCATGAGTTACAAACTGCAGCACCATTCCACTTATTTGGAGGTCAAGCTTTCAGCAACTCTAAACATCCAGAACTTGGTTGTTAACCTCTCCAAAGATCTCCAAATAGATGTCACATGACTTTCTAGGAAGCAGACCTACTGTGCAAAAAACATGGCCACAGATTAGACTCAGACCTGACAGCAAAGAGAGCGACAGCTGATAGCAGAGAGAATGACAGAAACAATCTGGGGCCATTTAATATAGGGGCTCAAAAACCTTGCCCACTTCAATAGGTCCTTCAGGGTCACACTATATCACAGTCCAGTGTAATAGATCATTTCATTATTTGTCCAAGTCATCTAGAAAAAGTAGATTATGTTTTGTGATCCCTGTTTAATTTAAAAGATAGAGAAATAATGCTTTTAGAAAAGGCTTTTAGTAAAGATTAAAGATTAGGGCTGGGCATGATGGCTCATGCCTGCAATTCCAGCACTTTGGGAGGCCGAGGTGGGCTGATCATGTGAGGTCGGGAGTTCAAGACTGGCCCGACCAACATGGAGAAACCCTGTCTCTACTAAAAATACAAAATTAGCCGGGAGTGGTGGTGCATGCATGTAATTCCAGCTAGTCAGGAGGCTGAGGCAGGAGAATCGCTTGAACCTGGGAGGTGGGGGTTGTGGTGAGCTGACATTGCACCATTGCACTATAGTGTGGGCAACGAGCAAAAGTCCGTCTCAAAAAAAAAAAAAAGTTAAGGGTTAAAAAATGTCAGTGTTTAAAGGGATGTGTCAGTTGGCTACAAAATTCACTTTTATGAAAAACTGAATTCGCCAGTGATTCTGGTCTGAAAGTAAGAGACTGTGAACGAGAGGTAAAGAGACTAACAGATTGTACAGTACAAACATTTTACAGGGAAGGACATTAAAGCACAAATACTTTCAGATACTCACCCAGAGTCAAACATCCAGATGGTGGGAGAGCTAGGGCCAGAATCCAGTCTTCTGACTTCTAGCTCAGCACTTTTTTTTTTAATCCCACCATCTTGCCTCTAGCTTAGGCATCTCA
The DNA here is from genome assembly GCF_049354715.1 of Callithrix jacchus. Lineage (NCBI taxonomy): Eukaryota > Metazoa > Chordata > Mammalia > Primates > Cebidae > Callithrix > Callithrix jacchus. Next base: position 114,989,856 of record NC_133524.1, on the reverse strand, counting down.
ATTTCACTTCAGGAAGTACACAAAATATGAGTTGAAAGAACAGGTGCAGGAGCAGGGGGGCAGAGGGAAGCCCTCTGGTGGCCTTGAGAGTATCTTCTTAGTTTGGTGTCAAAAAAGGGGTGACCAATTACTAGGTGCCAAACCCCATATAGGCATTATCCCCTGAATACCTCACCACAGACCTGGGAGATGGGGGAGTTTGGCTGAGGGAAACAGTATGAGCCTTCTAAGTTTCTTCTTTCTGTATAGCCTAGTTGAGAAAAGGCCTGGGCATCACCCTCTGAGAAGACCAGGACGTCCACTTCTTCCCTGTGACTCTCTCCCTGACATGTGGATGAATATAAAAAGATCCGAGATCATTTATAACACAGGGACTACTACCACTTTCTCCCTGCTCTGGAATTTATTAGATCTGCAAGTCCCACACGAGGTTTTTCCTAGTCTCTTATTTATTGATGTAGACACAGTGATTCAGAGAATAACTTGCCCAAGGTCACGCAGCAAGTAAATGATGAAGAGATCCTGAATCCAGGCCAATCTGACCACATTGGCTCAAAAATAAATTATTATGAGCTGTGTCTGTTTGCACAGGCACTTTGAGTGGGAGTGTAAAGAGTTGTATGTTTGTCTTCACATGCATGCCATAAAGGCTTACACTAAGCAAATTCCATACACTGTTCAGTGCAGTGCTATGCGGACATTTCCAGAGCTGTATTCTAATTATCAGAAAACCTTATTTATACTAAACCAACTTCACCCCATCTGATGTAAGGGCTGAACCCTTCAGCTTTTTCTCCTTTTCCTCCCAACAAAACCCCAATTCTCTTTCTTTGTTTGATCTGGAAAGAGATGATTCATGCTTTCATTAAATTCCCTGAAAAGAAGCCAAACAGGATTTGAATTTGGCTCACAGGTCGGTGAAGCAAATCTGAGAATCCCATTATGGCCAAGGGCATGATCGTTGTCAGCCCCAACGACCCCATTTTCGGATTCATGGGCTTCCAGTGTGGTTCAGTAGTTTCCAGGGCATTTTAGAGAGATCGCTGTAGTGTGTCATTCAGAGATTAAAAACTCCAAACCTGGATGAACCACTTCCAATAGGTAAAATGATCCCCAGGGATCTCTTGGTGGAAACAATTCCATTAAGAAATCCCTGGAAATATCTCCATTGAAATAACTTCCATCTTTTCAGGTATTGTTACATGCCCAGCATCAAGAACTTTTTTCCTGATTTTTTTTTTTTTTTTTTTGGCAACCATGCAGGAGTGGTTGGAAAGCACTTCAGTAGGATTCAAGCTCATTGTTTTCCCGTTTCAGGTAAAACCAAACCAGGAGGAGCGAAACCTTCCATTGGTTTCTGGAGAAGAAAAGAATGTAACCAAACCAAAAGAAACCAACCAAAAGAAGCTGGGTAAGGACAGTACAGGATAGCATATTTTTACCCTCACCCAGAAACATGCATGACAGACTTCATCACACAGTGCTATGTTGATAGGAGCTATACCCAAGAATTATCCAAGACTGCTGTCCTTGGTCCTCAGAGAGCTTTCAATTTAAGATGCAGATAATGTGGTCCAGGCTCCTCCATCTAAACTGCTGAAGTAATATAATTGCCACTTGTGTGGGGTTCAGGTAAAGGATCATACCTGGATTCTTATTTTATCTAAATGAATTTCCAACAAGAGAGGTGTTTTGTTTATAAATTTATTTCATCTTCTTTGAGGGTAACGTACATGCTGAGTTCCTCAGTGAGCCCAGATGTGAGAGGACAGCCAGTGATTTTCCCTTCAGCATTCTCCCTCAGCAACAGAACCAGAAAGGAATAACAGAATTGGCCAAAAAAATCGTTTTTTAAAAGTTGTCTTTCTCTTCCTGTAGAGCAAAAACGTCCGTGTTAATAATGAGACTATTGCCCATATCCACGGACAAAGAGGGTTTGGGCAGCTGCAGACAGATGTCCTTGGTAGCCAACACCTATCAAATTCCCAAACAACAAATCCCACGAGAGTGAAAAGCTCTCTGTTCACGTGTGTACATACGTCTATGTTGGCTCCGACTGATGGCAAGCTAATTTCAAGCAATATTTGATAAAAATTCCAGTTCCTCAAATTAAGTTAAACAGTTATGCCACGTTTTTGCCACAAAGGATTTCACATGTGGGTTCAAAGACAGGATACTCCTAAACACATTTTCCCATGAAATCTAAGAAAACCACACAACTCTCCAGTAAAAAAAAAAAAAAGAAAGAAAAAAAGAAAAAGAAAGATTAAATTAGTACTCTTTTATCTTTTTGAGATTTATGTTTTAATAGTTGTCTCTTTTACACACAGAGGATAGAACTGAGCCAGTATCCATGGGGGCAGATACTTTAGTTGATTTTCCATATCATGGAAGTGGTTTGGAGCAATCAGTTATTCTCAGCGCGGTATGTTGGATATGAAATCACTAGATGGAGCTGGGGATGCAGCAGATAGTGAGTAAAGAAAGGCAGCAAGGGGCCACCTGAAGATCAAATTGAGTTTCTTAGAAAAGTACTACAAGAAAGGAGGGGAGCAATCTGTACAACTATGACCTTGTTCTTGACCTGAAGCCGGTGGACCAATGCAATTGCTAAGGCATTCTGAGAATTTCCTTGCATGTATATTACATACAATTATTTATAAAAAATTTTTATTTCAATAGCTTTCGGGGTACAAGTAGATTTTGGTTACATGAATGAATCATATAGTGGTGAAGTCTAGGATTTTAGTCTAGGATTTTACTGTCACCCTAGTAATGTACGTTGTACCCAGTATGTAGTTTTTCATCCCTCACCCTTTTCACACCCTCCTTCCTGCCCGAGTCTCCAATGTCCATTATACCACTCATGTATGCCTTTGTGTACATAGCTTAGCTCTTATTTATAAGAGAGAACATGTGGTGTTTGGTTTTCGATTCCTGGGTTACTTCACTTAGAATATTGGCCTCCAGTTTCATCCAAGTTGCTGCAAAAGACATCATTTCATTCTTTTTTATGCCTGAGTAGTATTTCATGGTGTATATATATATATGTGTGTGTGTGTGTATATATATATGTGTGTGTATATATATATATGTGTGTGTGTGTATATATATGTGTGTGTGTATATATGTGTGTATATATATGTGTGTATATATATGTGTGTGTGTGTATATATATATGTGTGTGTGTGTGTGTGTGTGTATATATATATCACATTTTCTTTATCTACTCATAGGTTGATGGGCACTTAGGTTGATTCCATATCTTATAAACATACATGTGCAGGTGTTTTTTGATATAATGACTTCTTTTCCTTTCGGTAGATACCCAGTAGTGGGATTACTGGATTAAATCATAGATCTATTTTTAATTCTTTGGGGAATCTCCATACTGTTTTCCATAGAGGTTGTACTAATTTGCATTCCCACCAGCAGTGTATAAGTATTCCCTTTTTATCACATCCATCCCAACATCTATTGTTCTTTGACTTTTTAATAATGGCCATTCTGGCTGGGGGAAGATGATATCACATTGTGTTTCACTTTGCATTTTCCTCATGATTAGTGATATTGAGCATTTTTTCATATGTTTGTGGTCCATTTCAATATCTTTGTTTGAGAATTGTTTATTCATGTTCTTTGTCCACTTTTTAATTGATAATTATAGTTTATTGTCACCTGGTTTCAGCTCTGGGTGCTTTCAGTTTTGAACACTCTGTATGAGTTCCTTGGTTGTAGAGTATCTTTGTGCGATGGCTTTCTCAGACACTGCTTGTAGTAGTGATATGCTGGGTCTGTGCACAGGTTCACTGTCTCCTATGGGGAGTTTTCATCTGGTTTATAGTGTAGGCTGCTGCCCAACACTTCTTTCAAAGGGTCTGTGATTTCTTTCAGTCTTTTTGTTAAGTTTCTGTCTTGCTTCTTGGAAAAAGCTCACAACATGAATCTCTACGTATTATTTTGTCTTTCCAAGTGGGAGAGACATACCAACAATGCCTCCAATCTGCATCTTGGAAATAAAAACAACTAGGATCATTTTAATATGAGAGAGTAGAAGAAAAGAATAAAAGGGGCCATAATCTTGCCTCCCAGATAATTCCCATGGACACCTTTCTAAAAAAAAGCAATATATGCACATGATATGAAATTTCAAGCAGTTGAGATAAATATTATGTAGAAAATAGAAATGCTAGTTAGAAAGTAAAAAATTTCATTCCTCTTTCCTGTCAGTTTCCCCAAAGGCAATCAGTGTTACAGGTTCAAAATTTGCCTTCTGATATGTCTCACATCGAATGGTGGACAAGACTATTGGTAAAAATGTGATAAGCCAACCCTGCACTCCATTCCTAGAACTAGAATTTCCCTTTGGCTTAAAAATGTCCAACTGCAGAAACCTAATAGTGGCCAAGTTGCCCCCTGTCTTCCAAATACCTGCTTCCTCATACTAGATAATTCATTAGCAAATAGATACCATTGGGCCAGGGCACAGTGTTCTTAATTTAGAAAGTCAAAGTCACACATATTTCTCTTTTTCTTATTTCTATTTGGTACAGGTTCCTCAAGCAAGGAACAGAGCAAGAAAACTGAAATATACGACAAGAAGACAACAGACCAGGCTCCAAACTCTGATGCTACTGGGAGTCAGGGCCATCCACTACCAGAAGCATCTGGAAGAAAACGGAGAAAAAAAGGAGCAAGTGTTTCAGGATTGAGTGAGTGTGAATTCAAGGAAAGAAGCCTTAAACAATATCGCCTGGGCGATGGAGCTGCATCCTCACCTACTGATAAGACTGCCAGGAATGTGCCTTTCTGGCACTTACCCTTGGAGAAGGACAACATGGAGCAGCCTACACCTCCACAACCAGAAAGCACTACCCCTCAGGGGTTGCTTTCAGATAAAGATGACATGGGAAAGAGAAATGCTGGCACAGATTTCGGATCCAGAAAAGCATCAGCAACACAGCCTATACCTGAAGACATGAAAGATCCCATGGTTACTGATCCACAACCATACCATGAAAATGGGGCTCCTGCAGCTGAGAAGACAGAAGCCAGAGTGTCTCTTTCATTGATGGTGGAAAGCCGTTCTACAACCCAAGAGGAGGCCATTCTCTCAGTGGCAGCAGAGGCTCAGGTGTTTACAGATCCTTCTCATATCCAGTCACGAGAGAAAGAAACTTTCAGCTTTGAGTCACAAAAGGCCCAATCCAAAATGAAGTCAGCCCAGGATATTCAAACTATCTACAAAGAAAAGCCTTCTGGAAATGTTCGCCAGGCCTTTACAGCAAGTGTTTTGAGTATGACAGATACTCCAGCCAAAGGAGAGGTTTATGCCAAGAGTCTGCCTCCTGAAAGCCTTTTTCAGTCCTCTAGGAAGCCTGATGCTGAAGAAGTCTCCTCAGATTCAGAGAATATTCCCGAGGAGGGGTATGGTTCTGAAGAACTGGCTTGTGGTCACTCTTCCCAGTCCTCATTGAAGTTTGAAGATGAACAAAAAGTCTTCTCAGAATCAAAAAGTTTGGTTGAGGACCAGAGCAGCTCTGAGGAAGAGCTGGACCCCAGATGCCCTTCCCAGGCTTTAGAGGAGCCTGAATATGAAGTCCTCACAGACTCAAGCAGTTATATTGATAAGTATAACAGTTCTGAGGACTGCAGCAGCTCGGAGGAAGACCTGCCTCTTGGACACCCTGCTCAGGCCTTGGAGAAGCCCAAAGACCAACAAGAAGTCGCCTCAGCTTCAAAGAGTACTCCTGAAGAGCAGACTGCTTCCGTGCTGCAGCTGCCTCCCAGAGGCCCTTCTCAGCCCATTATGAGTCCTGCTGTTCAGCAACAAGTTCGCACCAGTTCAGTGGGCACTTCTACAAAATGGAGCAGTTCCGTGGAGCCAATCTCTCCAAGACGCCCTTTTGAGGCATGGGTGATTCCTAAATCTGAGCAAAAAGTCTCCACAGGTCCAGAGAGTGCTGCTGTTGAGGGCATTTTTCCAGAACCTCTGCCTCCCAAAATTCCTCCTAAGCACCGGATGAGACCTAAAGCAGAGCAACAAGGCTCCTCAAGTCCAGAAATTACAAGTATGGAGGGGGCTGCTTCTGTGGAGGCCCCACCACCCAGCCAGTATTCTCAGCCCCTGATGAGCCCAGGAGTCCAGCAAGAAGTCTCTGCAGGTCCAGAGACTGCTGCTGTTGAGGGGAGCATTTCCGTGCAGCAAAGGCCTCCCAAACACCCTTTCCAGCTATCGGTGAATCCGAAAGTGGAGCAAGAAGTTTCCTCATCTCCAAAGAGCATGGCTGTTGAAGAAAGTGTTTCTAGGAAGCCTCTGCCTCCTAAACTTCTTTCCCAGCCCTTGATGAACCCTAAAGTTCAAAAGAACATGATCTCAGGTTCAGAGGACATTGCTGTTGAGAAAGTCATCTCTGCGGAGCCACTGCTCCCCAGATATTCTCCTCAGTCCTTGACAGATCCTGAAATCCAGCAAATCTCAGAAAGCACAGCTGTTAAGGAAGGCACTTCTGTGGAGCCACTGCCTCCCAGATGCCTTTCCCAGCCCTCCGGGAGGTCTAAGTTCCTAGACTCAATGAGTACTTCTGCAGAATGGAGCAGTCCTGTGGAGCCAATGCCTGCTGGACACACCTTCCAACCACGAGTTAGTCCTAAATTTCAGTGGCAAGTATCTGAAGGTCCAGAGAGCACTGCAGCTGATAGGAGCATTTCTATGCAGTCGATGCCTCCCAGACATCCTTTCCAGCCACGCGTCATCCCTACATTTGAGCAACAAGTCTTTGCAGGTCCAGAGACTGCTGCTGCTGACTGGGGCATTTATGCAAATCCACAGCCTCCCAGAGTGCCTTCTCAACGCAGGATGAGATCAAGAGCCAAGCAAGCAATTTCCTTGCATTCAACGAGCATTTCTGCAGAAAGGTGCAGCTCTGTGGAGCCAACATCTCCCAGACGCCCTTTCCAGCCACAGGTGAGCCCTACATTTGAGCAACCAGTCTCCGCAGCTCCAGAGAGCACTGCAGCTAAAGGGACTGCTTCTATGGAGCTGAGGCCTCCCAGACAGCCTTCTCAGCCCCTGATGAGACCAGCAGTAGAGCAAAAAGTCTCCTCAGGTTCAATGAGCACTTCTGCAGAACGGAGCAGTCCTGTGGCACCTTCCAAATACACTGTCCAGCCATGGGTGACCCCTAAATTTGAGCAACTGTATCAACTCTCTGCAAATCCAGAAAGCACTACTGTTGAAGGGAACATTTCTAAGGAGCCGCTGCTTCCCAAACATCTTTCCCAGTTTACTGTGAGAGATAGAATCCAGCAACTGTCTTCAAATTTCAAGAGCACTGCTGTTGAGGCAGGCATTTCTGGGGGGCCACTGCCTCCAAAATCTCCTACCCAGTTCTTAACGAGGTCTAAAGTTCAAGAAATGACCTCGCATCTAGAGAACGTAGCTATTGAAGGCATTTCTAAGAAATCAATGATTCCCAGGCGTCCTGCCCAGTCATTCGTGAAGTTTATGGCACAGCAGATCTTTTCAGAGAGCTCTGCTCTTAAGAGGGGTGGTGATGTGGCACCTTTGCCTCCAAAACTTCCTCCCAAATCTTCGTCGAAGCCTAAAGTCAAGCACCAAGTTTTTTCAGATTGGGGGAATGCTAATCCTAAGGGAGGCGTTTCTTCAAAGATGCTGCCTGCGAAGCACCCTTTACAGTCCTTGGGGAGAACTGAAGACCCACAAGAAGTTCAAGAAGTTTTCTCATATTCAAAGAGTGCTCCTGGGAAGTGCAGCAGTTCTAAAGAGCAGCTGCCTCCCAGACAGCTTTCCCAGGCCTTGGGGAAACTTGAGTATGAGCAAAAAGTCTCTTCTGTTTCTGCCAGCTCTCCTGAAGAGTGGAGGAATTCCAGAAAGCAGCTGCCTCCCAAACATTATTCCCAAGCCTCAGATAAGTCTCAAGTCCAGCCACAGATGTCATCAATGGGCCCAGTGAATGTACCTGTAAAACAGAGCAGCAGTGAGGAGCACCTGCCTCCAAGTAGCCCTTTCCAGCAACAGGTTCATTCAAGTTCTGTGAATGCTGGTGCTGGGCGATCTATTTTTGAGACCAATTCTGACAACTGGTTCCTACAAAGAGATCAAGCTTTTGCAGACAAAACCAAGAAGTTCAGCCAAGATTCTAAAACCCGCATAAAGAGCATCCTGGCCCCAGCTACCAAACCTGGGAAGTTCACCGTTCCCCCTGCTGGGCAAACATCCACTTCCAGGGGCATTTACTCCAAGGAAGAAGTTCTCGAGAGTGGTGATGAAAATAATAACCAGCATTCAAGCCTATCCAACCAGGCACATGTTGAAAACCTTTTTGGAGTTCGACTGAGGAAAGTCCCTGCCTTGCAGAAGTATGAGAGTGAGAAACAAGATGACTTCACCCAACCTGCTTCAGTGCCCTTGGGCCCAGTTTCATCCTTTGTAGGTAAGGGGCATAAAATCAAAAGAAGCACATCCGAGGAGCTCCAGAATGCTGCAGGGAGCCTCACCAAAGTATCTAACTTGGCAGAGAAGCAACAGAGCAGGCCAAAATCTGAAAGCATGGCCAAGAAGCAACCTGCTTGCAAGACCCCAGGTAAGGCTTTTATCTCTCCAGATGGCAAGTAGATATCAAGTGGAAAGAAGAACTGGAAAGCAAAGCCTTGAATGGGCATTAAAGTCTGTTATAGCCTTGCTTACCGAACTGTGGCTTTGACAGGGCTTGCTGACGGGTTTGGGAGCATAATAGTGCCCCATTCTAGATTTAATAGATTTGGAGGTAATTTTGAGTCTCCCCTTTTCCAATACGGTTCCCCTCTGGACATTCATCTACATTCCATAATAAACACATGACCATCTCCCCATTCTCTCTTCCACACCCTCTGTACACCTTATATTTGGATGGAATTTTATGCTTTTCTTAAAATACTTTTTACATGTATTAAGCCCCTCCCTAACATGTGGATTTTTGAAGCCAACTCATTAGTAGAGCATCATGTTCAGCCTCTCAGCCTGAAATCTTAATTAGCCATAAATGTTTCTTCACCCACCTGAAATATGTAAGAATCCAAAGCTAGGTCATCTTTGGGGCACTAATGTCTCCCAAAACCTTTGGACTTTCACACTCTGTCTTTGGGAAAGTCTTTTATATTCCTGTAACCACACTCATGTAACCACACACTTGTGCGAGGGACTATGAAGTAATAAATACTCTAAGATTTTTCTTGGAGTTAGAGGAAAGGCATCAATGGCCTGAGCCTCTGGCTTCCTTAGAATTTTCCCTACCCACCTGGCAAACGTTGTCTTGCCCTGATTTGCAGATGGGAAGAGGGATGGACAAGGGAAGGGAAAGGTCCAATAAAGGAACAGTATGCCCACTTTTAAGTCAGCTTCTTTACTACCCAAGGAACTTCTGCCTTGCCAAGCTGTAAGGAGGGCCTAAAATGGTGGAGGGGGGCGTTTCTGCTTGATATATGTTTATTTTCCTTTGGCAATTAACAAGTTCCCATTTGGAATATTATTGTGGGTAAGCCCTAGCCAGGTTCAGGACCCTGCCTGCCTTGCTTCAGTTCTAACTTCTTTCATTCCTTTCTCAGAAAAGCCTGCTCATCAACAGTCACATTATGCCGTCTCAGAGCCAGCTTGGATAACTATGGAAAAGCAGAAGGAGATGGGTTTCAAGGCCCATATTCCTATGAAAGAGCTGAAAACCAAGAGCACAGCTGGAGCCAAGGCTGAAACTAAGGAGCCTAAATATGGGGTAGGAACCGGGGTAGCCTAGAAAACACTCCAAAAAAGTCGCTGGAATCACTGATCAGGCTTCCTTTGGGAACTTTGCCGACATGCAGCTCCCCATCTCTTTGGGAGCATTAATCAAGGCAGGGGGACTCTTCAGGGAAAAAGACTTGCTTTGCATTTATACAAACGTGCCCTGCTTTTGTGCTCTTAAAGGGTTTGTGCAGGCCAGGTGCAGTGGCTCATGCTTAATCTCGGTACTCTGGGAGGCCAAGGCAGGTGAATTGCTTGAGCTCAGGAGTTCAAGATCAGCCTGGACAAATGCTGAAACTCTGTCTTTACTAAAAATACAAAAAAATAGTCAGGTGTAATGGCATGCACTGATATTCCCACGTACTCGGGAGGCTGAGGTGTGAGGATTGCTTGAGCCCAGGAGTGGAGGCTGTACTGAGTCATGATCACACCACTACACTCTAGCCTGGGTAACAGAGTGACACTCTGTCTCAAAAGTAGGGGAGAGGATATGCAAAGTCATGAATATAGAGAGAATCTACAAAACAATTCCTGCCCTCAATACTCTAAAGCAAGTTTCCACAAATTGGTTGAGAAATAAGGAGTAAGTCATTTTACTTTATTTTTAATTTTTTATTTCCACAGGTTTTTAGAGTTGGTGTTTGGTTACATGAATAAGTTATTTCGTGGTGATTTCTGAGATTTTGATGCAGTCACCCGAGCAGTGTGCACTGTAACCCAATTCATAATCTTTTATCCTTCACCCCCTTCACACCCTTTCCCCGGGAGTTCCCAAAGTCCATTGTATCATTCTTATGCCTTTGCATCCTCATAGCTTAAAAAAATACCTAAAGGTAATCGCTGGAGTAAGAGTTGACTATCTTTACAGATATTTTATGCCTATCAATGTATATATGGAATCAAACTATAAATACTAGTTTTTACACTTAACATTTTATTTCTAGGCCCTTTTCCATATCAGTACACAAGTTCCCTTTCTGTGTTTGATGTTTGGATTTCTATATATTGATTTGGTTTGGTGTGGCACCTACCTATAAGTTAAAAAATGTGATGTAGTGAACTAGGCTAACTACCACATGTGGATAAGAGGTGATAGGATGCCTTTCTCCCCGCTCATCAAAACTGCATAAAACTGACTTAAGGTAACATACCAAATTCACATATCAAGAGATATGTTTAAGTTCCTATACTTTTACGTGCTTACTGAATTTGTTGAAGGACCATGCGAGGAACTGTTTAACTCTTTGCTTCAAAGGTCTTTTCTTTTTCATCATTAGTATTTACATGGGGGCAGGATCATATGGGGGTAAAGCCCACCTTTAGTAAAGCTCAGTGGTGCAATCACAGCCCACTGTAGCATCAACCTCCTAGGCTCAAACAATCTTTCCCCTTCATCCCCGCCACAGTAGCTGTGACTATAGGCACTATAGGCATGTGCTACCATGTCCAGCTAATTTTTAAATTTTTTGTAGAGATGGGGCTCACTATGTTGCCCAGGCTGGTCTTGAACTCCTGGGCTCCAGTGACCCTCCTACCTGGGCCTCACAAAGTGTTGGGATTATAGGCAACTGCTCTCAGCCTGGTTAAAGCTTTTGTCATGAGGGATAAGTTAGTGTTTATAAATTCATTAATTTAGACCAATTATGGAGAGGTTAATTTAAAAAGAATAAACTGCAAAATTTTGGAAAGACCTACAATTATGTTACTTTTTAATGTGAGGAGTCCTTCAAGTCATATGTCAGCTAGTTTTGAAAGGTAGAAATCTTATGGAACTCACTTCAATGAATTAATCAGATTTGTTTGCAACTATTATTAAACTATTAAGTTTGCAACTTAGCTTGCTGTTAAGTGCTACTAAAGTGCTAAGGATAAGGTTGTTCTCAAGTTAAATAATTCTCCTGTTAACCTGCTTACACTATTTGTAAAGTTAGACAATTTTTTTCTAGTCTGAAAGGTGGTAAACTTGAGCCAGTTTAGGTTTTGTGAATGTAAATTTTAAGCAAAAAGGCTCAATGCTATTTCTCTCCTTATCTATCTCTATATCTCTAATCTTTCCTTTGGGATCCTGTTGAACTCATAGTACCCAGGGCAGGGCTTGCACTTGATGGCCCTCTGAATAAGCAATCTTCCATTTTAATGTCAAAACTTAACAAGCTTTCTGTTTTCATTTTTGTGTTAAAGGGAGCTGACCCTGCAAATGAAAACCAAGCTAAAAAGATTTTCACTTCCAATGTCTACAAACAGGAGAAGAGAGCACAGATGAAGCCACTTAAGCCTATAAAATCAGGTAAAAGCATATATTCCAATTTCTCAAAAAAAAACCCTGGCAGAATGTTTTGAAACTTCTGCAATTTCAAGCTCAGATAATACTTGTCTCTTATCTCCCAAGTCAGCTTAATGATTTCTCACATGGCTCTTTAATTAGATAGAGATATTAGCTTATTTTAGGAAAATCTTATTATTTTGACTTATACAAGTCCAGTGTATAACTTTCAGAGGGTCTTCCAGTCTTTTGGCTCATCAGAGAAGCTGTCTAAGCTCAAAACTGTGGTCACTCACTGAAATATTCTTCTGGCTGGGTATGCAAGAGGAAAGTACCAAGTCACTTTCCAGTTCATAGCAAAGTGGTATTTTCTCACTTTCTACATCTCCAATGAAACTTTTGAAAATATTTCACTCTAAAGGCCCAATGGTATTAAATTGTTTTAAATTACTTAGTAGGCTTGTTTCAGCTTCTCTGTGTTCTGAGCAGGGATGTGTAAGTGGTGAGGAAATGTTGACAGCTGAGAGGAATACTCCACTGGGATATAATAGAGTGTGATCTCACCAGAAAGAGTTGTGTGCTAGAGAGAATAATTTTTTTCAGCAGGAACAGGGGAGGGGAGGATGGATTTATATTGAACCATCTTTAAGAAATTAGACTAGGACTTCAGGAACCCACTGTCTGGCCATGAAACAGCAGCAGTTGACTTGCTCACAGCTATTAATGGCTTCATGGGCACTATACTACTATCAAGTGTTTCACAACTGTCACTCTGCATCAGAATCACCTGGTGAGCTTTTTAAAAAATTACAGATGGTCCTAGCTCTATTCTTAGAGATTCTAGTTCATTTGCTTCTGGAAACACCATGGGCTTTGGTATTTTTAAAAGAGCCCTAGGTGATTCTAATGTGTAGCCAGGATTGAGAACCACTGGTTGAGTCTAAATCACTAGGTAAATTGACCATAAGCAGGATAAGGGAGGGAGTGGAATTAGGAATAGGGAAAGTAGTCTGCTTGGATGGGGTAGTTGGGTTAGTACAGAATTATTTACCATCAACTTTTACTGCGTGCATCTATTGAATCATCAATCAATTTACTTCACATGAAATCATGGATTGGCAAAACACAAATAACATTACCTTATGTGAAATTTTCGAAACTGAGCAGATACGATATGTTTCCTTCTGGTCTCAGTTCTAAGATGTAAGACAATCCAGTAATAACCACCCGAAGATTGGCAGTTACAGCCATAAGTACTACCTCCCAGGCCTTCTGATGCCCAGGGCCCCGTGGCCATAGCCATGTTGATTTTACCCCTTTGACATACCACTCTTGGCATCACACAGGCACTAACTTTTAGAAGTGTGGCAGCAAAGGGAGAAGGGTCTATAAAGCACTAGAGCAGGGGGATCAGAGGAAACCTGAAAGGAAGAAACATTTTAGGACATGCCATAAACAACACACCCCAGTATCTCTGGGGTTCTTTATTGTTGTGTATTATTTTTCTGTGGTTCCAGTTGGATTTGAGGCTCAGAAGACACTACAAATGCCTGCCATGGAAAAAGAAACCGAACAATCTTCAACTGTCCCAGCCAAGTTCCAAGAGCCAGGTGAGCCAGTTGAGCCTGTCTGGTTCTCCCTGGCCAGGAAGAAAGCCGAAGCATGGAGCCATATGGCAGAGACCACAGAATAAAGAGCTCTTGTATGGAGCATCAGCATTTTAAATGATAATTGCTAATAACCGTATTAATTCTATGTTGTGATCTTTTCACTGTGTGACCACTTTTATTAAGCATTTTAAATGATAATTGCTAATAACCATATTAATTCTATGTAGTGATCTTTTCACCGTGTGACCACTTTTATTAAGCATTTTAAATGATAATTGCTAATAACCGTATTAATTCTATGTAGTGATCTTTTCACCGTGTGACCACTTTTATTAAGCATTTTAAATGATAATTGCTAATAACCGTATTAATTCTATGTAGTGATCTTTTCACCGTGTGACCACTTTTATTAAGCAAAATAAGTATTAAGCAAAGTATGAATTTATTAAGCAAAATAAGAATTTATTAAGCAGCACAGCCTTAGAAATGAGAATTAAAACATAATTATTTGAATGAAATAAATGCCATGAATGCTTCAACTTCCATATAGTCACTGCCAGCATCCAGAAACCCAGCATTTTCTCTATTAAAACTATGGGAAACATTTGCACTGCTGTAGAATTTGCAAAGTCTTTAACTTTGGACAATGTGCTTTAGAAGGGATAAAGCAAAAACATTTTGTTGGAGCAACTAAAAAATTGTCATTTCTCTCAGCCAAATAAAGTGATTCTAATGGAAACATTCAGATGATTTGATGCAAAGATTGGCCTTTAGGATTTATGAGCCTAGATGGCTCATAAATGAGGCAGAATGCTAGATGGATGCTGCAATTATTTGGTTGTTGCTCCAAGCTTTGCAAAGGCTCCTAGAAGAGGTGGTAGAAGTGAAAATTCTGGGTCTCCAAGAAAATTTCTGCACAGCCAGTTCTCCAATCAGCCTGCTGCCCCTTGAAACACCTTCCCTGTATCCCTGGGGGCTCCTGATGCTTTCATCTTGAGTGATAGTAACATACAGAGCACTTACACAAAGCTCCCTCTTGGCACATGTCCCATGTCGACCTGTCACAGGCCTGGCTGCAGCACCTCCCTATGAGGCAGAATGCTTCTTGGAAATTATCTTACTCCTCTGTATGGCTAGTCCATCAGTGCTTTGCTTCTTGTCTCAATACTACTGTGACCCCCTCTGATTGCACAGAAATCACTGCCTGTCATATATATCCTGTTAAGCACTGAAGATCCTATTGAAATTAGAGTTCTACAGGTGCCAAAAGCTGTACTTTCCATCAAGCAGATGGCAAGCTTACCACCTTGATGCACATCTGGGGCCACTGGAGCTCCTTCCTCTCTGGTTCCAGCCTTAAGGTGCAGAACTCCATGAAGCTTCTTGTCCTTTCTCCTCAGCTGTCTTTGCTTCACAAGGTTTTAGCCCAAAGCAAGAGTGTAATCTGAAAGCCACAGAGAAATGAACTTTCTGCTAACTGGAAGCTTTGAGTAAATCAGTTTTTTCCCACTCTCATTCCTAGAGGCACACACCTCAAAAGTTACTAGGCTAGAGAGACCCTACCTTCCAGTGACCCACTCATCCCCCAGCCACGGAGAAGAGGGAAGGCCAAAAAGGAAGAGTGAGAAAGAGGATGAGAGGGATGGTCAGCTATGAGGGGAGGGGGCAAGTAGCCCAGCAAATGTTGATGCCTCCGTTTCCATCTTGCCACACAGCCTTTTTCTTTTGCAGCACTGCCTCCATTAACAGCTCCTTGGCTGAGGATGAAGATGTAGGTACTTTTGCCCCAGAGCCGGTTCCTGAATTGGTTGGCTTTCTGATATGCAGACCACCCCAGAATCTCATCTAGGTTCACTAGAAGTTAGTTAAATCTTCCTTTTTATGTCTTTCCCTTCATTCCATCCCCCAAACCCACCAAACACTAAAGGAGAGCTCCCTTTGGATGCCTGGGCAGTATTTTCTAGGAGACCCAGAAGTAACTTCTCAGTATAGTTATGACTGTGTCTGCCTCTGTGACACTGTGCTGCTTTGCTAAACAGAAATGCAGGTTGTCAGAGAAGCAAAATGTTCTTAAGAGGTGGTGCTGCGAATACAGAGCCTCCACACAGGTGTGCCTGACCAAGCTGATGGCCTCTGGGTGGACACTGATATTTGGTATGGGGAAGAAGGGCTATTAGGTTTTTTGTATGAACGCCTGGAGAGCAAAGAGAGCGAATGGAGGGGGATGTGGTTGGGGGGCAAGTGGAGGAGACAAGGTGGTTGGCAGTTGCACGATAGCCTGGGTCAGGGCATCTGACTGTGCCTTTATATTCTGAGTGGGGTGCTGCCCCAAGCAAAAAAAAAAATCCAGAAAGGCACGGAGGTGTCAGAGCTAAACACTTGGTACTGGATTTTGTTGATGCTGGTATAACGTGACATGGTACAATTACATGCTAGATTTTGCATTTTCTCTATATAACATCTATTTTTCCTGATCCTGTGCCTTTGCCGTTTGGATAATGCTAGGTTTTTGACTGAGTGAATTTCACTTCTTTTGTATTCCCATAGTGAACAATATATTAAGGTAGATGCCCTTTATCCCAGTACTCCTGGTAGATTAGCTGTTATACCTCCCTTTCCTTTTTCACAGTGAACCTGTATTCAGTTATTCTCACTCTGAGAACTCTCCAATAACAATTTCTTTTCCACGGTTAACAACAAAGCTCTGTTTTTAAATGAAGAGATTAAGTTCTTTTTAAATGCTGAAAGCACATTCTGACAAATTTTCTACTTCTTTAGCTTTCTTGATTTATGATATATGCAAAGCAAATAAATTCAATAAAGCCTGTTCTGTAGTCCATCTCTGTCTGTGACATGGGGCAGGAAATCAAATAGGATATTGACAACTCAAAGCTGAAGGTTGTCAGAGAAGTAAAATGTTCTTAAGACGTGGTGCTGTGAATACAGAGCCTCCACACAGGTGTGCCTGACCAAGCTGATGGCCTCCGGGTGGACACTGATATTTGGTATGGAGGAGAAGGGCTATTAGGTTTTTTGTATGAATGCCTGGAGAGCAAAGAGAGCGAATGGAGAGGGGTGTGGTTGGGGGGCGAGTGGAGAAGACAAGGTTGTTGGCGGTTGCACGATAGCCTGGGTCAGGGAGAAGTCCAAGTTCTATAGCAAGATGGGCTACTAGAACAAGCACTTTTCAGAAACAAAGGGCCCCACTGTGCTCAGGTAACAAAGCGGCATGGAGGGAGGAAGGGAAAGGGGTTATCAGCTAGATATTGAGCCTGTCCCACCTGTAACATTTCAGGTTTCAGAACAAGAGTTCAACTTGGGATCCACATACCATAGGTCTAAATATTTGAAATGTTTAAATCAACTAACACAACATGTTTTATTTCATGGTTTATCTCCAGTTGGCATTATGACAACTGTACCTTCATAATGACCTCAAAGGCGGGGTTGGGTTCTAGGATTCTGACTCCTGCCCCAGTGGTGTGGGAAGAACTGCTCCCCTTTCCCCTCCCACTTTAGAAATATTTCAGACCTACACAAAATTGTAGAAAACATCACTATAAACATCCATGTATCTATTATTCAGCTTAAGAAATGTAACATTACAAGTACAGTTGATGCCTGCTGTGGAGCCTTCTGTACTTGAATGCCCCTCCCTTTCTTTCCCTGAGAGGTAACCACCGTCTCAAAAGTGCTTGTCTTTTGAATGCACACCTTTCTGTATGCTTCATTTGTATCCATCTCTTACATGCACACCTTTTAGTCTCTCTATATATACCCACGATCAATTTATGGTGATCATTCCTCTGTTTTCTTAGAAGTCATATACATGGTATCATGTTTGTATCCCTTTGGACCGACTTTTTCCTTTATGCATTTTTCCCCTCTAGGCCTCAGCCCCTGTGAGTTCTAGCCTCCTCCCCAGCCCAGCCCTTGCTGTCCCTTTCGGTTTACCTGAAACAGCCCCTAGCCAGTGAATTAAGGCCGGTCTGACAGGAGGTGAAGCACAGCTTCTTCCTCTGTTGCTCGAAACCAGTGGCTCTCCAACCTTAGTGTTCATCAGAAGCCCCTGGGGGACTTGTTAAAACACAGCTTGCTGACCCCACCCCAGATTTTCAGATTCCATAGGTCTTGGGTGGAGTCTGAGAATTCCCAGGTAATGCTGGTGATGCTGTTTGGGGGACCAAACTTGGAGAGCCACTGCTCCAGATCAAAGTCTGGGCCCAAGCTCAGCAATGCCATGTGGCCTCCAGGCAACCTGGGCCATCCATGAAGTTTTCTTCAAAACCATGCTCTAGAGCAGCACTGTCCAATAAACATATAATGTGATCTACATGGGTAATTCTAAATGTTCTAGTAGCCACATTAAAAAACAAAAAGAAACCAACACAAACTTTAATATTTCATTTTATTTAAGTATTATCATTTCAACATGTAACCAGTGTAACAATCATTAGTAAGATATGCAACGTTATTTTCACACTTACAGCACATATTAAATCAGACCAGCCACATTACTAGTGCCTAAAGTAGTTGGCAACACAGCTCTAAAGACTTGAGCCCCATCTCTCTCTCTTCAAAAATTGTTTTAAACTTGACATTTTAATTGATTTTTGGCCATGTTTCAGTTTATTCATTTGAAACAAACTTTTATTTTTAACTTGAACAAATACTGTCAAATACATTCGTGAAAGATAAAACTTAGATGTCACTACATATTACTTTTGAGGTAACACACTTCGGAATAATACGTGTTATAAATTCTCACAGGGATCTGAAAAAAAAGAAAATAAAAACAATGAACAACAGAGTTTTCTTTCTTCATCTTTCTATTCCTCCCAACTGCAGGATGAAATTTAAAAAAAATAAACAATGGTATAACATTAACCAGCACCGACTTTCTAAATAGAAGAAATGGTCAGCTCTGTTTATGTCTGCAATATTTGTGTGCTATGTCTTGAACAAATAGAGAAGAACACCTTTTTGTGTGTGTGTAACTCACAAGCTTAGATATCAGGGTGCTTGTGGAACTGGTTCTAGTCAAATGATCACACCAACCTTGTCTGCCTAGCACCAGAAAAGCTTGTTGCTGTTGTTTTTATGTGAGAAGCAATTCTGGGATTTAAATAAATCTCTCGAGCTTTAACAGCCTGTGCTAGTTCCACAAATGTTACGCCTTTACCCTCCCAGATCCTTGGTTTCCATATCTACCATATGGGAAAGAAGCTGTTATGAAATATACAGCTATGAAAATGCAAAAAGAAAAAGAAAAACTGTTAACCATTGAAATATACTCAAAGACAGATATACCTTAAGACTTAATTACACATATTCTTTTCATTTGTCACATAAAATACAAAAATATAAAGCTAAACAAATATTTAGGTATTAGTCGTTAAATGTGGTCCTACTTGAAATTCTTAGCTTTTTGCTATTGGTAACTAGTCACTTTGTAAAGGGCATTGAGTTGTCTCCTAGTTACTATGGGAGCCTACATTTCTGTGGCTAAGTAATGAAGGCCCAACTAATGTGTGGCCCAGCTAAGTTAGCTGCTGCATCTGGCAGCTGTTGTGTACACAAATATTGGTCTTGGTAGTAGGTCTGATACATTGGCCACTTGCTAATAGTCTTGCAGCTAGAGGAAAAAAGACCCCAACATGAACAAATGAGTAGCCATGAAGTATATTTCAGACCACATTGCAGTTCACATTACTAGGTACATGAATATTCTAGTAACATTTTAAGTAAGTTAAATTGAATTTTTAAACTAATTTAAAACTTTTTCTTAGTTTACTGGGAATTAAAAAAAAATAAAACTTTCAGTAACAGGTAAATGCCAGGAATAGTAGAGTGATTCTGAAAGTCCATCGATGATAGACTGGACTGGGAAAATGTGGCACATATACACCATGGAATATTATGCAGCCATCAAAAACGATGTGTTTGTGTCCTTCGTAGGGACATGGACGAACCTGGAAACCATCATTCTCAGCAAACTGACACAAGAGCAGAAAATCCAACACCGAATGTTCTCACTCATAGGTGGGTGTTGAACAATGAGAACACATGGTCACAGGGAGGGGAGCACTACACACTGGGGTCTGTTGGGGGGAAATAGGGGAGGAACAGTGGGGGATGGGGAGTTGGGGAGGGATAGCCTGGGGAGAAATGCCAGATATGGGTGAAGGGGAGGAAGGCAGCAAATCACAATGCCACGTGTGTACCTATGCAACAATCTTGCATGTTCTTCCCATGTACCCCAAAACCTAAAATGCAATAAAAAAACCTGAAAGCTATACACACATACCTGGATTTCCTCGGCTTCCCCTCTGCCGCGCCTTTGCAGTTCTTCAACTTGTTTTTTGCATCCTTCTCTTTTCCTTGTTCTTTTTCTTCCTCACCTGCAGCACCCTGGACCTCTTCATCCCACTTTTCATACTGATATTTAGTGACTTCTTTAGTAAAGAATAATACAGATGTTGGGACTAGACATTCACAGAAAATATAGCCAAATTTATAACTAGCATCCAGTACTCCAGCCTCAGGAGCAGGAGGATAGATTTAACTAAGAAAGGAATAGCTAGGCAACTTCCTACTGGTTTTCACAACAGTTCCATGGCCCTCACATTGCTGCCACTTGATCATTTCCACAGTGACACTATTTCCCTTTTTTCCAGTAAATCTTCCACCCAAAACTGCTGATTATTTCTAGTTCTTTGAAGAAAAAGATATCAGAATCATCAGATCTGATCATAATCTAAGTGTTTTGGTCAGAACTTTGTTGGGAAAATATTTGTTGCCTCAAAAGACAAATTCCATGGTGAAGCTCATTGGTTGCTCAACCGCCTGAATGTTTCATTTTTACCAAGGGCTCCTGTATCACTTCATTATTTGGGGGATCAACTTTCTAAGAAAAGCCATGAACCAAAAAGGATGTGTGCCATTTCCCTATTCTTTTCTTTTGGGCGTCCCTTCTATTTCCTGCCGAGCTCCCTCCTAAACTCCTATCTACCTGGCCATTCATCTGTAGGCTTACAAATGGAATCGATGATCTCAGATCTCCTGTCACAGTTTGGTAGAGGGCAGCATGTTTTCTCAAAACCATAGAGGTTGTTAGAGAATTGGGCTTTGACTCATTGGGACACATTCGACCTTAAGTTTCAGGAGGGTCCCGACCCCCACTTCACCACCCACTTCACCAGCTGTGCCCGCACTGCAGCCCTGCCCAGAGCCCTCGGGCGCACGTGTTCCCTCCTCCTCACCACTGCCACTTGCCAGTTCCTCACCCTCGGGGGCCGCGGCCTCCTGTGTGGCTGGTTCCTCTGCAGACTCCTCTGCAGCTGGTTTATCTTCCGGTTCCTCCTCTGTGGCAAGTTTCTTCACCGCCGGTTCCTCTGTGGCTGCTTCTTCTGAGACCAGTGATCTCAGGTGTCCTATCAATGTGGCTGCTTCCTCTGAGACCATAGAGGTCGTTAGAGAATTGGGCTTTGACTCATTGGGACACATTCGGCCTTAACTTTCAGGAGGGCCCCGACCCCCACTTCACCACCCACTTCACCAGCTGTGCCCGCACTGCGGCCCTGCCCAGAGCCCTCGGGCGCACGTGTTCCCTCCTCCTCACCACTGCCACTTGCCAGTTCCTCACCCTCGGGGGCCGCGGCCTCCTGTGTGGCTGGTTCCTCTGCAGACTCCTCTGCAGCTGGTTTATCTTCCGGTTCCTCCTCTGTGGCAAGTTTCTTCGCCGCTGGTTCCTGTGTGGCTGCTTCCTCTGAGACCATAGAGGTCGTTAGAGAATTGGGCTTTGACTCATTGGGACACATTCGGCCTTAACTTTCAGGAGAGCCCCGACCCCCACTTCACCACCTGAGACCCCGACACCGGCTTCACCACCCACTTTACCAGCTGTGCCCACACTGCAACCCTACCCAGAGCCCTCGGGCGTACAGATTCCCACCTCCCCACCAGTGCCGCTAGCCTGTTCCTCACCCTTGGGCACTGCTTCCTCTGCGGGCTCCTCCCCTGAAGGCTTTCCCTCTGCAGCCTCCTCCGCGGGCTCTTCTTCGGGTTCCCTGGCCATCTCGACCAGGTTTGCTGGCACCTCAGGCTCTGGGACCACCTCGGCCTCCTCGATTAGGCCCAGATCATCACTTTCTGGGGCCCTGGCCCCTGCACCCAGCCTCTCAGACACCAGCAGTGGGGGCTCATCAGAGCTGGGCATCACAGGGTGGGGCCCCACCATCAGGCGGCTGCCACGGAACCTGATCAGGATGTGGTCATTGTGATAGATGCGGTGGAGAAAGTTGTGGACCATGTCCAGGAACTGCAAGCGAAAGCCTACTATGGGGTAGTGACGGGCAGCCGCGACCATGCCGAAGTTGTCCTCGTCCTCTTCCTCTTCCTCCTCCTCCTCCCTGTTTTCCTCCTCCTCCTCTTCCTCCTCCTCCACGTTTTCCTCCTCCTCCTCATCTGACTCCGACTCCTCTTCCATCTCCACCTCCACCTCTACCATCCCAATGTAGGATTCCTCCATGGCGCTCCCGCTCCAGGGGGCTGCAGCCAGCTCACCCTCCTCCTCCCTGAGGCCTCCCATGGGCCCTGCATCTCCAGCCACCTCAGCTGTGGGCACCACGTCGCCACTGTTGGGGCCAGAGTCGCCACCCTCCCCATCACCAGCTCCAGCCGCCTCAGCTGTGGGCACCACGTCGCCACTGTTGGGGTCGGAATTACTACTCTCCTGGTTACCAGCTCCGGCCACCTCAATTTGCACTCCCTCCTGGCTCGCCAGGGCCTCCTGGTCCCCTTGGGGTGGGTCTGGATCCCCTGTGGCAGACATGACTGTCAACGCCTCAACTGGGGTGGCGACCAGGCTGAGGTGACGACGGTGAAGATGGTAGCCGCGGCTGAGGGGAGGCGAGAGGCTGGTTGCTGAGGAAATACGAGTCTGTCTCCTTATTGAGGGAATAAAAGTCTGTCTCTGAGGACACCCTAAGGTGGAAGGGCAGGGAGCCAATCCCAAGAAGCCTCCCGCCAAGGCTGGCCTGAGAGGACTTAGACAGGGAGGGAAAGATTCCAGTAGGCAGGTGACAGGGGGCGGAACCGGAAGTGTCTATGAGGGGCTCTCAGCTTTTTCAGTGAGATCTAAGCTCATTTGCTGAAAACTTAAGATTGACATGCTCTGGCCTGAGAGGACTTAGACAAGGCGGGAAGGATTCCGGTAGGCAGGCAACAGGGGGCGGAACCGGAAGTGTCTATGAGGGCCTCTCAGTTTTTTCAGTGAGCTCTAAGCTCATTTGCTGAAAACTCAAGATTGACATGCTCTGGCCTGAGAGGACTTAGACAAGGTGGGAAAGATTCCGGTAGGCAGGCAACAGGGGGCGGAACCGGAAGTGTCTATGAGGGCCTCTCAGTTTTTTCAGTGAGCTCTAAGCTCATTTGCTGAAAACTTAAGATTGACATGCTCTGGCCTGAGATGACTTAGACAAGGCGGGAAAGATTCCGGTAGGCAGGCAACAGGGGGCGGAACCGGAAATGTCTATGAGGGCCTATCAGCTTTTTCAGTGAGCTCTAAGCTCATTTGCTGAAAACTTCAGATTGACATGCTCTGCATCCAATGAATGATCCAGGCCCTTAAGCTTTAGGAGAACTCAGAATTCATAACTCTACCTGTTCTTTGAGGCTTTAGTGTCCCGGGCTACCCTTTAGGTCCATACAAGTCCTGCCCTTTTAATTTTACGATTATTAGCAACACTATAGTAGTCCAATGTGGAGGCACTCTGGGTTGGGGAAACTTCTTCTGTAAAGGGCAGAGAGGAAACATTTTAGGTTCTGCAAGGCACAGAAGCAATATCGAGGCTATTATATAATTACTATCACTAAGTAGGTTTCCTTCCTTCCATAGGAACACATAATCTTCTTTGTACCACAATTCTTTTCTGTATTTGCCTGGTCAGTCCCTCCAATCTTCACCTCCTGCCTAAAGTGATTAACTTTATTCATTAAACAATTTATTTACAAAATTTATTGAGTGCCTTCCATGTACCAATGCCATGCCTCCTTACAACTGTCATTTGTACCTCTTGCTTGATGGCTGATGAAATCCAAAGCAGACTGCTCATGGTTTACATCCTAGTGCCTCTTTCCCCATCATTCCTGTGCCCCTCTTTGGGGTGGAGGTTAGCTAAGATCTCTGGAAGCTGAGCCCTCCCAGCTGCATAGAGTGTCAATGTTCCGATATATTTGCTGAGACTCCAGTTTATACTCAATCATTTCCTCTTCAGTTGCCTTGTCCACTTATCAGTGAGTGTGAAATGCAATGTGATGACTGCTGTCAATCTTGAAGTTTCTAAGGCAAAAAAGTGCACAATAGTAGCTGCTGCTTTCTGCAGGGAGGTAGGACTGGGCACTGGGCTTGCTATGGAGTAAGTTGTTGTCAGGGAGTGAGGCAGACCCTGGGGGAGATGGTTCTGTTGTAGTGGCAGTAAGGTATCTTGCCAATTGTTTCCAAGTCCCTGGGAGGGGGAACTGGTTAGCACAGGCAAATAAAGGAGAAAGGAAAAAGTTGAGTGTGCTTTCAATAAGTGAAGTGAAACTACCTGAAGTGACACTGAGGGAAACTGTCCCCTCAGCTCCCACACTGGGGCTCTCTTCATGGCAAGTACATGAGCCAGAAGTCCATGGATCAATTTCCATAGCCTTGGTTATCTACCTGAGCCTGATGCCTGTAGATGCAGACCGATCCAGGTTGTCACACTCCCTTATCTCTGGTGTGTAGTTGCTGCCTTTCCTTTATCTCTAACTATGCCACCCATGACATCTGATCTTTGCCAAGCCAGGTAATTGGTACAACCCAGGACTTCGGGTTTTCTTAGGGAAAGGTGTTCTCTTTCCCTATTTCCCTTCCCTCTAAGAGTGAACTGAAGTGGCCAAGTCCTTTCCATTTGCAGACCCACCATCAGGGTCAGGGTGGGACAGAGGGAGAGACCTAAAGCCACAATAATCCACAGAGGTTTCCACTTAATGTTGGGATGACAGGGAACACCCCTGGAAGACCAGCCCAAAGAGCTCCTTCACAGCCTGGCTCAAAACTCACCACCTCCAGGCAGCCTCCTTTTCTATATCTGCCCCCCACCACCCTCACCAGAGGCCATCCTGAATGACAGTGATATGTGTGGACATGGTTTAGCTCCTCAAAGCACAGGCCCTTTAGGGGGAAGGTCCAGGCCTGCTTCAAGTTTGTAACACCCACGGTGGCTGCCACAGGGCTCTTCACTAGGTCAGTGTTTGGTAAACGTTTGCTGAATGAATCAAGGGGCTTTGGAATCACTATCACCATGAACAGTGTTTCTCTTCTACCTGCCAAGGGCTTGACTGTCTACAAAGGGCCTTGCAATCCCCTCTTCCTTTCTTTCTTGGGATCATCTCCCTGGCCTCATGTGAGGTTTCTGCTCTTGCGGTCTAGTGTGATTCTGCTGTGAGGCTGGGGACAATGAGGGATCTCACCCCTCAGGGGAGACCCTGCCCCCACCCCCGACATACAGGGAGTGACTTGATCCCTTGCTGGTCTCCTAGTCTACTGGGTCAGGGCCACAGCAGGCTGCGGGTGCTCACCGAAGAGAAACACCAGCGCAGGAGTGCCATCTCCCTCCAGGCGGGGTAGAGCCCACTGTCCTCAAGCCCAGAACTTCCTGCTGATTGTGGAAGCCACGGGAGGAGCAGGGGACAGTCTGGAATGCTGGTCTCCCTTGGAATTTGACCTTGACTCCCACATCCCAAGGGGTCACTGCACAGGCTCTGTGACCTTGAGCACAGCCCCTGGGAACGGAGTTGTATGTCAGGGCTCCATCCTTCCTGTTGAGCAGGAATTGCAGCACCACTGGGCCTGATTCTGGGCAAGTCTGTACCACCGCAGGCTCCTTTTCACTTACAGGCTCACCTAGCTTGTGGGGGTTATGCCTTTCATTGCATGCTCAGTCTTCCTTCCTACACTGAAGTTTGTTCATCATTCTTGGTGACTTTCACATCCACAGGGATGACTCATACCACATCCTGGAATTCCACTTGATCTTTTTTACAGCCTTACATCAGATACTTACCCCCATGATCCTACACTAGCCTTTTCCATCACCAGAAATGGCACCATTTAGAAAATTTCTTCTCTATGGCTACAGTGTTTCAATCCCATCAGATTATTTCCCCAATTTGCTGACCTAACTACTTTTTCACTCTGCCTTCCTACCGTCTTCTTCATTTGCCTCCTTATCCAGTTTAAATTCCCTCCGTGATGTGTTGTTATTATCACAGGCAGAATGCTGGCCTCCTCATCCCCAGAACCCTGTGAATTTGTTAGCTTACCTGGCAGAGGGGAATTAAGGTTGCAGATTAAATTAGTGTTGCTAATCAGTTGACTTTAAGGTAGGAGGATTATTCTGGATTAGCCAGATAGGCCCAATACAATCACAAAGGTCCTTAAAAGTGGGAGAGGGAATTAGAAGAGGGAACCAAAGATATGGCAGCATGAGAAAGACTTGGCCTGATGTTGCTGGCTTTAAAGATGGAGGAAGGGAACTATAAGCCGGTGAATGTGGGCAGGCTCTAGAAGCTGGAAAAGTTAAAGAAATCTCCCCTAGAATCTCCAGAAAGAATACAGCTTTGTCTACACCTTGATTTCAGCTCAACGACACTTCTGACCTCTGAAATTCTAATATTATAAATCTGTACTTTAAGCAACAACAAAGTTTGTGGTAATTTGTTACAGCAGCAATAGGAAACCCACGTCTACTCGCTGTTAAAGCCACTCCACTCCCTTTCTCCTCTTAGCTATCTATCATATCCACTAGGCAAAACCCTAGTTGAACTGCATTATATTACTTTTTCCTTGTCACTAAATGAAGCAGATAGGAATATTCAAAATTGGTTGTCGAAGTTCACTACAAATTTGTGATCATCAGCATGCTCAAGACTGTTTAGGCTGGGTGCGGTGGCTCTCACCTGTAATCCCAGCACTTTCGGAGGCTAAGGCGAGCAGAGCACGAGGTCAGGAGTTCGAGACCAGCCTGACCAATATGATGAAACCCTGTCTCTACTAAAAGTACAAAAATTAGCAGGGCCTGGTGGCAGGCACGTAAAATCCCAGCTCCTTGGGAGGCCAAGGCAGAAGAATTGCTTGGATCCAGGAGGCGGAAGTTGCAGTGAGACGAGATCACGCCACTGTACTCCAGCCTTGATGACAGAGCAAGACTCCATCTTAAAAAAAAAAAAACAAACTGCTTGATAACCACAGTTTTACTACACTTTCTCTTCACCCCAAATCTTTAACAGTTTTGCCGTTGAAGACCCAAACATTTCTGTTTCTTAGCTTTTACATTTCCAATGATTTGCCATCTACCCTGCCTCATCCACTTACTCTCAGGACCATGCCAAGGATCCCAGACCTTTCTCAATGAAAATATACATCATTTCCAAAGTCTCAAGATTGAAAAATCTTAAGATTTCCATACTCTGACCAGCATCTCTTATTTTTCCAGTTTGGTGCCCTTGCTCCAATTATGGCCCACAATGACCACCATGTGGTTAAAACCATTAGTCACTTTCTATTCTTGGTTTTCTCCATCCTTCAGCAGCAGTTACGCACATTACTTAAACATTCTTTAACATTCCTACCCACATTCTAAACATACCCATACCCGTGCTAAACATTCCTAAGCCATTCCTACCCACATTCCTTAAACAGTTCCTTTCAGGATTTCTGTGGGATTACAGTTTCTTGATTTTTCTCCTCTTTGGCCTCTCTCTACCTCAATCCCCCAAACTGGAGTTTCTCTGGGCTCTGTTGTGGGACTTAGCCTCTCTACATTCCATTCCCTCAGTGATCTAATCTTTGTTTCATGGCCTTGAAGATAACCCAATGACTATAATTTTCAAATTGATATCTCTGTCTCAAACGCCTCTTCCAAGTCAGTAACAAATTTGACTTGGCATCTCCTCTTGAGTATCTCATAGACATCTCCAACTTGAGGTAGCTGAAATGTCATTCTTGATTTGCTCCTCCTCTCTGCTTGTTCTTCCATCTTAGGAAATGGTACTTCTACCCACCAAGTTGCTTTAATTGGAAACCTGGTTGCCCTCTTTAATTCCTTTCTACATCCATTCCATCTGTCTGTTTATCATCTCCTAAATGTCTCTCAAATCTGTCCATTTCTCACCTCTTCAACTATTAACACTATCATCATAATGCAAACCATTAGCATTTCTGATTTGACTACTCAATAGCCTCCTAATGGGTTTTTCCCCTTCCATTGGATTCTCTGTACAACTGGAGAGCTTTTTAAAGAATATAATTCATATCCTTTCAATCTTCCTGTTTACCTTCAGTGGCTTCTTGTGAATTAAATAAGATATGAACTCCTTATCTTGCCCCATAAGACCCTGTGTGATATAGTCTGCCTGGTACTGGTCTCATAATTTCTAGAATACTTGTTCTTTCCTACCCAGGAAATTCCATCTGCTGGAACAATCCCCTTACCCACTACTCTTATGCAAGATTGTGCAGATTGTTCTCTACACAAAGGTATCCAGCTGAGGTGCAGGGTGGGCTGAAATCTAGCCTACAGTCCGTTTGCCAAGCTGTGCTCCCTGATGTGCAAGACCTTTTCTTGCTTTCTTGATTTTTCTCCTCTTTCTACTCTTCCCATGGCTGGCTTCTTCTCAACCTTCAAGTCTTGGCTTCAATGTCGCCTCCTCAAAGAGGCCTTCTCTGATCTCGGTTATTTTCTGTCTCAGTGCCATGTCTATCTACTACCTTCATATAACCTATCACCATCTGTAAGTATAGATTTACTGTCTGTCTCCCTGTATGCTCCATGAGAACAGACATCTTGTTTGTCTTGTCCCATGTTGTATCCCTACAGCACCTAATATACAATCACGCACTGGGAAGTGATAGTTGATGAGAAAGAATGAAACTCCCGAGAAGAGAATTCGAAAAGCAAAGAGAGGGTCCAGGTTACTGCTTTGCCCAGGTGCCTCCTGCCACACTGATTGGCATCAGGAAAAGCCTTCATGTCACAGAGAAAGCACAAGTTTGGCCAGAAATTCTCAAATGTGGCAGCACATCAGAATCTCAGGGGGTTAAATAAAAATTTCTTCATGTCCTAGAGAAAGCACAAGTTTGGCCCGAAATTCTCAAACGTGGCATCACATCAAAACCCCATAGGGATTAAATAAAATAACATAACCGCCTCTGTCTTTCAAGTTTCTGATTCACTGGGTCTGGGTGGCTGCTGCAGACACTCTCAGTGCACTACCTAGAGACTGCCACTGGGTGGAAGTGTAAGACTGTTTCAGAGTAGAGGTTGGGCAAGAAAAAGCAAAAGTTCTAGAAGGAATTTTTTTTTTTTTCCAGCTACTCTGACCTCAGATCTTCTCATTCCAGGAGGGTGGTCCAGGCAGTGCCTCCAGAAAGGTTTAAGTTTTGGTTTCTTTTCTGTGCCTTTCAAGATTCACAACAAGGACACCTGCCCTTACCTAAAAGCTTCCCCTCACCTCTCCTAACCCACCCCAACAAAGCTCCCCCATCATCCTCTTAGCTTCTGCCCAACACTGCCTGTACTTTTATTCTCTTAACTTTTACCTATCTATCTTGTCTTCCTCTTCTTTTTCTGGGAATCACCCTGCCTCAGTTTCCTTACTTGTAACATGAGGACAAGGGTGGCACTGTGAAGATCTGAGGAGATACCACATACTAAATTGCATTGATCTAACTTGGCATGTAGTATCTTCATAGATTTTGACAGCGATGCCATTCTAATCCACACAGGATGGTAGCTGCTCTATTCAAGTAAGCACAATTTTGTTCATGTGTATTTTCAAGAACATGTATTATACATAGTGAAATATGTCTGAAGACTATTTGGAGAAGAGATCTGTATGCACTACTACCCTGCTTTTTTTAATTGGTCATGAACCAGCCTCTGAGTGAGCCGGAGGGGAAGGCATGGAAGAGGTAGCAGAAGGGGCTGGGAAAAAGATTCTTCCAGGGTCTCAATCAGCCTGAAATGCTTTGGAACCAGCTGACGTAGTAATTCTTCAGAAGCTGTCAGTGCACTGGTGCCCCATGAATGCCTCTATACAAAGCTGCAAACCCATTATCTATGGCAGTCTAGGACTAGGAAAGAACCAGGCAAGGTTACAACTGAGCAGACCTCAGTTCAAAGAAATGAGAACAAAAATCAGGTCACTCTTGGTCATATATATATATATATATATATATATATATATATATATATTATATATATATCAGATTTCCCGTTCCTCTATATTCCAAGTAGTTTTCAGAAGGGGCTCTTGTTTCTCATGGCAGGGCTATCAATGGGGCCATTGAAGGAGCTACTGTAAATGACTGTAACTAAAGAAAATTTCAAGATGGCCCCACGGGCTGTTTGACCGGTCTAGTTCAGGAAGCCCCATGCCAACAACCAAACAACTCCCTTTGCAGTACAGCCCACAGCCTCATCCTCTGGGCTGGTTCAGCTTCAAATGACCATTTGGCACTGTTTGGCAACAGGTTGCCTCACTAACCCACTGACCTCCAGAGCCTCCTGGAAGTTAAAGGGACACACACTCACTACCATAAGTTCTAAAACCCTATAGCAGTTCCCACTCAAGCCACTCCACTGACAGTTGGAGGGGGTGGGGCGAGATGGGCAAGGGCTGCAAAGGGAAATGTTGTGGACAAAGCTTATTTGAAATGCATTAGGGTGCTTTCTCTTTGAAGGAGTTTGTAGGGAAAGGTTTTGTAAAGGAGCAACTGCTTTGGTATGGGGGTAATATGAAGTCATTCATCTGTGTGGTAAGCTTAGATCTTATCCATCACATTTTTTTTTTAATCTTTGAGTTCATCTCTATTAGGGAGATTCTGATTTCTCCAACTCCTTGGGGGGCACTTGAGGTCCAGGGAAAAAAAAGAATAAGGAAGCTTTTCTCCAGCATATGGTACTTTTAAATTCCACATGTTTCTGCTTTAAATATAGAAAAATAATTTGTCAAACTCGGGGGCTGAACTTCCTGGATTTGAACTCAAGATCTTCCACTCAGTACCTGCATGATCTTGGCTAGTTATGTAGCCTCCCTGCACTTCAATGGGTTTTTAAAAATATGAAATATGTAGATAATAGGAGGACTTACCACATAGACTTGTTGTGAGTGTTAAATGAGCATATATATGTAAAATCTTAGAACAAAGCCTGGCACATAAGTAACTTATGGGTCCTCAGCATATAATTCCTGCCCTCAAGTAGCTTAGAATTCAGTTGGGGGGATAAAACCCATGCATTAAAGATTAAATAGCAGTACATGCTACCATATCACTAGACTGTATGTAGTGTTAGGCCTTAGGATATGGTAGTGAGCCGGACAGTCTTGGTATAACCAGAAAATGGCGAAGAAACAGAGCAAACAATAAAGGCACCGGGATCAGAGTAGTGAGAAAGTCTTTTGGTGTGGAGCGGTCAGAGATGTCTTCATAGAAGAGACAGGACTTGGAATAGGCCCAGAAATAGAGCAGGGGTTGAATAGATGGAAACAGAGCAATGCAGTGGTGTTAAGAGAACAGGGATTTGGAGGTCGAACAACTGTGGGATGGACGGAGGTATTCAGGAGTCTATTTGAAATGCACTTAGGGTAGCTCCCTATGCATAACTTTCTGGTAAAATACTGATATGAGAAAGATAAAAACATCTCCTAACATCCGGGAGCTTGACAAGTACTATCAGCTATGCCTTGCTGTTGCTAGGAGCTGGCCTAGCACTAGTAGCAACACCAAACTAGGTCTTGTTCTGTTGAATGTAAACACATCCACAGAATGTCAGTGTCAGACAAGGCAACTCTGTGACTGTGATGGATCAAGACAGAAGCAAGATCACTAATAGCTGAATCCAGACAAAATCTGAACACTCTCCAAACCACAGAAATGACCAAATATCCCTATCCTAGCTAGAATGAATGACTGCTACTCCTTACTAACTCCAGCTGTAGCTTTGCTCTCCTCTACCCTCTTTCTACATAAAACTTATTGAAATACCTGATCACAGAATTGTTCCACTGTCTGACAGCATCCAGTTTAGAGTGAACCATAGCTTTTTTTAACCTTCCCCCAAGTCATCTAGCCACTGCCCCAATCCTATAACAAATCTTTCCTAACACACGATTCTTGAGATGACTCACAGTGCTTCACGGTGTACATGCCCCCTCCCTTCAACAAGTGATAAACCCAGGTTGATTAACATGTGTGTGCCTAGTGACATTTGGCCAAAGGACATTGACAATATCACTAAAATGATTGAGGGGTACGGATGCAACCTCTTACCAGGTTCATTTAAAAAATTCCAAGAAAGAAAGAAATGTCTGAAATAAGAGCAGCCCCATCTCATACTATACAGCATGGTAAGTAAAATGACGAAGGTCATCACAGGGCACTGTAGGGATAGTAGAGGGAGGACATCTTTCAGCAACTTTTCCTTAACCATTGTCAGGCACCGGGCATACAAGAGGGAACAAGATAGACAGGTAAAAGAAAGACAAAGGCCGGGAGCAGTGACTTATGCCTGTAATCCCAGCACTTTGGGATGCCGAGGCAGGAGGATCACCTGAGGTCAGGAGTTCGAGACCAGCCTGGCCAACATGGTGAAACCCTGTCTCTACTAAAACATACAAAATTGGCTGGGTGTGGTAATGCAGACCTGTAATCTCAGATACTTGGGAGGCTGAGGCAGGAGGATTGCTTGAACCTGGGAGGCAGAGGTTGCAGTGAGCAGAGAGCATGCCATTGCACTCCAGCCTGGGTGACAAGAACGAAACTCTCTCAAAAAAGAAACAAAGATAGATGGGTAGATAGATGATAGACATATAAAAGATAGATAGGACAGATAGGGAGAGAGAGAGAGAGAGAGTCCCTGCTCACATGAACAAAAGAAGAGTACAGCAAATGTTTGATAACCAGAAATAGCAAGTATATTGATTAACCAAGGACCCTCCTCAGAGGCAATGGAACCTACTGGTTGAAAGCACAGCTTGTGGATCCAGCCTGCCTTGGTTTCTATCTCAGCTTTGCACTCAGCAGCTGCCAATAAAGCACAATCTTATCATCTACTGTGCATAGTAATTTCCTTTTTACCTGATCACTCTTCAGTTAGGGAGATAGCTCAGCTCCTGTCTGCTGCTGTTCCTACACCAACATTTGAACAAAGTCTTTCCGCTTCCAAATGAGACATTCACCCAAGGCTGCTTTTTCTCCGTGGTCTCTGGCTGAGGGCCCAGGGAAGACAGATCCAGACTTCAGGCTGATGAAATACAGAGTCCAGCATCATGTATGTATGGTTTTAGCATCCAGGAGAAAATTGCAACTGGTGTTTGTTCAAGAAGCTCTCTTGAAGCTATTTTTTAAGCGCTTTACAGGGACACAGACTTTATGTCATCCTCATGCCCATTCTCAATTACAGGCTTTTGAATACACATTTGGTTCTAAACTATGCTAACCCACTGGGGGCTGGGGGAAACAGTATGACTAAGGTATCTGACACCAACCTTATTCTCAAGGAGTAGACAGCCTGACTGGGGAGAGAGCCAATCACTGACAAACAGAGCAAGAACACAGACCCAGAAGAATGTGCTAAATTACATGGCCCTCTGAAAGGCCACCTGAACTTGTATCATAAATGCAGGAGGAATTCTCACAGGAAGAGCTCACTGTGGGCCAAGTGAGTCTAGGAAGGCTTTGTGGAGGAAGATCCGGGGATAAAATACAATTTAGATAGAAGAGTTTTCAGGGGGATATTTCATGCTTCAAATTATCTTTGGTATAAAATGAATTGAGATAATTAATTTTGAGGAAATTGTGCAATGTTCATTTGAAACCATTGAAGCCAATCTAGGGTGTTCCAAAAACAGTGCCAGAAATGGTCACTTTTTACTGCACTCCCAGCTCTCCTGGGAAATGTTGCCAAGCAGCTGGCTGCATATTTAGCCAAATATAAATTTTCCCACACATGGAAAAATCATAGAATTACAAGTGTATAAAGTCCTGCTACCTCTGATTTGAAGAGTCTCCAGGGAGAATTCCTGAACCACCACCCTTAGCAAACCCCCACCTGTCACAAGTTTCAAATACATATCCTCACCAGAATGCATTGTTATCATTATTTCTTATTTTAGCCATTCTGATAGGTACATAGTCATATACTCATTTATTTCCCAGCTTTATTATTAAGGCATAATTGACAAATAAAATAATTGTATATATTTACAGCATACGACATGATGTTGTAATATATATACATATTGTGAAATGATTCAATCAAGCTAACTAACATACCCATCAACTCACTTATTATTTTGTCATGGTAAGAATACTTAAGATCTAGTCTTTTAGCAATTTTCAGGTATACAATACAGTAACTGTACTCACCATGTTGTCCAGTAGATTTCCAGAATTTATTCATCCTACATAACTGAAACTTCGTACCATTTTACCAACATCTCCCTACCACCCCCACTGCCAGACCCTGGCCACCATCATTCTACTCTCTGCCTCTATGAGTTCAACTTTTTTAGATTTCACATGTAAGTGAGACCATGCATATTGGTCTTTCTGTACCTGCCTGGCTCGTTTCATTTAGCATAATGTCCTCCAGATTCATCCACATTGTCACAAATGACAGGATCTCATTGTTTCTTAAGGCTGAATAGTATTCCATTTTGTATATATACCACATTTGCTTTATCCATTCATTCATCAGTGGACACTTAAGTTAATTTCATAGCTATTGTGAACAATGCTGTGAAGAACATCGGATTTCAGATATCTCTTTGACACACTGATTTCATTTCTTTTGGATACATACCCAGAAGAAAGACTGCTAGATCATATGGTAGCTCTATTTTTAATTTTTTGAGGAACCTCTACACTATTTTCTGCAGTGGCTAACCCAATTTACATTCCAACAAACAATATACAAGGGCTCCTTTCTCTTCAGATCCTTGTCAGCACTTTTCTTTCATATTTATGATAATAGCCATTCTAACAAGTGTGAAGTGGTCTCATTGTAGTGTTAATTTGTATTTCCCTGGTAATTAAGCAGGTTGAGCATTTTTTTATATACCTGTTGGCCACATTGATGTCTTCTTTTGAGAAATGTCTATTAGGTCCCTTGCTCATTTTTTATTGGGTTATTTGTTTCTTGCCATTGAGTGTCTGAGTTCCTTATACACTGTGGATATTAACCCCTTATCACGTAACCTCAGGTGATCCCGAAGTGCTGAGATTACAAGCGTGAGCCACTGGCGTCCGGCCATATTTGCTTTTAAAAAATGTTTTTAGCTTTTGATACATCATCTTTTCAATGAAAAACTTGCTGGCCACATTTTTTCTAAAATGTAATAAAGTATTTCTTTTTTCTTCTTTTTCATCCACATTTTACAGATGATCTTGTTTCTTTAGTTATGAGTGAATCACAGATCCACAGTAACAAACTCAAATTCATACTCCTGTGGCAATTATCTCAGAAAGTTTAAATTTAAATTTCTACTTGTACGGGAGCAACCCACTCACTATCATAGAGAATAACAATATGGAGACTGTGTGCCACGATTTTAGACACTTTTGAAATACTTACAGTGTTCTTAGTAAAATGTTCAATCCCATTATCTTTGTCTCATCAAATGAGTTATTAACGGAAGCCAGTTCTGAAGGACTTCCATCTCTGGTCGTGCACCCTTTTCAATTAACATTGTTTCTCATGTTTTTTTTTTTCTCCCATAGTCTTGTCCCTTGATGAGTTGCTCTGGATGACACAATATAGGTGGGAAACTGTCACTTGGTAATGTGTATCTTTCTTACTCCATCAAATCAAGACTTTCTTTCCAAGTGAAACACCGAGCAGTAGAGACCCAATAGCCTTAGAAGTACTGAAACCCCTGTTAGGATTACTAACATGTAAAGGTTACACAGCAAGTGTTTCTAGACTTGGTGGGCTAAGTTTGAGATGATAACAAAGACAATGTTATGTTAAAACTACCTAAAGTTTGGGAACATATAGGTGCTGCAGTTTCATTTGAAGAATTCTCAAGCCTTTTGAAAAATAGAAGCCCTCCAGGATTGTTCTCTTCTTCATAGTGGACATAATGAATTTTTCCCATCAAGAAAGTTTTAAAACAAGAAGTAATAGCTGAAGGATAAGTTATTACACTTTATCTTTTTTTGGTCATAGCTCAGTCAGCTTTTGTGACAATATTTTTTTTTTTTTTTCAGAAACAGAAGCAAGCTTGTCACACAACTTGACAAATCCAATTGGCATTTTGCCTCAGTCATTAGAATATTTTAATCTTTACAATAAACTACTCATGTCATGGAATACAGAGCTGCAGGATTTCCATTTGCCTTTAACAAAGCTTATTTGAGCAATGGATATGGAATTTCTCTCCATTGTCCTCCTCGTTTGACTCCTGTGTCCGATGCTCTTACCCTTAGAAGCCACTTCTATGTGTGTGAGAGAAAGCTGTGGCAAACCCCTTATTCAGACTAGGCTAGAGAGTCTTCTGTCACTTTACCTCCATTCCTAACCCTCCACAAAGTGCCTTTGTTAGAGTAGGCAGATAGCCAGGAATGAGCAGACAAAGGAGACCCTTGGAAAAGAAGTCCCAGAGACACTGCCCACTGATAGCAAAAAACACAATGGCTACATTGGCTACTTCTGGCCTTGTAGTTGGGCTCCTCCAGCCCTGCAGGGCACTTATCAGGCCCTAGTGGGAAATAACCATGGTAGGGACTTCCCAGGCGCATGTGTGTGCACCCTCCTGCAATAGCTTGCCCTAGAGTACCCTTTTGTTCATTCTAATAGTAAAAAACAGACCCTTGAGTGGGGATTTTAAATGCTAATGAGACCTGTGTCATGTGTACTAACATGTACAATCATCCAGCATTTGTGCCCAATGTGACCGCCTAAAACATGATTGCAAGTAACACCCTGTTACTCTCTTTTATGAATAATCATGGAAGATTCTCCTAGAGTCCCCCAGCACCAGCTTCTGCTAGCCCATTCTTCTGAGTGGTCTGCTCTGACACCTGCTTTAGAGTGTACTGTCTGTTTAAATAAACCTTGCTGCTGCTGCTCCTTTCCAGCAAAACCAGCCCAGAGCTGTTTCACAGCCAAGTCAACTGGCTCTACTCTTGGGTTGTACTCTTATCTCTTTAATAAACCTCTGACTTGCATTACTAATTGTCTCTTGGCTGAATTCTTTCTCCCAAGTTAGACAAGAACCAAGGATTCCTGCACTTCCCAGTAACACCTTCACTTTTTCCATCTTCTCACTTCCACCCTCTTGAAGGAGACTAGAAATGGGGATGCTGTAGAAGAGCAAAATGGAATCATACAGAGCTAGGGTCACTTGCAGGCCTATTTCATCATTTTCTCAGACCTGGCCCTGATTCTTCTGAGATGTGGCACTTGCTTTTCCTGCCTTGCTCACCAGTTTTTCTCATCTTAATATTCCAGGGTCAACTGTAACCATTGAGCAGGCCATGCTCCTTCTTTCATGAACAGAGAGTCGATGACCTTAGAATAAGAGTTATGCCTGAACAGAGGGGTCTTGTACCATTCCCCTGTCACACTCGTCTTTTTCTTAGTATGTTAACACAATGAGGATTTCTTGATTATTCCTTTTTAATGACGTAGAGCATAAATTAGACAAGGTAATATTTTCTGGACAAGAATGCTCAAAGGAAGAGAGGTTTTCTTTAATTACACAATCAATCCATGTTCAATGTAGAAAATTTAAAGCTGCACATGATTAAGCAATACAAAGAAAATTAGTGTATGCCTGGCCACAGTGGCTTGTGTCTGCAATCCCAGCATTTTGAGAGGCTGAGTTAGGCAGATCGCTTCAGCCCAGGAGTTTGAGACCAGCCTGGACAACATGGGGAGACACTGTCTCTAAAAATAATACAAAAATTAGCTGGATGTGGTGGCATGTGCCTGTAATCCCAGCTACTTGGGAGTCTGAAGTGGGAGGATTACTTGTGCTGAGGAGGTTGAGGCTGTGGTGAGCTGAGATCATGCCACTGCACTCCAACCTGGGTAACAGAGTGAGACCCTATCTCAAAAAAAAATAGTTTCTGATCCCATCATTCAGAGATTGTTGTTGTTAACCCTTTGGTGTGCTTTTATAGGTTTATTTTTATATGTATATAAACACAAAAAGACATGCAACCCTTAACCTATTTGAGTTTTCCAACTATGTTCTTTTTGTTTTTGCTATTGCTTTTTTGAGATGGAGTTTTGCTCTTGTTGCCCAGACTGGAGTGCAATGGTGCAATCTCGGCTCACCGCTTCCTGAGTTCAAGCGATTATCTTGCCTCAGCCTTTCAAGTAGCTGGGATTACAAGCATGCGCCACCATGACTAGCTAATTTTGTTTTTCTGGTAGAGATAGGGTTTCTCCATGTTGGTCAGGCTGGTCTTGAAGTCCCAGTCTCAGGTGATCCGCCCACCTTGGCCTACCAAAGTGCTGGGATTACAGGCATGAGCCACTGTGCCCGGCCCCAACTATGTTCTTTTAAAAATTTATCTTGGCTAGTCAGGATTCCTTGTCCTTCCATATGAATTTTAGGATCAAATTGTCTGTTTCTTCAAAAATTCCAGCTGGAATATTGACAAGGATCACGCTGAATCTGTAGACCAATTTAAGTAGTATGACATCAAACAGCATTAAGTCTTCCAATCTGTAAATGTGATATGTCTGTCCATTTAGTTAGGTCTTCTTTAATTAATTTCAGCAATGTTTTGTAATTTTCACTGTATAAGTCATGTGCCTCCTTGGCTAAATTTAACCCTAAGTTTTAATAATATTTGTTATACTATTATAAATAGAATTGTTTTCTTAATTTCATTTTTGAAATGTTCATTGCTAGTATAGATAAATACAGCCGCTTTTTGTGTATTAATCTTATTTTTGCCATGGAAGCCTTTTCACTAGGGCACGATTTGCTTAATACTTGATTCAGGAATCATTACATTAGAGCTTAGTCTGGGTAATCTCTCATTTTTTTTTCCAAGCCCTGTGCTTTTAGAGATAATGAGTTCCTGAAATAGGAACAATTGAAATGTGGAGGAAGAAGTGTCTATGAGAGAACTTTGGTTTTATATTTTAGAGATTTTTCTGTGTGTATCTCCTCTCCACCATCACTATCACTGCCTCAATCCAGGCCCTTGTGATCTTTCTCTTGTGGTTGCATTAACACTGATCATTTAACTGTTATCACCCTGTTACCATTCTTGCCACTATCTCCCTCCCACCCAAACCCTTTCTCCATGCTGTTATTAGAGGGATCTTTTGAACATAGATCTGATAAGTTGCAAAATTCAGTGTCCATTTCTCTCTATTTTTCCTTTAGTTTTTAGCAACATCCAAGATGCTTTACCACACTCTTCTTCATGAAATGCTTTCCTCTCTAGACTTCTGGGGAACCACTCAATGGATTTTTCTTCCTATTTCACCAACCTCTTCTAAGTTTCCTTTGCTGGATCCTACCACTCTGCTTAATCTTTAAGTCTTCAAATGACCATGGCTCTGCCCTGGGACTCCTGTTCTCCATCCCCTCTATCTCTAGCAATCCTATCCAGTCCCATGGCTTTAAATATTGTCAATTATGCTGACACACTAATTTTCATCTCCAGCCCTGACTTTTTCCAAGAACTCCAAACATATATCCAGCTCCCCACTTGTATGGCATCTTAAATTTAATATATCCCAAACAGGACTCTTGATTCTTTTCACCTCCGATTACAGTGTTTCCCACCTCACTTCCTAGTTGCTCAAGCCAAAAACCTAAAGGTCATCTTTAATTGTTTTTATTATTTTACCACTCACCTGCAATATCCTAACAAGTAGTATCTCCTGTAGTTCCAAAACATATCTTGAATCCATCCATCTCAACCACCCCACCTTAGGCCAACCCTAAGATGATTCTGTTATTAAAATGTATTCTATTATTTCTTTGCCAGATGACTACAATGGCCTCCAAACTAGTCTCTTTGCTTTAATTTTCACATACCCCCTCCCACACATTTCATTCTCTATACAGTGACAAGAATGATCTTTTTTAACTTTTTATTTTTGAGACCAAAAAAATGCCTGTTGTCCAGGCTGGGGTGCAGTGGTATGATCTCTGCTCACTGCAACCTCCACCTCCTGGGTTCAATTGATTCTACTGCCTCAGCCTCCCAAGTAGCTGGAATTACAGGAGTGCACCACCACACCCAGCTAATTTTTGTATTTTTAGTAGGGATGGAGTTTCAACATGTTGGCTAGGCTGGTCTTGAACTCCTGACCTCAAGTGGTCTGCCCACCTTGGCCTCCCAGTGCTGGAATCACAGGCCTAAGCTACTGTGCCCGGCCTACTTTTTTCTTTTTCTTTTTTTCTCTTTTTTTTTTAAGACACAAGGTCTTGTTGTGCTGTCCAGGCCAGTCTTAAACTCAAGTGATCCTCCCACCTCAGCCTCCTGAGTAGCTGGGACTACAGGTGAGCACCATCACACCCAGCTCAAGTGATCTTTTAAAGAAGTAAATCAGATTGTGGTACTCTTTTACTTAAAATTTATCAATGACTTCTTTTGGCACATAAATCTGTCATGCCCTACATGCTTTATATGATATGGTTTCTACTCATCTCTGTGACCTCATGTTGTACTAATTCTTTATTCATTATGCGCCAGACACTCTATACCTGTTTCTATTTCTTAAACACACAAAGTTCATCACAACCATAGAGTCTTGCTGCAGCTCTTTTCTCTTTCCCCCTACATCTTCCCATGGTTGGCTCTTTTCTGTCATTCAGTTCTTCCTTTAAAAGTCATCTTCTCAGCAAGGCCTGACCACTCAATCTAAATTAGCCTATTTACCTTATTCAATCACTATCACATACCTCTGTTTTATTTTCATCAAAGAATTTATCATTGCTTGATATTTTCTTCTGTATTTACTGCTTTATTTTCTCTTTCTTTTCCACTAGAATGTAAGCTCTATGAGAACAGAGACCTTGTTTATCTTACTTAGCACCTCATCTACAGCACCTAAAACAAGCATTCAATAAATATTTATGCATAAATCAACTCTAAGTTTGGAGCAAAAATGAGAGGTTAGAGCTAAAGAGAAAGAAAAAATAGATAGGGGGTGAGAGAGAGAGAGAGACAGACAGATAGACAGAGAGAGAGAGAGAAATTATAAGAAATCGGCCCACATGATTATGGAGACAGAAATGTCCCAAGATCTGCAGGATGAGTTGGCAAGGTGAAGACCCAGGGGAGATGATGGTATAGTTCCAGTCTGAGTCAAAACGATGAAAACCCAGAAGAAGCAAAAGTGTAGTTCCAGTCCACAGGCTGGCAGGCTCGTGACCCAAGAAGAGCCAATGTTTCAGTTCGAGCCTCGGTGCAGGAAAAAGCCAACATTCCAGTTTGAAGACTGTCAGGCAGCAGGAGGTGTTCCCAGTTACTAGAAGGAGGGTCAGCCTTTCTTATTCTATTCAGGCCTTCAGCTAAATGATGAGGTCCACCCCCACTCAGATTAGAGAGGACAATCTGCTTTACTCAGCATATTGATTCTAATGGAGTTTTTTTTTTTCTTTTTTGAGACAGGTTCTCACTCTGTCACCCAGGCTGGAGTGCAGTGGCACAATCATGGCTCACTGCAGCCTCTGCTTCCTGAGCTCAAGCGATCCTCTCATTTCAGACAGACATGCACCACCATGACTGGTTATTTCTTTTTATTAGTTTTTATAGAGATGGGGTCTCACTATGTTGCCCCAGCTGGGCTTGAACACTTGAGCTCAAGAAATCATATGAAAAAATGCTCATCGTCACTGGTCATCAGAGAGATGCAAATCAAAACCACATTGAGATACCATCTCACGCCAGTTAGAATGGCGATCATTAAAAAATCTGGAGACAACAGATGCTGGAGAGGATGTGGAGAAAAAGGAACACTTTTACACTGTTGGTGGGAGTGTAAATTAGTTCAACCATTGTGGAAGACAGTGTGGCGATTCCTCAAGGCCTTAGAAATAGAAATTCCATTTGACCCAGCAATCCCATTACTGGGTATATATCCAAAAGACTATAAATCGTTCTACTATAAGGACACATGTACACGAATGTTCATTGCAGCACTGTTTACAATAGCAAAGACCTGGAATCAACCCAAATGCCCATTGATAATAGACTGGATTGGAAAAATGTGGCACATATACACCATGGAATATTATGCAGCAATCAGAAATGATGAGTTTGTGTCGTTTGTAGGGACATGGATGAATCTGGAAAACATCATCCTCAGCAAACTGACACAAGAACAGAAAATGAAACACCGCATATTCTCACTCATAGGTGGGTGATGAAAAATGAGAACACATGGACACAGAAAGGGGAGTACTAAACAGTGGGGTCTATTGGGGGGAAAAGGGGAGGGCCAGTGGGAGGGGGAGGTGGGGAGGGATAGCCCGGGGAGAAATGCCAAATGTGGGTGAAGGGGAGAAGAAAAGCAAAGCACACTGCCATGTGTGTACCTACGCAACTGTCTTGCATGCTCTGCTCATGTACCCCAAAACCTATAATCCAATAAAAAATTAAAAAAAAAAAAAGAAATCTTTCCACCTCAGCCTCCCAAAGTACTGAGATTACAGGTGTGAGCCACTGTGCAGTTCCTCAAATGTTAATCTCATCCAGAAGCACCCTCATAGACACACCCAGAATAACCAAATATCTAGGCCTAGTCTGGTT
The DNA here is from genome assembly GCF_049354715.1 of Callithrix jacchus. Lineage (NCBI taxonomy): Eukaryota > Metazoa > Chordata > Mammalia > Primates > Cebidae > Callithrix > Callithrix jacchus. The sequence goes on along the minus strand of NC_133524.1, from coordinate 114,947,383 downwards.
GGCACACAAAATTAGCCATTACAAATGATAACTTGCATTTGTGTAACTTGTAACTTTTCAAACAACATTCACATATTGTATTATGTTGTCTTTATAATCACTGTGTGTGTTGAAAAAAATGGGTATTAAATCTTGGAGAAACTGAGTTTCTGAGAGGATGCCTGGCACTGCAATTCAACTCTCCAACTTACTAACTCTATTAGTTCAAACTCTGCTTCCAATGAAGAGTGGACTGCTTGGACAGTTCTTTGGTTTGAATGTATCCCCCAAAAGTTCATGTGTTGGAGACGTAATTTCTCTACCTTCATGAATAGATAGTCAGTTCTGGCCTCATGAATGAATTAATGTTGTTGTCATAGGAGTGGGTTCTTTATCTCAGGAGTGGCTTTGTTATTAAAAAAAAGTCTCTCTGACTCTTTTGACCTCTCACATGTGATACCCTCCATCATGTTATGATGCAGCAAGAAGGTTCTCACCAGATGCCAGTAAGGCTTGGCATCTTAGACTTCCCAGCCTTCAGAATGGTGAGCTAAATAAATTTCTTGTTAAATTACCCAGTCTGTAGTATTCTGTTATAGCAACAGAAAACAGACTAAGACATAGTCTTGTGGAAATCATAGAGAACCAAGTGATTTGAATGGAAACTGAAGAAGACATTTGCTAAATAACCACACAGGTTTTCATAACCTCTACATTCTAGCATAGTTTCTCTTGTGTTTTTTCTGTCCACTTTGGGGATTAAATGAGTGGCTTCAAAGTGTTGTTTTATGGTTACCTGAGTGATATAAAGGACACCTCATTCTTGCAGAGGAGAGTGGGAAATGCATATGAAGAAATCTTGGGGGGTGGGGAAAGAGAGAGAAAAAAACAGAAGACATCTTTATTACCTCAAGTAGCTTTTATTTAAGTGGGTTTATTCTACCAAAAATCAATGGAAGAAGATTTATGAAGAGTTGGAAATGACCAATGGAATAAATAAATATATCTTTTCTAAACAGCTCAGAATACTCAATCTATTTGATGAGCATTTTAATTCTCGGCCAGGTTTGGTGGCTTACACCTGTAATCCCAGAACTCTGGGAGGCCAAGGTGGGCAGATCACTTGAGGCCAGGAGTTCGAGACCAGCCTGGCCAACATGGCAAAACCCCATCTCTACAAAACATACAAAAAAAATTAGTCAGACATGGTGGCACATGCCTATAATCCCAGTTACTTGGGATGCTGAGGCATGAGAATCACTTGAACCTTGGAAGTGGAGGTTGCAGTGAGTCAAGATCATGCCACTACTCTCCAGCCTGGGCAACAGAATAAGACTGCCTCAAGAAATAGGTATATTTTAATTCTCAAATCTTTACCTGTCCACTCTTAATTCCAACATGTGCACATTTGTAAAAGCTCATCCTGTTCCCAATCCTAAACATACTGGTGAATGTCAATGAGAGCATTCATGGGGGGAAGAATCTCCCAGAAATAGATTTCTAAGTGTTAGCACAGGAAGTTATCTTTTCAGGATAAAAAAAATTTAAATGTACACAGAATTCTGATATTCTGCCTTATAGATTCTGGTCAATGTAAGTTATCTTCTGTTGTCTGAGTAGTCTTCCTGGATTGGATTGGTTAGCTTAGTAAGTCAAACATTAAAAGAGTCTTACATCGTGATGTGTAATTTTGGTTCTGTTACTTGGCCAATCTCCATCTCTTTATCTAGAAAGTAGAGAAAATAAAAGTTCCTACCTCCTAGCATCGTTTTGTGCTTAGCACAATTCTGGCAAATAGGGAGAAATCAGTAAGTATTAGCTGTTATTATTTAAAGTAAAACAAATGCTATTACAGGGAAAGTTGCATGCTGTCCTGGAAAGGGCACCGAATTTGGTATCAGGGGTTCTGGATTAAAGTCCTGGTTTTGCCACTAAATAAACATAATGGCTTTGGGTAAATGACAAAAACCTCTCTAGAACTTAGTTTATTCACTTGTTAAAAATGTGGGCATACTGGCCCTTGCAATGCTAAATATCATTCCATGATAACTCCATAACCACCTTATTACAGAAAAGTCCACTCTATCTGACTTCTACTACTCTGAATGTCAGAAAACAGAAGTGTTTTCCCATAAATTATTGGATTAAATGTCCATGAGGTTATTAGAGGAAAATATGGCTCCTCATCAGTACTGTAGCACATTTCTTCCCATAGCAATAGTCTGTTGTGAGGGGTAAAGTACAACGAGAGGCCTGGAATAACCTGTTGGAGAAAGTTGGCACAGCCTGTATGTCATTAGTATGCCCAATGAGGCTGTCCAGGCCACAACTTATTGTTCACATTTCAATGCCTCTACTTTTTGCATTTGGAACACATGGGAGTGCTTCAAAGGTGCCCACATGATAGTTCTTTGATGGCTGTGTCTGGAACAATTAAAAATATCTGCACTGATCTTGCCTTTGGTTTTGTGTGTGTGTGTGCCATTATTGAAGCTTTGTTTCTGGGGGGGAAAAAAGTTGCCTCTGGAGCTTGGAAGCCGGTCTATTTCCTATGACTACAATCTGAGATTGAAAAGCTATGTGGTGAATTGGTCTTCACTGATTTGGGGAGGTATTAAAAGCACTCCCTGCCCTGAAATTAGATCTCTGAATCTGTTACGGAAAAGACTTAGTAACACATCATAGAAGCTCACTTTCAGAGTTTTCTTTCTCTTGGGGGGAGGGGGAACAAATTAAACATAAAGACATTTGTTAGAAAATATTTTGATTAATGTGCTATTTCCACAGAATGAAACTAGCAAAATAGCCTTCAATTTGAGAACTGGTCAGTTCTATTGGCTGAGTATGACGTTAGGGCATCCAAGGGATGCCTAAAAGGTCAAGTGTACAGAAAAACCCAGGGAGCACTCAAGTGGCCAAAGGTCAAGTTATGCTGACAGTGATGAACAACCGCATCATCTATATGGGCTGGACACGTCATTCCATTAGCATGAACACAGAGAACCCTGGGATAGACCCTAGCAGAAGTCTAACAAGGTAGTTAATAGAAGATAGTCAATACATTCATGCTAGAAAGTAGTTACTGCATTTATACCCTCCTTACCAAGCACTAGGGAGGCTCCGAGAGAAGCCCATGTGTTGTTTCATGCATAGTTTTTTGGGTATGTGCCCTTCAATTGGGTCAACATGTGCCAAGGTTTGATCCTCAGCTTTTAAGATGCAGAAATTAGATTGGATCACTGCCTCCTCTTTCAGGGTGATGAGGTTCTGGAGAAACAATTCTCACTAATCAAACTCATAATAAATGGATTTTAAACACACATGGCCAATCTAGTGCTTTACAGCGGGAGATAACCTTCTATTGACCTCTATACAGCAGTAACTCCAAGATGAGATTTCATCAAGTAATTTAACTTCCAAAATGATTTGGGGGAGTAATTTAATAATGATTCACACTCTTGGAGCACTTACTGTGTGACAGGGACTTTGAGACATTTTTTACATGATTCATCTTATTTAATCTTCACAATAATCCTGTGACATATTATAAAGCATCACTTTATCCCCTCATTCCAGATGAGGAAATTAAGCCTCAGACAGAGGAAGTAATCTACAGGTGGTAAATGACAAATCAATATGACTCCAAAGCCATAGAATGTCATAATAACAATAGAAGACACAGCTCCTTCCTCAATTAACTGGGAAGAGTATGGGAGGGGATGAGGAAGGAGGCCTATAAGCGGAAAACATAGCTTCTTCCCACTGCCTATGACTCAGCTGCAGCTGTGATTCATAGAGGACTGCAGGTCACTCCGCAAGCTGGAAATGACCCTGGAGTTTAGTATTAGAGCCAACGCATGAGTGCTGTAGCTCTGGTTGTTATCCCCAACTGACCTCTCTCACCACCACTCCCCCAGGGTTATGCATTCTTCAGTCCTGCACGCCTACCTTCTCTCAGACAAACGTGATCAAAGGTGACAAATAAAACACCTGGATGTGCTGTTTGGGGAATGGGGAGGTCAGAGGTGGGTTCTGAGACACCGAGGATGTGGACAAAGAAGCAATTTTCAGGGTCGAGTTGGGCAGCATCCCAGACCGTTCTTTCAGCATTTGCATGATTGGTGAGATTGGGGACTTTGACCCCTGTGATAGGACTGATGTGGATCAGGCGACAGGCTTTCCTCCCACAGGATGCTGAGAAAATAGAATCCATCTCTCTCTCCTTCAATGTGTGACCCAGACTGAAAACATTTTTTTCTAAGTCAACCCCCGTTCTCTTCAACAGATGCAAAAGAAAGCAGTTGCCTTTTATAATGCTCTGCAATTCCCACGTTAAATGAAACTGGGTTGATTAATCTATTTGCATCTGGTTTGCAAAGGTGTTGCTGAAATAAAAGAGCCTAACGGTGGGTATTCATTTCCAGCAGTCTCTGTATTAAGCACCAGTTTTCTACCTGCCACTTGTAGGTAAAATGGTAACTTACAGTGGTTGGAATAGTTTGTGGGAAGAAAGAGGACAGAAAGGAATGTGTCTCTTGGATAGCTCAGCCTTCCTAACGTTGGCAAACCTTCAGCTTCCCAAGCCTAGGTTTTTTGTTACTGCCAGCATGCACATCCTGGTCTTCCTGTTTTCTTGTATACACATCGCTTTACTCCCAAGTCCAGCTGGCTATAGGGGAATGACAATAGGCCTCCCCGCTGACCCTTCTTCTCTCCCATCAAAAAGAGGCCTGCCCACTCTTACCAGATTAGCAGGAGCAGCAGGAATCATCTGGTCTGTGTAGTGCCAGACTTCTAACTCAAACCTTAAGCATTCTGTTTTCTCAGGTTTTGTTCTTTTCATTCTTTAATGCACTTCCTCACCACCTCTCATCCTGAAAACATAGACACAACATGCACATGCCAGGTGGAAGCCCTCCTGATAATAGGGCAAGTGATGCAGCCTCAGGTCTTCGTAAATACCTACTTGCTTCCTCCTGGGTGAGTGGGTTGTGACTTTCACTTTTTCCAGTTATATAATCATTGGTCAGCCAATTCCCATAAAGCTCTTCTATGACCTAGTTGCACCTCTCAATTTAATGATTTCATAGGTTACAAGAGGTACGGCTGCCAGGTTGCTATGGAAACCTTCGCTCTACTGACCTTTTTTCCCCCAATAAAATGTTAAATTAAAAAAAAAGTTAAATCAACTATTCAATGAAGAATTGGATATATTTTAAGTATAATGTTCTCTTTCACAGTGGGGAATGCTTGAATGCCTTCTACCTTAAACAAATACGATTTGAATCCTGGGTTTTTGTTTTGTTTTGTTTCTTATTTTCACATTTCCAATCAAATAATCCTGGCCGGGCGCAGTGGCTCACACCTTTAATCTCAGCACTTTGGGAGGCCAAGGCAGATGGATCACCTGAGGTCAGGAGTTCGAGACCAGCCTGGCCAACATGGTGAAACCCCCATCTCCACAAAAAGTACAAAAATTAGCCAGGCATGGTAGCGAGCACCTATAACCCCAGCTATTCAGGAGGCTGAGGAAAGAGAATAACTTGAACCCGGGAGGTAGAGGTTGCAGTGAGTTGAGATTGCGCCATTGCACTCCAGCTGGGTGACAAGAGTGACACTTGATGCCAAATAATAATAGTAATCCTATTGAGTCCTCAAAAAGGGTAGACGGTAACCTGGGAGCTGTCCATTAGTTGTCCGTGCTGCTGCTAAAGGACCACATCTGTTGTCATGCCCGGGCTGTACAGGCTGGAAGGGAGCCGGGAAGGGCTGATGCACATAAGAGCTCTGATGAGAGTTCAGGAAATGACAGAGTACAGGTGCCATTGATCTTACCCAGAGGACATTTTCTCAGGTCGCTTTAATTCCTTTATGAGATGACAAAGGACATCTGCCAATCTGAACTCTGAAAATCTGAACTAAAAGTTCAGCCTCCCCTCAAAGACTGATAATTCTGTTTATAATAATGGCAAAGGAGAGTTGGAAGTGCCAGAAGCCGGACAAGCCTGAGGTCTGATTTTTCAAAGGTCAGGTAGGGATTATGCTCTACGCCCAAGGGATGGGGCCACAAAAGCCATGAATCCTGTGCTTGGGGGACTATTGAGTGAAGAGTTAGGTGCCTTGGCAACCAGAAGTCAGGCCCCTCGCGTAATCTTATCTAACGCCAGCCACTTTTTCTTCTCTATCAATCAGTGCTTTGTTATTGTCCTAGCAGCCTTTTGGCTACACTTACCTAAATTAAAACATCTGGAGCTCTTAAACCTCCTGATCTGATATCCTTCCAGATGACCTATTGGTCTTCAAATTGGTCCACCTAATGGCAGCTAGTTCCTGTATAAGTATCAGTTCATGACCCAAAGCCCAAAACCTAGGAACATTTGACTATCATCTTCCTCAGGACAATCTATGGAGATAATTATTCAAATGTGGTCCTGCTGCCCTTGAAAAGATCACTGTATATATGTACCACTATTAATTTTAAAAGGTTAGGTATAGTTGTCATGATTCATTATCAGAAATACAATGTTTTGTTTTTTTCAATATACTTCTAGGTCACTGAGGAGTGTTAACCCCAGAGGTTCTCTATCTAGCTCTCATTTAAAAGTTTCCATAATCCTGTTTTGTAAATTGGTAGTCATTAATTTTCCCCCAATAGATGGCTGTTAGTAGAAGTGACCTAGCTCAAATTCTGTTATGAAAGAGTGAAATGAGGTTGTTTCATTTATGAGCCCCTATGTATACATCTCTGTGCTCAATCTGATGACCTTTTTCCTTTAGCCATATAGAATGTTCTATCCTTTAGCCCCACAGCTAAGGGAGGTGGGGATAGGTGTAATGCTACTGCTGGCAAGTGACGGGTTGTAAGTAGTACAAGCCAATGGAGAATAGAAAAATAGTCAGAACTAGACTTTTAAAAAAATATATCAATGTTGTTTTCTGAGTTGTAGGGTTTTGTCTGTTTTTTGCAAAACAGAAATCTATGAGAATCATAATCAAAATGCAGTTGTATCTTGTGAACCCGTATGAAACTATTCAGGAGAATAAGAAAAAGTCCATCATTGGGAGATGCTGGGGCCATCAGCTGAGCCAGGCAGAGGATGATTAGGCATGTAATGTTCAGAGACCATTGAGGGGGAACGGAGACCAAGAAAAAAAAAAAAACAGTGTAAGGAAAGGCCTCAAAGAATTCAAAATAAAACTATATTCGATCCAGCAATCCCACTAGGAAACTACCCAAAGGAAAAGAAATCATGATATCAAAAAGACACCTATACTCACGTTTATCACCGCACTATTCATAATAGTGAAGATGAATCAAACTCAGTGTCCATCGATGAATGATTGGATAAAAAAATGTGTATATATGTATACACAATGGAATATTACTCAGCCATAAAAAGGATGGAATTATGAATTTTGCAGCAAAACGAATGGACCTGGAGGCCATTAAGTGAAACAACTCAGAAACAAAAAGTCAAATACTGCATGTTCTCACTTGTAAGTGGGAGCTAAAGAATGCATTCACATGGATGTATAATGTGGAAGAATCACTGCAGATGCAGAAGGGTGGGAGGGCGGAAGGTGGGTGAGGGATAAGAAATTACTTAATGGGTAGAATGTACAGTTTTTGGGTGATGGATACACTAAAAGTCTAAACATCACCACTATTCAATGCGGCCACATAACAGAATTGCATTTGTTCTCCTCAAAGTTATGCAAATATAATTGTAAAAAGAAGGAAAACAAGAGCTAAAGGAGTAAGAAAGAAAAAGTGGCTAGAAATATAATTACGAATCCAAGATAGGAGGGCCCAAGTATGGGGAGGCCAGGACAGAAACTACCAGACGAATGGGGAAAACCAGGAAGTGAATGTCTAGTTGGCTTTAGTCCAGACTCTAGGGTCAGAGAAAAACTATTCCCAAGAAGGGCCCAGATCAGAAGCCAGAAAGCAAATAGATCAGGATGATATGTGGATGTATGTCAGGGGGTCTAAAATTCCCCCAAATATATCTGCCCATGGATATGCCTTGTAGCAGTTTCTCAAAGGCAGAGAAACTTAAATATATTTCTGTTTACACAGAATGGCCCCAGAAAGATTCAATAAGTATTTACATTTGCTTGTTTGCTGAGTCAATTCTAGGCTACAGCCAGATAGCCAACATGCCTGGGAGACTATGTCAGAAGGGGTGGAGAGGGCGGTCCCCAGACTTGTCAGACTGGGAAAGTGGGAGTTTGGGATAAGTCTAAATTTAGCATGTTGTCCTAATATACTTAACCACCAACAAATATTGAAATGTTATGGGGCTCTCATGTTAATGCAACCTTGGTAGTGTCAAACAATTTTGGCTTAGAACTTCCTCTTAAGGATTGTGGACTTCAGTGTGTAGAAAGTCTTATACACAGAGTACACATTGATTCAGCGGAGATCTGTAGATTGCAGGCAAAGTGTATGCAAAATTGTGTGTGTGTGTTTGTGCCTTTTTCTAGAAAGCAGATAGTGTTCCACATGTGTGTGGCAATAATCACTGAGATACAGCAATACTTTCATGCTTGTGCTGCCCATCTACAAGCTACAATGAGAGCTGGTGCTGTCAGGCCAAATGAAGCAGACAGTACTCGTGGCACGCCTTTTGCCTCAGCAAGCCCTGTGTTGGGGTGAAATGTGTAGAGGGCAGTTAGAAAAGCCATTTGATCAAGGCCTTACGTTCTTGAAGGGCCTCTATGTTTGAGGTTATCTCACAAAAAAGGCTATTTTTCATACATTCAGAGATTTGTGGACAGAGACAATATTCATCATACAAATTTAAGCTTGTGGCTGGGCACAGTGGCCCATGCCTGTAATTCCAGCTCTTTGGGAGGCTGAGGTGGGAGGATCGCTTGAGTCCAGGAGTTTGAGACCAGCCTGGGCAACATGGTGAGACCCTATCTCTACCAAAAATACAAAAAAATTAGCCGGGTTAGACACACCTGTAGTCTCAGCTACTTGGGAGGCTGAGGCAGGAGGATTGCTTGAGCCCACATAGAGGAGGTTGCAGTGAGCCAAGATGGTGCCACTGCACTCCAGCCCCAGTGATAGAGTAAGCCCCTGTCTAAACAAAACAAAACAAAAAACAAACAATTTTAAGCTTGTGTTTCATTTCCAGACCACACTGTGAATGACGCAGGACAAATTAATTTTTATATAAATCCTGGATTTATCTTGCAAAAAGCAAAGTTATACTGTATTAAACTGCTCTGTGATTATACTTGATCTCAGCCAAAAGGCTGAGAAGTGACATTCTATGATTAAATGTGCAAATGTGTTACCACAAATGCCTTATGTTTGTCATTTCCTCATTTTTTGTTTTTTCATTTATTCACAATAAGATTTTTTTTAATTATGGTAAAAACCAGGTAACATTAAATTTGCCATCTTAGCCACCTTTTTTTTTTTTTTTTTGATACGGAGTTTAGCTCTTGTTGCCCAGGCTGGAGTACAGTGGCACGATGTCGGCTTACTGCAACCTCCACCTCCTGAGTTCAAGTGATTCCCCTGCTTCAGCCTCCCGAGTAGCTGGGACTACAGGCATGTGCCACCATGCCCTGCTAATTGTGTATTTTGCTGGTCTTGAACTCCCAACCTCAGGTGATCTGCCCACTTTGGCCTCCCAAAGTGCTGGGATTACAGGCGTGAGCCACTGCGCCCGGCCCAGCCATCTTTAAATGTACTGTTCAGTTGCATTAACTATATTCACATTGTTGTGCAACAGATCTCTAGAACGTTTTTTATCTTGCAAAACCAAAACTATCCCTATTAAACAACTCTCCGTTTATCTTACAAACAGCGAATTTATATTGCATTAAGCTGCTGTGTATTGAATGTGCAAATGTATTTCACCAAATTTTCTTTTATTATTATTGTTATTATTATTCATTTTTGAGGCAAGATCTGTCTCTCACTGACGCCGGAGTGCAGTGGTGTGATCTCAGCTCACTGCAACCTCTACCTCCCAGGCTCAACCTATCCTCCCACCTCAGCCTCCCAAGTAGCTGGGACCACAGGCGCATGCCACAATGCCTGGCTAATTTTTTTATTTTTTATAGAGACAGGGTGTTTCCACGTTGCCCAGGCTGGCCTCGAACTCCTGATGAGTTCAAGTGATCCACCCACCCCAGCCTCCCAAAGTGCTGGGATTACAGGTGTGATATTTCCACACATTTTCTAACTTTATCTTTGACATTTCCTCATTTGTTTGTTTGTTCATTTGTCTGCTTTAATACATTACAAAGATCATAATATGAAAATGGCCTGGGACTTTCTCAGCTTCTGTAATTTTCCCATTTATAACAGTCAAGTTCAGCAACCCATCAACGTTTCCAGGTGTGTTGGCCCACAATGGACAGGGAGAGGAAACAGGCTGGTCAGAGAGAGCAGTGATGAGTCTGGGCTGAGCTATGGAAAGAGCCACAAGGACAACTTTAATGGGAGAAAGTTCTCTAACTTGAAGAACGAGTGCTCTGGAAGCAGATTGCCTGCATTCAGATCCTCCTCCACTACTCAATTGCTGTGTGCCTTTAAACAAGTTCCTTAACCTCTCTGAGCCTTGGTTTTCTCTTCTATAAAATGGGGATGATAGTAGTACTTGTGCTATAGGAATGTTGTGTTAAAAAGTTCTTTGCCTGGTATATAGGAAGCCCTCAATATATATTAACGGTTGCTGCTAACTGTTGTTATTTACCCCTGTGTCATGGTGGTGCACAGAAATTTCTCTAGTTGGGAGTTCCTGGGCTGGGGACCTCTCACTCCAGTTTGTTATGACCTTAGTGGGATGAATGATGAGGGATTCAACTGCTTTATTCCACTGACATCCTAGGCAGGGGAAATAATTTCCATCTTGTGACTTGAAGGGGGTGAGCTGGAGGGATGACTGTAAGCAAAAATATAGGAGATTGTTGTCTATTATGCACATTTCAATAGCATATCTTTCAATCACACCATCATGAATGGTGTCTCTGGCATATTTCTGTTAAAGTGCAAATGAGTTACCTAAGAACCAAGACTAGAAATCTGGATTCTTAGCACTTTACATATCCATGCGAATTAGTTGCCAGGGTTTCTTTTTCCTGTAAACAGCCCTATTGGCATTGGAGGTAAGCATAAAGACAGAGCAAGGGAGCACACTCATAGCCAGTGGAGTGCTGGAAAAATGTAACAACCAGTTCTCTGTGAAGTGTGCCCTCATATCTAGTGTGATGTAAATACTCTCACCTTGCTGATTTCGGCTACCACCTTGAAGTCACTGAACGTAGAGTTGGGAAGACCTGCTTAGTAGCACACCACTCTATAATAGCATTCACCTCACAGATGAAGTAGATCTAAATACCTTCAAGAGCACAGATAACATTAAAAGTATTAAAATAGTCTGGGTATGGTGACTTATGCCTGTAATCCCAGCGCTTCAGGAGGCCAAGGCGGGTGGATCATGAGGTCAGGAGTTCAAAACCAGCCTGGCCAATATGGTGAAACCCCGTCTCTACTAAAAATACAAAAATTAGCTGGGCGTGGTGGCGCACATCTGTAATCCCAGCTACTTGGGAGGCTGAGGTAGGAGAATTGCTTGAACCTGGGAGGCAGAGGTTGCAGTGAACTGTGAGCCAAGATCGTTCCATTGCACTCCAGCCTGGGCAACAGAGTGAGACTCTGTCTCAAAAAAAAAAAGTAGTAAAATAAGAAGCAATACGTTTTGAGTATTTATTACTTTGTTTTTAATGTTATTTATTTAATTGTAAATTTATATAACTTATTTTTTAAAATAATGGCTGTGTTTTACAACTGCTTTGAAAATTTTTGAAATCTTAATGATCAGTTCTCATGAGCTAGTATGAGCCAGTTTTAGCACACCACAGCCAGAGCCCAGGTTTGCGTTTGATTGATCAAGGTGAAGGGCTTCATCTGGGTCGATAATACCAAAGCCTCCAGATCGTATAAAACGTAACTCTTGGCCAGGCGCGGTGGCTCACGCCTATAATCCCAGCACTTTGGGAGGCCGAGGCGGGTGGATCACAAGGTCAAGAGATCGAGACCATCCTGGCCAACTAGGTGAAACCCCGTCTACTAAAAATAGAAAAATTAGCTGGGCATAGTCGTGCGCGCCTGTAGTCCCAGCTACTCGGGAGGCTGAGGCAGAAGAATTGCTTGAACCCAGAAGGCGGAGGTTGCGATGAGCCGAGATCATGCCATTGCACTCCAGTCTGGGTAGCAACAATGAAACTCCGTCTCAAAACAACAACAACAACAAAAAACCATAACTGTGGATTCTAGTCATACCGACTCCTTGCTTTCGTCCTCCCTTCCCAGCCAGTCTCCCACTTCTATTTTTTTTTTTTTTTTTGAGATGGAGTTTTGCTGTTGTTGCCCAGGCTGGAGTGCAGTGACACAATCTTGGCTCACTGAAACCTCAGCCTCCCGGACTCAAGCAGTTCTCCTGCCTCAGCCTCCCAAGTAGCTGGGATCATAGGTGCGGGCCACCATGTCTAGGTTAATTTTTGTATTTTTAGTAGAGACAAAATTTCACCATGTTGGCCAGGCTGGTCTCAAACTCCTGACCTCAGGTGATCTGCCTGCCTTAGCCTCCCAAAATGCTGGGATTAGAGGTGGAGCCACCACGCCGGAGCCCCACTTCTGAACACTCTTATCACTCCTCAAAAAATGTCTATATCACCAACTCCCACTTCTCTTCCTCTTGTCAAAACCCTAAGAGGCTTCCTGAGCTCAGCACCCAGCATCAGGCTGTGCCAAGGGGACTCCCAATAAACTGTGACTTGGCCAGCAAGCTGGGCTCTCATAGGCTAACCCTCTCCCCATCAACCAAAAGCCTGCTGCACAGACCTCCATGGAGACCAGATTTTAGTTGGAACAAAACAAAACTGAGAAACCAGGCCCTGCTCCTCTGTCAGGAACTTGCATGCCTTAAGCTCTGTGTGTTACCAAGCTGAACTACTCGTAACATCCCACACAACTGGTCAGTTCTCTCTCTGTGGACCACCAGATGTTTTTAATGAGTTGGTTCTTCTGCCTGGAGTGGTCTTCAGCCCTTCTCTACTCTCTCGTGTGGAAAGCATCTTGTTCTTCTGAGTATATCTCCTGCATCACCTCCTCCCAAAGCCCTCCCTGAACACCACCTCCCCAAGCAAGATTAGGTGTCTTTTCTATGAGCTACCACCATGCCCTGTGTAATGAGTAAGTCGGTGTTTTCTTCCATAGCCTGCAAACCTCTCAAGAGCAGGGACAGCATTGTATTCCTCTCTATAGCCCAATACTTAGCATATAATATGTGTCCTGCAAATGTTTGTGCCATTAATAAATGAATACATCAGAGATGTTAATGCCCTTTTAGGGCCTGGACTAAGAATTACCATGATAGCTGAGCCTCTATTTTCCTGGCAGTTTCTATAGGTGAACATCCTCACATTTGAACCTTGAGGTAGGCGTGAGCACTAGAATTCCTCCTTTTTCACTTTAAAAATTCCTTCATCTGTGAATTTGTAGCCCTCTAGGCCTGGTAGCCAACAAAAAAACCTCCCTCTCAGGCATCTGGCCCCCAACAGAAAGGACTGGATTAACTTGCTGCTTTTCTCTGTGAACCTGCTTCATCATGGGGCTTTAAAAACATTCAGGAAAGATAGAAACAGACCACGTACTTGGATGGGATTGTTGAACCTGTGACCCCAGCCCTGAAATCTCTTGCTTCTTGTCTTCCTATTAAAAAAAATAATGCATGTCTATTTGGGGTGGGAAAATTATAGGAAATATTTTGATGACCTGTCCTATGAAGTAGATACAATTGTTTTGCAGATGTGGAAACTGAGACACAGTTTCTCTATCACATGGATAGTAAGTGGTGGAGGCAAGATTCTAACCTAAACAATCTAACTCTAGGGTCTATGTTCTCAGCCACTGCACTGTAGTAATATTTGATGGGTGGATGAATGAATTAATACATGCATGGAAAGGATTGCAGGTTGAAGGGCCATCTATGCTAGATCAGGATCCCCAAATCTGATTTTAGTCCTAACGGGATAGCCATTCCAACTCCTTTCATGACCACCTCAGTGACTGGCGGCAGAGGGTGTCTGAGTTGGCAGGCATCATGTTCCTCTTTTTCAGTCGAAAGCAGCCTGCCTCAGTCACATGAAACCCAGACTTCTTGAATGGAGTTGAAGGTTTCTCCTAAGTAGCAGGTTGTGTAAGAGAGAGGCTCCGGTCGGGCGCGGTGGCTCAAGCCTGTAATCCCAGCACTTTGGGAGGCCTAGATGGGTGGATCACGAGGTCAAGAGATAGAGACCATCCTGGTCAGCATGGTGAAACCCCATCTCTACTAAAAATACATAAAATTAGGTGGGCATGGTGGCGCACACCTGTAATCCCAGCTACTCTGGAGGCTGAGGCAGGAGAATTGCCTGAACCCAGGAGGTGGAGGTTGCAGTGAGCCAAGATTGCGTCATTGCACTCCAGCCTGGGTACCAAGAGTGAAACTCTGTCTCAAAAAAAAAAAAAAAAAAAAGGAGAGAGATGCTCCTAGAACAAAGAAGCAATCTAAAGAGAAGGTTGTTGGGGGGAGGGGGGCGCAGAGAGAGAACAGTCCCCAAAGGGGCCTTTCCAAATAAACTGTAGCTCTTTAAAAAATTCTTTGTTCTTCCCAATGAAATAGTTCCATCTCCAAGAAGCCACACATCCGAATGAACACTCATGGGGTGGCAAGGGCTAGCTGTGAGCTTCTTCTAGTGTGTTGAATGTGCATTACAATTTAGGCTTTTGTCCCATATTGGCCAGTAACTCATGGAGTGATCTTGAACACTGTTGTGCAACCATAGTTCTCTTATCTGCAAAATGGGAAAAATAATACTGGCTGAAACCAGGAAATTTAGCTGGGCCGAATGATTTCTTAAGGCCTCTTCCAGCTCTGGGATGTATGACTCTAGAACATACATCTGTATGTATGTAGCTTTCAACATTTTTCATTTATTTTGCCTTTTGAATCTCCAAATCTATACTATTCTTTCTTTGATGCAAAAATAAATCAAATTGGCCACAGAGGCAGGTAGAGAGAAGAACAACTTAGGCAAGCTGTGTTGATAATTGAGGGGCCCCTGAGTTTGTAGTCACTACAGAGAGAGGCCCTCATGGATTAGGACCCCAAAGAAAGAAAAGTCAGGTTTTGGGGGGACTAGAGTTAGAATATGGTAGGGCACAGGAATCAAGGCCCAAGAAGTGAGGAGAATGGTGGGCTTTATGAGAGGCAGCCTAACTCACAGAGTGAGTAAGAACAACAGCTGTGGGGCACACAGTCTAGATCCCAAGCCTAGCCTCCCTGCTTCCTAGCCACATGACCTTAAACTAGTCATTTTATTTTTCTGAGCTGCAGTGTAAAAGCTGGGTCATAATAGCACCCACCTCAGGACTAAATAATATCATGCTTAGCACAGTGCACAGCACGTAGTTAACATTCAATAAATGGTTGCCGTTGTTTTGCTGTCATCATTACTGGAAATTCACCAGGCATTTATTATTTTTAATTTTATTTTATTTTAAGTTCTGGGGTACATGTGCAGGATGTGCAGGTTTTTACATAGGTAAACATCTGCCACGGTGGTTTGCTTCACCTATCAACCCATCACTTAGGTATTAAGCCTTACATGCATTAGCTATTTTTCCTGATGCTCTCCCTCCCACCACCCCACTGACAGACCCCAGTGTGTGTTGTTCCCCTCCCTGTGTCTCATTGTTCTCATTGTTCAGCTCCCACTTATGAGAACATGCAGTGTTTGGTTTTCCGTTCCTGTATTAGTTTGCCAAGAATGATGGTTTCAGGACTAAATAAGATCATGCTCAGCACAGTGCACAGGACATGATCTTGCAAAGGACATGATCTCATTCCTTTTTATGGCTGTATAGTATTCTGTGGTATGTGCCACTTTTCTTTATCCAGTCTATCATTGATGGGCATTTAGGTTGATTCCACACCTTTGCTACCATGAATAGTGCTGCAACGAACATACGCATGCATGTATCTTTATAATAGAATTATTTATATTGCTTTGGGTATATACCCAGTAATGGGATTGCTGGGCCAAATTGTATTTCTGGTTCTAGGTCTCAGATGGTACCTCATCATAGTTTTGATTTGCATTTATGAACTGAGTTGTTCTCGTGGGTCTGGGGCACTACACAATGGGCATCCCATAATAGTAAGAATGTGGGCTCTGGAATCCATGTGGGCTCTGGCCCAGGTCTTAATCAGTATGGCCACTGGCAAGTAACAAAACCACCCCATGCCACAGTTTACTTGCCTCTAACAAGTAAGATGTCTACTTCACATATTATAGTGAGCTCTACTTCAGATTATTGTGAAGAGCTCTACTTCACAGATTATTCTTTTTCTTTTTTTTTTTGAGACATAGTCTCACTCTGTCACCCAGGCTGGATGGAGTGCAGTGGCACGATCTCGGCTCACTGCAACCTCTGCCTCCTGGGTTCAAGTGATTCTTCTGCCTCAGCCTCCTGAGTACATGGGATTATGGGAGCATGCCACTATGCCTGGCAAAATTTTTTTTTTTTTTTTTTTTTTTTTAGTAGAGACAGGGTTTCGCCACATTGGCCAAGCTGGTCTAAAACTCCTGACCTCAGGTGATCCACCCACCTTGGCCTCCCAAAGTACTGGGATTATAGGCATGAGCCACCGTACCTGGCCACAGATTATTATTTCTAATAAGAATGTTAAAAATTATAGAAAAAAACATGGCATGTAATGAACACGCAGTGGACATGGGCTTGGCCTTTGGATCAATGACCAGCTCAATGAGGAGCTCCTGGTACACTGTCTGTCCTTTCTGGGATCAGCCTACAGGTACAAGAACATGGCTCCTACTTCCTGAACACATGACTGCAGTCTTAGTTTTGGCATAAGTGACACCCCAAATCGGGATGGAAGATTAAGTCCACAGTTAATACAGGAAGAGAATCCATGATGTTCTGGCCAGGAGATGAAAAGGTAGCCGCTTGAGCTTTCATAATTAGCCATTTCCATAACCCTTCTCTGCCTTCATTCCTCTATTTTCCTCCCTCCATCCGTTTCTCCCTCCAGTGGGAACTGATTACTGTAGACTGTGTAAGTAGAAGGGCTTAACTCCATTTGTGGACATAATGCTCCCCCTTCCCTAATTACCACTGTCTTCTTATGAACGTGTTCATTTTGGCTCACAGAAGAAACACATGTCCTGAGACTTTAGAGTTACCTTCTAGGAGTGGCAACAGGCATCCTGACAGGCCAAAGGGGCAGTGATCGCCCCTGTTCCCATGACTGAATTGAATATCTCCATGATTCACTTCTAGAATCCAAGAGAAGCAAGATTTCTATAGCACAACTGGATTTAGGGCAAGCGGACTGTTTTGCTACTTAATTTTTTCAACACTTGTAGTATCCAGAAATTGTTGATAGTACTTAATGGAAGGTAGGAAGCATTCTGCAAGGGGGTACAATTTGGGATGCTGTACTTTAATAAGTTGAGTAAAGAGTTTTTTCAGGGATTTGTAATGCAATGATGACATTTGATAATATACGTGTAAGTGGACAGGAAACTTGGGTGACCAGTCAATGTGAGTATAGGTTGGAATGGGAAAATCAGTAACCAAAAACTGGAAAGGTTAGGAGAAGAGGCCTCAGAGATACAGAGGCAGGGATCCTCAGAACTTATACTTCTCTACCTTGACCAGAACATACCTCTGCATTGAGCTGACCACAGGCAAGTCTGGCTAGGAAATCTCTGCATTACCTCAAAGGAGTCAATATGGGGAGTATTAACACCAGCCCCTTCCCATCCCACCTCAGGCCCACCTGGGGATGAAGAAATCATAAAACCTAAGAGAATAAGGAAAAATTTAGACTTCTGGGAGTCTGGGGCATTTTTTTTTTCTTCCTTTCTCTTGTTCATATGTCATTTTGTAGCTGGGAGTACCTTCTAGGGAGGCATCTTTGGCCCTGGAGAACTCAAAAGAGCCAGAGTGGATCCCAGAAGAGAGGATGCAGAAAGTGTTGGCATTCGTTCTAACAGAGGCCTTGGGGGCAACTGCAAACAGAACCTTCTTTTAAGATGGTCCAATTTGGTTCTCCAGAGAAAAACTATGCAGGCATTCTGGGCAGGACTGTCTTGTGCCTTCAAGTGTGTACTCTATCTCTTGAGAACCAGAGTGTGGCATACTGGGCACAGAAGGACAAAGTCCAACAGAGCCAAGCAATGCCTCTGGGGCCTAGATAGGGAGGAGTTCTGATTTTTTTTCAAAAATCCCAAAGATCCTATTACACAGAATAAGATCAAGCCCAAGTGGAATTTTCTCTAATTTCATTTCTAATTGTCCCATTCATGTGTCTTTTCCTGGTAAAAAAGAATTCATTTAAAAGTTATCAAAGGCTAAGACTAAAATCAGTACCAAAGAGAAGATGGGATGTTGCTGAAGCTCTCCTGCTGGGGTCAATATCACTTGATCACAGCTTGGTCAATATCACTCAATGTCACATTTATTTTTACCAATTTTCCTGTTAAAAGGTTCATGTTTTGGGCCTTGGCTTTAGACTACTGTTAATAAACTGCTTGTTTACAATAAAAACATGTTATTTGCTTTCTTGAACATTTTATGATGCCAAAGAAAATAGTAGATAGTATGTTCTGCTTTCAGCAAACCCAGTATGTGAATGCTTCGATTTACATATAAAGTAGGGGCAGATATTGACAAAATGCTTCAACATAATTATTTATGTAACAAGATTTTCTTGTGCATTTTGAAACAACTTATGGCCAGTTTTTCAGAACACATCAGTCACATTAATCAGTTCACACATGCCTCACTGTGGCAAACATGGGAGTTTGCTGTCTGAATGCAGGTGTATTTCCTTAAAGGATCTTCTGGTCAAAGGTATTACAACCAATAGGAACAAGAACAAAATAGGTGTTCCTGAAGCATTCCTTTCTATTCAACTTCCACCAAAGTGATACTGAAGCTAGTTGGATAATTCTTTTCCTAAGGTAGGAATACAGTTTTGTTGGACACAAAGTGAGGCAATAGGAAACATTTTTTAATGAACAAACAACTTTCACACAGACTGTATCACATTGTTATTACAACATAGATGAGCTGAAATGTTTTTGTACAGATTTGGAGGAAGGGAATCCTAAAAAAAAATCAAGCATATAGAGGTAGTTGAATAGCAACATGGGGGAAAAAAGCATTATCTTATATTTCCCTTCACTTCGTTACAGTGCAAGAGTAAAATGGCTGCTTAACAAATAGGAAATAAACACACACACGGTTGCCACTGTTTACGTGGCTTGCTTGATATTTTAATCCTGGCATTACTTACAAATGCATAAGATGATGTAACTAGTTTATCTAAAATAAGCCTATGATGCCACATTGACATATTTGCTTTCCTTGTATTTATTAGTGTTGCTTTAACAATAATCAATGTTAATCCACTTTTAAAATTACACATTAGCTACAGTGTTGCTTTGTAAACTTCTGTTAAATCACGTTGGCTGCAAAAACATTTTAAACAGCTACAGAGTCATGAAGCAAAAGCTTTAAAGTGACACCAGGAACAGAGATTACAGGCACTTCTCTCTGGAGGTTAACTCAGCATGTTTGGAAATACACATTTGTAAGTGAAAATTTCTTCATTTCCCCTCTGGATGTGCATAACTCAGATTATTAAATAGTTGTACAGTGTAATAAGGTGCGAGCTGTCATTCTAAGATGAATTGAATGCGTACCTTTTATGTGGCTCCTTTTCCTTCCTTCTCTTTGTACTCAGAAGGGGCACAAACTGAAGCCCATGCTGCCACTTTTTAGAATGGTCCTCTATCAGAAATCAAAACTTCATTCCTCGGCCCCAAGAATGGATTGAAAATCTCCCCTTTTCCATTGTTTGGGCTGTCCTTCATTTGCATCTTTGTCGCACAACACTGCTATGATTCTGCCTTGAGGGGCAGAAATGGATGCGAAGTCAACATGTTGGGAACTCAAGGAATGAGTCCCTGAATAAAACTCCCATCTTGGAAATAGAGTTGGTGTGGGGAACACAGTCCTCCCCAATGCATTGCAGTCTGTCAACAGTATGCAATCTATTGACAGTGAGAGACCTCTGGGTGCTGTGAACCAGCCTCAGGAGCTCCGCCGCTCCAATGGCCAGTCACAGGGGATTAACTGAGCCCGGGCCAGCTCCACAGGTAGAGCTGGAAGTGCCACATGTGCAATGACTTGGCTTGCCCCTCTTTGCCAAGGCAGCACTGGGCTAGAAGCAGTTGGCCTTCAGAAAAGGCAAACTTTACAAATACTCATTCTCTGCCCAACTAAGTCAGGGGCAGGCACTCTTTTTTCCAAGTTGTCTACAGAAAATTGGTTTGTTTTTCATTTTCTACATTTTGCTGGTTATTTGCTAGCAGCAGTAGTACAGTACAAAGCAGAAAGGCATGATGTCTGCTTGCTACGTAGTATATATATGTGTGTGTACACACACACACACACACGTACAGACATACAAAAATTAACCAAAAATGACCTAGTAGGCAAAGACTGGGTCAGTCGTGATAGACAGAAGGATCAAATAAGTGGCACTATCTATGGTGGGGAAGTCTTATTTTTCTGGCCTAGATTTAGCTTTATGTCTTTCTTCTATATACCCTTAATTCCCAAGCTACACAAAAAAAACAATTTCCCAGTGTAAAAATGGTCAAGACCAATTGATTACCTTGTTAAGGTACATCCCAAAGAAAGCCAAAGCTTAGCCTTGCATCCTGCCTTGCAACTAGACAAAGTATTTAACATAGTGGAGGCTCAGTTTTCTCATCCATAATATGAGGATAATAACTGCTCTCACGGGATTGACAGGAGAATGATTTAATGAGCTCAGGTATGTGAGATCACCTGGCTCAGTACCTGGTATATGGGGATCTCAGTACATTTTTGTTGAATCTGTTACTTTGGGCAACATAAAGAAATACCATCAACTAAGCACAGAAGTCACAAATTGTAAACTCTAATCATCTGGCACGGGTAAGGTTTTCAATACATTTTGGGGAACAGGAGTGATAAGCTGGTTATTCTAATGGAGCTAGAACTTAAGGCTTCCATTCTATCAGAAATCCTAGGCTGGGCGTGGTGGCTCATGCCCACGCCTATAATCCCAGCGCTTCGGGAAGCCCAGGTGGGTGGATCATCTGAGGTCAGGAGTTCGAGACCAGCCTGGGCAACATGGTGAAATCCCATCTCTATTAAAACTAGAAAAATTAGCCAGGTATGGCGGTGCATGCCTGTAATCCCAGCTACTTGGGAGGCCGAGGCAGGAGAATCACTTGAACCTGGGAGGCGAAGGTTGCAGTGAGCTGAGATTGAGCCACTGCATTCCAGCCTGGGTGACAGCATAAGAGAAAGAAAAGAAAAAAAAGAACAAAAGGAAGGAGGGAAGGAAGGAGGGAGAGAGGGAGGGAGGGAAGGAAGGAAGGAAGGAAGGAAGGAAGGAAGGAAGGAAGGAAGGAAGGAAGGAAGGAAATCCTAGATCTACAAGCTTTTTAGCCCTTATTGAGAAGTGGGAGAAACTTTTCTGGTATAGGAATGATGCCTATCTCTAACCTTCATTTGTTCTCCAGTTATTTCATGTTCACAAACAGATTTAACTCCCAAAATAATTATCTGTAAATCATCAAATTATGGGTCAAAAAATCAGTGGCATGGATCCCTCCAACTAAGTTTAAAGGGGTTTCAAGTGGATACTGTGTGTAAAGGCAGTGTTTTACACAAATGTAGGCTCTTGATGATATTCGATAACTACGACTAATCTAATAGTAGCTATTATTTCTTGAATGAATTCTAGGTGTGAGACACTGTGCTAATTGATTTATACATTCTCTCATTTAATTTTTGTCACAACCCTATATGCAGAACTGTCACTATCATTTCATAGATTAGAAAACTGGGGCTTGACGAAAGTTAAATCAATTTCCAGAAGTAACATATCTAACAAGTAAAGAAGCATTCAGCCCTTTTCTTTGTTGCATTTACACTAGATAGCAAGAAACTACTCTATTAGGATTGTGTTATGACCACCTGGTCTGGGAACCAGGTGGAAGGGGGAGTCTTTTCTGTTCCTTGAGCCTTGTAGAGTTTGCTTGGGCAGAAATCATGCCGATATGTCCATCTATTTCCATTGTTCACCTGCCCAGACTAGCTCCAAACATCAAATCTGATAAACACAATGCTCTGGCAATATAATGTCTGTTAAGTGAGTGCAGAAAAGATCATCTTGTTTCTGCTTACATGAATCTTTTCTATGTTGTCTGGATCATGTCATTCTCCCTTTCCTGTTTCTAGCTACAGTTGGTGATGAGAGAAGCAAGCATTACCCTCTCACCTTAACAGAGCAATGGGTTGTGAGTGAATGATGCAAAAATCATTCACTGTCCAAAATCACATGGTATAATTTGCATGAAGGTACAAATAGTACAATTCATTTCCTCCCTGCTCTAATTGTTTCACTCTGCCAATATAATACTTCTGTACTCGTGGTACCTTGCAGGCTGTCCTGCCACTGAAGGACTCAAACTAGCACTAAGCAAGCTAAATAAGGACTTACTCTTACTCCCTACCCTGTATTCTCCTGCTATACTGAAATATTTCACCCATGCAACTAAGGAGCAAGGCAGTACTTAGATAAAATAATTGTTGTCCAGGCTGGAGTGCAATGGTGCAATCTTGGCTCACTGCAACCTCCATCTCCCGGGTTCAAGCGACTCTCCTGCCTCAGCCTCCAGAGTTGCTGGGATTACAGGCGCACGCCACCACACCTGGCTAATTTTGTATTTTTAGTAGAGATGGGGTTTCACCAAGTTGGTCAGGCTGGTCTCGAACTCCTGACCTCAAGTGATCCACCCGCCTCAGCCTCCCAAAGTGCTGGGATTACAGATGTGAGCCACCATGCCCAGCCATCTGGTTTCTTTAAAAAGATTATTAAAGGGTTCTACTCTATCTGGCTTATTTACATTTTTAATAAGAAAAAATCCTTCATCAAGTGTTTCTGCCCAGGTCTTGATCCTAGAACCCTGATGAGAGGTGTGGTATGAAGGCTAGTTGGGCATGGCTGTGATGTGCCACACTGAACACCATTTCCTTTGAAGAGTTAATTATAATCCTGCCTAAAATCCCATTCCTAAGTGCACTGGGGAGAAATTAGAAACACTTACAATTAGACTGCTGGAACAAATGGCTATAATAAAAATAATTCTTTCAGCTTTGTTCTGTATTACACACAGAAAATGAAATGTTTTACTTTACCTTCGCATATACCATAATCTAGGGCAAATCCCTTAAGTATTTTATACTGTTTAGTTCAAACTGAAAAAAAAGTGGACTCTGAAGACAGATGATCTTAGCATCATTCTGAATTTCTTTTAAGCATCCACTTGGATAGATATTGAAATGGTCTAACAACTAGTGTCAATGTAGTTAAAAAAAAGATTAAAGCAAAAACTGCACACTTCTAGTATTGTTATTTCCCCCTAGGTACACGGTAAACCACATCAATAAATAAAGCAATGGACTTTTAAATAGTTACAAACACACATGTAGAAAAAAAGAATACAGTAGTGCAAAAAATAAATTATTAAAACAGAAAGAAGTATGAAAATTATTTTACACAATGCTCTACAAACCTGAACCACTTGGAATGAGACCTCAAGTCAGTGAAATTATACAGCAACATTATTAGTATCTTTGTTTTCACATTTCAACCACGCAGTCATTGATCTATGAAAGGAATACTAAAGCAAAACCCCTTTAAACTTTTGGAAATTTTAATGTTCAAATCAAATTACGTTTTTCTGGGCTCTTAAATACCTCTGCTGTTTATGCAATTATGCAGCATGTCAAGAAGCATCTTAAGACAGAAAGTTTCAAATAGGTCACATTCTTTTGGTCTTTCTACTCAAATTTTTCTACGTAATCAACAGCAGGCTGATGCCTCTGTTTGACACCCTCTTCTGTTATTATTGCAATTAGATATATTTACAAGAAGACTCCCCCGAGTGGCTGTGGGGAAGGTGGGAGCTCCTCTTCGGTAATCCACTCACTAGTTTTGGTTTCGGGACATGAAGGCCAGGACTCGTCGAATACCATTCAGTCTGTCCTTTAAGGATGTCATTGCTAGAAAGGGGAGCTGAGCTCGGCTTTCCAAAGGTAGAACTGCTAATGTCCACCAGCACCAGGCTGGGCCATTCGGGTTCATCTGCAACAGAGAAACACAATGGTATCATCCTATCCCCATCCAAGAACATCAGTCTGCAGGTTTCTAAATGCTCAAGGTAAAGACCCCAGGTAGAATGACTTCTGTGTGGCAGATTGCTAATTGCCCCTATATCTATTTTCCCCCTTATTTTAGCAGGGCATAGAGCCACCCAGAAAAAAAGACTAAATTTCTCAGCTTCCCTTACAGCTAGGTGAGGCCATGAGACAAAGTTCTGGCTAATAAGATGTAAAGGGAAGTGATATGTGTAACCTCTTGGTCATGCTCTGAGAAAGCAGCATATGCCCTCTGCCTTCTTCTTTCTCTCCCTTTCTCCTAGCTAGAACATGGACATGATGAGGATCAGCCTTCCTCAATCAAGAAGACAGTCTAAGGATGTTCAAGCTTTGTGATGAAGGAGCCTAGGTTCCTAAACGCTCTCATGGAATAGAGCTTCCCTAGCTGCCGAGGACTTAGCCCCTCCATCTTGTTTAAGCTCCAGTCATTTTTGGTTCTTGTTAAAGCAAACCAACCAATACCCTAACAGATACCCTATGCCTCCTAACCAATGTGATTTTACAAGCTGGTATCCACTATGTAGTCTCTTCTACTTCTAAGATTCTGCCGAGGTCCTTTAGACTGATGCATTTAACATGCAGGCCTTCAATTCCCATGATCCCTTGGCTTTTGCATGTCTTTTAAGTCCCCTCATTTCCTTGCTGTGGCTGAAGCAATAGTCCAGATATATCATGTCACTATACAGGGCCACTGCTATCTTCTCCCCTAAAACCAAAGGTTATGATTTACATTTCCAAAGAATTACAACCCACTTTGCAAAAATTCCAATTAGAAAACATTCATATTAGAAATACATTCTGCCCCTAGATTTTCTTTTAATAAAGAGCTTTCATATTCCAAATAAATCCTTCCCCAAAATTCTGTTTGTAAGCAGCTTCCCTGGCACATGTTTTAGACATTGGGAACTTATTTTCTACTAAGCCTAAAACAAGCTTTCTGCCCATAACTTTCATAAGGTTGGTTGTGGGACTGCAGAGAACCATTCTGATCAAAGTGCCTACACCTGAAATTATTTGGCTGCAAACTTCCTCTGAACTTCACCAAATCTCACTGCCTTCTTTGCTTCTTTGTGCCTCTAGCTGCATTTGCATTCTGTTTTTCCCTCTCTGAAGTTGGCAACATGCTCTCCCTCCTATGATCAGCTCTGAATATTAGACTGATGTTCTGAACTTTCTTTCTCAGGATCATCAACAGAGATATTTCAGCTGGTTTTAACATTTGTGGCAGTTTCTAAGAAACCTCCTCCTGACAGAACATTCTTATCTGTGGGACCACTGGGGATGCATCATTGGCTGGCGCAAACTGGGATGGGTTTGGGTTTTTCTTTTTTGTTAGTGCTGCTTCTGCCAAAGCAACATAATAACAGAACTAAGAAGAAAGGAAGTGAAACCCAAGATTTCAACTTTCTATGTCATTAGCCTTTATGAATCACACTGTAGCATCTGTGTTTTCTCCTGTTATCATTGCTGATCTATATCTT
Organism: Callithrix jacchus; assembly: GCF_049354715.1. Taxonomy (NCBI): domain Eukaryota; kingdom Metazoa; phylum Chordata; class Mammalia; order Primates; family Cebidae; genus Callithrix; species Callithrix jacchus. Next base: position 114,921,541 of record NC_133524.1, on the reverse strand, counting down.
TTGCCTGACTAGGGGAGAATACTTCCCGGAAAATGAAGGGGAACATTAAGCTTGATCGTGAGCTTGTTCAGAGGTATATGCCGCAGTCCTGACTCACCATGGCCCAGAGCCAGGAGCTGGGTCACAGGAAGCACTAACTGGCCTTTCTCCCTTGAAAACTCATGATGCCTTTGCAGGGGGGAAAGGAGCCACCTCTGTGGTCTGAGGAAAGCAAGACATTGCAGTTCATTAGGGAACAGACTGGTGTCTTAGAGTCTCAGAATGCAAAAGGAAGAGGGGGCTTTAGTACCCGCTTCATGTCAAGGACAAAGTTGAGAAAAGAAAAGGGATCTTCCCAAGGTCATACCCAAGGTAAGCAGGTCAGAATATGTATATTTAGATTTTTCTTTTGTGAGAGTTGGGGATGAGCATAAGTAAAGAATCAAGGAAGTTCTGTAAGTGTTGATACAGGAGAGCCAGCTCAGAGCATAGGAAGAGACGGTGGTGAGGAAATATGTGGTTAGGTTATCTCCAGCCTTGTCCTAGAAAGAAAGTATTCCCTGATTTATGCCAGGCAAGCAAAGCTTGGTGACACTTAACCATCTCCACTCTCCTGGAGAGCTTCTGATCTGCAGCTTGATCTTGCAAATGGGCCTATCTCCCAGGAAGAAGACTGATCAGTAGAAACTAACAAACTACTTCTAGTATAACTCAACCAACAAGTAAATTTAATGATAGGGTCAGTTTTCTCAGGAGCTGTTCAGCCCTGGTGAGGAGAAGAGCAAGGGTCTAGACTTGCAGGGCTAAGCATAGATAGAGCAGGGCATGAAAAGTTTCTGTGGTCTTGCAGTTGTAATCTTATAAGGGTAGCTGGCCCTATCCTTGTTCCCAAAGCAATGAGGGAGAGGGTTATGGAGTTCCCTGAAAGCAGCAGCCTTTGGTCTCAGCTCCCAGGACACCCTTCTCTTAATTCCTGGCCTTTGCACATATCTTGTCACCCTAACATTACCATGGTGTGAATCTGGACTCCCATGGAAGGTTCTTCTGTTGGTGGGATCTGTGTTCCCATTCTGTTATCTTACTTAGCTCTCAAAACCTGCATTGGATCCAACTTCCTACTGCTTTACTTTAGTTACCCCAATTCTAACTTGGGATCTTTTTGGTCTTACTCATGACACTCACTGTGCAGCCAAATACCACCAAATTAAATCCATCTTTCTCTCTGCATTCAATGTGCTGAATGGTAACCACATACCCATCTAATCACAAACACTAGGCACTCTCTTCTGGTGGGGCAACCCATTTAAAATAGACATTTTTCTATACCTGGGGATCAGCATCTTTCTCCGGCATGGGACCAAAGTGATTGAGTATCCGATTCTTTAGGGATGATTTGAGCGAATGAAACCACGATGAAGCTTGCTCATAGACAGAGTTATGTAATCCCATGAGCTCAGCACAAGCCTCTCCCTGAACCTGAAAGTATCAAAGTGGAAGTGAAACATTCTGTACCCTCTCCATCACTCACTGGAGTCACTTTTGACACCTGACTCACTTTGAGCATCCATCCTGCCTCCCGAAGGGAAGTCTCACCCATCAAGCTTTCTCCTGTGCTTAATGTGAAATGCCCCTTAGTCAAGTGCTGCACAGTGTATAGATACTGCTGAGCATGGAGGAAGGAGAAAGGTTCAGCTGGGGATTAACTGAAACAGCAGAAAACCAGAGATTCAAACTGGCCTGAGTGGAGGTATGTGGTTAAACCACGTTATGCTGGTCCATGCCTTTGCCCTTTTCATTTTTACATCTGTTTTCCCATTTCTGGCTGGAAAAGACACAGGAGTGTGTCAGTCTCAGTGTGTTAACTATCTTGGTCAAACACGTTTACTCAGTCATCAGGTATTTGTTAATCTACTATGTAACAAATGTAAATATAAATGAACACAGGATTATTTACCTCTTCTTCCACCCATTAGCTCAGAAAACCAAGGATTAACCAGATGTGTCATCTTTTCTGCCTTATGGGATAATGGATTATTGGGAAGGGCTCTTAGCCAGGTTATATATTTTTAAACACAAATCCATGTGTGGATCTATAATTATCTCAAAAGAAAAAAGTTTAAAACATACATAAATCGATAGATAAAATACATATGTATAGACCCCACCATAGATCTATTCCTTGGTATCTTTGGCAGAGACTTAACTCTCAGGCTGAATGGGCCCCAGGGTTGGTCTAGGATAGCATTTCTTATGCATGAATGAGACTCGGCAGCTAAGCAGAGCCAGGACAATAGATGCTGTCACTGCCATTGTGCAACTGGACAGCAATCCAGCAGCATTCGATGTTGCTGCAGCAATTTGGTGTGAAATCCCAAGGCCTGTGAGCGTTCTGAGAAATCCTTTCGCAACTATCTTTGTGTATCAAGTTATGAGGATAGCCTGGCTTTGGGATTCCTGGCAGTGGCCACCCTCACCTTTTGGTCTTCAATGTATTCAATGTCGGCTGTGTTGTAGCCATCCCGCTGGCTCTGATGGAGCACCCTGAAGCGCCTCTTCCCTATGCTGTCAACCACTGAGCGGCCATCGGCAAAGAATTGAACATTTCTGATCTCTAGGATGCAGCCATATTCTGCAAATCTGTTTATTGAGAATGGAGTTGAGAGAACAGATCCTTGATGAGTTCTGTTTCCCCAGCCTGGCCCCCAGCCATTTCTGTAACCCCATGCTGTGACTCAAGGGACTTCTGCCTATTTTCCTGTCCCTGGATTTACAGCTTCAATTACACAACAGGCAGCGCCTGTGTGAAAAAAAAATCGTAATGTATTTTATAACTGCTACCATTTATTGAGCACATACTATGTGCCAGTGCTATAATTTAATGTTTGTCTTTGAACATTAAACCCACTACAACCCACTTTGAAATTTAATGGCACTGTAGCATTATTAATAGGTAGGACATTTAAGAGGTGATTAGGCCTCCACCCTCATGAATGAATTAATGCTGATATGGTGGAAGTAGAGTAGGGTTGTTATTAATATAAAAGGGCAAGTTTGACCCCCCTCATTGCCCTTCTGCTATGCCCTTCCACTATGTTATGATAAAGGAAGAAGGCCCTTGCCAGATGCCAGCACCTTGATCTTGGACTTCCCAGCCTCCAGAACCATGAGAAATAAATTTCACTTGTTCATAAATTATTTGTCTGTGGCATTCTGTTACAGCAGCACAAAACAGACTTAAGGAAACCAGGAACTGTGCTCAGCATTTTATGTACATTATTAACTCACCAATCTTCCCAACAAACCCAGTGAGGTAGGTACTATTATTATACTCACTTTACAGATAAGGAAACTGTGATACAGAAAGGTTAAATAACTTGCTCAAACTCAAACTTGTTTCAAGGCTGCAATTACAATATGAATGTAGGCAGTTTTGACTCCACAGCCCACACTCTTACAAAATAAGTTTTATATGACTTGTTTAACCAAATATTGTTTTTTTTTCCCTAACCCTAACCCAACTAACCACCAAAGGGACCCTGATCCTTACAAATGCTCATATTCTTCAGTCAGGTAAACCTCATGAGCTAGGACTCCCCATCTCCTGGGAGTACCCCAAAGTAAAACAGAAATCCCTCATTACCCCACCTCCCTTTGCTCACATGGCTCCTCACTCACCCTCTGACAGGATCTCCAAGGCACATGCCAAACTGTCTCGTGCCTGTCTCAATGCATCTACGAATCATCAGGCGGTAACAAGGCTCAAAGATGTGCAGGGGACAAGGAACGGTGGGATAGGCCAGAGTACACACGAAAATAGGCACATTCTTATTAAGGCTGTCAGAAAGAGCAAATGACAGGAATCTCAAACCAATCGGACAGAACACAAAAATGTTGGTCAAATGTTAGCAAGTGATACCCCCGGGGGAAGGCAAAGAGACACCAAGTTTGTTTTTTTGACAGCGTCACTTGCCAGAGACATCAAATTTTGATGGCTAATAGCAAAATATTGAAATGGAATTGACAGTGTGGGCTGAGTCCCATTAGCTGATGCAGAGTTTAGCCTAAGTTTTAAGAAATTAAAATTGGCATTCTACATATTTTAATTTGGCTGAAGAAGTTTCTAGTATCTTAATATTGTGGGTGATAGCTATACCTCATATGTTTTCTTTCTTTCATGCTCTCCACTCAAAACAATCTCTTTAAGAGTTTTGCAGGCTGCATAGGGAAGGTTGCTGATGATAGAAGTAGACTCGGCAATCCAGAGGGATAGTGGGAAATACTCTGTAAGATCCCTAGGGCATCTCAAATTTGCCAGCCCCTCCCCCCAAAGAATCTGCAAAGGAGGCCAAGCTGAAACGGGGAAGGACCAAGAGATAGGCAAGAGTAATCCAGCCCAGTGATGCTCAAATGCTTCTTGCATCATAATTACCAGGGAGTCTTAAATCAAGATAACTTGGACACCACGTTACCAGAGATACTGATGTGTTAGCTCTGTAATTGGGACCCAGGAGTCTGCCTTTCTTTTCGTTTTGTTTTTTGCTTGTTTGTTTTTGGCATGGAGTTTCACATGTCATTCTATCGCCCAGGCTGGAGTGCAGTGGCATGATCTTGGCTCACTGCAACCTTCACCTCCTGGATGCAAGCGATTCTCCTGCCTCAACCTCCTGAGTAGCTGGAATTACAAGCGTATGCCACCAAACCTGGCTAATTTTTGTATTTTTAGTAGAGACAGGGCTTCACCATATTGGCCAGGCTGGTCAACTCCTGATCTCAAGCAATCCACGTGCCTCGGCCTCTCAAAGTGGTAGGATTACAGGCATGAGCCACTGCACCCAGCCCTGCCTTTCAATAAGTACCCACAGAGATTTACATATACAACCCATTGGGGAACCAAAACAGAGCCAGCTCCTCTAGGATCATTGTCTTCCTATTTGTCTAGTAAATCCAACACAGGAACATCTGAACCTAAATCTATCAAGAGATATGAGACCACCTGCCCAGATCTCAAAAGGATTAAGTTTAGGATTCATTTACATAGAAAGCCCTAATACATCTCAGTATTTGGTGTTTTTTTTAGATGGAGTTTCACTTTTTGGCAAGGCTGGAGTGCAATGGTACAATCTCGGCTCACTGCAACCTCTACCTCCCGGGTTCAAGCAATTCTTTTGCCTCAGCCTGCTGAGTAGCTAAGATTACAGGCATGTGCCACTACATCCGGCTAATTTTGTATTTTTAGAAGAGACGGGGTTTCTCCATGTTGGTCAGGCTGGTCTCAAACTCCAGACCTCGTGATCCGCCTGCCTCTGCCTCCAAAAGTGCTGAGATTACAGGCATGAGCCATGATGCCCAGCCCTCAGTATTTGCTAATAAGACCTTAAATGAGATTTGAGATGAGGCTTAGAGAGGCTCAATGCTAATTTACATATCAGAAATAAAGATAAAGATGCCCCGAGTAGTTCCAATGTAAATTAATGAGAAAAACAGATTTCTAGTTTCTGAGAAAAACATTATTCAAAGTGAGGAGTGCATTCAAACAAGCCACTGGCAGAGTTTATGAATGTTTTCTACACAATGGGCACGAAATCAGAATCATTTTTGCTGTCACGAACCTGTCTGGAATGCTGTTAGGATTCTACTGGGGATGGGGAAAGGGGAGGGCAGAAGCAAGAGAGACAGAAATTAGTGACTGCCTCCTGCTTTTTCTGCTAAGGGAGCTGTTCTTGCAGCCAGGCAGGGCACTGAGAACCTCACTGATGCCTCTGCCCCTCCCCTTTACCTCTCACATTACCTGTACATGGCAGAGAAAGCACTTAACAAGTATTAGCACTATTACCATTAATTAAGCGTTTACTATGCACAAGTTCATTTGATCTTTATAAGTCCATTAGGTGGCCAGGCACGGTGGCTCACGCCTGTAATCCCAGCACTTTGGGAGGCCCAGGTGGGTATTGCTTGAGGTCCGGAGTTCAAGACCAGCTTGGCCAACATGGTGAAACCCTGTCTCTATTAAAAACTAAAAAAATTAGTTGGGCATGGTGGTACAGGCCTGTAATCTCAACTACTTGGATGGCTGAGGCAGGAGAATCGCTTGAACCTGGGAGGCAGAGGTTGCAGTGAGCCAAGATCACACCACTGCACTCCAGCTGAGGTGACAGAGTGAGACTCCATCTCAAAAAAAAAAAAAAAAGAAAGAAAAAGAAGTCCATGAGGTAAGAACTAAAATTATTCTCAAGCTACAGATAAGGAAATTAAGGCCCAAAAAGGTTAAGTGACCTGCCTGAAGTAGACTGGTCATGAAGTAGACTCACTTTGAGGTAGAACTTGGTCTTAAGCCTGGTTCTGGTTGACACCAAAGTTCTTAACCTCATAGCGACTCCTTATGTATCTGAAAACAATCTTTTAGATGTTTTGTTAAGTTCCCCTGATTAAGCTACTCCAATTTACTCTTGCCAACATTATCCTGTTACTGGGGCCAGGGAGTATCCTCTGGTTTCACTTATGCTTTTTCAGGAGTATGCTGTTATGTTTAAGAACTGGCTCTCTGGGTGCAGGGGAAACCTTGGTTTGTAGCACTTGCCCATTTCTACGGTGTACTCTCACCATGGCCAACTTCAAGCAATTAGCATGATATCACCAAGTGGGAAGCTTGGGAGAAATGTGCACATTCAGCTCTCATGAGCTTCTATGAATGAAACAAAACAGAAATATGCATATACATACTTAGAAAGTTCTTCCATTTCCTCTTCATAAAGCTTCCTTCGTTCCTTCAGTTCTTCTGGAAGGAATTTAGCTATTAGCTCCTCCATTATTACATTTTTGCTGTATTTTCTTGATGCCAAGCACTATATGGGGGGAGGCAATTAGATAATATGCAGTCATCAGTAAAATACTTCTGATGCAATCAGTATACCTGTTAAATGACCCACATATTGGAGTAATCTGAACCCACAAATTAGCAGCTGATACCATAATAATAATATGTATTTTCTGGATGTTGGAGTTTCATTTAAAAAAAACACATGCAATTGATTATTTTTATAATTAGAAAAAAGTATTTTAACAAGGGGGTAAAACCTGCATTGAAGTTTTTATCACTGAAATCAATTTTCAGTTTTAACACTGAAATCAATATCATGTTCTTGTCCAAAAAGTGGGGGAGGGGGGATTCTTCCCTTTCCATTTTTTGATTATCATGTTTACAAGCTCACAGAAGTGGTCTCTATCTGGGATATGCTCAAAGTTAATGGTCAAAAATTTCAGGGAACTAAACAGCAACTTTCAATTATTGATCCTTTCCTGCCCTGCCCCACTCTCAGCCTGACCCAATGCTTGGCTTCTGGATACCGTCAAGTCTTATTTTTTCTCTTTCAATTTTAGTTTATAAAAACACAAACAGCTAAATATTGGTGATTTCATTTGTCTATTTGCCTTTCTAATATACCATCTAGGTATCACTGAGATTAAAGGTCATGACTTCAAGAACTGGACTCAGGCTCAACTGTCACTGTTACTCTCCTCCCAAACACCCCTAACAAATGCATGCCCAGGGATGCTTAAGTAGTGGGTATTTAACAGTGTCAATCAAACAAGGCAATACATCTGCAGAGAATTGCTCGCTATGGAAATTACCACTACAGACCCAGCAGGGGGAGCGCCCGAGTTGGCTTCAGAAAATTTTGTTCCTTTCTTAGTATGGGCTGTGTCTATTCTGCAGTTAATATGATTGGAATACTTAATTCTATGTAAAATGGTGCAAGTGTGACCCTATGTGAATACACAGAGATAGATGAGAATATCTTCTAGCCCCCGAGTCTAAGACCCTGTAGCATCTGTCTCCAGGATGCCTTATCTGCCACTGCCATTCCCTGGGTATGGGAGAATCAACTGCATTTCCCAATCCCACTTTTGGGGGATAAGCAGTGACTGAGGAGGTAGCCAGTCTAAAAAGTAGGTGACTCCTCTGCTGATTTTAAAATAAAAGGCCAGAAAAGGCACATACTAAAATGTTAAGTAACAATGATTTTCTCTAGGTACTGAGCATATGGGTAGATTTTTCTTCTTTCCACTTAACCTGAATTTTCCCATGCTACAACACAAATGTATTATTTAATTTAAGGACCATGGACTTCTCACCTGCAATCAGGCCAGCAAATCCTACTCCTTCATCTAGGGAAAGGTGTGACATTGACCCTCCTCCCAATCCCAACGCATACCCTCAGGGCTACCAGTGATGATCATTTCACTGCATTCCCTTAATTTAAATACTGGGGTGATGGTAAAGCTCAACATGTGACTTTTCCGGATCTGTAGTCACCTAGAGATGGCCTTGCATCTCCAATCTCCCCTCAGGAATGACAGGGGGCAAGGAACATTAACACCAATTGTAAAATGTGGCACACAAATCCCTGAGGGAGGGAAAACAAGATGGATTCTCAGGTCTTTTTTTTCTATAGGAAATCCTTCCAGTTCACTTAATAAACAAAGATGGTAGTCTGTGTGATTAGTTTTAGAGAATCTGGAAGCCCTAGAGGGCTGCTATCTGCTAAACTGGCTTACTGCAACAGCTCTAGGGCTTCCAGATACAGTGACTCCTGACGGGCTGGATAACTATGAAGTTCTGTTAGGTTCTTCAGGGGCCTTGGGAGCTGTTATCTTCAAGTCACAGAATAAACACTGATGATAGGGAACATCAGGGCTGATCTAGTCCAATCCTGGAGGGGACAAAAGATTTACTTAAGATTATAGTGTATCAGGTGCCACAATGAGATTAGAAACAGGATCTATGCATATCACCTATTTAATACTTTTGTTTCTGACCCAAATTAATTTCCATATTTACACTGCATAAAAAGCTACATATTGCCTCATTTTCCTAAAGGACTTTATGGAGAGGGGGACAGTGGCTATAAGACAGGAGACATAGGCCTGGCACGGAGGCTCATGCCTGCAATCCCAGCACTTTGGGAGGCTGAGGTAGGTGGATCACCTGAGGTCAGGAGTTCGAAACCAGCCTGACCAATATGGTGAAACCCCACTGCTACTAAAAATGCAAAAATTAGCTGGGCATGGTGATGGATGCCTGTAATCCCAGCTACTCAGGAGGCTGAGACAGGAGAATTGCTTGAACCCAGGAGGCGGAGGTTGCAATGAGCTGAGATCGCACCACTGCACTTCAGCCTGGGTGACAGGGCGGGACTCTCTGTCTCAAAAAAAATAATAAACTATAGGAGAAATAGATGATTCGAGGGAGTAACGTGCCCTACCACAGTGCAGTGGCTTGGGGTCCAAGTGAACACTGTCTTAGTGCCCAATTTCAAACAAGCTAAACCAAACAAGAAAGAAATACTGATTTAAACCAAACAAGAAATATTGATTTACCTGTGAAAGACCGTCTTTACACAGTGGACACTTTGCGTTGTGATCTAGGCATCTTTCCAGGCATTTTAAGCAAAAAGTATGCCCGCAAGGTGTTGTGACTGGCTCATAGAATAATCTGAAATTTAGGAATCAAAATGGAAGAAAACTGCAATAAGACCAAAAATAAAAGAGTGACTCAAAGCTAAGGTTTTAAAACATCATTTAGAATATTTTAGGGTGGGGGAGGAGTTCTTTTTCAAAAATCACTGTTGTACTTCAGATAAACATTTGCCTTTCATTTTTAAGCTGGATTATAATAATACATTTATTAATGTTTAGGGCATAGGTAGATCATTTTGTAACACTGATTCTAGTCTATCTCTTCTGGGAAATTCAGATTTTTTGCCCTGTCTGGTCTAAGAAAAATAGAGATTAATGCAGAGTGTCTGGATGAATTCCATTCTGAAAATATTTAGCCAACCTGTTCATCTGAGTATATGTAAACACACAGATATACACACACACACAAACACAGACACACACACTCTGTCTCTCTCTCTCACATTTACCCATTTAAGCACTTTATATCCTATTACCATGGAAAAAAACTTTGCTAAGCTTGATTCCTTTTTTCATCTATGCAATGTCAATGCCTGAAGGATCTCAAAATTGTTTAATTTTTATAGAGGCAGGAGAATAGTATTGTTGGTGTGCTTACTGATAGAGACTAGATATGGATCTATATTGATGCAAATACACCCATATATACATACACTTACATGTGTACATACATACACTTCAATTCAGTACTATTTTAATTGCTTCCAGAGAGCAGGATGTTTTCAAAGCAATCTGGGAATCCTTTTATAAAGCTGTTCTGTGCCTTCAGAGATTCATGGATTTGCTTTAAAAAAAGGCTCACCTGCAGCGAGATCAGTGAGTGAGGGTAGCTGAAGATGACCGTTGAGGAGTAGGGCTTGCACTCACCAAGAGGAGCAGCACAGGAAGAAGGGAAAGGCCCCTGCCTGACCAGCCTATTTTGACCTCACAAGAGTGTTCAGTGGCGACTAAGAGGCTGCCAGCTGCACGGCTCCCTCGTGTGGCCAGGAGGTGCACCAGCAGCCTGGCCAGCACTGCCAGGCTAAGTAGAAGAATCAACATGTCAGTTGAAAAGTACTGGAGAAGAAATTGAACCCACTAACCAGAATGAACCTGAGGTCCACAGGGGTTGCAATCACTTGTCTAACTGTGCACAGCCAACTGTTAACAGATGAAAGTCTAATCAACTGCCACTTCCAGTCATGTCCCTTTTCTATTACAACAATAATTCTCTTTTTAAATTTTTTTAGTAGAGACCGGGGTTTCACCGTGTTAGCCAGGATGGTCTCGATCTTCTGACCTCGTGATCCGCCCGCGTCGGTCTCCCAAAGTGCTGGGATTACAGGCTTGAGTCACAGCACCCGCCCGACAACAGTAATTCTCAACTATTGCTGTGCATTAGAATCACGTGGGGAGCTTTACCTTTAAAAAGCCTTATTGGCCGGGTGCGGTGGCTCCCGCCTGTAATCCCAGCACTTTGGGAGGCCGACGTGGGGGGATCACGAGGTCAAGAGATCGAGACCATCCTGGCCAACACGGTGAAACCCCGTCTCTACTAAAAATACAAAAATTAGCTGGGCATGGTGGGGTGTGCCTGTAGTCCCAGCTACCTGGGAGGCTGAGGCAGGAGAATTGCTTGAACCCGGGAAGCGGAGGTTGCAGTGAGCCAAGATGGCGCCACTGCACTCCAGCCTGGCACCTGTCGACAGACCAAAACTCTCTCTCTCAAAAAAAAAAAAAAAAAGCTTTATTGATGCAAAATTGACATATAATAAATGGAACAGACTTAAAGTGTACAATCTGATAAGTTATGACATATGTACACACTTATGAAACCATCGCCACAATCAAGATAGGTATGTTTCCTATCACTCCTGAATGTTTCCTCTTGCCCCTTTTTAAGCCCTCCTTCCTGCCTCCCCCAATCACCTGGGGAACTTATAAGAACTCTAGATGCCCAGTAGGGCACCTACAGAGATTCAAATCAGTAGGTCCAGCATACAGGGCAGTCATCAGGAATTTATTATTTTTTTTGAGATGGAGTCTCACTCTGTAGCCCAGGCTGGAGTGCAGCAGTTCGATCTTGGCTCACTGCAACCTCTGCCTCCAGGGTCCCAATTCAAGCAATTCTCCTACCTTAGCCTGCCAAGTAGCTGGGATTATAGGCACAAGCTAATGCCTAGCTAATTTTTTTATTTTTATTTTTTCAGTAGAGATGGGGTTTCACCATGTTGGCCAGTCTGGTCTTGAACTGATTTCATGATCCTCCCGCCTCGGCCTCCCAAAGGCATCAGGAATTTTTTAAAGCCTCATTGTGGTTTTAATGTTGAGCCAAGGTTGAGGATCACTGTATTATACAATCCCATTAATCTCTGCATAGGCAAACTTTTTGTATTGGTCTTTAAATATCAGTTACCTGTGGAGCATAAAAAAAAACATACATGGTGAAGCTCCAGAGTTCCAGATTCAGCAGGTCAAGGAAACAAGCAGAGATGGAATATTTTTAAAAAGCCAGTGGAGGTCTGGAGTAAGATAGAGACTTTTCATATTATTTACCTTTTTGGTATTTTTTGAATTTTATGATTCTGTTTAAAAAGTACTTTAACAAATTAATTAAAATTAATAAATTGTAGTTATCAAATTAGCCAAAAAGCAAAGTTAAAAAAAAAAACTATTCCTGATGGAGGTCCCAGTGCACTAAGGCAAGAAAAAAATATATGAGAACTGGAAAGGAAAAAACCAAATCTGTCATTATTCCCAAATGATATGATGATGAAGTTGCAAAATCTAAAAGAATCTACAAATTATTATTAGAGTAAGAATTAACAAGGTTACTAGATAGACACACACGTGCACATACAATTATAATTCCATATACCAGCAATAAACATTAGAAATGCCATCATCTTAAAGATAACATTTACAACTGTTTTTAAAAATCAAGTGCCCGGGAAGAAATCTTACAACAGCTGTAGGAGACCTCTATTGGAAAAAGCTACAAACACCTCATGGAAAGAAATTAAACAACTAAGTAAGTCCCAATAAAAAATCTCAAGCTACTTCATTTGTTTGTTTTCGTGGAACTTCACAAGTTGATTTCTAAACTTTATAAGAAAAAGCAAAGGGTCAAGAGCCAAGATATGTCTGAAGAGCAACGATGTGGGAGGACTCACTCTACCAGATAACAGAACATATAAAGCTGTGGTGATTAAAACAGTATATGACTAGCACAAGGACAAATAGACACATGGAATAGAATAGAAAGCCCAGAAACAGATCCAGACGTGGATTCTTGATTTATGACAAATGTGGCACTTCAAAGCAGATGGGGAAAAGATTTTCAATACATAAATAGCATTCTCAATAAATGGTATTAGGAGAGTTGGCTATCTATAGGGAGAAATGGAATTGGAGCATGTCTCATATCATCTGCAAAAATCAATTCCATGTGGGCTGTAAAAATAAATGTGAAAAGCAAAACAATAAAACTTTCAGAAGATGAAACAGCCAGGCACAGCTGCTTGCATCTCTAATCCCAGCTACTTGGTGGGGAGGGCTGAGGCAAGAGGATCACTTGAGACCAGGAGTTTGAGACCCCGAGTCTCAAATACATTAATTAGTTAAATAAAAGTAAATAAAGATAAAATAGGAGAATATCTTTGTGACCTGAAGGTAAAAAAATGAATTGCGACACAAACCCTACTTATAAATGAAAAGATTGATAATTTTGACTGTATTAAAATGAAGACCTTTTGGCTGAGAGCAGTGGCTCATGCCTGTAATCCCAGCACTTTGAGGCTGAGGCGGGTGGATCATCTGAGGTCAGGAGTTCAAGATCAGCCTGGCCGACATGGCAAAATGCAGTGAATATTAGCCAACCATGGTGGCACATGCCTGTAATCCCTGCTGAGGAGGCGTAGACAGGACAATCGTTTGAATCCAGAAGGCAGAGGTTGCAGAAAGCAGAGATAGCACCACTGCACTCCAGCCTGGGTGACAGAGCAAGACTCCCTCTCAAAAAAAGGAAGAAGTGCTTTTAAGTTCATCAAAAAATGTCATTAAGAGGGCAGAATGGCAAGCCAGAGTAGAAGAGAGTATCTGCAACACACATGACTATCAAAGAACTTGTATCTAGAGCATACATAGAGCCCCTAGAAGTCAGTAAGAAAAAGAGGGAAGCCAATAGAAAATAAACAAACATTTATATGCACCAGCAGGTGTAAACAATGAGGTCAAGAGATTGAGACGATCCTCGTTAACATGGTGAAACCCCATCTCCACTAAAAATACAAAAAATTAGCTGGACATGGTGGCATGTGCCTGTAATCTTGTGCCCAAGCCCATCTTTCTCCTTCACTCTATGATGCAGCATCAACTATGTATTTCTGCATCCAGCTACTCGGGAGGCTGAGGCAGGAGAACTGCCTGAACCCAGGAGGCGGAGGTTGCGGTGAGCCAAGATCGCGCCATTGCACTCCAGCCTGGGTAACAAGAGCGAAACTCCGTCTCAAAAAAAAAAAAAAATGTTGCCCATGATATCCCCTAACTAAATACAACTCAAACATCCATCCATAAGAGAACTGATAAACAGACTGTGGAAGATTCATACAGTGGGATACTATATAATAATGAAAATTAACAAACGTCACCAACATGCAATAACTTGGATAAATCCTAATGTTGAGTAAAATAAGCCAGATTGAAAGAATAAACTCTGGATAATTCAGTTTATATAAAGATTTTACACAGGCAAAACTAGGCTGCATCGCTTAGAGATACATATATGGGTAGTAAAGCTATAAAGAGAAACAAGATAGTGGTTCACAATAGGGAGAATAGTCTTGATTGGGAAGAGGCATAGGGGCAGCTTCTTGGGTCCTGGCAATGTTTTATTTCTTGAACAGACATGGGTTACATAAGTATCTTCGCTACAATATTTTGTTAAGAGAACATATTTATACTTTCTGCACTTTTCCACTGTGTATATTTCACAATTTAAAATGTTTTGCAAAAGTGTGATTTGGAACCACTGCTGTGATCTAATTATCAAGCAGCTAAGCCAAAATATCTCATTTCCTTGGCAACTTAGTCCTGTGAATCTGAATGCCTCTTATATATTATTTGATGATACTAATGATGATGATTGATGAATCTGTATCTACAACTAATATGCAAAACTATTTTTTTCTGAGAATTTCACTATTAGGCCTATTGTTCATTTAAGAATGTAACAACGTAATCTATCTAAAATAACAAAGATATAGCTGGCTAATTAATTGCAATAAATACTGACATTTAGTGAGCAGATGAATAAAACACACCCAAAAGGGCACAGCAATCTCTTAGCAAGAGCTATGATTAAAATGCCCCTGACTGAGTGATAGCAAACACAAATGCGGCCACAGATGCTGCATAATTATTGCCTTGAAATAGTTCAAGGTTCAGATGCTTAGAATACATCATACTTTTCAATACTCACTTCTATATTTAGGGCTACTCTGCTTCTCTGCACGGCCTAAGTGACTGGAACAGATGGAATATATTTCTCTGGCTATATTCATTAGTGAGTCAATACTTAACTTTGTATATTAAGAGGTGGTAATTATGATTAGCTTCAATTTACTATTGGGAAAATTTAAATTCAGGCAGGTTAAATAACTTGTCCAAGATCACACAGCTACCTTGTTAAGTAGCAGGGCTTTGGGATGTAAAGTCAGATCTGACTCCCAAGCCCATCTTTCTCCTTCACTCTATGATGCAGCATCAACTATGTATTTCTGCATCCAGATAGACATCATCCATTTACATGTAGATGCACACACTCATCCGCACCCTTTTCTCCCCCCCTTTCTGTTCTCTCCCTCCTTTTGAGAAAGAGATGGGGGTGAGGGTGGGGGGGGAACTTGATTAGAATTCCTTTTTATTTATCACTTTAGGTAACAATTTCAGAAAACATGTCCAAGAGGTATTTATAAATCAGAGCAGGGCCAAATTTTCTCACAAAAAAACATTTTACATTGTTACAGTGATGGAGTAAACAACAGCAATAATAAATGCTTTCGGTCTGATGTCAGCCAGGAAAAAATGTTTGTCTTGTCTGGAAATAGCTATCTTTTCCCACCAGTTACATCCTTGTATTGTGTTCTCTTCCTATCAAATGAGAGCAAAGAGGGAAGGAGAAGGAAAGGAGGGAGGGGAGGAGAGGGAGAAAGAGAGAGAGAATGAGAGCGAACTGACCCCTTAACACCCAGCTACTTGAGTAACTAAAACTAGGTTAAATATAAAACTTCTTGTTAGAATTGACAAAGAGGTCACTGGGACATTAGATAACTGGTTCAAATATCATTCTTACTACACATCTCAAAATGTTCATGTCGCCCTAAAAGTTCTGCTCCACAGCAGCCCCAGAGGTGGCCCCCAACAGACAGGATATCCACACAAGGGAAATGTCAAAGGAGGATTTGCAACCACTAAGGATTGAGGGGCAGAGTTCTGAAGGGTTGAAGTTAGGGGGTAACTTTCCTCAGCAGAGCTCTCCCAGTTCAGCAAGGGAGACTTGGACATTGGAAAGGTCCTCACTTAACACATCACCGATTATTGGTTTATTCACTCTTTCCACCCTTTTCCACATGGAACTTCCACCTGCTCCTCCTCATTTTCTCTCTAGAATCCGAATATACAAATTCACTCTAACTTGTCTTTCTACCAATGCAGCACCATGAAACTGGATTTCATACTAGAAACCTGCACAAAGTAGTACAAATGTCTAGTTTCATGACCCACACAGATTGTTTCAGACTATCTTTACTCTTGGACGCTCTCTCCCAAAGACATGTGAGGGTAAAAAGAGAATCCAATCATATTCCTAACAACAAGAAAGAGAAAAACAACACTAAAGGGAGGTGGCATCAAAAGCTTTTTTGGCCAGGTGCGCTGGCTCATGCCTGTAATCTCAGCATTTTGGGAGACCAAGGCAGGTGGATCACAAGGTCAGGAGTTCAAGACCAGCCTGGCCAACATGGTGAAACCCCATCTCTACTAAAAATACAAAAATTAGGCCAGGTGCGGCGGCTCACGCCTGTAATCCCAGCACTTTGGGAGGCCCACGAAGGTGGATCACAAGGTCAGGAGTTTGAGGCCTTGTGATCCACCTGCCTTGCCAACATGGTGAAACCCCATCCCTACTAAAAATAGAAAAATTAACCGGACGTGCTGGCGCGTGCCTGTAATCCCAGCTACTTGCGATGCTGAGGCAGGAGAATCGTTTGAACCCGGAAGGCAGAGGTTGCATTGAGCCGAGATTGTGCCATTGCACTCCAGCCTGGGTGACAGGGCAAGACTCCATTTAAAAAAAAAATAAAAAGCTTTTACAAGGCTATCATCAAAATTCAAGCTGAAGCATGTGTATAAAATAGCCGCTGTTGGCCGGACGCAGTGGCTTACACCTATAATCCCGGCACTTTGGGAGGCCGAGGTGGGCAGATCACAAGGTCAAGAGATCAAGACTATCCTGGCCAATTTGGTAGAACCCCAATACAATACTAAAATACTAAAAATACAAAAATTAGCTGGGCATGATGGCATGCACCTGTAGTCCCAGCTACTTGGGAGGCCGAGACAGGAGAATTGCTTGAACCCAGTAGACAGAGGTTGCAGTGAGCCGCGATCACGCCACTGCACTCCAGCCTGGCACCTAGCAACAGAGCGAGACTGTCTCAAAAAAAAAAAAAATGAAATACCCTATGTCAACATCTGATGTCTAACTGATAGACAAACCCTGTTGAAAAGGGAAGTACATACTTCTAACTGATGGCTGCAGTTTTCAGAACCTCAAGATCCACAGTTCTTTCTAGATTTAGCAGGCTTCTTATCACCACCAAGCAGTGAGAGGCCAGCTATAACTTAGCAGCCTATGTAATGGCTACTCCAGGCACAGAGGGGTTTTTGGTTTGAAGTCTCACTTAGAACAGAGGGGCAGAATAAGGAAAATAATGACTTTTAAATTTCGAGTGAGCCAACTAGAAGGGGGACTTATCCTCTTGGTGTTTATTTCTTGGACCAAATTTCCAGCCCTCCTTCAAAGCCCCCTGTTGAGATCAAGGACAAACAAGATGAAAGGGAGAAAGCAGAGGAAGAAAAGAACTTACACCTCAGGATTCTTAGTTTTCAGAGAAAACACCAACAGGATGAGTCTGTATGTTTGATTTCTTGTCCCCTGGATGTTGAGGGGAGTGTTAAGAAGGATACATACAACAGCGACCTGTTCTCTGTGCAACCTAAGTCTACTCCACTCCACAGCTCACATCATGGGCTTAGAACCACAATGGTGTTACCTGCAGGAGCCCATTGCTCTGCCTGGAAACAGGATTTATCTATCCTCTACCTTGGCTTTACCAGGGCCCACCTGCCATTCTGTCTGGAGGGGGTTAGGGAAGTAGTGAAAGGAACCTGCTCACCTAGCCCCTCTCCCCCTAGTCCACTCCACCCACACCAACTCCTGACAGTATGCAAGAGGCTTGCTTTGAGTGCTTCAACATTCCACCTGCTGAGCTGTTTGTTATCAGGTCTGCCAAAGCTTATGAGCAAATCTGGCACTTAAAAATTTCTTTAAAAGAAAGAAGGTCCACATTTCAGATAACGGCTGTGTTACTCATTTTTCGTCATCCGACAATAGTAATTCAGAATACAAATGCATGTGAACAATAGGAGAAGCATATGTGCTCATAAAGGGCGAGGAAATACCTGAGCAGTTTCTGCTGGCTGGATCCCACCATATAGTGTATTAAGACTTTTTTTTTAGGGCCAGGCGCAGTGGCTCACGCCTGTAATCTCAGCACTTTGGGAGGCCGAGGCAGGTGGATCACCTGAGGTCAGGAGTTCAAGACCAGCCTGGCCAACATGGTAAAACCTCATCTCTCTACTAAAAATACAAAAATTTGCCAGGTGTGGTGGCGGGCACCTGTAGTCCCAGCTACTCAGGAGGCTGAATTGCCTGAACCGAGAGGCGGAGAATGCAGTGAGATAAAATCACACCACTGCACTCCAGCCTGCGTGACAAAGTGAGACTGTCACAAAAAAAATTATTTAACATAATTTAAAAAAATTAAATAAAGACTTTTTGTTATATTTTCTCGAGTCAACCATATTAATTTCTTTCTTAAAATTTATTTTATTTTGCCATAAGCTACAGGGGTACAGGTGGTATTTGGCTACATGAGTAAGTTCTGTAGTGGTGATTTGTGAGATTTTGGTGCAACCATCATCCAATCAGCATAGAGCACCCTATATTTGTAGTCTTTTATCCCTCACCCCTCTTTCACTCTTCCCCACAAGTCCCCAAAGTCCACTGTATCATTCGGATGCCTTTGTATCCTTATAGCTTAGCTCCCACATATCAGTTAGAACATACAATGTTTGGTTTTCTTTCCTTCTCTTGTCTGATTGCTCTGGCTAGGACTTATAGTACTATGTTAAAGAGGAGTGGTGAGAGTGGGCATCCTTGTCTTCTTCCAGTTCTCAGAGGGAATGCTTTCAACTTTTCCCCATTCAGTGTTATATTGGTTGTGGGTTTGTCACAGATGGCTTTTATTACACTAAGGTATGTCCCTTGTATGCCGATTTTGCTGAGCGTTTTAATCATAAAGGAATGCTGGATTTTGTTGAATGTTTTTTCTGCATCTATTGAGATCATCACGTGATTTTTGTTTTTAATCAGGTTTATGTGGTGTATCACATTTATTGACTTACATATGTTAAACCATTCCTGCATCCCCCATATGAAACCCACTTGATCATGCTGGATTATCTTTTTGATATGTTGTTGGATTTGGTTAACCAGTATTTTGTTAAGGATTTTAGCATCAATGTTCATCAAATATATCAGTCTGTAGTTTTCTTTTCTTGGCTGTCCTTTCCTGGTTTTGGTATTAGGGTGAAGCTGGCTTTATAGAATGAATTAGGGAGGGTTCCTTCTTGCTCTATCTTGTGGAATGGTGTCAAAAGGATTGGTACCAATTCTTCTTTGTATTTGGTAGAATTCTGCTGTGAATTTGTCTGGTCCTGGACTTTTTTTGTTAGTAATTTTTAAATTACCATTTCAACCTCGCTGCTTGTTATTGGACTGTGCAGGGTACCTCATTCGTCCTGATTTAAGCTAGGAGGGTTTATTTTTCCAGTTTATCCACCTCTTCTAGGTTTTCTAGTTTACGTGCATAAAGTTGTTCACAGCAGCCTTGAATGATCTTTTCTATTTCAGTGGCGTCAGTTTTAGTATCTCCCGTTTCATTTCTTAGCGAGGTTATTTGAATTTTCTCTCTTCTTTCCTTGGTGAATCTTGCTAATGGTCTATCAATTTTATTTATCTTTTCAAATAACTGACTTCTTGTATATATTTTGTATTTTCTTGTTGTTGTTTCTATTTAATTTGTTTCTGCTCTGATCTTGGTTATTTCCTTTCTTCTGCTGGGTTTGGATTTGGTTTGTTCTTGTTTCTCTAGTTCCTTGAGGTGTGACCTTAGATTGCTGGTTTGTGCTCTTTCAGACTTTTTGATGTAGGTGCTTAGAGCTATACCTATCCTCTTAGCACCGCCTTTGCTGTATCCCAGAGGCTTTGATAGGTTGTGTCATTATTGTCATTTAGTTTGAAGAATTTTTAAATTTCCATCTTGATTTTGTTTTTGACTCAATGCTCATTTAGGTTATTTAATTTCCACGTATTCGCATGGTTTTGAAGGTTCCTTTTAGAGTTGATTTCCAGTTTTATTCCACTGTTGTCTCAGAGAATCCTTGATATAATTTAAGTTTTCTTAAATTTATTGAGGCTCGCTTTATGGCCTCTCATATGGTCTATCTTAGAGAAAGCTGTATGCGCCATTGAATAGAATGTATATTCTGTGGCTGTTGGATGAAATGTTCTGTATATATCTGTTAAGTCCATCTGTTCCAAGACATAGTTTAAATCCATTGTTTCTTTGTTGACTTTCTGTCTTGATGACCTATCTTGTGCTATCAGTGGAGTACTGAAGTCCCTCACTATTATTGTATTGCTGTCTATCTCATTTCTTAGGTCCATTAGTAATTGTTTCATAAATGTCGGAGCTCCAGTGTTAGGTGCCTGTATGTTTAGGATTGATTGTGGTACTTTTCTGTTGGACAAGGCCTTTTACCATTACATACTGTGTCCCTCTTTGTCTACTTTAACTGCTGTTGCTTTAAAGTTTATTTTGTCTGATATAAAAATAGCTACCCCCTGCTTGCTTTTGGTGTCCATTTGCATGAAATGCCTTTTTCCACCCCTTTACTTCAAGTTTATGTGTGAATCTTTATGTGTTAGGTGAGTCTCCTGAAGGCAGCAGATGGTTGGTGAGTTCTTATCCATTCTGATGTGCTGTATTTTTAAGTGGAGCATTTAGGACGTTTACATTCAATGTTAGTATTGAAATGTGAGGTACCATTGCATTCATCATGCTCTTTGTTGCCTATGTACTTTGTTTTTTGCTTTTTATTTTTAATTTGTATTTTTGTTTTCTAGGTCCTATGTGATTTATGCTTTAAAGAGGGTTCTGTTTTGATGTGTCTCCAGGATTTGTTTCAAGATTTAGAGCTCCTTTTAGAAGTTCTTGTAGTGGTAGCTTGGTAATGCTGAATTCTCTCAGCATTTGTTCGTCTGAAAATGACTATCTTTTCTTCATAAGTGATGCTTAGTTTCACTGGATACAAAATTCTTGGCTGGTAATTGTTTTGTTTGAGGAGGCTGAAGATAGGTCCCCAGTCCCTTCTAGCTTTTAAGGTTTCTGCTGAGAAATCTGCTGTTAATCTGATAGGTTTTCCTTTATAGGTTACCTGGCACTTCTGTCTCACAGCTCCTAAGATTCTTTCCTTCATCTTAACTTTGGATAACCTGATGACAATGTGCCTAGGCGAGGATCTTCTTGCAATGAATTTCCCAGGTGTTATTTTTGCTTCTTATATTTGGATATCTAGGTCTCTCACAAGGTCAGGGAAGTTTTCCTCGATTATTCCCCCAAATATATTTTCCAGACTTTTAGAATTTTCTTCTTCCACAGGTACACTGATTATTCTTAGATTTGGTCATTCAACATAATCCCAGACTCCTTGGTGGCTTTATTCATGTTTTCTTACTCTTTTTACTTTGTCTTTGTTGGATTGGGTTAATTTGAAGACCTGTCTTCAAGCTCTGAATTTCTTTCTTCTACTTGTTCAGTTCTATTGCTGTGATTTTACAGAGCATTTCACATTTCTAAAAGTGTGTCCAAAGTTTCCTGAATATTTTATTGCTTTTTCTTTAAGCTATCTATTTCCATGAATATTTCCCCCTTCACTTCTTGTACCAGCTTTTGGATTTCCTTGCATTGGGCTTTGCCCTTCTCTGGTCCCTCCCTGATTAGCTTAATAATTAACCTCCTGAATTCTTTTTCAGGCAAATCAGGATTTCTTCTTGGTTTGGATCCATTGATGGTGAACTAGTGTGATTTTTTTGAAGGTGTTGAAGAGCCTTGGTTTGTCATATTATCAGGGTTGGTTTTCTGGTTCTTTCTCATTTGAGTAGGTAGGCTCTGTCAGAGGGAAGGTCTAGGGCTGAAGGCTGTTGCGGGAAGGTCTAGGGCTGAAGGCTGTTGTTCAGATTCTTTGTCCCACAAGGTGTTTCCCTTGATGTAGTACTCGCTCCCCCTTTCTCTTATAGATGTGGCTTCCTGTGAGCCAAACTGCAGTGACTGTTCTCTCTCTTCTGGGTCTAGCCACCAATAGAGGCTACCCAGCTCTGGGCTGGTACTGGGGGTTGTCTGCACAGAGTCCTGTGATACTAACCATCTATGGGTCTCTCAGCAGTGGATATCAGCACCTGTTCTGGTGGAGGCGGCAGAGGGTCTAAAGGACTCTGTGAGGGTCCTTAGCTTTGGTGGTTTAATGCTCTATTTTTGTGTTGGTTGGCCTCCTGCTGGGAGGTGAGCTTTCCAGAAAGCATTAGCTGCAGTAATGTAGAGAGGGACAAAGCATGGGTGGGGCCTTAGAGCTCCCCAAGATTACATGCCCTTTGTCTTCCATTACTAGGGTGTGTAGGGAAGGATCATCAGGTGGGGGCAGGGCTAGGTGTGTCTGAGCTCAGACTCTCTTTGGGCGAGTCTTGCTGCAGCTGCTGTGGGGGATGGGGGTGAGATTCCCAGGTCACTGGAACTGTGTCCCTAGGAGGATTATGACTGCCTTTGCTGAGTCATGCAGGTTGCCAGGGAAGTTAGGGAAATACAGCAGTCACAGGCCTCACCCAGCTCCCACACAAACCAAAGGACCAGTCTTACTCCCAACCATGCCCTCCCCAACAGCCCTGGGTCTGTTTCCAGGTGGAGTTTGAGACAGGCTTGAGAACTTGCCCGAGGCTATTTGCCTCCCAGAGTATTTGGGGTGTCCCCTGGGTCCTGCAGAAGCAACCCGCTTCCTTCAGAGGGACTGTGGGTCCTCTCAGAATTGCTGGTTTGTTCTTGTAGTTGATCTGGAAGCTCCACAGCCTGCAGGACCCGCCAGTGCAACCAACAGCAACAACCATCTTAATTTCTGTGCAAATATCTCAGCCTCCTTTTAATGCTCTTTTGGAAAACAGACACATTTGTGAATCTGCTGAAGGATGTGGACCTTGTCCTAGAAAACCCACACACTTTAACATGCAACTTTGGGGCACTCATACATCTATTAGAATCCATAAATAAAACCTCTTCAGAGGTCCATAGACCTAAAGTTTCCTTCTTGATCTCTGGTCTAGAAGGAAAAAAAAATAGTTGACATTTACTGAGTATCTATTACATGCCAGGCACTATTCCAGGTGTTAAATAGACTTTTCTCAATTAATCATGACAACCCCATGGAGTAGGTACAACTGTTCTGTATTTTACTGACAAGAAAACAGTAGCAGAGAATGTCACTCTCTCCAGGTCAAACAGCTAGTAAAGCCAGGGAACCTCTCCTCTTAGCCACTAAGTTACAGCTGTGAAATCAAACACATGTAAGCAATTTTAAAAAATTGTAGGTCGGGCATGGTGGCTCATGCCTGTAATACCAGCACTTTGGGAGGCCAAGGTGGATGGATCACAGGGTCAGGAAATCAAGACTATCCTGGAGTGAAACTCCATCTTTACTAAAAATACAAAAAGAATTAACCAGGTGTGGTGGCATGCGCCTGTAGTCTCAGCTACTCGGGAGGTTGAGGCAGGAGAATCACTTGAACCCGGGAGGCAGAGGTTGCAGTGAGCCGAAATCATGCCACTGCACTCTAGCCTGGGTGACAGAGCGAGACTCCATCTCAAAAAAAAATAAGACCAGGTGCGGTGGCTCAAACCTGGAATCCCAGCACTTTGGGAGGCCAAGATGGATGGATCACCTGAGGTCAGGATTTCAAGGCCAGCCTGACCAACATGGAGAAACCCTATCTCTACTAAAAATACAAAAAATTAGCCAGGTGTGCTAGTGGGTGTCTGTAATCCCAGCTACTTGGGAGGCTGAGGCAGGAGAATCACTTGAAACTGGGAAGCGGAGGTTGTGGTAAGATGAGATCGTGCCATTGTACTCTAGTCTGGTCAACAAGAGCAAAACCCCATCTCAAAAAAAATAGTATATGGTTACACACACCATAATCATAGCATCTTTCTTTTGGGGTGGGGGAGCATGTGGATACTTAGCCAAGTATCTCCCTGCCTACCAGTGCCACATCATCTCTGTTTACTCAGATCTCTCCAGAGAGATGATGTGGCTAAGTATCTCAGGCCCACTACTAATATTCATGGCACAACACAAAACAAAAGCCAGTCAGCCCCACCACGTGGCTTCCCAAGAATAGGGAACGTTGATTGTCACTTGGGCCAGTTTGTGTCCCCTGCCCACAGACTGCATTCCCTGCATTCCTGACTCCTGACTTGGAAAAACCTGGAGAGTGGGAAGGGAACGGTCTATTCACAGGTCACAAACCGATGGCCCACTGGGCTTAATATTAATATGTCTGAATATGTCTTTTTTTTTCTTTTTTGGAGAGGCTGGAGTGCAGTGGTATGATCTCTGTTCACTGCAGCCTCTGCCTCCCCAGTTCAAGCGATTCACATGCCTCAGCCTCCCAAGTAGCTAGGATTACAGGCCTGTGCCACCACACTTGTCTAAGTTTTGTATTTTTAGTAAAGACGGGGTTTCACCATGTTGTGATTTCCATTCCATTAGAGCTATGCTTTTTGCATGCTAACCAACCCAGCAGTAGGTCACTAGCAGAAAGATTCAGACACCAGAGATGAAGAAACATCGGGCAGTCAATGACAGTACACAGGACGTACCTCATACATAGAGCACATTCAAGGTCAGATGCGTCGAAGGATGCAAGTGGTAAACTGAGAGCAGGTGTGGCCTCCTGATCAGTGGGAGGATCTGTGAGTTAGAAAGCAAGAAGTCAGCGCTGGAGCTACCCTGGTTTCCTCGATATTACTTCTGAGGCAAAAGAATCCAATGCGTTTTTCAGTTTGCCACTCTCACCACCTCTCAGAAAGCTGATTTACTGGACACCTGAGCCATTAAGAATGGGATACTCTGAAGCAGGCTCTCGGAGGTTTCCAGCAGCCCCCCACAGAAAGAGAAATGCACATCAAGAAATGCCCAGGAGCCCTGGGGACTTCATTCAAATGCATCAGGCACCTCTCTCAACAGCAGAACCTACTGCAACTCAATGGACTGAGCCAGGCCTTCAAAGCTAAACCTGAATCTTGGCACTGCCAACCTCTCTTGGTAAGATAGCAAGCCACAGCTGGTGCTTTTCACATGCCTACCTACGGGAACACAGCTGGGAATGAGCAGGATGAGGCCTGACCTCACTTCCCTCATCCTGCATTTCTAGAATGGGGATGGGGATAGTGAGAGGTTGACCTAGAAGGAAGTGGCATCCTCATGGGTATGGAATGTCAAGAAACAGTTGATACTGTGCTTGAGCTGATGCCTTGGCTTTCCATCATATTAATAATTAGTATTGAACACTTATAGTGTGCTAGGCACTGTGCATGATCTCACAGAAGCCTCATAGCAATCTCTGAGGTCACACAGCTAGTAAATGCCACAGCAGGGCCACACACCCAGAGCCTAAGGAGCCCCAGGACAGAGGTAAGTAACTTGTACATAACGGTGAGCCCAGGTATCTCCTCCCAGCTGCCCTCTCCCTGTGTAGAGCCAGTACCTTGCTTGAAGCCTTTATTAGACATCCCTGTGTCATGTTGGGCATCAAGTTGGTAGTATTTCCTTTTCTTTCCCTGGCATTTTCCAGTCGTGCTGGAAGCAGCTTCTGGAGAGGCAGCATCCTGCTTCCCCTCCTTTGCTTCTTGGTCTTTCATGGGGTGCTGCTGACCATCCCCCTTCACCTTAGCTGGGTTCCTCTGACTGCTGCCATCTCCCCTGGCTGCTGCTTCCTCCTGACTAGAACAGTGTGGGAGCTCCAGATTGTCCTGAATGATGAAAGGGCCAAATATCAGAATCTTCTTAGGACCAATACTGTCCTCTGATATTGCTACCCAGAGGGACAAAGGGAAATTATAGAGTCCTGATCCCCACCCTTGATTGCATAGTGGACACAGAGCTCAACTGAGGGGCCGTCATAAGGCATTGTTTCCCACTTCTTGTCCACACAGCAATCTGCAACCAAGGCATGCTCAGCCTGGGTGGAGTTAGGGAATTTCCCTAGGCAAGGACCGGAAGGTATGTAGGAGGAGAGGCTCCTTAAATAGGTGCAAAAAGGGGAAATGCCAGGGATAGCGCCAGTTCCCCTTCCTATCACATCTTTCCCCGGTAACCACTTTAGCAAAACTAAGGCAGTGAGGCCAGATACTGTCACTCAATAATTCCTCTCGCCATTCACAGCCATCTGTGATTCCCAAACTCCAGCTCTAAATGGACTTTTGGTAGTAGGGCTTTGGCACAGGTCTGTTCATGGCCTGTCAAGTTACCTCATACTCCAGGGCTACATGTTACACTGGTCAAATGAACCAGGTACAAACTATTCCTTTTACTAGATTTGAGGTGACAGGCATTAAAAAAAAAGGCAAAATCACCTGGCAAAAAAAATCAATATCTCTAGCCTTTTAATATTTTCCCAGGAAATGGATATTTGAAAATGGATTTAGAAATAAATGCAAATAACAATATGTTTATGCAAATTTACATGAAGAACCCCTCTCTAATCTAAACCCATAGTCCCCAGGTCAAAATATTCATCCTGTTGTTTCCCTCTAACCATACCAAAAAAAAATTGGTAGACAGGTAGAAAAGGGGAACTATATAGCTGGGAGAAAACAATGAGGTGAGGAGAAAAATAATGTGGGTGTTCTCTGTCTCTATCTTGGGGAGTTGGGGTTTTCTCCAGCACTGTAGCAATAATATAATGTTGACTTTCCATGAGCCCAAGGCATTGGCCACTCAGGAGTATACCGCTTTGCAAAGCAAAGTTTGGGTGGAAATCCAATCCTTGTTCCTCAGCTGGTTCACATTGGAAAGCCAAGGTTGGCATTTTTCTTCTTGTCAGATGGAGCTGCAATGAGAAGTCACTCCAGCATTTGAGTTCAGTATTAGCATTCTCAGTCAGGTAACAGTGATCTTAATTATTGAAATCACTGGGGGTTCTCTGATTTCAGGAGATCCTGTAAGTTCTGCCTTTTTTTAAAGAAAAGTTGGACCCACCTGCATTTTAGTTCTTATGAGAGCTCAGGGCTTATACACAGGAGAACATCGAGCATGAATGGAGGGAAAACTGCCCCCTTAAAGGTGCCCAGACATTCAGTGCTAAACTCTGCCTTGGAGTCTGGGCTTCTGATCCTCAACTTCTGCCCACTTAACCTCTGCTGAGACAGCCAGGGCCTGGGGCCCACATCTCTGTGTTCTGTTTCCTGGTTTTCAAAGAAAGGCACCAATATCTGTCTTCCTTCCATGTCCTTCAACTCCACATTCTTTCCCCACATCTCTTTCCTCTTCTCTGTTACAAATAGGTATTGGAAGCTTACTTATGTATAAGGTATAGTGCAGGAATACAAAATTACATCCATTTGGGGATCAGAGTTGTCTTTGCACAGGATCTGTGCTGGCACTCAAAGGCTAGCAGCTTGAACAAACAAAAAGCTCTAGAGGAGGAATTATCAGGTCCTCTTCCCAGACTCCGCCCGGAAGCCCATACACCCACCCAAATTGTATGGCCCAGGGGCAGTAAGCCAATTCCTTTCTAGTTTTGTCAAATCTCTCTCTTGGATGGATCTAACCAAGAACTGAAAATATATATCTATATCTACATCTATAGCACTTTGGAAGGCCAAGTTGGGAGTATCACCTGAGGCCAGGAGTTCGAGACCAGCCTAGGCAAAAATGGTGAAACTCCATCTCTTCCAAAGAAAAAAAAAAAAAACTTAGCCAGGCATGGTGGTACATGCTTGTAGTCCCAGCTACTCAGGAGGTTGATGAGGGAGGATCTCTTGAGGCCAGGAGTCTGAGGCAGTAAGCCATGATCACATCACTGAACTCCAGCCTGGGTGACAAAACAAGAACCTGATTCAAATTTTTTTTCAATGTAATGAATAACTCTGAGACCATGCCTGAAATTCACGGTTGTATCTTTAGGAGGTTCTTTGCAAAAACAAAACCACTAGTGACTCCGTTTCTTCTTTCTCAGCTACCAAAATAGGAGAGGGAGGGCTCACTCCCCACGTTCGCCCCCATAAAAAGCCAAATGAAGTGTCATGAGCGAGCTGGGTGAGTTGAATTTTACCTGTAACAACCTTGGCAGATTATGGCTGGTAACTTCAGTAGTCATTGACTCTACATCTTCCTTTAATCTAGGGTGAGGTGCCAACAGCTTCAGGATATTGGGAGAATGTTCCTGAGAGTCCCCCGGGACAGTTGGTGAAAAGAAACTAAGGAGAAGCTGGTACATAAAACAGAAGACTTCACTACTTAAGTTTCTACAGATGCCCAGGTGAAGGGGCGAGGGGCAGTGGGGGCAGCTTGCAGGGCAGAACTCTAGGGAAGAAGCCTTTGACCAGTGTCCCCAACACACCACACCGGGGCAGAGGTCCTCGCTTCAGTGGGTATCAGAATTAAGTGGGGAACTTATGAAAAATCTAGGTCTCTATTTTCTACTCTCGTCTCTCCCAGGTCTGAAGTGTGGCCCAGGAATCTGGATGTTGAGAAGGCACTACAGATGCCTCTGTTGCCTAGCCAACGTTAAGAGCCACCACGCTGGTGCTAACACTTCACAGAAATGTCTGCAGTGGGATTAAAAAACCCATCTAAGAGGAAAGAGACAGAGAGGTGAAGTCAGGAGAGAAACCTCAGTTGGGGAACTTGAAGTTTATAACGCCTCAGTAGGTGGAAGTCTACAGATGTCTTCTAGGATCGTCACTGTTTCTTTTCTCCACTACCCATTTTGCTTTCTCGTCTCCCCACCATCACCCCTGGATCTTTAATCCCTTCAGAGCTGGGAACCTGAGCAGTTATTTGTTAGGAAAAACAGAACTCCGGCTTCTTCCCTCTTCTCCCAACATCACCTACCCTATTCTGGCCTTTGCTTCCAAGAGGATGTTAGGTTAAGTTCAAGTACTAGGAGCAAGGAGGTTCCTGTCTCTTGCTGGTTTCCCTTGTAATTGGATAAGCTGGGAAATTAGACACTCATTCTAATGTAGCTTACACCATTCACTGTCCACATTCCTGTCCCAAGTTTCCCCTGTACCAGCAAGGATTATGTGTTTGTGTGTGTATGTGTGCGTTTCCATGTACTGAAACATGTAACACAAGGAGAGCACGTTACTTTGCATCCAAAAACCTGTTCCAGTGCTTACCACCCATCAGCTCCTGCGTGCTCCCGTCTCGTGTTGAAGATACACAGTCAAGGTATTAATTGATCAATGAAATTTGACAGAATCCCAAACTCCAGTTTGATTTATTCTCTGGCCCAGCAGTCTCTTCATGATATTCCTTCAGATGCCAGCACTCACCATGAAGCCAAACCCTGCTCAGCCTTCAAAGCTCAGCTCACATGCTACCTTCCCTCACTACTCCAGTCCTGTCCTATGCAGTAGAGAGTGTACCATAATACAGCATCTTGAACAACAACAGAGGCACCACGTTATGTTATCCTAGAAAGGTGTCACAGATGTAAGCCTTTCTCTCCTGCCAGATGGCCAGCTTCTAGAGGGCACATAACAGATACCCAATAAATACTCATCACACCGGATGGAATTGAAGTAAGACACTTATCCACCCCAGGGCCCAGGGAGAGGCCTAGCATTCAGGCCCAAAGTCCTCAGACTGATGCCTGTGTTTCCTTTCAGCTCTGAGAAACACCGTTTCCAGTTATAGGTGGCAAAGGAGTGAGATGGGAAGGTACTCACAGCACCCAGGGCCATAAATGTCAGCTTTCAGAGCTCCCTCCTCCACAGGAGCCAAGGTTGGCCCTCAGAAGCCCTAACGAGTGACCCAACAGGACCAAACCAGTTCTGAGGAGGCGGTATCCCTGGAATTCTCCCAAAAAAAGCATAATGCTCTTCAATGGCAGCCACAGAGCATCACAAGGTGCCAGGATGAAAGGGCAGAGAGTGGTGGGAAGGAAAAAAAGTCCAAGGGAGAAATCCAAAGAAACAAAGCAGAAATAACAGCAGCAGTTCCCTTCTTCATTTTACTACTTAAGATCTCTCTCCAGGCCTTCTCAATGGCATTGGAAAACAAAAGCTGGGGTCAACTCTCAGTGAGAATGATCATTCCACATGAATGAAAGTCAATTCCACTTCAGCCTCAGTCTTAGAAAGACCCAAATAGGTCAAGGAGGACGAAAAAGAATCTGAGGTAAAAAGAAACACAGGCCTGTGAGTTTGAAGACAGCTTATTAATGCCAACTGAACCTGCACCATCTCTGTCAAATCTTTAGCCCTGAAACTGGAATGCTTTAGTAAAAAAACACATCGGAGGACTCTCAATGTTCTTAATCACTGTCATGGACTCATCACACTCAGTGGAAATTTGCCTCTAAATTCTCACGCTCACTTCACAACTCTGTAACGCTCATCACGGGCATATGCTTGCTTGCGTCATCTGGCATTTATGTTAACAAATGCAAGATTGTAAGTTCCTTGAAGGCTAAGACTGTGCCTTATGCCTCTTTGGGTCTCCAGAGCTTTACAAAATGCCTTGCCTCAAGCCATTAGGCAGCTGTGGAAATGACAACAGTTTGTCTATAAAAGTGGACTGGAGAGACAGGTCAGCCCAACTGATGTTACTAAGAACATCTCAGGCCAACTGAGAAATGAACAAACAGGAGTCAAGAAACCATTCCTCCTTGGGTGTGAGACTTGCCTCTGCTGGCCTTTGCACACTGTCCCCAAATTCAAGTCTCTTCTAATTGCCTTTGTTCATCCCGGAACTGGAAAGTTCCACTGCTACCAGTGAGTGCTGAAGCTGTGGCCATATATTCATGGGAAGCAGGATGGCGGAGCAGCTAACAGACCAGGCTTTGGAAACAGATAGACTTGGGTTCGAATACTTTCCCACCAATCACCAGATGCATGACCTTGGGAAAGTCAGCAAGACCTAGCTTCATCTGTCTCATGTGTAACCTGAGGATGAATCACCATACCTAGCCTCAAAGGAGTGTAGTGGGGTTTAAATTACATACTCCACATAAAGTGCCTAGCACAGTGTCTGGTGCAGAGGAAATGCTCAACAAATGTTAGCTATTATTATTGTTATCATTTCTTACACTACGGACTACATTTAAAATTTGGAGAAGGGTCCATAGCTTCGAGCATACTCCTCTCAAGTACACCTTGTCCACATACTCAAACCAATTCAAAGCAACTTCCCAGGAAGGAAATCCTCTGTGAGAGAAAGAAAATCCAGAGCCAGTTCCTTTAGTTCACCAATTTTGCTAACTGTTCCTTTCTAGAGCCTTCAGAAACCAGTCATGTCTCTTGCTCACTTTCTTCATCCACTGCTCTGCCACACCACACTGGGACAGAAACCGTGGGGCTCAGTGGAATAGGGGGTGGAGCACAAGGAGAGCAGAGACAACCACCAACAGTGAGAATCCAACTTCCAGGCCGATTAGCCAGGTACCAGGAGAGTCAATTGTAAAACAATAAACAACAAAGTCCATGAATTGAAGATGCCTGAGCCCTCACTCATGCTCTCAGTGTTTCGTGCCATTTTTCTTTTATAACTACCACCTTCTCCTGGGACCCAAGAGTTGGAATGACTGGAGTATATTGTAACAATCTCTGACTAGCATTTGTGAGGCAGTGTGTTTTATTTCTAGCAAAGGAGCTGAAGGTTGGAGTTCTGTGTATGGTGATAGGGGAGGTGGAGACGACCAGCATCCCTTCCCAGGGGCTGGCTGTCCTGTGTGGCTGCTGAAAACTGTGATTCAGCCAAAGAAAAGTTATGTAATGGCAGGCAGCCCCACACCCTGGATCTCTCATCAACAGCCAGAATGTCCTCAGTGAACCTCAATCCCCATGTTAATGTACTTGATTTTGGTTTTTCTCCCACTGACAATCCAGACCCTGAGTCAAGCAAGAACATTCCTCACGGGCTTCAACAAAAATGTAGCAACTGCCCAATCTGATCATACACAGCAGAAGGATGGTGTTTCTGGGCAATCAGTTAGCACTCCCGTCTCCCTTTTGTCCCCTTAGCCCAGGAAACCACCCACTCAGGACTCCAAATGCCAGGGAGACAAGCACATTCACTCCCCTTCCTAGAGAAGACAGAGAGGTGAGGGTCCATTAGGAAGCTGGACCTGATGTCATTTCAACTCACTCTTTGGGCTTCAGATCTTGCTCTCTTGTTGTTTCCATCAAGGGATACACAGTAGAGAAACTCCCTTAGTGCCTCCTCCACCTTGCCTAGGGTGGCTAAGGCTTGGGCTTTTCTGAAATGTGCCTGGAAGGAAACATTAGCATTCAATCCCATTTTATGCAGCCTATTAACACTACTACTATAACAATAAATAACCCAGAGCACTCACTGTTGTGTGAAACATCTTAAAAGGACTCTCTTGGCCAGCAAGGTGGCTCACAGCTGTAATCCCAGCACTTTGGGAGGCCGAGGGGGCCGAACAAGGTTAAGAGTTCAAGACCAGCCTGGCCAACATGGCAAAACCCCATCTCTACTAAGAATAGAAAAATTAGCCAGATGTGGTGGCAGGCACCTATAATCTCAGCTACTCAGGATGCTGAGGCAGGAGAATCACTTGAACCTGGGAGGAGAAAGTTGCAGTGAGCCGAGATTATGCCATTGCTCTCCAGCCTGGGCAACAAGAGCAAGACTCCATCTCAAAAAAAAAAAAGACTCTCTTATCTACAGCCCTAAAATGCGTGCAACTGTTCTAATGCCATTTTAAAGAAGATAAAACAGAAACCCAAAAAAGTTAACTTGCCCAATGTAATACAGCTGGTAAATGGTGGGATCAGGGTTTGAACCTGGGACTGACACCAAAGCCCATATTCTTAACCACTGTGCCATGCTACCTTGTCTCTGCCCCACCATTGTATGGAGTGATGATCAAATGTAGCAAGAACCCCCATTTTACCACATGCTAACCAGCTTTCAGGGCCTACCCAGTTATGCCTTCCTTTGAACTAGTCTGTCAAGCAGAGAATTAGTCCTCAGTAGTGGCTTGAATGAGCACCTAAACTAACTGATCAATTTTCAGAAGAGTCCCAGGAAAAGGGTTCTGACTTCTTCAAGACCTTAAAGGTAACTAGTGGCAAAAGCTGGAACTAAAACTGCAATCTCAGGACTCCCAGAATGTTCTTCTCCACGAAGCAGTCTGCCCTTCAGAGGGCTAACCAGGGGACTGAGCATATACTTTCTCTCCTAGGTGCTTGGTTCACTTCTGCTCCTTCACCACATATTTTAAAAAGTATAAAGTCGTTTATAGCTCCAAGACCAACTGCTCTGGAAGAGATACTCTAGGGAAAGCAGAGGAACACCCTGGGGAAGAAGGAAGAAGAAAAAGAGTCGGGGGGAGAGGGCTGCCCTCCGTGTGTGTCTTGAGACAGGTGGACACTAGCAACTTGGCTTGAAGAGCATTTCACTTGAGTCATCTAGGATGTCCCTCCATTCAGTGGCCTGCTCCTTTGCCTCCTCCATGAGCAACACTAAGTCTAACTTAGTGAATGAAGTGATTGATCCAGGTTGTGGCTGCTGGATACTTCCCTGCCTCGCTTTCTAACATGCCTCTCTGCAGGCCCCAGCTATGGCCTGCTGCAGAGGCTGACCTGAAGCTGCCTTCTTGAACAGTGGCCCCTGCTCCAATGATGACCTCTCTGCACTCCCCAAGCTCCTTCTGAAGTCTTGTCTTGGTGGATACATGGATGCTGATGGCTTCCTTTGTTGCCTCTCCCTTTGGTGTTTACCAAAGACCTTCCTGGAAAGGCTTGCATGACATCATAGGATAACTAGAGGGGAGAAGTGTTGGGAGACTGGAAAGGCCTCTGTGATCGCACTAATCATATCAAGTAGCAACCCATATACTCTCTTTTTTTTTTTTTTTTTGAGACAGAGTCTTGCTCTGTCACCCAGGCTGGAGTGCAGTGGCAAATCTCAACTCACTAAAACCTCCGCCTCCTGAGTTCAAGCGATTCTCGTGCCTCAGCCTCCTGAGTAGCTGGGATTACAGGTATGTGTCACCATGCTGGGCTAATTTTTGTATTTTTAGTAGAGACAGGGTTTCACCATGTTGGCCAGGCTGGTCTGAAACTCCTCACCTCAAGTTGTCTACCTGCCTTAGCCTCCCAAAGTGCTGAGATTACAGGCATAAGCCACTACGCCCAGCCAACCCATGTTTTCTACCTGCTCAGGGAAACCAGCTCACAACACTGAGAGCTGCATCACCTGCAGGATGTATACTCTGAATGGATGGCTGGAATGGAGAATAGGGCTGCCAGATAAATCCCTATACTTTGGGCATTTTACACAGAAATGTTGGAAAATATGCAAATCAGGGCTGGAGGTAGTTTTGAATTATATGTATCAGTTCCAGTCTCTTATCTTAACCCTCAAGACAATAAATTATCTCATCATTGCCCCCACCTCTCAGTTCATCACTATAGGGAAATGAAGCTCCTACTTAATACTTTCATCAACTCTTCCTTCACTGGGGAGGTCACTTTTCCCATTTCATCCAAAATGCTTCACTGTTTCTCAGCTATGCTTTTTATCACACTATCAAGGTCCTTAGCCCTAGGATCTAGGCTTAGGGTGGAGGGGGACAGAGTTGCAAGTCCTCTTACTCCTAGGCAGCTCCCTGACTTGCACTACTGGGAGCGCAAAAGTGCCCCTACTGTAGCTTCTTTGGGTTAAGACACTGGTGATTTATATTAAATGCTAACTGTGTTCGTTGGGAAAAAAGCATACTAATCCATCATCACTCAGGAAAACCTTCCTGGAAAAAAAGAGCATACAAATCATCATCACTCATGAAAACCTTCTCAGGAAAGAACATACAAGATTCACCTGACATTCATGGCAGAGTACACAGGTCCATATGCTGTATCTGAAGTTTCCAGATCCAAAAATGTTCTGATAATCCATTATTTTCATAAGCTTGACATCAAAATTGATTAGATGGCAAAACCTGACCTAAACTGACATGAAGCGTTTTAAAATATTTGTCCCACAGAGTGTGAATTTTCATAGAATCTGCTGGAGAGATAGTGTTTGACTACAGGAAGCTGCCTGGAGCTCACCGAGACCTAATATATTGTCCTTGCAAAATCTAAAACATTCTGGATTCTGAACATTTCTGGTCTTATAGTATTCAGATGAGGGGTTATGGACTTGAACTTGGATAAAATGGATTTCTGAGGAAGGCATCCTTGGGTTGTGTAAAGACAGCACTACACCCAGCAAGCTTTATAGCTTGCAGAATGTCCTCTTGGCCACGTTCACATTTGACTCTCACTGCATCCTTGTGAGGCAAGCAGGGTAGATACCAACAGCTTCATTTTGCAAACAAGGATACTTGGGGTTCCGAGAGTGAAGCCACCTCCCCATGGCTTGCAAGTAGTAGAGCAAATCTAATCTTCAAAACAAAGTACTGACATGTGGCTGAGGGCCAGTCCTGAAGCCAGGCAAAGATACAGAAAGTGACACTTTGCATCCTGGCATCCTGAGAGGTGTCCAGGCTGTCTTTCTTCTCACCTCCCCATGTGACCTAAATCCTTGGGGATACTGGCAGGCTGACTGACTATATTAAGGACTCGAAATGGCATAATCATTGTGTGAGTGTGAGGATCCCTTCAAAGAAAACTGGCTAAGCTGCCAAGGAGACTGGCTATCAGCAGAGGTTTAGGAGGGCCAGGCCAGCCATGCGACTCTCACCTCCTCTTTCTAATGTCCCTAGAAAAGAATGATAATGATGACGATAGAAAACATTTATATAGACCAGACACAGTGGCTCACGCCTGCAATCCTAGCACTTTGGGAGACTGAGGCGGGTGGATTGCCTGAGTCCAGGAGTCTGACACCAGCCAACACGGCAAAACCCCATCTCCACTAAAAATACAAAAATTACCCAGGCATGGTGGCACATGCCTATTGTGATCCCTGCTACTTGTTATGTGAGGTCAGAGGATCGCTTGAACCTGGGAGACGGAGGTTGCAGTGAGCCAAGATCATGCCACTGTACTCCAGCCTGGGTGGCAGAGTGAGACTTCATTTCAAAAAAAAAAAAAACAGGAAGGAAGTAGGAAGGGAAGGAAGGGAGGGAAGGGGGGAGGGAAGGAGGAAGGCAAGCAGGCAGGAAGGCAGGTAGGCAGGCAGGTGTTTATATAGTGATATGTGCCAGACACTGTTCTAAGCACCTTACGTTATTAGCTTATGTAATCCTCGCAACAACCCCATTTAGTAGCTGCTTTGAATATTCCCCATTTTACAGAGGAGGAGATGAAGTATTGGGAAGTCAAGTCATTTGCCCAAGACCACAAAGGTCATAAAAGCAGCAGAGCTGGGACACAAATCCAGGCAGTTTGGCTTCCAAGGGCATATTCTAGAGAGTCACTATGCCTAGGCTGCTCTGAAGGTCATCAGCTGAAGACCGAATTGAGGAAGAATCCAGTTCCCTTGCAGACCTGAGTCTCCCTTTGCCCAGGGATCTTTACCCTGGCTCCTTTGCAAGGCCTTCTTCCTGCTCTGCTTGAGGTCTAGTGCCCCTACGTTCCAGGGAGGCAGCCCTTCCTGCCAATTCCCATCTACAGTACAACCCCTTCCCACCTCTCCCCATCCCACACTCACCTTAAAACCCATCGGGCGGAGCTTACATGCTATTTCTGCATCATGCAGCGCATTCTCATGAGACTCCAAGGTGAAATAAATCTGAGACCGATTGCTATAAAGCAAGTGGTCATTTGGAGCTGCCAAAATGAGAAAGAAAAACCCTTATTAATGGCCCCCAGCCAGCACAAGCAGGTGGTAAGTCCTGTATGAGCATGGATCTTGAGCAAATGATAAGTTTTCTAGGACTTTTTTACTGGCGATCAAAAGGATTGGGTTCTATTTCTAGTTCTAATATTGTCCTGCCTTCTACACTCCCAGACACTCTTGGTTCCCCAACTGCAAAGTCATTTTTGACCCTGGCTCACAAGTTCATTACAGGCCCTGTAGTGTCAGTGATGCATTAGACACTTTGACATAGACAAGATGTGGCTACACACAGCTAGTGCCTGGCAGCCAGGTGTGAGGGCATTATCACCAAGAAGAAAACAGGCCAGGTAGGAAGGGGAGAAAAGTGGGCAGATGTGACCCCTATCTGAACTACCAAGAAGACAAATCCAAGTTCGTCTTCCAGGAGGGAATCACTGATGACATTAGCAACATCTTTGTCTACAAAGCTCAGCACATATGAAGATTCCCTAAATGGAATGGGAAAATATATTTATATGGTCCCGTTCTCTCATTTCAGATGACCAAATGTAAATGAACTTGGAAAGGGTTACTGGGAATAAGGTGAGGCTGGCTCTCACCAAAAACTCCGAATTACTAGATGTCAGAGCCGGACAGGCGATTAGAGATTATCTGGCTCAATCAACCCATTCTTCAGATGGGGAAAATCAAGCCCAGAGAAAGGAAAGCATCTTCTCAAGGTCACACAGCTAGATGGACAGAGTCACTGATAACTGGTGAGACTTTGAAGCTTTTGAAGCTGGAATGCTGGGGAGCAGGCTCCTTTTTCTGAAGGTTGTGTACAGTACTTGGAATAATACGGACACACTGCCCATCTTCCAGAACAGAGTCTCCTTTCCTCTTAGAAGGGTAAAGCTGGCCTTGACATTTTCACCCTGAGTTCCCTGAGGGTATTAACAAAGATGCAAGGAAGAACCCCCAGGGGAAGATGGCAGCAACAGAGGAAGAGGGTGAGGTCAGGAAGGGGCTTTCCTGGCCCCTGGAGGATGGCTAAAAGGAATGCAACCTGCCTTGGAGATTTGGAGTTAAATGGTCTCCAGAGCTTCATTCATATTGTCCTGCTCTTCCCCAAGATGTGACTCCAGCTTCTTCTGTGGCAACAGGTTTTGATGTTTTTTCCCAGGGGTATGCTCAGGACTTGCTTGGGTGCCCATTACTTGCTCTTAAGACATTAGCAAATTGTTTACAGTCTTTTCTGTCTTTTGTCTTCTGCAGCACACTCCAGCCTGATGGCAGCTCACAGTGTGCCTTACTTGTGCACAGACAGGGGCTGGTGGGGTCCCCTTCTCTGGCTGCCAGTGTCTCCCTGTCAGTCCTTATTCCTCCTCTTCCTATTACCTGTTGCAAGCCTGAGTGGAGATTCAACACGTGGAGACTCCAGCCCACACCCTTTCTCCACTCCACAGAGTCAGGTCCAGAACACCCTGGGATGCCAGGGCCCTGCCTACCCATCCCTGCTGCCTCCTCCCGTCATGCTTCACCAGACAACCGCGCCCCACGGCCCAGCTTCTGGCAGCCTGCCGAGCTGGGCAACACTGACTGGCAGCTCAGCAGCCACTTCCTGGGTGCAGAGGTGGTGGGTCTCAGAGAGCGGCTCCCTGGGGAAATTCAGGTGCCCTAGTCCAACTGGAGATGTGGGACTGCCCATGTTGCCCTTTAAGCTGCAAAGCCCACCCAACCTTCCCAGGCGGCTCTGGAAAGCAGGACAGAGGCGTGACCCATTAGTTGCCAGCCCACGGTCCCTGTGGATCCCCAAGCAGTTGCCGGGCCCCGTCTCTCACCGGGCTGGCCGGGTTAAAGGGGTTCAAGGCCAGGGCACATGCTGCGGGTTGGCAGGGCGGGAGGAGGGGGGGGCATCTATTTCAGCAGAGGATCCTGTGATAGGAAGCAGTGACAATGAGTCACAGGGCAGCGGGGCGCAAGCGCTCCCCCTCCCCCCCGCAAACACTCGTGGGATGGTTTCCGAAGCGAGCGTGGCCCACTTCAGTTACCTCAGCGGTTACACAATCCCGCCCGCCCGCGCGGAGGAGGGGCCGCCCGACCCGGGCCGCTAGCGGCCCTTATGCAACCAGTGCTCTCCTGACCTAATTCCACGCCGGACCCACCCCACAGGGAGCTGCGGCCCCGGAAGGGGCAACACCCGGCGGCGCGAGCGGCACGCAGGCGCGGACCGGACATCTCCTGCTGGCGACCGCCTGGAGGACAGGGCGCCAGTGCGAGGAGCGCGCGAAGTTCCTTTCCTCACTGGGAAGGTGTGAGCAGGTGTAAGAGGAGGCCAGGAGTGCAGCGGGAGGAGACTCAGAGGAACAGAGTGACACTGAGCAAGAAAGAAACTGTGACAAAGATGAGAAGAGATGGAGAAAAAGAACCAGAAACAAGGAGACACAGACAGGAACTGGGACTGACAGACAGGAACACAAAAACTAACAGAAGTCGGCAGAAAAAGACAAAAAGCAACCGATATCGGCACAAACACAGTGAAAGACAGCTAAAGCAGGGGAAACAGGACAAACTCAAGAGACCCAGCCCCAGAAACACCCCTCTCCCACCCCGGCCAGGGTCCATGGGTTCCCCCGCCCCCTCTTCTGCCCTGGTCCAAGTACCATCTCGCTGCAGGGTTTGTTCTCCCGCACCCTCGCGTCGCCAAAGGAGCACCAGCCCCAGCCCAGCAGCACACTGGACTCACCCAACTTAACTGCCTCGTTGTACTTGAGCAGCGCCGCCTCCACCTGGCGCTCGCGGTACAGCCGGTTGCCCTCGTGCCGGAGTTGCGACGCCCGCGCCGGGCCAGGGAACAACTTGCCGAGAAGGCCTCTGAGCACCACGTTGACTCGCAGCGGCGGCGGCGGCTGCTGCCCAGCCCGCCGGGCTCCACGCGCCCGCCCAGTAGCCACCATCAACGCGGAGAGTTTGACCCCGCACAGCGCACAGCGCCGGTCGGCGGCCCGCCCACGTTCCAGACACAGTTTACAAAAGGTGTGGCCACACGACAAGGACACGGGGTCTGACAGAAACCCATGACATTTCCGGCACTTAAAGCCGTCCCACACCTCGGTGGCCGCCGCGGCTCCTGTCTCTTCCGCCGCCACGGCGCCGCTTGTAGCGCTACCCTCATCCGGGGGCGCCGGCGTGAGCGCCTCGCCTTGTGGGACTTTCTCCGCCAGGCAGCGCACAAGCTGCTCCAGCTGCTCAGCCACCAGCTGCTGTCGCTCGGAGAGCTGTCTATACACCTCGAGGGCTTCCCGGAGGCGCCCCCGGGACGCCAAGGCATCTGCCTGCGTGAGCAGGACTTTGCTCTCCGGCGTTGAGGTCCCCGGAGACTGCTCTTGCTCTCGCTCCCGCGTCGGTAGAGGTACGGGACCCTCTACAGCCGCCTCTGGGTGGGGACCCGTGTCTACCTGGGCCGCTGATGCCCCTCGCTCCGCCGGCTCCACTGGATCTAAGTTGTTGCTGCTGACCTCGGCGGGCAAGCTCAGCATCTGTTCAGTCCGTACTGACTCCATAGGGAGAGGGACACGGTTGTGGGGGGGAAGGCGTCTAGGGACCGGGAACACGAAGCAAGAAGTGGCGGCTGGAGGAAATCAGGGCGGCCACCGCCGCCGTGCTACCGAACTCTGGGCCCTGCCGCGCCTCCGGGAGCTCCATGCCGGCCGCCCCGCGCCGCCTAATAACTGTCTTGTCTCAGCAAAGTGTTATATAAAACGGTACCACGTGACGTGCCGCCACGCTGCTCATTGGCCGGCAGCGGGGAAATTGTTACAAAACCAGACAGTTTTGTAACAGTCTTGCTCTTGCTTCTTTGGGCTTCGCTTTTCTTGGCTTCTTTATGAGGTTGTTTGTATTTACACTTCGCCTTATTCCTCGGGGCCACCTAGTTCTGTTTCGGAAGTGGGGTTGAGGGGTGAGGAGAAACTTCTCTTGTGCTTCTCAGTGTCCAAACCCCCACCCCATCTCACCTCCAAACGGGCCAGCAAACAGGTCCCCTCTGCCAACCGCTGCACAGTCCGCGAGGTCTTCTGGGACGCCTAAGGCTCTTCCTCTTGGGGGCGATGGCTGCTGTCAGGGAAAAGAAGCAGGTTGGGAGGGTTATCCGTGAAGCCCCCCCCCCCCCCCACACACACACACAACCCAACCCCAGCCTGAGAGCTCTGGAAGCCCCGCCTGGACTCCTTGCCTTTTTCCAGAAGCCTCCCAAAGGTGGTGAATGTGAATTTCTGGGGGTGCTTGGTCTTCTGTACCAAGAGCGACTCAGAGCAGCGAGTCCCAAGGGCTCAGAAGTTGGGCAGTGCTCGCTGGGCAGTGAGGAACTCGCGGAGAAGATGCTCTTGCAGGCTCAGCGGCGAGAGGGAGGCTCCCCACCAACTCCCCTCCTTACCTTTCTCCCCCAACGCTGAAACTGGCGCTGGGGCTGGCGGCAGGTGCCCAGCTGGAGAGACACCAGGCCGGCCCCTGAGCTACTGGCCGGATGGGCGCGGCCAGGACTCCCCGGTCTACTGGGGTCGGTGAGTACTCTGGGGTCCCAAGAAAGCGGCAGGCGAAAGACGCGAGTTGAGAGCGCCACTCCGGAGAAAGTCCGCATGTCCTGCCACAGCCTAGTGGCCGACCGAGTAGCCTCCAGGTTTGTCGTTTCTAAGCGCTGAGTTCTGACAGTGACACGTCACAGTGGGGGGACTGCTGGGGAGGGGTACAACTGGGCCGGAGCCTCAGGGCCTGGTTTACAAAGGCTAGAGGGCCTCTACGGTGCCCCCACACACTTCCTGTATGCGAGAGTGGTGGCCGGCACACTCTTTGTCTCCCTCGAATCCCCACATTTAGGTCGGGAACCCAGTTCATAAATGAGCAGACAGAAAACGGCATAGTCGCACTGTTCCAAACAGAGAGGCAGGGTCTAGGCTTGCCGATAGCTCAATTGGCCTCCAGAGCCTCAGGGGCCTGAAGAGCTATTGTTGCTCCCTGCTCCAGCCACCTTTTAACTGGATGACCTTGGGCAAAAGTCACTTAAAGTCAGAATCCAACATTCTTGTTTAAGAACGAATGTCAGAGTTGATCTCACTTGGGATTAAGTCATGCTTCAGAGTTGGGTTGTGGCAGCCTCCCTTGGGGCTCTGCTTCTCTTTAGGTAGTTAAAGCAGCCTTAGATCAATACCAAGGTCCCAGAGAACAGGTACTATGCAGCCAGCTCTAGAACCTCTCTCTAATAAGACAGGACAACGAGAGAGAGTCACAGGGCAGAATGGAAGCATCACATAGGGGGGAAAAAAAACACCAAAAAAAAAAAAAATAGAGAAACTCCGGATGTAGTCAGGAAAGCACAAGGAACAAAAACTTGGCTTGAAGCCTTGGCTTTGTCATGTATTTGCTATGAAACCTTAGGTGGGTTCTCCAAACCTTAGTTTCTCTTCATCTCCAAGGTTCCCTCCAGCTCTAACCTTGAATGGCTTTGATCCTAAGACCAGATTTCATGATACTAACTCTGTTGCTTAAGTACAAATGACTAGTCCTAATGCTGTGGATGGTGGTTTGAATGGGAGTTGGGGGGATGGGAAGTAAACGGAAGGCTGTGCATTTAGTCGGGGTCAGGTCTGAGCTAGATCTTCTTTTTTTTTTTTTTGAGAGGGAGTCTTGCCATTGCCAAGCTGGAGTGCAGTGGTGCTATCTTGGCTCACTGCAACCTCCACCTCCCAGGTTCAGGTGGTTCTCTTGCCTCAGCCTCTTGAGTAGCTGAGATTACAGGTGTGTACCACAATGCCTGGCTAATCTTTGTATTTTTAGTGGAGACGGAGTTTCACCATGTCGGTCAGTCTGGTCTCGAACTTCTGACCTCAGATGATGCACCCGCCTTGGCCTCCCAAATTGCTGGGATTACAGGCGTGAGCCACCAGACCCGTCCCTGAGCTAGATTTTTAAGTAGAGGTCAGAGGACTGGCCAAGAGGCTGTGGAGATGGCTATACCAAGCAGCAGGGGAGAAGCTGGGGTTCCTGGTGACTTGCTAACTGACTAAGTAGAGCTATTTTCACCTCTCAGTTTCCCCTACCATCAAATGAGATCCCCAGCACTATATCTGCCTGCCCCTTCAGACACCTGTGGGAAGGACAACCTATGGGGAAGGTAGAGATTCATGAGATGGATAATGATGAAAAATCTTAATTCAAGAGCTTTACCCCTTCAACATATCTTTTTTTAAAAAATAGATGTCTGTTACCCAAAATTGTTTCCTAGTTGCAAATCTGGGATGTACTTTTCTCCCTGGATGACCTTGACAAGGGAATACCCACCCCCTGGGTTGATTCCCCTCCCTTGCCCTGTTATGGTAGGGAGGCTAAGAGAAGGCCAGATCAGGTAGAGAGTCACAGTCCTGCAGGCATGGGGAAGAGAAACTCTCTCCAGGCAGGCCCGCTTGGCTGTCACTGCAGGAGGTTGACTTTGCACTTGGTCAGGACTGTTAATAGCTGTCCGGATGTTGGGAGGTACGCTGGTGTAAATGGCAGTACCACCTACTCACTGACCAGACTCCACAGGGAGTTTTACATTGTAATCAAGACTGCCCGTAGGATAACACCAAATGGGTTTCTATTGAATGCTGAAAAACATTATCACAGTGGCTTTCTTTACTTCTTTAAGTTAAACAAACATTACCATTACATTGATATACATTTGTGAACCAAGTCAGAAGTCTCCTACTCAGAACTTCCTTCCCTCTGCTCTTACTAACTGGAGCCCCCGGAAGGAGGGGAAGGGTGAGATTGACACCATCTTTTCAGTGCAAATATTCCCTTTGGAGTGCCAGGTTCTTCAAATCTCCATTTATTCTGCTAGGATCACCTTGTGGCTTAGGTTAACTAAGAAGAAGACAAGGATTGAGCTGCTCTTCATTTTCAACTGACTAGTAGTTTTCCAACTGGGCTCCGAAGAATCTCTCTTGGGCTCAGAGGAAACAAGCAGGCAGGCTTTGACCCTAGCTCCCTCAAGCAGGGCAGCACTGTATCCATCTGTTTCATATAAGTGAGCCTCCAGTTATGAATTCATTGAAGAAAAGCTGTCCCTTACAATATCAAGTTTGAAAACCATAGCAATTTTCACACATTTTCATATATTTGTTGGGCATCTAGATACTGGACTAGATACTGGTTCTAGTCCAAGGACTGTTCCAAGGACTGTTCTAGATACTGGAGACACATCAAAGCAGGGGCCAGGTGTGGTGGCTCATGCCTGTAATCCCAGCACGTTGGGAGGCGGAGGCAGGCAGATCACTTGAGGTCAAGAGTTCGAGACCAGCCTGGCCAAGAAGGCAAAATCCCGTCTCTAGTAAAAATACAATAAATAAACAAACAAACAAACAAATAAGTAAAATTAGCAGAGTGTCATGGGGTGCTCCTGTAATCCCAGCTACTTGGAAGGCTGAGGCATGAGAATCCCTTGAACCCAGGAAGCAGAGGTTTCAGTGAGCTGAGATCACACCATTGCACTCCAGCCTGGGTGACAGAGTGAGACTCTGCCTCAAAAAACAAAAAGCAGCACGTAACTCCCAGGCTCTCCCTCACATATGATGGTGTGTCTTTCCTCACACATACACATCCTTGTACTGGCTTCCCATATAGACTTGAAGCTCCAGAGGGCAAGGACTGGTGTCTTGTATCTCCTCCAGTGACATAAGCAGGACAGTGCTTGAACAGTTCTTACTGAACATGCCAGTGGACATTCTGGCCCTAGGAGTGTGCAGAGGGACAAGAGGGAAAAGTTGGAATGCCATACCTTTGCACTGGGTCATTCATAGAGCAGAGACTGGGCATACAAATAACAAATCGTTGACAGTCCTGTACTTGGAAAGGACTGCTGTGCAACTCTGGGAGGAAAGAGTCCATTCAAAGCCAGAGACCTGGGGTAAGGTGTATGCAACCCTGTGTGCACATACACATGCACACACTGTATGCCTGGAAGCTTGGCCAAAACACGCATTTGTTCTGTACTTGAGTTTCTTATTTTATAAACTGGGCTGACTTATAAATCTGCAGTCCTTAAAGGGGAGGAAAAAGAAAACATGGGGCCGGGCGCGGTGGCTCACGCCTATAATCCC
The DNA here is from genome assembly GCF_049354715.1 of Callithrix jacchus. Classification (NCBI taxonomy): domain Eukaryota; kingdom Metazoa; phylum Chordata; class Mammalia; order Primates; family Cebidae; genus Callithrix; species Callithrix jacchus. The sequence goes on along the minus strand of NC_133524.1, from coordinate 114,876,563 downwards.
AGCACTTTGGGAGGCCGAGGCAGGTGGATCACGAGGTCAAGAGATGGAGACCATCCTGGTCAACATGGGGAAACTCCGTCTCTACTAAAAATACAAAAAACTGGCTGGGCATGGTGTCGCGTGCCTGTAATCCCAGCTACTCAGGAGACTGAGGAGGGAGAATTGCCTGAACCCAGGAGGTGGAGGTTGTGGTGAGCCATTGCATTCCAGCCTGGGTCACAAGAGCGAAACTCCGTTTCAAAAAAAAAAAGGAAACATGGATATTAATGGTATTGGTATGGAAAGAAAGACTGCCCCTTGTTATACAGAGTAGCCAAAACCCCCAAATAAAAGAAAGTTTAACTGGGCACGGTGGCTCACACCTATAATCTCAGTACTTTGGGAGGCCGAGGTGGGCGGATCACTTGAGGCCAGGAGTTCAGGACCAGCCTAACCAACATGGCAAGACCCCATCTCTACTAAAAAAATTTTTTTGAAAATTAACTGGTCATGGTGGTGAGTGCCTGTAATCCCAGCTACTCAGGAGGCTGAGGCAGGAGAATCACTTGAAACCAGGAAGTGGAGGCTGCAGTGAGCCAAGATCATGCCATTGCACTCCAGCCTAGGCGACAGAGCAAGACACTGTCTCAAAAAAAATAAAGCAAGAAAAGAAGGAAGGAAGGAGGGAAAGAAGGAAGGAAGACGGGAAGGAAGGAAGGAGGGAGGGAGGGAAGGAAGGAAGGTTGGTTTACACGAAGGAAGGAAGGAAAGTTGGTTTACATGTCAGCTCTGGTTTCACAAATGAGGCAATTGAACACCAGAGAAGGCAAGTGACTTGCCGCAGGTCATAATGAATTTGATACAGCCAAAATTGGAAGGTAGGGCTCATGTCTCTTTGTTTATAGGATTTTTTCCATGTGATCAGAAAGCTAAAGGGCACAGAATATCTCTTTCTTCTTACTTATTGTAAGAAATTATTTCAGATTTCCCACCTACAATATTTTCATCAGTTCAACAAATATTTATCGAACATATACTACATGCTAATGGAGCTGGCATTTGTAGGGCAATAATAGGATACGACACATTCTTAATCCTCTAGTAGCTAACTGAGGAAACAAGAGACAAAGATGTAAAAAGTAACAGGCAGTCTGGAAGAAGTGCCAAAATTAAGGGAACAGTGTGTCCACAGAAGCCCTCAAAGGGATCAGACTGCAATGCAGTCTCATGGAAAAGGTGCTTTTAAGCTGGGTTGGAGATGATTTAAATAGACAAGTGAAGGACCACTCTCCTGCTCAATACCAGGGGACTTCCTTTATATGGGGGGATAGGTGGCCAAGGAAAAAGAGAATTCCAAGTAAGCTGGACTGGTCAAGTGCAGTGACACAATCTCAGCTCACTGCAACCTCCGTGTCCCAGGTTCAAGCAATTCTCCTGCCTTAGCCTTCCCAGTAGCTGGGATTACAGGCATGCACCACCATGCCCAGCTAATTTTTATATTTTTTGTAGAGATGAGATTCAGCATGTTGGCCAGGCTGGTCTCACTCCTGACCTCAAGTGATCCACCTGCCTCACCCTCCCAAAGTGCTGGGATTACAGGCGTGAGCCACCACGCTGGGCCAGGAATTTGTATTCTTAAAGGCTACCCATGTGATTGTGATGCTCAGTTAAATTTGATGTTCCCCTTGTAAAGGATGATGCAGAATACATTGGAGGAGTTTACCCTAGTTCTTCTCTTCCTATCTCATCCTCAGTTCCCCTGGGATGGTGGCATTAATAATTCTTCCCAACATTTTACTGAAGGGTAAACGGAGAGTCCAGAGGCTTTCAATGATGCGCAGAAGGTCATTCAGCCAGTAGTAGAGACCTTGGCCTCCCGTCAACCCCTAGAAACAGAAAGATTGCAAGATACTATCCCAAGGAAGAGTTTGCTCCATTTCTCTGCAAGACAAGTCAGACCCACTTGGTTAGCCAGAGAGTCTATTGCCCAGAGTACAAAAAGGAGTAAGTCTTGAGCTGCCAGTTGTGTGGAGCCCAGGGCAAAGTTAGTCGCCAGGAGGTTGGAGTTCTAACTTGGCTATATGACTCAGCCTAAGCCACGACCCCTCTCTCTTTATGTCTGTTCTTCACCAATGAATAACAATGCCTAGTGTCACTGTTGGGATTAGCTACCAGTGATGGAAAATGCACAGTGTACTTAGTCCCGATATGAGATGTGATTCCTGGGAACAGGAACAGAAGGGATGCACGACCATCTGTTAATTGTAGTGAGTAAGATTTGCGCTGGCTGCCCTCAGAGAAAGCGTTTTCTTCCCAAGAGGAGAGTGGGCAGGAGGCTTGAGCCTGGGCCCTGCTCTCTTCAGAAACATTCACCAATGTGGAGGCTCTAGAGGACCAGACAGAGCAGTCTGGTCATGGGAGGAAAAAGAAACAAAAGGCAGGTTATCTGGAGGGAAAGCAGCAAACATTCATCAAGAGCAAATGATCTGAAGGCTTTGGCAGGACTGAGAAATGGTTAGAATCAGGGCTTGGATCTTTTTATTCAATTGTAGTAAAATATATGTAACACAAAATTTACCATTTTAACCACTTTTAAATGCATGGTCAGTGGCATTAAGTACATTCATTTTTTTGTAATAGTAGTCATCATAATGAGTGTGAGTAGTATCTCATAGTGATTTCGATTTGCATTTCTCTAATAATTAGTGTTGTTAAACATCTTTTCATGTGCTTTTTGGCCATTTTTATGTCTTCTTTGGAGAAATGTCTATTGAAGCCTTTGACCACTTTTTAATCAGTTCAGGTTTTTTTGTTTGTTTGTTTGTTTTTGAGATGGAGTTTCGCTCTTGTTACCCAGACTGGAGTGCAATGGCGTGATCTCGGCTCACCGCAACCTTCACCTCCTGGGTTCAGGCAATTCTCCTGCCTCAGCCTCTGGAGAAGCTGGGACTACAGGCACGCGCCACCATGCCCAGCTAATTTTTGTATTTTTAGTAGAGACGGGGTTTCACCTTGTTGACCAGGATGGTCTTGATCTCTTGACATCGTGATCCACCCACCTCGGCCTCCCAAAGTGCTGGGGTTATAGGCGTGAGCCACCGCACCCGGCCATGGCCATCAGTTTGGTTTTTTTAAAAAAACAATTGCTGATGAGTTTTAGGAGTTCTCCATATATTCTGGATATTGATCTCTTACCGGATATGTGAGTTGCAAGTATTTTCTCCCATTCTGTGGGTTGCCTTTTCACTCTGTTGATAGTTTCCTTATCTGAAGACTTTGGCAGGGCATGGATCTTGAACTTGAAAAATCTGAATTCAAAAACTGGCTACGTAACATTGGGCAAGCTGTGTTTTCATCTGAGAAATAGGGACGATGCTTATAATAGAACCTTGCTTATAAGATTGCTATAATGATAAGTAAATGAGATTGTACCTGTAGAATCTTACCTCAGAGCCTAGACCAGGTTAAGTGCTCAATAAGTGGTAGCCTTTATTACTATTGGGCTTAAGAAGGAGGCAGAATAATGTACTTGAAATATGATGTTCTTTATTCTCCAGTGGGTGAGTATGCCAACAATAACTAAGCAAACAATCTGAACACAATAATGTTACATAATACTTAACACTTGTGTAGCAAGTTGCAATTTACAAAGCATTTAAACATGCATCATTCATTCAACGAGCTTTGCTGGGGACATAATGATGAGTAAGACACAGTCCTGCAGAAGTGAGTGGGAGAAATCAACAAGGAAAAAGGCCGTTTAATCAGGCTGATGAGTGCTAAGAAGACAGAAGCATAGGATGCTGTGGGGGCATGATGGGGGAGACACAGAGGAAGAGCAATTCAGATTCGGGAAGGGTTTCCCATGTGAGTAATATAGATACAGAATATTACCGGGTTAGAGGAAGGAAAGTGGGAGCGGAAGCTGGAAGGCACTGAGTGTTCTGGGAATAACAAGAAGCTAGTGCAAAGGCTGGAGGTGAGAGAAGCTGGCTCACTCAGGAACAGCTGTTTATTATGGCTGGAGCCTAGGAGCCTAGGATTTAAGAGGGAGGAGCCGTGTGGGATAACAAGTCCAGAGAAACCAGCAGGTGCTAGACCATGAAAGGCCTTGCACATTAGGGTAAGGAACTGGGATTTTTATTATGAGAATAACAGAGGCCTATTGAAGGGTTTTGAGCAGATGAGCTACGTAACTGGGTTTGCCTTTTCAAAAGATCTCTTTGGCTGCAGTGTGGAGAGGGAAATGAAGAGGACTCAGCTAAGGAGAGAACAGAGGATAGAGAGAAGAGGCAGTTAGGGTTAAGACAAAGCAGATGTGAAGAGTGATTGAATGATCTCAATTGATTCTCTTTGGGAGTAACTAGATATTAGCATCAGTGGAATCTGAGGAAGGCTAAGTGATTTGTACAAGGTCTCGCAGCCAAAATAATTTGATCAGGGCCCTGGCTCTCCACCTTGACATCTTTTGTTCACTTCATCAGAAGATGCTGTTAGATGGGGTGCTAGATCTTTCTGTGTAAAGCCACTTCAAGGAATTCAAGTCCTGTTTTTCCATTGACTGCTATGCAGCAAATATCACTTCAGAGGTATAGTACTTTATCTAAATATTGAACTGGTCATCAATGTACTATGGTTTGGAATCCTTGAGCTTCGAGTCACTCTTTTACCTTCGATTCTCCTTTTAGTGTTTAATGGGTAGCCTGTAAGCAAACCCTTCCATCCCAGGGAGGCTCATATAAGGAGGCCAAGGCTCAGGAATAAAAAATGGTCTTGCATCCTAGCCCAAACCACTAATTAGCTGTGGGATTAACTAGCCACTTTCTTTTTATAGATTTATATCAGAAAACCCAGGGGAATAAAATAAACAAGTACATACTCATTCAAATTCAGTAATTTTATGAATGTCTTTTAAAATAACTGCACTTTCAAACTGTGAATAGCCACTCTCTCATCAATCTATTTGGTAAATTGGGTCTCTGACCTCATAATATACTTATACTTGAGAGCGATTTTCTCTGAACTCTACTGTTTGCTCACCCGGGAGTGTGTCCCTGCCCTGTAATTGCTGAGCATGGTGTTAGCAGACTCAAAGTGTCAACCAAGATACATGGGTATGTTTGTTTTTTTCTGACAAGCTTGTACTGCTAATATATTTTTGGAGGGGGAGAGGTACTCACTGAGTTAGAAAACCAGTAGGAAGGGGAAAATGACTGAGGAAGGAGATGAAATTACAGTTTATGAAAAACCCAACTGATATACTGATCCTGAGACATCAATAAGATGATGACGACGTGTTTCTGTGAATGGCAAGGCCCTTTGTAGACAGTCAAGCCCTTGGCAGGTAGAAGAGAAACACTGTTCATGGTGATGGTGATTCCAAAGCCCCTTGATTCATTCAGCAAACGTTTACCAAACACTGACTTAGTGAAGAGCCCTGTGGCAGCCACCGTGGGTGTTACAAACTTGAAGCAGGCCTGGACCTTCCCTCTAAAGGGCCTGTGCTTTCTCAGAGGAACTAAACCATGTCCACACATATCACTGTCATTCAGGATGGCCTCTGGTGAGGGCGGTGGGGGGCAGATATAGAAAAGGAGGCTGCCTGGAGGTGGTGAGTTTTGAGCCAGGCTGTGAAGGAGCTCTTTGGGCTGGTCTTCCAGGGGTGTTCCCTGTCATCCCAACGTTAAGTGGAAACCTCTGCTGATTATTGGGGCTTTAGATCTCTCCCTGTGTCCCACCCTGACCCTGATGGTGGGTCTGCAAATGGAAAGGACTTGGCCACTTCTGTTGACTGACAGAGGGAGTAGGCTGGGGAAAGAAAGCACCTTTCCCTAAGGAAAACTGTCATCATCATCCAAGTGTCTGTCTTCTTTCTCATCTAGACTGAACTAGGGCAAGCCACAAGTCTTAGGCAACTATGAGTCCCTAGCCTCTAACACAACTTCAGGCATGTAGTAGATGCTCAATACATGCTCACTGCATGATTGAATGAGTAGAGTCTAGAGTTTGTCCTGCAGCTTTGAGTGGACAGCTATTCTCTTTATAACCTGGGAATACACTTTTTGCTTTCTATGAAAACTGTCTACCTAGGAGGATTTGATTTTGCAGTAGGCATAAAGATGCCTTATATGTCATCCTCTCACCATAGAACTTCCATTAAATCTTCTAGCTCTGGGCCGGGCGTGGTGACTCACACCTGTAATCCCAGCACTTTGGGAGGCTAAGACTGGCAGATCATGAGGTCAAGAGATCGAGACCATCCTGGCCAACATAGTGAAACTCCGTCTCTACTAAAAATACAAAAATTAGCTGGGCATGGTGGTACACACCTGTAGTCCCAGCTACTTGGGAGGCTGAGGCAGGAGAATTGCTCAAATCTGGGAGGCAGAGGTTGCAGTGAGCCGAGATTGTGCCACTGCACTCATGAGTCATAGAGATGTTTCATGTGTAGCCTTTTCTTCCAAATAGATGGTGACCCCCACTTATTGCCAGAGTTGGTAGCACTGACTTCTCTATCCTCGGTAGTGTCTTCCAAAAGGCATTGTGAATAGGTATGTTGCAAGTACTTGCTGATGGAGGGGAAGGCAGATAACTGATCTGAACCCTTCAGGGATTGTCAAGTTACACATATTTGCTTTTTCTATGCCCAATTAATCAACCTTCTGCTATTAAGTTGTCCCGGAAGTTAGACAAGAAAAAATTCTGTCTCTACTGCAGATTAGAAATCAGGGTATCTTGGTAATAGTCCTAAGTGGTGTGAACTTTGGCAAGCCAGTTAGCTGCCTCAGTTTCTCCAGTGAACAAATAGGGAGACTTCCATTTCTGGCGAAGATGGAACAACAGGGTTTGTATTTACCCTCCTGAATGAAACAATGAAATAAAATTAAATAAAGACAGACAACATGAAGCAGGTTTTCAAGGCACTAGATATTAATAGTAAGTGATGAAGGATGGTGATCTCGGGAAGATGGGAAACAAGGCGAGCCCTATGAATGCCCCAGGTTACTATTATTTTTTAATTTTAGCAACTTTATTGAGATAATCCACATAAATACAGGTTATTTAAAGTGTACAATTTAATGGTTTTTAATATATTAACAGAGTTTTGCAATCATAGCCATAATCCATTTTAGAATATCCTCATCACTACAAAAAAAACACACCCACTATGAAGAGCATTTATTACTCACAATAAGTGTCAAATTAATACTATTATCTTGCCATTACAGATTCCATAAGTTGAGTCCTAGAGAGGTGAAATAGTGAGCAGTCCCTCCCAACCACTCCCAGCCCCTGGCAACCACTAAATATTTCTTGTTCCTGTATATTTGCCTATTCGGGAACTGCATATAAATGGAATCCTATAATATGTGGTCTTTTGTGATTAACTTCTTTCACTTAGCTAGGTTCATCTATGTCATAACATGTATCAGTTCTTCATTCCCTTTTATTACCAAATAATGTGCCAGTTTAAGGATATATCACATTTTCTTTATCCATTCATCAGTTGATTCGTATCTGGGTCTTTCCACCCTTTGGCTATTGTGAGTAATACTGCTTTGAACATTCATGTACAGCTTTATTGAGCTATAATTAGCATGCCATACAATTCACCCACTTAACATGTAGAATTCAATGGTTTTAGAATATTCACAGATACTGCAACCATCACCGATTTTGGAACATTTTCATCACTTCAAAAGGAAATCCCATGTCCTTTGGCTATCACTGTTCTATTCCCTATTCCCCTCAGCCCTAAGCAGCAATTTACTTTCTGTCTGTATAGATTTCCTTATTCTGGACTTTCAAATTAATGGAATCATATAATATGTATTTTTTGTAACTGGGTTCTTTCACTCAATATAATGTTTTCAAGGTTTATCCATGTTGTAGCACATATCAATAACTATTTCATTCTTTTAATTTTTTTAATTTTTTTAATTTTTATTGGATTTTAGGTTTTGGGGTACATGAGCAGAGCATGCAAGACAGTTGCGTAGGTACACACATGTCAGTGTGCTTTGCTTTTCTTCTCCCCTTCACCCACATTTGGCATTTATTTCATTCTTTTTTATGGCTAAATAATACTCCCCTGTACAGAGATACCACATTGTGTCTATTCATTCATCAGTTTATGGACATTTGTGTTGTTTTTCACCTTTTGGTTATTATGAAGGATGTAGCCATAAACACTCATGTACAATTTTTGTACAAGTTTTTGTGTGGACATATATTTTCCTCACTCTCAAGTATATACCTAGAAGGGGAACTGCTGGGTCATATGAGAACTTTATGTTTAAACTTTTCAGGAACTGCCAGACTGTCTTCCAAAGTGGCTGCATCATTTAACCTTCCTATCAACAATGCAGGACGATTCCAGTTTCTCCACATCTTTGCCCATACTTGTTATCTGACTTTTTAATTACAGTATCCGGGTGGGTATGAAGTGGTGTCTCATTGTAATTTTGCTTTGCATCTCCCTGATGATGTTGAGCAACTTCCATGTGTTTATTGTCCATTTGTACATCTTCCCCCAAAGGAATGTCTATTCAGATCCCTTTAATTGGTTTGTCTTTTTATTATTGAGTTTTTATATAGTCTAGATACCACTCCCTTATAATATTAATGAACTGAAAATATTTCCACCATTCTGCGGGTTGACTTTTCACTTTCATTATGGTGTCCTTTGAAGCACAAGTTTTACATTTTGATGAGATCAAATTTATCTATTTTTTATTTTGTTGCTTGTCCTTTTGGTATCATAAATAACAATCCCTTGCCAGAGCTCAGGTAATGAACATTCAACCCTATGTTTTCTCATAAGAGTTTTATAGTTTTAGCTCATATTTAGCGTTTTTTTTTTTTAAATGGAGTTTTGCTCTTTGTCATCCAGACTGGAGTGCAATGGCACAATCTCAGCTCACTGCAACCTCCACCTCCCAGGTTCAAGCGATTCTCCTGCCTTAGCCACCTAAATAGCTGGGATTACAGGCTCCTGTCACCATGCTCAGCTAATTTTTGTAATTTTAATAGAGACAGGGTTTCACCATGTTGGCCAGGCTGGTCTCGAACTCCTGACCTCAGGTGATTCACCCACCTCCGCCTCCCAAAGTGTTGGGATTACAGGCATGAGCCACCAAGCCTGGCCATATTTAGGTTTTTGATCCATTTGAATTCATTTTTATATATAGTGTGGGACATGATCTAGTGTCATTCTTTTCTGTGTGTCTATGCAGTTGTCCCAGCATTATTTGTTGAAGACACTATTCTTTCCTCATTGAATGGTCTTGGCACTCTTGTCAAAATCAGTTGACCACAGACAACATGGTTTTATTTCTGGATTCTCAATTCTATGCCATTGATGTATACATCTATGCTTATACCACTACTGCACTGTCTTGATTACCATTTGTTGTAAAATTTGAAATCAGGAAGTATGAGTCCTCCTACTTTGTTCTTCTTTTTCCAGATTGTTTTAACTATTCTGGGTCACTTGCAATTCCATATGAATTTTGGAATCAGCTTGCCAATTTCTAAAGAAAAGCTAGCCGGGATCTGATTGGGATTGCATTGAATTTGTAGATGACTTTGGGAAGTATTACCATTTTAACAATATTAAGTCTCCTGACCCATGAACATAGAATGTGTTTCCATTTATTTATACCTTCTTTAATTTCTTTTAACATTTCCTTGTAGTTTTCAGAGTATAATTTTTGTACTCCTTTTCCTAAATTTATTTCTGAGTATTTTATTCTTTTTGATGATACTGTAAATGGAATTGTTTTCCTTAATCTCATTTTTGATTATTTATTGCAAATATATAGATAAACAATTGATTTTTATATATTGATCTTATATCCTGCAACCTTGATGGACCTTTTTTTGTGGATTCTTTAGGATTTTCTATATACAAGATCATGTTATCTGCAAATAGAGACAGTTTTACTTTTTTCTTTTCCAGTCCAGATGGCTTGTATTTCTTTTTCCTGCCTAATTGCCCTGGATAGAACTCCCAATACAATGTTGAGATGCTGACATCCTTGTTTCGTTCCTAATTTTAAGAGTAAGTCCTTCACACTTTCATCATTAAGTATAATGTTAGCTGTGATATTTCCTTGTTGCTCTTTATCAAGTTGACGGAGTTCCCTTCTATTCCTAGTTTGTTGAATATTTTTATCATGAAAGGGAATTGGGTATTGGATTTTGTCAAATGCTTTTTTTTTTTTTTTTTTTTTTTTTGAGATGGAGTCTCACTCTGACACCCAGGCTGGAAGGCTGGAGTAGGATGGTGTGACCTTGGCTCACTGTAGCCTCCGCCTCCCTGGTTCAAGCGACTCTCCTTCTTCAGCCTCCCGAGTAGCTGGGATTACAGGCATCTGTCACCACGCCTGGCTAATTTTTGTGTTTTTTAGTAGAGACAGGGTTTCATCATGTTGGTCGGGCTGGTCTCAAACTTCTGACCTCAAGTGATCCACCCACCTTGACCTCCGTGCTGGGATTACAGGCATGAGCTACCACGTCCAGCCTGTCAAAAGCTTTTTCTGCATCTATTGAGGTGATCATGTTAATTTTAGTTTTTATTCAATTGCTATTATATATTGATTTTCAGATATTAAATCAACTTTATATTCCTGTGATAAAGCACACTTTTCTTTTCTTCCTTCCTTCCTCTTTTTTTGAAATAGAGTCTTACTCTGCCACCCAGATTGGAGTGTAGTGGTGCAATCTTGGCTTACTGGAACCTCTGCCTCCCAGGTTCAAGCAATTCTGCCTCAGCCTCCCAAGTAGCTGGGACTCCAGGCGTGCGCCATCTTGCCCGGCTAATTTTTGTTTTTTTTTTGTTTTTTTTGTTTTTTTTGAGACGGAGTCTCGCTCTTGTTACCAAGGCTGGAGTGCAATGGCGCGATCTCGGCTCACCACAACCTCCGCCTCCTGGGTTCAGGCAACTCTCCTGCCTCAGCCTCCTGAGTAGCTGGTATTACAGGCACGCGCCACCATGCCCAGCTAATTTTTTTTTTATCTTTAGTAGAGACGGGGTTTCACCATGTTGACCAGGATGGTCTCGGTATCTCGACCTCGTGATCCACCCGCCTCGGCCTCCCAAAGTGCTGGGATTACAGGCTTGAGCCACCGCGCCTGGCCTAATTTTTGTATTTTTAGTAAAGATGGGGTTTCACCATGTTGGCCAGGCTGGTCTCAAACTCCTGACCTCAAGTGATCCACCCGCCTTGGCCTCCCAAAGTGTTAGGATTACAGGCGTGAGCCACCATGCCCGGCCAAATCCCGCTTTTCCTACTGTATTATTTTCTGTTTTTTGTTTGTTTGTTTTGAGATGGAGTTTCGCTCTCGTTACCCAGGCTGGAGTGCAATGGCGCGATCTCGGCTCACCGCAACCTTCGCCTCCCGGGTTCAGGCAATTCTCCTGCCTCAGCCTCCTGAGTAGCTGGGATTACAGGCACGCGCCACCATGCCCAGCTAATTTTTTGTGTTTTTAGTAGAGACGGGGTTTCACCATGTTGACCAGGATGGTCTCGATCTCTTGACCTTGTGATCCACCCACCTCGGCCTCCCAAAGTGCTGGGATTACAGGCGTCAGCCACCGCGCCCGGCCTATTTTCTTTATGTTGTTGGATTCAGTTTTCTAATATTTTGTTTTGGATTTTTGCAACTATATTCATAAAAGTTATCGATCTTTAGGTTTCTTTTCCTGTTATATCTTTGTCTGATTTTAGTATCAGGCTAACATTGGCCTCACAGAGTAAGTTGGGAAGAGTTACATCATCTTATATTTTGAGATACTTTGTGATGAACTGGTGTTAAATTAACTCTTCTTTAAATGTTTATTAGAACTCAGTGGTGAACTATCTGGGCCTGGAGTTTTCTTTGTGGGTAGTTTTTAAAAATTACTAATTCAATCTCTTCCTTTGTGATAGGTCTATTCATATTAGGTTTTTTTTCCTTGAGTCAGTTTCAGTAGTTTTCAGCTTTCTAGGAATTTGTTCATTTTATCTAATTATTGATGTCCAGTTGTTAATAGTATTTCTTTATAATCCATTTTATTTCTGTAAAGTCAGTAGTAATGTTCCCTCTTTAATTTGTAATTGTAGTAATGAAACCAACCCAATAGTTCTAGAGACAGTTTTTATGGATAAACATAGAAATGGAGCCTTCGGTTCTTAAAGCTTGCAACTTTTGTTTGCTTCATTTGAGTTCCTTCCTCAGGAAAAGACCCTCAGGCCTCTCACAAAGTATGAAAGAACTGAAACTCACCAGATCACTACATCCAGACAATGAGATGCCAAATCCCTCATTCCTCATGATTGCTTCCTTACCCCTCCCTGGTTCCTGATTTCCCACACAGTTACATTTCTTCCCCACTAAATAAACCCCTAATTTTAGTCAGCCAGGGAGACAGACTTGAGACTGATCTTCCAACTCCTCAACAGCAGCACCCACCACCCACCCCATTAAAGCCTTCTTCCTTGCAGTCCTCATTGTCTCAGTGATTGGCTTTTTGTGCTGGGAGCAGCAGGATCTAGACCAAATCTTGGGTGTTTTGGTAACAGTAGTTTGAGTCTTCTCGCTTTTTTTCTTGGTCAATCTAGCTAAAGGTTTGACAATTTTGTTAATTTTTTTCAAAGAAGCAGCTTTTAGTTTCACTGATTTTTCTCTATTGCTTTTCTATTGTCTATTACATTAATTTTTACTCTAATTATTCCCTTCTTTTTACTTGCTTTAGGTAAATAACACTGAGTAAAATGTTTCCTTACATTATTTGTTTTTGTTTCAGCCTACCTTTCCTTGTTTGAAAGCTATCATACTCAATCATTGGATAAGCTTATTTTAAGTTCCTTTAATGCTGCCCAATATAAATTAAAATGTCAAAACAATTTCTGTTAAGACAGAGATGGATGTCTAGCTTCTCATACCTTGCTACCAAATATGTGGTCCGTGTATCAACAGCATCAGCAACACCTAAAAGTGTTTGGAAATGCAGAGTCTCAGGCCTTCTGTGAACCTAGTGAATCACAATTGCACTTTAACAAGATCCACAAGTAATTCCTGTACACATTAAACTTTAAGATGCACACTGTTATTGAAAGCAGCATTATCAAAGAAAATCAAAGTGATGATCCAGATAAGCCTAGAAGTCCATGTAATGTTAAAGAGCCTAGGCCCAGATTTTGGTTTAGAGAGCAATATGGGAAGAAGCTGAGCTTCGTTTAAGATAGGGCCAGGCTTAATTCATTGGCTTGGGACTGTTGCAGGTAAACTGAATAGAACACCAAAGGCTGTGCTGGGGAGGAGACTAGAAGTTACAGGGGCTGCGAGAGAAAGACCTCTTGGAAGAGCAAATATTGAGTGGTGGCAGTAGAAAAATGAATAAGGGAAAAGCTAGTTCCAGAATGATACAAATATTGTAATAGCACTTACATGGATTTTTTAAACTTTTTTTTTTTTTTAGACGGAGTCTTGCTCTGTTGCCCAGACTGGAGTGCAATGGTGCAATCTTGGCTTACTGCAACCTCTGCCTCCCAGGTTCAAGCAATTCTCCTGCCTCAGCCTCCTGAGTAGCTAGGATTACAGGTGCCTGCCAGCATGCCGGGCTAATTTTTGCATTTTTTTTAGTAGAGACGGGGTTTCACCATGTTGGTCAGGCTGGTGTCGATCTCCTGACCTTGTGATCCACCCACCTCAGCCTCCCAAAGTGCTGTGATTACAGGGGTGAGTCACCACACCCGGCCTTTTTAATACACTTAACACAACTTATTTATGCTTCTTCCACGGCAGACAGGAATAAAAATATTTAATCAATTTATATATATATATATATATATATATATATATATATATACACACACATTCATGGGAATGACCATACAAATATATACATATATATTTATAGACATGTATGAGATTCATAAACAGCACATTTAGGACAGTGGTTACCTCTTGGAAGGTATATTTGTTCATATTGCATAACAAATTAATAAATTACCCCAAAATTCAGGAGCTCAAATCGTAATCCAGATATGGCTTCCCTGAGTCTTTTTTTTCAGGGTTTCTCTCAAGGCTGCAATCCAGGTGTCAGCTGGGAGTTCAGTCTCATTTGAAGACTCCACCAGGAGGATCTGCTTCCAAGTTCACTCACATGGTGTTGTCAGGATTTGGCTCCTTTTGGGCTGTTGGATGAAGGACTCGGTTCTTCACAAGGTGTTGGCTAGAGGCTTCCCTTGATTTCTTGTCATGTGGGCCACCTCATAGAGCATCTCACAGCATGGCAGCAGGCTTCATCAGAATGAGCGAGTGCAAGTGCTGGCAGGATGGAAGTCACAATTTTTTGCAACGTAATTACAGAATTGACATCCCACTGGTTTTGTCATATTCTATTCATTAGAAGCAAGTTGCTAAGTCCAGGCCACAGTCAGAGGGAGGGGATTACACATGGGCATGAATACCAGAACACGGGGTTCATTGAGGGTCATCTTTCAAAGCTGTTAGTAAAAGCAGAGGATGGCGGGGCACGGTGGCTCATGCCTGTAATCCCAGCACTTAGGGAAGCCAAGATGGGTGGATCACTTGAGGTCAGGAGTTTGAGACCAGCCTGGCCAACATGGTGAAACCCCGTGTCTACTAAAAATACAAAAATTTGCCTGGCATGGTGGCAGGTGCCTGTAATCCCAGCTACTTGGGAGGCTGAGGGGCTAAGGCAGGAGAATCACTCGAACCTGTGAGGTAGAGGTTGCAGTGAGCCGAAATCACGCCACTGCCTCGGTGACAAAGTGAGACTCCATCTCAAACAAACAAAAAGCAGAGGATGTTAGTAAAAGAATTCTAGTGTGCGGATACTTCAACTATACCTGTAATGTTTTATTTCTCAAGTATACACAAGGGGTATTTATGATGGCTTTTATATACCATTTGCAGGTCTGAAATATTTCCTAATAAAGAAAAAAGAGAAAAAATTAAAATTCAGTGGGCCTAATCTCTGAATGTGTTGAAGAAAAATAGGATGATGGGGTAGTTGTTTAGAGAAGGGGTAGGGTCCAGGAATTTGAGGATCAGTAGCTTTGTTTCTACTTTTAGTTAAGGCTTCCTAGGTGCTCTCTAGTTAACATCAATGCCTCCTTATCCCATATTGAGCAATAGCACATCTCATAGTATGTCTTGCATTAATATTATTTACATATATATGTGTGTGTAGTTTCATATGTGTGTGTCTATTTATCCCCCTTCTAAGGATTGTCAGGTTCTGGAAGGTTCAGATGGTATAGAATTTTATCTTTCTATCCTATGTCACCTACACTGTGCTTTATACATAGTACATGCTCAGTAAATGCTTGCTAAACTTAAGTGGATGTAATACTTCCCCTCCTCATTTTGGCATTTGCGTTAACATTTTAAAATGTATTATATCCTAGTATGTGTTATGACCATAGCTACAGGGTGAAATAAAAGACAGATATCCCTTTGTCATCATTATTAAACAGACAGAGGAGGAAAAAGAAGTAGTTGTCTATATCATGTGGTGAAGTACCCCCGAATCTTCTCCTAAATAATATGTTCCCCATTGCTAGAGCCTACTTTTCCCTTATTATAGAATTCTTGGCCTGGCATGGTGGCTCATGCCTGTAATCCTAACACTTTGGGAGGCTGGGGCAGGCAGATCACGGGATCACGAGGCCAAGAGATCGAGAACATCCTGGCCAACATGGTGAAATCCTGTCTCTGCTAAAAATACAAAAATTAGCTGGGCATGGTGGCACACACCTGTAGTCCCAGCTACTTGGGAGGCTGAGGCAGGAGAATTGCTTGAACCCAGGAGGCAGAGGTTGCAGTGTGCTGAGATCATGCCAGTGCACTCCAGCCTAGCAACAGGATGAGACTCTCAAAAAAAAAAAAAAAAAGCTTTCTTTAGGTTAAGGCATTCTTTCCAGGAGCTCTCGGAAATGAAACTCTATCATTTGAAATGAAATGAAATTATATCAACCTTAGTGCATTAGACCTTAGTACCATACTTCTTAATTTTTGGGGGGGGGGGGGGATACTGATCTCTTTGAGAATTCAAAACAACCTTTGAATATCCCTACTCCAAATGCATAACATTTTACTTTCAAGTGATGATTCATGAACTTTCTATAGGAACTTCTTTTTCTTAAAAAGATTGAATTGTGGTCTTGCAGAAGGGAATTAAATAATAGCAATAATAGTAAAAACAAAACCTTAAAATTTGTAGTTGCTATATAATAAATTTTGCTGTGTTGTATGCTGTTTAATATAAAACCTAACCCCCAGCTCTGCTTAAAATTCATTCCCTGTAAAACCTACCTTATCTATTCTCCCCACATTCTCAGCAAAGTTCCCAGGCATTTCAAGACTCCTGTTTCTCTTGCTGACCAGCTACAAGGTCACAGGGCAAGATAATATCCAAAGAATGTACAATGCGTTTCTCAAAATGCTATTTTTCAAATGTAAGGTACATCACAAAACATGTTGCAAATTAATTAACTGTTCTTTGTTCTGACTTCTGTAAATCTGTTAGCTATGGCGTCCTGGATGTATAAAAGTAACCATTTTCTTTCTCTGGGGCTCAGACTTGGAATGCTAATCCTCTGAGCCAGTGGCCACCTTAATAAAATCCTCCTGTTCGCCCACTGGTCTCTCCGGCCTCCTGGATATTCTGTAACAGCCTTGGGGGGAACAAATATCCATGCTTGCATATTTTACGCTTGAGGGACCATAGAGGAGGAATAGTGATTGGGAAGTGGGAGCACTGCCTAGAGAGAATTAGGTTGGGCATTGCAACACAGAAAGGACCCAGGCAGCTCTGAGGTAGCAATCATGACTGAAAGTGCATGCTTGGATGTTTTTTTAATCTTGATATTAGAAGGACAATAGAAGTTATAGTAGTTGTAGCTGGTGAAAATTTCATTTTCCGAACCTTTAGGAAGTTCTGGGTGAGGTTGGAAACCCTAGGAATCATTATTCACGTCCAGAAAGGGTGTTAATCACGTGCGTCCTCAGAATGCAGGGCTTCCTCACAATATTAATATGCTTTATGATTGCTCTATTCATGATCCATGTAGCAGAATAAAATCCATCACTTTACGATAAACTGGTAATAGCCGCTGAGGGAAAATAAAGATGACAGCTGCGTGCTTGTTTTGTACAACTTAGAGTGGTATCTTCCCCATTTCCAAAATAGCAATTCCAAGCTTTAAGCAGAAAATTCAGTTCAACTAAATAGACCTGGAACAAATGCCAAATATAGTACATGACCCCAATTACCAATGCCATATTCTGTTTCTCTTGTGGAAGAAAACACATCTGGGGCTCCACCACAGATCTCTTCTTAAGAATTGATATAGTAACCGACTGGAGACGGTGGCTCATGCCTGTAATCCCAGCACTTTGGGAGGCCAAGGTGGGCAGATCAACTGAGGTCAGGAGTTCAAGACTAGCTTGGCCAACATGGTGAAACCCCATCTCTACTAAAAATACACACACACACACACACACACACACACTCAAAATAGGCAGTCGTGGTGGCGGGTACCTGTAATCCCAGCTGCTCAGGAGGCTGAGGCAGGAGAATTGCTTGAACCCGGGAGGCGGAGGTTGAGCCAAGATCGCGCCATTGCACTCCAGCCTGGGCGACAAGAGCAAAACTCGGTCTAAAAAAATAAAGAATTGGTATATTAACTTTACCTTCTTCTTCCTCTCTTGTGAAAGAGAAACCTTTCAGCAAGCACCCTACCTCCTGCTTGCCCTTGGGCCCAGAGCACAAAGCATGTCATTTTGGAAGGGTTGCTGGCCCACACTGGTTCTCTTTGTAATTACTTTAATTCCCCCAAATAATCCCTTGACTTCTTTGAACTTCTCAGAAGAGAAACTGAAAAGATGAGTGTGCAGGAACATATATGTAACCACATTGTTTCATACTATGCTTATTACTTCAGGTCATTTTCTTCACAAAATGAAGCCTTTGCAGAATTCATAAAGGAGGGCCTGAAATAAGCCCTGAAAGGGTTTTAAAGTTCTTAAAAGTTCAGAGTCTGGTGCAGTAGCTCATGCCTGTAATCCTAGCACTTTGGGAGGCCGAAGTGGGAGGATCGCTTAAAGCCGAGAATTGGAGACCAGCCTGGGCAACATAGCAAGACCCCATCTCTAAAAATAAAATAAAATAAAAAATAGGCATGGTGGTACAGGTTTGTGGTCCAAGCTACTCAGGAGGCTGGAGTAGGAGGATTCCTTGAGCCCAGGAGGTCAAGGCTACAGTGAACCATGATTGCAACAGAGTGAGACCCAAGTCTCAAGAAAAAAAAGTTCAGAAATAAGATTTACCAAATGTTCAAAAATAATTACAATGAATCACAATCTTGAAGAAACAGTTTTCTGTCTTTATTACAAGGTTATTTTTAAAGTGTTTCTTCATGAAACATACAAAATAACTGATTGCAATATATATTGTCATCTTCATAACTACTTCTGAGAGAAAGAAAGGCTAGTTAAAAAATGAAACCAGTATTTTAATTGAAAAATATTTTCTGCATAGTAAAATAAATGACACAGTAATGAAAGAAACAATATACTTCCCAAATGTAGATTGTGCCATTACTAAATAATACTGTTCTTAAATTTTGATTCAATTTTAATCCATAGTAAAGCTGTAAGTTATTTTGGTAAACTGGCAAGCCCTTCTAGATTATTCACTTCGAGTATGAGAGCAGCATTATATCTTTGTTCTTGAAAGTGGAATTGATTTTTTTAAATATGGAGACATATTACCGGTAAAGTCTATGAATTCTCTGTCTGGAATGGATTCTATTCAGAGTATTGCATGGAACACTGAATGCCTTCACAGGCATTCACATCACACACCATTACTTTGTTTAAAAAACAAATGGGCCAGGCGCAGTGGCTCATGCCTGTAATTCCAGCACTTTGAGAGGTCGAGGCAGGCGAATCACCAGAGGTCAAGAGATTGACACCATCCTGGCCAACATGGTGAAACCCCATCTGTACTAAAAATACAAAAATTAGCTGGGCGTGGTGGTGCGCACCTGTAGTCCCAGCTACTCAGTGGGCTGAGGCAGGGGAATCGCTTGAATCCAGGAGACAGAGGTTGCAGTGAGCAGAGATAGTGCCACTACACTCCAGCCTGGTGAAAGAGCAAGACTCCATCTCAAAAAAAAAAAAAAGAAAGAAAAGAATTTTGCTGATGGAGTAAACAGAAAACAAAACGATACATTAAGAAGTTAATTCTATCAGAATCTACCACAGCAAGCATATGATGACTATTTGTTTGAGAAACTAAAGGAGTAACTCCTGAGTACTGATTCTCCATCTTTTTTTTTTGAGATGGAGTTTTGCTCTTGTTGTGCAGGCTGGAGTGCAATGGCATGATCTCAGCTCACTGCAACCTTCACCTCCTGGGTTCAAGCGATTCTCCTACCTCAACCTCCCAAGTAGCTGGGATTACAGGCATGTACTATCATGCCTGGCTAATTTTTGTATTTTTAGTCAAGGCAAGGTTTCACCATGTTGGCCAGGCTGGTCTCAAACTCCTGACCTCACGTGATCCATCCCCCTCGGCCTGCCAAAGTGCTGGGATTACAGGCATGAGCCATCGGGCCCTGCCTGATTCTTCATGGTTTAAACAAGCGGCTTGTTTCCTTCACTACTGTGAGCCAAAGTAGGCCAGGATAACCACACACTGGGAGAGAAATGACTGCTGTGGCAGCGGCTCATGCTTTTTTCTCAATTTGAAGGACAGTAACTTTCAGCCATGAGAGGTGGGAAATATGATAACTCAAGAAAGGGATGCCCTATGTTTCTGTAGCTTATCTGCCCTTAAAAATAAAATGACTTGGGCTGGGCGTGGTGGTTTACGCCTGTAATCCCAGCACTTTGGGAGATCGAGGTGGGTGGATCACGAGGTCAGGCGTTCAAGACCAGCCTGACCAACCTGGTGAAACCTCGTCTCTACTAAAAAAAAATACAAAAATTAGCCAGGTGTGTTGGCGTGCACCTCTAATCCCAGCTACTCAGGAGGCTGAGGCAGGAGAATCTCGTGAACCCAGGAGGTGGAGGTTGCAGTGAGCTGAGATCGCAGCACTGCCTGAGGGACAGAGTGAGACTCCATCTCAAAAAAATTAATTAATTAATTAATTAAATTAAAATAAAATGACTCTGGGACCACACAAAACTGTCCTTTGAAGAAAAAAAGATCTCGGGAAGTAATTGTTGTTCAGCATGGGTGGGGCTAAGTGCTTAGATACAATGAGACATGGTGGGCAGTGTTCTATTCTAGTTGCACTCAGAGGCAAGAGTTTGAAGACTCGCTTTTCTGTCATCTTTGTCCTCTAGGTGGCCTGATGGTAACTCTAAAACTGTTACAGAGAGCAAGAAGTAGGACTTATAACAAGGAAGTCTAGAGGTCCTAGAGCCTCTCCTAGAGGATTAGGAAAGGTCTGAGGAATGAGATACTATATGGGAAGATAGCCCTTTCTGGGATTTGAGAGTGAAATGACCTTGGTTGGGAGGATACAATGGGTACTTGGGAGAAAAGAATGCAAAGAGCACCAAAGATAAACTTGATCTGACCGTCTAGAGCAGAGTCCAGTGAGTTTGAAGAGTAGGGACCAAGAGATAATTGGAAGGAAAAGATAATTTTCCTGCTCTATCTGCCTTCCTACCATTTATTAACCCATTTGCACATGAAATATTTAAAGAATCATGACAGGGAACTGAAAGAGCTACAGAAAAGAAGGTAATAGAGTTTCTGCCCTCAAGTAGTTTGCAATCCTGAGGGACTCTGTTACTGTACAGAAGTTACGTCTTGTTGCTAAGATGTAAAACAGTCAGTGAAGTAATGCATTGTCCTTCCCCAGACCTGCCCCACTCCCTCCCCAACACTGCCCTTAAAGGCTGTTCATCCTGCATACTCTTAATTATTTCAGACTCATGAAAATCGACAGGTATGGATTTTACAAAGAATGCAGCAACGTTCTTTCAAAAGGTTTCCCTGTGTGTTCCCAGTGCATAGAGAAATAAAAAGTTATATTTATATTCACATTTTCAATCACTTACCTATTATAAAGCAGGGCTGTTCAAATATGTTTTTTTCTTAGCAGTTGAATTTTTTCATATTTCACAGAGAATATCCACACATAAAATATGAAAACAGAGCAATTCTGACTAAGAGTGTGGGGGTCAAAACTTTGACTTCTCAGCTCTTTTTTAATGTTTTTTTAATCTTTTTTAAGACAGAGTCTCACTCTGCTGCCCAGGCTGAAGTGCAGTGACACGATCTCGGCTCACTGCAACCTCCACCGCCTGAGTTGAAGGGATTCTCCTGCCTCAGCCTCTGAGTAGCTGGAACTACAGGCACACACCACCACGCCCAGCTAATTTTTGTATTTTTAGTAGAGATGGGGTTTCACCATGTTGGCCAGGCTGGTCTCAAATGCCTGTCCTCAGGCAATCCGTCTGCCTCGGCCTACCAAAGTGCTGGGATTACAGACATGGGCTCCTGTGCCTGGCTTTTCATCCATTTTGTAATGAGACCTGTGAAATACCTCTGTCAGTCTGTTAGGGTGGGTATAACAAAATACTTGAGACTCGGTGGTCTATAAACCACAGAATTTTCTACTTTGCAGTTCTGGAAGCTGGTAAGTCCATAACCAAGGCAATAGCAGATTGGTGTCTGGTGAGGGCTTGCTTCCTGGTTCACAGATGGCAACTTCTCACTGTGTCCTCACATGGTAGAAGAAGCGAGCTAGCTACCTGGGGCCTCTTTTATTGAGGGCACCAACCCCATTCAAGAGGGCTCTGCCTGTATGATCTAATCACTTCCCAAAGTTTCACCTCCTAATACCAATACCCTGGAAGTTAGAATTTCAACATATGTTTGATTTCTTTGGAGGACATGAGCATTCAGTCCATTGCAACTGCATTCTGCAAAATGTAGTTCAAAAAGCATCAATGTCAAATATTTTGTGTAAAATCATTGATTTTTCAGGTTAACAGAAAACAAAGTGGAAACCTTAACAAAAATCTCTGCTGCTCTGGGTTACGTTTAAGACTATTTATACCACATAGTCAACCTTCAAGTTTCCATCCAAAAAAGTGAAAGCAATAGCATGTGAAATCCAAAAGTCAATAGTATTGAGCCCTGGAAAGCGTGGCATTATATTCTGGGACTGCACAGCAGATTTGCATTTCCCTTTGAGCTCAGATTAGGCCGGTGATTCTCAACCTCAGCACTTACGACATTTCAAACCTGGTAACTCTTTTATTGTGTGAAGTTGTCCTATGCCTTGTAGTGACATTTAAAAGTAGCATCCCCCGCCTCTATCCACGAGACGTGACAAACTCCCTCCTCAAATTGTGACAACTGATATTGTCTCCAGACATTGCCAAATGTCATCCAGAAGGCAAAATTGCCTTTAGTTGAGAACCATTGATAAAAATATGTACCTGAATGAGTACACAAACATATCTGTTGTTGCAGGTGGCACAAATGATGCAGGTGCATTTAAACGATGATGACGATAATTTATACTTAGATCATAAAAAGTTGGCCATATCAGGTGTTAGATCTGATCATGGTTACATGCCACCGAAAAAAGGTCAGTTTTAACATTCTTCAGCTTGGGTCCATGCAGAAGTTACTCTGTTGGCTAGGCTGGGGCAATCAGAAGCTTGCCTCTACCACCAATATCTCTTTTTATTATATTTTTTTCCATTTTTAAGAATTGTAGTAAAATACATATAACAAAATTTACCATCTTAACCTTTTTTTTTTTTTTTTTTTTGAGACGGAGTCTCACTTTGTCACCCAGGCTTAAGTACAGTGGTGCGATCTTGGCTCACTGCAACCTCCACCTCCAGGGTTTAAGCAATTCTCTGCCTCAGCCTCCCAAGTAGCTGGGATTACAGGAGCCTGCCACCATGCCTGGCTCATTTTTGTATTTTTAGTAGAGATGGGATTTCGCCATCTTGGCCAGGCTGATCTTGAACTCCTGACCTCATGATCCATGCGCCCCAGCCTCCCAGAGTGCTGGGATTACAGGTGTGAGCCACCACGCCCAGCCCATCTCAACCATTTTAAGTGTGTAGTTCAGTGGTATTCACTACATTCATAATGTGCAACCATCACCATCCTCCATCTCCAGAATTCTTTCATCTTATAAAACTGAAATTTTATACCCATTATCAACCTTTATTTATTTATTTACTTACTTACTTTGAGACAGAGTTTCACTCTTCTTGCCCGGGCTGGAGTGCAGTGGTATGATCTCTGCTCACTGCAACCTCCACCTCTCAGGTTCAAGCGATTCTCCTGCCTCAGCCTCCCAAGTAGCTGTGCTTACAGACACCCACCACCACATCCAGCTAATTTTTGTATTTTTAGTAGAGATGGGATTTCGCCATGTTGGCCAGGCTGGTCTCGAAATCCTGACATCAGGTGATCCACCCGCCTCAGCCTCCCAAAGTGTAGGGATTACAGGTGTGAGCCACTGAGTCCGGCCACCCGGACCTTAAAGAAAGATACCAGGAAAAAATATCTCCTAATTTGAGGAATTTATTTAGTAGTAAGCAAAGAGGATTATAATCTGGGATGCACAGCTATGGCAAGTCACAGATGCATCTGAAGAAGGGAGGGGAAAGGGAAGCTTTTATTGGTGTAAATAAATCCACATAAGCTGTTAGAAAAAAAGTTTATTGGTTCAGGAGGCCCAAAATGAGAGTTGGCTTTAGTTCCTTGATGGAGATACTGTGCTAGGTAAGTGTTCTTTCCAGAGCATCTTGTCTGAATTGCTGCAGTCCTATAAAAGGAATATCTTATGGGGTTATTGTAGAAAGTCCTTGAGATATAGTCTTTATCTCATACATGCAGGCATGAACTCTCCTCCTTCCTGCTTTCCTGGCTCCAGTTTGTTTGGGTTTGACAAAAGTGAATTTATCCTGGTATCTGCAACATTTAAACCATTAAACATTAACTCCCCATTGCCCCTTTCCTCTGGCCCATGGGAACCACATTTCTTTCTCTATCTATTATTTTGACTACTCTATGCATCTCATACAAGTGGAATCATACAGTCTTTTTGTGACAGGTTTATTTCACTTAGCATAATATCCTTAAGGTTCATCCATGTTGTAGCATATATCAGAATTCCTTTCTTTTTTAAAGCTTAATAATATTCAATTGCATGTATATACGACATTTTGATGATCCATTCATCTTGGGTTGCTTCCATATTTTAGCTATTATGAATAATGACGCTATGAACACGGGCATACAAATGTATTTTTGAGACTCTTAGAGAAAAGAATTGAATTGCTTTCTTTTTTCTATTTTGAGACAAGGTCTCACTCTTTGTAACACAGGCTGGAATGCAGTGGCATGATCACAGCTCACTGCAGCCTCAACTTCCCAGGCTCAAGCGACCCTCCCACCTCAGCCACCTGAGTAGCTGGGACTACAGGCACGTGCCACCATGCTCCACTAATTTTTATATTTCTTTTATAGAGATGGGGTTTCACTGTGTTGCCCAGGCTGGTCTTGAACCCCTGGGCTCAAGCAATCCATCTGCCTCAGCCTCCCAACATGCTAGGATTACAGGTGTGAGCTACCACACCCAGCCTGGACTGCTTTCAATCTTTTGAGTATATACCCAGAAGTGGAAGTGCTGGCTCATATAGTATTTTTTCTTCTTTTCTTTTATTTTTTTTTTCAGATGGAGTATTGCTCTGTTGCCCAGGTTGGAGTGCAGTGGCACGATCTCAGCTCACTGCAACCTCCACTTCCCAGGATCAAGCAATTCTCCTGCTTCAGCTCCCTGAGTAGCTGGGACTACAGGCGCACACCACCATGCCCAGCTGATTTTTGTATTTTTAGTAGAGACAGGGTTTCACCATGTTGGCCAGGCTGGTCTCAAACCCCTGACCTCAGGTGATCCACCTGTCTCGGCCTCCCAAAGTGTTGGGATGGAAGGCATGAGCCACCATGCCTGGTGTCATATACTATTTCTTTTAATTTTTTGAGGAACCATCATACTGTTTTCCATAGCAGCTGAATCATTTTATATTTACAACAACAGTGCACAGGGGTTCAAATTTCTCCACGTCCTCACCAACATTTGTATTTTCCGTTTTTTTTTTTAATAGTAGCCATCCTAATGGATGTGAAGTGGTATCTCATTGTGCTTTTGACTTGCATTTCTCAAATGATTAGTAGTGTGGCGCATCTTTCCTCATGCTTTTTGGCCATCTGTATATCTTTGGAGAAATGTCTAATTAAGTCTTTTGCCCATTTGTGAATTGGCTTGTTTTACTGTTGTTGCAGTTGACTTTTAGGAGTTCTCCACATGTATTCTGGATATGAATCTCTTATCAGAAATATGATTTGCAAATATTTTCTCCCATTCTGTAGGTTAGCTTTTTACTTTGCTGATTCTCTTGCTTTCTTTCTCTCTCTCTCTTTTTCTTTCTTTCTTTCTCACCCCCTTCCTCCTTCTTCTCTTCCTCCTCCTTCTTTGAGACAGGGTCTCACTTTGTTGCCCAGGTGAGAGTGCAGTGGCATGATCATGGTTCACAGCAGCCTTAGCCCCCCAGGTTCAAGTGATCCTCCCACCTCAGCCTCTGAAGTAGCTGGGGCTACATGCATGTGAAGCACCACACCTGGCTAATTTTGAATTTTTTTTTTTTTTTTTGGAGAGATGAGGTCTCATTATGTTGCCCAGTGTGGCCTCAATCTCCTGGACTGATCCTCTTGCCTCAGTCCCAAGTAGGTGGGATCGGAGACACATGCCACTGTACCAGGCTGATACTATCTTTCAATGTACAAAAATTTTTAAATATTCATGAACTGCAATTTGTTTATTTTTTCTTTCATTGCCAGTGCCTTTGGTGTCATATCCAGTAAATCATTGCCAAATCCAATGTCATGAAGCTTTTGCCCTATGTTTTAAGAATTGTATAGTTTTAGGTCTTCTATTTATGTATTTATTCAATTTTTAGCCAATTTTTGCATATGGTGTTAAGGGTCCAACTTCATTCTTTTAACATGTAGATACAGTTTTCTTAGCATCTTTTGTCAAAAAGACTGTCTTCTCCCCATTGAGTAGTTCTTGGCACCAATTGTCAAAAATCATTTGACCATATATGTGACAGTTTATTTCTGGGCTCTCTATTCTATTCCATTGGTCAATATGTCTGTCTTTTGCAGTACCACACTGTTTTTACTATAGCTTTGTAGTTTGCCATAATTAAATTTTTTTTAAAAAAAAACAAGGGTGAAATAAAGACTTTCTAACAGAAAGGGTTTAAAAAGTCATCATCAACAGACCTGAATTAACAAATGTTGAAAGGCATCCTTTTTTTTTTGAGATGGAATTTTGCTCTTGTTGCCCAAGCTGGAGTGCAATGGTGCAATCTCGGCTTGCTGCAACCTTTGCCTCCTGGGTTCAAGCAATTCTCCTGCCCCAGCCTCCCAAGTAGCTGGGATTACAGGTGTGCGCCACTATGCCTGGCTAATTTTGTATATTTAGTAGAGACAGGGTTTCACCAGATTGGCTAGGCTCATCTCAAACTCCTGATCTCACATGATACACCCGTCTTGGCCTCTCAAAGTGCTGGGATTACAGGTGTGAGCCACCAAGCCTGGCCTGAAAGACATCCTTTAAGCAGAGGAAATGACCCCAAATGAAAATATGAACCTATATTAAAGCAATAAAGAACACTGGAAACAGAAACTTCATGGATAAATATATATTATATTTTTCTTATTTCATAAATATCTTTAAAAGATAATTGACTAAGCAGAAATAGTAACAATATATTGTGGGCTTTATAACTTATGTGTAGTTAAAATATGTGCAAAAAACAGGATAAAGGCCAGGAGAAAGGAAATGTAGGTATACTATTCGAAGGCTCTTATATTATTTATGAAGTGATATAATACCACTTGAAGGGAGACTACAATAAGATAGATATATATATATATACATATATATATATATATGTATATATACATATATATATATATATGTATATATACATATATATATATATATATATGTATATATATATATAGCTTGAACCCAGGAGTTCAAGGCTACAGTGAGCCATGATCAGGCCACTGCACTACAACCTGGGGGGCAGAACAAGACCCTGTCTTAAAAAAAAAAAGAAGAAAAAGAAAAAGACCATCAGACTGGATAAAAAAGCAGGACCTAAGTGTATGCTGTTCACAACAAACACACTTTAAATACACAAACTAGTGAAAAAAAAAAGGGATGGAGAAAGACATACCATGTGTAGTGGACTCAACGGTGGCCCCAAAGATATGTCTATGTCCTAATCCCCAGAACCCTGTAACTATTATCTTACATGGCAAAACATGTGATTAACTTAAGGCTTTTGAGAGGAGCTTGTCCATGTAGGCCCTAAATGCAATCACATGTATCCTTACAGGAGAGAAAGAGAACTAATTTAGCTACACTAACACAGAAGAGAAGGCAATATGAACACGGAGCAGAGAAAGAGATGGAGCTGTAGCCACAAGCCAAAGAATGCTGACAGACACCAGAAGCTGGAAGAGACAAGGAACATGTTCTCCCCTAGACCCTATGACGGAAGTGCAGTCTTACCTATACTTTGATTTTGGACTTCTCACCTCCAGAACCACGGGAGAATAATTTTTTTTTTTTTTTTTGAGACAGAGTTTCGCTCTGTTGCCCAGGCTGGAGTACAGTGGTGCAATCTCAGCTCACTGCAACTTCTGCACCTGGGTTCAAGGGATTCTTTTGCCTCAGCCTCCCAAGTAGCTGGGACTACAGGCACGAACCACTTTGCCCAGCTAATTTTTTGTATTTTTAGTAGAGATGGGGTTTCACAGTGTTAGCCAGGATGGTCTCGATCTCCTGACGTCTCCTGATCCACCTGTCTCGGCTTCCCAAAGTGCTGGGATCACAGGGGTGAGCCACGGTGGCCAGCCGAAAATTTTTTTAAGCCACCAACATTTCAGTAATTTGTTATAGTAGCCACAGGAAACGAATAGATCTAGTTAATTAATGCTAACACCAGATACAGGAAAGACAGATGGCTATGTTAGTGACAGACAAGTAGATTTCAAAGCAGCAAATATCACAGCAGGATGATAATAATCAAGGGGTCAATTCATCAGGAGTACATAACTGTCCTAAATGTTTGTGTACTTAGCAAAGCTTCAAAATACCTGAAGTAAAAAGTGTATTCAAGTAATACAAAGTATGTATTCTGATGTCAATGGAATTAAATTATATTCTAATAACAAAAAAAGCTGGA
This sequence comes from Callithrix jacchus, assembly GCF_049354715.1. Taxonomy (NCBI): domain Eukaryota; kingdom Metazoa; phylum Chordata; class Mammalia; order Primates; family Cebidae; genus Callithrix; species Callithrix jacchus. Next base: position 114,848,249 of record NC_133524.1, on the reverse strand, counting down.
AAATCCTCAAATATTTGGAAGCTAAATGGCATACTTAAAAATAAAACATAAATCCAAGAAAAAATCAAAAGGGGAATTGGAAAGCATATTTAACTGAATGAAAATGGAAATACAATATATTAAAATGTGAAATGCCATAAAGCAATATATAGTGGAAAATTTATAGCACTACATTCATATGTAAGAAAAGGAAAAGGATTTCTGATCAATGACATCATTTCTACATTAATAAATTGAAAAACTAGATCAAATTAAGCCAAAATTAAGAAGTAGAAATTGATAAAATAGAAAACAGAAAATCATTAGAGAAATGTAATGAACCCAAAAGCTGGTTCTCTCAGTTAATAAGCAAAATTGATAAAACTCTGGCTATGTGGATCAGGAAAAAGAGAAGACACAAATTACCAATGTCACGAATGAGATAAAAATATTAACACAGATTCTAGAAATATTAAAAGGTTAATAAGGGAATATTATAAACACATTTATATCAATGAATTTGAGGACTTAGATGAGATGGGCTAATTGCTTGAAAGATACAAACTACTAAAGCTCATTAAAGGAGATTACATCTATCTACCTGTCTATCTGTAAATACATACACACACATACAGACAAACACACAAACAGGAATACCCCAAACCTATCAGAGAAATGGAATTTGTAGTTAAAAAGCTTCTCACTAGTAAACTGCAGTTTAGTAACTCCACACCCAGATGTGTACACTGGTTATCACTACCAAAAACTTAAGGTTTGAAATAACATCAATTTTACCTAAACTCTTCCAGAAAATTGAAAGGAGGAAGTATTTCCTAACTCATTCTACGAGGACAGCATTACCATGATACTGAAGCAAGACAGATAAAACTACAAACCAATATCCCCTCGTGAACTTAAAAACAAAAAACTCCAACAAAATCTTAGTAAATTGGCTGGGCGTGGTGGCTCACGCTTGTAATCCCAGCACTTTGGGAGACCAAGGTGGGCAGATCACCAGGTCCGGAGATCGAGACCATCCTGGCTAACATGGTGAAACCCTGTCTCTACTAAAAATACAAAAAATTAGCCAGGTGTGGTGGTGGGCACGTGTAATCCCAGCTACTTGGGGAGGCTGAGGCAGGAGAATCGCTTGGACCCTGATGGTGGAGGTTGCAGTGAGCCAAGATCCCACCACTGCACTCCAGCCTGGGTGACAGAGCAAGAATCCATCTCAAAGAAAAAAAAAACAAAAAACTTAGCAAATTAAATCCAGCAATACAAGCATATAAAAAATATAATAGGTCTAAAAAAACAGTAGAAAGAATGACTAAGACCTAATATTTGACAGCACAACAGGGCGACTATAGTCAATAATAACTTAACTGTACATTTAAAAATAACTCAAAGAGTGTAACTGAATTGTTTGTAACTCAGTGGATAAATGCTTGAGGGGATGGATACCCCATTCTTCATGGTGTCCTTATTTCACATTGCATGACTATATCAAAACACCTCATGTACCTCATAAATATATATACCTACTATGTACCCACAAAAATTAAAAATTAAAAAAATACATCATGGGTAAGTGTGGTGTATATCAGGAATGCAAGGTTAGTTTACATTTGAAAATCACTCAACATAATTGACCATATTAATAAATTAACAAAGAAAAGCCATGGGCTCATCTCAATAGATGCAGAAAAATCATTTGACAAAACCCAACATCTAAATAAGAGTAGAAGGAAACTTCCTCAACCTATTAAAATGCACCTGTGAAAATCCTATACCTAACATACTTAATGGTGAAAGACTGAATGCTTTCCTTACACAATCAGTAACAAGTCAAGGATGTTTTCACCTCTTATTGTCAGCATTGTCTTAGCCTGTTTTGTGCCATTATAACAGAATACCTGAGACTGGGTAATTTATAAAAAACAGAAATTAATTACTGATAATTCTGAAGGCTGTGAAGTCCAAGATCAAGTCAGTGGCATGTTAGAGCCTGACCTCTCTGCTGCCAAGATGATGCCTCTAACAGTTCATCCTCTGGAAGAGAGGTATGCTGTGTCCCCATGTGGCAGAAGAGAGCAAACCCACTCCCACAAGCCCTTTTTATAATGGCATTAATCCATTGAGAAGGCAGAGCCCTCAAAACCGAAACATCTCCTAAAAGGCCACACTTTCAACACTGCTGCACTAGGGATCAAGTTTCCAACACATGAATTTTGAGGGACGCATCCAGACCACAGCAAACATTGTATTGGAGGGTCTGGCCAGAGAAATTAGGCAACAAAATGCAATAAATGCTCACAAATGATAAAGGAAAAAGGACAATTCTCTTTACTTGCAGGTAACTACTCATATGCAGAAAATCAGTTACAATCTAAAAATGTTCTAGAACTGAAAAGTGACTTTAGCAAGGTTGCAGGCTACATCTTAATGTCTTTTAAAATTTCATTTTTATATACTAGTATTTGACAATTGAAATTAAAATTTAAAAATACCATTTAGATCAGGCATGCTGGCTCACTCCTGTAATTGCAGCACTTTGGGAGGCTGAGGACGGTGGATTGCTTGAGGTCAGGAATTCAAGACCACCTTGATTCACATGGTCAAACCCCATCTCTACTAAAAATACAAAAATTAGTTGGGTGTGGTGGCACACACCTGTAGTCCCAGCTACTCAGGAGACTGAGACTGAGGCGGGGGAATCGCTTGAACCTGTGAGGCGAAAGTCGCAGTGAACCAAGATTGCGCCACTGCACTCAAGCCTGGGGATCGTACCACTGCACTCCAGTCTTATATATAAATGTCCATAGAAGCTTTATTTGCAATAGCTACAAACTGGAAAGACCCCAAATGTGCATCAGCAGGTACATGGATAAATTGTGGTATAGCCATACAGCAAAATACTACTCAGCAAAAAAAAAAAAAAAAAATGGACTATTGATATATATAAAAACATAGGTGAATCTGAAAATTATTATGCTCAGTGAAAGAAGTCAGAAAAAAGTGATGTATGATTTGATGTATGAATCAAAATGTATAAATTTTTGTTGTTGTTTTTTTTTTTTTGAGATAGAGTCTCACTCTGTTGCTGAGGCTGGAGTGCAATGGTGCAGTTTTGGCTCACTGCAACCTCTGTCTCCTGGGTTCAAATGATTCTCCCACATCACTAAGGTAGCTGGGACTACAGGTGTGCACCACCACACCTGGCTATTTTTTGTGTTTTTAGTAGAGACAGGTTTCCACCATGTTGTCTAGGCTGGCCGTGAACTCCTGACCTCAAAGTTATCCATCTTGGTCTCCCAAAGTGCTGGGATTACAGGCGTGAGCCACCGTGCCCAGGCAAAACATATAAATTCTTAAAAAACACAAACTAGGCCAGGTGAGGTGGCTCACCCCTGCATCCTAGAACTTTGGGAGGCTGATGTGGGAGGACTGCTTGAGTTCAGGAGTTTGAGACCAGCCTGGGCAATGCAGTGAGACCTCATCTGTACTAATTTTTTTTTTAATTAGCCAGTCATAATGTGCATGCCTGTAACTCCCGGACGCTTAGGAGGCTGAGGTGGGAAGATCATTTAAGCCCAGCATATCGAGGCTGAAGTAATCCATGTTTGTGCGACTGCATGCCAGCCTGGGTGAAAAAGTGAGACCCTTTGAGGATCAAAATAAGATTGTACGCTTAAAATATGTGCAGTTTATTGTATGCCAATCACACTTCAGTAAAGCTGTTAAAAAGAACTGACCCACACAGATATGTCCAACTGACTTTTGACAAAGATGCAAAAGTAATTCGGTGAAGTATGAGAAAAGGCTAAGGCCCGACAGACTTTGCCAATAAAAAAGACACCATGAGCACTTTTAAGATTCAGACAGTTTACTACTTACATGGAGAGTGAAAAGAAGAGTAGCCAAAGGTGCCAGCTCCCTGTGGTCCTTATTTCACACACCAAAAAGGACTACATCAAAACAAAAGGGACCGCTTATCCTCTTGTATACTGAGATCACAAGTTCTGCCAAGATTCAGATAAACTGCAGGTCAAGTCTTTGTCTGTGTGGTCTGTGTTGCCAGGTTGCCATGACAGAGCTGTTCCTCTACACATAAAAGCCTCAGACCCTGGGATTTGAACAGGTTTCTCTGGGCAGTTATTCCTCACATGCTCCTGGAGTTCCCTGCAAGAGAGAAAGCACATCCTGTGTAGCTTCAGATGGGGAAGTCTATGCCTGACCTCTCTGGACTCTGTCCAATGCATGCATTTTTCCTGTTGATTTTGCTCTGCTTCCTTTCCCTAATAAACTTCAGCAGTGAGTAAAACCTGCTATATTGACTCTTGTGACTCATTCTAGTGAGTCACAACTGGGGTGGTCATGGGACCCCAGAAACATGGGAATTTTCTTTTCAACAAATGGTGCTGAGAAATTTGCATATCCACAGGCAGAAATAAACAATAAACCTATTCCTGAGCCTCATACTTTATACACAAATTAACTCAAATTTGATCTTGGATTTAAATGTAATACTATAAAGCTTTTAGAAGAGAACACAGGAGGCTGGGCATGGTGGCTCACACCTGTAATCCCAGCACTTTGGGAGGCTGTGGTGAGCCAATCATTTGAGCTTAGGAGTTTGAAACCAGCCTGGCCAACATGGTGAAACTCTGTCTCTAAAAACATAAAAATTAGCCGAGCATCATGGTACACGACCAGGAGGCTGAGGCAGGGGAATCACTTGAAACTGGGAGGTGGAGGTTGCAGTAAGCTGAGATCACACCACTGCATTCCACCCTAGGTGACAGAGTGAAACTTCATCTCAAAAATAAAAAGGAAAAGAAAAAGGAAGAGGCTGGGCATGGTGGCTCACACCTGTAATCCTAGCACTTTGGGACGCTGGGTGGATCACCTGAGGTCAGGAGTTTGAGACCAGCCTGGCCAACAGGTAAAACCCTGACTCTATCAAAAATACAAAAATTAGCCAGGTTTGGTGGCGCACGCCTGTAATCCATATTTTCAACTGTAAATTTTATGAAATCTAAATACAGATCAAGAAGCCTAGGAAGCCTAGGCTAGGGAGGAAAGGGAAGGGGTTGTAATCATTAAAACTTGGGGGAAGGGCTCCACGGAGCTAAAACCCATATTTCTGAAAAGGGGTTATCTGCTTACTGGTACTGAAATCTCTTAGCCTGGAAGAGGGTCCCTGTGATGCTGGGACCCAGACCTAAGGAGGGGCACAGGCTGTTGGTGTTGTCTATGAGCAGGGTATGATGAGATTGGTTCTTTCAAGTGATAGAAAAACTGCAAACTGGACTCGTTCGATGCTATAGGAAGGACTTGCTCTTTCCAGGGTAAAGAGACAAGGTTAGGGTGGTGCTCATTGGAACTACAAGCAGACAGGACAGGCAACTCACAGTCAGCAAACACCTCGGAGCAAGTCCTTTTCTCCTTTAGCTTTGTAATCTCCCTCTCCTGCCCCCAGTTGGCAGTTGCTAACACAAAGCCAGCCCACGAAATAGACTTGTGGTTTGCAGTGTCCTATTGCTAGCATCACAAAGTAGGGTATAGAAGAGTGGGTTTGGGGCCGGGCACGGTGGCTCACTCCTGTAATCCCCAAACTTTGGGAGGCGGAGGTGGGTGATCACTTGAGGTCAGGAGTTCAAGACCAGCCTGGCCAACATGGTGAAACCCCATCTCTACTAAAAATACAAAAATTAGCCAGATGTGGTGGCAGATGCCTGTAATCCCAGCTACTCAGGAGACAGAGGCGCGAGAATTGCTTGAACCCGGGAAGCAGAAGTTGCAGTAAGCCAAGATCGCACCACCGCACTCCAGCCTGGGTGATAGACCAAGACTCAGTCTCAAAAAAAAAGAAAAAAGAAAAAAAAAAGAATGGGTTTGGAGCTGAGACAATAACCTAATAACTGGCAAAATACAGCAGTGGCAAAGCCACTTAGCTATCCGCCAAATATCAGCACTGCCTTTTCACCAGGCTAAATTTTGGCAGTGAGATGACTCTGCAGATAGGATCTTATGACAGGTATTTGTGACATTCAGGCCAATCTAAGAAGCTACTCTTTCTCGTTTCCCATGCATTGACTGGTTGTCAGCATCCACGGTGACTTTGGATGCCATATGTTGAAAGTGACAGAGCTAGTGTTACCATAACAGATACATAATAATTCTCTAGAACTTTGGCACTCCTCATAGTTGCCATGAGATTGCTAAGGAGGTTTTAAAATCCACCAGCAGGGAGCTCACAAATGCTTATCAAAACACTACTTCCAAATACATGCCACCTTCAATATAAGATGAAATATTCCTTTTATCTTTCGAACTTAGCTTATTTAGCTGAGAAAACTGATATTCTTAAGAGTTTTAGAGAGTTTATTCTTGCATCCTAAATTGGAGAATACTTAGTATTGATAATACTTATTAAACTTGTAAAAATATAGTGTGATTTTCTGTAAAATACACTGGGTGGGGAGTGGACAATAGGGATGAATTCCAGTGCCTCTCTCTTCACCAGAACAAAAGTGCTGTCTTTTTTTAAAAATGATGCAGTGGGAAGTTACTAGCAAGAGGCCATCTTCAGACTCTAATTAAAGTCACATGTTAACTAACACACAAATTTGAACTTCCACCAGCTCCTTCATTCAACAAAAGTGTAAAAAAAAAAAAAAAAGGTGGGGTTTTCCTAAGGGAATGACCCTTGGGCACCAATCCCAGAAAAAAAAAAATGATGTTTAAAATTCTCTCAGCTAGGGAGGCCAGATTCAAAGGAGATAAAGGAAGATTTTTCTGGGTTAGTCAAAGAGCAGTTGCTTTAAAATCTCCCATCCTTTTGTAAAAAAGGAAGCTTCTACCCCCTGCAACAAAGTCACATGTTTACTTAAATTCTCTTTTAGGTTGTTTAAATTTATTTAAAGTTTAAGTTTTCTGCCTTTAAATTTTGAAATATCATGAAGAAATCTGGTCAAATACATTTTGAGAAAGGTAACCAACAACCTCTCGTTAAGATCATGTTGAATGCTGGCTCAAGAGGCCAAAAAGTGAAGAGGAGGGAGCCATAGCAGTGGCTCAGAGGAGTGGTTGGAAGGTCTTCCCGGACTTCATAGATCTGCTTCCCAAGGGACAGATGTTCTGGGAGACTAGTGAAGATGTCTTAGAGAGAAATTTGATGCTGCTGCTTCTTTCCCTTCCTCTCAGTCAAGTTTCCCTGGTAGCAGAGAAGGGGAGTGATTGACAAAGGGACTAGAAAGGGGATTGGGGTGGCTTTGAAGACTAAGGACAAGCATCAGGAGGACTGTGACACCGTTACCAGGTGTGGGAGAGCAGCAGGCTTGCATGCACACGTGGGTGCATGTGTATGCATGTGTGTGTGCCTGCTCCCTCCTTCTCTCCTCTTCCCCGCTCCTCCTCCTACCTTCTTCTCTCTTCTCTCGCTCTCCCTCTCTCCCTTCTCCCCTTTTCTCCCTCCTCTCCCTCTCCTTCTTCCTCTCCCTCTACCTAGGCACATGCTGACGTACCTTGATATAAACTTGAACTCCCTGAACCTTGATCCTACCAAGTGCAACTCTTTGCTATGCTCACTTTACTTTCACTTGCTTGCTTTCTCCTGAGACATCCCTATAAAAACATTTGCTACTTGTTTGCCTATGATATTACCTCCTTTTTAAGTGTTATCAACCCCCAGTTCTCTCTTCTAAGTTAGGCTCAAAGGAATGATATATAGTTGTTGTTTACATACAATATAATCAAAATTTACAAAGTTGTACAAAAAGTACACAAAATACACTTATTTTATTAGAACTCTATACCAGTAGAAGTAAACAGGTTTACCCACTGAAGTCTAAGGGGCAATCAAGTCACTCAGAGATCAGTGTGGCTTAAGGCCCACTAAGTGATTAAACTATTTGTATCTGAGACTAACTGCCAACCTCCAAAATATTCCCCTCAGTAGCTTTCCACTTATCCTTGAAATTCTCACTAATTCTCAGCACAATCATAGCTCACTGCAGCCTTGAACTCCTGGGCTCAAGGGATCCTCCCACGACGTCTGGCAGAACCTTCCAAAGAGATACAAATAGGTTTCCAGGGTCTTGGCACAAAACAGTAAAGTAATTTACATTTATGATAAATGCTTTGGTATAGTCCCTGCCTAACAACTGAGTAGCAATTAAAGCACTCTGAGCTTTTGTTTCTTCATTTGTTTAAAAAAATTCTCTCTTCTTTGTACCTGACACCCATTTTGTGAGGTCCTTGAGCAGCTGGCATTAATTATCCAATAAGATGCAAGCTGACAAGACTGAAGGTGGTCTCTCTTCCTGTGATATCTACATTTAATAATAGTATCTCAATAACTTATATCTAATGGATATTTGTGAGCTCTCATCTAATCCTCCCACTAGCTATGTGTGGTAGCCTAATTATACATCTATCTTACTGACAAGGAAATGATCGAAGAGAGGTTTAAATGACCTGGCCACCATTACAGAACAAGTCAGTGGTAGAACAAAGATCAGAAATCATATTTTCTGTCGGACATGGTGGAAGGATCGTTTGAGCCTAGGAGTTCAAGACTGCAGTGAGCTATGATCGTGCCTGTGAATTGCCACTGCACTTCAGCCTGGGAAATATTACAAGACATCATCTCCCCACCAAAAAAAAAAGAAAAAGAAAAAGAAAAAAAAAATAATATCTCCCACTCCTAGCTAATGCTTTTCCCTAGGGGTGAGCATTTTCAGCCTCTGTGTTTCTGGACCTTCCATGGTTTGTTTCTGATGATTTGGACAGAAGAGAGGGCAATTCCAGTCTTGCCCTGAGCATAAAACCACTAGCATTGACCCTAGTTTATTATTGTGGCATACTACGTCCTTTGCCTCACTTCCAGATCTTCCTTAACTCCAGAACCCGCTACCAGTCCTTCATGGTCTGGCTAGAGACTTTTCCAGGCAGCCTCTCCTGATCAAAACCACTGTAGATTCCTTCTTTCCTCACATTAAATCCCCTCAGCACCTGTGAATTAATAACCCTCCACTAGCTGGGCTTTATTGTGTGTGTGTTGGTGGTGGGTGGTAGGTTCCACATACCATCTTTTAGGAAAAAAAGAAAAGTTACAAAATAACAGACTATTAGAGGTTTCGTTGAACTGCCAGATTTTAGGCAGTGACTGGGATTAATACATGTTCAGTTCCATTTCATCCATTTTCTCTCTCTACCTAAACTTCTGAGAAGTGATCACTGATGGTAACGGGGTTGACCTAGAGGCTCTTCAAGATCTTCAAAGGAAGAGAAAATCAGTGGTCACATGTGGGGACATTCGTTATCACAACACTCTCCAAAGGTGACCTGAGCATATCTGATAACTGCATTTTTCATCCATTTGACAAATAAAATTCATCTCACAAAGGATCAAAGCCCTGGGATGCTGAGAAGGAAATCTGCATAGGAATTTCAATACTGAAAAGGTCAGAGATCCATGAGACTAGCTAGCCCTGGGGAGTTCTGAAGCCCTTGTTCTAAGGAAAGGAAATGAAATGGGGTTCTCTTTCATTTTGAATGATGATGAGATGACTTACGATAACAAGTCTCACTTCAAAGTGATGAGCTATCCCATCTGAGCTTCAGCTGCATTAAAATTGATGGCTTCAAGGACCAGAAAGATATGCTTATTAGTTGCATGACTGGAGAGTTACAGGGCTATCTACTCTTTGGAGGTAAAACTCTTTTGGGTGCCCTAAGCAAAGTAAGGTAGCACATTCTGCTTAACTACACAGAATCATTTCTGAAGTCATATATACTAAGATATACTTCAGATATCTATGCCAGCCTAAAGTTTTCCAAAATAGTTCAGTTCAACAAATAGTTCTCAAGTGTCTATTGTCCAGGCACTGTGCTGGTTGCTGGAGATGCAGAGCTATTATTAACAAGTTATAAGTGTCAGGCATTACTTAGAGTTTCTTACTATGTAAGACCCTCTGCCAGGTGCTTTAGATACATCATCTCATTTCATTCTTTCCATTACCCTGTGAGGTATTCTTAGCCCCACTTTATATAGTCTCTAGCCAGATCATGAAGGATCTGTGGGGGGTTCCAGAGTGAGGAAGAGGATATAAACTAGGGTCGATGCTAGTGGTTTTACGCTTAGGACGAGGCTGGGATTGTCCTCCCTTTTACTGTCCAGATGGTCAGAAACAAACCATGGAGGGCTCAGAAATAGAGAGATTGGAAATGTTCACCTCTAGGGAAAAGCACTGGCTAGGAGTGAGGAGATATCACTTTACAGGTGAAAAAAGCAAGTCATAAAAAGGTTAAATAATTTCACCAGGTGCAGTGGCACATGCCTGCAATCCCAGTGCTTTGGGAGGCCAAGGCAGGTGGATCACCTGAGGTCAGGAGTTCAAGACCAGCCTGGTCAACATGGTAAAACCCTGTCTTTACTAAAAATACAAAAAATTGCTGGGCGTGGTGGTGCACACCTATAGTCTCAGCTACTCAGGAGGCTGAGGTGGGAGAATCACTTGAACCTGGGAGGCAGAAGTTGCAGTGAGCCAACATCGTGCCACTGCACTCCAGCCTGGACAACAGAGCAAGACTCTGTCTCAAAAAAGGAAGGAAGGAAGGAAGGAAGGAAGGAAGGAAGGAAGGAAGGAAGGAAGGAAGGAAGGAAGGAAGGAAGAAAGAAAAGAAAAAAGAAAAGAGAAAGATTAAATAATTTGCCTAAGGTTACACAGCCAATACCTAAGAAGAGATAGAACTTAATCCCAGTTCTGTCTAATTCCAAACTCCATGATCTTAACCACTATACCATACTGCCTCATATATTCATAATTTTTAAGACCCTCATGGTAGACTACCAGACACATACACAATGAGACATTTTTGAATTACTATGCTAAATATTAAGATAGAAGCATGCCTAGGATGCTGCAGGAATACAGAGGATGTGCCCTTGGGAAGTAGCACTGCGTATGGATTAAGAGCACAGACTCCAAAGCTATAACTGCCCGATGGGTTCTTCTGCCCGCAGCACAGACAAAACTAGACCACAGCACTGCAATAGAGAAAGAGTTTAGGCTGGGCACATGGCTCATGCCTGTAGTCCCAACACTTCAGGAGGCCAAGGTGGGTAGATCACTTGAGCCCAGGAGTTGGAGACCAGCCTTAGCAACATGGTGAGACCCTGTCTCTACAAAAAATACAAAAATTAGGCTGGGTGCAGTGGCTCATGCCTGTAATCCCAGCACTTTGGGAGGCTGAGGCAGGTGGATCATGAGGTCAAGAGATTGAGACCATCCTGGCCAACATGGTGAAAACCAGTCTCTACCAAAAACACAAAAATTAGTCAGGTATAGTGGTGCATGCCTGTAGTCCCAGCTACTCAGGAGGCTGAGGTAGGAGAATTGCTTGAACCTGGGAGGCGGATGTTGCAGTGAGCCAAGATCGCACCACTGCACTCCAGCCTGGTGACAGAGTGAGACTTCATCTCAAAAAAAAAAAAAAAAATAGCAGGGTGCTCTAGCACATACCTGTGGTCCCAGCTACTCAGGAGCTCAGGAGACTGATATGGGAGGATCTCTTGAACTTGGGAGTTTGAGGCTGCAGTGAACCATGATTGCACCACTCACTGCACTCAGCCTGGATGACAGAGTGAGACCCTTTCCCCCGCTCCCTCCCCCCAAAAAAGAATTTAGTAGATATGAGGCCAGCCATACCATGTGGGAGATGGAGTCATCACTTAAATCAGTCTCCCTGATAATTTGGGGGCTAGGGTATTTCAAAGACAGTTTAGAAGAACGGGTCGGGATGGCTAGGCAATGGGTGCTTGCTGCTGATTGGTTGGGGATGCAAACATAGGGGTGTGGGAAGCAGTCCTCATGTGCACTGAGTCACTTTTGGTTGAGGCTACAGGTGTGGTTGGCAGGTTCAGGTGGCGCCATCAGTCCATCAGACATGGGAAAAACCTGAAATGATAGCTCAAAAAGCCAATCTTATGTTTTACAATAGTGATGTTATCTGCAAGAGTAAATGGGGAAGTTGCATATCTGGTGACCTCCAGAATAATGGTTGGCAATTGTTTATGTATGCACTTTGGCAGGATTCAGGCTCCTCTATCATCCTAACCTGGTGGTCTCTCATTAGCTTTAAAAGGCAGTTGAGTTTTGAGGAAGAGCTAGTATCATGTAAACTATAGGTCCACATAGTGGCACATGTCTGTGATCCCAGCACTTTGGGAGGCTGAGGCGGACAGATCACTTGAGGCCAGGAGTTCCAGACCAGCCTGGCCAACATGGCAAAACACTGTCCCTACTAAAAATGCAAAAATTAGCCAGGTGGGGTGGTGCATGCCTCTAGTACCAGCTACTCAGGAGGCTGAGGCATGAGAATCACTTGTACCTAGGATATGAAGTTTGCAGTAAGCTGAGATTGCACCACTGCACTCCAGCCTGGATGACAGAGTAAGACTTTGTCTCAAAACAAAAATTAACTATAAACTAAATATCTCCCAAAATTACATTGGCCCAAGCCCGGGAATAATTAAGAGCAGACTGAAGGCTAAAAGCAAGATGGGGATTGGCCAGATCAGATCTCCCCATTGCCATAATTTTCTCCCTGTTATAATTTTTACAAAGGCAGTTTCAAAGCCAGACAGCCTGGATCTGAAGTGTGGATTTGTCACTTACAAATTATGTGAACGTGGGCAAGTTAAACATAGCCACCCCCACCCGTTCTTCTATGTGCCTCAGTTTCCTCATCTGAAAATCAAGATAACAAAACCTTATTCATAGAGTTGTGAGGATTAAATGTGCTTAGAATAATTCCTGACACAGAGTAAGCACTATACAAGTGTTAGATAAAATGAATAAGTTTAACTCCAAATGAGGTTACAGGAAAGGCTTTTTGAAAGGATTGATGCCTGGAGTTGAGTCATAGAAGATGAATAAGAGTTAGCCAGGTGAAGGTGGGAAAGGTGTACCAGGCAGGGGGACAGCATGAGCACAAAACACAGGCATGCAGCAGTACTGTTGATGAAGGCTAAGTACAAGCAGTTTGGCAATTCTCCACTAGAGCATAAAGCACAAAGAAGGAGGAGGTAGGGGACGTTCTGTATGTCACTTGAAGGAATTTGGACTTTATTTTGTAGGCAACAAGGAATCGTAGAAGAAAAGAGTTTTATGTAGGGGAACAATGTAGACGGATATATGTGGGAGGGTAGACTTGTTATACAGTCTACAATTTACTTAAAAATACTCAGGCCGAGCGCGGTGGCTCACATCTGTAATCTCAGCACTTTGGGAGGCCAAGGCAGGTGGATCACAAGGTCAGGAGATCAAGACCATCTTGGCTAACACGTGAAACCCCGTCTCTACTAAAAAACACAAAAAATTAGCTGGGCATGGTGGCACATGCCTGTAGTCCCAGCTACTTGGGAGGCTCAGGCAGGAGAATTACTTGAACCCGGGAGACGGAGGTTGCAGTGAGCTGAGATCGTGGCACTGCACTCCAGCATGGCCAACAGAGCAAGTCTCCGCCCCCCAAAAAACAAAAAAAACAAAAAACTTGGCAGAGACAGTGTGAGATATACATACAGTTATACACATGTACATGTAGATATACATATACTCTAGGGGCAGTTAATATCTGAAGTACCCCCAATGAGGAACACATTCCAGCAGCACTTAGTTTGCATATAAAGACACTAATTGTGAGTCCATACTCCAGAGGCAGCTACTAAAAAACTGCAACCAATCTACCTAAATCTACACTATAGGGTTTGCTCATTAACATAAAAGAGTCATTCATTCATGAAATAAATGGTGTTCTACCACATGTTCTCACTCATAAGTGGGAATTGAACAATGAGAACACATGGACACAGGGAGGGAAACATCACATACTGGGGCCTGTTGGGGAGTCAGGGCTAGGGGAGGGACAGCATTAGGAGAAATACCTAATGTAGATGATAAGGTGATGGATGCAGCAAACCACCATGGCACACATATACCTATGTAACAAACCTTCACATTCTGCACATGTATCCCAGAACTTAAACTATAAAAAATTAATTAATTAAATGGCTTTCTAGATATATGGATGGACACTTCTCTCTACCTGCACGTGAATGAAACCTAAAAAAACTGGTTATCCCAGAGTGGCATCTTAGTTCTAGGAATCTACTAGTTCCCACAGCCTGACACTTAATGGAAGATTCCACTGCCTGGTCTGGCCAGACATTTAGCTAAATGCTACTACTGGAGAACTGCTCCATGTGCTTCAAGTGAACTGTTCTTGCATGGAGTTTAATGGAGCTTATGAAGACAGGTTTCAAGACTATGTCTAAGTGCTGAAAAATGCATGATTGTTGGGAGATTGTGGGAGATGAGGAAGGACTAAATTCCACAGCTACCTTGAGTCATTAGAAGCTACTGATATCACTGAAAAGTACCTGATGTTGTGAGAAGCTAAACTGGCTTAAATAAATTTGCAATAGAATTGAAGAAGTGCAATTACGGAGGCAGGGAGACAAATTAGGTGGAGATTGCTGCAAGTGGTTCTATCAATTGATGATAAACTGCAAAAAAAATCAAATAATAAAAGATGACAGCAAGAGAGAAATGAAAGAACTGCAAAACAGATAAAAAAACAATAAAATAGCAATAGAAAGTCCTTATATGTCAATAATTGTTTTAAATGTTAACTAATTAAACTCTCCAATCAAAAGGCATAAAGTGGCTGAATGAATAAGAAACAAGATGCAGTGATATGCTATTTTCAAGACACTGATGTTAGCTATAAAGACACATAGGCTGAAAGTGAAGGAATGAGGAAAAAGATATTCCATACAAATCATAACCAAAATAGAAGAGTGGCTATATATATATATAGTTGTTTTTTTTGTTTTTTTTTTTTTTTAAGATGGAGTCTCGCTCTGTCATCCAGGCTGGAGTGCAGTAGTGCAATCTCGGCTCACTGCAACCTCCAACTCCCAGGTTCAAGCGACTCCCCTGTCTCAGCCTTCCAAGTAGCTGTGACTACAGGTGTGCGCCACCACGCCCAGCTAATTTTTTGTATTTTAGTAGAGACAGGGTTTCACTATGTTGGCCAGGATGGCCTCAATCTCCTGACCTTGTGATCCACCTGCCTCGGCATCCCAAAGTGCTGGGATTACAGCGTGAGCCACCATGGCCAGCCAAGGGTGGCTATACTTATACAGACAAAATAGACTTTAAGTAAAAAACTGTCACTAAAGATAAACAAGGTCATTGTGTAATGATAAAATAATCAATTATTCAGGAAAATATAATAATTAAAAATATATATGTACCCAACATGAGAGCACCTAAATATATAAAACAAATATAGACAGATCTGAAGGGAGGCATCAACAGCAATACAATAGTAGGAAATTTCAATACCCCACTTTTAATAATAGATAGAACATTCAGGCAGGAAATCAATTAAAAAACAGCTTAAGTGTTACAATGTGGCACATATACACCATGGAATATTATGCAGCAATCAGAAATGATGAGTTTGTGTCGTTTGTAGGGACATGGATGAATCTGGAGAACATCATCCTCAGCAAACTGACACAAGAACAGAAAATGAAACACCGCTTATTCTCACTCATAGGTGGGTGATGAAAAATGAGAACACATGGACACAGAAAGGGGAGTACTAAACACTGGGGTCTATTGGGGGGAAAAGGGGAGGGCCAGTGGGAGGGGGACGTGGGGAGGGATAGCCTGGGGAGAAATGCCAAATGTGGGTGAAGGGGAGAAGAAAAGCAAAGCACACTGCCATGTGTGTACCTACGCAACTGTCTTGCATGCTCTGCTCATGTACCCCAAAACCTATAATCCAATAAAAAATAAAAAAAATAAAAAAAAAACAGCTTACTTGAACAACACTATAGACTAAATGGACCTAACAGACATATAAAGAATTCTCTACTCAACAGCAGAAGAATACATATTCTTCTTCAGTGCACATGAAACATTCTGCAGGATAGATCACGTTAGGTCACAAAATGAGTCTTAACAAATTTAAGAATATTGAAATCATACCAAGTGTCGTCTCAGATAGCAGTAAAATGAAACTGGCAGTCAATAAGGTAAAATTAATAAACTTAAACTGAGAAAAAAAGAGAACACAAATTAATAGAATCAGAAATGTATCTCTAGGTGGAGAGTGTCAGAAAAAAAAGAGAAAGGAAAAAGAACATCGGAAATGATAGTGGAGACATTACAATGGATGATGCAGAAAATGGATCACAGGAGACTATTATGAACAACTTATTAAATAACCTAGAAACAATGAATAAATTGCTAGAAACACACAACTTACCAAGATTGAATCAAGAAGAAATAGAAAGTCTGAACAGACCAATAAGAAACAAAGAGATTGGATCAGTAATCAAAAAGCTTCCAACAAAGAAAAGCCTAGGACCAGACAGCTTCTAGAAAATTCTACAAAACACACAAAGAATAATTAATACCAATATTTCTTAAACCCTTCCAAAAAAATGTAAGAGGGAACACTTCTAAATTTATTTATAAGGCCAGCATAACCCAGATATCATGAGCCAGACAAGACATCAAAAGTAAAAAAAACTATAGGCCAATATCCCTAATGAACATAGATGCAAAAACCCTTAATAAAATATTAGCAAACGAAATTCAATAACATGTTAAAGAATTATACACCATGATCAAGTGGGATGTAAGGGTGGTTCAACATACAAATATATCAAATCAGTCAATGTGAAATACCATTAATAAGATGAAGACAGAACCACATGATTATTTCAATAGACACAAAGAAAGTATTTCACAAAATTCAATATCCCTTCATGATAAAAATCCTCAACAAAATAAGTATAGGAGGAGCTTACCTTAACACAATAAAGGCCAAATATAAAAAAACATCACAGGCATCATAAGCAATGGAGAAAACTGAAAGTTTTTCCTCTAAGGTGTGGAACAAGACAGGAATTCCCACTCTTGACCTGCTATTCAACACAGTACTGGAAATCTTAGCCAGAACAGTTAGGCAAGAGAAAGAAATAAAAGATATCCAAATAAAAAGAGTAGTATAATGATTTCTATATGCTGATGACATGATCATATATGCAGAAAACCCTGAAGACTCTACCAAAATAACTGCTAGAACTAATAAATAAACTTGGTAAAGTTATGGGATACTAAACCAATATGCAAAAATTAGTGGCATTTCTCACATATGTTCACTGCAAACTACTCACAATAGAAAAGACATGGAATCAACCTAAGTGCCCATCAATGGTAAAGAAAATATGGTACATATATACCATGGAAAATGTGCCATATATATATATATATATATATATATATATATGCACACACACACACACACACACGCACACACAGAGAGAGAGCGCACATTTAGGAGGAGCTTACCTTAACACAATTCCATCATATATATATGATGGAATACTACCATTAAAAAGAAAGAGATCACCTGGGCGCAGTGACTCATCCCTGTAATTCCAGCACTTTGGGAGGCCGAGGGGGTCGGATCACCTGAGGTCAGGAGTTCAAGACTAGCCTGGCCAATGTGGTGAAACTCTATTTCTACTAAAAATGCAAAAATTAACTGGCATGGTAGCAGGCGCCTGTAATCCCAGCTACTTGGAAGACTGAGGTAGGAGAATTGCTTGAACCTGGGAGGCAGAGATTGCAGTGAGCCTAGATCAGGCCACTGCACTCCAGCCTAGGTGACAGAGCGAGACTCCATCTCAAAAAAAACAAAAAACAAAATCAAGATCATGTCCTTTGTAGCAACGTGAATGGAGCTGGAGGCCATTATCCTAAGCAAACTAATGCAGGAAGAGAAAACCAAATACCACATGTTCTCACATATAAGTAGGAGCTGAACGTGGAAAGCACATGGACACAAAGAAGGGAACTACAGACACCGGGGCCTACTTGAAAGTGGAGGGTGGGAGGAAGGTGAGGATCAAAAAACTACCTGTTAGGTACTTTGCTTATTACCTAGGTGACAAAATAATCTGTACACCAAATTCCCATGACACAAAATTTGCCTAAATAACAAATCTGTACAGGTACTCCTGGACCTAAAATAAAAGTTAAAATAATTAATGTAATTTCCATAAACTAACAACAAACTATCTGAAAGGCAAATTAAGGAAAGAATCCCATTTATATTAGCAGCAAAAAGAATAAAATGCTTAGGAATTAACTTAGCCAAAGAGGTGAAAAACTTGTATACTAGAAATTTTAAAATGTTGATAGAGGAAATTTTAAAAGACACAAACATATGGAAAGACATTCCATGTTCACAGACTGGCAGAATTAATATTGTTAAAATGTCCATACTAGCTAAAGCAATCTACAGATTATATGCAATTCCTACCAAAATCCCAATTATTTTTTACAGAAATAGAAAAAGGAATCCTAAAATTTGTATGGGACACCAAATAGCCAAAGCCATCATGCAAGAAGAACAAAGCTAGAAGCATCATACTTCCTGACTTGAAATTATATTACACAGCTATAGTAATCAAAACAGTATTCTACTGACAGAAAAACAGACATATAGTCCAATGGAACAGAACAGAGGGCCCAGAAATAAACTCATGCATTTATGATTAACTGATCCTCAACAAGGGTGCCAAGAACACACAATGAGGAAAGGATAGTCTCTTCAAGAAATGGTGTTGGGGAAACTGGATATCCACATGCAGAAGAATGAAATTGGACCCTGCTATAATGTGAATGTTCCCTCCAAACCTCATGTTGAAATTTAATTGTCATTGTCACAGTGTTAAGAGGTGGGACCTTTAAGAGATGATTAGGACATAAGGGCTTAATCTTCATTGATTAATGCTTCATGTTCAATTTATTAATGCTGCTATCAATGGAGTATGTAGTTATTGTGGGAGTTCAGTCCCCCTTTGCTCTCTCTCTCTTGCCCTTTTGCCATGGGATGATAGAGCACAA
This sequence comes from Callithrix jacchus, assembly GCF_049354715.1. Lineage (NCBI taxonomy): Eukaryota > Metazoa > Chordata > Mammalia > Primates > Cebidae > Callithrix > Callithrix jacchus. The sequence continues at coordinate 114,829,269 of NC_133524.1, read as the reverse complement.
GGGCCATTGCCAGATGCAGTCGCCATGCTCTTTGACTTCCCAGCTTCCAGACCATGAGTCAAATAAACTTCTATTGTTTATAGATTATCCAATCTATGGTATTCTGTTATAGCATCAGAAAAAAGACTAAGACAGACCCCTAGCTCCCACCATATACAAAATTAACTCAAAATGGATTGCTTAAACATAAGATCTGAAACTACAAAACTCTAGAAGAAAACAGAGAGAAAAATCTTTTTGACATTGGTCTTGGCAACGATTTTTTGATATGACAGCAAAAGCACAGGCAACAAAAGAAAAATAGACAAGTAGGGCTTCATCAAACTAAAAAAATCTTTTGCACAGCAAAGGAAACCATCAACAAAATGCAAAGGCAACATACAGAATGAGAGAAAAAATTTGCAAACTATATATCCAATAAGGGATTAATATCCAAGGTATATGAGGAACCCATAGAGTTCAATGCCAAAAACACAAATAAGCCAATTAAAAAGTGGGCAAAGGACCTAAATAGACACTTCTCGAGAGAAGAAATTCAAGTTGCTAATAGGCATATGAAATGATTTTCAATATCTCCAATCAAAGAAACAAAAGTCAAAACCACAATGAGATATCACCTCACACCTGTTAGAATGAATGGCTACTATCAAAAAGAGAAAAGGCAAGTGTTGGTGAGGATATATTAGTACAGCCATTATGGAAAACAGTATGAAGGTTCCTAAAAAATTAAAAATAGAACTACCATATGATCCAGCAATCCTGCTTCTGGATATATATCCAAAGGAAATGAAATTAGCATCTTGATGAGATATCTACATTTCCATGTTCACTGCAGCATTATTCACAGTAGCCAAGGTATAGAAACAACCTAAATGTCCTTTGATGAATGAATGGATAAAGAAAATGTGGTATATAGATATATAATGGAATATTATTCAGCTTCAATAAAGAAGCAAAGGCTGGGTACAGTGGCTCACCCCTATAATTCTGGCACTTTGGGAGGCTGAGTTAGGAAGATTGCTTGAGCTCAGGAGTTTGAGACCAGCCTGGGCAACATAATGAGACCTTGTCTCTACAAAAGATCAAAAAATTAGCCAGGTGTGGTGGTACAGACCTACAGTCCCAGCTACTCGGGAGGCTGAGGCAGGAGGATCACTTGAGCCTAGGAGACTGAGGCTGCAGAGCAAAACATTGTCAAAAGAAGAAAAGGAGGAGGAGGAGGAGGAGGAGGAGCGGGGGGGGGGGTGGGGAAAGAAGGAAGAAGAAGAAAGAAGAAGAAGAAGGGAGAAATTCTGCCATTCGTGACAACATGGATGGAGCTGGGAACACAATGAAAGCTAGAGTCAACTCTGGATCTGATAGTTTAGGATGAATCTTTAATTGAGTTTACCTTTCCCTACCACTTGTATGGCTCTGGATCTATTTTTTTTTAACATCAAATTGGTTACACACATCCCAGGAATGCCAACTAATAACCTGTGCAAATCATAATTAGAATGGAAAGTATGTGGCAATAAAGTCATATATCATATTCTGGAAAGAAAACAGGAATGGGAATCATGAGATTTGCCACCTTCTCTCTCTGGGTTTCTGTTTCTCCAAACATAAAAGTGATGAGCCTGCTTCATTTATTTCTATGGCTCTTCCAGTTGGAACAGCCTATGATTCTTTGACATTTGGTTTATCTGTGCTTTTCCTGTAGCTGTATCACTGCTCTCCTACACTAATACAAATGGGTAGAAGCTGACCATATTCTTTTCAAGGTCATGACAATAGAAGAAAACCCTAAAAACCCAGTCACAAAATATAGTAAGTAAAAGGAAGTGAGAGTCATCGGGGAAAATGTGATTGACTTCTTGCTGTTAATATCGGTGCTCAGCTGTACAACAGTAAGGCTGTGTCCCCTTGAGATCAAATCAATGGTTCAAAAGAGGGAAACTCAAACCACCTTTTTTCCTAATCAAATCAAGGTTTACTCCCTAATCCTGCAAATTTTTGAGGAGATAGTGAATATCATTTTATCTTAATTACTTCTTTCACACTTGTCATAAAGTGTTAAGAATTTTTTTTTTATGAGACAAGGCCTCACTCTGCCACTCACATTGGAGCACAGTGGCATGATCTCGGCTCACTGCAACCTCCAACTCCCAGGGCCAAGCGATTCTCCTGCCTCAGCCTCCCGAGTAGCTGGGACTACAGGTGTGTGCCACCACACACTGCTAATTTGTGTGTGTGTGTGTGACAGAGTCTCACTGTGTCACCCAGTCTGGAGTGCAATGGCACAATCTCAGCTCACTGCAACCTCCGCCTCCCGGACTCAAGTGATTCTTCTGCCCTCAGCCTCCTGAGTAGCTAGGATTACAAGCATGTGCCATTATACCCAGCTAATTTTTGTATTTTTAGTAGAGATGGAGTTTCACCATGTTGGTCAGGCTGGTCTCAAACTCCTGACCTCATGATCTGCCCACCTCGGCCTCCCAAAGAGCTGGGATTACAGGCGTGGGCCACCACACCTAGCCTAATTTTTGTAGTTTTAGTAGAGACAAGGTTTTGCCATGTTGCCCAGGCTGGTGTCGAACTCCTGAACTCAGGTGATCTGCCCACCTCAGCTTCCCAAGATGCTGGGATTACAGCTCTGAGCCACTGCCACCATGCCCAACCCAGAGTATTTTAATATATGTAAAAGAAACGGTGTATAGCTACTGTTCTCAACTCCCCAACTATTCTTACCAAACCTTCAAAGCTTAATTGGAGGGAAATTAGTCTAGAGACAGTGTACCCTGCTCACCTTCTTTAATACTGCCAGCTTGGAATGATTTTCCATGTAACACCTATTTCCCTGCTTCTATTCTGAAGTTTAAGAATACTTTTAGAGAGAAGTTGTGAATAAAGATCATGCTGCCTTTCTTTTTTCTTTTTTGAGATAGAGTCTTGCTTTGTCACCCAGGTTGGAGTGCAATGGCATGATCTCAGCTCACTGTAACCTCAAACTCCTGGGCTCAAGCAATCCTCCTGCCTCAGCCTCCTAAGTAGTTGGGACATAGGTATGCACCACCACATCTGGCTATTTATTTATTTTGAGACAGAGTCTCGCTGTGTCACCAGGCCGGAGTGCAGTGACACAATCTCAGCTCACTGCAACCTCCACCTCCCAGGTTCAAGTGATTTGCCTGCCTCAGCCTTCTGAGTAGCTGGGACTACAGGCATGCACCACCACACCCAGGTAATTTTTGTATTTTTAGTAGAGACGAGGTTTCGCCATGTTAGCCAGGATGGTCTTGATCTCCTGACCTTGTGATCTGCCTGCCTAGACCTCCTAAAGTGTTGGGATTACAGGCATGGGCCACCATGCCTGGCCTGTTTTTTTTTTATTTTTTTGTCGTTGTTGTTTTTAAAGACAGAGTCTCGATCTGTGGCCTGGGCTGGAGTGCAGTGGCTCAATCTCAGCTCACTGCAACATCTGTCCCCCAGGTTCAAGCAAGTCTCCTGCCTCAGCCTCCTGAGTAGCTGGGATTACAGGTGCGTACAACCACACTCGGCTAATTTTTGTAGTTTGAGTAGAGACAAGGTTTCACATGTTGGCCACACTGGTCTCGAACTCCTGACCTCAGGTGATCTGCCTCTCAGCCTCCCAACATGCTGGGATTACAGGTGTGAGCCACTGCATCTGGCCATACACCTGGCTATTTTTTTTTTAATAGATGGGGTCTGCTATATTGCCCAGGCTGGTCTTGAATTCCCGGCATCAAGCAATCCTCCTGCCTCAGCCTCCCAGAGTTCTGGGATTACAGACATGAATCCCTGTCCCTGGCCTGTCCTTTCTATGAAAAGATGATACAACTGATCTATGAATAAGCCATGTCCTTTCAGTTCTTTTGCTAGGATTGAGGAAGGGATTATTCTGAATCATTTATAGTCTCTCACCCTCTTGTGACCAAACAGCTATCATGTGTACCCAGGTGGCTACTGATAGAGGTAAAAGTAGTGGCCAAGAAATTAACTAGTTCCTTTACATCAGACCTAGGATCATGAACCTCACATGCCTGGTACTCTTATCAAACTACTTTCACCATGTTTATCGTGTCATCAGGTCCACCACTTAGGCAATGTGTAGACATAGGCTGAGTCCCAAAACCTCAGGACTGAAACCCACAGGCAGAGGCTCCCACTTGGCGAACGGGTTAAGTTCTAGGTTTCTGCTCCAAACTGAAGCTGATTCAGTCCCTGGAGCAGCATATAGGGGTCAACACACTCCCTTCTGTTTCTTGAACCAGGGCAGGTAGAGGCAGGCCACAATTTTGGAAGATGGGGATTGCCCAGCTGCCAGCTTTTTCAGCAGATGGTATAACCACCATGAGATAATCAGCGTGTAGTCCCACAGTGGGGCTGGGTACAGAGAAGAAGCAACTGAAATGGAAAATTAGATCAACAAAAATGGAGGAGAGGTTGCTACCCCAGCTAAAAATGTTCACACCTCAACATGAAAGGCTCCTGACTGCATCAGCACTAAAGATGCATTTCTTTCCCATTCTCATTTGGGTTTCAGAAGCTTTACTAGCTTCCTAAGTGTATTTTATTCCTGCTCTTTCTCAAATAGCACGTCCTTTATGACTACTAATTTGAAAAGATCTGGAATATCTTAATGCTCAGATCTTCCACTTCCTGGGTCACACCTAAACACACCTGCTTGGTATACAGGTGTCATGGCCAGATTCCATCAGAAATGGGACGGTGCCTGCCTCAATACCTCTGCTGACAATCTGTCATTTTGCTTATGTAACCAAAGGCTGCTATCATTATACGGTTTGAATCTGTTAAGAATCGAGGTGATAAATTATGCTTTTGATTATTCTTTTGTTGTTTTAAACATCCTTTTGATGCACTAAGAACCACTTACATGTGAATCAAACAAGCAGTCATCTGTTTTATGAAGCATTGGATTGTAAAAGTGTCAACTCAAGCACAATCTACTAACTTGTCAATTGTTAAGCATTGGCCAATTGATGGAAATTAGCTGTGTTGCTGCACATACACACCCTTACTTCATTAGTTGCATACGTCTGTAGTGGGGAGGGGAGCTATAAAATAACATTAGTGAAAAAGACCATGGCCCTGGTTAACCCCAGGCAGAGCAAAGCTTTCTTTTTTCTTTTTCTCTTTTTCAGACATATTCTTGTGCTGTCGCTCAGGATGGAGTGCAGTGGCGCAATCTCAGCTCACTGCAACCTCCGCCTCCTGGGTTGAAGTGCCTAATTACAGGTGCGTGCCACCATGCCCGGTTAATTTTTATATTTTTCATAGAGAAGGAGTTTTGCCATGTTGGCCAGGCTGGTTTTAAACTCCTGACCTCAAGTGATCCACCCGCCTCAACCTCCCAAATTGCTGGGATTATGGGCACGAGCCACCATGTCTGGCCAGAAGGGAAGCTTACTTTTGGATGCAATGTGCAAAGATTGTCTTAATGCCCTCAGCTCCAGGTTAATTCTTGCCACCTGAGACTGTCTTCCTTCGTGTTAGAACCTGTCAGTGTTCAATACTTGACAACCGAGTTTCTTAGGACCTTGGTGATGGCTTGCGTTTGAGGAGAAATGGGAAACACAAAAGAAGAGGAAACTAAACAAAGAGTAAAGCTGTCCTGCAACCAGAAGGCATCCTTATCCCTCGTTTTGGCTAAGTACACTGGATTCATCAACTCTTTTTTACTGAATCGAATCTCAAAGCTTTTACTTAGTCTTTTTCTGGTAGGTGGATAAGGTAGAAGCCAACAAGCATCTAGCTATCCAACTCAATAGGGGCCCCCCCAGGGCATGATCCAGATATATTTGTGAAACAGGAAAAGTTTGTACTCAGCATGCCCCAACTCTTCCTTTGGTACTTCCCTCCCCTTCTGGCCCACCTCTCTGAATCCCGGCATCTCCTGAGCTGACACCTGGCTGAGCAGGGTCATCCCCTATCCTACCTCTTAATGTAAGGCGGAGTTCCTATTTCTTAGCACTGAGCACCATTCCAGACCTTTCACACATCTCGAATCCAAAGGTATCACTCTAATCCACAGAGCCAAACTTCATCATGGAAAATCCTCATAAGTAACACATCTGCATTTCTGAGGAGGTCTTCTGGAATCCCTTAGTCCAGATGGATGATTCTGATGCTGCAAAGTTCAGCATGATAAAACCTTAGCAAGAGACATTTTGGGGTACTCAGGAGGGCAGTTTAAGAACTCATTAAAACATGACTTCCTGAGGCAGTTGTACCTATTTTTTTTGTACGTGTAGGACTGGCTCTAGAATCACATGGAGGGTCCTGGGCAAGAACCATATATATGTACAGAAGTCAGCTGGCTGCTTCTGTCCTGGAAGGTTCCCCAGTTGGTGAGAGAAGTGATCTGAGAATAGTTCAGGGAGTCCAAGATGCTGATCTCTGGCTTCAGAACTCTATAATGAGGGTGAAATAATAGACATTGGAGAAGACTCCAAAAGACAGGAAGGTGGGAGGTGGGTGAAGGATGAGAAATTCTCTATTGGTACAATGTATACTATTTAGGTGATGGGTACACTAAAAGCCCAGACTTCATTAACTATGCAGTATAACTGATATAGTTTGTATATTTGTCCTCACCCAAATCTCATGTTGAAACGTAATCCCCAATGTTAGAGGAGGAGCCTGGTAGGAGGTGTTTGGATCATGGGGACAGATCCCTCGTGAATGGCTTGAGCCACCCCCTTGGTAATAAGTGGGCTCTCACTCTGAGTTCACATGAGATCTGGTCATTTTAAAGTGTGTGGCACCTCCTCTCTCTCTCTCTCTCACCTGGCTACCCCATTCTCACCATGTGATGTGCTTGCTCCTGCTTTGCCTTCTACCATGATTGGAAGCTTCCTGAGGACTCCATGGAAGCAGATGCCACTATGCTTCCTGTACAGCCTATAGAACCCTGAGCCAATGAAATCTCTTTTCTTGTAAATTACCCAGCCTCAGGTATTTCTTCATAGCAATGCAAAATTGACCCTGTCTCCAAAAAAACCCCCTCGAAACTCAAACAATCCAATTAGAAATGAGCAAAATATATGAAGAGATATTTCACCAGAAAGGATATATAGATTGCAAACACACATGACAAGATGCTCAATCAAAATCATTAGCCATAAGGGGAATGCAAATTAAAATCACAATGAGATATCACTTAACACCTATCAGAATAGCTAAAGTTAAAAAATAGTTAACAACACACATGCTGGCAAATAAGCGGAAAAACTGTATCACTCGTACACTGTTAGCATTCTTCAACAGATTATTGATTAACAAACTACAGTTCATCCATGGAATACCATGCAGCAATAACAAGAAATCAGGGGCCAGACACAATGGCTCAGGCTTGTAATCCAAGCATTTTGGGAGTCTGAGGAAGGAGAATTGCTTGAGCTCAGGGGTTCGAGACCAGCCTGGGCAACATAGTGAGACACTGTCTCTACAAAAAATTTAAAAATTAGCTGGGTGTGGTAGCACATGCCTGTAGTCCCAGCTAATCATAAGGCTGAGGTAGGAGGATCACTTGAGTGAGTTCAAAGCTGCAGTGAGCTGTGATCACATCACTGCACTCCAGTCTGAGTGACAGAATGAGACTGTCTCAAAAAAATGAAAAAAGAGAAATCAAGTATTGGTTCATGCAATAACTTGAATGAATTTCTGGGAATCTTCCTAAGTGAAAAAAGCCAATCTTAAAAGGTTATATGCTCTATGATTATGTATATTAACACTCTTGAAATGACAAAAACATAGAGATGGGGAACAGATTAGTGGGCACCAGGCATTAGGGAATGGGGCATATAGGAGGTAGGCATGGCAGCTGGGCGCAGTGGCTCACACCTGTAATCCCAGCACTTTGGGAGGCTGGGGCAGGTGGATCACGTGGGGTCAGGAGTTTGAGACCAGACTGGCCAACATGGTGAAACCCTGTCTCTAGTAAAAATACAAAAATTAGGTGGGCATGCTACTCAGGAGGCTGAGGCAGGAGAATTGCTTGAACCTGGGAGATAGAGGTTCCAGTGAGCCAGGGTCACACCACTGCACTCCAGCCTAGGCAACAAGACCAAAACTCTGTCTCAAAAAAAAAGGAGGGGCCGGGTGCAGTGGCTTAAGCCTGTAATCCCAGCACTTTGGGAGGCTGAGGCAGGTGGATCACGAGGTCAAGAGATCGAGACCATCCTGGTCAACATGGTGAAACCCCGTCTCTACTAAAAATACAAAAAATTAGCCGGGCGTGGTGGTGCGCGCCTGTAATCCCAGCTACTCAGGAGGCTGCGGCAGGAGAATTGCCTGAACCCACAAGGCGGAGGTTGCGGTGAGCCGAGATCGCGCCATTGCACTCCAGCCTGGGTAACAAGAGCGAAACTCCGTCTCAAAAAAAAAAAAAAAAAAGGAGGTACGCATGGCTACAAAAGGTTCCTTGTGGTGACAGTACATTTCCGTATTGTATTGGTGGATACATGAACCTACATGTAATATAATTGCATAAAACTTCTGGTAAAAAAAATCTGTTGTTTTAAAAAATGCATATAACTAAATACATAGACACATAAGCAGAAACAAATGATTACAAGTAACACTTGGGAAATCTGGACAAGAGTGATGGGTTGTAGCAGTGTTCTTTCTGGTTGTGATATTGTAGTACAGTTTTATAAGATGTTACCACTGGAAAAAACTGGATAAATGGTACAGAATATCTCACTGTGCTGTTTCTGAGAATTGTATGTGAACCTACAGTCATCTCAAAATGGAAAGTTTAATTTTTTAAAAAAAGATAAAAACAAAAAACTGGGGCCTTGAACATTTTCTGGCTCATTGTGCAGGCACGAAACTCATTGGCCATCTGGCTACCAGACTCGATAGTTACAAAGAATAATAACTCCCCAAACCTGAGCATGTAACACCTTAGGGCCTCTGGTAATCCAAAGAAGAATTATTTGCCTTCTGGAAATTCTCAGTAACCAAGTTTAATTGAACATCACTTTAATGAAAAAATAAGCCTTTGCTATATAAATCTTCATACCAGGAGACAGCACTAGGAAATCAAAATAGAGTATCTCTTAATCTGCCTCCACCCCAGAGGCAGGGTTTTACTCTATCGCTCAGGCTGGAGTACAGTGGTACCATCTTGGCTCACTGCAGCCTCGACATTCTGGGCTCAAGCAATTCTCCTGCCTCAGCCTTCTAAGTAGCTAGGACTATAGGCATGTGCCACCACACCCAGCTAACTTTTGTATTTTTTGTAGAGATGGGGTCTCCCATGTTGCCCAGGCTGGTCTCCAACTCCTGAGTTCCAATGATCCACCTGCCTTGGCCTCCCAGAGTGCTGGGATTATAGGCATGAGCCACCATGTCTGGCCCAAAAGTTCTTTATATATCCTACATACGAGTCCTTTGGTGGGTATATGGCTTGCAACTATTTTCTCTCAGTCTACAACTATTTTCTCTCAGTCTACAGCTTGTCTTTTCATTCTCTTAATAGCACCTTTCATAGATCAAAACTTTTTTTATGAAATCCAATTTAATGTATTTTTTTACATGAATAACCCTTAGACAGTGTCAAACCTAAGAACACTTCGCTAGGCCCTAGATCATCAAGATTTTTCTCCTGTTTTTTTTTTCTTCTAAAATGTTTTATAGTTTTATGCTTTACATTTAAGTCTGTGATCCACTTTGAGTTATTTTTGTATGAGGTAGGATGTTTAAGTAAAAATTCACTCGTTTGGCCTATGAATGTCAATTGCTCCTGAACTGCCTGTTGGAAAGGGTATCCTTCCTTCATTAAGTTGCATTTATACCTTTGTCAAAAATCAGTTGAGCAAGTTTGCATTCGTATATTTCTGAGTTTTCTGTTTCATTAATCTATGAGTCTACTCTCTGCCATTACCACGCTGTCTTTTTTCTCCTTTTTATTTGTACAATATTGGGGTACGTGTGTAATTTTATTATATGCATAGATTGCACAGTGGCCAAGTTAGGGCTTTTAGTGTATCCATCACCTGAATAGCATACATAGTACCTACTAGCCAATTTCTTATCATCCTCCTCCCTCCAAGTCTCCGTGATCTATCATTCCACTCTCTATACCCATGTACCACAGTGTCTTGATTACTATAGCCGTATATAGTAAGCCTTTACCTTGGGAAGAGTGATTCCCCCCAATCTATTCTTTATGAAAGTCACTTCAGCTACTCTAGTTCCTTTGCCTTTCCATATAAATTTTAGAGAAGCTTTTCTATGTCTATGAAAATCCCTGCTGAGATTTTGATAGGAATTTCATTAGCCTGTAGATCAATTTGGGGATAACTGACATCTTTACTATGTTGAGTCTTTTAACGCATAACACAGTATGTCTCTGGAATTATTAAGGTCTTCTCTGAGTTCTTTCCTCAGTGTTTTATAATTTTCAACATACAGATCCTTGCATGTTTTGTTAAGTTTATACTTGCTCTTTGGCACAAGTATGAATGGTATTGTGTTCTTTATTTAGATTTCCACATTGTTAGTATATAGATATATGATTGATTTTTGTGTGTTTATCTGGTATCATATGACCTTACTGAATTCAGTGATTAGTTCTACAAGGGTGTTTTTTTTAAAAAAAAGATTCCCTGTGATTTTTATGTAAACAATGAAGTCTTTTGCAAATCAAGACAGTTTTCACTTGGTCCTTTTCAATCTATATACCTTTTATTTCCTTTTCTTGCCTTGCTGTGCTAGAGCTATTTTCTCCCTTTCTTGCCACTGTACTGGATAGAACTTCCAGTATAATATTGAATTGAGGTAGTGAGAACAGTCAGTTATGTAATCCCAGCACTCTAGGAGGCCGAAGCAGGAGGATCACCTGAGGTCACGTGTTCAAGACCTGCCTGGTCAACATGGTGAAACACCATCTTGATGTTGTGGTGTTTTGCCCTTGTAGTCCCAGCTACTCAGGAGGCTGAGGCACAAGAATCACTTGAACCCAGGAGGCAGAGGTTGCAGTGAGCCAAGATGATGCCACTGCACTCCAATCTGGGTGACAGAGTGAGATTCTGTCTCAAGAGGAAGAAGGAGGAGGAGGAGGAGGAGGAGGAGAGGAAGAGAAGAAGAAGAGGAGAGAACGGATGTGCTTGCCTTGTTCTGACTTGAGAAAGAAATCAGTCTTTCACCATTATGTATAATGCCAGTTGTAGGTTTTTTTGTAGATGTTCTTTATGAAGTTAAGGAAGTTCCCCTCTATTTCTAGTGTACTGAGAGTTTTTAATTTGGCTGGGTGTGGTGGCTTATGCCTGTAATCTCAGCAATTTTGGGAGGCTGAGGTGGGTAGATTGCCTGAGCTCAAGAGTTCAAGACCAACCCAGACAACATGGTGAAACCTTGTCCCTACAAAAAATTAGCCAGGCACGATGGCACACACCTACAGGACCAGCTACTGGGAGAACTGAGGAGGGAGGATAACTTCAACCCAGGAGGTCAAGGCTGCAGTGAACCATGTTTGTGCCACTGCACTCCAGCCTGGGTGACAAAGTGAGACCTTGTCTCAAAAACAAAAAAGTTGAATGTTATTAAATGCTTTTTCTGTGCCAGTTGATATGGTCAATGATTTCAGTCTGCTGATATGGTGGATTATATTGATGAATCTTAAAATATTGAACTGTATATGTGGGAATGAATCCCAGAGTACAGTTCTTTTCTACATTGTTGGATTCATTTGGCTAATATTTTGTGGTGGTTTCTGTGTCTAAGTCCATGAAAGATATTCATCTATAGTTTTCTTGCTTTGTTCTGTCTGGTTTTGTTATCCTTCTGGGACTCTGATGATATGAATGTTGGATCCTTTGTTATTTCCAATAGGTCCCTGAGGCCCTATCCAGTTTTTTTTCAGTCTATTTTCCCTCTTTTGTTCAGGCTGGGTAAATTCTATTGATCTATACACATGTTTACTGATTCTGTCCTCTGCCATCTCTATTCTATAATTGATCCTATCCAGCAATTTTTAAAAATATTTTTCAGTTCTGTAATTTTCATTTGCTTCTTTTAAAAGTGTGAACAGGTGTTTTAATCATGTATAAAATGACTGATTAAGTATGAGTTTGAAGGAAGAAGAGATCAAAAAAGGAATCCTGGAAGAAGGAGTGTCAGAAGGGGCCTTCAAGTAAAGAGGCACAGACTATCCCTGCCTGGGGCTGCTCTGATCATTTTCCCATTTCTTCTTCACAACAACCCAACAATGATTATAGCAATACTTACACCCATTTTACAGATGAGGAAGCTGAGACTCAGTCAGGTTAAGTTCTTTTTTTTTTTTTTAGATGATTTAATTTAACCAAGGTCCCATTGCCAAGATGCAAAGGAGTTGGGACTTGAAAGCAAGTCTTCCTGATGCCAAAGTCCATGCTTTCACCAGTATCTGGAGGCCCAACTTAAATACCCTGCCAAGGGGAAATCTTATCAAACACTCCCAGAATGTGTCCACTTGTTCCTTGGGACCTGCACGTTGTTCCATCCCAGGATCTTGCTTGCCCCCTACCTGCTGTGAGCTCTGGTCACATGTGTCTATGAAGGGTGTCATCACAGCATCACCTATATCTATACCTGGCACAGGGCTTTGTAGGCTACCCCAGGTGTCTACTAAGGGAACTTTAACTCAATTAAGCCCAAGATCTCAAAAATGCCCTCAGTGGAGGGCTGCTGTGAGGATTCCATGAATGGATGCTCACAAAGAGATCTAGTTCAGTGTCTGGCACGCAGTGAGTACTCATGGGAAGGGAAGGTTGCCATTGGGCTATTGATTGTTACTTGTATTTGACCAGACTCCCTTCCTGGATTTGAATTAATTCCTATTCCCAGAAAGAGGCAGATAAGAAATAGTCACACAGCCACATAAAGGTTAAAACCAAGTTTCCCAATTCCTGACTCCACAGGAAGTGCTCCATGCCCCTGAGAAAACTACTCAGTCAAGATTCAGATCTGTGTCCTTTAACAACATAAGAGCCCCTTGTGATGAAATAATGCAGCTGCAACACCATCACAGAACCACACATGTACTTCCCATCTTATCCTGTCCTTGCCCTACTCCAGGTTCCTAATCAGAAACTGAATGTACCACATCAGACTGGCCTGGAGTATATTTGATTCTTTTTTTATAATTTCTATTGCTATACTAAGATTTTATACTTTTTTCATTTATTTCAAGAGACTTTGCAATTACTTATTAAAGCATTTTTGTGGTGGCTACATTAAAACCCTTGTCAGATAATTTCAACATCTAATTCATCTTGGTGTTGGTATCAGTTCATTGTCTTAGGGTGATTTTTTATCATATTTTGGATATGTTGACTATTATGTTAGAAGGCTCTGATGCCTACTTAAATATTTTATTTTAGCAGGCAGTCAGTCTGTTTAGGTTTAGCATGCAGGTCCTGGCCTACTTTCAAAGGCTGTGATTCCAGTGACAATTTAGTTTCAGAGCCTCTGTAGTGCTATTTTGGTCTACTTGCTTCATGTGGTGCTAATGGATCCACTCTGCCCTGCTGGTGCTACCTGAGGAAGCAGAGTCTTCCTCACACAGGGTTGCCTTGTGCCTCTAGGTGGGGGAAATGATTTTTCTAGTCTATGGAAACAAAGAATCTTCCTTGTCTCTGCTTGTTCTGGTGGGACTCCCCTGAATTTGCTGCCTGCCTTCCTGATATCTCTCAGAGGAAGAGAGAAGCCTCAAGACAATGAAGACAAACAGGCTTCCTGGGCCAGGCTACTTGTCAGGGTCAGGTTTCCCCTTGGTGGTACACTTGCCTGGAGAGTATCTTTCAGTGGAGTAGGGGAGTCTCTGATCTGGTGGGAAAGGACAGCACTTCCACCGGCTCCTTATTGTCAGTGGGGCGCCTTGCTAAATCCCACTTGCTGGAGCTGCTAGGCTTACCTGGTGGTGTCAGTAGGACTCCCATTCAATGCAGAGGAGAAAGTAACCTACAGAAACCATTTTCTGTTGCTAGGTTTGGGGTTTGGGAAATGCTGGGCCTGGGTTACACTCTGTCATTGAGAGTCACAAGGTACCCTGCTAGTATGGTGTTCCTCCAGTTCTGGGATTCCTAATCATTCTGCCTTCCCCTTTACACCTTTTAGAATTCTCCTGTGGCCACCTGTTGAATTATTTCCAGGGTTTTTGGTTGGACTTACCTGGGAGAGGCAGGGAGAAATGAGTCTATGCCATCTTGCCAAGACTGGAAGTACAAGACCAATTACGCATCCGTGTCTGCTGCTGCTTCTCCTAGGAATGATTCAGACTTTCATTTATCATCCTTTATTTTAGGCAAAGAGAAGCTCAGAAGGCTTAGCTTTGGCTAATATATCAAGTCCCTTGTTTTTTGTTTGCATGTGCATCCATATCTGTGTGTGTGTGTGTGTGTGTGTGTGTGTGTGTGTGTGTGTTTGAGAAGAAAAGTTAGCAGAGATTAGCCCTGAAATAACTGCATTACAGTAGTCAGACACTCTGATAGGATATTGAGTTAGCTGTGGATTTGTCTTGCTGATAAGATACTCCTATACCACTATACTCACAGAATCATCATATTTTGAGAGTCATAACAATCATATTTTGGTGTTTCCAGATAGGCTAAAGACAGAAAATGTGAAAAAAACATTCACCTGTCCAAACCCAAAAAATGGACTTGGAGACAGGAAGAACAATGGAAGGAAGACCTTTAATGGTGGTCTTGCAAGATTGGGTGTCTGGCAGGCAGGCACACCTGGGGCAGTTAGGGCAGATAATTTATCTCCTAGCATGCGAGTCCCTCCCGCAGTTCTTCACTGGTCGAGTGCTATGGGGTTACAATAGTACCAGATGTCACCTAAGTTTTATTATCCCTTATAAAGTTATACCCCAGTCCCCTTCCCTGCTTAAGTTTCGATTTCTCAATAATGAAACTTTCTTCCTTTTTATGGGCTGACCCCTCCTCTACATTCTGTCCCCTTATCATGACTTCCTAGGTACATGAGCCATGCGGTTTGTTACGTCCACAGCCTGGTTGCCAGTACTTAGATTTATCATGCCTTGAAAATGGGCCATGTAAGATGTTTTCTCACAAATTTCCTCCCCTTTTCTATTTACTTCCTTTGGTCTCATTTTCATCTAAACCCTGTTGGTCTTTGAATCACTATAGAAGTCGTCTACTTTCTTCCTCATAGGAGAGTGAGTTTAATTTAGTTTCTAATAGTGGCAGGTTATTATGCTGGTAAGTCATGGACATTTGTTTATTAATAGCTGTTTCAATTAATCTCTGTGCTACTCCCCTCACACGAAGGATAATACAACATCCCACTGCTGTTAAGACTACTGCCACAATTATGAGAGATGTAAGGATTGAAGCTACCATGTCTTTCCATATTCCAAACCAACCTTCTAGCCAACCTGTAAATGGGTCATCAATTCCACTATTTTCTGCCAGTTTGTTGGCTAGAGTTGTCAGTCCTTGTAAAGTTTTTATGATGGTCCCATCTGGGGCAGTATTGTTGGGAATGAAAGTACATTTTCCACCCAGCATAACACATATACCCCCTTTTACTCCTAGTATGCCTAGTGCAAGCCTGTTTCCCAGGCCATTCAGCTGGTGGCATCTAACTAGCTACCCCTTTGAGGGCATTCTGAGTATAAGTGATGAATCTCTGTTGATCATAACAGATGTAGTTAATCCAATCCACATTCTTATTAATAGTTGATCACCAGAAGAGTGCTGACTCAAACCCAGCAGCTATTTGGCTTTGGGCCTTAAATTTATTAGATAGCCTTCTGGGGACTCCTAATGAGTCAATATATATATTGGTATCAAAAGAATTTGTCCAATCTCTCCAGTTTTGGTGGTCATGTGTATTTTTGGGTATCTTATGGAATGCTAGGGTGAAGAGAATGGCCAACTGGACTATAGCACAAGTCCCAGACAGTAACTAACAGGTCATAGAAGTATCTTTTCCCATAATACCACCACACATCAGCCCAGGGTATATGGGGAGCTGAGTAATTGCCATTGCCTGACTCACCAGTGATGTTTAGGATGTGGGTACAAATTGAGAGTTCTCCCATGGGCTTGTTGAACTCTGCTCCCTGCCTAGAGAGGCAAGAGGAGTGGTCTATATTCCCTATAGAGAAAAAGGAAGGGGATCGCTTTTGGATCTGACCTCCACAATGAGGGAAAGAGCAACGACAGGCTCTTACAAGTCTCATTTCCACATGCATCCTTGTCCTGGTATAGAGCCAACATGCAACACATTCCTTCAGGATTGGTATCCCATCCTAGAGGAAATGAAACCACCTGTGCCTGAGGTCATCCCACAGCACATACACGGCAATTACTCTTTTTGAGGGCTTGTACCGAAAATTTGACCCATTCAACGCAGGCACTCACATCCCTGTACCCTGTCTCAATTTCTAAAGTTGGCCTTAAATCCTTTACCTCAATTATTTCTACCCTTTTAGGGACATTATTTGGTGGACTAAAGTGTTTATTTCCATCAATGACAGCATAGCCATTATGCCTCTTGCCATCTGTCACTTGGGACGAAACATCCACAAACAGCCTTATCCCATCACGTAGTGGAGCTTCCCTAAGCTCTGGTCTGACTTTGGTTTGATATCTAAGCAGATACAGTCTGAGGTCTCTTTGTTCTCCTCTCCTTTCCATAGGAAACTGGCTGGATTCAAGCAAGTATCTGTTGTTACGACAAAATCATCTTTTTCTGGTAATATGACTTCATGTTTTAGAATCCAGGAATCCGTTAACCACCTCCTGGTTTTTTGATTTAATATATTCCTGACCTGGTGTGGAGTGCTTACTATTAGGGCCCTACCAAATGTTAGCTTTTGATGCTACCAGTAGGGCTGTGGCAGCTACTGCTTGCACACATTTGGGCCACCCCCGAGAGATAGGATCGAGAAGCTTGGAGACAAAAGCAACAGGTTGCCTCTTCCCTCCCCAGGTTTTAGTGAGCACTCCAAGGCCACATGCTGGTCTACTGTTACAAACAGATGGAATAGTTTCTCTAAAGATGGGAGGTCCAGGACCGGGGCTGTAATGAGGGCCTGCTTTAGCTCTTTCACTGCCTGAATTTCCTCTGGGGACCATTGCAAGGGATCGGGTTCCTCCTCTAGTAACTTGAGATACAGAATTTTTGTCTTTTGAGCATATGAGTCAACCCGTAACCTACAGCAGCCAGTTGAACCTAAAAATTTTTGGAGTTCTGTCTTTGTCTTAGGCAAAGGCAGGCCCACTATTCCTGATATTTTCTTTGGGTTTATTCTCTACTTCCTTTCACTAATCAGATGTCCTAAATATTTAACTTCTTTTTCTACAAACTACAATTTTTTCTTAGAGACTCACAATCCCTTTCTCCTAGGAAATTAAGCAAGCTTATGGTGGTTTCTGATACCTTGGCCCTCCTCTCCCCAGAAATTAAAAGATCATCTACATATTATAATGACTGGGTTCCCCTGGTAGGTTGGAATTCCTCCAGGACTTTTTCTATGATTTGACCAAATACGTTTGGGGCTTCCGTGAAACCTTGTGGCAGCAAAGTCCAGCAGTACTGTTGTTTTCTCCCAGTTATAGGATTTTTCCATTCAAAGGCAAAGAAGTCCCTACTCCTAAAATCTAGGGGACATGCCCAGAATGTATCTTTTAGATCCACCACACCGAACCACTTATGTTCACAGGGTATCTTATTAAGTAGGGTGTAGGGGTTAGGCACCACAGGGTGGTGGGTCTGGACAATTTAATTCATAGCCCCTAAGTCTTGCACTAATCGATACAACCCATCAGGCTTTTTGACTGAGAGAACTGGAGTATTGTATGGGGACATGCAGGGTTCTAATGGTCCATCTTTAATCAATCCCTCTATTACCTGTTGGAGACCTTTTCTCCCTTCAACAGAAATAGGATATTGTTTTCTGAAAACTACTTCTCCTGGATGTTTTAGTTTAATCTGTAAGGGTGTGACTTTTAACCCTACCTTGTTGCCTTCCCTAACCCACACAAGGGGATTAATTTTTTTTCCTCTTCCTCTATTAGGAGGCCCATCATTACTTTTATTTGTCCTTCCTTTATTTCTATCCTAAACATCCAATCTCATAAGCAGGTCTCAACCCAGGAGGTTAGTTCCTGCTTCAGGAACATGTAAGAGTCCCAAACTATTAACATTTTCCTGAATATCGGAACATGAAATCCCTCCCCTTTTACCCCTGATACTGTCAATTTTTCCTTAGAGAGTTCTATACCCCTTGGTTGGTGGATTAGGGAGGAGCGAGCCATCCCAGTATCAACCAAAAATGTTACTTCTTCATCCTCGGGTCCCACCTTCAAATTTATCAAGGGTTCTTGGTGGGTCTTACTCAGAAGGAACCCCTGGCCCCACTAGTCTTCATCAACGGTGGTGCCCCACTGACAATAAGGAGCCAGTGGAAATGCTGCCCTTTCCCACCAGATCATCAACGGTCATGAAGGAGATCACCTTTTCTTTTTTCCATTCAAGACATTCTCTCTTAAAATGCCCTGGCTTTCCACACTTGTAACATCCACTCATAGTCTTAGGAGCTTTTCCCTGCATTTCCCTTCTTTCTCTGTGTTGAAATCTATTATTCTATTGTTCAAGAGGTATCTTGATCTAACCTTTTTCTGACTACCTCTTCCACAGTGGAAACCATGCTTTTCGTCTTTGTTTCTGCTTCTCTTCCTCTCTCCTTACAAAGACCTTCTGAGCTTTCCTCAGTAATTCCTCAATTGGTTTCTCATCCCATTCATCACTCTTTTGTAATGTCAGGCCAGCTCTTAGTTACACAGTTAACCTTCAAAAGGTCTTGTCTTGCTGGGTCCTCCAGATCTAATCTGGAGTATTTTCTCAGGAGCCTCTGCAGGAATGCAGAGGGAGTTTCCTCTTTTTCTTGTTGAATCTTGAATGCCTTTGAGAGATTTTGTGTCCTAGGAGTGGACTCTTTGATCTCTTTAATTATTAGTTCCCCGAGGTCCTGCATTTGGGCCCAGTCCCTGGGATTGTTATTATCCCACTTGGGATCAACATTTGAAAATTTTTGTTTGGCTGGCAAGACTCCTTGCCCAGGAGGGTGCTGCCTCTCCCAGACAGTCATGGCCACTCTGCCAATCATTCCTCTTTCTTTTCCTGTGAACAGGGTATTCATGATAGACATCATTTCAGCCCAGGTGTAAAAGCTGGGTCCTAGGAATTGGTCCAGCTGGTCTGCTAAACCAAGGGGATCTTTTAGGAGCGGTTTCATTTCCTTCTTGAAATTCCTAACTTCAGTACTTGTAAGAGGAACATATACAAAGCCAGTCTCTTCCTGTCCCCTGGGAACTTCCAAGAGGGAGCATGCTAGATGCCTGCTGTGTGTGACTACTAAGTGCTTGAAATGTAGCTAGTACAATTAGGGAACTGAATATTGTACTTACTTTTTTTTTTTTTTGAGACAGAGTCTTGCTCTGTCACCCAGGTTGGAGTGCAGTGGCGCCATTTTGGCTCACTGCAACCTCTGCCCCCCGGATTCAAGCAACTCTTCTGTCTCAGCCTCCCGAGTAGCTGGGATTATAGGCATGTATCACCATGCCCGGCTAATTTTTGTATTTTTAGTGGAAACGGGGTTTCACCATGTTGGCCAGGCTGGTCTCAAACTGCTCCTGACCTCAAATGATCCACCCAACTCAGCCTTCCAAAGTGCTGGGATTACAGGCGTGAGCCACTGTGCCCAGTCTACTCTTAATTAGTTTATATTTAAATTGAAAAATCCACATGTAGCTAATGGCTACTGTATTAGACAGTTTTCTACCATTAAAAATAATGTGGATAGGGTGACTATGAACATACTCATTCATTAAATTGTTCAATGCTAGAAAACTAGCTTGTCAAAAACAGTCTATGCCAAATTAAAGAAATACCAACACCTCTCTGGAGATCAGATTTCTTATAACCTCTGCCATAATATAACTAAAAACCTAGATGAGAAAAATCATCTAAGCAGCATGAAAAATTGCTGTCATAAAACCCATGAACTTTACTTCATAGGAGATACATGGAGTCAGTCCTTAGTCAAACAGCTATACATTAGAAGAACCAAGAATACGTTGATCTCAGAACTTCTTCAAAAGCACAAAAATCCAGAACACACTTAGGGAAAAGACATAGGGAAGACATATTCCTACATGCCTCAGAAGTCCAGGGAAAAAGCAGATTATCATAATGACCATCTGAGTCACAAGACAAGGTTATATTATGTTCTGAATCATCTGTTTAAGAAGGCAAAGCAGGCCAGGCACAGTGGCTCAAGCCTATAATCCCAGCACTTTGGGATGCCGAGGTGGGCAGGTCACTTGAGGTCAGGCGTTCAAGACCAGCCTAGCCAACATGGTAAAACCTCATCTCTAATAAAAACACAAACATTAGCCGGGCATGGTGGTGGGCATCTGTAATCCCAGCTACCTGGGAGGTTGAGGAACAAGAATCACTGGAACCTGGGAGGCAGGGGTTGCAGTGAGCCAAGATCGCTACCGTACTCCAGCCTGGGTGACAGAATGAGACTCTGTCTCAAAAAAAGAAGGCAAAGCAGTGAATAACTCAATATTTAAAAAAAAAAAACCTAAACAGAAGGAATGGGTAAATGCAAAACAAAACAAAAAGCTATCTTTCCACTTCCATAGAAAACCCCTTCTTTTAGGGTTCTAGCCACTATGCTATACCATCTACTCCAGCTCCTTGTCAGTTACTTATGCACTGGATTGATCTGCACCACATGGTCGATAAATTATTTCAAATCTTCTCTCACCATTACCATCCACATTCTTCTCACTTCCAAATCTAGATCAAGTGAATTGATCCACCATCACTGTTTCTATTTCCAGGCTTCTAAGCCCTGGTGGAAGAAATAACACAATGATATAGGCAGGAACATCTTGAAAAGCATGGTTTCCGTGGAAAACTGTGCAGCAGTTAAATATGTAAGATACCGGCTGGGCACAGTGGCTTGTGCCTGTAATCCCAGCAATTTGGGAGGCCAAGGTGGGTGGATCACTTGAGGTCAGGAGTTTGAAACCGGCCTGGCTAACATGGCAAGACCCTGTCTCTACTAAAAATACAAAAATTCACCAGGCATGGTGGTGGATGCCTGTAATCCCAGCTACTTGGGAGGCTGAGGCAGGAGAATCACTTGAACCCGGGAGATGGAGGTTGCAGTGAGCTGAGATCATGCCACTGCATTCCAGCCTGGGCTACAGAGCGAGAGTGAGATGCCATCTCAAAAAAAAAAAAAAAAAGTAAGATATCTATACATGCTGGTACAGAAAAATATTCCATACACATTAAATGAAAAAGCATGTGATATCACACCCCCTAGTATGGCTATAATCAAAAGGACAGATACTAACAACTGTTGAAAAAGATGTAGAGAAACTGGAAGCCTCATGTACTGCTGGTGGAAACGTAAAATGGATTAGCCACTTTGAAAAACAATCCAGAAGTTCCTCAAAATGTTAAACATAGGGTTACCATATGACCCAGCAATTCTACTCCTAGATACATTACCCAAAGACATGAAAATATCTGTCCACACAAAAACTGGAACATGAATACTCATAGCCATGTTATTTATAATAGCCAAAAAGTAGAAACTACCCAAATGTCCAAATGATGAATGGATAAACAAAATGTAGTATATCCACACAATGGATATACCAAGAGCAAGTTCCGGGTTGTTTTTTTTTTTCCTTTTTGTTTTGTTTTTTGCCTATTGCCCAGGCAGGAATGCAGTAGCACAATCATAGCACTCTTCAGCCTTGACCTTCCAGGCTCAAACAATCCTCCCACTTCAGCCTCCTGGGTAGCTTGGACTATAGGTACACACTGCTATATCCAGCTAATTTTTTTGTATTTTGTAGAGACAGGGTTTTGCCATGTTGCCCAGATTGGTCTTAACTCCTGAGCTCAAGTGATCCACCTGCCTCAGCCTCCCAAAGTGCTGAGATTACCAGCATGTACTACCATGCCTGGCCTCCAAGAGCAATTTTATTCAGCAATAAAAAGAATGAAGTTCTGAGTCGTGCTACAACATAGATGAACCTTGAAAACACTGTGATAAGTAAAGTAAGCCAGTCACAAAGATCACATATTCTTTCATTAATATGAAAGTCCAGAATAGGGAAATCTATAGCGACTGAGAGTAGATTAGTGGTTGCTAAGGGTTGAGGGATAAGGAGGCGATAGCTAAAGGATACAGGGTTTCTTTCTGGGGTGATGAAAACGTTCTAAAAATTGACTATGGCAGTGGTTGCACACATTCATGAATATACTAAAAACAACTGAACTGTACACTTTAAATGTGTGAATTGCGTAATGTGCAAATTATAGCTCAATAAAGCTGTTATTTTTTAAAAAGCAAGTGATAGAATAATACATGTACTATGAGCTCATTTATATAAAAACCAAAACTACATATGCACGTAATATAAACATTTGTGAATGTATGTAAATATATAGAACATGATTTGGAAGGATACCCACCCATCTGTTAGCATTGGTTGCTTCTGGGGAGAAAAGTAGGCTTGCCTTCTGTAACATCACACTTTGCTGTTTCTCCTCCTACCACCCTGGTTATTCCTCCAAATTGCTTTGTAGGCATTCTTTCCTCTACTCGTTCCTTTACAAACCACATTTAACTCTTCAGGCTCTCCTTGAGGTGATCATATGATCATATACTTCCCATGGTTTCAACAACTCCCGTCCATATCCTGACTCATTCATTCAACAAATATCCACTGAACACTTACTAAGTACCATGCTAGTCGGTAGACATTCAGCAGGACGAAGGCAAATAAGGTTGCCATCTCATGAAGTTTATATTCTAGTGGTATTGAAGATATATAATAATAAGCAAAACAATAAATGAACAGACAATTTCAGATAATGTTAGTCATAGGGAGAAAATAAAGCAGGATGATGGGCAGGCGCCACAGCCGTGCTGAGCACCATGTGTCGCACCATGCCCCATGCTGCCATCCACTGCACACGTTGCTCCCTGCCACCCGAGGCCCATGTGCTTGCCATGTCCTGTCCACCACCACTGCAGGCCGCGTTGGGTGTCCCGGCCAGGCCCGTCATGGTGCTGGGCACCATGGAGATGGGGCACTGCATGGATACATCTGCCAGCACCGCAGCAGTGCATGCCTTCCTGGAGTGCAGCCACACCAAGCTGGACACGGCCTTCATGTACAGTCTGAGACCATCCTGGGCGGCCTGGGGCTGGGACTGGGCAGCAGTGACTGCAGAGTGAAATTTGTCACCAAGGCCAACCCTTGGGATAGAAAATCACTAAAGCCTGACAGTGTATGGTCCCAACTGGAAACGTCATTGAAGAGGCTGCAGTGTCCCCAAGTGAACCTCTTCTACCTACATGCACCTGACCACAGCATCACAGTGGAAGAGACTCTGTGTGTCTGCCACCAGCTGCACCAGGAGAGAAAGTTCGTTGAGCTTGGTCTCTCCAACTATGCCACCTGGGAAGTGATCAAGATCTGTACACTCTGCAAGAGCAATGGCTAGATCCTGCCCACTGTGTACCAGGGTTGTACAATGCCACCACCCGGCAGGTGGAAACGGAGCTCTTCCCCTGTCTCAGGCACTCTGGACAGAGGTTCTATATGAGAACAAGGACAGGAAACAGCCCGTGGGTCGCTTCTTTGTGAATAGCTGGGCTGAGACCTACAGGAATTGCTTCTGGAAGGAGCATCATTTCGAGGCCACTGCCCTGGTGGAGAAGGCCGTGCAGGCTGCATATGGTGCCAGTGCCCCTAGTATGACCTCAGACACCCTCCAGTGGATGTACCACCACTCACAGCTGCAGGGTGCCCAGAGAGACGTGGTCATCCTGGGCATGTCCGGCCTGGCGCAGCTGGAGCAGAACTTGGCAGTGGCAGAGGAAGGGCCCATGGAGCCGGCTGTTGTGGACACCTTTAATCAAGCCTGGGATTTGTTTCCCCATGAATGTCCCAACTACTTCTGCTAGGCCCATCGTGGCTCAGGCTGCCCAAGGCTTTTCTGTCACCTCTTTTGTTCTCTCATGCTGACCAGTCTTAGCAGGGTCTTTCTGGATCGTCGGGATGCATGTTATTTTTCTAGCTTCCTGCCTTGCTCCCTGTTCACTTTATACTGTGAAAGGTGGGGATGGGTCCCACTTGAGCATTTCCTGTTGAATAAAGCAGGCATTTGACCTGGACACAGCCCAGGTCTTGAGTGAACTGCCCCCCCTTCAAAATAAATAAAAGAAAAACAAAACCAGGGTGATGTGATGAGATACTGATCAGAGTAGGGGGCTACTAAGTTGGGATGACCAGGGAAAGCCTCTCTGAGGAGCTGACCCTAGAGCTGAGATGTGGATGATGAGAAAGATGATGAGAGAACATTTTACACAGGGTGCAAAGGCCATGAAGAGAGAACAAATTATAGCTGGAAGCATCTCAAACAAACAACATAGTATAGGATAAGATCAGATATTTTGGTAGGGGCTGCTCTATCTTATTAGGTCAAAGTAAAGAGCTTGGACAATGTACAAAATGCAACTAGAAGCCATTGGAGGTTTTGAAACAGGCAGTGTCCCAGTCTGTTTTACATTGCTTTAACAGAATACCACAGACTAGGTAATTCATAATAAACAGAAATTTGTTTGGCTCATTGTACTGGAGACTGGGAAGTCCAAGAACATGGAGCCTTCACACTGCATTATGCCATAATGAAAGGTGGAAGGACAAGAGAGGGTATGAGTGAGGGAACAGGAAGAACCAAACTTGCTTTTATAACACAGCCACTCTTGCAATAACTAACCCACTCCTGAGATAATGACATTAATCTATTAATGAGGGTAGAGCCCTCATGACCTAATCACTTCTTTTTTTTGAGATGGAGTCTTGCTCTGTCACCCAGGCTGGAGTGCTGTGGTGTGATCTCAGCTCATTGTAACCTCCACCTCTCGGGTTAAAGCAATTCTCCTGCTTTAGCCTCCGAAGTAGCTGGGACTACAGGCATGTGTCACCATGCCCGGCTACTTTTTGTATTATTAGTAGAGACAGGGTTTCACCACATTGGCCAGGCTGATCTTGAACTCCTGACCTCATGATCCACCTGCCTCGGCCTCCCAAAGTGCTGGGATTACAGGTATAAGCCACCACACCCGGCCAACCTCATCACTTATTATTATGTCCCACCTCCCAATACTGTTCCATTCGGAATTAAGTTTCCAACACATGAACATTAGGGGACACATTCAAACCATGGCATTCTACTCTGGCCTCCAAAATTCATGTCCTCACAATGCAAAAATACATTTATTCCATTGCAGTGGCCCCAAAATTCTTTTTTGCTACTTTTTCTGTATATTTTTCTTTTTTAAAAAAAAATTTTACTTTTAAGTTCTGGGGTACATGAGCAGATCCTGCAGGACTGTTACATAGGTATACACATGCCATGGTGGTTTACTGCCTCCATCCCCATGACACCTACATTAGGTATTTGTCCTAATGTTATCCCTCCCCAATCTCCCCACCCCTGCTATCCCTCCCCAAGCCCCCCACCCCCCAAACAGACCCCAGTGTGTGACGTTCCCCTCCCTGTGTCCATGTCTTATTGTTCAATACCCACTTATGAGTGAGAATATGCAGTATTTGGTTTTCTGTTCTTGTGTCAGTATGCTGAGAATGATGGTTTCCAGATTCATCCATGTCTCTGCAAAGGACATGAACTCATCCTTTTTTATGGCTGCATTTGGTGTATATGTGCCATATTTTCTTTATCTAGTCTATCTTTGATGGGCATTTGGGTTAGTTCTAAGTCTTTGCTATTGTAAACAGTGCCACAATGAACATATGTGTGTATGTGTCTTTATAATATACTGATTTATAATCCTTTGGGTATATACCCAGTAATGGGATTACTGGGTCAGATGGTATTTCTGGTTCTAGATCCTTGAGGAATTGCCACGCTGTCTTCCACAATGGTTGAATTAGTTTACGCTCCCACCAACAGTATAAAAGCATTCCTATTTCTCCACATCCTCTCCAGCATCTGTTGTCTCCAGATGTTTTAATGATCACTATTCGAACTGGTGTGAGATGGTATCTCAATGTGGTTTTGATTTGCATTTCTCTAATGACCAGTGATGATGAGCATTTTTTCATGTTTTTCGGCCACATAAATGTCTTTGTTTGAAAAGTGTTCATATCATTTGCCCACTTTTTGATGGGGTTGTTTGTTTTTTCCTTATATGTTTGTTTTAGCTCTTCGTAGATTGTGGATATTAGCCCTTTGTCAGATGGGTAGCTTGCAAAATTTTTTCTCATTCTGTTTGCTCTAATGATTGTTTCTTTTGCTGTGCAGAAGCTCTTAAGTTTAATTAGATCTCATTTGTCTATTTTGGCTTCTGCACATCAAAAAACTTATCCATCATGATCAAGTAGGCTTCGTCCTGGGGATGCAAGGCTAGTTCAACATACACAAATCTATAAACGTAATCCATCACATAAACAGAACCAAAGAGAAAAACCACATGATTATCTCAATAGATGCGGAGAAGGCCTTTGACAAAATTCAACAGCCCTTTATGCTAAAAACTCTTAATAAACTAGGTATCAATAGAATGTATCGCAAAATAATAAAAGCTATTTATGACAACCCCACAGCCAATACCATACTGAATGGGCAAAAACTGGAAGCATTCTCTTTGAAAACTAACTCTAGACAAGGGTGCCCTCTCTCACCACTCCTATTCAATATAGTACTGGAAGTTCTAGCCAGAGCAATCAGGCAAGAAAAAGAAATAAAGGGTATTCAGTTAGGAAAAGAGGAAGCCAGATTGTCTCTATTTGCAGGACATGATTGTATATTTTGAAGACTCCATTGTCTCAGCCCAAAATCTCCTTAAGATGATAAGCAACATTAGCAAAGTCTCAGGATACAAAATCAATGTGCAAAAATTACAAGCATTCCTATACTCCGATAACAGACAAAGAGCCAGACCATGAGCAAACTCCCATTCACAATTGCTACAAAGAGAATAAAATACAGAGGAATACAACTAACAAAGGACGTGAAGGACTTCTTCAAGGAGGACTACAAACTACTGCTCAAGGAAATAAGAGGACACAAATAGATGGAAAAGCATTCCATGCTCCTAGTTAGGAAGAATCAATATCGTGAAAATGGCCATACTGTCCAAAGTAATTTACAGATTCAATGCTATCCCCATGAAGCTACCATTGACCTTCTTCACAGAACTGGAAGAAACCACCTTAAACTTCATATGGAATCAAAAAAGAGCCTGCATAGCCAAGACAATCCTAATAAAAAAGAACAAAGCTGAAGGTATCACACTTCCTGACTTTAAAGTATACTACAAGGCTACAGTAATCAAAACAGCACCGTACTGGTACCAAAACAGAGATATAGACCAATGGAACAAAACAGAGGCCTTGGAAGTAATGCCACACATCTACAACCATCTGATCTTTGACAAACTGGACAAAAACCAGCAATGGGGAAAGGATTCCCCATTATTCTGTTTAATAAATAGTGTTGGGAAAACTGGCTAGCCAGTGCAGAAAGCTGAAACTGAACCCCTTCCTTACATCTTATAAAAAAATTAACTCCAGATGGATTAAAGATTTAAACATAAGACCTAACACCATAAAAACTCTAGAAGAAAACCTAGCAATACCATTCAGGACATAGGCATAAGCAAGGACTTCATCACTGAAAATTCTTAAATTGTTCCAGTGTCAACTCAAAGATCCAAAGTCCAGTCTCATCTGAATCAGATATGAATGGGACTCCAGGCATAATTCACCTTGAGGCAAATTTTCCTCCAGTTGTGAAGAAACAGATTAAAATTAAACAAGTGGTTTACTTACAAAATACAATACTGGGTGATCTGGTTTGGGTATGTGTTCCTGCCCAAGTTTCCTGTTGAATCGTAAACCCCAGTGTTAGAGGTGGGGCCTGGTGGGAAGTGACTGGACTATTGGAGTGGATCCTTTATGAATGGTTTAACACCATCCCCTCTATGCTGTTCTCATGATGGTGAGCTCTCATGAGAACTGGTTGTTTAAAAGTGGCACATATACACCATGGAATATTATGCAGCAATCAGAAATTATGAGTTCGTGTCGTTTGTAGGGACATGGATGAATCTGGAGGACATCATTCTCAGCAAGCTGACACAAGAACAGAAAATGAAACACCGCATATTCTCACTCATAGGCGGGTGATGAAAAATGAGAACACATGGACACAGAGAGGGGAGTACTAAACACTGGGGTCTATTGGGGGGAAAAGGGGAGGGCCAGTGGGAGGGGGAGGTGGGGAGGGACAGCCTGGGGAGAAATGCCAAATGTGGGTGAAGGGGAGAAAGCAAACAAAACACACTGCCATGTGTGTACCTATGCAACTGTATTGCATGCTCTGCACATGTACCCCAAAACCTAAAATGCAATAAAAAAAGTGTGTCGTACCTCCCCTCTTCCTCCTGCTCCAGCCATATAAGACATGCCTGCTTCCCCTTCACCTTCTGCTGTGATTGAGTTTCCTGAGGCCTCCACAGAATCTGAGCAGATGCCAGCACCATGCTTCCTGTATAGTCTGTAGAACCATAAGCCAATTAACCTCTTTTGTCTATAAATTGCCCAGTCTCTGGTATTTCTTTATAGCAGTGAAAGAATGGACTAATACAGTGGGACAGACATAGGATAGACATTCCCATTCTAAGAGGGAGAAACAGGTAAGAAGAAAGTGGTCCCAAGTAATTCCAAAACCCAACAGAGAAAACCACATTAAGTCTTAAAGGTATAGAATAACCACCTTTGATTCCATGTCCTGCATCTTGGGCACACTAGGACAGGGGTTGGGCCCCCAAGGCCTCAGGCAGCCCTGCCCCTATGGCTTTGTTGGGCTCAGAACATGTTTCAGCTGTCTCAGGTTAGAGTCTCATGCCTGCAGCTTTCCCAGGTTGGCACTGTATGCTGGTAGCTCTACAGCTCTGGGGTCCCAGTGGTGATTCCACTCCCATGGTTCCACCAGGCACTGCCCTAGTGGAGACTCTGCAGGATTCTTGTTTCCACGGCTCCACTAGGCATTGCCCTAGTGAAGGCTCTCTGAAGTGGCTCTGCCTCTGCAACAAGTCTCTGCCTGGGCCCCAGACTGTCTGATAACATCCTTTGAAATCTAGGGAGATGCCACCACGGCCCCATAACTCATGTACTCGGCACTTCTGCAGAGTCAACACCATGTGCATGCTGCCAAGGCTTACCCTCATGCCCTCCAGAGCAGAGGCATGAGCTGCACATGGGCTCACTTGAGCCATAGCTGGAGCAGCCAAGGAACTCTGCACAAAAACATGGGTAGCAGAGTCCTGAGGTGATCCTGGGCAGCAAATGCTGAGGTCTGGTGGGCACTTCTCTAGAAACTCTGCCTTCAAGGTCCTGCTCTGAACTGGGAATGGGAAGGACAACCTACTCAGTGATCTCTGAAATGTCTTTGGGGTCTTTCTCCCACTGTTTTGACTAGCAATATCACCCTTCCTATCTCTCTACTGTTCCCCTCACTTCTGCTGCTGCTTGTGATTCATCTTCATTCCCCATCCTAGCTTACCCCTCCCCTCTCTAGTTCTGTGAATGCAGAAGTCCTGTTGTCATTCATCCACATTCTACCTCCAACCCAGACAATGAGGTAGGGAACAGACACTTTACAACCACAAGTATGAATGGCTACTCCAGAAGTAGAGACTCCTGGCTGCTGCCTACAGCCATGTCCTGTCTTACCACCTGCTACCTGCCCAGCTCTTCAGAGGATGGGTTCACCCAACCCTGGCCCAGCTGGCCTGAGATCAGCTAGTTGCTGAGGTGCAGCCTCTTGTGGCCAGTATGACTACAATATGATTTTTTTCTTTATATATATTTTATATTTGTATTATTTATTTGAGATGGGGTCTTGCTATGTAGTCCAGGCATGTCTCAAACTCCTAGCCTCAAATGATCCTACTGCCTTGGCCTTCCAAAGTACTGGGATTACAGGTATGAACCACTGTGCCCAGCTGGTACAACTTTGGAAAATAATTTAGCAATATTTTGTAAAGTTGAAAGTAAGCATACTACAGGACCCAACAAGTCTAATTCTAGGTATTCATTGGTCTAGTGAAACTTTCTGCACATATATACTAGGAGACATGTAAAAGGAAGCACATTGCAGCACTGCTTGTAAAATACAAAAATTGGAAATAAGCTATTGTCCATCAAAAGGAGAACATATAAATAATCAGGGTATATTTATATGATGGAACGATACAAAGTGGTTGAAATGACTTATCATGAATTAGGCTTAGTCTTTCAGTCTGTGTTTTGCTACATATATACCTATTCGCAAACAAAAGATACTCGTTTGTGTATTAATTTCTATCCAAGTTGGGAAAAATAGTAGCATCCAGTATATATCTTTCTGCAACTTACTTTAAGGCAGGGCATGGTGGCTCACACCTGTAATCCCAGAACTTTGGGAGGCCAAGGTGGGCGGATCACTAGGTCAGGAGATGAAGACCATCCTGGCCAACATGGTGAAACCCCATCTCTACTAAAATACAAACAATTAGCCAGGTGCGGTGTTGGGTGCCTGTAGTCTCAGCTACTCAGGAGGCTGAGGCAGGAGAATCACTTGAACCTGGGAGGCAGAGGTTGCAGTGGCTGAGATTGTGCCACTGCACTCCAGCCTGGTGACAGAGTGAGACTCTGTCAAAAAAAAAAAAAAAAAAAGAAAGAAAAAAGAAAACCAAAAAACCCAACTCATTGCTTCCTAATGTATACTGATTGATTTTTTTTTGAGACAAGGTCTCACTCTGTCACTCAGGCTTAAGTTCAGTGGCACAATCTCGGCTCACTGCAACCTCTCCCTCCTAGGCTCAAGCGATCTTCCCACCTTAGACTCCCAGGTAGCTGGGACTACAGGCGTGTGCCACCACGCCTGGCTGTTTCTTTTGTATTTTTTGTAGAGACAAGTTTTGCCATGTTGCCAAGACTTCCAATATGACTTTGGAGCTGATGAAAAGCACTTGGAACCTTTTTAAAAGACCATGTTGGCACTTCTGGTTTGTTGAGAAAGGGTCTTGCTTTGTTGCCCAGGCTGTTGTGCAGTGGCATAATCACAGCTTACTGCAGCCTCAACCTCCCAGGTTCAAGCAGTCCTCCTGCCTGAGCCTCCCAAGTAGCTGGGACTACAGGCTGTGCCATCATACCTGGCTATTTTCAAATTTTATTTTTTGTAGAGACGAGGTCTCACTATGCTGCTCAGGCTGGTCTCTAATTCCTGGGCTCAAGTGATCCTCTTACCTCAGCTTCCAAAGTGCTAGGATTACAGGCATGAGCTACCACACCTGGCCAGCACATTCGATATAAATGAAATTTGACAGGATTCTAGAAGGCAAGCTGGTTATAATCTGTTGTACACACAAGGACAAGGGAGGAAGAAAGGAGACATAGTGCCCAGGGATAGAGGAGCAAAATAAGATATACTCAGTTATCCATGGTCATGAAGAACAGACATACCAGGTTATTAAAACTGGCAGATAATCCAAAAGGCACTCTGGAATACATACATTATATGACCCATCTACACCTCACCTCTGAAGCCCAGCAGATTTATTCTTCTAGTTAACTTTTCTCAGACTGACATTAAAATGAGCATGTCTTTTCCAAGTTGCTTCCAGCTGATGGCTGGAGAGAGTGGGCAACAGCATGTACATCGCGAAGGGTAACGACAGCCTAAAATGATCCATTTGCCACAAAGAACCTCAGTGTGCATTTTTGAGAGTCACCTGTACATCAGCAAAGAGAGACTCTGCTTGTCAAGGCAACTGAGTTGAGCCACTTGACCCTTCTTGGAGTAAGTCAAGTCAGGGGTCTCAAGCTGAATACCTCTCAGTCCATAATGCTACCAATAGCATGGCATGTGTGGCCAAAACCAGAGACACTCTGTTGATTCCCAAAATTCTTGTGTAGAAGCAACTTTAATCCATCTTATACTACTAAGCAATGAGTTGTAGTAGGGAAAGGAAAGGTAGGGAGGGCTATGCCCCCATCCCTGTGATATGTGGGCCATAGTTGCTCTGAAAACCCAGCTACAGAATGGGGACAGTAAGCAACAAGCAGAGCTCTAGTTCAGTCAGGAACCATTTTCTTGTGGTTATAGCAGAGTGACAATGGAGCAGGGAAAGGACAAGGGGCCAAAACACGGAGTCAATGCTCCTGAAAGCAAGATTACTCACTGGAGACATTTATTGGTTTTTGTTTTTCCTGTGAAGGGAAGAAAGTAGGTCAGCACACTCAAAGAACTGTGACCAGGAACAGTGGCTGTGAGAGGGAGTCATTTGCTGCACCCTGTGCCAAGATGAACGAGTAATAGACATGCCTCTCAATTGAGGGCATTTGACTGAGGTCACTTGGCTTTGGGAAAAACTCAGGCTGTTGATTCCTTGGTGTGTATTCTTTGCAGGCCCTAGGAGTTAGGGACAAGGGAAGGCTCACAGTTTTAAAACCAACATCTAAATGGTTGGCTGGCATGAGCTGGCAAGCACAGGAATGTTTATGAGCAAACTGTGTGCCTACTTTGGCTTTCAGACAAGGTAGACAAGGCCCAGGGCAGCTTGGCTAAATATAGATGGCACAGAGGGGACTAGGAAGCAGGAGAGCTAGGTTTCATTCCCAGGTCTCTGAGTTAACCTTCAGGCAAACTTCCTGAGTGTCCTTCTTTCATATACTGATTAGCTCTTAGTAAGCAGGAGTACTGAATAAGTTTTCCCAGGCCTAGAGAAGGGTTCACGGGGAGTCTGCTACATTTTCTTGTCTCATCTTTCCTCAAAAGATCCAAGTTTGAAAAAAGACTGCTTGTGATCAGGTGGAAGGTGGAGTAGCTGACACACGATGGAACAGTACCAAGCTATGATGACCCACTGGGAGCCACAAGTCCTTCTGGACTAACCAAGGTGGCTGCCCAGCCAGAGCCAAAAGGAAGCTCCCTGACCCTGGGTCTGAAGGCAGAGGTGGCAGAGAAGTAAACAAGAGGCACCAAATCAGAACTAATGCATAACCCACAGCTATGAGGTGGGCAGTGTGAAATGCAGAGCTTTAAGTAGGCAATTTAGTAGGAAATTCAGAAAGCAGGTAGTTCCTGCCCTTTGTCCCTGCCCCACGAGGCAGCCACTTTTCTAGCAGGTAGTTGGGAGGTTAATGTTCTTAGAAAAAAAACAGACTATTCACAGAGCAGGGGAAACTGAGCACAAGGAAACTATTTTGTGCCGGGCGCAGTGGCTCACTGCTGTAATCGCAGCAGTTTGGGAGGCCAAGGTGGGCAGATCACCTGAGGTCAGGTGTTCAAGACCAGCCTGGGCAACACGGTGAAATCTCATCTCTACTAAAAATAAAAAATTAGCCAGGTGTGGTGGTGGGCACCTGTAATCCCAGCTACTTGGGAGTCTGAGGTAGGAGGACTGCTTGAACCTGGGAGGTAGATGTTGCAGTGAGCCGAGTGTAGACTCCAGCCTGGGTGACAGAGCAAGACTCTATCTCAGAAAAATACAAAATTTAAAAAAACAAGATGGGTGTGGTGGCTCATGCCTGTAATATCAGCACTTTGCGAGGCCCAGGTGGGTGCATCATGAGGTAAGGAGATAGAGATCATCCTGGCTAACACAGTGAAACCCTGTCTCTACTAAAAATACAAAAAATTAGCCGGGCATGGTGGCATGTGCCTGTAATCCCAGCTACTCAGAAGGCTGAGGCAGGACAATCATTCGAACCCAGGAGGCAGAGGTTGCAGTAAGCCGAGATCACGCCACTGCACTCCAGCCTGGGCGACAGAGCGAGACTCCATCTCAAGAAAAAAAAAAAAAAAAAAAAAAAAACAGAGAGAAAACTATTTTGTACTTCTGCCTCAAGACCCTTGGCCCTACCCTTATCCCAGGACACTTTCCCCAGAAGTCAATGCATCTCTGTGTGGCAAGAATATCTAGGAGGAGCTACTATTTTTCTTTTCTGATTACAAAAGTATTAAGTGTTTATTTTATACAATTAAGATTTTCAAAATAACTAGAAGATTCTAAATCTTCTCTCTCACCTCCCAAAACTTATACATGTTTGAGGTGATGAGTATGCTAATTACCATAATTTGATCATTACACAATGTATACATGCATCAAAACATCACACTGTATCCCATAAATATGTAGAATTATCATTTACCAATTAAAAAATAAAAAAATTGCAAGCATCAAGGGAAATATAAAGTAGAAGCCAGGCATGGTGGCTCATGCCTGTTATACCAGCACTTCGGGAGCTGAGGCAGGCGGATCACTTGAGGCCAGGAGTTCAAGACCAGCCTGGCCAACATAGCAAAACCCATCTCCAGTAAAAACACAAAAATTAGCCAGGTGTGGTGGCACACACCTGTAGTACCCGCTACTCAGCAGATTGAGATGGGAGGACTGCTTGAACCTGGGAGGCAGAGGCTGCAGTGAGCCAAGATCGTGCCACTACACTCCAACCTGGGTGACAGAGCAATTCTGTCTCTAAATAAATAAACTAAATAGCAGAAAACAAAAATCACTATAATTCTATCACTTAAAGATTATTAGGGTTAATAGCCTTTATGTAAATTTGGAGTATTCAGCCTTGACTCTACTGCTTACTTACCATGGGCAAGTTACTTAAATTTTCTGAGCTTCAGTTTTGTTATTTACAAAATGAGAATAATCATAATACTCACCTCACAGTGTTGTCTCAAGGATGAGAGAATTCATGTAGAGGTTTAATAGTCCCTAGCAAATAGTGAGTGATCAATAAATATTAGCCATCACCATCATTATCACATTCTATGTGCATATATTCAAAACTACTCATATTGATGGCTGCATAATATTTTGTATTGCGACTGTACCATTTTCCTTGTGTTAAACATTTATGTTGTTTCCAAAATTCATTATTACAAAACTACTGCAAGCAACATCCCTGTACCTATAACTTCTTGTATACCTCTGATTATTTCCTTAACATAAATGTCCTAGGATTGAGTTTACTGGGTAAAAGTTTCCTAAAAATGAAGATTTTTAGGCCCTTGTTACAGACTTCAAAATGGCTTTATAAAAAAGTTGTAGTTGGCCAGGTGCTGTGGCTCAATCACCTGAGGTCAGGAGTTCGAGATCAGTCTGCCCAACATGGTGAAACCCCATCTCTACTAAAAAAAAAAAAAATTAGTCAGGCGTGGTGGCGGACATCTGTAATCCCAGCTACTTGGGAGGCTGAGGGAGGAGAATTGCTTGAACCCGGGAGGCAGAGGTTGCAGTGTTGTAGTGATCCGAGATTGCACCACTGCACTCCAGCCTGGGTGATAGGACAAGACTCCATCTTAAAAAAAAAGAAAGACTGTAGTCATTTTAATTTCTGCCAGCAGGGCATGTAAGTATCCATCTCTCCATACTTTCATCAACACTGAATAATAACACTTTTTAAAACATCTTTGACAATTTCATGGGGAATAATGGTATCTTGTTTTCATTTCTATAATTTTGATTATAAGGGATAATAAACCTTTTTTTCTTTTTTCTGAGATGGAGAGTCTCACTCTGTCACCCAGGCTGGAGTACAGTGGTGCAATCTTGGCTCACTGCAACCTCCACCTCCTGGATTTGAAGGTTTCTCCCACCTCAGCCTCCCAAGTAGCTGGGATTACAGGTGTAGGCTACCATACCTGGCTAATTTTTGTATTTTTAGTAGAGACAGGGTTTCACCATGTTGGCCAGGCTGGTCTCCAACTCCTGGCCAAAGGTGACTGGCCCACCTCAGCCTCCCAAAGTGCTGGGACTACAGGCATGAGCCACTGTGCCCCACCATAAGGGACAATAAACATTTTAAGGTAACTGTATGTTAAGCTCATACAGTAACTCACAAGTTACCACAGACAAAAATCCATACCAAAGTCCTCAGGGGTCCTGAAATGAAAACATACCAAAGACATGTCCATAAAAATAATTCACATTTAAGTAGTTGATATACATATTTTTAACCATTTTAATTGCAAAATATAATAACAGAAAACTGCATATCTTAATAGAGTATTATAAAATAAATACACTTTTAGATATTTACTTCTAGGTCAAGAAATAGAACTTTGCCAGCTACCTTAGAAGCCTGGCACATGTCCCATCCCAATCCTAAAATTAACCACTATGCTGACTTTTTTTTTTTTTTTTTTTTTTTTGAGACAGAGTCTTGCTCTGTCGCCAAGCTGGAGTGCAGTGGCGCAATCTCGGCTCACTGCAACCTCCGCCTTCCAGTTCAAGCGATTCCCCTAGCTGGGACTACAGGCATGCGCCACCACACCCGGCTGATTTGTTGTATTTTAGTATACATGGGGTTTCACCATGTTGGCTAGGATGCTTTTGATCTCCTGACCTCGTGATCCACCTACCTTGGCCTCCCAAAGTGCTGGAATTACAGGCGTGAGCCACCACACCTGGCCTACGCTGACTTTTATGGAAATCTCTTCCTCTCTTCCTTGCTTTTATTATAGTTTTATCACTCAGGTTGCAACCTTAAATGTAATAGTTTAGTTTTGCTGTTTAAAAATATTTTAAGTGTTTTTCATTTAGTTGCTGATGTAATAAAAATTACACCGGACTATAACAGCAATCAACTTAAAGAAGCAAATGCTTAAAAATGCCATTTTTGAAAATAGTGCTTTACAGGCACATGAAAACACATACAATTTTTCCAAGGCATGTGACTAAATTAATTGCTTTGTCTCAAACGTAGCATGTCATTTTGATATGGTTATATTTTGCTTCAGTTTTGAAGTAATGCCTCCAACATCAGTCTAATTTTAACACTTTCTGTCAAACTTAGGTGTCAGTTACAAGTCATTCTGAAGTTCAACCTTGTTTTCCAACCTATTAGATAGGTCTGAGTTCTTAATTGCAAACTGCAAAATCCACTCTGACTAGTTTGAGCAGAAAGGAAATGTATTAAACAAAACATCCCACAGGATCTCTAGAGACCCATAAAGCGAGGCCCTGAAGAGGCCAGAAACAAGGTGAAGCCATACTGTGGGTGCTTTGCTGGCAAAAACTCCACTGCCACTACCCTAGAGAAGACATCGCCTCTCCACGATCCTTGCTTTCCCTTTGGAATTTCCAAGCTTCTGGTATCTCTCTTCAAACAGGCCCCAGAAACCCCTGCCAGAGAGAATGCTGAGCTGGATAGATTCCAGCTGGTTGATGTGGTCCCTCTGTTGCTTGTTGGTTTCTGCTGTCCAGAATGTGGACATGTCCTATGTTGGATCCCAGACAGTACAGAAAAGTTTTCCATCTATTTTGGGTTTCTTTCCTACTCAACTCTTCAGTAGAACATAAACCTTTTAAGGGCAGAGGCCAGTTTATCACTTTCAAGTAATCAAATACATTTATTAATAAACTATTATATTCAGCTGGGCCCAGTGGCTCACGCCTATAATCCCAGCACTTTGGGAGGCTGAGGTGGGACGATCACAAGGTCAAGAGATCAAGACCATCCTGGCCAACATGGCAAAACACCGTCTCTACTAAAAATACAAAAATTAGTTGGATGTGGTGGCGGGCGCCTGTAGTCCCAGCTACTCACAAGGCTGAGGCCGGAGAATCACTTGAACTCGGAGGCAGAGGTTGCAGTGAGCTGAGATTGCACCATTGCACTCCAGCCTGGGTGACAGAGTGAGACTCCGTCTCAAATAAATAAATAAACAATTATATTCATTAACAAATATTTATTGGAAGCCTACTCTAAATTTGGCATAGTGCTAGGTGCCAAAGATATCATTATGAATGAGAGACAAAGGTCTTCTCTTGTGAGTTTATAGTTTAGTCAGTGTAGAGTGACAACAAATACAAAAACAAATAAACAATCATGATTTCAGGTAAGGAGAGGACCAGGGCTACCTTAGCTAGGGTGATCAGAGAAAGTCTCCATGAGGTGCTGATAGTGAAGGTGACACTGAAAGGCAAAGGATCCAGGCATTTAAAGCGCTAGAGGAAGAACAGTCCCGGAAGAAGGAATGTCATGTGAGGAGGAAACACACACATTCACTAGGTCTTAGGCTAGAGCATAATGAGTGAGTGGGAGAGTAAAATGTTTCAGTTTTATTCCAAGCATACTAACAAGCAATTGGAAGTTGTGAGTAGCTGGAAGTGACACAGTCTGATGTACGTTTTGAAGGATCATTCTTGATGGTGAGTGGACAACAGGTTATATAGAGGAGACAAATCGAAATATTTGGGAGGCAAGTGGTCCAGATGAAAGATGATGATGGTTTACACTAGGGTGGTTGAGAGAATGAGAGATCACATTTGGGAATATGCTTCAAAGTTAGAATCAAAAGAAATTCCTGATTGGTTGTGGGAGGTAA
Source organism: Callithrix jacchus (assembly GCF_049354715.1). NCBI lineage: Eukaryota > Metazoa > Chordata > Mammalia > Primates > Cebidae > Callithrix > Callithrix jacchus. Next base: position 114,790,761 of record NC_133524.1, on the reverse strand, counting down.
GGGGGAGAGGAGACTCAATGAAATCACAAAGATTTGGGGTCTTGAGCAACAGAGTGAATGATGTTGACAGTTACTAAGATGGAGAAGAGTAGGGTAAAGGGGGAATCTAGTTCATATTTGCACATGTTGAGGTGTTGATGTCTATGGGACTGAACATGAGAAGAGATAGTAAAATATATGAGTTTGGGCTTAGAGAAGAAGACCCGTCTGTGCTAAGCACTCTGAGGGGATATGTGAAATGTATAAGACACAGCATTGAAGAAAGGGTTAACACAGAAGCTCTAATTGATCAGTCCTTGCACATCTCCAGGGGATCCTAGAATTATGATTTCCCCTAGGCCTACCTCTGGGAATACAGCCCTCAGATGTTCTTTATATCACCAACTGACGATGTCTTGATGCCATTTTATACATCCAGAGCAACAGGGTATCTGTATGTGCTTGTCAGGACTTCTCTGGATTGTTTTGGCAAGATGCATGATGCACCTGGTTTTGATGTTGGGATCCTGAGTGTCATTTCACAAAACCTCAGAGACTCTGAGATTTGGGTGGGCTTTCCTAGACAGAGACATTTCACAGGTGTCCCTGTAGTTTGCTGTTAATTGGCTAAGTGCTCTTGCGCAGCCCTGGATAAACCTGAAAGCCTGTGCCTACTCAATGTATATTTTTTCTGCTGCTTTTGTTCTGTATCCTTTGGAGTAATAAACCTTAGCTATAAGTAAAACCTGCTATTGAGTCTTATGAGTCTTTCTAGTAAATCACCCAACTTGGGGTGGTTGTGGGACCCCTCAAAACACAATTTGCCCTCCAGAGCTTACAGTTCAGCTGCAGAGGAAAAAGAAACATACATGAAATAACAGTGACCCAAGCAGGACAATATAGTACTGTCAGCCAGAGGCCAGGCACTAAGTTTTTATGCCTCTTTGTATCCTTAAAAGAGGGCTGGGTCATTGGGTGATCCTCAATAAAGGTTTACTGAACTTAAATAGAAGAGGTGGAATTTGCTGGATGGGTAGAACTTTGAATAAGCTAGGAGGAGAAGGAGGGCATGCCAACTGGAGAAAACTTGATATAAGCCCCAAAGCAAGAACAGGCAGGGTTTGTTTGTAGAAAGTTGTCCTTGGTCTCCCTGTTCCACAATGCCTGGCTCATTTGCCAAACAGTGGGCATTTCATAAAGTCTGCCACTTGTCTGGTATCCTTGTCCAAGTTTGCTACCACACCCTTTTCAGTCTCTCCCCTGCTTTTTCTGGGCAGTGCTAATGATGGGAGGCGATGGGATAGCATATTCCTTCTGCTCCCACCCCAGTCACTTGCAGGAGAGAACTGAGGCAGAGATGTCTAGTTCCAAATCTAACTGCATCATGTATGGTTAGCTTGGCTGCTCTCCCTGTGATTCAGTGATTAAAATTCCAGATGGGACTACAATAACTCTATTAATATCAAATTCCCTATATTAGTCCCAAAATAAAAACTCCTAGAACCTAGGCACCTCTATACAATCTTCCCAAGTTCTCAGGGCAGCTTTAAAATGAAATAGATGAATAAGTGCTTCACCAAAAGAGAGGTTCCAGTGAAAGGAGATGTGGATACAGAGAAAAAGAAAAGACACTCTAGGAAATAAACCAAAACATTTCTGTCTGTCTGAACAGGAAAGAAAATGGAAGATTTAATGTTTAGATCTCAGGGATTGACTAGTACAACCATCGTCCCCTTCCCCCTCCGGCAGATGAGGAAGAGATTTAAGATGACACAGCAATCCACAGCTGACTCAGGACCAGAACCTGGTTAGAATCAAGACCAGGTTTCCTAATTCTAAGTCCAGTGCTCCACCACATTTTAGCACCCTATTTCATAGTTCTATAGCCATAACAATCATCCTCAAAGAAGGATGTACTAAATTTCCCAATTAGCGACCACCCCGCAGTGAAGCATGTTAAGGGCCAGAACAGGGAAGGGTGGCAAATGGCCAAGCCAAGACATCGCAGTTACAAGGGCTAAGTGAGGCATGTTTCTGACTGCTTTATGGGCTCTGCAGCCTTGCTGCTTCTTTGCTTTGAGCCAAGTCAGTCATACTCTCTGTCATGGAGCAGGGGTGGGGGGCGGTCAGTGAGGAGTGAATAAAACAGACCTTCCTGCTGGCAAAGATGTGTGGCCAAACTATGAATCTGCAAACAGAAGAAGGGAGGTAATTGCAGAAGCATATAACAGCAGCAGAAACCTCTGGTGCAACCAGCATCACCTCCTGCCCAGTGCCTGACAGTTCACAGCGGCCAGTCAGAAAGCTTGCGGCCTTGCGAACGGGACAGACCACAAGAGTAGAATCTATACGCCAGCCTCTGTGCCCTGCCCAGGCTTGACTCAGAGGCAGTGACAAATGCATTGGGCTGGTTAGTTGATCGGTACACTGAACATGAATCCAGGCAACAACCGGGCAGTGACTTCCCTGAAGATTGAAGTCACTTCCTGTTTGGGACCTCCAGTCCTGAGATGCACTCTCCCACAGCTCAGGCTTCCACGCAGGATCAAAAGCAACTCCTGGGGCAATGAAAGAAATGTAAGGAAAAGCCTATGTGTGGTTGAGAGAGCTTTGAATGAAGTCTGAAATGTGACACTTTTTCTTTTCTTTCTTTTTTTTTTTTTTGACGCAGAGTTGTGCTGTGTCACCCAGGCTGGAGTGCAGTGGCACAATCTCAGCTCACTGCAACCTCTCTGCCTCTCAAGCTCAAGTGATTCTTGTGCCTCAGCCTCCTGAGTAGCTGGGACTACAGCTATGTATCACCACACCCAGCTAATTTTTTGTATTTTAGTATAGACAGGATTTCACCATGTTGTCTAGGCTGGTCTTGAACTCCTGAGCTCAGGCAATCCATCCATCTTAGCCTCCCAAAGAGCTAGGATTATAGGTGTGAGCCACCACACCTGGCCAACACTTCTATATAAGTACCAAATCAGAGTATGAATGAATTCAGCATTCCAATCACATTCCTATACAATGCCTGAATCACTCTCACAGGAAATCCTTACTATAAAAAAAGCATTATAGGCTGGGCACGGTGGCTTATGCCTGTAATCCCAGCACTTTGGGAGGCTGAGGTGGGGAGTTCAAGACCAGCCTGACCAACATGGAGAAACTCCGTCTCTACTAAAAAATACAAAATTAGCCAGGCGTGGTGGCAGGTGCCTGTAATCCCAGCTACTCTGGAGGCTGAGGCTGGAGAATTGCTTGAACCCGGGAGGTGGAGGTTGCGGTAAGTCGAGATTGTGCCACTGCACTCCAGCCTGGGTGAAAAGAGCAAAACTCTGTGTCAAAAAGAAAAAAAAGCATTGTATTGTCACTATAGGAAATACTCATAATTCTGGTTTACGGCAGACTTATAAATAATTGGATTTGTACAGATAAGGGAACCTTACTCCTTAAATGCCAAAATTTTTAAACAGTATTTTCATGACATGTGAAATATACATGTTTATATTACATGTTCACCAGATTTCCCAGCCCACTGAAACCTTTTTCCAGCTTACTCAGGGTAATCTCAATCACATCCTTCATTATGTTACGCTATTTTGTTTTCCTGTCTCTTCTCAGGATTTCAGGCCTTCAGCAGGCACTTCCTTTGTCAGTTTGAGCTTCTTCCCTCCCTCCCCTACTGCAAGATATCTTCCTGTTGCTTCTAATTTGTGCAGCTAGGCAACCAGATTACAGGACTCTTTAGAGCTATGTTATAAACAAAGCACTAGAAAAGGTCTGGAGAATAACAGACCTTTAAGGCTGTAAGGCTACCTCTGCGTGTTTAAGGGAGTTTGCGACTATTTCTTCCATCCAGATTTGGAGCAGATTTTCAGAGAGCAGAGGATGCCAGAGGCACAGGATAAATGCTGTGCTATGGAATATCAGCCTGGGATCAGGCCATGCCTCAAGCCCCCTGTCCCCCACTCAACTCCCTAGAGCACCGAAGGCTTTGAGTGACAGAAAATTGGGAGGAACAATTATGAATAAAGATGAAGCCACACCAGATTCTTCTTTCAGAAAATAAGTGCTGACAAAGCAGGGGTAACACTAGCCTGGGGAATTTGCTCTAACCTCCATAGAGGAGCATCTCTGCATTGTGCCTTAGGGAACTGTAAGCACTGAGGAAATTGAAAATGTGGTTTTGGCCGGGTGTGGTGGCTCGCGCCTGTACTCCCAGCACTTTGGGAGGCCGAGGTGGGTGGATCACCTGAGGTCAGGAGTTTGAGACCAGCCTGGCAAATATGATGAAACCCTGTCTCTACTAAACATATAAAAACTAGCTAAATGTGGTGGTGGGCACCTGTAATCCCAGCTCCTCAAGAGGCTGAGGCAGAAGATTCACTCGAACCCAGGAGGCAGAGGTTGCAGTGAGCCATTGCACTCCAGCCTGAGTGCTGGAGTGAGATTCCATCTTAAAAAAAAAAAAAAAAAAAGGAAAATGTGACTTATCAGGCATAGGCAGATGCTGAGGGAAACCCAATGACATAAAAAATGTCCTAATCGGAAGTACACTAAGGTGAATTTGGGTTTCATGGTTGTAATAATACTTGAGATCTCCGTGGTCTTCCTTACAAACCTCGGGGGGAAAACAGCACATGCTATTTATTTATTTATTTATTTATTGAGATAGAGTCTCACTCTGTTGCCAGGCTGGAGTGCAGTGGCACAATCTCAGCTCACTAGAACCTCCGCCTCCCCGGTTCAAGTGATTCTCCTGCCTCGGCCTCCCAAGTAGCTGGGATGCTAGTAGCTGGGATACAGGCATGCGCCACCATGCCCAGCTAATTTGCATATTTTTAGTAGAGACGGGGTTTCACCATGTTCGCCAGGATGGTCTCGAACTCCTGACCTCATGATCTGCCCACCTCAGCCTCCCAAAGTGCTGGGATTACAGGCATGAGCCACCATTGCACCAGGTAACACATGCAATTTATAATGTCACAGCAATAACCATCATGTCTTCCATATTTTTACTACTTAGAAACCACTTTCATAGTCACTAACTCATCTGGTAATCTATAGAGAAGGCCATTCACCCTCCCATCCTAAGCTGTCACTTGTTACTCTAGGAAGGAATACTTGAAATTTCTCTGCTTCTATTGTCTATAACATTCTTGGCAGCTAAATGCCCACTGCATCCCCATACTTTGTAGGCAAGGATTATCACAGGGTTCTGCTGGGAGGGCTGGGCCAGATGCCAAAGGCCCAGCCAGACACAGGATATCAAATGACGATTGTTTAGATGCTGGGGTTCCTGCCTTTTAGGGACACCTAAGTACAGAGTTCTGCCTCTGCCAGATCATTAACCCCCATACAATGCACAGCAGTCTCCCTCAGCCTGTCCCAGTGTCATTTTTAGCCAATGAAGGAGGTAATAATGCAGAATTCACAGGTCATCATTTCATTACTTTTGTCTGGATATCAAAGAACCAGCAGGATAATGATGATGGAAAAGTTATTTATCATCTCTGAATCTCGATTTGTCTACTCTTAAAATAGGAAGGGTAAAAGTCACCCCTACCCAGTCTCCAGATATTTGGAGATGATAAATGAATAACTACAGTGGAAAAGTTTAATTTTTAAGGTGAATTACTTTGAACTTCTTAGAAAGATCACATAAGTCTAACAGATTCTAACCGGCTCAGAGTTATATATCTTCAGTCACTTAAAAGTTTTGCTAGAAACCACAAAAAATACCTGAAATTAAAGATACAGAAAAGGGAATAAAGCTTAGGATTTGATATTGGGAAAGGGAAGGAAACTTAGCAAAGAAAGTGGCAACCAACAGCAGAGATTGAAATAGAAGAGGAAGACAGGAAAATGTGAAATTGAATTAAAATTTTGTTACTGGTAATGAAAAGGGAAATATAGGCATACCTTGAAGATGTTGTGGATTGGGTTCCAGACAACTGTAACAAAGTGAACATTGTAATAAAGTGAGTCACACATAATTTTTGGTTTCCCAGTGAATATTAAAGTCATGTTTATACTATACTATAGTGTTTTAATTGTGCAATAGCATTGTGTCTTTAAAAATGCCTTAATTTAAAATACTTTATTGCTTTAAAAAAATACTAATGATCATTCGAGCCTTCAGCATGTCATAATCCTTTTGCTGATAGGCCTTGACTTGATGTTGATGGTTCCTGACTGATCAGGGTGGTGGTTGCTGAAGGCTGGGGTGGCTGGGGCAATTTCTTAAAATAAGACAACAATGAAGTTTGCCACATCAATTGATTCTTCCTTTATAAAAGGTTTCTTTTCTTTTTTTTTTGAGATAGAGTTTCACTTTTTTTTTTTTTTTTAAGACAGAGTTTCACAGTCTGGAGTACAGTGGCAGGATCTCGGCTCTCTGCAATTTCTACCTCCCAGGTTCATGTAATTCTGATGCCTCAGCCTCCTGAGTAGTTGGGATTACAGGCGCCTGCCACCATGCCTGGCTGATTTTTTGTATTTTAGTAGAGATGGGGTTTCACTGTGTTGCCTAGGCTGGTCTGGAATTCCTGAGCTCAGGCAATCCGCCTGTCTCAGCCTCCCAAAGTGCAAAAATTACAGGCATGAGCCACCATGACTGGCCCAAAAGATTTCTTTATAGCATGCAATGCTTTTTGATAGCATTTTACTCACAGTGAAACTTCTTTCAAAATTGGAGTCAGTCCTCTCAAACCCTGCCACTGCTTTATCAACTAAGTTTATGTCATATTCTACATCCTTGGTTGTCATTTCAACAATGTTCAGAGCATCCTCACCAGGAGTAAAATTCCACCTCAAAAAATCCACTTTCTTTGCTCATCTATAAGAAGCAATACTCACCTGTTCAAGTTTTATCATGAGATTGCAGCAATTCAATCATATCTTCAGGCTCCACTTCTAATTCTAGTTCTCTTGCTATTTCCACTACATCTGCAGTGACTTCCTCCACTGAAGTCTTGAAACCCTCAAAGTCATCCATGAAGGTTGGAATCAACTTTGTATTCGCCCATTCCTGCATTGCTATAAAGAAATGCCTGAGACTGGGTAATTTATAAACAAAAGAGGTTTATTTGGCTCATGGTACTGCAGGCTGTACAAGAAACATGGCAGCTTCAGCCTCTGGGGAGGCCTCAGGAAGCTTCCAATCATGGCAGATGGCGAAGGAAGAGCAAGTCATTTCACATGGCCACAGTAGGAGAAAGAGGGGGGAGGAGGTGATCCACACTTCTAAGCAACTAGATCTCACAAGAATGTGATAACAGCAACTAAGGCGGGTAGTATTAAAGCATGAGAAACCACTCCCATTATCTAACCACCTTCCTCTAGGCCTTAGCTCCAACACTGAGGATCACAATTCAACATGAGATTTGGGTGGGGACACAGATGCGAAGCGTATTAAACTTCTCAACTGTCCTGTTAATGTTGGTTGATGTTCTTGTTTGTTTTATTTTTTGTTTTGAGATGGAGTCTCACTGTGTTGCCCAGGCTGGAGTGTGGAGGCACAATCTCGGCTCACTGCAACCTCCACCTTCTAGGTTCAAGAGATTCTCCTGCTTCAGCCTACTGAGTAACTGGGATTACAGGTGCCCACCACCACACCTGGCTAATTTTTTATATTTCTAGTAGAGACGGGATTTCACCATGTTGGCTAGGCTGGTCTTGAACTCCTGACCTCAAGTGATCCACCCGCCTTGGCCTCCCAAAGTGCTAGGATTACAGGCCAGGTAGGTATTTTGACCTCCTCCTATTAATCACAAGTGTTCTTAATGGCATTTAGAATGATGAATCCTTTCCAGAAGATTTTCAATTTCCTTTACCTAGATCTATCAAAGAAATAGCTCTATGGCACCCTTACAAAATGTAGTTTTTTAAAAAAATAGGACTTGAAAGTCTATCCATCGGCAACAGAATGGATGTTGTGTTAGCAGACATGAGAACAACATTAATCTCCTTGGGCATAGCCATCGGAGCTCCTGGGTAACTAAGTGCATTGCTAATGAGCTGTAATGTTTGGAAAATTATCCTTTTTTCTGAGCAATAGGTCTCAACAGTGGGCTTAACATATTCAAAAAACCATGCTGTAAATAGACATGCTGTCATCCAGGCTTTGTTGTTCCATTTATGGAACACAATCAGAATATGGCATAATTCTTAAGGACCCTAGGATTTTTTAGAATGATAAATGAACATTGGCTTCAATTTAAAGTCACCAGCTGCATTAGCTCCTAACAAGAGAGTAAGCTTTTCCTTTGAAGCTTTGAAGCCAGGCACTGACTTCTCCTCTCCAGCTATTAAAATCCTAGATGCCGGCCCATCATGGTGGCTCACGCCTCTAATCTCAGCACTTTGGGAGGCCAAGGCAGGCGGATCACTTGAGGTCTGGAGTTCAAGACCAGCTTGGCCAACTTGGCAAAACTCTATCTCTACTAAAATGTATAAAAATTAGCGTGGTGTGGTGGCGGGCACCTGTAATCCCGGCTACTCAGGAGGCTGAGGCAGGAGAATTGCTTGAACCCTGGAGGCGGAGATTGCAGTGAGCTGAGATGGTGCCACTGCACTCCAGCCTGGACAATACAGTGAGACTCCGTCTCAAAAAAATTAAATTCCTAGATGTCATCTCTTTCTAATATAAGGCTGTTTTGTCTACATGGAAAAGCTGTTGTTTAGTGCAGCTACTTTTATCAATGATCTTGGTTAATCTTCTGGATAACTTGCTGCAGCTTATCCATCAGCACTTGCTGCTCCACTTTGTACTTTAGTGTTATCGAGACAGCTTCTTTCCTTACACCTCATAAACTAATCTCTGCTAGCTTTACACTTTTCTTCGGCAGCTTCTTCCTCTCTCTCAGCCTTCAGAGAATTGAAGAGAGTTAGGGCCTAGCTCTGGATTAGGCAGGCTTTGGCTTAAGGGAATACCATGGCTTAAGGAAACATTTGCTCTTCTATCTAGACCACTAAAACTTTCTCTATATTGGCAATAAGGCTGTTCACTTTCTTATCATTCGCATGCTCATTGGAACCGCACTTTAATTTTCTTCAAGAACTTTTCTTTTGCATTCACAACTTGGCTAATTGGCACAAGAGGCCTCGCTGGGCTTTTGACATGCCCTCACTTAGCTTAGTCATTTCTAGCTTTCGATTTAAGGTGAGAGATATGTGTGACTTTTCCTTTCACTTAAACACTTAGAAATAACTGTGGGGTTATTAATTGGCTTAATATCAATATTGTTGTATTTCAGGGAACAGGGAGGCCTAAGGAGAAGGAGAGAGTTTGGAGAAGGGCCAGTCAGTGGAACAGTCTGAATACATAAACACTTATCAATTAAGTTCACTGTCTTATCTGGGCACAGTGTGTGGTACCCCGAAATAATTACAGTGGTAACATCAAGGATCACTGATCACAGCTCACCATACCAGATATAATCATAATAAAAAAAGTTTGAAATACTGAGAGAATTACCAAAATGTGAGAGAGACAAAGTTAGCACATGCTGTTGAGAAAATGGTGCCAACAGACTGACTTGCTCAACACAGGGTTGCCACAAACCTTCCATTTGTGAAAAACACAATATCTGCAAAGTACAATAAAGCCAGGCATAATAAAATGAGGTATGCCTGTATAAACAGCAACTGTCAAGTGATGTTTTCCAACTAGGATTAAAATATTACATAAGGAATTTTTTAAAGAAATTATATCTGGAAGAACTGAGCAACAATTAAGAATGCATTATAAAGGATATGATACTTACATATGTAAAATAAATTTACATGGTAAATTCCAACCAGAGTGAATGCTGCAGCTGGGTGTCAAAAATCTTTTAACCATACTGAATTTGGCAGTGATTCTATACAAGGATATGATTTATATTCAAGGACTGACTATTTGGGTATCTCATCCAGATTCAAGATATCAAGACCCACATGGAATACAGCAATGAAGCCAAAGGAAGGAAAGGGAGAACTAATCATCACGGCCCTATTTCAGATGTAGTCCCTTTACCCATCTTACATTTCTGCACCTTTCATGCTTCTAAGCCAAGTCAAACAGTTATGCACAGAGTGGATAACTTACATCTGGCCTAAGGGCCTACCCTTCAGAAAGGTACACATGCTGGAGGCAAGGAAGCTGAGCTGCAATTCTGGCAGATTTGTACTGCTTGGGTTGATCTACACTGCCTCCAGTCACTCCTTTTCTATGGAAGATTACTAAAGGCAGTAAGACAATAGTATTTCTCTAGTTTGCTCACCCGTGAGATTCAAAGGGAAAAGAATGACAGCAGGAAATTGCTGCAAGAGCTGCGCATCCAAAGTCACCAAATACCATAGGATTGTGTGTGAATGTGCGTGTGTGTATGCATGTACATACACAAACACTAGTATACTCTAGTGGTATGGTTCAGTTAAACACTATGAGTCAGGTCAGGAGCAGCCAACCACTTTTGCCGCTCAGGTTCCTTCTGGGAATTTGGTTTTTACTTCTAGTGAGAAATCTGGAAAAGGCTCCACTAGTCATCCTTCTCCTGGGAGAAAGACCACATTAATTTTCCTTCTCTCAGGACACTGGGAAATTCTGCTCACTTAGCCTTGTTAGAGGGTTTATCAGGAATTAATTTATGGTGACACAACCATGAGATATTAAGAGTCCCTACAGAATTAGGTACAGCCTGCCTCATTCTTCTAAGGTCAATCTCATAAAGAACAAATATCTTGCTTTCTATTTAAGAACTCCTGTTTGATCTGGGGGCACTTCTTATGTTATGAGTATGACGCTTGGGACAGAAGTAGAAGGGACAATGTGTGTTTCATGGTGAGTAATGAGAGAGGGAAAGGACTATAACTGACAAACAAGTGAGTACTGCCTGTGCTGCCTCCTCGCCTTGGGTAAAACAAGCACGGTCTGTTAGACTGAAGAGGTGGTCTGATGTTCACAATCCAGACTCTTACAGAATTAGAAAATCATCACCAGCTATACATTCCTGGTGAGTAGGGTGGGAAGTTAGTGGTCACTTGGTACCGAGGGGGTATAGCAGAGACTATTAATAGACATAAAATCTACTAGGTATGCCTCTACATATTCCAGTCTTCCTTGTGGTTAGATTGGGGCTAGGTGTTAAGTTCTTGCCAATGAAATGTATGTGGAAGTTCTATGTTACCTCTGGGATGAGGGGATTAAGGCACATGGGCTTCCAGTTCTCCTTTTCTTTGCTATGGTGTCCTTGGAGGTCATCTGTTCCAGATGGCATGGCTACAAGATAGAAGAGGGCCAACCACTCTATATCAAATATTATGTGAGCAACACATAAACCTTTGTTATTTGTTGCTGTATCAGTCTAGCCTGTCCTGACTAATACAGGCACCAAAGCAGTGTTCCATTTAGGATACCAGAACCTTAGTGCAAGAAATTAAGCTACTCACACCCACAATGTATAGTTCCTTTTAGAGACACAAACTCTACCAGGATAATCAGATTTCATGTTTCCCAAGACTCTCCTCGACAAAACTTTGTCTCTGAAGGAGAATGGTTTGCCATGAAATAGTAACTTCAAGTGTAGAGGCGATCTCTCCTAAGGACATACATCTTCCAAATATCATAAAGCATCCAAAATGTACTGAATAGCTCATGAAATCTCTTCCTAGGCACCTATCATCTCCTTCTGCTACTTCCCATTTTACTGATGACACTGGACACAAATGCTGGCTTGTAGCCTTTATACACAGAACTCCCTCATACATTAGGTTCCCATAAAAAACAGGAGACACAACTAAGTTTCTGTTTATCAAAGCTATCTGATAGTGGCAAGTACCTGTAGTCCCAGCTCCTTGGGACGCTGAAGCAGGAGGATTGCCTGAGCCCAGGAATTCAAGTCCAGCTTCAGCGACAGCAAGATCCCATCTCAAAAAAAAATCTCAGCATCTCATAGGCCCTGGTTCAGCATACTTTTAAAGTTTAGAATAGGAAGGAGAAGAACATCCTTCATTCACTGTCTCCAAGATGTCTAACATTCGCCTCAATCTCTCATTGAGCCAGCAGGTCCAGCATAAGATAGGAAGCACAACACTTCATTTTTTTTTATGTTTATTTTTTGAGACAGAATCTCACTCTGGAGTGAGCTGGAGTGCAGTAGAACGATCTCCATTCACTGCAACTTCTGCCCACCGGCTCAAGAGAGTCTCGTCTCAGCCTCCCGAGTAGCTGGGACTATAGGCATGCACTATCACATTTGGCTGTTTGGTTTTTTTTTTTTTTTGTATTTTTGGTGGAGACAGGGTTTCACCATGTTATCCAGGCTGGTCTCAAACTTCTGACCTCAAGTGATCAACCTGCCTTGGCCTCCCAAAGTTCTGGGATTACAGGTGTGAGCCACCATGCCTGGCCAGGAAGCACAACAATTTAAACCTTGAAAACAAAAGGGCTGGAACAACTTTGGCTTGACACTCTTCACAAACGAGGGAAGACCTCTCTTAGCTATTTTTCACTATAACCAGTTGAAAGCTCTGCCTTTCAGAGCATCTACTTACTGATCTGACAGGGACCCCACTTTGCTTATTGCAAAAGCCCAAACTATGTCTTTAAAAATGTTTCTTTAAAAAGCAGGTCACATCACCAATGAAAGTTTGAGAACTTACATACACAGAGAAATATTTTTCTTGGGTTACTGACAAGTTAAGAATTTCGATATATTCTCCCCCTAAAGGAACTTGGTGAGAAGGCCTGTCTGGTGGTAAGGGGCTAGACAAAAGCCATGGCTTGGGTCGTGTGTACAAGCTTACCCCTTGCTCCGCAGCTGGAATCTGTTTCTGTTGGGAGAAGCCAGTCAAAGAAGTCCTTACATCTCTGACCCCAAAAACCTCTTCTGAGCACTGCCCAACACTCCTGTTATACAACATGTAAAATAAATAATCAACCTTAAAAGTCAGGCAGCCAAAACTCTACTTGAATAATAAGCCCTTTTACAAACTGCTTGTCATCTGCCAAAATCAGCTCCAAAGGAACACTAGGAACTCAAAATTCTATTGTTCTCATTAACTACTTGGGGGAACAAGATGAACTTCAGTGGCTTTATTGGTTTTCTGAGAGACAAGCAACATTAAGATTTTCATCTACCTGCACCTTGTCTTTGATCTCAATAACTTAAATGTAGCTCCAGTCCCACCATCTCTGAGAGGCCTCTGTTAAAAGGGTGAGCTAGAAAGGGACCCCAGCCCTTTCTTAGAACATATGCTATTCTCTACTTCTCTCCTGCCTGATTGTTAGGGTGGGAAAGAAAGAATCTAAATGCCAACTTTTTCAGAATATTCACTGAAAGAGAGGAACAGGGCCAGACAGTAACATCTGAAATTTAGTCTTCGGCTGGTGAGGGCCCTCTGGCTTAAGTTCAAAAGGAAAGAGGTGCTTTGCCCAAGGAAAGCTATTTAAAACTATGTTTGGTGCATTTTGGAAAGCCTCATGATACACTGTTGGCCCAGAACAGGTTGTCTGGGATTCAAAATGCAGGGTGGGGTTTTTTTTAGGCATCAGACAAGATTTATTGACATGACAATTCCACATTTTCTGAGAAGCGTTAAAATTTATCTGAGGCCCCCAAACTAGAAGGCAGTAACCAAGACTGGTCTTGGTTATATGCATTTATCATAAAATTCACTCAAATAGCAGATTGAAGTTTCCATAAAACAATTAGCCCTTTTTCTCTTTCCATGCAAAGAGGACAGAGAGAAGCTATTCAAACATTCTTTTTCAAACCAGATGTGAACAAAGAATCCTCAAGTCTAGATGCAATGTTGAATCCAGTAACAGTGCTCCTAAAACCAACCAGATCTCTCAGAAGGCAAGGGAGGAAGGGGAGGTGAATGGCAGTGCAGTCACTGTGCTGCCAAGTGAGACAGAGAGCATCACTGTCTGGAGGTCTCTCGTTAAGTGGTCTTATTAAGAAAATCTTCCAGGTAAATGCTTTCAGTGAAACAAAAACAAACAAAAAAAGAAAATCTGATAGGAGAAATCTGTTATAAAACTCATCTCTGATGAACCACAAAAGGGATTTCAATGTGTACTTGACATTAATATCCCAGGACTGTCAACCCACAGATGCAAAGCTCAGGATTTCCTTCTATATAAGGTCTTACTACCCTGCCTTTTCCTGTTACTGTTCCCTCCTGTTAAATTGGTTCCTTCTTCTGTTAGGTTCCATACATATGGATTTGATCGCACTTGTTACCTTCACTAGCTTATAGGTTTTCTGAGAGCAGGGTCCCAGCCTTATTCATCTCTGCACCTCCATTATTAGCACAATTCCTGGAACATTGTAGGTATTCATTAAATCATTTAATTGCTGATAAGATTAATAATACTTATAGTTGGCTGGATACCGTGGCTCACGCCTGTAATCCCAACACTTTGGGAGGCCAACGTGGGTGGATCACGAGGTCAGGAGTTTGAGACCAGCCTTACCAACATGGTGAAACCCTGTCTTTACTAAAAATACAGAAAAAAAATTAGCTAGGCATGGTGGCAAGCAATTGTAATCCCAGCTACTCAGGAGGCAGAGGCAGGAGAATCGCTTGAACCCAGGAGACAGAGGTTGTAGTGAGCCGAGATGGCGCCACTGTACTCCAGCCTGGGTGAACTGTACTGCAGCCTGGGTGACAGAGTGAGACTCCATCTTGAATAATAATAATAATAATAATAATAATAATAATACTTATAGTTAACTTTTGAGTGTTCAGAAACTCTATGTTTAACATCCTGTATTTCACCTCATTTTCCAGGTGAGAGAGCTGAGGCACTGAGATGTTAAGTATCATGCCTAATCTCATCCAGAAAATAAGTGGCAAAGCAACAATACAAATTAGGTGATCGGCACCAGAACCCTCATTCCTTTTTTTCTTTTTTGAGACCAAGTCTCACTCTGTCACCCAAGCTGGAGTTCAGTAGCACAATCTAGGCTCACTGCAACCTCTGCCTCCTGGATTCAAGCAATTCTCCTGCCTCAGCCTCCCGAGTAGCTGGGATTACAGGCGCGTGCCACCATGCCCAGCTAATTTTTGGTAGAGATGGGGTTTCACCATATTAGCCAGGATGGTCTCGATCTCCTGACCACATGATCTGCCTGTGTCGGCCTCCCAAAGTGCTGGGATTATAGGTGTGAGCCACCGCGCCCAACCCCATTCTTAACTACTACACAGAGTGGTACACAGGAATGAATGAGTGATCTCATAAAAGGGCTATATACCTATGAAATTATTAAACAAGAACTTAAATTGGTTTGATTTAGAAATGTGGTTTATTCACACAAAAATGGATTAAGTACCTAGTACTCTCTACCAAGGCCAGCAATACGCATTAGTAGTACAAAGACAAACTATGGTCTTATTCCTCAATGAGAAGAGAGACAAATGACAAAAGGTCACTAAGCACTTACTTTGTGCTGGGCACTGTTCTAAGTACTTCACATTGTTAATCTCTTTAATCTTTACAAAATCCCTATTATGAAACCCTTATTATATTATTATTATTAAATTGAGATGAGACAGATAAGAAACTGAGGCTTGGGGAGGTTAAGCAACTTGCAAGAGCCATCATTTGAATACAAACAGCCTAGCTCCAGAACCCTAGCTCTCATCACTACCCTCTACTGCCTTTTCAGTTTACAACCACACAACCATAGCACAATGTGATATATGCTGAGAGAAAGAAAGAAAAAAAATATAGATGCAGAGAGGAAATTATGACTTTTGCTAGAGAGTGGGCTCAAAGAAGGCTCTGTGGAGCAGGTAACATATGAGCTCAGCCCTGAAGGCATGAGAATAGGAAAGAAATTGAGGTTGGGCACAGTGGCTCACGCCTGTAATCCCAGCACTTTGAGAGGCTGAGGCAGGCATGTCACTTGAGGTCAGGAGTTCGAGATCAGCCTGGCCAACATAGTGAAATCCCACCTCTACTAAGAACAAAAATTAGCCAGGCATGATAGCAGGCATCTGTAGTATCAGCTGCTTGGGAAGCTGAGGCAGGAGAACTGCTTGAACCCAGGAGGTGGAGGTCGCAGTGAGCCGAAATCACACCACTGCACTCTAGCCTAGGCGACAGAGAGAGACTGTCTCAAAAACATAAAAATAAAAGTTAAAAATTAAAAAAATCAAACCAAAACACTACATGGAGCCCAGTAAAACTTGTATGTGTTTTCAAATCCATCACTACTAAAGTACAAAGCTAAGAAGCAAGTCCAGCACTATACTGTCTTCTGCTAGTGAGGCCACGTCTCACCAAGGAATAGGGAAATAACCAATGACTCTGTGGCCAGAATGTTTATGTCAAGTTTCCCACTTGGTTGAAACATTTCCGGGGGTTTTAGTCAGCGTCACAGTACCTGTAAGAACTTCTTTTCCTCTCCCTTCCATGCGATAGATAATAGTTCTTGAAGGAGATCCTTAGACTCTCTTTAATGTAACTTGAGGCCAGATCTTCCAAAGTTGGAAAAAGAGGCTAGAATCACCATGTAGGTGAAAAGGATAGCTGGACCTCACAGCCCCAGTTTTTTTTCCATACATGAAGATACTCTGTTCTGCTAACTGCAGAGGTTCTGAACTCAGTTTTATTAAAGGGCATCCATGGGTTCCCTTAGAGTTCATTCCACTCAAACCTATTGGCAACATCTGCTCCTGTCATCTCTACCTTCCCTGAGGATTACTGGGTACAACCCCCAAGAAATGAAGGTGAATAAGTACAAGTGAACTCAACGCTCAGTAAGTGCTCCTGGAGCAAACTTGCAATTATTTCTCCCACTCAAAATACCCTTTCTCGATCCCACATACCATTTGAGTTACTGCCTCATTTCTCTGCTCATCTTTAAAACAAAAATCTTCAAAAGATTTGTCTATACTCCCTGTCTACAATTTTCTTCTTCTCCTTCCTTTTTGAACCATTCTCATCAAGCTTTTGTTCACTGAAACAGCTTTTATCAAGGCTACTAGCGACCTCTATGTTGTTAAATTCTACCAAAAATTCCCAGCCCTCATCTTACTTGGCCAACCAGAAGTATTTTTCACAGTTGATCATTCGCTCTTCATTGAAGCATCTTCTTCACTTGGCTTCCAGGACACCATTCTCATCTGCTTTTCCTACTACCTTCTGGCCACTTTTTCTTAGCCCCCATTGCTTGTTCCTCTTTACGTTCCTAAACTCTAAATGTTGAGATGTCTCAGGGCTTGGTCCTTGGTCACCTTCTCTTCTCTAACTATTCTCACTCCTTGGTGATTTCGTCCATATCATACCTTAAATACGATGTAGATGCCTATGACTCAGAAATCTTTATCTCTGGCCTGGGCCACTCCTCTGAATGCCAGGCTCATACATCCTACAGCATATTCAACATCCCCACTTAGATGTCTAACTGGCAGCTCAAATTAAACACACCCAAAATTGAGCTTCCAATATACTCCCAACCCTGTTCATCTGACAGTCTTCACCATTACAGTTAGTGTCAACTCTATCTTTCCGACCATTCAGGCCGAAAGCCTTGGCATCATCTTGGACAGAGATGCCGTGTTACAGAACTCCCAAGGCACCAGTCACATTTTCGTCAATGCTACTAGTGCTATGCCATATGGTGACCCTGCTTTTCTTGATTCCTCTCATATCCTACATCTGGTCTGTCAGCAAATTCAGTTGGCTCCACCTTCAAAATGTATCTAAAATCCAACGACTTCTCCCCAATTCCACTATTCCTCCCCTGACCCAAGCTTGCCCCCTTATAATTTACTTTCCATAAAACAACCACAGCAATTCTTATAAAATATGTCAGATCACATCACTCCCCTACTCAAAATTCCCCAATGCTTCCCATCACATTCAAAATTCTTACAATAGCCTATGAGATGCTGTATTGCTTTTTTCTTTTATATTTATCCCTATCTACTAGACTGTATATTTTCTTTCTTTATCTCACTTATTGTCTGCTGCCCATATGTGAATATAAGCTCCATAAAGTCAGGGATTTGGTCTGTTTTATTCACAGATGAAGCCCCACCACATACAGCAATACAAAGTATTGCACAATATGTATTTGTAAATGGAATGAATGAAATAGATTGGTTAGGGGGAAATCTTGGCACATGAGCCAGAATTATACCAAAACACAATATGACAAGTGAAATGGCATTTGAGGAGCCAGCTAGTGTTGTGACATCGTCAAACCCCAGGAGATGTTTTCAGTTCCTACTTCCTACCATTGTTTTGACATTTTGTCTGAGGAAGTCTTTCTTCTTTTGTCTCCTGAAGAGAAAGAAATTGACTATATAGCATAGTAAGGAGCTCCCCCTAGTGGAAGTAACTCCATCAAAGCAATGGAATAGAAAATCATAGCTTGGTGCTTGAATTACAAAGATGACTCGGGACAAAGGAAGTGACTCCACCATTCACAGGGAAAATCCTCAGTGGAAACACTGGGGAACTAAAGATTGGATCTGAAGTACATGGTAGAAATTACCAATTCACTTTATTGTTGAACCTCTTTTGCATCTGATGATGGGAAAAAATAATTCATTTAAAATTGAACAACAGGCCGGGCACAGTGGCTCAAGCCTTTAATCCCAGCACTTTGGGAGGTCAAGGTGAGCAGATCACTTGAGGTCAGGAGTTCGAAACCAGCCTGGCCAACGTGAAGAAAGTGCTAAAAATACAAAAAATTAGCCAGGCATGGTGGCATGTACCCACAATCCCAGCTACTCGGGAGGCTGAGGCACAATAATTGCTTGAACCCAGGGAGTGGAGGTTGCAGAGAGCTGAGATCGTGCACTGCACTCCAGCGTGGGCAACAGAGCCAGAATCTGTCTCAAAAAAAAAAAGTTGAACAACATATGTACCTACTCTCAAGGAATTTAAAATCTGGTAGAGAATGTAACTCATGAATACAAATAAGCACAAAGCAGTAAGTATGGATGTAAATCAGTGAATATGAGCCAAACGAGATGAATAAACTAAAAGATATGACTCACCCAGGAAAAAGAGGGATTATTTTAGGCTGAGGAAATCCAGGAAAACATCTTGGAGAGAGTGGTTCTTGAGCGGCACCTTGAAAGACAAACAAAATTTAAATAAGCAAGTACTACAAGTAAAGACTGAAATCTAGAGAAGGGCACATCATGTCAAATTTCAAGCAGATCAGCGGGGTTTTGTAAAGGTCACAATTTGGGTAACAACACAGAACCTGAAACCCTCCTTAAAAAGAGCAGAGAGGGATTAGTGAGACAAAGGTCCTTGGCAAAGGTAAACACAGTCAGAAACCAAAGAAAGTCCCTTTCTTCATTTTCCCTTGGATGAAAGGAACACGACTTAAATATACAGGAAAAAAAAAAAGAAAATAATATAATGGAAGTAGTTATTCTCTTCCACAGGCATGTCTACTGAGGCAATTTTCTGTTGAATCTAGAAGAGGGGTCCATAAACTTTTTATTTAAAGCGCCAGATAGGCTGGGCACAGTGGCTCATACCTGTAATCCCAGAATTTATGGGAGGCTGAGGCGGGTGGATCACTTAAGCCCAGGAGTTCAAGACCAGCCTGGGCAACACAGTAAGACCTCATCTCTATAAAAAATTTAAATATTAGCTGAGCATGGTGTGGCACACCTGTAATTCCAGCTACTTGGGAGGATGAGGTGGGTCGGTCGCTTGAGCCCAGGAGTTCAAGGCTGCAGTGAGCCATGATCACTCCACTGCACTCCAGCCTGGGTGACAGAGTGAGACCTTGTCTTATGAATAAATACATAAATGAACAGATTGTAAATATTTGTGACTTTGTAAGTCATATACAGTTTCTGTTGCAACTACTCAACTCTGCCATCAGAGGGTAAAAGCAGTGATAGACATTACATAAATAAATAAACAATAAAACTTTATTTACAAAAATAGATGGCAGACCAGATTTGGTCCACATGCCGAAGTCTGCTGACTCCTGGCCTACAATAAGAGAAGCAGTTACATGATTCCAATGCTTAATCACATCAGGCTTTGGTAGCCTGATGTGCTCATGGATGCAACAGAGATACACCTAACTCTAGTATCAGATTGGGCAGGTTCTTGGGCTGGGTTCCTTCTTTTCTGACCAGTGCTTAGATGTATATTGCCAATATTTGCCTCTCTGGTCCTTCTTTTTAATTGCTGGTCACCCTACAAAATCCAGTCTCATTTTGAAAACCTCCATTATAAGAAAGCTATCGATAGGGCTATTGTTAGGGCTCATAAGGTAGCATTTATCTTGATACATTTTCTACTTTTTCATGGTCTGGACTTCACCTTGGCTTTGCAGGATAAGAAATTCAATCTAGGCCAGGTGCAGTGGCTCATGCCTGTTTTCCCAACACTTTGGGAGGCCAAGGTGGGTGGATCACCTTAGGTCAGGAGTTCAAGACCAGCCTGGCCAATATGGCAAAACCCCGTCTCTACTAAAAATACAAAAATTAGCCAGGCAACAGTGGTGGGGGCCTGTAGTACCAGCTACTCAGGAGGCTGAGGCAAGAGAATTGTTTGAACCCAGGAGGTGGAGGTTGCAGTGAGCCGAGATCATGCTACTGCATACCAGCCCGGATGACAGAGCAAGATTCTGTCTCAAAAAAAAAGAAAGAAAGAAAAAGAAAAAAGAAATTCAATCTAGAGTCATCTGAAATTGGGAAGACTATGAAAGCTCTACTTATCAGTAAAACTCCCAGAGGAATGCCAGTAGCATCAGTTTACATTCAGCAGCATTTCACAGAGAATACCCCGATACTTTGTTACCTGCAAGGGAGGGGGGAGCCTCCATTCTTACATGTTTTCCCACCCTGCAAAAAAAATAGTGACAAATTTGACAATGTGAATACTTACAAGAGGCATTAACTATAAGCTTTGTGAAAAGAGAGATTATTTTTTAAATTAGAAATCATCTGTTATTTTTACAAAAGCAGTATATATTCATTGTGAAAAATTCAAAAGCAAAATAACTAAATAGAACACTGTGTTCCCATCACACAGAAATCACCACTGTTAACAGCTTAGTATATATCATTTCAGATATTTTTCTAAGTGTGTATAATACGTAATGCATTTTCTACCAAAAATGAAACAGTGTACAAAATGTTTCACAACTGCCCTTTTCAGTTAGTGACCTCCACCATTTCACATTAATAAGTTTTCACATCATCTAATAAGCATCCATATTCAAATTTCCCTAACTTTCCCAAAAATGTCCTCTAAAGCAAATTTGTTCAAATCATGATCCAATCTCAGACCATACGCTGCATCTCAAGTCTCTTTTCATTGAGAACAGTATCCTCTTTCCGGACAAAAATTTTGTTTCAGCTGGGCGCAGTGGCTCGCACCTGTAATCCCAGCACTTTGGGAGGCCGAGGCGGGCAGATCATCTACAGTTGGGGGTTTGAGACCAGCCTGACCAACATGGAGAAACCCCGCCTCTACTAATAATACAAAAATTAGTCAGTTGTGGTGGTGCAGGCCTGCAATCCCAGCTACTTGGGAGGCTGAGGCATGAGAATTGCTTGAACCCGGGAGGTGGAGGTTGCGGTGAGCTGAGATCGTGCCATTGCACTCCATCCGGGGCAACAAGAGTGAAACTCCATCTCAAAAAAAAAAATTTGTTTCATGCTATATCCCCAATTCATTTAACAGGTCTTAGTACATAATAGTAACTCAATAAATGTTGGTATAATTAATCAAATACTTAGGGGGTGGGAGATTCATGCTAGAGTTTATCTCATCAACCCATTACCCTTTATCTCCATTTTATAAATAATAAAAATAAAGACCAGAGACGTAAAGTGACTTCCCAATGTCACATAGCAAGTACATCATGTCAATTGCTTTTCATACTTCTTTTTATTCTATCTATTAAACCAGGAGTTGGCAAGCTTTTCTGTGAAGATCAGAGTTAATAATTTAGAATTTATGAATCAAGAAGCAAGATCAAGGATATTATATAGGTATTTACATGAGAGCAAACAAAATTCTGCAATTTGTTTTTTGAGAGGGAGTCTTGCTTTCTGTCCCCAGGCTGGAGTGCAATGGTGTGATCTTGGCTCACTGCAACCTCCGCCTGCCAGGTGCAAGCGATTCTCCTGCCTCAGCCTCCCATGTAGCTGGGATTACAGGTGCACACCACCATACCCAGCTAACGTTTGTATTTTTAGTAGAGATGAGTTTCACCTGTGTTGGCCAGGCTGGTCTCAAACTCTTTAACTCAGCTGATCTGCCCACCTGGCCTCTGAAACTGGGTGCAGGCGTGACCCACTGCACCCAGCCCATGTTTTTTACAAGTATGTATTGTGTTACTTCAGTTACTCTAGTACCTAACTATTGAGCATGGCTGTCTTCTTTCATTTAAATGGACAAAAGTTAGGCTGCATTGTGACTGTTGCTTCCATAATTTACCATATGTTAATATTTAATAGAGCTGACCAATTTAAAAATCACTGCAAGTGAGGACGGTAATTGGCCTATGTTGAGGCTTCTTTTTCCCAAATAAAAATATGCTCTTTAAAGATATACAGGAAAATATTCAAAAAGTTAAAAAAACAAAGTGGTTGCTTTTGGGGACAACATGGAATGGGGAGGAAAGTGAATGATTCCTCTTAAAAAAGCAAATCCTGGCAGGGCATGGTGGTCCACGCCTGTAATCCCAGCACTTTGGGAGGCCAGAGCAGGTGGATCACCTGAGCTCAGGAGTTCAGGACCAGCCTGGCCAACATGGTGAAACTCCGTCTCTGCTAAAAATAAAAAATTAGCTGGGCATGGTGGCAGGTGCCTGTAGTCCCAGCTACTCAGGAGGCTGAGGCAGGAGAATTGCTTGAACCCGGGAAACAGAGGTTGCAGTGAGCCAAGACTGCACCACTACACTCCAGTCTGGGAGACAGATTGAGACTCTGTCTCAAAAAAAAAAAGCAAATCTTGTAGAACTATTTGATTTTTTTGAAACTACAGTATGATACCTGTAATCCCAGCACTTTAGGAGGCTGCAGTAAGAGGGTCACTTGAGCCTAGGAGTTGAAGACCAGCCTGGGCAACATGATGAAACCCTGTCTTTTTTTGTTTTTTCTTTTATTTCTTTTTTTTTTTTTTTTTTTTTTTGAGATGTAGTCTTTCTGTCACCCAGACTGGAGTGCAGTGACACGATCTCTGCTCACTGCAACCTCTGCCTCTTGAGTTCAAGCAGTTCTCCTGCCTCAACCTCCTGAGTAGCTGGGATTACAGGTGCACACCACCACAGCCAGCTAATTTTTTTATTTTTAGTAGAGATGGGGTTTTGCCATGTTGTCCAGGCTGGTCTCGAGCTCCTGACCTCAGGTGATCCACCCACCTTGGACTTCCAAAGTGCTGGGATTACAGGGTGAGCCACTGCACCTGGCTGCAAAACCTTGTCTCTATAGAGCATTTAAAAATTAGCCAGCTGTGATGGTGTGCACCCATAGTCCCAAGTATTGGGGAGGCTGTGGTGGGGGGATTGCTTGAACCCAAAAGGTTGAGGCTGCAGTGAGTTGTGATCACGCATGCCACTGTACTCCAACCTGGATGACAAAGCGAGACCCTGCTTCAAAAAAAAAAAAAAATCTGCAGTATGTACTAGTACAATTTTGATTAAAATAAACAAAAGAAAACCAGAGGTACATTATGACCTTTCTGGAAAAGGTTTCCTTAATACTTTCCTCCACCCACCTTCAAGCAGGGTTAAGTGTTCCTCTTCTCTGCTCCCCAGAGCATCTTGTCCTCGACTCCCTTCTTAACAAGAGGGAGAACTTAACAAGATGTACTGTCACTGTTTGCTGTCTGTCTTCCCGAAGGAACCATGAGCTCCTTGCAAGGAAGGACTATGTATTATTCATTTCAGCTCCTAATTTTTATGACACTAAAAAGGCATTCGTTAAATGAAGTGAAACCAACTAAACCAAATGCACCAAAAATCACTCAATCTAGGCAAATTAACATCACAATGAGACACCGATCAAAAGTATTGACAAGAAAGTATTGATAAGGATGTGGAGAAATAAAAATCCTCATACATTTGCCAGTGAGGACAGAAAATAGTGCAGCCACTTTGGAAAACAGTCCAGAAGTTCCTAAAATGTTAAACATACATTTACTGTATTACCTAGCAATTCCACTCCTAGGTGCACCCAAGAGAACCCAAAACATATGTACACACAAAAGCTTGTATACAAATATTCCCAGAATTATTCATAACAACCAAAAAGTGGAAACATCTCAAATGTTTATCAACTGATGAATGGAAAAACAAAATATGGTATATCCATACAGTGTAATATCATTTAGCTAGAAAAAGGAAGGGCGTACTGAGAATGTTACAAAATGGATAGACCTTGAAAACATCATATTAAGTGAAAGGAGCGAGACACAGGCCGGGAGCAGTGGCTCACACCTGTAATCCTAGCACTTTGGGAGGCCAAGGCGGATGGATCACCTGAGGTCAGGAGTTCAAGACCAGCCTGGCCAACATGGTGAAACCCCATCTCAACTAAAAATACAAAACAATTAGCTGGGTGTGGTGGCAGGCAGTACTTCAGGAGGCTGAGACAGGAGAATTGCTTGAACCCAGGAGGCAGAGGTTACAGTGAGCCAAGATCGCGCCATTGCACTCCAGCCTGGGTGACAAAGAGGGAAACTGTCAAAAAAGAAAGAAAGAAAGAGAGAGAGAGAGAGAGAGAAAGAAAGAAAGAAAAGTCAGACACAAAAGGCCACATATTCTATGAGTCCATTCATATGAAATGTCCAGAAAAAAGCAACAATATAGAGACAGAAAGCAGACAAATAGTTACCTAGGGCTAAATATGCAAGAAGTGATGAACTGCAAATAATAGCTTCTGGGAATTCGTGGGGGATAGGATAAATGTTCTAAAACTATATTGTAATGATGGTTACATAACTCCATAAATTTATTTGTATTTATTTGTGTAGTTTTGAGACAGGGTCTCACTCTGTCACCCAGACTGGAGTGCAGTAGTGCAATCACAGCTCACTGCAGCCTCGACCTCCCTGGCTCAAGTGATCCTCCCACCTCAGCCTCCAAATAGCTGGGACTCCTGGCTAAATTTATTTTTTAAATTGGACACTTAAAATCAGTGGATTTGATGGTATGTAAAGTACAAGGCTGGGGGGGAATTCCTCAATCTATTACATTATTCCCATGCTCTTCCCCATCGGCCTTGGAGAGATGAGCTTTAAGCATACACCAAATTGTGCACTTAAAATCAGTGGATTTAATGGTATGTAAAGTACAAAGCTGGGGGAAAAATTCCTCAATCTACTACATTATTCAGTTTCTTTCTAAATTAATTGTTTTTCTTCAAGTAGACTACCTCTATTAAGAACTGTGGTAAGGCAGGGCGTGATGGCTCATGCCTGCAATCTCAGCACTTTGGGAGGCCAAGGCAGGTAGATCACCTGAGGTCAGGAGTTCGAGACCAGCCTGGCGAACATCGTGAAACCAAGTCTCTACTAAAAATACAAAAATTAGCTGGGCGTGGTGGCAGGAGCCTGTAATCTCAGCTACTCGGGAGGCTGAGGCAGAAGAATTGCTTGAACCCAGGAGGCGGAGGCTGCAGTGAGCCGAGATCGCACCACTAGCACTCCAGCCTGGGTGACAGAGTGAGACTCCATTCCCACCCCCACCCCCACCCCAAAAAAAAGGAAAAAGAAAAAAGAAAAAGAAGGAACCATGGTGAAGGAAGTTGCTGAGGCATTTCTGCAGGTTGGGGCTTGGGGCTGTGCTGCATACACATCACAGCCAGCATCTTAGTCTGTGAAATTGTAGGATGTCTTGAGGTGTACATGTTTCCAGTTGAGTGACCCCAGTGTGTAGTCTGGACACTCCCTGGCCTCTCTGGCAATTTAAGTGTGCGAGTGCCTAAGGCCTCTACACCAAGCAAGAAACTAGTCAGGTAATAAACTCCTTGAAACTCCCCAGCCCAGTTAACAACCAGGTGAATTGTTCTATTACGGCATATCCATGAAAATGACTGATCAAATGACTGATTTGATTTTCTTTTTTCTTTTTTTTTGGAGTTTGGGCAACTGGGTAAGTGCTTATTGGGCAAGGAAGTCTGATCAGATCAGCTAAGAGATACAAAGTCCATCCCGTCGGCCCGCTCCCCTGGGATACTACAGGGGAAAGCTTATCTCTCCAAGGCCGGTGGGGAGGCACAATGGGATTTAACAGCACCTCTCCTGGCTAGGGGAAAGGCTGGGACAAAGTTACTCCTGTGTTGCATTGCGAGAAGGGCCAAACCTGCCACAATGTCAGGGTGAGGTGTCTGTTCCCGGGGCCTCCCAGTAACCGGAAAGCTCACGCAGCTGCTCCCAGACTTTAGTCGCTTTCGCCGCTGCAGCCTCACTGTCCCGCCCGCGCGCGTCGAAACGAGCAGGCGGTGGAGGGAGGAAAGCAGCCGGAGCCAGCTCGGCACTTCGCCGCTCCCTCCTCGCAGCCGTCCGGGAATCCCAGGCGGTCCCCCACGACCCTGCGCGTGACCCCCTAGTCACGTAGCCGCCGTCCCTTTCGGGATACGCCATTGTTTCTGGCGCCCCCTGGTGACCGGAGGAGAGCAGAGCTGGCGCCGCCAGAGCTAGCCGTATGGTCCGCTGGACTCTACGTGAGCCGGCGGCGCAGTCTAGGCCTCTGCGGCGGAAATGGCCGCGTGGGTGGCACCGGGGCGGGCTTCGCGACGCCCAGGGAGCTGATCCAAGCCCGAGCTGGAGTGAGTGGAAGCTGCTTCCACCCTTTCCTCCCTTCTCCCAAAAGGGAAAAGGACCCTTGCGAAGACAGAATGGCCAGATAATTATTTGAACCTGGATTCCAGCTGCCTTGTGCAAAAACGGAAGAATAAAGCAGGGTTTTGGGGTGTTCGTTTGATTAAGAGGGTTTTGCTGATGTCCCTGAAAACATGTATTTGTAGCCCCGAGATTGTGAGCTAATTATTAATTCTGAGTATCATGCTCCTCTTCTATAAAATAGGGACAATAATGATGACGTGTTTGTGAGGATTCACAGGTGTTTGTGAGGATCAAATGAGATAATCCACCTGAAGGTTTTAGCAGACAGGTTAAAGCTAGTTGTTTACCTTTTAACTAACTAGTTTAGCAACTAATTCAGGTCTCGATAAACACCTTCTGGAAACGAAAGGAGTTTGACACTATATAAAATAAACTCGTGCCTAAGGTAAATTGTTCATTAAAAATGTATGTATATGGGAATTTAAATCGTCCGTCTCCAAACTCAGCCTGCACACTGAGAATCAAAAACCACCCTTTAGCATCTGCATAAAAAGGACTTTGCTAGTACCCTGTCTTCATTCGCATTACTTTTCCAGAACGTTCTCTGCAGTCAAATCCACAAAGACCCATCAACTCGTCAATGAACAGCACCAACATTTCCCACATTACAATTTTTTGAATGCCTCATTAAAATCCTCCCCTTGCTGCCCCACCAATCCTAGACTGTTGGTATCTCGTTGTTCTTACCCAATCCCAATTAAATCCCTGCATTGAAAGACCCACTGCTTAAGTTCAATTTTCCTTTCTCAATAAATTCTGATGTTACGTTTCCTCTCTGAAGCACCGCTAAAGCTTCACGAAGTGTTGTTCTTCCATAGTGAGGGAAGCAATAAGTGCAGCTTTGTCATATCATCAGGTGCATTTATGATATATCGGGAGCCAGCATTTCATTTTTATTTATTTTCGTAGAGATGGGGTCTTGCTATGTTGCCCAGGTTGATCTCCAACTACTGGCCTCAACTGACCCTCCCACTTATTCAATTAATGGTGTTAGAATAATTAGCTAAGCATTTGCATGAATTGTTTTTTTTTTTTAGAAGGTGGAGTCTCACTGTTGCCCAGGCTGGAGTGCAGTGGCGTGATCTCGGCTCACTGCAACCTCTGCCTCCTGGGTTCAAGTGATTCTCCTACCTCAGCCTCCCAAGTACCTGGGATTACAAACACACACCACCACACCAGGCTAATTTTGTATTTTTTAGTAAAGACAGGGGATCTCACCATGTTAGCCAAGCTGGTCTTGAACTCCTGACCTCAAATGATCCACTTGCCTCAGCCTCCCAAAATTCTGGGATTACAGGTGTGAGCCACCGTGCTGTGTCTCACACTTGTTTCATTCCCAGTGAACTACATACTGGCAAGCCTATTGGAGCAAGGCTGAATTGTAATTGTCAGGTTGACCTATATGATGTGGCTGGGGCCTGGATGATTTTATGGTGATATCTTCTTCGCCCCAGCCAGCAGGCCCACCACCCTCCAGCTAAGCTTGAGTTTCCTCCATTCATTCAAATCTTCGAACAGGTGCACTCACAAGAGTGGTATCATTTTCTTCTCCTAAGTCGTTCAGTTTTATGTTATTGTCCCTCATTGTTTTATTTTCAGCTGTGTTTCCATCAATTCTCTTGATTTTTCTAGGAAAAGAGTCATATTTATTACAATTTATGGTGAATATTTGTCAGCCAGTAAAAATACAGTGTTTATTATGGATTTTTATTCGTTTTTGTTTTTTTTTTTTTTTTTGAGATGGAGTCTCACTCTGTTGCCCAGGCTGGAATGCAGTGGCACCATCTCAGCTCACTGCAACTTCTGCATCCCAGGTTCAAGCGATTCTCCTGTCTCAGCCTCCCAAGTAGCTGGGAGTACAGGTGTGCACCACCATGCCTGGTTAATTTGTGTGTGTGTGTGTGTATTTTTAGCAGAGACAGGGTTTCACCATGCTGGCCAGTCTGGTTTCGAACTCCTGACCTCATCATGTGCCTGCCTTGGCCTCCCAAAGTGCTAGGATTACAGGCATAAGCCACCATGCCTAGTCTATTAGTATGTTTTTATGTTTGCTCAGGCCTTTACCCCCTTCCTTACTCCTCTTTTTTGACAAATAATCTTTAAGTTTGTTCTCAAAATTATCACGTTTGTCAGTAGAAAAAGAATAAAAACAATTTTATAAAAACATTTTATGTAAAACTCCCATTTTAGAGAGTACAATCCCAATAAAGTAAATTATACATATATCTACATTCACAGAGTTAGAAAAAAAGATTTAAAAGAAATATGCCAGGCTGGGCATGGTGGCTCACACCTGTAATCTCAGCACTTTAGGAGGCTGACATGGGAAGATCTCTAGAGTCCAGGAGTTTAAGACCAGCCTGGGCAACATGGCGAAACCCCATCTCTCCTAAAAATGGTGTGGTGGCACTTGCCTGTAGTCCCAGCTACTTGGGAGGCTAGGTTGAGAGGGCGGCTTTAGCCTAGGAGGCAAAGGTTGCAGTGAGCTGAGATGGTGCCACTGCACTCCAGCCTGGGTGACAGAGCTAGACCCTGCCTTCAAAAAAGAAAAAGAAAAAAGAAATAAAAGAAATATGCCAAAATATTCAAGCTTTACCTATGATTTATTTTTATTTTGCTGTATACTTTTATAATTATTTAAATATTAACTATATTTTACATAATTCTGTGACATTCTAAATATTTGACTTTTATAACAAACCTAAAATTATTCAATAAACTAAATAATTTTACAAAACATTCTGGCAGACAGAGAAGGAAAAACTTTACATTTCTTTTCTTTTTTTTGTTTTTAGAAACAGTCTCATTCTGTTGCCCAGGCTCAGACACCATCACAATTCACTGCAATCTCAAACCCCTGGCCTTATATAATTCTCCTGCCTGAGCCTCCCAAAGTGTTGGTACTACAATCATGAGCCACTGTACGTGGTCAAGATTTTTTTTTTTTTTTTGAGACAGGGTCTCACTCTGTTGCCCAGACCAGAGTGCAGTGGCATAATCAGGGTTCACTGTAGCCTTGACCTCCTGGGCTCAAGCTATTCTCTCATTTCAGCCCCTACAAGTAGCTAAGACCACAGGCATGCATTGCCTGTGGTTTTATTGAGCTGGTGTCTCACTATACTTCCCAGGCCGGCTTTAAACTCCTGGGCTCAAGCAATCCTCCTGCCCAAAGTGTTGGGATTATAGACATGAGCCACCATGACCAGCCCCAAGATTCTGTTTTAAATTCTATTTTCCTGAGCCAAAATTAGATCTTGGTCCATCCAGGACATTTAAAACCAACCTCTATCATCTTCCCAGTAGTAAAATTTAAATTCCTTTACTTACAGTTTTTTAAACAGCTTTGCCCTGTGCTTGATGAATAGGAAATTGGTATTCATATCTGCTTATTTCTCCGGCCCCAAAAACTAATCTTCCATTATGATACAGTTTTTCTAAGCAATGTCAATATTTTTACTTGAAATACGTATGGAAAGTTCACAGGCTTTGGAGCCAACTTATCATTCACTTACTGACTGTATAACCTTAGTCCTGTTACTATCTTTTGCTGAGACTCGCTGATCTCCTTTTAAATAGGATTAAGAATTCTTACTATATTATTGGCACGTTCAAAACATAGTGATTGAAAATCATATTTATTATCATTTTTTAAACTGAGACGGGGTCTCACCCTGTTACCCAGGCTGCAGTGCAGTGGTGAGACCAACCTCAGCTCACTCCAACCTCTGCCTCCCAGTTCAAGTGATTTTCCTGCCTCAGCGCCACCATGCCCTAACTTTTTTTCTTTCCTTTTTTTTTTTTTTTTTTTTAAAGTAGAGACAGGGTATCACCATGTTGGTCAGACTGGTCTCGAACTCCTGACCTCAAGTTATCTGTGTGCCTCAGCCTCCCAAAGTGCTGAGATTACAGGTAAACTGAGATTCCCGTGACTGGCCCTATTATCACTCTTGATTGTTCCTTAATAGAAGGAAAATAGCAAAGGGTACCCAAAAAAAAACATACTTTTCAAGACAGTTATTTTCTTTTTTTAAAAATTTCATTTAATTTTTACAACACTATGTGATTGAGACTATTATTTCCATTTGACACATGTTCAGATTGAAGAAGATGGTAGTCCCGCTATATGGGTCTGATGACATCTGGAATACTCTGTATAGTGCTGCTTTTTGGAAGAGAATAGTAAACTACAGGGAAACTGCAATAGATGATGAAAATGTTCGTGAAAAGGAATTGAAGTTAGGCACATTCAAGGAGACTTCACCAAATTCTACTCCCTGAGTTAAGCATAGTCTCTCAGAGATGTCTTATAATGTTAAAATTTATAGAGGAAGTTGGGACTACTAGCTATGATTTTCCTCAACTTCCCTTCTTAACATCTTCATACTTTCCCAAAGCCCCAGTCAAAAGATAAAATGAGCTGGGCACAGTGGCTTTCACTTGTAATCCCTGCACTTTGGGAGGCGGAGGCGGGCAGATCTCTTGAGTCCAGGAGTTTGAGACCAACCTGGGCAACATGGTAAAACCCCGTCTCTACCCCAAAAATACAAAAATGAGTTGGGCATGATGGCACATGCCAGTGGTCCCATCTACTCGGGAGGCAGAGATGGGAGAATCACCTGAGCCCAGGAAGTCAAGGCTGCAGTGAGCCATGATTGCGCCACTGCACTCCATCCTTGGCTCCAGACCGAGACCCTGTCTCAAAACAAACAAACACAAAAGATAAAATGCCCTCCTGGTCAGCTACCATCCCCAAACCTGGGTAGCTTCATATTTTTAAGGAATTTAGTGGATTCCTTGTATTTCTGTCTTTAGTGGTTTTTCCTTACTCTAATCATGTGAATATGTTCTAAAAATAAATCACTAACAAAGAAATCCTTTTATAAAGACAAATAAAGCATAGCCCCAGCCCTGAAAGAGCCTGGATTCTAGGATAGAGAAAAGACATGTAAAACATGAATATTGTGGATATTAAACACATGAGTAAATATCAAAACAAACATGTTTTTGTGACAGGTTCTGGTTTTTTTTTTTTTTTTTTTTTTTGAGATGAAGTTTCACTCTTGTTGCCCAGGCTGGAGTGCAATGGTGCGATCTCAGGTCACTGCAAACTCCATCTTCTGGGTTCAAGTAATTCTCCTGCCTCAGCCTCCAGAGTAGCTGGGATTACAGGCACCTACCACCATGCCCAGCTAATTTTTTGTCTTTTTAGTAGAGAGGGGGTTTCACCATTTTGGCCAAGCTGGTCTTGAACTCCTGACCTCAGGTTATCTGCCCACCTTGGCCTCCCAAAATGCTAGCATTGCAGGAGTAGCCACCGTGCCCCGCCTTTGTGACAGTTTTATATGTATTATGGTAGAAGTCTACATAGGAGCAGAAAAGGAAGGACTGGGCAACTTTCCCGGAAATGGGGGTTGATAAAGGAATTGTAATGCTTGAATTGACCCCATGGCTCTCTTTGGCTATATTAACCTGTCGCTGATCTCCCCATATTTCATGAGTTGGGTAAAGAAAAATATAAATTTAATGTCTCCACTTGCCTCTCATTCATTCCTCAAACCTGTGCCTAGAGGCATTCATATTTGTTGATAATGGCTTATCAAATGATAATGGCTTATGATAGCTAATATTTATAGAGCTCTTACCTGTTGCCAAGCACTGTAATATGTGTTTCACATATAGTAACTTGCTTATTTCTTACAACAACTCTCTAAGATAGGTACTGTTATTGTCCCCATTTTAGAGACAGGCACCTGAAGCATAGAGAGGTTAAATACCTTGACCGGTATCACAACTAGTAAATGTTGGGACTGGTCTTCAGATCTGGGCAGTTTAGCCTCAGGACCTATAAATTATTATCAGGTTTGTATCCCCTATGCCTCATACAATGTTGTTGAGGCATCTTGCAAATGCCCATGGGATTAGAAAACAAATGCACATAGGATGATTTTTGAGACAGTCTCGCTCTGTTGCCAGGCTGGAGTGCGGCGCTGCAATCTCGGCTCACTGCAGCCTCCATCTCCTGGGTTCAAGTGATTCTCCTGCCTCAGCCTCCTGAGTAGCTGGGACTACAGGCACGTGCCACCACGCCCAGCTAATTTTGGTATTTTTAGTAGAGACAGGATTTCACCCTGTTGGCCAGGATGGTCTCAATCTCTTGACCTTGTGATCTGCCCACCTCAGCCTCCCAAAGTGTTGGGATTACAGGCGTGAGCCACTGTGCCCAGCCATGGGAACCAATTTCTAATTGCCATACTCATGACCAAAAGCCTGCACAGCAGCATAGCCTCTGTCTCCTTTCTTTGATTAAACAAGACAGGGAAAAAATGATAAATTTAAGAAAGCTCCTTCTTAGAGCCTGAAACCATCTTCTCTTCATATTGATTTTTATATACAATTTCTGGGATAAGATACTAAAAATAACAAACTGTTGATGAGGATGTGGACAAGCACTCTCTCTCCTACACTGCTGGTAGGACTGAGGATTGACGCACTCGTGCTGAAAGGCCGACTAGGAAATGCATCAAAGGTTGACATGTGAAAATCCGTGGATCCAACAGTATGATCTGCTGAAATTGATGCCGAGAACATAGCTGGAGAAGGGTAAAAATTTTTATGAACAAAGATGTTTACCCTAGCTTATTTTTTGTAATAGTGGAAAACTGGAAACAAGTTAAAAGACCATGAGTAAAACTTGGCTGAATAAATTAGGCTTCATACTTGCAAGAGAATGCTCTGTATTTAAAGCTCTCGGTGTGCCTTCAGATCATTCAGTCTAATTGGAAAAAAATGAAGTGTGCCTGCTCGAAAACAGGGCTTGAAACACCGGGCCATCTGTGTTCTCTGTGTTCTCTCTGACCCTCAGTGTGCTGTTCCATCAGTCAGGAACTCTCTTCACCTGGCAAAACCCTCGTCAAACAAATATCTCTAATGTGGCACTCCCTCGGACCAGCTTGCCCTGACCTGTTAAAGCTTATTCCCTGAATCTTAGGTAGCATTTATCATTTTGTTGTAATTGCTTATATAACTAGCTGCCTTCCCCACTAGGCTTTTATCCTCTAAGCTTAGCACAATGTTATTGGGGCATCTTGACACAGACTTCAAGCATGCTCCCACCTCACTGGTTTGCGCGGGCTCTTCTCATTGTTCCTCCAAATAGCCTTGTGTCTTAATTGCTCCCCATGTTCCTGTATTTGCTCAAGTGCCATCTTCTCATTAAAGCACACCCTGAACAGCCCTTTCAAAACAGCACATCTCATCATCAGCACCCCCATTCACTCTTGCCTCCTCTATTTCTTTCCATCACACACCCCTCTTCTAGTATACTACATAATTTACTGACTTGTTATATTGTACGTTGATGTCTCTCCCCACCAGCCTCAACAACAGCAGACATTCTAGTTAACTGCAGCATCACCAGCTCCTGGAACGCTCCCTGGAACAGAGCTGTTTCTCAATCAATGTTTGTGGCTAGAATGAACAAAGTGCCTGGCACACAGTAGGCATTCAGTGAATGCCTGCCTTTGCTATTGCCTCCTACCTGGAACAAGTGCTGCCAGAGAGGAAATAGTCAATGAGAGAACAGTGCACATTGCTGAGCCACCACTCATCTAGCAGATGAAATCAGAAACCTGAAAGACATTCTATACCCATTGCTTGGTTCTCATTTCCCCAGGGTATCACTTATTAGTTGGACCATTCACTCCTAGCATGGCAGAAAGTGGGAAATGGATTTCTCTGTAGCGTCATCTATGTCACATTATCAAACTTTAGGTTTAAGAGTTTCAAATCCCTTGGCCGGACGTGGTGGCTCATGCCTGTATCCCAGACTTTGAGAGGCAGAGGTGGGTGGATCACGAAGTCAAGAAATTGAGATCATCCTGGCCAACATGGAGAAACCCCGTCTCTACTAAAAATACAAAAATTAGCTGGGCATGGTGGCACGTGCCTGTAGTCCCAGATACATGGGAGGCTGAGTCAGGAGAATCACTTGAACCTGGGAGGCAGAGGTTGCAGTGAGCTGAGATTACACCATTGCACTCCAGCCTGGGCAAGAAGAGTGAAACTTCGTCTCAAAAATAAAAAAAGAAAAAGAAAAAAGACAAAGAAAACAACAGCAAAAAAGAAATTGGTTCCCAGGACGCAACAGATAGAATGATTAGATATATTGTACCCATTAGGAAGGACTTTATAATATAACTGTAAAGACTTCTGGCTCTGGGGAGAGGCAGATCTGAAGTTCAATTCCAGCTCCAACCCTAACTAGCTGTGTAATCTTAGGCAAGTGATAATAACTGTGTGCACCTCAGTGTCCTAGTCTGTAAAATGGAGATGGTGAACATGTTACTTATCTGGAGGGAGCATTTGTGTGAGGCCAACCTAAGTTGTCAGCTCTGGTCTGCAACAAGCTGCTGCAGCTGAGGATCCATACATATTTCCTGCCGGGATGATAACTCAAGACCCAGAGCTAGTCTTGCTGCCTCCTTTTATCCTGCCCCTGAGAACCCTGGCAGTGGCAGGATTTCAAGGTTACCTGAATTGTAAAGGACTCTTCAGACCTGAGTCATACCTCCTTCCTACCATGCACAGTGGAACCTCTGTGTCACTCTGAGATCAGCACCACTCACCCCTCGCTCCCATCTGTTGCTAGGGAGAATCGTTGTGGTGGAGGAAGATGTTGCTAGTCTTGAGCAATCTGAAAAGATAGGGGTACCTCTGACTTGTGAGGGAAAGAGAAATTCCCTGGGAACATACAAACCGTGTGTGTAGGGGATAGGGGTGAGCTAGTGTCATTCCTGTCCGAGGAATCTACTTCAGCATTCACTAAGAGTTTCAAATCCCTTGGCCGGGAGTGGTGGTTCACGCCTGTAATCCCAGCACTTTGGAGGCCAAGTTCCCTTATCGTCCTATCGCCATCATCATTAAACTCTCAGGCACTTCTGAATCCACTTTTGTGCCTATCGCCAAGCTCAGTGTAGCTCCTGGAACCAGATTGTCACATCCTCAGATTAACACTGAATAAGCATTGTATGCATGGTATGGACAGCATTTAATTTTTCCTGCCCTTTCTTCAGTAGCAGAGTAATGCATTTTAGCAGATTCTAGTAGCTGCTGTTTCTTGAGAGTCTACATGGACTAACCCTGTGTTAATCACTCAAACACAGGATACACTTGGAAAAACAGGTCTTATTATCCTGAATTTACAAACCTCAATTTCGTTACATGTCAC
This sequence comes from Callithrix jacchus, assembly GCF_049354715.1. NCBI lineage: Eukaryota > Metazoa > Chordata > Mammalia > Primates > Cebidae > Callithrix > Callithrix jacchus. The sequence continues at coordinate 114,754,729 of NC_133524.1, read as the reverse complement.
ATGCAGATAATAACACCTACATGATTGGTGCCATGAACATGAGCGACATGTAAGAAGTATAGGCTTTGGGCCGGGCACAGTAGCTCAAGTCTGTAATCCCAGCACTTTGGGAGGCCAAGGTGGGCGGATCACCTGAGGTCGGGAATTTGAGACCAGCCCCACCAACATGTAACCCCATCTCTACTAAAAATACAAAATTAGCCAGGCGTGGTGGCGCATGCCTATAATCGCAGCTATTTGGGAGGCTGAGGCAGGAAAATCGCTTGAACTTGGGAGGTGGAGGTTTCGATGAGCCAAGATCGCACCATTGCATTCCAGCCTGGGCAAGAAGAGCAAAACTCCATCTCAAACAAACAAACAAAAAAGAGTATAGGCTTTGGAGCCAGTCCCTGGGAATGTGACCTCTGGCTCCACCACTAACTAGCTGCCTGACCCTAGGTGAGCTGCCTAATGTTCCAGGTTATTTCCTCATCTAAAATATAAAAAATGGCAATAGCGTATGGGGTTAAGATGAGAATTCAAGGAACCAATGCCATTAAAGGGCCTGATGCATTATGTTTGGCACACAATACGCTCTTGAAAACAGCAATTTTCCAGCCTGGGCAACATGGCAAAACTCTGTCTCTACCGAAAATTAAAAATTTATCCAGGTATGGTAGCCTGCACCTGTGGTCCCAGCTATTCGGGAGGTGGGAGAATTGTTTGAGCTGGGAAGGTCAAGGCTACAGTGAGCCATGATTGCACCACTGCATTCCAGCGTGGGCGACAGAGCCAGACCCTGTCTCAAAAAAAATATAACAATTTTAATGATGTTTATTGTATAAGTATTATGGAAGGATCAGGAAGAAGAAGAAGAAGATTCAGCAAGGGAGAACGAGAAGTGGGCATCAAAAGGTCACAAAGCGAGAACTGTGAGAGAGGGATGTCATGGAAACGGAGGGACAAGATGCCAGGAAGGAGGGAGATTGTGCAAAAGGGCACTCAGAGATTGGTTTCTTCTGACAAGATGAAATAGCAATTTCTCATCTCTTAGCGACCAGTGAGAATGAAGGCAGAAAGGGAGAAAATAAGCCCTTAGCTTTAAATGAAGGCTACCGACACAAAATTCTCTAAAAGCCTTTTGGGTAACTCTATTTGTCCGATCTGAATGCCCAGTCATCCAATTAGGAAGAATACATATTTCTTGAATAAAATAAAAGCCAGTGTCACACAAAGTTTTGCTTTTTTTAAAAAAAAAAGGGGGGGTGAAAAAGGATGAGTCACAAAACAGGTTTTCAAAGCAGTGAAAGCAGTGGTCTAGACCAAACATCCAAGCTCACTGAAGTGAAAGGGAAGGTAGTGGTATGGATAGGATTTATTCATTTTTCTTTTTATTTCTCTACTCCCCCTGGTAATAGAAAGAAATAACAGCATAATCTGTGTCTTTGAACAAATTATTCAACAAGTGTTTATAGAGTAAAACCAAAAACGTGAGCGGGAAATGGAACAATATTCGAATCTGGACTAGAAGAGAAGGGTAGATGTAACCCAGGAGTAGATTTAGGGAGGAATTAAGGGTTAAACCCTATGCAAGCTGGAGAATGTTGGGGGCCTCTGTGGCTTTGGGGCCTGAGTGGAGCTGCCTCCTATCTCGGGGTGCACAAGAGGCCTCTTTGTGCTCTGGAGAAACTGAGATTGCTGACAGGGGTCCAGAGATGCTCCAGAAGGATGCGAGGAGTGGCTCTCTTGAGTCTTTGCTCCTGACTCAGTTTTTGGCTAAAGGGTCAGAAGCAGATACCTGGCGCGGTGACTCATGTCTGTAATCCCAGCACTTTGGGAGGCCAAGGTGGGCAGATTACCTGAAGTTAGAAGTTGAAGACCAGCCTGGCCAACATGGCAAAACCCTGTCTCCACTAAAAAACAAAAATTAGCCAGGCACAGTGACATTTACCTATAATCCCAGCTACTCGGGAGGCTGAGGTAGGAGAATCGCTTGAATCTGGGAGGTGGAGGTTGCGGTGAGCCAAGATTGCACCACTGCACTCCAGCCTGGGTGACAGAGCGAGACTCTGTCTTAAAAAATAAAAATTAAAAAAAAAAAAATGGGAGGGGGATCAGTGGCAGAAGGGCCCTCCCAGTCTTCTTATGGTCATGAGGGTAAAGGAAGCTGAGGCTTAAGGCAAACATTGAACGTTAGGGGAGGAGGGAAGGGAGACTGGGCAGAGCACAGGAGACTGAGCCTCCACACTCTCCACCAGCAGCTGGATGTGTCTCCTGGGGTGGCAAGTCAGATGGCGGGGTCATGAGTGGAGCACGGGCAATAAAGCACTTCAAGCCAGGTTCTTGGTATGTCAGCCCTGGGAAGACTTCTTGCAGCGCCTGGCTACCTTGGGAAGCGCCTCCTTCCTTGGGGCCTCAGCCTGAACCCCCTTTGTCCCTACTGAGTGGACCATCAACTGCCAACATAATCAGAACCCCAATAGCCCTCCCTGGGACCTTCAACCTGAGGCATTTCTGGTACCACACAGCCCAGAGACTGGTTTGAAACCCTAGGATATATGATGTCTCCCAGGTTCCCCTTCTCAGTCAATGTAGTTATGAATTGACTAATCACAGCACTCTCTCCTCTCTGCTGCCCATCCAGCCCTGTGCTGCTCCCCCACACAGCAGCTCTCACTGCTGTAAAGTCTATCCTCTCAGCTCAGAGGAGCCCCTATTTCTGGCTAGGCAGACTCCCCAGGGGCTCCAAATCTGCATATTCATTTCATACTCGACCCCGACCTCGCCTTCAGTGCAATCATCTCCACCCCACTCCCCAGCCTTGTCCTGCCCGCAAAAATAGGGACCTAGGCACCTACAAAAAACATAGGGACCTTTGCAGCCTGAGGTCACACACAAGTCCTCTTTTATCACCCTCCAGGATGAGACAAGGAGGTGGTCCCTCTTTTTTCTCCCTCTCCCATGAATGCCCTTCTCTGCTCACATAGCGCTCAGGGCTGCCTGGCTTTCCGATCTCCATGTTCCTTCACATGACCCAGCAAATAAATTGCTTTTTATGCCTCCCTAGCTAACTTGGAGTCCGTGGGCTGCCGGGGTCCTCTAGTGCATAGCTTCAGAGTTTACAGGGGGAGGGTCTGGTGCCATCAGGAGCTGAGCCTGCTAACGCTGAGCTCCCGTGAGTGGCTGCTCTCTCTTTTCCTTAATTGGGGAGGGGGCAGAAGGTGGTGTCAGCCCACAGGAGAGATTCCTTGTTTTGACAAGGACGTCGTCCACAGGCAGCCACAGCAACAATGATCTAAGGAATCTGCCCAGATGAAGGAGAACTGCCCATCCCCAAAGTGAACAGAAATGGAGCCCCTGATATCCCCATTTGGGCTGTTACCTTAGCACCAGACTCTCCCATCCCGCATCAGAATCCTGGGTCACGGAAGAAAGCATTGGGGTTTTGTCAACAAGTGGGTGCCACGAGTTGGCTCTTTGAGGAAGGGACAGGCTGGTTGTGGGAAGGGAGCTCTGTCCTTTAACCTTTGGGAAATATCTCAGCCCATTTCTTTTTTTTCTCATTTGCAAAATGAGGTTGATTAAAAACCCCACCTCAGAGTACAATCCCCCTTTATAGATTTTTACTATATTTTCTTTTTTTTTACTTCCTAAAATAACAGCACAGACACATTAAGATAGATGCTGATATATTTATTTATTGACATAGAAAGAAGCTCACAACATATATTGTCTGGTGAAAAAATACAGAGTATAGAACAGCACTTATATTGCATCACTTTTATCTATACATATATCTATCTGGGTACATAGGTATAGGAACATATCTAGAAGGGCACTCATCAAAGGGTTGACAATGATTATATAAGGGTGGAGGGATTTGGGTAATTTGTACTTCACTTTTTGTACTTTTTTTATAGTTCAAAGATTTAACAATAATTTATATCACTTTCACAAAGAGAATAAAGCTGTCAAGGTAATGGGCACACACAGAAAACAGACCCTTAGGCTGCAAGGAGAAGGAGCAAGGACAGAGGTCAGGCTATCTCCCTCCAATGTGCTATTATCCAAGACCCTTTCTCCTCCACCCCAAAAGATAGCCGCTTGTGGATTAATTCATGCAGTTAGAAGCGGAAGCCCCACCCCACCCCCACCCCCACCCTCACCCCCACCCCATCCCACCCCAGTTTTCCCAGCGCTGGATGCTGAATATAGGTAAGGGTTTACTGAAACTTGGGGGCTGGTCCCTTACAGAAGCTGAGAGAAGATATTGTATCGGCCAAGGGCCCCTCTTGATCGCTCCATCTCGGTATGGGTCAGCTCCTGCAGGGTGATGATCAAATTCTCAAAAACCTGGGCCCTGTCACTCTCGTTGTCACAGGTTTCTTTGGAGTGACCCTCCTCACCACAATACGAACAGCGGAGAATGTGTTTTCGCTTCCTGGCTCTACGCATCTGCATCTCCCCAGGACCATTATTCTTAAAGCCAGAACCACCACTGGTGGAAGGAAACTGAGCCCTGGAAGTTTGGGGGGAATCAATGACCAGCACTTCATCCTGAGGTCTGGCCCTGTTTCTGAGGGAAGGGGCACCCCAGGGTGGAAGTGGAGGATCCTGAGACTCCACCAGGATCACATCCTCATCAGAGTCGTCATCGAGGGTATCATCAATCTCTATCACATTGCAGTCAGCACTGCCCATCACTATTGGCGGGGAGCCCTGAAATGCCACAGGGCTGACTGCCCTCTCCACCATCGACTCAGACCTTTTGGACCGCTTCCGATGAATAGCATCATCATCATCCCAATCATCTTCCTCCCTCACCATTCTGATTAACTCCAGGAAAGTGGGAAGCCGATCCTGCTCATCTGCATACATCCTGAGAAGCTCCTTAAGTCTGAGGCGGAGGTCCCTACTAAGGTCAGCGCCTAAAAGGAACTGCTGCAAGCGAATCTGGTTTGCATCTTTCTCAGCTATGATGCCTGCCTGAATAGCGTTCTGGAGCTGCACTTCTAAACGGATCACATAAAGGGAGGTTTTCTCCCCTTGTGCCTGCAGGGTGTTAAAAAATTTACCATGGGCAGTCATACTGCTTTCAGACTCCCCAAACACCAATTTCATGGCTCTCAAGAAATCTGCCACATTTAGATTAGGGTTGGTCGCCTGAAGCACACGCATGACCTCCCGGGCAGGGCCCCTAAGGGTTTTCATCAAGCGCTGGAGCTTTTCGTCCTCAGACATATTCCAATCTGGCAGGACCTCATTGACTTGGGTCAGCCAGTTTTCAAAGGTTTCTTCCCCCTGGGCTGGCACCATCCTCCCCGAAAACAACTTCATATTTCTCTCTGCCATGCTGGACATTATAGGACTGAGACTCCTCCCCAGGGACCTCATCATGGAATAGAGCCAAGGCGGCAAGGGTGAGTTCTGCCGCCGGCTTTTACCCACACGTGCAATGATGCTAGCCATGACTGACAGCGAGAGGGTATCTGAATATAACAAGAGGCCTAAGCTTTTTAGAAAAGCGTAATCTGCAGGCAGGAGAGGAGAGGAGGTGGCTCTGTCTTCCTGTCTCAGCAGGGGCTGTAAAAAAGAAAGGAGGGGGCTGTTAATAAAGGAGAGGGCTGCAGCTGCATTCTCCCTACTTGAATATCCTGCAGTACATTTTATATTTGCCCACTACCCTAAAAATAATCCCGCAAGAGATTGGCACTTACAACCACCCAGAGCTACCTGATGCCTGCGTGCTAGCAAGGTGCTTTTTGCAGCCACATCCATCCCTCCCACCAGTCCTCTAAGAGGGATGGCAACTGTTGCTCCAAATTCTAGGTGTAACAGTGTCTGGAGCTGATATTGGGCTCTCCAAAAAGAGTACAATGATCGCAGTTTGTGGAAATAAAATAAGATCTCATTAACCTCACAGTCTCTGTTCTCAACCACACCCCTTCTCAAAGTGTCCCCCCCCATCTCTCTCGTTATTTCTCAGATTCTTACACGAGCTCTGAAACAAGAGCACACCTTTATTTCCAGTCTCTTCAACCAGTGTTCTTCGTGAGAAAGCTCCTCTAGGGGGATAGGTCAACCTCTGTCCACAGGGGGTCGCAGATCCGGGTCCTCGAGCTTTCAAGATTGCGCCACAGCGGAGAAGGCCAGAGAAGGGGGGGTTAGAAGCAGCTTCACCCGTCATCCTGCTACCCACCGCCTCCGCTGTTGCCAGGCGGAAAATTCTCTGGCCCTCCTGAATATAAGCCAGAGACCAGCCCCCCCACCCTCCCAAGCATTACATTTCTCCCTGGAAACCGTCGTCAGCCTACCAGCTCTGCAATCAGCTGTACAGAATTCAAGTTCAGATGCGGCTTTGATGGCCTGCTACGGAGAAAAGGAATAAGAGTTGGACACACCCACTCACATATTCCTCACAGAAAGAGATGAGGAGATGCAAAGCAGGCTCCAGGCAAACAGCTTGAGATTCCTCCCCCCGCTACTCCTCGCCTCTCCCCCCACCCCTAAATCCAGGCAAATCCTACAGTATCCAGGTGAACCCCACCTCCTCCCTCAGCGCAGCCGGCGGGAGAGCGCTCCTACCCCTGCCTCGCAGTCACCGATTCTCCAAGCGGGGAGCGGCCCAGTAGTGGTGGGTCTTCCCCCACCCCTCTCCGCGCCGGGCAATCGCGCCCGCTTCTTTACCTGCGCTCCGCTCGTGAGCAGCTAGTGCTCCCGCGTCGCCAGCTGTGGATTCCGCCTTCTGGTCTACTCCACCCTGCAGGGGAAAATAAAGGGAGCCTCCTCGGCCGCTAAGCGACCAGGGGCTGCCCAAAGGAACTGCTTCGCAGGGCTGCCAGGGGTAGCCGAAACGAGGCAGCGCGGTTCCTAAGGCAGCGGCGACAGCTTTTATCCCTGCAGCTGAGACAAAAGAGCGTGACGAGTGGGCCAGTGCGGCCAATCAGCGAAGCGCGGGGGCGTACGGCTCGCACAGCCTTGGGCAGGGGCGAGTGTTCCGGGCAGGCTGGCAGGCGGAGGCGGGAGGGCACAGCGGGCCCGCGGAATCTCAAGTGCCCCTTGATTAGACCGATGGAGCCAATCTTCCTGTTACCCCGCAATTTGAGACTCTTTCTTTCTCGCCCAACCCCTCCCTTCTCCCGGGGCTCAGCTCTGCATCTTAGGCCAGGTGCATTAAACACAAAGTGGGTCCAAAATCAAGTATATAATAAAAGTTCTTCACCTTGGTATAGGGGAAAGAGGGAGAAGAGGGGAAGGGGCGGGAAGAGCATTAGCCCGTGCATTGTGCAAATAGGCTTTCACAGACATCTCCTCTTTTATGGTGAAGAAAGTGGCAGTATGTCCATTTAACAGAAAGGGGAGTTGGAGCACCAAAGCTCTCAACCGATACCCATTCGAGTATGGGTGCAAGACATCAGAGTCATTTGGGAGAGCTTGTTCAGAAATGCAGGCTTCTGGGCCTCAACTCTGGTGGATTCAGATTGACTAGGCCTAGGGGTTGTGGTGTGGTTTTGTATTTAGTATTTTTTTTATTGCATTTTAACTAGTGCTGCGGTTGGTTCTGAGGTGTAGTGAGGTTTGTGAATAAGTAAATGAGCCTGTCTCAAGTATCTGTCCACACTTATCTGTGACGAAATGCAACTCCAGAGCAAATGTGCCTACCTGGAATCCATGATCTTCCTGAAGTTTTAGGCAAAGATTTTGGACTCTGTATGAGGATAAATAAAGCCCCCCCACCCCCAATATATCAAGCCCTAATCCTTGAAAGCTGTAAATGTTACCTTATGAAGTAAAACGGTCTTTGCAGGTGTGATTAAATTAAGGCTTTTGACTTGAATTTCCGGGCAGGCTGAAATCCAAATCCCAAGTGTCCTTATAAGAGAGGCAGAGGGAGAGCCGTGCACCAAGAAGAGAAGGCAATGACCAGAGATTAGTGATGAAGTCATAAGCAAAGGAATGCTAGCAGTCACCAGAACCTGAAAGAGGCAAGGAATAGAGCACAGTCCTACTGACACCTTGAATGCAGCCCTGAGAAACCAGTGTTAAGCTTCTGGCTTCTAGAACTGCGAGAAATTAAACTTCTCTTGTTTTAAGCCACCAAGTTTGTGATAATTTATTATGGTGCTGTCTTAGTCTGTTTGGGCTGCTATAACAAAATACCATAGACTGGGTGGTTTATAAACAACAGAAATGTATTGCTCACAGTTCTGGTAGTTGGGAAGTACAAGTTCAAGGTGCCAGCAAGGTTGGATTCTCCTGAGGCTTTTCTCCTTGGCTTGCACATGGCTGCCCTCCTGCTCAATCTTTTGATAGTCATCCTCTCTGTGCATATGTGCCCCTGGGGTCTCTCAGTGATTCCAAATTTCCTCTTCTGATAAGGACACAAGTCAGATTGGAGCCTACCCTGAGGGCCTCATTTTCCCCTTAATTAACTCTTTAAAGGCCCTATCTTTAAATACTGTCTCTCTCTACAGTGCCTGGGGGGTTAGGACTACAACATATGAATTTGAGGGAACATAGTTCAGCCTGCAGCACTCCATTTTCCCTTACTTCTGGTTCTGGGAAAGCAAGTCTTCCTCCCTCATGTAAACTGTGGTTAAGAGACTCCTGTGGGGACTTTGGGGAGGTCAAGACCAAGTGCATTTGGACCATCCAAGTGCAAAGGAGTTGCTTATTCTTGATTCCTGATGCTTGGAAGTGAGTGAACAGTCTGATACCTTTCAGCTGCTGTTAGGTTCAGCTTCAGCCTACCAAGGTACTTCTGCTCCTTTCTGCCTTCTTATTTCCAACCCCAATACCTAGAATTCCTTGGAGTAAACAATCTACATCTAAAGACAAAGCATCTTCATCTCAGAGGCATGACCTTTCTCTTGTGGATGGAATACTGTAATGGTGACAATGGTGGGTGGAGGATTTTGGAGGTGCAGAGAAGGCAGGTTGCTTACTGCACACAGTGCAGGGTGATGCTGGCAGTAGCTTAGGGATATTCTTCAGACTCTTGCTTCTGCTCCCCAGTGCTACAACCTCTGACCCTGGCCTCTAAACAGAATCTTGTTCTGCATTTAAATTGGCTTCATCGCCAAATCAGGTGATCTGTAGTTGGACCTGGTGGCATCAAAAAGGACAAAGACTGTATCTCAGAGCTGTGCAAAAAATTTTGATTGTGTAAATGGGTTGGGTCATCGGAACCAAGTGAAGTCTCTTCATACAGGGCTTGGAGGAGCATTTGATAAATTGGCTTCATTTGGATACGGAGCATACCTTATCTCTGACCTCATATTATAGGAGAGGGGTTGTGGGTAAGGGGACTTCCAATTACAAGGATTCTAGCTCTGGTGGTTCTAAGAAGGCCACATTTCATTTTCCAATTGCCAAAATAAAAAAACAAAACCCTTAAAATCTGGAAGTTTCAGAGCCAATGCCTTCAGTTGAAAGAATAATAACTACCTTTAGTTGCCTTCGAACTCCGTGCCAGGAATTTTCCATCCTTATCTCATGTAAGTGCCTCATCAATCCTATTCAGATAGGCATTGTTATTTCACAAGGTTTCTGAGAGCATATGGGCACTTCAAACTTGGGCTTCGGCTCAGGCATATCAAAGACTGGATGGGGAGATGCTGCACATATTAACCTGGCATTCTAAGGGCTGTGTCACTCACAAAAGTTTTGAAAAGGAGGATAAAATAGTTATTTTTATACTAACGAAACAGAGAGTTTGTAACCAGCAAACCAAGCTAATGGAAAATTTGAAGTATGTACTTCAGGAGGAACATGACCTTAAAAGAAATGACTACGGGAAGGAATGAAGAGCAAAGAAAGTGGCAGTATGTAGGCAATGGAAGAGAACATTGGCAGAAAAAGAAATCAGAAAAACATCTATTTGCCTTTTGCAAAAAATAAACTTAAAGTATCATAAAATCAGAAAAAACATCAGGAGGGGCTTAAATGGATTTCGACATTTCTAAGAGCCTGGTATCATATTGGAAGTTATGTAGGTGTTTATTAAATTTACATTCTGATAAGGTAATTATATATCTAGTAATTAATAGTATGTGACTAGTAAAATAATAGCAACTGGATGTAAATTTCCAAGTTATTAATAGTAGGAAGGGGGAAAAGTTGAAAAATCAACACAAAACTGTCAATTTTTTTAAAATCAAGAAAGAAATATAAATGGGATGAATAAAAGCAAAAACTGAAATTATAGCTTTAAATCCAAATATATGAATGCTTTTATTAAATGTTTGTGATCCACAACATCAAAAAACCCAAGGAATCCCATTTAAAAGTGGGCAAAGGATCTGAATAGACATTTCTCAAACAGACATGTAAATGGCCAATCAATATATGAAAAATGCTCAACTATTCATCAGGGAAATGCAAATCAAAACCACAGTGACCCCAGTTAGCATGGTTATTATCAAAAGACAGAAATTAACAAATTCTGGCAAGGATGCAGAGAAAAGAAAACTCTCATACACGGTTGCTGGGAATGTAAATTATTACAGTCACTAAGGATAGCAGTTTGGAGGTTCCTCAGAAAATGAAAAAGAGCCATCATACCATCCAGAAATCATGATATATAGCCGAAGGCAATGAAATCAGTATATCAAATTAATACCTGCACCCCCAGGTTTATTGCAGCACTATTCACAATAGCCAAGATACGGAATCAAACTAAATGTCTATCAATGGATGAATGGATAAAGAAAATGGAGTAGAGATATACACGCAATGGAATACTATTCAGCCATGAAAAAGAATAAAATCCTATCATTTGCAGCAACATATATGGAACTAAAAGTCATTATGTTAACTGAAATAAGCCAGGCACAGAAAGATAAAAATTGCACGTTCTCATCTGTGGGAGCTAAAAAGTGCATCTCACAGAGGTAGAGAGTACAATGATTGTTATCAGAGGCTGGGAAGGGTGTTTGTGGTGGTGAGGGTGAAGAGAGAGTAATTAATGGCTTAGAGGAAGTAATAAGTTATAAGGTTCAATAGAACCATAGAGTGACTATAGTTAAAAACAATATGTTGTATAGTTCAAAATAGCTAGAAGAGAAGATGTGAAATGTTCCCAACACAAAGAAATGACAAATGTTCAAAGTGATAGCTATCCTAATTACCCTAGATACACATTGTATTCATGTATCAAAAGATCCCATGTATCCCATAAATATGTACAAATAGTATGGATCGATAAAAGGATTTTTTAAATTACAAAACATAAACAATTTTATGAGCTAAATGCTCAAGTTAAAAAATATCATCAAGTGGGATTAATAACTATAACTACATGCTGTTGAAAAGAGACAAGTCCAAAATATGAGGGTACAGGTAGGATGATAGTAAAAACATGGAGACGGATAAATCATGCAAATAATATATAATAGAAAATTGTATAGCTATATTCATAGCAGACACAATATACTTAAAAGTGATAAGCATTATGAGAGATTAGAAGGTTATTTCATTATGATAAAAGTTTCAATTCACCAGAAAGTTTGGCAAATTTGAATGGGTATGCACTGATAACAAAGCCTTGAAATATATAAAGAAAAAATGAATTTACTAAAGGAGAAATAAGCAAATATGAAACTAGAATCAGAAGTGTTACCACACCTCTCTCAGTAATTGATCAAGGAGACAAAAAAAAGTCTCTAAGGATATAGAATTTTTGAACAATATTATTAATAACAAACTAAGAGCCAATTTATACAACACTGGAGACAACAACTACAGAATACACATACAAAACATTCATAATATTTGACCATATGTTAGGCCAGAAAGCGGTGTCAACACATTTCAAAGAATTAAATCTGATTGCAATGCAAGTAAGTAACAAACAAATAATAAAAAGATAACTGGAAAAATGTCAGTATGTTTAGAAACGAAGACACATACTCTGAAATAACTGATGAGTCAAAGAACAATGATAGTGAAATTAAAAATATTTTTGCTGAACAATAATAGAAATACTCATATCAAATGTTGTGGAGCTGGGTGCAGTGCTGCATGCCTGTAGTCCCAACTACTCAGGAGGCTGAGACAGGAAGATAGCATGAACCTGGGTGACATAGCCAGACCCTGTCTCTAAAACAAAACAAAACAAAAAACCCCGCCCTTGTATCTGTAAGCAATGATGAAAAACCACAAGTTAATGAGTTAATGAATTAATTGTCCATCTCAAGATGTAAGAAAGCAAACAAAATAAGCCCAATACAATTTTTTTTTTCAGATGGAGTTTCGCTGCTGTTACCCCAGACTGGAGTGCAATGGCACGATCTCGGCTCACCGCAACCTCCGCCTTCTGGGTTCAAGCAATTCTCCTGCCTCAGCCGCCCGAGTAGCTGGGACTACAGGCGCGCACCACCATGCCCAGCTAATTTTTGTATTTTTAGTAGATACGGGGTTTCACCTTGTTGACCAGGATGGTCTCGATCTCTTGACTTCGTGATCCACCCGCCTCGGCCTCCCAAAATGCTGGGATTATAGGCGTGAGCCACCGCGCCCGGCAGCCCAATAAAATTTTAAAAGAATGATATGATAAATAGAAATTAGTGAAGTGGAAAGCAATGCTGTAACACATCAAGAATGTCCTCTCTTGCCACTATTCAACATTGTACTAGGGGTTCTAGTCTGGGAAATGAGACAAAATAAATATGAAATAAACGACATCCAGATTGGAAAGGAAGAAATAAAACTATCTGTATTCATAGATGACATCATTTTGTACATGGAAAATTCTAAGGACATCGTTGAAAAACTATGAGAACTAATAGATGAGTTCAACAAGATTGCAAAATACAAGATTGTTATACAAAATTTAATTGCATTTCTATACACTAGCAATGAACAATCTAAAAATGAAATTAAGGAAACAATTGCATTTACAATAACATCAAAAAATACTTACGAATAAATTTAACAAATGAAGCGTAAAGCACACTAAAAATAGCAAAATATTGTGGAGGGAAATTAAAGATCTTAAATAAATGAAAGAAATTTGATCGTCATGGTTTGGAAGGCTAAATATTGATAAAATGAAAATCTACAGTTTAATCTGTAGATTCAATGTTATGTCTAGCATAATTTCAGCTGGCTTCTTTGTAGAAACTGAGAAGCTGATCCTAAAATTCATACAGAAATGCAGAAAGACAGGTGTGGTGACTCATACCTCTAATCCCAGCACTTTGGGAGGCCACAGTGTGTGAATCACTTGAGCCCAGGAGTTTGAGAACAGCTTGAGTAACATGGTGAAACCCTGTATCTATTAAAAATACAAAAACTAGCCTGGCATGGTGGTACGAGCCTGAGCCTGTAATCCCAGCTACACAGGAGGCTGAGATAGGAGGAACACTTGAACCTGGGAGGCGGAGGTGGTAGTGAGCAGAGATCATGCCACTGCACTCCAGCCTGGGCAACAGAGTGAGACCATGTCTCAAAGAAAAAGAAAAGAAAGGAAGAAAGAAAAAGAAATGCAGGAGACCTAGAATAACCAAAGCAATCTTGAAAAAGAACAGAGTTGGAGGACTGACAGTTCCCAATTTCAAAACCTACTACAAAGCTGCAGTAATCAAAATTGTGTGGTCTTGAGATAAGGATAGATATATAGATCAGTGGAACAGAATTGGGAGTCCAGAAATAAATTCATACATTTATCGTCAGTTAATTTTTGACAAGGATGACAAGACCATTCAATGGGGAAAGAAAAGTCCATTCAACAAATGGTGCAGAGACAACTGAATATCACATGCAAAGAATGAATTTGGATTACCACCTCACACCATGTACAAAAATTAACTCAGAATGAATCATAGACCTAAGTATAAAAGCTAAAATCATAAAAACTCTTAGAAGAAGTCATAGAAGTAAATCTCTGGTCTTTGAGTTAGGCAAAGCATTCTTAGATATGACACTAAAGCATAAGCAACAACAAACAGAGAAACTGGATTTCATCAAAATTTAAAAATTTTGTGCATCAAAAGACACTGTCAGGGCTGGGCATGGTGGCTCACACTTGTAATCCCAGCAATTTGGGAGAACCAAGGCTGCAGATCCCTTGAGCTCATGAGTTCAACACCAACCTGGCCAACATGGTGAAACCCCATTTCTACAAAAAATACAAAAATTAGCCAGCATGGTGGCAAGCACCTGTAATCCAAGTTACTCGGGAGGCTGAGGTGGGAGGATGGCTAGAGCCTGAGAGGCAGAGGTTCCAGTGAGCTGAGATCATGCCACTGCCCTCCAGCCTGGGAGACAAAGCCAGACCTTGTCTAAAAAAAAAAAAAAAAAAAGACACTGTCAGCAAGTGGAAAAGATAATCCACAGAATGAGAGAAAATATATAGAAATTATATATCTGATAAAGTATCTTCATCTAGAATATATGAATTAGTTTTACAACTCAACAATAAAAAGACAACTTAATTTTAAAATGGACACAGGATCCGAGTAAACATTTCTCCAGGGAATATATACAACATACAAATGGCCAGTGAAAAGGCACTCAACATCATTTGGCCATCAGGGAAATGAAAATTAAAACCACAGTGAGATACCACTTTATACCTACTAGGATGGCTATAATAAAAAAGACAGATAATAACAAGTGTTGGCAAGGATATGGAGAAATTATCATCCTCAAATATTGCTCACAAGAATGTAAAATGGTGCAGTCACTTTGGAAAATAGTTTGGAAATTACCTCAAAAGGTTAAATATAGAATTACCATATGACCCAGCAATTCTATTCCCAGGTGAATACCCAAGAGAAATGAAGACCTATGTCTATACAAAAACTTGTATACTAATGTGCATAGTGTCATTTTTAATAACAACCAAAAAGGGGAAAACACCCAAATGTTCATCAACTATGAATGAATGAAAGGAAAGAAGTGCTGTTACATGCTACAACATGGGTGAACCTTGGAAACACTATTTTAAGTGAAAGATGCTCACACAAAAGGCCACATATTGTATGATTCTGTTCATATGAAATGTTCGGAAAAGACAAATTTACAGAGATAGAAAGTAGATTACAGGTTGCCAGGTATTGTGGGGAGGAAGGAAAAGAGAGTGACTGCTAATAGGTACAGGGTTGCTTTCTGTGGTGATAAAAATGTTCAAAAATTGATTGTGATGATGGTCATACAATATATTTTAAAACCATTGAATTGTACACTTTCAAAGGATGAATTTTAAGGATGTGCACTATATCACAATAAAGCTTTTCTTAAAAAAAGAATATTTATGGTGTGAATTCATGTATATAAAGTTCAAAAAAAGGTGAGACTAAACAATATTGCTTAGACATGTATACAGAAATGATCAAAAACTAAAAGAAAGCACGGAACTACTCCCATAAAAGTTAGGCTAGTGAATCTGCCTGAGGGTGAGAGAAGAGCTTTGATTAGAAAGAGAACCGCAGAGGGCTTCTGTGGCATCCTAGTGTTTTATTTCTGATCTTTCTTGGTGGTTGCATGGGTATTTCTTTTCTAATGATTTGTTAAACTTTACATATATGTTTTATGCACATTTCTGTATATCTGTTTTATGCTCAATAAACTGTTAAAATTAAACTCATTCACGTGAGTGTATGTGGACTACACTGAATTGTTAAAATGTTGGACTAAGCCAGGCTATTGATTTCAGATATTTCAAGAAAAGGGTTCCTAAATGAAGTGTCCCTAAGATTAAAAGAGGGAGTAGGAGTGGAGAGAGCGTCGTGAAGAGGAGAAGGAAGATTTGACTTTCCTAAAAGAATTACTTCTTTGGTTCCTGTACAAAGCACTAAAGATGGGGTAATAGTGGTAAAGCATGCAGGCTCTACAGCCAAACCAAAGAGGCTTTGCATCTACCATTTAGTTTTTAGTTTCATAATCCTTTTGGGCCTCAGTTTCCATATCTGTAAATGGAGATTATAATAGTATCTAGCTAAAATGTTACTGCGCATATTAAAGAAGATTATCCTTGTAATACTTTGTGAATTTTTTTTTAGAAAAGGGATCTCACTGTTGCCCAGGCTGAAGTGCAGTAGCCATTCATTGTACTTATCATAGCACACTGTGGCCTCCAACTCCTGGCTTCAAGAGATCCCCCACCTCAGCTTCTCAAGTAGCTGGGATTACAGGTGCCTCCCACCACACCTAGCTGAGTATGTGTTTTGACATGTAAGTGCTCTATAACTGGCATCTGTTATTATTTCTTCCTAAAGCTCATTATGAGATGCATTAATTTTGAATCCCTATTGCATGTCTGTTATGGTCCTATTTTCCATTTATTATATAGTACATGAAAATATTATAATTGCATTTTTTTGAAGCAGGGTCTCACTCTGTTGCCCAGATTGGAGTGCATTGGTGTGATCTCGGCTCACTGCAACCTCTGTCTCCCAGGCTCAAGTGATTCTTGTACCTCAGCCTCCAGAGTAGCTGGGATTACAGGCACACACCACTACTGCCTGGCTAATTTTTGTATTTTTAGTAGAAACGGGCTTTCACCATGTTGGCCAGGTTTGTCTTGAAGTCCTGATCCACGCCCCCCAGCCTCGCAAAGTGCTGAGATTGCAGGCGGGAGCAGCATGCCCACCCCCGCAATTGCATTTTAAAACATTTAAATTTCTGAAAGTTCACTCTTAGACTAGTTCTGCTTTCTCAGCCCAAAGGAGGTTGAAAGGAATAAATATTTATTAAATGCTCCAATGTGGCATGCATCGTGTCAGGTGCTTTACATATGCCAACTCTCTTATTCCTCAAACTTATCTTGTGAATTGGTATGTGTACTAGAAACTGACACTCAGAGAGGTTAAGTAAGAAGCCTAAAGTCACACAGCTTTAAAAGATTGAGTAATGTTTTGAAAACAGGTCCAAGTAATTCCAAAGCCTGTTCACTTTCCACGTTTTCTTCAAGTTGAACATAACCATTGTTCAGTGGGGAATTCAAATAATTTTTAACCAAACACTGTTTTATTAAGCTATTTATATGACAATAGGAGAAAACATGTCCAAAAGCCTGAGTACTTTGTGCACTAGGAAAGTTTATATAGTGCAAATGTACCATTTCAAAGCAGACCTAAATCTCTTGTATTCTCTAAATAACACCTGGTAAATAGGTGTTCCTAAAAGTTGCTTAAGTTGCTATGATCTGGCAGGTTTTAAAGTCTGGTCAAACCTCAGGAATATAGCGGTAGGATTTCTAGGTCACAGGAAGTATATTACTAAGAGGACAGCACATGCCACCAATTCTGAGGGAGTGCAGTCAAACTCCTAATGGGGAACCTGGCATTCAAAACTGTTATTTTGTCAATTCCTCTCATTCTGCCCTAGGTATCTGAACACAGGAGAGCACCCACCCAGAGCACCACCATAAAGGGGCCCAGCAAAAAGTTCAACCAATTCTGCATAGCTGCAACACCTCAGAAAATGTAGGCCAGCCTGCTCGTCTGGACTGACTGAGATGACTGAGCCCCAAGTGGCCCTTTGGGAGTCACTGTGAAGTTATGGTGCTGGGTGCTTCAGAAATCCCTGCTTACTGATCAACTGGACTGCTGTGGCAGAGACAAGATCTAGAGCAAGTGGGGGAGGAGAGCGGGATTCAGAGGCAGAAGTCAGGCTGGAAAGCCCTGGGGGCCCACTGGCAAGAGGGAGGCTGACAAGAATTAGATCACGATGGTGGCCATTCCGAATGTGTGTGTGGTGAAGGGAGCACTAAACTGCAGCCTGGGGGCATGGGCTCAAATGCCAGTTCTGTCACTCTTGAACTAATTAATTAATGTCTGGCTATATCATCAGTTCTCTCATCTATAAAATGGAAATAATAATAGTACTCATCTCACTGGATTGTCGTGTGGAACAGATGAAATCATGGACATGAAAGCACTGTGAAAAATCTTATAGTATATAGAAATATGAAGCTAAGTATTTACTTGTTTTGTTTACTTGTGTATCCCCAGCACCTGGGACAGTGTCTGGCATATAGCAAGCACTCAGTAAACATTCATTGAATGAATGATTAATGTACTGTTTACGTGATCATGACAAGTAAAACTATGATAGGTGAAAGTAAGTTCTTGGCAGGGTGCAGTGGCTCATGTCTGTAATCCCAACACTTTGGGAGGCCAAGGTGCCAGGATTGTTTGAGTCCAGGTGATCAAGACCAGCCTGGGCAGTGTAAGGAGATCCCATTTCTACAAATAATAAAAAATTATCCAGGCAGGTGTGGACCTCTGCTCCCAGCTACTCGGGAGGCTGAGGCAGGAGGATCATTTGAGCCCAGGAAGTGGAGGCTGCAGTGAGCCAAGATCATACCACTGCACTCCAGCCTGCAACAGAGCAAGATCCCATCTCAAAAAAAGAAAAAAAAGCAAGTTCTTGCATCCTTCCATTTGGAGCCCTGTCCTCTGTCCCTTGACAGTGCCCTGGAGGTATTAAATATCCAGCATCCTCCGCCACCTCATTTTTCTTTACCCAGCACACTTGGATATCAGTGATAACAAGAATGATAGCTGCCATTTGTTGAAGGCGTATTGTGTTCTAAGTGATAGGCTTCACATGCATATCCTCAGCTTGATCTTCAAATCCACCCCCACATTTAATGGCTATTTTCCTTGGGGAAAAAATACATGCTGATGACTCTAAAGCTCAGTATTCCCATGTAGGTTGCAAGGCAAATCCTGTTACAGAAACTGGCATGATTCCTGTTGGAGTTTCTGCTCCCAGGACTCATCTGGGCTCAACCCAAGCCCAGGCTTGAAATTGTGTGGGAAGGGACCCAACTGCCATAGCCGTGCTAACAGGCAGAGCTGTGATTGATGGGGGACAAGGGTCTCAGCCTGCATGAAGGCACCAAGGCTCTGCTATCCTCTTTCACAATTACATGGCTGGGAAACAGCAGCTGTCATTCAAGTCCAGGTAATCTCTCTTCAACATTTTGTGACATTTAAGGAAGCAGATGGAACAATTTGACAAATGGAACAGCTTGTCCAAAGCTGCTCACCTGGGCTCACAAATCCTTCCCATCAGCCAAGAGAGTTTTCACAAAGGAGTGCTAATCTCTTTGGCACACTGTCCTTTGCATCTCTACAACCTTAGATGCTGATGCCACTTTCCAGGTTCAGCACCCTCTGGCAGGCTGTCTCATACCACCCCACCCTCCCTGATTCTTACTTCACAGACCTATCAGAGTAGAAAGAATACAATTACTTGTAGAATAATTTGATTACCTTTGGTCTCCACCAAGTGCCCCTGAATTCCATGAGAGCCAGGCAGAATTGACTTTCTTCTCCGCCACTTCCACAGTGCCCAGCTCTGGGTATAGTACAAAGCAAGTGTCCGGTCAATATTTATCGAAGAATGAATGAGTGAAGAGCGAACAAATGAGTGAGATAGAAAAGTAGAATAGAATACATGTGGTAATTGCTCTCAATCCTTTGAAGAGCTGTTCTATAAAAGAGGAAGGATTTTTAGTAATTTTTTATTTTATTTTTACTTTTTGAGAGTCTCACTCTGTCGCCCAGGCTGGAGTTGCTCACTGCAACTTCCACCTCCTGGGTTCAAGCCATTCTCCTGCCTCAGCCTCCCAAGTAACTGGGACTATGAGTGCGCACCACCACACTTGGCTAATCTTTGTATTTTTGGTAGGGACGGGGTTTAGCTACGTTGGCTAGGCTAGTCTCAAACTCCTGGCCTCAAGTGATCCACCTGCCCCAGCCTCCCAAAATATTGGGATTACAGGCGTGAGCCACTGTGCCCAGCCCAGGATTTTTCTTAACTTTTTATTTAGAAACAATTTTAAAATTACAGAAGAGCTATAAGAGTAGAACAAACAATTCCCATATACCATCTATGCAGGTCCCGCCAATTTTAAATATTTTGGCATTTGTTTTTATCACTGTTTCTCATTACTTATACATTAATATTCTTTTTCTTGGAATTATTTGCAGGCAGGTCACATGCATCATGCAGCTTTACTCCCTAATGCTTCAGTGCATATTTCCCAGAGACAAGGCCATTCTCACTGAAGACCATTATCAAAATTAGGACACTTAACAGTGATGCAACATTTTAACCTACAGTCTTTACTCAATTTTGCCAGTTGTGAGTGAGGCCTATTTTTGTTCTGTTTGGTTCTCCAGAGAAGAAGGAAGATTAATGGGAAGATATATGACAAATATGATTTTTTTTTTTACTCTGGACGTTGAAGATAGATCCAGAAAATTACAACTATCAATGAAAAAAATGGCCTTTCTCCAAAAATTGTGCACTCCCCTCCAAAATGAGAGGGACTGGAGGGATTTAGGCAGGGACCAGATGATTACATGTTAGGAATGAGGGAGGGGAGATCTCTTATAAATATAAACTAGGACCAGGGCACGGTGGCTCATACCTGTAATTCCAGCACTTTGGGAGGCCAAGGCAGGAGGATCACGAGGTCAGGAAATCAAGATAATCCTGGCCAAGATGGTGAAACCCCGTTGCTACTAAAAATACAAAAATTAGCTGGGTGTGATGGCACATGCCTGTAATTCCAGCTACTTGGGAGGCTGAGGCAGAAGAATCACTTGAACCAGGGAATCAGAGGTTGCAGTGAGCCAAGATTGCGCCACTGCACTCCAGCCTGGCGACAGAGCAAGACTCTGTCTCAATAATAATAATAATAATAATAATAATAATAATAAAATAAATAAATAAATATGAACTACAGAATAAGCTTTTGTTTGTACTTCTGTAAGCCAGGTGACTTCTATGCTCTGTACTAGGCTTGATTCCCGTTTTTTCACTAATCATTTCTCATGTCAGGGCTGGTCCTTTGATAGCTCAGGTAACCAGCCATGACATGGGATTGAAGCAAACTCAACGTTCCATCAGCTTGGAAGTATTTTCCCTGACATCTTCTACAAACAGGTCATCCCGGGAATAATACTACTAACATGTATTCTGTGCTTACGATGGGCAGGGCGCTGGTGTAAGTGCTTTGCAAGTGTCGACTCCAAAGCCCTAGGATGCAGCAATTATTATAATCCCTATTTTACCGATGAGGAGTCTGAAGCTCAGATGGGTTCTGGTATCTTGATTTGGTTCAGGTCTGATGTGTTAAAAGATTTAAGAAATTATGATCAAGTTGTTCAAATGAGTGTATACGGAGATATTTTTTCTTTTTTAAAAATTTAATTTTAAAAATTTGACACATAATAACTGTACATACTCATGGAGTACATGGTGATGTTTTCATACATATAGTGATCAGGTCAGGGTAACCAGCATATTCATAATCTCAAAAATTTATTATTTCTTTGTGTTGGGAACATTCAATATCCTTTTTTTAGCTATTTGAAACTATACATTATTGTTAAATATAGTCATTCTACAGTGGTATAGAACACTGGAACTTATTCCTCCTCTCTATCTGTGATTCTGTATCCTTTCATTTTATTTTTTTTATTGCATTTTAGGTTTTGGGGTACATGTGAAGAACATGCAGGATTGTTGTATACGGAGATTTTTAAAAAGCAGTTCGGGCTGGGCACAGTGGCTCACACCTGTAATCCCAGCAATTTGGGAGGCCGAGGCAGGCAGATCACGATGAGGTCAAGAGATCAAGACCATCCTGGCCAACAGGCCGAAAACCCGTCTCTACTAAAAACAAAAAAAAATTAGCCTGGCGTGGTGGTGCATGCCTGTAGTCCCAGCTACTTGGGAGGCTGAGGCAGGAGAATGGTTTGAACCTGGGAGGCAGAGGTTGCAGTGAGCCAAAATTGTGCCACTGCACTCCAGCCTGGGTGATAGTGTGAGACTCTGTCTCAAAAAAAGAAAAAAAAAGCAGTTCGGCTGTGTGCAGTGGCTCATGCCTGTAATCCCAGCAATTTGGGAGGCTGAGGCAGGTAGATCACTTGAGCCCAGGAGTTCAAGATCAGCTTGGACAACATGGTGAAACCATGTGTCTACTAAAAATACAAAGTAAGTAAGTAAATAAATAAATCAAGTAGTGGGCGTGGTGGCGTACACCTGTAGTCCCAGCTCCTCAGGGCTGAGGTGGGAGGATTGCTGGACCCCAGGAATTGAAGGCTGCAGTGAGCTGTGATAGCGTCAATTCACCCCTATCTGAGCACCAGAGCAAAACCCTGTCTCAGAAAATAAAAAATCAATTCAATTATTTAAATGAAAAATAAAAATGAAAGAAATAAACCAAAAGATAATTTTTCAAGACTTCAAGAACATTAGTATTTCTTTGTCTGTTTATACCTATCCCTATTTTAATTAGGATAGTCTAATTTGGAAAAGTTTTATTTCCTGATTTTCTAGTTGTTGTTGTAATTGTTATTTTCTAGACATATGCTTTCATTGTAGTTGACGTGCTAACTCAGAATTAAAGATTTTCCCAGAGATTGTCCTATGGAAAGTAGTCAAATCTCCCTGCTGTATTATCATTATAGAAGACAGAGGAACAAGGAGGATGGGCCCTTCTTTCCCAGCCTTAGTGGTTTCATATTTTTCAGAACAGTTAATTTCTGGCTAATTCCTACCAATCCTTAAAATTTCAGCTTAAATGTCACATCCTCAGAAAAGTTTTGCTACCTTCCAAGACGAAGTCAGAATCCCCTGTTACCTGTTCTCACAGCCTCATCGGCCTTTTCTTTATCTCACCTTACTACACCTCACTGCATCGTTGACCTTTCCTTTGTAGCAATTATCACACTTAAAATGATTTTTTTCTGTCTTTACAGTTAGACTGTAATACAGGTTTCTGAGGGGCCCCATCTATTTTTGCTCCCTAATGTATCCTAGTACCTCACACATTGTGGCCACTCAATAAATATTTGTTGAATGCAAAATGAACAAATAAAGATCCAGTTTCACTTAGGAAAAGGATGTTAGCAAAAGAAAACATAGAAGAGTACACTGTGCCCCTGCAGGCAAAAATTCAATATTCTAGTATCAAAGGTCAGAACCAGAAAGTGACGAAGTCAAAATGAGGGGATCTGGGGGATCCGGGAGAGGGTGATTCAGGCAAGAACTATGGTCAGTTGCTAGAGGACAGCAGTAGCAGGAGCATGGAGGATCTCAATTCAGTGCTAGATGCTGTAGCTAGCTGAGTGAAAGTGATCTGCTTTCAGGGGTTCAGTCCTTCTGAATGCTACAGAACATGTGCACCCATGGTTTCCTTCATTGGGGAAAGAGAAGTAGAACTAGACTGAAAAGAATTTAGGGAAGAACTATAACAGGTTTTTGAGAGGAAGGGTCTTGCTGGATCCAAAATAATGTCCTCTCTCACTAAGTGGCTTTCACAAAGCTGCCATTACAATTTCTACATGAAGCCCCCAGATGGCAGCAGTGTGTTACTCTTGGGCGGCCAAGTTCCTGATGAATGCTCCGCTTTGACATCTAACCCGCCATCCCATGACTGTGCCCAGAGCTCGCTTACATTTGGGCCGTCCTCACAATGTGCTAACAGAGCTTGCAATGTGTCTTCTTCTGGGAGTGGCCTCATGGGTCTTTCCCTGGCAACTAGCTCCCATGACCCTGACTCTTGAAACTGCTCTCCTCTCACTGCCATCCATGAGTGTACCCAACCTTGTTGGAAATCATAACCTATTGGTTCCTTCCAGCATACTATAGTGAACATGTCCAAAATGAAATTCCTATTTCTTATCTACTCCCCTTTTCCCACCCAAGCCTGTGCTTCTCTATAACATTTTGAGCATCTCCCTCCCATTCATAGAGTCCTGGTGAGTTTACCTCTAAATTACTTCAGATCTGTGCCCTCCTCTCCTGCTTGCCAGACAAGGAGCAGGTCCTCTCTACCTCTTGCCTAATCCCCTAGGTCATCTGCTTATCTCTCTGTCATCTTTGACGATCCATCCTTCCACCCCATCTATGCCTCTACTCAAACTCCTTCTGAGGATAGAAATGCCCCCTTTTGTTAATCTCTTCAGATTCTACTCTTGCTTTAAGATGAGGATTAACTAGCACTGCCCTCAAAAAACTTTTCTTGGTATCATCCCAGCCCCGACACCCCCATCAGTTTTTCCACTGCATGTATGCAGTACTTTACTGGACCTCCTTCCATAACTCTAATTTTTAATATTCTGCCTTGTGGATTATCCATTATTTATATACATGAATATGTCACTTTAGCCTTTAGCCAAGGTGGCAACTATGTGGCATAAGTGCATCGACTCACTCCCTCCCACCAGTGCCCAAGAGATATCACTAATAGATCTTAGCTGTCTTCACATTGTGCCCAAGCCCAATCTCAAAATACTTCTCGGAATAGTCCGGAAGAACTGATCCACACGATGAAACAAATTTGCTATTCCTGCCCTGGAGTATCAACAGTAATAGGACAGAAAGTATGCACTATACCTGCAGTCCCAGCTAAAGCTTGGCAGGCGAGAGGATCACTTGAGTCTAGGAGTTTGAGATCAGCCTGGGCAAAATAGTGAGACACCATCTCAATTATCATTTAAAAAAGAAAGCATGCCCTATTCCTCTTCGAATCTACTACAGCATCTTGTACACAATCTATACTCATCTAAAGGCTTCTTGAGTGAATGAATAAAAGCACAAAGTGGAATAGACATTGACAACAGGAATGTTGCTCCCAGACTCCATGTTTCAATAGTGCTTCTGTGAATATGGGTGTGGAAATCTCTCTTCAAGACCTTGCTTTTAATGCTTTTACATAAATATCTAGAAGTGGGATTGCTGGATCATATGGTAGATCTATTTCTAACTTTTTGAAGAACTACCATCCTGTTTTCCATGGCTGTTGCAACGTTTTACAATCCCACAAATAGCACACAAGGATTCCCATTTCTCCACATCCCCACCACTTTTTATTTTGTATTTTTTTATAGTGGCCATCCTAATGAGTGTGAGGTGATGTTCATTCACTTTTGTTGCTAAGTAGTATCCCATGATGTGAATGTATGAAAAATTGCTCAATTATTCACCCACCCATTGAAGGATATCTGAGTTCTTTCTAGTTTTTGAAAATTATGAATAAAACCATTATCAACATTTCTGTAAAGGTTGTTGTGTGAACATACGTTTTTATTTTTCTGGAATAGATGCCCAAAAATACAATTGCTGGGCTATGTGATACTACCACGCTTTCCCAGAGTAGCTGTACCATTTTATGTACCCATAAGAAATGTATGGATGATACGAATTCTTTGCATCCTTACTATTATTGGGATGCTGTCATTATTTTTATTTTAGCCATTCTGAGAGGTCTGTAATAATATTACCATAACACCAGGAGTTCCATCTAGGTTCTGTTGCTTGCTGCACAGAAAGCCAAACACTGAGACAATGAGTATTGCCAAGGAAGAAGACTTTACTCAGGTGTATCAGCTAAGGAGATGAGAGATTAGTCTCAAATCCATCTCCCTGACCAACTAAAAGTAGGTGTTTGTATAGCAGGGAAGAAATGAAACCATGTGTGGGGAAACGGAAATTAGGGAGGGATAAGGAAGAGGAGTTGGTCAATAGGAAGCAGGTGGTTTGTCAGCCAATCAAGATGGGTGAGGGGTCTGGCTTCTCACTGTCTGCATGTAGTGATTTGGTGATTTTCAGCTCCTTGATACTATCTGGGAGGCCTGATGGTTTGTTTCCTGAGAAAGGAACTCCAATAAGACAAATGTAACTTCCTCAAATTTTAAAACCGGGAGGATCAATTATTTAAAGAGACCAGAAACATCAGCTCTGTGGGACAATTGGGTTGGTTTCACAGTCACATGGTTTGTATATTTCCCAGTGGTATTAAAGGCAGTGACTTATGGAAAACTGCATGATCAAGTATAAACTCAGCAGATTTACAAAGCACACACTTGACCACAGATAATTTTTTTCAACCTAAATCAGACCCATAGTCTATTTTCCCACCCTGCTTTAAAATTTTCAGTGCATTTAAAAATGTCAAAAAAGGATTGCCCGATATTGGTCTTAATTAATCCATGTTAAAAACTCTCTTTTAGTATCACATTTCCAATTTGTTTATATTGGTTTTTATCCTGTGGGAAAAATATTATACAACACAGATATGCTCTGTACTACCATTTGCAAAACATTGCCTAGACATATTAGAAATTGGCATTTGTGTGTGTGTGTGTGTGCATGTGTGTCTGCGTGTGTGTGTATGCACAGCTTTTTTTTTTTTTTTTTTTTTTTAAGGAAGACTGTGTCTTGCTTGTGTGAGAACTTCGAAGCTTCAAGGCCAAACTTGAGTTTTTACTTCTTTCAGAGATGTCCGACTATGCTTATAAAGAATTTCCAGAACCTGCTGGGTGCAGTGGCTCACGTCTGTAATCTCAGCACTTTGGGAGGACGAGGTGGGTGGATCACGAGGTCAGGAGTTCAAGACCAGCCTGGCCAAACTAGTGAAACCCCATCTCTACTAAAAATACAAAAACTTAGCCAGGCATGGTGGTGGGTGCCTGTAATCCCAGCTACTTGGGAGGTTGAGGCAGGAGAATCACTTGAACCCGGGAGGCAGAGGTTGCAGTGAGCCAAGATCACGCCATTGCACTCCAGCCCAGGCAATTTGAGGCTCTGTCTCAAATAATAACAACAACAATTCATAGTATAGAAAGTAGAGAATAGGTGGAGGTATAGATGAAATAAGATTGACCATTTTGATAATCGTTGAAGCTAGTTGATGAGTACTTGGTCATTCACTGTAACAGTCTCCTTACTTATATATGTTTGAACTTTGCCATAATAAAATATTTTTTAAAAATCACCATAAAAGTATTAGCATGGTTTGGGGAGGCTCCTTGTAATATGAATCTTATCCAGAAATGGTAACCCGCAAACTTCTTAGCCATCTTTGGCCACATTAGCAAAAACGAATTGATCAAATGTCTTATGAGCGGCAGAGGTCACAGGAACAGGAAATGAGGCAGGACAAGTCTGTAAAAAGAAGAAGTTATGAAAGGCTTGGAACATGGACTCTTGTCAGAGTGGACAAGCTATTGCCAACCACTGGATAAAAGAGTTTGGAAGTGGTAGCAGCTGGAGAGAGGATGCTAAAAGAAAGTAGTAGACTTCTTAGGGGGAAGGTGTCTTGTATATGCATGTTGGTGGGGGATAGTGGGATGGAGCTTGAATGTTCAAGGCTGTAAAAAAAAACCTCACCCCTTGATTAGAGTTATCTTTGTCTCCCTTTGGAAACATGAAAATAAGACATTTAGAACTCATTCTCATTCCAATTCTCAAGTCAAACAATAACTCATAGAATAATTATGTTTTTCCCCCATTTTCGAATCTACAAGCCTTGAGTCAGCTGCTTTTTTTTATACTCGTTTCCATTATTTTCCCAAAACAATCAAAAGTTACCATTTTTTTGACTGTGAATGTTGGACCTAAATGAATCCCTGTAGATCACTTACTCCTTTTTTTTTTTCCAAAAGTGAGCCAACTGAAGCTCAGAGAAAGAAAGAAATTTGCCCTGCACCACACAGTACTGAGCACAGT
Source organism: Callithrix jacchus (assembly GCF_049354715.1). Taxonomy (NCBI): domain Eukaryota; kingdom Metazoa; phylum Chordata; class Mammalia; order Primates; family Cebidae; genus Callithrix; species Callithrix jacchus. The sequence continues at coordinate 114,727,270 of NC_133524.1, read as the reverse complement.
GCTGGCACATGGTAAACACTCAATAAACATCTGCTGAATCCAGGGCTGATACATACCTACAAAATATATTGTAGCCAGGATCTGACCTGATTGGTTGGTGCCCATGTCACATAGCTTTAATTGAACAGATGAATGAATAAAAATAAAGTAGAAAAGTCAGATTGTTCTCCACTTACAGACATTATTTTTCTGTAATTCTAGTTCTAGTCTTCATGGTGCCCTAAGTGGACAGGCAGAGGCACCCTGGCTGCAAAGCTTACAGCAAATCCAGGCCTCCTCTGAACATGATGTTTGTTAATTGTCCATTAGCCTCCTCAGTGCCCTCAGATACTGGCCAGCCTTATTTGGGGTTGCATCGCAGGCAGAGTGTATGTTAAAGGTTTGTACTGCACTCTCATCCTGAGAAAGTAAGTAATTAGGGCTCCAAACTACCTATTTTACTGTCAGGGAGTGGATATCCAGCATTATCCTTCCACTTCTCATCTACTCCAGAGATGAGGGGAGAGTGAAAAGAAAGAAAAGAAAAAAGAAAAAAAAAACACTTTTAAGTGTTTGTAGAAGCATAAGTAAGAGTTAATGTTGCTAACTTGATTTAGACCATAGAATGTTTTTTTCTAAAAACAGTGTAATTGGAAAATGCCATGTCATTACAAATTCACTACAATGAAGGCAAATATTATAGTATAATATGATATTGTAAAAGCAAGATATATTGCTACCACCAGGATTGTTATTTTCACATGAGAAAGGAGAAGAAATTGGTTCCAGAATAACAGTATGTGCAATCACAACTACCATTTATTGAAGTTCACTGTGCTAAGCATTTTACATGTTTTATTTCATTGACACCTTACAACAACGCTATGTGGTAGGTCCTTTTATCAACATTTTACAGATGAGGACTGAGCCTCAAATAGATCAAGTTAAGAAAATCTCCCAAAAAGCAGAATCAAAAGACAAATAAATGGAACATGGGAGAAAAAGATATGAAAATTAGAGAATCAGTCCAGGATGTCCAATATACAACTAATAGGAATCCTAGAGATAAAGAAAATAGAAGGGAAGCTATTATGTGAGAAATAATAGAAAGCAATCTCTCAAAAATGAAGCATGCATTTTTAAATTGAAGGGCTCACAAAGTCCAGCCCAGTAAATGGAAGAAGATCCACAATAAGGCATATCATTAAAATTTAAAACACCAAGAGAAAGAGGCCAAGAGAAAATCTTGCAGACAAGTTACATATAGAAAATTCGAAATCAATAGGGAATCAGACTTTTCCAAAGCAACACTAGAAGCAAGAACACATTGGAATAATGCTTTCAACATTCTCAGAGGAAATTGTTTCCAATTAGTAATTCTTCACCTAGCAAAAATTTTAATCATGTGTGGAGATTATATTTAGACACAGAATGATTTTACTAAAATCACTTTGGCTGGGAGCATGTGGCTCATGCCTGTAATACCAGCACCTTGGGAGGCCAAAGTGGGAGGATTGTTTGAGCCCAGGAGTTCAAGACCAGCTTGGTCAACACAGGGAGACCCCCATCTCTACAAAAAAATAAAAATTATAGCCAGGCATGGGGGCACATGCCTGTAATCCCAGCTACTCAGGAGGCTGAGGCAGGAAAATTGCTTGAACCCAGGGGGCGGAGGCTGCAGTGAGCCGAGATTGCACCACTGCACTCCAGCCTGCATGATAAACCTAGATCCTGTCTCAAAAAAAAGATTAAATAAATAAAATAAAATAAATAAAACTTGTCCAGGCATGGTGGTATGTACCCACAGTCCCAGCTGATTGGGAGGCTGAGGTGAGAGGATTACTTGAGCCCGGAAGGTTGAGGCTGCAGTGAGCAATGATCATGCCACTGTACTCTAGCCTGGGCAACAGAATGAGACCCTGTTTGAAAAAATAAATAAATAAAATAAAATCACCTCCCATGCAACCTTTCTAAGGAAGTTAGTAAATGGTGTGGTCCATCAAAACCAGGGCATAATCCAAGAAGGGAGACAACTGGGGATGCAGGAAACAGAAGCTAGAAGTGGAGGTAATTCCCAGGACGGCAGGCTGGGTGCAAGGCCTACAGAACAACCATTTCAGGATGGATCAGGAGGGCAACAAACTCTAAAGAGGCCTGCCTCCCCAAAAATACATGAAACTCATCGATTACCTAATATGTTTGATCATACTGAGTGAAGTTTTATGGTTCTGTGAGAAAGTTTGGGACTGAACTCATGACAGGTACATAAAAAAACAAATCAAAGAAAGACAATATAGGGAAAACAAAGGAAATATAATTAATGGTACAGTACATGGGTTAACCACAAGCAACATTTATGTAAATGTAATACAAATATTGACTATTTTAGCCAAAATGTTTGTATTTGTGGAAGAGAAATGTATGTGTCCACATGTGTGTGAGAGGCATAAAAGCAAGCTAATTCCTCACCTTCAACAGAAGTTAGATCATTTTTAAAGCTAAATAAAGATAAGAAATTGCAATGTTAGGGTGTTATTTAAAAGTAAAGGGTTATATACCAAAAGAAACAGGTATGGCGGGGTATGGTGGTGCACGTCTATGGTCCCAGCACTTTGGGAGGCTGAGGTGGGCGGATCACGAGGTCAGTAGTTCGAGACCAGCCTGATCAACATGGTGAAAACCCAACTCTACTAAAAATACAAAAATTAGCTGGGTGTGGTGAAAGGCACCTGTAATCCCAGCTATTCAGGAGGCTGAAGCAGGAGAATCATTTGAACCCAGGAGGCAGAGGTTGCAGTGAGCCAAGATTACACCACTGCCCTCCAGCCTGGGTGATAAGAACGAAACTCCATCTCAAAAAAAAAAAAAAAGAAAGAAAATGATACAGGTAAAACATGTTAAACATAGTTTAAAATAACACAAACATTATATCACAGTTCTGTAGGTCAGAAGTTCAGTACGGTGTGGCTGTGCTCTCTGCCTAGGGTCTCATAAGGCCCAAATTATGGTGTATGCCAGCTACATGGAGGCTTTGGGAGAAAATCTCCATCTAGGCTCATTCAAGTTACTGGTAGTACCCAGTTCCTTCTCACACTTCCTATGTGGCCCCTTACATCCTCAAGTCAGCAACAGCACTTTGAGCCCTTTTTGTGTTTTGACTCCTTCTTCTGCTTTCAGCCAAAGCAGCCAATTTCTCTGCTTTTAAGGGCTTGATATTGGGCCCACCCAGATAATCCAGGAAAACCTGTCTTAAGGCCTGAACACAGTTACATCTACAAAGTTCCCTTTTCCATGTAAAGTTACATAGTCACAGCTCCCAGAATTAGGGTGTTGATATATTTTTTAGGAGCAGGAATCAGGAGTAAAGAGGAGCGGGGCAGGAGACTGCTTTTTTTAAACGATAAGCCCTATAATACTCTTTGACTTTTAAAGTAACATACATGTATATCCAGAAATATTTATTAGACACAATCATGGCTGGGACCTTGTGAAAATCCGGATTTGGGTAGATCATGGATCTCATCTAATGTATTAATTCCTTTGTTCTACCCGATGCATTAAAGGGCCTGCTTCTCTGCTTATTTTTGGCAGTTTCTGCTAATAGCTAGCTATATCCTATAGCAAAAGTTAAGAGGTATTTTCTTGATTTGTAAAACAAAAATCATCATCTTAGCCTTTATTGGGTATCAAAATTAATAGATCTAATCTAGTCCAGCCTTCTTAATTTACAGATGAGAACACTGATGCCTAGAGATGCCTAGAGCTAGTGTTTATAGCAAAGATTCTCACTTCCAAATGAACTCCACAACCTGTGGTCACTATTATGAGTCACAGATGGGACTATACATCACTGTCTAACATCTTCATTTTACAGATGGGGAAACAGACCCGGACAGAGAATCTTAACTGCCCACATTCATTTGGAACTCCTAAATGCGAATCCAGGTTTCTTTCCCCTATACAAAAGAGCCTTTCCTTAACTAACCACCTGATACTAAGCCAAATCTTATTTACTTCTAAATTCCTGTTACAAACCACATTGCCTAGCTCGTGGAAGAATGAATGCACAAATGAATCTCTTAAAAAGACACTATAAAATGCTCAGTTTGCAATTAATGATTTAAAATCAGAAATCTTCCAGTTGATAAGCAATATGGAGATAATATAAAATAAGATTTTTTTTCTTTAGGTAACTGCCTTTTGGGGACAAGTAAATATATCACTGACTATATTATACAGGCTTTAAAGTCAGGCTGACTTGCTTCTCAATTTTGTCTTAGTCACTTACTAGCTATGTGATCTTGCACACATAGCTCAGTCATTCCATGTCTCAGTTAAACACCACAACCTATCTCATGGGGCCAGCATAGAGATTAAGTGAAATAACACATGTAACTTGGCACATAGTAGCCACTCAGAAACTGTTAATCTTCTCTTTTCGTATAATGGTCTACCCAATAAATGCTGAAAACCAGCAGTTAAATATTTTCCTGTTGCTAGCGGTAAACTAAAAATGTGATCATTAGGAAAGATAGTTAAAAGCCAAAAAACCTTCAGGAAGAAATTATCTTGGGGACTGATGTCAAAAATATCGAGCACATCCAAATGTCAGTAAAACTCCTCCCTTGCTTAAAGTAAAAACATAACAAGATTTAGGTACAGTATTTACAAAAAACTTTGATCTAACCCTTAGGGTTTAAAATAGTCTCTGAAATAAATGTTCTTGTCCCCCTGCTTTAAGACCACTAATAACCTAGTGGCATAATGTGCTATTCATGTGAGCATAAGTTACACCTTTAATAGAGCAAGAGTTCATGGAAACAATGAAATGGTAAATTACTCTGGAAAGCAAATGTGCTTAGATCATTCTGGTTCCTCTCCCCTTGAGACAAAGTGGTCATGTTTGTGGTTCCAGGAATTTATTTTCCATAGATCTCGCAAAAATTTACAATCTCAAGGGGGTCCTCAATTTTAAATGTTTTCTGTTATAATACTCAGTGTTGATGTGTTAAGAATCAGAAAAGAAGTTTCTTACTTTAAAACAAGAACAACAAAAAAGCTATACTTACCTGGAAATGGATTTTCAGAATCTTCCTGGATGATTCTAGATAGTTAAAGAAATAACTTGACCAAGATCAGCGCCTTCACTCTTACCCTAAGGTTTGGATTCTATAAAGATTCAGAGTAATTAGCAAATGTGGTCTGGCTGAAGACACACTCCTGGAGCTTAACACAAATGAGGGAAAGAAAACCTCTGTGACATTAAAACCATTTTGCTGTAGTTATAGAAAATATGAAACTATATTATCAGCTTTTAAAAGGATAGCTATTGAAAACTGATTTCCTTAGTTTCCAATCTAACCTGCTAATATTTTACCTTGTGACTAGAGGTTGCACATCATGTATATCACTACAGTAATCATACTGTACTCCACTTTCGCTTAATATTAGAAAGAACCAACTCTCCATTTCCATTAATTATCATAACTACAATTTATTGAATACTTAAGTCCCTTTAGGTGCTGCTTACAAAAGCTAAATTAATATTAAAGTAAGTGCATTCATACCCTTATCAGACAACATAGGCACACCAGAACAGCCAGAACATCAAGGAAGCTCATGATAAATGGTTGTAAGATAACATCGCTGGCTTGGAATTTTTTCATCATGTTTCTTCTTTTAACTCCAATTTTCTCTGCCTCCCACTATTTCCCCAAAATAAGACCAAAGGAAAACATTTGGGTGACATACAAAAAGATAATATTTATTTTACTCAAGCTTTCCTATAAGAAGTTAAACAAAAACAATCCCTGGTTGAAGACTACCAAAAATGTTAACATTGTTTCGCATAACACTTTAGTGCCCAGATGAAGGAAAAAACTTAACTGAATGAAAGAATAAGAATGACCATCCTGACAGCGGGTTTGCTTAGGTATGTAAGGAAAAAAATCCACACAGGTTAGACCTAAAATAGTAAATGAGCCTACTAGTTTCCCACAGAAGACTCCAAGAGCTCCCAAGACCTAGGGATCACTTTTTAGCAACTATAAAACCACCACAGGTATTCCCATAACTTCCCTTTCCCTCAGGTATTTTACTGCTAAAAGAGAAGGATGGGAATGAAAGATCACTTCCCCACTCCCAGACTGCATGACTGTCAACATCGGTGCTCCTTGGGAATTTCACAGCATCCTTTTCATGGCCATCTAAAGAGGATAACAGTGAAAATGGCTAGGGTGAGGCATGGGTTTTGCTTCCCAGAATTATAAAATACCTGGAAAGGAATTAATCTCATTCCTAGACAGGAAAACAAAATATTTTTTCTAGACAACAGCAGAACAAAGTGGAACAGCTACCATACCTGTATCCCAGCCTCAATCTAACTTCAAGAATAAAAGCACAAGGAGGAAACAACTTTACATCTGTCATTGTCATGAAACCTAACTTCCTCAGAGAACGCAGGGCACCATGCTTCTCCACGGCCATGGAATCAGGTTGCTACTTGTACCCAAACCTGTAGAGAGTGAGAGTTTCTTATCTCCCCTCCCCTAGGAGCAGAAATTGCAAGTAGCATCATCATATTAATATCATTGGTGAATGTTGGGAGAACTTGTGATGTAAAGTTCTCAAGTTCCTACCAGTAATACGAGTCTGTGTGTGAAGAGAGAAATGGGGTGTGGGGAGATGTCTCTCATTTCCCATAATTCTTTAAATTTGGAGGAAGAATAGAGGGTATATATATATATGGCTATGTTGTGGGATAGGTGAGAATGGAACCCAACATATGCCCCCCAAAAATATAAACAGAGCCTTGGATGGCTGGCTATCAATGTAAGACACAAAAGCTATTTAATTAATCATTTATGGCAGAGAAAAGAGAAACCCTGGGCCCATCTGGTAAAGAAAGAGAAGATTCAACTATTCTTTTTTCTCAAATAGCAAAGTTCTAAGTGAAGATAATACCTCATCTCTGTTTAGAAAATGCATAGATAAATATCAATGCTGAAAACCCTCACACAGAAGTTACAAAATATGCAAGAAGTAGTCGTTGTTTCTTGGTTTACTCACACTTAACTGAGACACAAATTATCCTGTGTCCTCTAGGTATCCTGCAGATTTACATCCTAATTTCCAATGAAAGTCTAAAGACTACAAGAAAGGGAAGGAGGGAGAATGCAAAAGGGGGAAATCAGTGTGGGAGCTGTGGAGTTAAAAGGTCTGAAAAATGGCTGGTGGAGATTAAAAAAAAAAAGTGGTAAGAACTGAGGAGTCCCAAATAGACTGTGAACCCTGGAAGGGGTCTGTGCTTCACACCTGGGGGCCTAGCACAAGCCAAAGACACAGTAAATACTAATTGAGTAGCAGAGGTGAAGACAATACATCATTAGAGACTTCATAATTGAAACTCTAATACCCAAGGAGCATTCTACCTCCACTGCCCTTAACAATCTACAATGGCAAAGAAGCTGCCTCTGCCTTTTCTGTAGTTGTTATCATCATGGACAACACTGATTTCTGGGGCTTTCAAAGTGGAGGAAAATGCTGTCAGAGGAAATGATGGCTCCAGACTATTAAGAGATTTTTTTGTTTTGTTTTGTTTTGTTTTTGAGACAGAGTCTTGCTCTGTTGTCCAGGCGGGAGTGCAGTGGCATGATCTCTGGTAACTGCAACCCTCCACCTCCCAGCTTCAAGTGATTCTCTTGCTTCAGCCTCTCGAGTGGCTGGGATTACAAGCACATACACCCACACCTGGCTAATTTTTGTACTTTTAGTAGAGACGAGGTTTCACCATTTTGGCCAGGCTGGTCTCAAACTCCTGACCTCAAGTGATCTGCCCACCTTGGCCTCCCAAAGTGCTGGGATTATAGGTGTGAGCCACTGCACTGGGCCCAGATGGTTAAAAGAGTTTTAATAGCCACAAACATGGTTCAATGGGATCCCAGACAATAGATATTAGATTTTATCAATTTTGTTTGCTACATGTTCTTTGTGACTCAAGTTTGACATTAGCATTTGCACCCAAAATGAGTTCCCCTACAAATTACACAACGTAAGTATTGATCCCTTAGGAAGTTATCACAACTCATGATAAGATTAACTCTACTGCTTTCATCACTTTTTGCTTTGTCCCCTAGTTTGAAGCCTGTAGGCTTTTATAATTCAATGAGAATGACTCCACGCTCTTCTCCAAAGGGCCCATTATTTTTAGTTTTTTGGTGCACGACTCAACATAAAGACCTGTGGATCTTATGAGCTGCCTGTTTTTAAATGGTGCAGTAGTTTCAGTTTCCATTTAATAAGTCCCCAGATAACAAATGGAGAATGGGAAGAATCTTCACAAGGTCACATTGAAGGTAAAAAATAAATTATCTCCATCACTGAGAGGCTTTCTTCAGGTTTTCTATCAGCACCACAGAGTCGGTTTCTTCCTTGATTTGCTTCTCATAGATGTCGTACTTCTTCCAGTGCTAGAAGGGAGGAAAACACACATACATAATGACATTCCTAAATAGCGTTCTTTCCCTGAGTACTTACTGCCAATGCTTATTTTTAGGTTTGTTGTGTGCGTGGAACCACAAGTGCATGACTTCCTGGGTTTTGTTTTTGTCTTTTTTGACCTAAGAATCTTCATCTATCTGAATGATTAATGAAACAAAACAATAAGAAATTAACATTAAATTGAGGGGGAATCATGGGATAGTTGCATGATATACAATGACTATCCACAGATAAACAAATTTGGACATTTCAAACATTGGAAACAAAATCTATTAAGAAGAATCAAAGGATGTCATGCCCTTCTTAGACCAACTGTTTTGCTGAGACCTTTATTACCTTTATTTTCTTAATGCTCATTGCTCCAGAGATATAATAGGCTCAAAATGTCAAGTAGCATCGAGATGAATGGCAAAACATAAGATGTTCCAAAAGTCTTACTGCAATTGAAATTGCTGAAAGACCCTATATTAAGAGATTCATCTAACATCATTAGCTAGGACAGGAAATTACACATAAGGCACACTTATCTTGAACCCAATTCAAGCATGTCTCTTATGGTAAAAGCCAATATCCTGGTCCTTGCCTTTTTTACTTGTAAATCAGAGGAAAGGGAGAAACCTGAGCTCAGTCTTCTCATCTGTAAAATAAAGTTGTTAGACTAAACCAGGGGTCAGCAAACTATAGTCCACAGGTCAAATCTGGCTGAATGCCTGTCTTTGTTTCTGTATGGCCTTCACCTGCATTCATGTTATAATGGCAGAGTTGAGTTGTGACAGAGACTGAATGGCTTGCAAAAACAAAATCATTTACTATTTGGCCCTTAAGAGAAAAAAGTCTGCCAAATCCTGCATTAGATTCTATCTAAGCTCATTTTCTGCACTGATGTTCTTAGAGAAAAAAATAGAAAAAAGCAAAACAGAAACAAGAGCTGCCTCAGGTTGTGCAATTAAAGACAGACTGAGCAAGTTAAGAGATGAGGGGTAAGTTGGGAAATACTGCTCAAAATATGCTAATTATTCTAAATAAATTATATAACCCTGACACACCTACTAGAATGGCTAAAATTAAAAACAGTGACAATTCCAAGTGCTCATAAGAATGCAGAGAAACTGGATCTCTTATGTATTGTTGGTGAAAACAAGATCGTGCAGTCATTATGGAAAACAGTCTGACAGCTGGTTATAAAATAACACATACACTTACCACATGACCCAGAAATCCTACTCCCTGGTATTTACCCAAGAGAAATGAAAACATGTCATACAAAGACTTCTACATGAATGTTTATAGCATTTTCACTAATGAGAGATAAAAAGTAGATACAACTTTGATGTCCTTGAACAAGTAAATGGTTAAATAAACTGGTACAACCATATCATAGAATACTGCTCAGCAATAAAAGGAAATGAACTACTGACACATGCAACAATGTGGATGTCTCTTAAATGCATTATGCTGAGTGAAAGAAGCCAGGCTCAAAAAGCTATGTACTGTGTGATTCCATTTATAGGACATCTTGAAAAGGTAGGACTTTAGGGACGAAAAAACAGATCAGTGTTTGCAAGGGTCTAGGATTAACAGAGGGGGTTGATGCAAAGGAGAAGAGAGCTTTTAGGAGTTGATGGAAATATTCTATATTTTTATTGGAGCAGTGGTTACAAAATTATATAATTTGCTGAAATTCTTCTAACTGAACACTCAAAAAAGAGTAAATTTTATTGTAAATTACACCTCAAACTTGATTTTAAAACGTGAAGTGTTCAGATTTCTAATAAAAACAATCTGAAAAAATTATATAACCTTGAAAAAATGGCTTATTTAATATATGACACTAAGACAACTGGGTAATATAAGCATTTGAAAACAATGCTAAACCCTACCTCATAGCCTACATGAATGAATCCCTGACGGATTAAAGATCTCAGTGTAAAAAACAAAATCAAATAAGTACTAGAAAAATATGTAGAGGAACAACTATATACATCTAAGGTAGAAAGGGCTCTTTACACCTAAAAATACAGGAAGATTTGCCTGCAAAAAAGGAAAAAAACTTTCGTACATCATTAATCACCCTAAATACAATACAAAGGAAAACATGGATAAGAAACCAAAGGGTTAATATCTAATATGTAAAGAGCTTTACAAACCACCAAAAGATGAATACGACAAGGAAAAATGGACATGGAAAAAGAATTTCACAAAAGAATTCATTCAAGCCAATGAACTTGGGAAAAAGTACAAAACCTGTTTCTCATCTATCAACTTGGCAAGAATTTTAAAATTAGGTAACATCATATCGGCAAAAGTGTGGTCAACCAACCAATCAAATATACTACTGGTAGGTATATGAACTGGGACAACTTAGTTGTAATCTATGCTTCTTATGAAAAAAATTAAAGTTTGTACATTTTAATGCCTCAGTTTCCTTAACAGAAGGGAATCATACTCTCCATATATAACCTGGGTGTTTCACCTAACAGCATATGTTACATATTTTTATACATCAGTAAAAGTGATCTACCTCCTTTTAACCTCTACATAATATGTCATTGCATGAATGCACCATAACTTATTTAGCCAGTTTCCCTAATGAGAACTTAATTAGTACAACCTTTCTGTATGACAATTCGTCAATACAGGTAGAGTATCCCTTATCCAAAATGCTTGGGAGCAGAAGTGTTTCAGATTTTGGAATATACTTACTGGCTGAGCATCACTAATACAAAAATCTGAAAATCAAAATGTTGCAATGAACATTTCCTTTGAACATCTGAAACAAAGTTTCAGATTTTGGAGCATTCTGGATTTTAGATTTTCAGATTCAGAATACTCAGCCTGTATCAACCAAAGAGTTTAAAATATATATACCTTACCCCTTGATCAAGTGATCTGGTTTGTAACAATTTATCCTAAGACAGTAACAAAATATTGATACATATGCTTATACTTAGCTGTGAAATGATGCCTATATAACAAAATGTAGGATTCATCCAAATGCCCAATTATAGGAATTTGGTTAAGTACATTATAATATATGCACACAATGGAATATTCTTTAGCCACTAAAAAGTACATTATAGGGGACCAGGGTTGACTAACTTTTCCTGAAAATGCCTAGATAAGAAGTAATTTTGGCTTTGAGGGCCATATAGTCTCTGTGCCTATAATAATACAATTCTGTTGTAGCATGAAAGCAGCCATAGACAATATATAAATAAATGGGCCTGGCCAACAAAACTTTATGACACTGAAATCTTAATTTCATGTGCCATGAAATAGTATGCTTAGATTTTTTTCTCCAACTATTTAAAAACACAAAAACCATTCTTAGGTTAAAGATTATAGAAAAACAAGTGGTAGGCAGGATTTGCCCCTTGATTTATAGTTTGCAGAAAAATTCTGGGAAGAAGATGGTGGTGGCAGCATAGTTCTTGAATCTTCCCAAATGTCACCATAAAAAAATACAGGTGGGAAATAGGAAAGCAAAGCCAAAATCTACCAACACAATCTACAACAAAACAAGATGAAAATGATTCCCCGAGGAACCTCAAAGAGTGAGTGAGTGCAGACAAATTAGAGATAGTTACAAGACCAAAATGGCATTAGCTATGGAAGAGCACATAAACAGACTCAACATGACATCCTATAGATCTGAGAACTGTAAAATAACTCAAACTTCAGCAAGCAAATTTATAAACAACTGAGAAAGGGAGGGTTTTACATCTTCAAGCAGTGATTGAGTGCAAGGAGTCCATGGTCTAGACTGAAAGCAGCCTGGGCCTCCAGAAACTCTCAAAACGAATCCCTAATCCCTTCCAGAGCAAAGCTGCACTCTGAGGAAAAACCATTGAGACTGGATTACAAATTGGCCAAGACAGGAATGAGAGAGACAAAAAAGAAAGCCTAGATAAAAGCAGAAAAGGTAGACAGAAAGGGCCAGGAGATTTCGGAATGTAATTCACTATAATTCTCAAAAATGATAGAGGATGGAACTCTAGAGTCATAACATTAGGAAAAACAAACTTGTCTCAATCGAGCCTCCTTCTAAAAGTTCAGGAAACTAATTTCATGTAAAAATAAGCAACAGAGGCCAGGCCTGGTTGTTCATGCCTGTAATCCCAGCCCTTCGGGAGGCCACGGCAGGACGATTGCTTGAGCCCAGGAGTTTGAGACCAGCCTGGGAAACATTATGAAACTCCACCTCTACAAAAAACCACAATTTTTTTTAAAAATAAAAAATGCTTAAAATTATAAAATAAAAAGGAGCCACAGAATAATATTCTTACAGAACTAAAACAGAACATTATATCCACAAAATAGATTGAAACTATAACCTAATATTTCAAAACTAGCTGAAGTATATTAATAAAGTTACATGATATGAAAAAGAAAACAATGTAGAAGAATACATTAAAAGTCAATATAAACAACTCAAATTAGATGACAAAACTCAGGGAAGAATTAAAAGTAAAAGAAGGCCAGGTGCAGTGGCTCACACTTGTAATCTCAGCACTTTGTGAGGTCTAGGTGGGTGGATCACTTGAGGTCAGGAGTTTGAGACCAGCCTGACCAACATGGTGAAACCCTGCCTCTACTAAAAATATAAAATTAGCCAGGTGAGGTGGCGGGGGCCTGTAATCCCAGCTACTCAGGAGGTTGAGGCAGGAGAATCACTTGAACCTGGCAGGCAGAGGTTGCAGTGAGCTAAGATCATACCACTGCATTCCAGCCTGGGTGATGGAGACTCTATCTCAAAAAATAAAAAATAAGTAAAAGAAAATAATCATTTCAAAATTGAAGACTAAGCTAGAAGAAACACAGGGCAAATAAACATAACACATGATCAGATGAGACCTTAAAGAAATAGATGAAAAGTATGATTTTTTTTAACAAAAAAGAAATGAAGGTGGGTGAAAATTATTCAAGAGGCTGTGAAAGGGATGGAAGGGCTGGGTGCAGTGGCTCACACCTACAATCCCTTAACTTTGGAAGGCCCAGATAGGGGAATAACTTGAAGCCAGTAGTTTAAGACCAGCCTGGGCAACATAGCAAGACTGTGTCTCTAAAAAACATTTAAAAATTAGCCAGGCATGCTGGCACATGCTTGTCCCAGCTAGTCAGGAAGCTGAGTTGGGAGGATCATTTGAGCCCAGAGGTTGGAGGCTGCAATGAGCTATCGTGGTGCCACCACACTCCAGCCCAGGCAACAGAGAAAGAACCTGTGTCAAAACAAAAAAGAAGATGTGAAAGATCAAAGAAAATATGGGAACAGAATAACATCTATAAGTGAAGAAACTTTTACTAAAAATTTTAAAAATAGATTTAAAATTACATACTGAGAAGGCATGCCATATACCACAGAAAATCACAACACCAACACATATTCTGGTAAAATTATTAGACTATGAAGAAAAAAATCTTTTGACAGCCAGGCAAAAAGACCAAGTGTTTTAATACAGGAGGAAAATTATATTGTCTGCTGACTCTGACAAAAACATATTATGCCAGAAGAAAATGGATGACACATTTAAGAAATGCAAGGCAGCACCTATGAGCCATGAATTTTATATCTTGCCAAAATGACTTGCAATGATAAATGTAGTGAATTCCATCAATGTGTAAATAATTTAGGAAATGCCAGTCCCGTTAATCCTTCCTGAGAAAACTTTCAAGCTTCAAACAATTCAAATGACTGGAGCAATGTTGACATAAAGAATGGTAGTGAGCATCAAGTGTATCTCCACACACTGAAGTAAGACTAAGTAAGGGCTCTATATGAGGACACCCACAATGGAGATGCTCAACAACTGTAAAAATGGGGAGCAAATGGGAAGAGCATATGGAAAAACTGCTTTTCAATCATCATTAAGAATTATTTTATAATATATCGAAAGTTCAGAAATTCCTTTAGTTTAATTCTCATTTGTTACATTCAAATACAATTCAATATGACAGTGTTATTAAGACACATAGTAAAGGTTCAGTAAGTATGAACTATTATTATTGTGGCTACTATTATTCCATTTATCACTAAAGGTATTTCAGTTTCCCTATGTTGTTCACGTACCATTAAAGATAGTTATGTCTGGGTGACAGGATTAAGAGTGATTTTGTTTTTCTCTCTTGAGTATCTGTAGTTCTAATTTGTCTATACTAAATGTATGTTGCTTTTAAAAGAAATATATATATTTATAAATTATAAATATTATGTATATACATATATATATATATTTGAGATGGAGTCTCACTCTTGTCGCCCTAGGTTGGAGTGCAATGGTGCAATCTTGGCTCACTGCAACCTCCGCCTCCTGGGCTCAAGTGATTCTCCTGCCTCACCCTCCCAAGTACCTGGGGTTACAGGCGCACACACTGTGCCCAGATAATTTTTGTATTTTTATTAGAGATAGGGTTTTATCATGTTGGCCAGATTGGTCTCAAATTCCTTACCTCAGGTGATCTGTCTGCCTTGGCCTCCAAAGTGATATGAAAAAAAATTTTTTATTAAAAATTGCATGAATGTATAGTGGTGAAAGCGTGTGTGTGTGTGTGTGTGTCTGTGTGTGTGTATGTGTGTCTGTAACATGGATTTTTCACAAATAAAAACTGTGTAACTATTTAAAATGCACCCTGAAAATTACACTTTCGTTTCTGGTCATTAGACCTAACACTTGGCTGTGCTGGACAAGAAAAAAACAATTTGTTTTAATGAGGTGAACTCTACAGCAGAAAGGGCTTCTCAGAATACATTAATCTTTCTGATTGCCTCTTTTCCATTCCCAAAATTTGAATTACTCTCATTTTCACCCTTTATCAACACACTGGCCTTTTCCTGAGTACTGCTTCAATATGTCCATGTAAGGTAAAAGAAATAAATGCAATGGCTCTGTCCTATCATTCAATTCTGTGAATTATATGCCTGCCTAATTTTAAAACCACTTGCAGAAAAAAAAAAAAAATCCACACAATTACCAGTCCAGAATTCAATCCTTACTGACAATTTTAAAAACAAGGTAATCAGCGACAGAATAATGGCCAAAGATGAAAAACATCACAGATGAAGAGAATCAGTGATTAGGAGGCTTACACAACTGGCCTTTAGTGGGTAATTATCTGAGCCTAGGAAAACAGCATATTATATAGGCTTTTATGCTTTAAAGACATACATTTGGTAGTACAATGAAACATCAAGTCTCAAGTTAAGATTACTTTCAAGATTTCGTTATTTTCCACAGTGGATTTTCTACAGAAGTGAAGTGGGTTTCATTTATCTTAGCCTGACCCAAAAACACTGGCCTTTGGTATACAAGTCTACCTATTTCATACCCCAGTCTTCTTCAGATCAATATTCAAAATAGAAAGTTACACAAAATGAATTGTAGATCTCCACACCGTAAAAATCATTGCAACTCAAGAAACAATAAGTTGAGGCTTGGCATGGTGGCTCATGCCTGTAATGCCAGCACTTTGGGAGGCCGAGGCAGGCAGATCACTTGAGCCCAGGAGTTTGAGACTAGCCTGGGCAATGTGGAAAACCCCATCTTCACAAAAATAAATAAATACATACATACATACAAAAAATTAGCTGGGCATGGTGGTGCATGCCTGTAGTCCCAGCTACTTGGGAAGCTGAGGTGGGAGGATCACCTCAGCCCAGGAGGTTGAGGCTGCAGTGAAATATGATTGCACCACTGCACTCCAGCCTGGGTGACAGAGCGAGACTCTGTCCCCCCCCCAAAAAAAGAAAGAAAGTCACATTTTGCAAAACTTGAATAATAAGTTGTCAATTAAATACTTTTATTTTTCCACATTTGGAAGCTTTTATATTCCACAGTTAGATCACTTTAAAGGAAATTTATTGTAATAATTAACACATAATAATTTTTCTAAATTATTATAATTACTACAGTCTCATAAAAATCTTTTTGGCCGGGCGCGGTGGCTCAAGCCTGTAATCCCAGCACTTTGGGAGGCCGAGGCGGGTGGATAAGAGATCGAGATGATCCTGGTCAACATAGTGAAACCCCGTCTCTACTAAAAATACAAAAAATTAGCTGGGCGTGGTGGCACGTGCCTGTAATCCTGGCTACTGGGGAGGCTGAGGCAGGAGAATTGCCTGAACCCAGGAGGCAGAGGTTGCGGTGAGCCGAGATCGCGCCATTGCACTCCAGCCTGGGTAACAAGAGCGAAACTCCGTCTCAAAAAAAAAAAAAAAAAAGAAAAGAAAAATCTTTTTTATCAGACCCATGAATCTCTTTATCAAAATGTAAAATGTTTGAGAAATATTTTAGTTTGTCATTTACTCCAAATTATAAGGTATTTGTTAAAGTTATTATTTTGTTTTATTATAATTGGGTTTTGTTTAATATTTTTATGTGAATAAAGATTCTTAATATCGAAAAAAGTTGAATGTGGTAGTATGGAGGAGAACAACTTCGTACTATCTGAGGAATCTATTAATTCACTCCTCACTTTAAAAATTGATAAATAAAGGGAAATAATTAAATATGCAGCTTGCCTTTTTAGTAGGAACTGAATTTCAGAAGAACCAAAGACCTCAGTTGATGACTGAAAGCAGCACTTTATAGATAAGTACCAGCTCATAAATGTAGAAATAGGCTGGGCATGCTGA
This sequence comes from Callithrix jacchus, assembly GCF_049354715.1. Taxonomy (NCBI): domain Eukaryota; kingdom Metazoa; phylum Chordata; class Mammalia; order Primates; family Cebidae; genus Callithrix; species Callithrix jacchus. Next base: position 114,710,163 of record NC_133524.1, on the reverse strand, counting down.
CTCATGCCTGTAGTTCTAGCAATTTGGGAGGCTAGGGCAGGAGGATTGCTTGAGCCTAGAAATTTGAGACCCTGTCTCTACAAAAGAAATTTAAAAGTTAGCTGAGTATGGTGATACATGATTCCCAGCTATTCAGGAGGCTGAGGCAGGAAAATTGCTTAAGCTCAGGAGGTCGAGGCTACAGTGAGCAGAGGTTGCATCACTGCACTCCAGCCTCAGTGACAGAGCAAGACCCTGTCTCAAAAAAAACATAAAGTAAATGTAGAAATGACAGAAAGAGAAAAATTGTAATCATTAACCCCTAAGGAAATTACTGATTCAACAAGAATACAAACGGATGTAAAAAGCACTAGCTGAAGACTTGACAAGATGCTAGCATAAAACTGCACAGATTATCTGTGTTGAAGCAATAGGGGAAAAGTGCACATGGCAGGAGGGGTACATGCTGTTATCACCTTAAATATAGTAGTCAGTCTCAGCCATTATCTTAGCCACAATTTGAGCAGATGGAAATATTTAATATGGACTGAGTATTAGATGAAATTAAGGAATTAATAATTTTTAAAGTACAGTAATGCTATTTTGCCTATGTAGGAAAGCATTTTTAGTTTTTAAAGATACACACTGAGGCTAGGGGCAGTGGCTCACGCCTGTAATCCCAGCACTTTGGGAGGCTAAGGTAGATGGATCACCTGAGGTCAGGAGTTCCAGACTAGCATTACCAACATGGTGAAACCCCATCTCTACTAAAAATACAAAAATTAGTCAGGCATGGTGGCACCACCTGTAAGTCCCAGCTACTTGGGAGTCTGAGGCAGGAAAATCACTTGAACACAGGACGCAGAGGTTGCAGTGAGCCGAGATGGTGCCACTTGCACTCCAGTCTGGGTTACAGAGCAAGACTCTGTCTCAAAAAAAAAAAAAAAAAAAAAAAAAAGATATACACTGAAGTAAAAAATAACCATCAGCAGTATTTGGGTGTTATTTCCATGTTTAAAAAGCTGCTTTCTGATCAGGAATATAAAAATGGCACAATGCTGAAAAGAAGAATTGGTTTCCAAGAAGCAGGGGGAGAATAGATCTTTTTTATGGATAAAAGAAATGCAGATAGAGAGAAAAAGCAATTCCCTCTGCAACTCCCCTTACCTCCCCTCAGTATGGCCAGCAGCCCAATTGGTTACAAGGAAAAGGCAAATAGCAAAGCAACAGAAAGAAATGCTGTTGGCCAAAACGTTACTACAGTAATGAACAAAACATCATCAAAACACTAGTAACTTTAAGGAAAACCATACTGAAGATTTAATTTATTTATCACCATAACTAAAGAAATTTTTATAAGAACCACTATCAATGGTGCAGTGTAGAAGAAGAGAGTGTTTAAAAAAGGACAAGGATTATTTCCTTGGATTGGAAGTTGGTAACTTTGGGCTACATGGCTTCTAGTCCAGGTTTTGCAGTTACCTCTCTATGTGACTGACAGAGTTTGCATATATGCCCCTGCCAAATTTCATACTAAATTGTAATCTCCAACATTGGAAGTGTGGCCTGGTGGGAAGTGTTTGGGTCACAGGGGCAGATCCCTCATGGCTTAGTGCTGTCCTCACAACAGTGAGTGACTTCTCATGAGATCTGTTTGTTTAAAAGTATATGGCAACCCCCCACCCCCTCTTGTTCCCACTCTCACCATGTAAGAAACCTGCTATCCCTTTATTTTCCACCATGACTGTAAGCTTCCTGAGGTACTCAATAGAAGCAGATGCTGGCACCACAATTCCTGTGAAGCCTGCAGAATCATGAGCCAATTAAATCTCTTTTCTTTAAAAATTACCCAGTTTCAGTTATGTCTTTATAGCAATAACAGCAATACAAGATTGGCCTAACACAGTGATAGTCCTTGAGAAACTTCTCTGTGCCTCCTAATGTCCCTCTCTCTAAAGAGAGGGAGATGAGGCCAGGCACAGTGGCTCACGCCTGTAATCTCCCAGCACTTTGGGAGGCCAAGGCAGGTGGATCACCTGAGGTCAGGAGTTCAAGATCAGCCTGGCCAATGTGGTGAAACCCCATCTCTATTAAAAATACAAAAATTAGCTGGGTGTGGTTGTGGGCACCTGTTTTCCCAGCTACTTGGGAGGCTGGAGCAGAAGAATCACTGAAACCCAGGAGGTGGAGGCTGCAATGGCACCATTACACTCCAGCCTGGGCAACAGGAACAAAAACTCCATATCAAAAAGAGAGAGAGAGAGAGAGAGAGAGAGAGAGAGAGAGAGAGAGAGAGAGAGAGAGAGGAGTGAGAATCTTCAGTTTTGAACATTTATAATTAAAGGGAAATAATTAAACATGTCAATATCCACCTCATTAGATGACCTCTAGGGCTATGTTCATTCAATAATTCAATGACTCTAGAAGTAAAAGAATATGCAGCATATGCAGTCCAATTTGTGAGAATTGATGCCATGTGAAGAAAGCAGAGTTTTTCATTTGGTTAAAAGCAGATATAAAAATTTGTTCTCTTACCCTTCCCCATCTCTGGAATTTTTATTATACTTTCAGTTTTTAAGAACTGATTTTGTTTAATGGTCTGCAATGGACAAAACAAAAATACCTTGTGCTTTTAATGGTCCACATATTGTCAGTATATCTGCGTCACCAAATTACAGAATTATCTGACTCATAGGGACAAAAACAACATATTATCCTCTAGACAGCAAATTGAAAAAAGCAATTTTCTCATCTCTGAGAAAGATAATTGATCTGATTTTGCTGTCAATGTTACCATCATTCACGCTATTACTCAGACTTGAAAACTTGAAATTATTTTTTATTCTCCCTACCTCTCATCACCCACACAGACTCACCAAATCATAATGAGTTGATTTCCTTTAATAATGTCTCTTACGTCAATCTCCTCTGTTCCCACCTAAGTTCAAGTCCCTATTATCTCTCAGACCTGGTTGACTACAACATTCTCTTTTCCCCTTAATGACTTGTACAGATTTTCTTTTATTATAAAAGTAGTACATGCCCAGTATAGGCAATTTGGAAATTTCAGAGAGGTAGACAGAGAATAATATCAGTTACCCACAATCCCTTTGCCTAGAAATAATCATTCATTTGGACCCATTTCCTTCCCCTCGTTCTATGTATATATTAATGCATTTTCAACAAAAATTATGATTATAATATACTACATGTTTATGGTCTGTTTCTTACTCTTGTATCTTGAGTATTTTGTTATAACATTAAATGCTTTGAAAACCTAATTTTTATTTATTTAATCTAACTCTTGATTGTTGATGTTTCATTGGTTTCATATTTTTCATGTTAAAAGCAAATACTGCATTGACCACTCTTGTGCCATTGTTGGATTATTTCTTCAAAATTGGTTCTTAAATGTATAATCATAGACTTAAAAACTCTTGTTACATTTTACCAGGTTGCCTTCCAGAAAGGATATATATCATTTTACAGGCCCACAAGCAGTGCATGAAAAGTGCCATTAATATACACAAGACATGGCAGTATCTTCCCATTTAAAGCTATTTATAATATGACCCCAAATCTTTTTCTCAGAAATCCCCTGTCCCAACCCTCTACTTCTGTCATACAAACATCCTAGAAGATGGTGAGGTTCTTCAGGACAAGCATTCTATCTTACAAGAGGCAATGCAGCATAGCAGAAAGAGCAAGAAAAGTCTGGCATAAGACAGCCCTGGGTCAAATTCTACCTTTCCACCACGAGCTGTGTGACTGCAGCTAAATTGCTTAACCTCATTGGAGCTCCATTTCCTCATCTGTACAATAATACTAAGAACATCTTCTCCATAAGGTGGTTATGTGGATTCAATAAGGTAATATAGGCAAAGCACTTAATACATTGTCTGGCACATAGCAGACTTTCAATAATGGTTAAAGTTGTTAGAGTATTTGTACAATTCCCAGCCTCCAGCATCTATCACAGCTGGTGAAATGAAGGAAGAGATGGGGGTAAATAACTTTATCAGTGATTTTCAAAGTGTGATCCATAGCCTCTTATAGCAGGACAGAGATAATCTATGGGCTCCTGTTAAATATGCAGAATCCTAGAACTCATCCCCGACCTGCCAAATCAGGATTTCTGGAGGGAAGGCCCAGAAATCTGTATTTCTTATAAGCACTCCAGTAGATTGCGACTCAACTAAAGTTGGAGAACCATAGTTACCACACTTGCTCCAGATACAGCATACAATTTCCTCATCAGGCATCTAACTTCTGGATCTACATGCCCTGACTCCCAGGGTCTGGCAGAGTTATCTACTGTCTGTGAAGATGACCTGGTGAAAAAGTGATCCAAATGAATCCTCCTCTGTTAGCCTATCTGCCTCTCTGCCTTTGCTCCCTAACCAAATACCATCACTGCTATTGAGAATCACCCATTATTACAATAACTATTTGGGGATTAAAGACAAAAACAAATTATTATCAATAGTAATGTTAATCACTAACACTTATTAAGCACTTACAATGTGCCAGGTAGGCTAAGTAGTTTCCATTCAATTAATTGTTGGGTATTAAATTAATTTAATCCACATAACCCTATGAGGCAGGTGCTATTGTTATCTCCATTTTACTAATGAAATAATTGAGTCACAGAGCAACTAAGGAAATTATACAAGGTCAAAAAGATGGTAAATTACACAGCAGAGATATGAATCCAGACAATCTGACTCCAGAAATCAGGCTATTATCTACTATGCAGTACTACTTCCCTAAATTAACTGCCCTATGCCTGTTATTATTCCTTTAAGATATACACAATGATAATGATATTTATTTCATTTAGTGTCTTTATTATTTCAGTAGGGTGGATGTATTATCATAGAAACCTCAAACCCTTTTATTCCCATAATGTCTTAGGTTTTTCTAGCCACAAATTCTAGCATGAGAGTCTGAAGGAAACCAAATGTGTGGGGTAGGGCTGCTCCACTTCTATGTCTTGGAGTCCAGCTTTCCAAGAAACAACATGAACACAATGCATTTCAATTGCTTACCATATGTTTCTATTTCTCCACATCAAGTTTTATAAATTATCCAGGAGTCAGAAGGCCTGCCCATTAGGCTAGCTTCATAAAGGAGGCCCCTCCCACTGCATGTTTTGATAAAATATATCCCCAAACCTAGAGAGCAAATGGAGCCCAGTCATATGAGATGAGCAAAGTATTCTGAAGACTTCTTAACTGGTATGCTTGGACTGATTTTAAATCAGATCTTCTTCGAAATTTTTAAAAATAAATTCTACTTTATAAGAACTAATTTCAAAATGAAATTCTGATACATGCTATATGAATGAAACTTTAAAATATTATGATAAATAAAATAACCCAGACACAAAATGACAAATACTGTATGATTTCATATATAGGAGGTACCTAGAATATTCAATTCATAGAGACAGAAAGTAGAATAGAGGCTACCAGGGGTGTGAGGAATGAGGGGATGGGGAATTATTGTTCAACAGGCACAGTTTCTATTTGGGATGAAAAAGTTCTGGAAAGAGATAGTGGTGATGGTAGCACAACTTATATTTAATGACACCGAACTGTATACTCTTTTTTTTTTTTTTTTTTTGAGCTAGAATCTTGCTCTGTCACCCAGGTTGGAATGCAGTGGCATGATCATGGCTCACTGCAACCTCAAACTCCTGGGCTCAAGGGATCCCCCCCGACCTCAATCTCCTGTGTAGCTGGGACTAAAGGTACATGTTACTGCACCCAGCTAATTTTTATACGTTTTGTAGAAACAGGGTCTTGCAAAAAAAAAAAAAAAACATATATATATATAAATTAACTGGGTACAGTGGTCTCATGTCCAGGCTGGTCTCAAACTGCTGGGCTCAAGTGATCTTCCTGCCTCAGCCTCCCAAAGTGTTGGGATTACAGGTGTGAGCCACCACCCCCAGCCTGAACTGTATATTTAAAAATGCTTAAAATGGTAAATTTTATGTTATGGATACTTCCCACAATTTTTAAAAATCCCATAGCTTCCAAAAAAAAAAAAAAATTTCAAGCCCCACAAAATCTTTCTTACCAGAGTATCATCATTCTGGTCTCCAAACATTTCTTTAAAAATCTTGCCAGGATCAGGAATTGGAGGGAATATAATGATCTTGAGCCTTTAAGAAAACAGAGATATTCAAACCTTCCAGTCCAAAGGAGTGTCCCACATAAATACCATATTATTTAATACTTAATAAATATTAAAAGAGGACATGGACAAAAGACATGGTATACAAGTCATCTTTATTGACAAGGCAGTTGTAAAGAAATTTCTAAAATAGGGTACACGAAAATCAATGTTCTAAGGGCATTCAGTTCCATTCTTGCCCATAGGTGGAGCACAGGGACCATCAGGATAAGTGAATCACTTATACCCTATCATCTAAATGATAATGCTGCTCTACTTTTAATAGACCAGATAGGCGCCTGTTGTGTATAATTTGGAAAAAAAAAAAAGTCTTCTGAGAACAGAATACATTCCTCTTTTTCTTTTTCTTCTTACGTTTCTCCATTTTTCAATCTTATAGCATCCTTTGGTGGGCTCGCCTCCATCTCCCAGGGTGTGTCCATGGATGTGCCCCAGGATTGTCTTTTGTCTTCTTGTCTATCTCACTCACTTTATGAGCATTCCCTTCAGTCTTAGGGCTTTAAATCCATTCACGTGCCAAGGATTCCCAGAATTAGATCTCCAGCCCAGACCTCTCCCTTCAACTCCAGATTCATGCATTCAATCACTTATTTCACATCTTTATTTGGATATCAAATAAGCATATCAAACTTAACATGTGCAAAAGTGAAGTCCTTATCTTTCCCTCAAACCTAGCTTTCCTCACAGTCTTCTCTGTCCCAGTAAATGGCACCAGCATTCACTCAGTTGCTCAAGCCAAAAACCTAAGTTATCTTTGAATCTTCAATTACCCTCATACCTCCACAGACAGACAACTATCAGCAAGTCTTACAAATTCTACTCTCAAAATATATACTATTTCTCACCACTTCTTGTTATCTCCATTGCTAACCCACAGTACAGGTTATCCTCATCTCCTCATCTTTCTGCCAAAACACTGCAATGCCTCCGAACTAGTTCATCTGCTTCCACTTTTGCCCAAGTCAGTTCTTCACTCAGCAACTACAATGATCTTTTATGACAGTAACTCAGATCATGTACCTACTCTGCTCATAACGCTCAATGCTCCTCATCATGCTTAGAATAAAATCTCAGCTCCTTGCCATGCCCTGCATGATCTGGTTGGCCAACCTCTCTGTCCTCACCTGCTGCTACTTTCCACCTTGCACTCTCCACTCCAGCCAAACAAACCAAGTGCATTTCAGCTTTGGGGCCTTTGTATTTGCTGTTCCCTTGGCCTGGAATGCTCTTTCCTCAAATATTTGAATGACTCACTCCTTTACTTTATTGGGAGTCTCTCCTGAAATGTCACTTTCCCAGAGAGGAGTCCTCTGGCCATCCTATGTAAAATGAACCTTCTATCACTCCCTAGTCACACCCTGCTACTGCCAATTATACTTCTCACTATGTGAAATCATAGTATTTATTATTTATTTTTTTTTTGTGTGTGTGTGCATGTTGTGTATCTTTCCCTCTAGAATGTAGATGGGGACTTTAGTCCTGTTCACTGCTGTAACTTTAGCACCTTAGAACAGTGCCTGCTTCACAAATAGGCATTATATATATATATATAATAATGTTCAATATATATAAAATAAATGTTAAAATAATGATAAAATATTGATTCTGGATTCAGCTTAATAACATTATTCCAACCGTAGTTATTTACTGTAAGAGCAAATAACAGTCCCTATAGTGAAACAGAAAATAAAATATTCTCAACGAATGACTACTATCCATTCGTGACAACTTGGTGAAGTTCTCTTTCCCACAATATTAAGTAGTAGACTGCTTTGCATTAATACCAGACAAGTCTTTTTTTTTTTTTTTCTGAGACAGAGTCTTACTCTGTTGCCAGGCTGGAGTGCAATGGTGTGATCTCAGCTCACCGCAACCTCCAACTCCCAGGTTCAAGCAATTCTCCTGCCTCAGCCTCCTGAGTAGCTGGGACTACAGGTGCATGGTACCATACCCAGTTAATTTTTGTATTTTAGTAGAGGCAAGGTTTCATCATGTTGGCTAGGATGGTCTCAATATCTTGATCTACCCGCCTTGGCTTCCCAAAGTGCTGGGATTACAGCCATGAGCCACAGTGCCCAGCCCAGACAGTCATTTTTATTAGTAATTGTTTCCATTTCTAAAGCTTCTTTCCAAGAACTAATGACTAACTTGACAGATTAGGATTTTGAAAGGGCAAAGTGAATACAGGGCCTATTCAACAATCCTAAACACATGTAAAGGGAACAGTGCTTCAGCAGCATGCCTGTAATCCCAGCACTTTGGGAGGCCAAGGTGGGTGGATCACTTGAGGACAGGAGTTTGAGACCAGCCTGGCCAACATGGTGAAACCCCGTCTACTAAAAATATAAAAAATTAGCCAGGTGCGGTGGTGGGCGCCTGTAACCCCAGCTACTCAGGAGGCTGAGGCACAAGAATTGCTTGAACCCAGGAGGCAGAGGCTGCAGTGAGCTGAGATCATGCCACTGCACTCCAGTCTGGATGACATGACAGAGTGAAGCTCTGGCTCAGAAAAAGGAAGGAAGGAAGGAAGGGAGGAAGGAAGGAGGGAAGGAGGGAAGGAGGGAAGGAGGGAAGGAAGAAAGGAGGGAAGGAGGGAAGGAAGAAAGGAGGGAAGGAGGGAAGGAAGGAAGGAAGGAGGGAAGGAGGGAAGGAAGGAAGGAGGGAAGGAGGGAAGGAAGGAAGGAGAGAAGGAAGGAGGGAGGGAAGGAAGGAAGGAAGGAAGGAGAGAAGGAGGGAGGGAAGGAAGGAAGGAAGGAAGGAAGGAAGGAAGAAAGGAAGGAAGGAAGGAGGAAGGAAGGAAGGAAGGAAGGAAGGAAGGAAGGAAGGAAGGAAGGAAGGAAGGAAGGAAAGGGGCATAGTAATACTTCCTTGTCATGTCATATTCCCAAAAGCCACTTGCAGTCAACATGCTTCTAATACGCTGACCAAACATAAAACACAAGCACTAACAGTAATAACCATAGCAAACAGGCTAGCAGAAACTATAAAGCCTGCCTGGGCAGCTACCTTACCTCTTTAGGTAAATCAGAAGTACTATGATTGCACCTGCAACAATGACGGGAACGATGAGTAACATGGTTATGTAGAGCGTGGAATTGCGCTTCTTACCTGGAGAATGAAAAGCAAACAGCAGGACTTGAGAAACAAAATGCTTTTAGTAACAGACCAAGCAGCAATTCTGTTAACTAGTAAGATCACAAATATTTCTGCTCCCTCCCCCAACCTATTTTCCAAAACTCTCCAATTATCTTCTGTTATCTTAACAGTTAAAAAAAAAACAAAAAGTCCTCCTCTGGTACCTGAACTTCCCTGGGTGAGCAAACACCTTAAAGATTACCTGAAATCAGGATATTTTTTTAAAGACAAACATAAGCTTTATTCTCTTTCAAAAACTCAGAGAATAGATCCTGGAACCATATTTGTTAATTTAATCAGAATGAGAACCCCTTAACTTTCATGGTCTCATTTAACTTTTTTTTTTTGAGACAGAGTCTCACTCTGTCACCCAGGCTGGAGTGCAGTAGCATGGTCTCGGCTCACTGCAACCTCCACCTCCAGGGTTCAAGTGATTCTTCTGCCTCAGTTTCTTGAGTAGCTGGGGCTACAGGTGCACACCACCACACCCGGCTAATTTTTGTATTTTTAGTAGAGACGGAGTTTCACCATGTTGGCCAGCTGGTCTCAAGCTCCTGACCTCAAGTGATCTGCCCGCCTCGGCCTCCCAAAGTGCTGGGATTACAGGCATGAGCCACTGGGCCCAGCCTCATTTAAAATTTTATAGAAATAAACGGACCATTCTAAAAATGACAAAATACATGTTATTCTCAACTACATAGTAAAAAAATGTAGCAAACTCTCTTATTCAGAATAGAGGAGGGCTGGGCTAGCAAGCTGTTCAAACATTCATAACAAATAAAAATTACTCTATGTACACATAATAATCATGTTTTCATAGCCTAAAATCACCATACAAAATCTGATAATAAAATTGTGTCATGTTCAGAAGCTGGGAAGCCAACACATTGGAATTATTTTGGTATATGTAATAGTGGATAGAATCTCTCAAATCATTATTGTCCCAGAAGCTCTGAGACAGATGTCAGTGACATGCACATTGTTCATTGTTCAGTAACTAGATTAAAAAAACTAGAATGCAAACTATTCAATACAATATTTCTTAACTGATTAAAAAACACTTCAAGATTTTGCACTGCTTTCAATGAATAAGGATAAGTAGTAACGAATGACTAGTAACTGGAAAATAGTTATAACAGACAGCAGGCACTGAGAATTTCTGTCTGACAGATACCAAATAACTGTTTGCTTTTAGCATGTAAACTGGTAACGTATCACAAAGGGTTTTTTTTTAAGTTATTTTAAGCTATTTTGCCATGAAAGACAGGTTTCTAAAATAAAACTATTGCTTCTTAGAATACCTTTAAACATACTGATTAATGTTAGTCAATCAATAAAATCAATGGAATGATTTTAGCTAAGACTTTTAACATTATCACAAAGATTCAAATAATCTTAAGATTCTAGTTTACATATAAGACTATATATGCCTTAGTACTGATTCAAATATGATTACTACAAACAAACATATTTCATTGTCAAACATAAACAATTTTCTGGATCCAAGAGAAAAGGTATGAATGTAGCCCTCTGTTAGTGTGCACACACATGCGTGCACACACACACAAATTAAATGACAAAGACTGGGCCAGGAGACATAGGTGTTACTTTAGGGAAATTACTTTCCCTCAAAGATCTCTTCCAGCTATCTGATTCTACAGTCAAAGCATTCCCTCTGAACTGTACAAACTGGCCTCACATCTTCACGTTTCTACACAGTACCTGGTAAAGTTTGCCTGTTTGCTTTTATATGAAAATATCAAATGAATTGACACAAACCCTGTCCTACAAGTCTGTACACCAACTAGTTTTCCAGAGATAGTGATTTTTAAATTTTATTTTATTTATTATATTATATTTTATTTTTCTGAGACAGTCTTACTGTCACCCAGGCTGGGTGGAGTACAGTGGCACCATCTCGGCTCACTGCCACCTCCACCTCCTGGGTTCAATTGATTCTTCTGTCTCAGCCTCCCGGGGAGCTGGGATTACAGGCATGAGCCACCGCTCCCAGCTCAGAGATAGTGATTTAAAAAAAAATTAATTCTACAAGTCATTAATAGTTTACTATATTTAAGGTAGAGAGCCATAACAAACCTGCAACATTATGGTGTCACTGTCTCTGGGAACAGATTACTACCTGAAAAACTGGACTCAGGTGACTGCTTCAGGTCCAACCTGGTTCAGAGCAGTGATTTCCAAATTTGAGGGAATATGGAGGTCTCCAGAGGAGTTTGTTAAAACAGCTTCAAGCATCTCACCTCAGCATTACTGTGTCAGAATCTCTGGGGTTGATGCCTCCTAATCTACCTGTATATTTAACAAATATGCTCTCCCACACCCCTCCATGCCTCTGCAGGTAATTTGTGGGCCTCACTCTCCATCCCAACCCACTCTCCCCACAAAGAAAAGAAAACCACTGTACTGTAGTGGCAAAAGCTCTAGCCTCAGCATCAGGAACCACTTGCTAGCTGCCTGATCTTGACTGAGTTATTTCACATTGCTAGGTCTCTCAATCTCTTCTTCTGATAGGGGTTGAAAATGAGTTTCTACAGGGATCCCTTCCACTCTCAGACTTGAAGAACCTAACATGGCAAGGTATCATGGAGGAGGTAGGGAGAGTTTGCAAGGGATGTTTCACTCTGCAGTCAACCCTCCACCACCAGGCAAGAGACTCTAGCAGCCCCCAAGAGCAAAGGGGTTTGTCCCTTCTCTGGCCCCCTCATTCACAAAGGGAGGAAAAGCGAGGAGAGACTGGAATAGGATGAGGAGTAAAGGGGAGAGGCTGAAAGAAGCTCGTGAGAGTTTTAGCAAGCAGCAGGAAGGGTCGTTGGAAAGCTGGAATCAGCCTTCCTCCTCATCGGCGTCATCTTTCTGGTCCTGGTAGTGAATGTAGATGACCAGAATGATAAAGCCGGTGAGGATGCAGAGGAAGCTGACGACCAGGTAGGCGATGCCCAGGAAGGGGTTCTTGCCAGCCATCCACAAGATGCTGCTGAAGATGCGGAGCTTGTGGCTGCCGAATGCACGCACAGGATAGTTGTAGGCATTGTTGACGCCGTAGGCGCCACGAGGTTGAGTAGTAGCCCTAACAGATGTGCAAATACAGCTCGCGGAATGTGGGCAGCGCCACCATAAGCATCCACACCACGAAGCCCTGGTTGATGAAGCCCATGTTGTTGGAGATGGGGCTGAACTTATCATAGACTGGCCGGCGCCAGTGGAGTGGGGGTGCTGTGCCATGCAAGGCCAGTACCAGGCTGCAGTTGACATGCAGTGGGTTGTGGAACTTGGGGGGGTAGTCAGTCTACTGGGCGATGCTGGTGCAGTGCGGTAGCTCTGGTGCAGTGTGGTAGCTCCGGTGCAGTGCAATAGCATGGCACCTTCATGCAGGGCCCGCAGGGCTGGCGCTGGTGCCACAGCGAGAAGGAATCATTGAAGAGGCTGTTGGTGATGGCGCTGCAGGGTGCGCGATAGGCAGGTGGTGCAGGGGATGTGCCCATTGACTGGGTGGTGCAGTGTGCTGGGCAGCCCGCTCAGCTGTGCATTGTCGCAGCATACTGCGTACCACCGGTTGTTCTGACAGAAGTTGGTCAGCACGTAGTAGGGGTACACGGGGCCCTGGAAGAGCTCAGACGGTGAGAAGTACCAGGCACATGAGCAGGTAGGCGGTGGTGCCCAGCCCTGGCAGGCCGTGGCACACACGGAACAGTTCCTGGTGCTCGGGTGGCCAGTGTAGTTGTACTCCAGCTCCTTGATGCTGCTGGAGGAGTAATAGAGGTCCAGACCGATGAAGGCCAGGCCCACATAGAAGAAGAGCTGCAGTGTGATGCTAGCCAACAGCAGCGGTTGCAGGCGGGGAAGAGCTGCCACGTCAATGTGGTGCTGTTGAGCTGGTGGGCGCCCCGGGAGGTGGTGCTCCAGGTCATGGCGGCCGCATGGGCTGACAGAGGGAGGACCAGCCATGGAGCGTCTCCCCCTGTGCACTGGGCCAGCCCAGAGGATGCTCATGGGGCCGGTTTTTCCCGCCAGCTCAGGTAAATCAGGCAATCTTAACTAGTTTTAGACACTATTAACAAAGATGCTATATTAAATATGTCATCTCATTAACAGTGATTACGTTTTCTTACTGATTACTTACCACTACTAAAATACCTAAAATAATCCTAACTATTACTCTTAAATAAGCACCTACTGTATGTTTGATACCATACTACATGGTTTTGCATGCTTATCTTATATATGCTATAATGACAGCATTATCTCCCATTTAAGCAGATGAGAAAGATAAGGCTCAGAGACCTTTAGTAAGTCATCCAGAAGGATTTAGTAAATAATGGTGTCCGGACTCAAATTCCAGTTCCATTGTCCAGTTTCAAAGCCTGCCTTGCTATATCTAACACATAGACTATCGCTTGTTTATATACACATTCATTTTTCCCACTAAGTCATGAACATCTAGAAAGCATCATCGAGGCCTGGCACCAGTCTTTTAGGCAGTCACTAAGATTACTCCACATGATTCCTGACTCCTGATATTCATACCCTGGTGTAATCCCCTCTCCTTGAGCATGGGCTAGACTAGTTGAGTCACTTCTAAATAATAGAACAGCAGCAGTAATGGGATGCCATTTCTAAGGTTACGTTATAAAAGACCATGTTTCCCATATTGAGTGTTCTCTCACACTCTATTTCTTGCTTGGATTACTCCCTTGGGAAAGCTAGTTTCCATATCAGGAAGTAGCCCTGTGGGGAGGTCCAAGTGGCAAGGAACTAAAGGAAGCCTCTGTATTCATTTCCTAGGGCTGTCTAACAAATTAACACAAACTAGATGGCTTTAAACAACAGAAATGTATCATCTCAGAGTTTTAGAGGCTAGAAGTCCAAAATGAAGGTGCCAGCAGGGCTATGTTGCCTCTGAGGGCTCTAGAGAAGAATCCCTCCTTGCCTCTTCACTAGATTCTTGTAGCTCCTAGGAATCCTTGGTGTTCCTTGGTTGTAGCTGCATTCCTACAATCTCTGTCTCCATCTTCACATGGCTTTCTTCCCTGTGTATCTTTGTGTCTCTGTGCTCTGTGTGGCTTTTCTTTCTAATAAGGATACTAGTTATTAGATTAAGGGTCTACTTTAATCCAGCATGGCCTCATCCTCACTTGATTACATCTGCAAAAATCCTATTTCCAAATAAGGTTACATTTACAGGTACCAGGAGTTGGAACCTACGAACATATCTTTTTGTGAGATACAATTCAACCTGCTACAGCTCCATCAACCAGTGAGGTAATGAGGCTTTCCAACAAACTACAAGAGTGAACTTGGAAGTGGATTCTCTGTCCTCAATCAAGTCTTCAGACAGATTTCAGTTCTCATTGCAGCTTGACTGCAACCTCATGAGACCTTCAGCTAAGCTGTGGTTAGACTCCTGACCCACAGAAACTGTGAGATGGTAAATATATGTTGGTTTAAGCCATTAAACTTTGGAGTAATTTGTTATGCAACAATAAACAAATGAATACAACCGTGCCTGGCACATAACTTGTTGAGCTTCCCAATTAATAGGGAATTGACTACCTCAACAACCTGTTTGACTTAGACAGCTGTTTAAAAAGTTCTTAGTTGGTTCTGTGTTGCCCCTTGGAGAAACAGAAAGGAAAGCCTATTCCTTCTTGCACCTGACAATACCTCAAATATTAGAAATCAGCAATCATGACTCCTCAAGGTTATTTTACCAATTGTTCCTTGTCAAGTTTTGAGATTCTTCAACATCCTGATTACCCTTTCAAGGATAGATTCCAGTCTGCCAATGCAACTCCTTTAATGTGGTGCTCAGAATGGAATACTGCACAATTCTGATGTGGCCATAGCTCTGTGTCAAACTTGCAATATTCCCTTCTGGGTGCTGCACTTATCATTCCTAAGATTGTATATGCCTTTTTGGCACATTTTAGATTACAATGTTGAGTCACATTGCACTTATAGTCAAATAAAGCCCCGTATCCCACCCCACCACACACACATCCATAAAGCACAGGTCTTTCCAGTCCTGTACGTGAGCCTGGTTTGCTCAGCCTTTCAATTAATAAATGAGTTTTTCAAACCTAGATACAGGTTTCTGTCTATTAAATGGCTCCACCCTTGTTTATGCCAACCAGCATGTAGGACAGTCTCTAATACTATACAAAGTGCAAATTTGATTATGCCTACCTTCTTTTTTTTTTTCTTGAGACAGGGTCTCACTCTGTTACCCAGGCTGGAGGGCAGTGGCACAATCTTGGCTCACTGCAACCTCCACCTCCCAGGCTCAAGTGATCTTCCCATCTCAGCCTCTTGGGTAGCCGAGACCACAAGTGTGCACCACCACAACCCGGTTGAGTTTTGTATTTTTTGTAGACATCTGGTTTCACCATGTTGCTTAGGCTGGTCTCAAACTCTTGGGCTCAAGCAATCCTCCTGCTTTAGTCTCTCAAAGTGCTGGGATTACAGGAGTGAGTCACTGTATCCAGCCTATGCCTGCTTTCTATATTTTTTGTTCGGTTTGCTAATAAAATGGAAATGAGACACAGAAGAAGATAAAACCATTTGGATTATGGTTTCCTAAAGAACTTTATACTGTAAATTAACCCTGTGTGATTTGAAAGTGATTAAAAAGAAAATAAATTTCAATCGTAAGTACTCTTTTCCTGACATCAAGAGAGCATGACAGTCCCTTTCCCCAGTCTATTTTCTGCTTCAGCTTAGTTTTTAAAGCATCGATGTTTTCAATTTAATAAAAATTCTGTTTTCTTACCTATGGTCATTTCTTGGCTCCAATTACTCCAGAGTTTGTCATCCTCATAGCAAAATTCATTTGTTTTGACTCTTATTCTGACTGCATTCAAAGTATCAGGAAGGACACCAGGGACCATGAAACAAGATGTATTCTTAGGTATAAAATAAAAAATATACAAGAAATATTACCAGTTTATACTTTTTTCATTGCTGTTGAATCATAATATAATTATCTGCTAAATTCTGTCTATGATTAAGACTTGGATTGCAATTTCAATTATTTTTGACTCTTGAAAAAAATTGGCAATAATTCACAGAACAAAGTAGTTCATTTTTCTCAAAGCAGCTCAGATTTATACTATGCTCCACCCCCAACTGCTCTAAGTCTAAGCTCAAATAGCTAATGTTGAATTTACCGACCTCCATATTTCTCTCAAATTCTGGATTCTGACATTTAGCTTCGTCCTTAACCTAGAAAATAAAAAAAAAGAGAGAGAATGAGTTCTAAATGTTTAAAAACCCATTTTTTTTATCACTTAATCATTTCTAACAACCTTTCCTTTTATCCTATTAAAAGATGACCAGGTACAGTGAAAAAAGGTTGGCCTTTTTAAATAAGTGGTGCTGGGTCAATTATATATGCATATGAGAAAAAAAAAAATCTTGACCCCTACCTCATAGTATTCACAAAATCAGTTCCTGATATATTGCAGATTTAAATGTGTAAGATAAAATACATACATACATAACTATAGCAAGCTTTTAGATGAAAATGTAGAAAATATCTTAATGACCTTGAAGAAGGGAAATATTTCTTAAACAAGACCAAAAAAAATAAACCCATATTAACCATAAAGGGCATTTTTAAATAAAGTCATTTATATTAAAATTAAAAACTTTTGTTGATCAAATGACACCTCATCAGGGAAACAAACAGGCAATGCATCGAGTATGAGAACATATTTGCAATTTCTGACAAAGGACTTGCATATATATTTTTTCCTACCCTACCAATAACGCAACAACAGAAAATTCAATAAAAAAGAAACCGGCAAAAGGCTCAAACAGGAACTTCACAAGAGGATAGGCAAGTTGCCAATAAACATCTGAAAAAGTGTTCAACCTCATTGGTCATGAGAAAAATGCAAATTAAGTGCACAAGATAAGAATGCACACACTTACCTGACAACACCAAGTGTTGTGAGGATATGAAGCATCTAGAACTCAAAATTTCTGCTTAGTAGTGTAAAAACTGGCACAACCATCTAGGAAAACTTATTATCTACTAGAGACAATCATATGTAACCTTATGACCCATATATGCCTATATAAATACCCAACACAAATGTACGTACATGTGTACCAAGAAACAAGTATGTGAATATTCATAAAAACTCCATTCATAAAACCAAATTGGAAACTATCCAAATGTCCATCAATGGAAGAGTGGATAAATAAAATGTGGTATATTCACACAATGGAATGAATGCAATGAGAATGTACCATCTACAGCTATAGGAAACAACATTGGTGAATCTCATAAACATAATGTTGAGTGAAAAAAGGGTGAACACAAAAAAATGTACATTCTGGGCCAGGCATAGTGGCTCATGCCTGTAATCCCAGCACTTTGAGAGGCTGAGGAGGGTGGATCACACGAGGCCAAGAGTTCAAGACCAGCCTGGCTAACATGGAGAAACCCCGTCTCTACTAAAAAATACACACACACACACAAAATTAGCCAGGCGTGATGGTGCATGCCTGCAATCCCAGCTCTCCAGAGGCTGAGACAGGAGAATCTCTTGAATCTGGGAGGCAGAGGTTGCAGTGGGTTGAGATCGCGCCACTGCACCCCAGCCTGGGCGACAAAGCAAGACACTGTCTCAAAAAAAAAAAAAAAAGTACATCCTGTATAATTCTATTTACATAAAGTTTTAAAAGTAACAACAAAATCAATCTATGGGATTAGAAGTCAGGACAGTAGCTGCTCTTTGGGAGGATAGCAACTAAAGGGGATTATGAGGGTGCTTCTGTGGTGCTGGTTACACGGGTGAAAAATCATTGAGCTATATAGGTTAAAATTTGTGTATTTTTTTTTTTTTTGAGATGGAGTTTCGCTCTTGTTACCCAGGCTGGAGTGCAATGGCGCGATCTCGGCTCACCGCAACCTCTGCTTCCTGGGTTCAGGCAATTCTCCTGCCTCAGCCTCCTGAGTAGCTGGGACTACAGGCATGCACCACCATGCCCAGCTAATTTTTTGTTTTTTTAGTAGAGACGGGGTTTCACCATGTTGACCAGGATGGTCTTGAACTCCTGACCTCAGGTGATCCACCCACCTCAGCCTCCCAAAGTGCTAGGATTACAGGCGTGAGTCATCGCGCCCGGCGTAAGATTTGTGTAATTTTTATTGTGTATTATACCTCAGTAAAAACTTTTAAAAAGAAGAGACAGGGAGCGAGAGATCAGTGTCCCTTATTAAATATAAGATATAAAACATGACTGGGTTGGAGAAAAGAAAGTGTAATGCAAAATTTCCCTCCACACAATAGAAGTCACTTGCTGTCTAATGTATAGATAATACTAATTTCCTTAAATGAAAGTATTTCAAAAATGGAGTAAAAAACACATGACAATCTATTGCTTAAATAGTCAACTTCTATCAAAGATACATTTAAACATGGAACAAAGGTCGTAACACATAGCTATTATTTTTGACATTTAATGTCATTCACTAAATGGTTTCTACCAGCATGTGTGAAGAGCTAAGATGCCAAGCAAATGATGAAGGGACATTCTTTCAATGTTTCATACAGGGGTTCAGAAAAAAAAACCACTTGGGGGCTACTATATTACTGGCCATTTAGAATCATAGATCTGTTGGGGAATCATAAGTGTCAACTACCAGTTGAGAGATCAAGTTGCAAACTGATGCCCCTCCTCCCCTGGACCATCTTCCATATATAGAAATTCCAAACTCCAAGAATCAATCTGTAGATTTAGATCTCTAGGCTCTTGTTCAAATGTAAATCCCCCTGCACAGTTTACTGGCTATTCAGAGACCACTAAGAGAAGGAAAGCCAGGGCAACAAGAAGTTAGTTTGCTGGGAAGTTTGGGGGTAAGGCGATGGGTGGTCATGGACAAGTTGTTCCTCACATCATTATTCTGTCATGAGCTACCTCTGACCACAGCCCTCATGTGATGGTACCAGTTCATGTTCCAGCATACTTCCCCCCTTAAGTGTAACACCAGGCAAAATAATTATTCAAAAAGAAAGAAAGAAAAAAAGCCTAAGCAGCAGAGCTCAAAATCAGTGAGCACACAAAAAAACTGATGATATTCTATGTCTACTAGGAGAGAAAACATTAAACTCAAGTGTACAAACAGAGTTAATTCCAAATAGAAAATAGTTCTGATCTAGGTAGGTAACTTCCATAGTGTATGTGTCCTCTTCAGTTCAGAAGTTTGCAAAAAAAAAAAAAACGTAACTCAATTCAATAATAATTTGTTAAGTGATGATTATGCATATGTCGTTATACTAAGTATTCTTGGTCAAAGTTTAACACATGAAGACCAACTAACCTTTGAATTCATACTGACTTATTAGCTGTGTGGCTTGTAGCAAGTTACTTAACCTCTCTGAGCCTTAGTTTTAAGGCTAAGATGTAGGTTAAAATGTACATCAATAAAATGTAGATTAAAATAGTTTCTATTTCATGGGTTGCTATGAGATACTGTATTAAGAAGCACATAGAAGAGTATCTTTGTAGCATGCCATAAACACTTAATGAATAATGGTTATTGCTATTAAGAGGAAGTACTGAGGTGGTCTCTAGTTGTTAAGAATCCAAGTTTTAGAGTTACAATTTTGGTTAAATATTGATTCTACCACTTACTAGAAATGTGACCTTAGGAATAACTCAGTTTTCTTATCTGTAAAATGGAGACAATATAACAGGACCTAGATCCTTAGGGTTATTGTGAAGACTAAATGAAACTATTCAGATATAGTGCTTATTAAGACACCTAGCACACAGTAATCACTCAATACATGTTAGCTGCTATTTAGTAGCAGGAACAGCACAAAGTAGATAGCACCTGACTCCTTCCTACAGGAGTCTATATTTTCTATTTTTAAAATATCAACTTTTAAGTTCTGAGGTACATGTGCAGGTTTGTGACATAGGTAAAAGTGTACCATGGTGGTTTGCTGCACAGATCAACCAATCACCCAGGTATTAAGCCCAGTATTCATTAGCTGTTCTTCGTGGTGCTCTCCCTCCCCCTGCCAACTCCCCACAGGCCCCAGTATGTGTTGTTCCCCTCCATGTGTTCTCATTGTCCAGCTACCACTTGTAAGTGAGAACATGTGGTTTTTGGTTTTCTGTAGTTTATATTTTCATTGGAGAGAAAATGCATATATGTGATAGGTTAAACAGCAAGAAAATAATGGAGTGGCAAAATGAATACTATAAGCAGCATGCGTCTCAGGATTTCAGAGATGAGAGAACGGTAAAGACTGGAGTAAACAAGTCTTATTTCAGCTTTCTGATAACTCCTTTTGTCGTAAATTCAAGCACAAGCCCCCTTCCACATGGAAGCCCTTAGTTTTTTCCCTTTGTTGTATTTCATAGGGCACTTAATTTCTGGTACTAATAATGATTATTACATTTCAGCAGAAGGATTCATAATGCAAATGCCCAGAAAAGCATTTGCTCTTCTGTTCTCCTGTGGACTTGGTCACTCCCTCTGTAGTTGAAATTACAGCCTGTCAACACTGGCTTATTTTAGCAAGCATTTTGAAAGTTGCATGATGAGCTAAAACAACTGGACCAAGGAATTTACCCACATGCGAGATGCTAGGCTCCTTTAAAAGCCAATAAAAAACATTTTGCTTCTAATGTCTAAAACTCAAACACACAAAGGATCCAGGGAGGTAGCAAACAAATGAGTGGTGCTGTCTTCCTGGTCTTAAGGCGCCATCTTATGGACATACACTCTTAAGGTACTATGATTTAAAATCTGGGCAAAAAATTCAAATCTAGTAAACAAAGAAACAAACAAAACACGACTTTCTGTTCCAAACAAAAAAGTGTGAGGCCCTAGTTTGTGACGTTTGCCCTGAAGCAGAACAACGGCATGGATGTCCTGAGATTATAGCACATTCTGGTCAATGTCCTACAGGACCTCTAATTAGCATGTTCTGCATTTGATTCTGAATAGCATACAGTCACATAATCCAACAAATACTGACTACTCAAATTTGATTACTTTAGTTGCCACAAACTCCAAGGAAAGAGAATGGTATTATCAGAGTCTCCAAGTGTCTGCGTGATCAATGTCTGCCTACTGCTCAGACCTCTTTTCCTGCTACATTTTGGCCACACCATCCTCCTTTCTGTTCTCTCACACATGCTAAGCTCATTCTTGCCTCAAAGCCTGTATCTGCTGACCCCCACACCCAGATCTTCGCATGGCTAGTGCCTGCTTATCATTCTGGTCTCATCTCAGCTGTCATTACTTCAGATGATTTCCCTACCTAATATTCCCTCTGGTTCTCGCAGTCACTCTACATAACCCCATTTTATTTTCTTCACAGCACTCATGCTCTGAAATTAGCTTTCTTATTTACATACATTTTCTATCATGGAGGATTCATGAAGAAAAAAAACTTGTCAGGTGTCATGTTCACTGCCTTAGCCCTAGCACACAAAAGACACTTAATAAAAATGTGTTGAGCAGATGACTTATTTTTAATAGGCCATTTTAAGGAGCCTACAGATGAATTAATAAATAGCTGAAACTTGCAGCTGATACTATTATACCATAAATCTTCAAGTCTTCCACCATGCCTCATTTTAGACAAGAAGTTTCATTATCACCATCATCATTATCATAAGGTGAAAAACATAAGAGCTATGTTTCATTGCTATTTCAATGCAAGATATTCAAGTAAAAGAAAAACAATACTTTTTAAAACCTTACGTTGAAAACAAGTGTCTCAGTTTGGCTGTTACTGACTTCTACTTCATAAGATAAGCATCTGCTAATAAAATTCTGTGGATCCTCCCATTGCACATATAGGTTACCATTGTGGAAGAAGAGCTTTTTAATATGTGGAGGATCAGGTTTCACTGAAAGACAAAAATAGAACACAAGTAAGCTTCCAAAGTTTGATTACACACACACACACACACACACACACACACACACACACACACACAGAGTCGGCGGCCCTCCATATCCATGGATTCTGCATTCATGAATTCAGCCAACCATGAACTGAAAATATTTTTTAAAAAAATAGTTTCTGTGCTGAACATGTACAGACTTTTTTCTTCTCATTTCCGTAGATTATATAACAACTATTTACATAGCAATTACACTGTATTAATAAGTAATGCAGAGATGATTTAAACTATATGAGAAAATGTGCATATTCTATATGCAAGTACTATGCCATTTTTAAAATCAGGGACTTGAACATCCATGGATTTTGGTATCCTTGAAAGTTCCTGGAAGCAATCCCCTACAAATATTGAGAGATAACTGCATATATATGTAGGGTTCATAAAGTTAAATCAAAACAGAGCGGACGCATTTAGTGACCTTTCATGGTCAGATATATAGTTTTAAAATTTCTGATTAGCCACAATTATAGAGAAGTTTATTTAAAATATGTGAAATTTAAATTTTACTGGCTAATAAAATGGATTTAAGGAACATATTTGGGGTATCTGGCAGATGGCATGAACTCTGACCTGCAGCTGGTTAGAAAATGGCCAGGGTATAATCAGGAAATCTAAATGTAACATAGAGAATAAAAAGGTGCTTGGGTCCAGATGTACTTCTACCTGATGAATAACAAGGGACCAGATACGAAGGGCTTCCCTAGTTGTCACTTATTAATGCCAATCAAAGACCACCATTAAAACACTGGCTTAGAGCTGGGCGAAGTGGCTCAAGCCTGTAGTCCCAGTACTTTGGCAGGCCGAGGCAGGCAGTCTGAGACCAGCCTGGCCAGCACGGTGAAACCCCATCTCTAGTAAAAATACAAAAATTTGGGGGTATGGTGGCGCACCCCTGTAGTCCCACCTACTCAGGAGGCTGAGGCAGAATAGCTTGAACCAGGGAGGCAGAAGTTGCAGTAAGCCGAGATTGCACCACTGCAACCCAGACTGGGTGATGGAGCAAGAGTCTGTCTTAGGAAAAAAAAATTGGCTTAGTCTCTGACACATGCTGCAACATAAATGCACCTCAAGGAAATTATGCTAAGTAAAAGAAGCCAGTCACAAAAGACAAATACTACATGAATCCACTCCTATGAGGTATCTAAAGTAGTCAAATTCAAAGAAACAGAAAGTAGAAAGGTGGTTGCCAAGGGCTGGGGGAGGGGAAATTAATGTTTAATGAACATAGAGTTTTGGTTTTGCAAGATAAAACAGTTCTTAAGATCTGCTGTACAACAATGTGAATATACTACTTAACACTACCAAACTGTACCAAACATTAAAGTGTTTATGATGGTAATTTTAATGTTGTGTGATTATAACCACTGTTAAGAATAAAATACACTGGGAGGCCAAAGCAGGTGGATCACCTGAGGTCAGGGGTTCGAGACCAGCCTGGGCAACATGGTAAAACCCCATCTCTACAAAAAATACAAAACTTAGTTGGGAATGGTGGCACATGCCTGTGGTCCCAGGTACTCGGGAGGCTGAGGTGAGAGAATAGCTTGAGCCTGGGAGGTCAAGGCTGCAGTGAGCTGTGATCACACCACTGCATTCTAGCCTGAGCAACAGGGTGAGATCCTGTCTCAGAAAAAGAAAAAATAATTTATTTTAAAAAATGCATTAGCCTGGTCAATTTACCTTTTCAGGAGTCAGCTACACTTAAGACCAAGCAACAGAAGATAATGGGTAATTAAGAGAAAACAACTTGAAGATATCTTCCATCTGAGAAGAATCTTCCTTCTTCCTTTATGCCACCATTAATATCCAGGGAGAAAACCAGCAAAATAAGCCTGAAAGGTCATCTAGGATAATATGCCAAACAAAGAGAAGGGCTCTGCTTCAGCTTACTCCACTGGGCAAAATACTCCAACTCCACTCCCTTGGCCTACAAAGTAAACTGACTTTGGTACCCTATTAGAATTTACTTCCCCATGACTATTTGAAGAGATGGGAAATAGTGTTCTGCTCAGGGACTTGGGAGCACTTGTCAATGAATAGTTATTTGCTTATAAATCATCTGTATACACTTAGCCAGAATCTGAGCTCCCAGTTGGAATATTTCAACAAATAAGCCATTACACTTATGGAATTTGCTTTAGTAATTTACAAAATGAGTTAATATGCTTTATGTCATTTGGACCTTATGACAATTTTTTTAGATTGAGAGAGACTACTATATTTTCCATTTTACAGACAAGGAAATATTTGAAAGAGGTTTATATGCCTTGTGGAAGAGTTAGAACCTAATCAGATATTTTGCACAAAGTGGAAGAGTTAGAACCTAATCAGATATTTTGTGTTCAAGTTGAGGGGGCTTTCTAACAGGCTGACATGCAGCTGGCACCCACAGGTATGGATATATTGGTTTTTCTAACTGATCAGTGACCATGCCATACAGAATTTAAAATATTTTGAATATCAACTGATTATACTACCTTCAATCTATACCTTTTCTGAGACAGACTGTTCAGGAACTCTATATGATCACATGAGCATTGTCTTCTTAAGTATCGGGAGAATAGATCAGACGAACTGGGTTCCTGCTATGATTTGAATGATTATCTTCTCCCAAACTCATGTTGAAACTTTATCCCCAGTGTGGCAGCATGGAGAGGTTGGGTCTTTAAGAGATGATTGGGTCATGAGGGCTTTGCATGAATTGATTGATCTATTCACCGATTAATGGATTAATGGGTTATCATGGGAGTGGGACTGGTGGATGTGTACCAAGAGGAAGAGAGATCTGAGCTAGCATGCTCCCTCACCATGTGATGCCCTGTGCTGCCTTGGGACTTAACAGAAAGTACCCCCAAGTAAGAAGGCACTCACCAGATTTGGCTCCTTGACCTTCTACTTCCCTGTCTCCAGAAATGTAGGAAATAAATTACTTTTCTTTATAATTTACCGAGTTTCTGGTATTCTGTTGCTTATAACAGAATTTCAGAAACTAACAAACAATGAACTAAGACAAATCCAATGTTGGTTCTACAACTAACTGTTCTAAGTCTCAGTGTACTCATAAGTAAAAAAGGATGAAGCATCTGGCACATGTGCTGAGTAAATAGAATTTCCAAGTTGGCTTCTTTAAAAAAAATCTATCAAAGAAAGTTACACATCAATGTAATCCCTTGTTTCTGGAAGATCTTAAAACCAAAATGATTGCTTTTTTATTATTTGTATTGATTGTGCAAAAGATATAACACACTTTTTATCCACACCGTCATAGAGGACTTCTAAAACTTACCACGGGAAGTTAAAGGCACTATTTTGAAGGATGGTCTAATTTTTCCTGCATTATCCTTGACCATTATTTGGACACTGTTTTTTTCAAAACTGGAATCCTTCACTTTGGTCAGATCAAAGGAACAACCAAAGTATTGGTTATCTGTATAGATCTTTTCACATTGATGAATGTTTTCCAAGTTGCTGTGCCTACAAGATAAAATGAGACAATCTTCTGCATTATATTCAACAGGTATTCAAGAAATAAGAGCAGGCTGGGTGCGGTAGCTCACACGTGTAATCCCTGCACTTTGGGAGGCTGAGGCAGGCGGGATCACTTGAGGTCAGGAGTTGGAGACCAGCCTTGCCAACATGGTGAAACCCTGTCAGTACCAAAAATACAAAAAATAGCCAGATGTTGTGACGCCTGTAATCCCAGCTACTCAGGAGGCTGAGGCAAGAGAATCTCTTGAACCTGGAAGGACGCAGTGAGCTGAGACTGCACTACTGCACTCCAGCCTGGGCAACAGAGTGAGACCCTTACCCCCACCCCAAAAAGAAAGCAAGAAAAAGAAAGCAAGCAAGAAAAAGAAAGAAAAATAGGAAGGCAGGCAGGCAGAATTCTTTTTTTTTTTTTTGAGACAGAGTTTCGCTCTTGTTACCCAGGCTGGAGTGCAATGGTGCGATCTCGGCTCACCGCAACCTCCGCCCCCTGGGTTCAGGCAATTCTCCTGCCTCAGCCTCCTAAGTAGCTGGGATTACAGGCACACGCCACCATGCCCAGCTAATTTTTTGTAATTTTTAGTAGAGATGGGGTTTCACCATGTTCACCAGGATGGTCTCGATCTGCCGACCTCGTGATCCATCCGCCTTGGCCTCCCAAAGTGCTGGGATTACAGGCTTGAGCCACCGCGCCCGGCCTAGGCAGAATTCTTTTTAATGACTGAAGATGTCCATGAAAACCAACAGGCAAGAGAACTTAAAAAAAAAAAACAAAACCTATTTTACAATGTGACTCATTTCATATGCTAGGAAGAAAAGATTTTTTTTTTTTTTTTTTGAGACAGAGTCTTGCTCTGTCTGCCCAGGCTGGAGTGCAGTGGTGTGATCTTGGCTGACTACAGCCTCCACCTCCTGGGTTTCAGTGATTCTTGTGCCTCAGCCTCCTGAGTAGCTGGGATTACAGGCATGCACTACTATGCCTGGCTAATTTCTCTATTTTTAGTGAAGACAAGGTTCACCATGTTGGCCAGGCTGGTCTCAAACTCCTGACCTCAAGTGATCTACCCGCCTTGGCCTCTCAAAGTGCTAGGATTACAGGTGTGAGCCCCCGTGCCCAACCTAGATTGTTTCTTTATGATGAACACTGGTACTGTCAGCAGCTATGGAGACTATAGGAGCCTATTTCTTCTGTATAAGAGAAGACATTGTAAGGCTGGGACTAGAAGGTCCCACCATTCCTCCTCTGGTCCCTCTGCCCTGCTCCTTCCTGGTTTCTTGGCTTGTTTTGCTCCCTCCTCCCTGCTTCAGCAGAGGAGGAGTAGGAGGGCTACTCACATTCTTCTCTCTCTCTGACTCCCTCGAGCACTCACCTCCAGTTTATCACTCCCCCATCCCTTGACTATGGTTTCTTTGTTGGGATTTCCTAATCCTGACCTCTCACTTCAGAACTAGTCCCAGATTTCCTACTGTTCCATTCGAGTGTCCCACCATTGCCTCAAATCCAGTGTCCAAAACACATCATGCACCCTCTTCCCTGCCAAACTGTTTTTTCTCCCAACATTCCCATTTCCATCAGTCAGAGCTCATTTCCTTTGGGCTCCTAGATTAGATAATTTTAAATCACCTTCCCCCCTTTCTGTTCGCTGTATTCTATCACCAAATTCTGTTCTTTCTTCCTTTGGAAAGCTTCCTGGATCCACATCTTCTATGATATTCCCATTGCCCACACCCTGAGATTCATACCCTAATGACTACAGGCTCCATTGCCTCTTCAGATTGACCTTCCTGACCTTCATTATTACTGTCCTCGAATCACTGCCAGGTAAATGTTCTAAAACACAATGGCTTTGTAAGTGTCTCATTCTACTGTGTGGCATTAAATGTCTTCCATAAGCAGTATTGTAGGTACCTTATTTCCCCTTTCACTTCTACACATACCTTTCCCCAAAGATCATCAGCACCTAGCCCAGCGTAAGCAGACAATGTGTTTATTAAACTTTTAAAAAAAATCTAGGCTATCAGAGAACTCTGTTTTGTAGTAACTGGCAGAAGACAGAGAGTCAGGTCTTACATCATCAGCCACAAAGGGAGTTGCACAAAAGTTTTGTAGAAAAGGAAGACAATTCTAAGAAAAATTTACTAAGAGTAAACAGTCTCAAATCCTTAACCTGTTACCTCAGAATCCTCTGTAGTACTCTGAAATGCAGGTTCCTCAAACCCTCTTCCAGAGAATCTAATTTAGAAGGTTTTTGCCAGAACCTAGGAACCAGCATTTGAACAGCAATTCTCCAGGAGATTCTACTGCAAATCAGGTTTCTAAAAAAAACTCAGAGCTAATGTATTTATTCCTTCAAAGGCTGCACAAAAAAATGCTTCAATATAGAAAATGCTTTTTTTTCCTTCAATAAGTAGTACGTAAGCTTTTCCCCCTAGTTGCAGCCTCCTGTGGTTTATGAAGAAAACAGTGTTGTAAAAATAAAGTTATTGTCATGACTAGTTTTTGGATCAGACAGTCCTGGAATGTTTTCCGCCCATGGCCAAAAACAGAAACTGAAGAAACTTAATGATATTTTTCTTACATAACTAAAGAAAGCTATGTGTAAAATTGTTTTTTAATGGTGAAAGAAACTCCTTGAATGCACAATCTTCTTGATCCCTTTTTTATTTCTGTACCCTCAGTATTTTGCATATGCTCATGGATCTCAGATACAAAATTTTAAAACAATTTTGTTGTAATTTAGAAATAGTTATAGAAGGGAAAAAATGGATAGGTAACATTTTTTGAATTCTTGTGAAACATTAACCTAAAACAGCAGGTGATTCCTGTTAAAATTATACACTGAATTTATCTGCAGAATCACACTGCAGATATGAAAAGTAAATTGGCAAATTGAAGACTATTCTCCCAACTCAGAAGATGATTAATGTGGTAAAAAAAAAAGTTCCCTAATATTCACTGGCATGACTAGTCTGCAGCTCTTCAGGCCAGGGTCTGTTCAATGCCAGACTATCCCTGCAGGAACACATGTCATTGCCCTAGGGCTTCAATGAATTATTTTGATTTCAAAGAGTGACTCCAGGCCAGATGCGGTGGCTCACGTCTATAATCCCAACACTTTGGGAGGCTGAAGTGGGTGGATCACTTGAGGTCAGGAGTTCCAGACCAGCCTAGCCAACATGGTAAAACCCCATCTCTACTGAAAAATACAAAAATTAGCCGGGTGTGGTGGCATGTGCCTGTAATCCCAGCTATTCAGGAGGGTGAGGCAGGAGAATCACTGGAACCTGGGAGGCAGAGGCTGCAGTGAGTCGAAATCACACCACTGCACTCCAGCCTGGGCGACAGAACAAGACTCCATCTCTAAAAAAAACAAAAACAAAAAAAACACTCCATGTTTCCTAGTTAGAGGTTAGAGAAAACAGTCTTTGGCAGTTTGATGTGATTTATACTGGTACCTAAACCATTTCTGGTGCTTGCTAATGAGCACTGTGCCTTGACTCCCTTTCTTTTGTGGCTTTTGTTAGAAAGGATCTATATAGGGGAAAGCAAGAAAGAAGGAGGTATGGGTTAGGTACTAATTCTGTGAGACAGGGGAAGAGGCCAGCACTGAGTACTGACTACATCTGCAAGGGAGTGTGGATTAATAATAATAATAATAAAAAACAGTATTGATAACTATCATGGATTGAGTGCTTACTCTACATATGCTAGCAGCTAGTTATGGCTCTAAACACTAGCCCTCACAGCAACCTTAAGAAGGAGGTACTATTATTACTATCTCCATTTTACAGATTATAAAACTAAGGCTGAGAGAAAAAGGACTTGCCCAAAATCACAGTGATGAAAGGAAAAGAGTCAGGATTTCAACCTAAGCAGTGTGGCTCCAGAAAGAATAATCTGTGGGGTGGTAAGGGCATAAGATACAGAATCTGTATCAGCACCATCCAATAGAACTTTCTGGGACTATGGAAATGGTTGCTATCTGTGCTGTCCAATACAAGAGCTGCTCATCACTTGTGAAAGTGGCTGGCGAGACTAAGCAACTGAAGTTTAATTCAATTCAATTTTAATTCATTTAAATTAGAATGTAACTAGCTACATGTAGCCAGTGGCTCCTATACAGGATGGCACAGATCTACACTACAGAAAGAGCCCCTGCTGATGACCAGCTCTGGGATCATGTATGACAAGAAGTAGTAAAGGTGAAGTGGCTCATGCCTGTAATCCCAGCACTTTGGGAGGCCAAGGTGGGCTTGAGTCCAGGAGTTTGAGAGCAACCTGGGCAAGATGGCAAAACCCCATCGCTACAAAAAATACAAAAATTAGCCGGCTATGGTGGTACACACCTGTGGTCCCAGCTATTTGGGAAGCTGATGTGGGAAGATGGATTGGGCCTGGAAGGTTAAAGCCACAGTGAGCAATGATCACAGAGCAAGACGCTATGTCAAAAAAAAAAAGTTGGATCCTTGATATCTGACCCCTCAGATGCTAGTGACCCACCACTATCTTGGGATTGTGTCTTGAGCCACCTCCAGTGACTATACAGACTGTGCCCTGCAAAAAGACATCAACTGATGGCTGAAAGCCAGCCCAAGTATCATCTGCTGTCAGCTTTGGTGAGAGCTTGCTTCAGCCCAGAGGAAGAGGAATGCTTTTTCAAATTGGTCAGTCCAGTTTTTCTTTGTAATTCATTCACCTAGAGGGAACATTCTTTTAACAATTTACATTGAGACTTGTGTTTTTTACTACTATATCCCCAAGGTATCTCCCTATTTTTGTCTTGAAAGAGCCCCAAGGATTAGGCCACCATCTGCCTGCAGTGCTACCACCATTCTAATAGCTGGGAAAATGTCTTACACAGTCTGCCATGGAATGAGATAGTTTTAAGACTTCCTCCCTTCTTTTCCAGCCCCTTATATAGATATAGATTCTTTAAGACTTTCCCTGCGGTTTTACCAATAATGACTCCAGGGAAAACAACAGGGGTTAATAGCATAATAAACACATGCATGCTACCAACTCACAAGACATCTTAAAGGCTTGTGTAATGGCTCTCCCTAAACCTTACTGCAATATCAACAGCCTTAGTAAGGCTTAGTTCTTTGGCCCCTTCTTAGCAATCCTTTAGGGAGCTAGATCTACTCAATCCTTCTCTCTTTTTATTCATGAATGGTAATACTCCTCAGTTACTTATAACTCATAAGTCATCAGCCCAACCCTGAATATTCTCTAGCTTTGGATCCTATCAGACATTCAAAACTTATTTATGGGATATTTACTATATATCAGGCACCAAGAGAAACAAGACACAGCTCCTGCTCTCAAGAGAAACTGCAGCCTGTAGCAAGCTACCACCAAGTGACAGGAAATAACAACACAATGTGCTGGGTAGTATGCCACAAGAAACTGCAAGGTGCCGTGAGACAAGAGGAAAGAGTACATGTCTAGACTTGAGAGGTCAAGGAAGGCTTTCTGGAGAGGAAATGGTGTCTGAGCTGAGCTAAGAACAAAGAAGAGGCAACCAGGTGAAGAGGAAAGGCCTAGGCTACAAGAGGATGCAGAATGCTTCTACTATTCCGTTTGAATATTCTGTTCGAATTCCGGTGTTCTGTTTATTTGAAGAATCAGTCTGAGGAACTGAAGGAAGTTTGCTGTGGGTGAATGGTGGGCTGCAGGGGTGGGGCAGGGGTGCATGGAGGCAGATGCAACTGAGTCTGGAGAGGTTGACAGGGGCCAGGTCATAAAGCAATTTGTCTGTCGTGGTGGAGAGTTTGGACTTTAACCTAAAGCCACCAGGGAGCCACTGAAGGGCTTTAAGTAAAGGAGAAATAACAGGTACCAAGAGTGAGCAGATGCAACTACAAAACCTTAAATGAGATGTACATGATGGGGGGAAGAAACAGACCTCAGACATAACCACACAGAACTTCTGGCTTCGCCTGAAGCATTTCCCAACTTTGCCAGGAAGATCCTTCCACCAGGGAGGAATAAGGATGTGAATCCCAGGGCAATTTTAGAGGTTTTCATCCAAAAATGTATGTGATTGTTTCTTTTGCATTCTATTTCATGATATAGCCATGAATGTTTTAATGTACCAAAAATTCTTTCCATCATGTCACCAGGCAAAATAGACACTTTAGCATGAAAGGTCATGTTTCTCCAGTAGCTTCACAAGTCCTGGACATGGTCCCTCACATCCCATTCTCTCAGAAGCAGTCTTAACAAATGACAGTCAAGGGTAGTATGACGCAAGAAATTGCAAGGTGCCATGAGACAAGAGGAAGGGACACATGTCTAGACTTGAGAGGTCAAGGAAGACTTTCTGTAGTGGAAATGGTGTCTGGGCTGAGATAAGGACAAATAACAAGGTCACGTGAAGGGCAGACTGCCTATGCTAGGTCTCCCCTTCTCTACCCTGATATCACAATGATTAAATATCTCCATTTCTCAAAATGCTCTTCCCCAGAGGCCAGCCTCAGAGAAACTCCCTCATCTGGGCAGTCTGCCTCCTTCACCAAAGCCTCCCAGGGGGAGAGAGGTCAGGGCACAGTGGCTCACGCCTATAATCCCAGCACTCTGGGAGGCTGAGATGGGTGGATCACAAGGTCAGGAGTTCAAGACCAGCCTGACCAACATGGTGAAACCCGGTCTCTACTAAAAATACAAAAAAAAAAAAAATTAGCCAGGCATGGTGGAGGGCACCTGTAATCCCAGCTACTCAGGAGGCTGAAGCAGAGAATTGCTTGAACCCGGGAGACAGAGGTTGCAGTGAGCCGAGATCGTGCCACTGCACTCCAGCGTGGGCAACAGAGTGAGACTCTGTCTCAAAAAAAAAAAAAATCTTCCCAGTCTCCTCTCCATCCACCCATCCACCTTCCCACAACCCTACCCCAAGCTCCAACCTAACTTCCCATAGGAATCTATCTATCCCTCTGCAACAGCCTTCAGCATACACTATCTTATTTAATTTAATGCAGGTCACTGTATCAGGCACTATCTCCTCCTCTATATTTTAAGCTTCAGGAGAGAAGAGACATGTTTTTTGTCTCTGCTGTACATTCAGTGGTTTATCCACAAGGTGTTCTAAATAAAAGTTTACTGAATTAAACCAGATTAACTTGGCCTTCCTTTCTTGTTCTGTTGCTAATAATTCTAGGCTCTAAAGGAAATGATGGAAGACTAACTTAGAAATGTAACAAACATTGTAGTAGATATAGTCACAAATACCAAATACTAAAGGATCAAATATCAAAACATCAAAGTTATTCTACAGGAAGCTAAAGAATACTTTTTGAGGCTGAGTGTGGTGGCTCACACTTGTAATCCCAGCACTTTGGGAGGCTGAGATGGGCAGATCACTTGAGGCCAGGAGTTCGAGACCAGCCTGACCAACATGTTGAAACCCTGTTTCTACTAAAAATACAAAAATTAGCTGGACATGGTGGCACATGCTTGTAATTCCAGCTGCTTCAGAGGCTGAGGCAGGAGAATCACTTGAACCCAGGAGGCAGAGGTTGTAGTGAGCCAAGATCGCACCACTGCACTTTAGCCTTGCTCTAGATAGAACAAGACTCTATCTCAATCTATGAATCAATAAACAAACTACTTTATGGCTCCAGACATGATATAATTTTCCTTTTTAAAAACAGACATCAGGCTGGGCGCAGTGGCTCATGCCTGCAGTCCCAGCTACTTGGAAGGCCAAGGCAGGAGAATTGCTTGAAGAGGAGATGGAGGTTGGAGTGAGCCGAGATTGTGCCATTGCACTCCAGCCTGGGCAACAGAGTGAGCCTCCATCTCAAAAAAAAAAAAAATCAATAACTCATATATTGCTAGGGGGAATGTAAGGTGAACTAACTTCTTTAGGAAACAGTTTGGCATTAAAAAAATAAAACCAAATATGCAATTACTATATGACCCAGCAATTACACTCTTGGGCATTTATTCCAGAGAAATGAAAAGTTATGTTCATATAAAAATCTGTATGTGAATATTTACAGTAGCTTTATTCATAAGAGTGAAAAACTGGAAACAACTGAGATATCCTTTAATGAATGAATGGTTTAAAAAATTGGGAGGGACATCCATATCACGTAATACTACTGACCTATAAAAAGTAGTGACTTCTTGATATGCAACTACTTGTACAGATCTCCAGGGTATTACACTGAATTTTTTTAAGCCAGTCTTAAGTGGTTATATACTACAGGATTCCATTCCAGTAACATTCTTGAATTAATAAAATTAAAGAGATGGAGAACAGATTAAGGTTGCCAGAGGTTAGAGGCTTGGGGGAGAGGGGTGTGAAGGAGAGATGGTTTAAGAGGGAGGTGAGTGTGTCTATAAAAGTGCAACTCCTTGTGGTGATTGAACCATTGTATATCTTCGTGTGATAAAATTGCATACAACTATACATATACACACACAGAGTGCATGTAAAGCTGTTGAAATAGGATTGAGGTTTTTGGATTGTACCTATGCCAATTTTCTGCTTTTGATAATGTACTATAGTTACATAAGATGTTACCATTGGGAGAAACTGAGTGAAGGGTATATGGGATCTCTCTGTACATTTTTTTGGTAACATACAGGATCCATATTTGAAAATGGAAAGTTTATTTAAAAAGTAGACAGCAAAGGGAGATGCATTTCTCATTGAAGCAAACTGTTCATCTTGTTGGGTTTGCAGAAAAAAATAGACTGTTCTTTTTTTAACTAGGTTGGATCCAAAGGCTCCCAACACAATTACAATCAGTCTTCCAGTAATTGTACTGTACATACTCACCAATAGTAGAGAGTATAGTTAGTGTCAGGACTGGCATTCCTTCCAGGGAGCCATGAACACTTCATGTAGCTCAGGTTATGCCAAACACATTGAAGCTCAGTCACAGCAGACTCAGGATCGCCTAGAAAAACCAGGCCAAGAGTTTAAGACCCTTCTTTCCTTATAATGCAAAGTAGCGATCACTCTTTAGCAAAGGGGATAATGAGAGTGCTTTATGTTGCTTCGTCAGAAAGTAAACTCTTCATCTCTCACCCCATTTTACCCAGAAGTCACCTAGGATGGAGGAAACCCAAATCTAATTTGTTCACAACCTTCTCTCTTACCTCATGATACAAAGAAAACATCTTCCTTATCACTGAGGGACCCTAATTAATATCCCTTACTCAAAAGAGAGATAAAAGATCAAAAACCATTTCAATCACAGATAATATCTACACAATTCCTAAATGAATGTGGATATACAAACAACCCTTATATATATATATCATATATATATATATATCATATATATAAGATATATATATATGATATATATATATATATGATATATATATATATATATATATATACCTGTCTTAAAAAAATTTACTGAGGTGCAACTTAAGTTTCTGTCTTTTGATAAATACTGACACTTCTTCTTTTTTTAAATAAATAAACAAACAAACAAACATTCAGTTGGGCAGGGTGGCTCACGCCTGTAATCCCAGCACTTTAGGAGCCCAATGTGGGCAGATCGTTTGAGGTCAGGAGTTCTACAAGAGCCTGGCCAACATAGCGAAACCTTGTCTCTACTCTAAATACAAAAAATAGCCAGATGTGGTGGTGCACACCTGTAGTCCCAGCTACTTGGGAGGCTGAGGCACAAGAATTGCTTAAACCAGGGAGGTGGAGGTTGCCATGAAATCTTGCCACTGTACTCCAGCCTGGGTGACAGAACGAGACTCTGTCTCTAAATAAATAAATAAACATTCCTCCTGAAGCAATTCTGGGGAAAGGGAAGCCTAACTGAACTCTTAGTAGTTGCCTCTTAAGTGTCATGACTTTAGGAGCCCTAATTTCTTTCTGACCTAAAATCTCTATCTTTAGTTAAGTATAATGTCTTTAAACTAAACACTTCTGTTTAAAATGTAAACCTCTTACCCCTCATGATCCTTGAAGGGGTACGACACTAAGCCATCATCAACCATTTTATGTCACAGTATAGTATAATAATTATTTTTTTTGAGACAGATCCTTGCTCTGTCACCCAGACTGGAGCGCAGTGGCATGATCACGGCTCACTGCAACCTCTGCTTCCCGGGTTCAAGTGATTTTCCTGCCAAGCATGTGCCACCAGGCCTGGCTTTTTTTTTTTTTTAGACAGAGTCTTGCTGCCATGAGGAGTGTAATGGCTTGACCTCAGCTCACTGCAACCTCCCCTCCTGAGTTCAAGTGATTCTGCTGCCTCAGCCTCCTGAGCAGCTGGGTTACAGGTGCCTGCCACCACGCCCGGCTAATTTTTGTATTTTTAGTAGAGATCAGGTTTCGCCACGTTGGCCAGGCTGGTCTTGAACTCCTAGCTTCAAGTATTCCACCCGCCTCAGCCTCCCAAAGTGCTGCAATTACAGGCATGAGCCACTGCACCTGGCCGGTTTTTTGTTGTTGTTGTTTGTTTTTTTGAGATGGAATCTCACTCTTTCACCCAGAATGGAGTGCAGTCGCGTGATCTTGGCTTATTGCATGCTCTGCCTCCTGGGTTCAAGTGATCCTCCTACCTCAGCCTCCCCAGTAGCTGGGATTACAGGCATGTGCCACCATGCCTGGCTGATTTTTGTATTTTTAGTAGGAACAGGGTTTTGTCATGTTGGCCAGGCTGGTATCAAACTCCTGACCTTAGGTGATTCGCCCGGCTGGGCCTCCCAAAGTGCTGGGATTACAGGCGTGAGGCACTGTGCCCAGCCATTTTTCTTTTGTTTTAAACTCCTAAGGAAAGGAGAATAGAGCAGGTAAGTTGTTTCAAACCTCTTGGCAGTCCTGAATTTTATAATTTTACAAACAGCACTTCATATATTTGTGATCAGTACAAAGCAGGTAAATGGAATGGCTTAGAGCACAGGCCACATAGAACTAAGGACTGGAGGTAAGAGATGTGGCCCAGCCCAACCAAGGGACAACATAATATATATAAATGTAATATATATAAAACATTCACTCTTTGCCAGGCACTATTCTAAGTACCTCACATATATTGACTTATGTAATCATCCTAGTAATC
The DNA here is from genome assembly GCF_049354715.1 of Callithrix jacchus. NCBI lineage: Eukaryota > Metazoa > Chordata > Mammalia > Primates > Cebidae > Callithrix > Callithrix jacchus. The sequence goes on along the minus strand of NC_133524.1, from coordinate 114,673,365 downwards.
ATAGAAGATAGATACCATTATCATGCCCATTTTACAGATGAGGAAACTAAGGTGCAGAGGGGCTAAGAAATTTGCCCAAGGTTATACAGCTAATAGCTGGCAGAGCTGGGATTTAAAGTTAGACAGTTGGTTTCTGGTAGCCCTGCTCTTAATCAGTATGTGCTACTCCCCTATATGTAACATAAGCCAGAAGGTGAGGTGGGACTGGGGAACAATGATCAACCTCACTACTTGACAGCTTTTCCTAGGGCTGTCTTGTATTATCTTGTCTAGAGTTGTATTGGAGCTAGGCCAGCATAATATTTTTCTTTTTAAACATGTTTTCCCAAATATATCCTGCATAGCAAACTAATTATCATATATAATGAGTAAGATAGTATTTTGTGTTTTATTTTTAAAGCACTGGGCCTGGAATATAAAGACATACAGCAAGTCACTCAGTTCATTTCTTCCTCATAAAATGGATCAGGGTAATAGTACATGCCTTATTTACTTCATAAGACAAGCTTGTAAAGCTCAATTTAAGGAAGTGTGGTGTGTGTGTGTGTGCGTGTGTGCATGCGCACGCACGTACACGTGCGCTTATGTGCACGCACACACACGTGTATATCATTTTTAAAATTATTAAATTTTATATAATGATTAGGCATTGTTATTCAAGTTGTTTGTAAGCTTCTTCAAGGCAGAGACATACTCACATTTTCATTGAGCTGGTAGCACCTAGTACAATGCCTGGCACTTATTAGACTCAGAAAATGTTTGAGAATTGAATGAACAATGCACAAAAGCAATGGAGCATTCAGATTCATTCTCTAAACACCAAGAAATAGTGCTTTCACTTGTTACCTTCCGGGGGTGAGATGCATTTTTCAACCAAAATGCTAGGCTTCTCGCTTTCATTGGTGCTACACTGGGATCCCACTTGCAGACAAATCCTCTCATTCAGGGGCACTTCTTTTGAACGATGAGTTTCTGGAGCTATTTTCTAAGGTTAGAAAATTGTAAAAGGCATTGCTTTAGCAAACACACACTTAAATAATAAAACATTAGCATGTCCAAATGTGTTTTTTTTTTTCAAAAATGTTCTCAAATGGTATAGATCAGTGATTCTCAATTGGGGGTGATTTTGTTCTTCCTGCCACTCTCAGGTACATTTGGTAATATTGAACTTTTTTTATTGTCCTAACTTGTGAGGGAGAGGCTACCAGCATCTAGTAAGCAGAGATCAAGGATGCTGCTAAACATCCTACAAGGCAATATACATGACAGCCCGCCTCCTCCTACAACAAACCCTTCACCAAATGTCAGTAGTGTCACCACTGAGAAACCCTGATGCAGATAGAACAATTTCCCACATTTTAAATGTATAAACATCATGAAATTTACCTATAAACCTACAATGCTAACATATCAACTCTCTAAAAGCAATTTTAAAGGAAACATAATATGATTTTCAAAATTCACTTAGAAGTAGATGCACCGTACCATGAAAATTAAGGCAAAAAAGGAATGCGTTAAGAATCCAGGAATCAGGCCAGGAGCAGTGGCTCATGCCTGTAATCCCAGCACTTTGGGAGGCAGAGGCAGGTGGATCGCTTAAGCCCAGGAGTTTGAGACCAGCCTGGGCAATATGGCAAAACCTCATCTGTACAAAAAAAATAAATTGAGCAGGCATGGTAGCTCACAACTGTAGTCCCAGCTACTCGTGAGGCTGAGGTGGGAAGATCACTTGAGCCCAGGACGGGGAGGTTGCAGTGAGCCAAGATTGCACCATTGCACTCCAGCCTGGACAATGCAATCTTTTTTCAAGATGCTGTCTTGAAAAAAAAAGAAGAAAAAAGAATCCAGTAATTGTGGTTACTTCTGGGTAAGGAAATAAAGGAGGGGGGCCTGAGAGACTTTTCATTAAACCTCTTTTTCTACTGTTTGACTATTTTGACTACCTCATATACATGTATAAATTTCAAGCATTGCTATATGTGCTGAGTATATACACTCTCATTCTGAAAAGTAGATAAGCTTTGTGGAGCCACAGAAAGCCAATTTATAGACACCATAGAGACATAAATCACCAATCTGGTTACTATGACTTAGAATAATGAGATTAATGGGCTCTCTGGGAAATTAACATTTCCCAAATTGACAGAGTTGGAATAATTAAGAATGGAGCTGCTTTTAATCAGAGCTCCAAGGAGAGTGCTTCCTGTTTTGCAATAGTTTCTAACTCAAGCTAGAGATAGTATTTCCTTTCATCTACGTGCTGATGGCCATGAAGGGGAAAATTTGCCACAGTTAGTTCTATCTACTACCCTAAGGAGCTATTCTGCCATGTCACATGCCTGCTGCCAGCTGAGCATGAGGGCAACTGTGAGATACCCCCCAAACCAGGACATATGGATGGCCTGTGAGAATTAGTGAGTCAACAATGAATAAATCACAGCAAGGACACAAAACCAAAATCACTTTATAGAGCAGAACAGCTTAGGTCCAGTCAAGACAGCACTCTGAAAAGGGAGTTGGTCAGCCCTGGAAGAACAGAAAGAGAAATGTCTGCCAGCAAAATCCTGACAGGGAGAAAAAAGAAGTGATATAGGAATGTGGACATTGATTTTTTCTGTCCCACTAGCAAAGATGTTTACCCTCAGTAGGGCCTCCAGCTATTCTTAGACAAGTACATTTTTACAACTAATTTCTGATTCCTCACCAAGAAACCTACTTAACATTTGGCTTCCCATACAGGCTCTGGCTACAGGGATGAAATGCATCAGTTATGCCAACAGAAATCTTCCTAGAATGCTTCACCATTACCATTTTCACAACAAAGTAGAAAATTAGCCCTCGAGAGATGCATGTGTGCTGAAAATGAGGGTTCTGAGTATGTGAAGCTGAAGACCTGCCTCCAGGATCATGGTAATGGTGGCAGGAAGGCTTTGAATACAAATTTTACCAACCTCACAATTTTACTAAGCAAAAGTCCTATATATCTCTGAAGGAGCCACCCTTATCCAAGGATCCTTGGCAATTCTTGTTTGGAAGCTATATTTTCCCTTTGAAGACACCAGGGGAAAATGTACAGTCAAATGTCAAATTAGACTGTACAAATGCAGCCAAATTAGAATCATCATGAAAAAAAATCTCAGTTTTCTTATTGTTATAGACATTGTTCCAGTTAGAGGGCTATGGAGTTTTCGTATACAGAAAATATCACAATGGAATTTTTAATTTAAAAAATGCCTTAGTGGCCAGGCATGGTGGGTCATGCCTGTAATCCCAGCATTTTGGAAGACCAAGGTCACCTTAGGTCAGGATCACCTGAAATCAGGAGTTTGAGATCAGCTTGGCCAACACGGCAAAACCCTGTCTCTACTAAAAGTACAAAAAAAAAAAAAAAATAGCTGGGTGTGGTGGCATGCACCTGTAGTTCTAGCTATTTGGGAGGCTGAGGCACAAGAATCACTTAAACTCAGGAGGCAGAAGTTGCAGTGAGCCAAGATTGCACCACTGCATTCCAGCCTGGGTGACAAAGCAGACTCCATCTCAAAGCAAAATAATAAAATAAAACAACATAAAAAATAAAAAATGCCTTAGTATCTAAATCTGAACCTTATGCTTTAGGCATATGAATAATAACATAACTTAGAAAAGGGACAGCAGAGGGAAAGACTTTACAAATAATAATTTTTAAAAATATCTTTCAAAGTTCAAAGTAAAGAATATTTAACTGGCACTAATAAAGTAGGAACCCAGATTATCAACAGCTGCCAAGTCAAGCATATCTCTCTGTATCACTCAAGAAACTAGATTCCTTGCATCAGATCTTTTTTTTTCTTTTTCTCTCTCTCTCTTTTGTTGTTTTTTGTTGTTGTTGTTGTTTGTTTTTGAGACAGAGTCTTGCTCTGTTGCTCAGGCTGGAGTGCAGTGGCATGATCTCAGCTCACTAAAACCACCACCTCCCAGATTCAAGTAATTCTCCTACGTCAGCCTCCTGAGTAGTTGAGATTACAGGTGTGTACCACCAGGCCCGGCTAATTTTTGTATTTTTCGTAGATACAGGGTTTCACCATGTTGGTCAGGCTGGTCTTGAACTCCTGACCTCATGAGATCAGCCCATCTCAGCCTCCCAAAGTGCTGGGATTACAGGCGTGAGTCACTGCACCTAACCCTTCCATCAGATCTTGAGGCATGTGTGATGGCTCCCACGTGACTTCTGGCTTTGGTGAATCATCCTCACTGTTAGCTGCTGTATGATGTTATGCTCCCCAGGGAATCTGGTTCCCTTTGGAAATTTATCAAAAACCAAGGCAAGAGTCCTGAACTGATCTCCCCAGACCAATGTTCACTTGGCTGGAGTGTACCTTTCTCAACCCCAGAATTCCTTTCTCAGAAAGAAAAGGACTTAGCTTCAGCATCTGCCTATTTGGATGCCTGGCCTTTTGACTAGTTCACCTTGCCTATCTCTTAGTGATAAAAGATATATAAAGTCTGATGACGGATCCTTCTTCTACTTCCAGCTGAGGAACTATTAGACATTGCTTTAAAAATGGTGGTGGGCAGCCATTTACACTAATCTTTTCTTTTTCAAAAATCTTCTGCAAATCCCCATCCTTCATCTTGATGAGCCTCCAATCTTAAGATCGAAAATGACCTCAGGAGTTTATCTTATTTAGCAACTTGGGACCTTTGAACATTTTCATAAGCCCTCTAATGTATAAACTATCATAATATCATTTCTTCAATATGCTTCAGGGATAAATACACCTCAGTTTGGTCCGATGATGCTAATGCTGTACCCAAAGGACAGAAAGAGGAGAGGAAAATTACTTCTGTCATTCATTTTCAGCCTCAGGATAATAAACTTCAAAAGGTCCAGACAGGACATCTCCTATCACTGACTGGAAGGAATGATACACGTTTATCACAACTGCAGGAATGATGACTATCAATGCTATCAAATGGCTAAAATAAACGAGCTGGCTTTAGGCAGAGTTCACCCTTTTTGGTCTCTATCTAGTTTCTTCAGGGGCAAAATGGAAGAAACAAGATTAAATGATAACATTAGGCTGAACCAAATAATACTGAAAACATTCAAATATTTTGACCCGTAAAAGTGGTAATTTCACATGGCTCAACCTAACAACAGTAATAATAGTAAAAGCTAACAATTACCTAGCACTAACTCTGTGTCGGTGCATTACAAACCTCATCTCCCTTAATGCACGTCATCCATATTTAGTAGGTACTATTATTACCCCCCAACACACCCATATTTTGCAAACAAAAAAATTGGAGCTCAGAGAGGCTAAGTGATTTGCCCAAAATCAAACAATTTGAAAGGGGAAGAGATAAAATTTCACACACAATTCTATCTGATTCCACTGCCTCCTAAAGTTACATTTAACTCTGAATTTCTGTACGTATACTGAGGAGGTAGTCCGATTTCTGGGCTAGAATACCAGCCTGGCTACCTGATTATTCCTTGACAGCTTAAGGAAAAGGGACCTGAAAAGTAATCTCTCTTTAGGGTTTCAGTTAGACACTGAGGTGATTATAGGGTTTACAGCCAGAGGCACTTAGGGTCTTAGAAATTCAGAGAATGAATTTCTCAAGGCTCAGTTACCAAAAATCACAACTAAGACTCCAAATGCCTAAGGCCCTTCCTTAGGAGGAAGAAGATGAAGCCAACAATATGTAAAGGCAAACTCCAATCTCACTGCTAGTAATATCAGTGGCTTCCACATTTAGAAGACCTCTTTCAAAATGCAAATATTTCTGACAAGTCTCAATTCTTTATCAATTAATGCCCAAGCCCTAAGCCCTAAGTAACACCTCAGCAGGACAAGGGAGAGGAAGGCAGATTTGCAAATTTCCCTCCAGAGGAAGAGCAAGTTCCATCCTGACTATTAACCTTTTATATACATTATTTTCTGTGTCCCAGAATGCCAGGGAAGTGAGTAAAGCCATACTTTATACATAGGAAACAAAGGCTCAGAGAGGTTAAACAATTTATCCCAGGCCATAGAGTCAGCTAAGAGTGACAGTGCCAATCAGAAGCTAGTTCTCCTGGCTCTTTCTGCCACCAAAGCTGCCTGAACTTGGTGCTTTTACAATTCACTGATGTAAAGCACTGTCACTAATAACTTCTCATTCTGCCTACTCAAAATCCTGGATGAATTCAATCCCAAACACCCAAGCCCCTCGCCGCCGCTGGCAGCCTGCAGCAAACACACACATACTGAAAGAAGGTATAAAACGATAAACAGTTGCATAAGATTATCATAAAGAACCTGAAATTATCCAAACCTATTAACAAAAATTCACTTATATCAGTTGACTAGAAAACTTGAAAGTCTTCCTCATTTTTCCTCAGGCATTAGGGAACCCTCTACTCAAGCACACCTGCCACTGACATCTTATTTTTTCACTTTCCACATGGCCATTTATTTTTACACCACATATTGCTTGTATATCTATTTGTCCATGTGATTAGCAAGGTGGTAAATGTAAAAATTCCCTGAAAAATTAAGTGTTATGTAGATACACGGAGATACAGCTACAGGCTGGAACATAGGAACAGATTTAACGATAACATAATTATTTATTGAGTACCTAAGAGAAAAATATATCCAGTATTTTCTGTCAGAGCAATGTCAATTGCATTTAATTATCAAATAATTAGCAAATGTTTTTAAGTGTTCACTTGTCTCAATAGTTGCTTCTGTAATTTTCCCAATTGAAATTTAAACACACCCCAAAATACAATTTCCACTTTGATGTAAGATTAGAATTTGGCTTATTCTTGGCTCCAATTCATAGTGTTCACTTTACCTCATCAATATAACATGTAGAAAACTTACCTTATCCTGTTTGTCACCAAAATGACTAAAATACCATAGACTACAATTTGGGCTGGCTCCCTCTGGTGGATTCCATGTCCATATTACTGTGCAGAGGTTTTCAACAGAGACAGTCAAATTTGTCACAGGTGGCTGAGTTTCTGTTCAAATCAAGCACACACACAAAAAAAACCCAAATTTATCAACAGTATTTTTAATGGTACGCTTAATTCTCCCAAGTCCTGGTAGGCAAGATAATAATAGCTGAGTTAACAATATCTAACATTTACTGGGCCAAGGACTATTCTAAATATTCCACATGTATTAATCCATTTAACCCTCACAACAATCTTTGAGATAGGGACTAGTATTAGCCTCATGTTTTTGTTTTTGTTGTTGTTATTTGAGACAGAGTCTCACTCTGTAGCCCAGGCTGGAGTGTAATGGCATGATCTCAGCTCACTGTAGCCTCTGCCTCCCAGGTTAAAGTGATTCATTCACCTAGCCTATTACTGGGACTACAGGTTCATGCCACCATGCCTGGTTAATTTTTGTAATTTTAGTAGAGATGGGGTTTCGCCCTGCTGGCCAGGCTGGTCTCGAACTCCTGAGTTCAAGTAATCCGCCCACCTCAGCCTCCCAAAGTGCTGGGATTACAGGCGTGAGCTATCACACCTGGCCTATTAGCCTCATGTTATACATGAGGCAACTGAGGCAACAGGCAGATTAAGTCATTTGTCCCATATCCCATGGCTACAGTAAATGGCAGAGCTGGGACTGTAACTTGAAAAGTGTGGCTCCAAGGTCACATTCTTAACCACTTTCATAGAGAAGAGTGATATTCTTAAATACTAGTATTTCCAAATTGTTCTCTTCCAGGAATCTGGGGTTCCCTAACCTTGGGATCCACACCTTACTCAATACAGACTGTTCAGGTTGGGCATGGTGGCTCACACCTGTAATTCCAGCTCACTGGGAGGCCAACTGGTTTGAGCCCAGAAGTTTGAGACCAGCTCGGGCAATGTGGCAAAACCCTGGCTATACAAAAAAAGTTACAAAAGTTAGCCAAGCATGCTGGTATGTGCCTATAGTCCCAGCTACTGGGGGGTTGAAGCAAAAGGATCACTTGAGCCTGGGAGTTTGAGGCTGCAGTGAGCCAAGATCATGCCACTGCACTCTAGCCTGGGTGACAGAGCAAGACCCTGTCTCAAATGCAATGACAACAACAACAAAAAAACAACTTGTTCAAAATCTCAGCAGTTCTGTAAGTTTAAGAAGCTCATCTTTAATTCTGCTTGCTAACATGACCTGGTAATTGTTTTTTTATAGCTTTTTTCCAAAGAAGTACTGAGAAAGAGATTTAGCAGCCTTTGTTCCCCTGAGGTCTGACACTAAACAGCTGGAGCTAGAGCTTGACTAATCTGAAGAGGGAAGAGAAAGAGGAGGAACTGTGAAACATCATTTTAAACTTTCCTGAGAACTCCTGAGACCAAGACTATCAAAATCATCACCCAGAAACTGGGTGCGGGTTATAGAGGAACCTTCTGTCCTACCTTTGCAACTTTTCCGTAAATCAAAAATTATTTCAATATAGAAGGTTATTAGAGTTATTAGAAAATAATTCCCCTAAATTTTCTAAAGTGATGAACAGAATCATGATTAATTACTTAAGGATTATAGTAATAGTAATTTACCAAATGATAGAGTTAAATCTACTCTATGCTAATACTTTGGAGTGCACTGGGCATGTTACATAATCAGCGATATTTATACTGTTACCTTCCTCTCTAACTGGGCAAAAAATTCCATTTGTCCCAAAACATCAAACTCACAGGCACTATGTAGTTGAGGTTTCTCTAATAGTCAATTTTATACATAGCAGCTACTTGGTCAGCAGTCTACAAAGGCCCTTGACCCTCAATATTCATTCCCTGGTGATTATTTAAAAGTCTGAAAACAACAGATGTTAGCAAGGCTGTGGAGAAAAGGGAATGCTTATACTCTATTGGTGGGAATGCAAACTAGTTCCACCACTGCGGAAAGCAGTTTAGAAATTTCTCAAAGAACTTAAAATAGGCTAGGCACAGTGGCTCATGCCTATAATCTCAGCACTTTGGGAGGCTGAAGTGGGCGGATCACTTGAGGTCACCAGTTTGAGACCAGCCTGGCCAACAAAACGAAACCCCGTCTCTACTAAAAATAGAAAAATTATCCAGGCGTGGTGGTGTGCACCTGTAATTCCAGAAACTCAGGAGGCTGTAGCATGAAAATCACTTGAACCGAGGGGGTGGAAGTTGCAGTGAACCGAGATCGCACCACCGCACCCCAGCCTGGGCAACAGAGCAAGACTCTGTCTCAAAAAAATAAATAAATAAATAAAAGAACTTAAAACAGAACTACCATTCAACCCAACATTTCCATTATTTGATATATACCCAAAGGAAAATAACTCATTCTATCAAAAAGACACATGTACCTGTATGTTCACTGCAGCACTATTCACAAAAGCAAGGACACAGAATTAACCTCAGTGCCCACCAACAGTGGACTGGATAAAGATAATGTGGCACATATACACCCTGGAATACTATGCACCCATAAAATGAATGAAACCATGCCCTATGCAGCAACATGGGTGGAGCTGGAGGCCTTTATCCCAAGTGACTTAATGCAAGAATAGAAAACCAAATACTGGATGTTCTCACTTATAAGTGGGTGTTAATCATTGAATACACATTATCAGAAAGATGGGAATGACAGACGCTGGGGACCACTAGACAGGGGAAGTAGGGAGGTGAGTGTGGGGGCCAAAACACCACCTGTTGGGTACTATGGTTACAGCCTAGGTGATCGGATCATTGGGACCCCAAGCCTCAGCATCATGCAGTTTACCCACGTAGCAAATCTACCTGTATACCCTTTAATCTATAATAAAATTAGAAATCAAAAACAATTCATTCCCTCTTCTAACACTACTATTGATAGCTTTTCTCAAGGTCCAACTGTGGGAAGGAGCAGCCCACAGCAGGACACGGCTCTGTGGAAGCAAATAATTCCTACTGCACTGCATTAAAACTCAGCTAGTTCCAGGGAGCACCAATGGCTTAGGCAAAAGTGCTATCGTTAGGATTTTAAGTGATTAAAAGAATGTATGGCTATTCCATTTTGGCCTTTCTAATACCATATCAACGATATTTTTGAAGACGAATCATTTGTCAGGTAGTAAAAACACTGTTCCTACAGGAGACTACAATTTACTGTAGGATTATCTGCCTTACTCTGCAGTTTCTAGAAACACATCCAAAATACCTAGTTTAGCGTTTCCAGTGCCTACTTCAGCATTTCCAGTACTTTCTTCACCTACCTACCTCCTATACTTTAACCTCAGTTTTGAAATAGAATAATAGCCTGCCCTATATTCAGTCTTTCAAATGGGATTAATATTTTCCCATCTGTTTTGAAGTATCCTTTTGGTCAGATCTTCCAACTGGTTTGCATTTTGGGCTTCGTGGGGGCTATCTATCATCCTTTTTCTCTTCTGGTTCCCTCCATATCTCTTGATTTTTCTACTTCCTACACTTTAAACACACAAGCATGGACTCCGGGAATATGGCAAGAGTAGGAAGCACCAGATATCTATCTCCTCACCTAGATAACAATGGTAGCTGCAGAATCTGTTAGATGTAGCAATTTTGGAAGACTCCAGAGTTATATTGGAAACACTTATACTGAAGGCTTGCAATTTCCAAGGAAAGGCTTAAACAACAAATTGCAATAAATTTCCATCAATGGCAGCTTTTACATAGTAGTAGCTGCACATCCTTCATCCCAACCCCATGGCAGGCATCTGTGCACATGTTCCTGGAACAATCTGCACATAGCTTGTGGGCTACGTGGGCAAAAGGACTGTTTGTCAAATATTGGGGATCTGTATTCTGATTACTGATTGCTGCTTCTGATCACAGAGGTACAGACAAAGAAGCTGGCAGCCATTGTGGTCGCACCTATCCTCATTGTTGCAAGCCCCTCCCTATATAGCTGAAGTGATTTCCAGAAGATATAAAAAAACTGTGCTCTTCCCATGCCACCTCATTTCTCTCCTTTTCCACGTTTGGGAGCCAGGCATTAAAGATTAGAACATTCCAAAACAACTACAGAGGCAAGGTGGCTCATGCCTACAATCCCATCACTTTGGTAGGCCAAGGCAGGAGGATTACTTGAGGCCAGGAGACAAAGACCAGTCCTGGCAAAATAGCAAGATCCCATCTCTACCAAAACATTATTTTTTTGTTGTTGTTTAAATTAGCTAGGAGTGGTGGCATGAATTTCTAGTTGCAGCTCCTTAGGAGACTGAAGAGGGAGAATCACTTGAGCCCAGGGATTTGAGGTTACAGTGAGCTGTCACACGATTGCACTCTAGCCTGGGCAACAGAACGAAACTAGGTCTCAAAAACAAAACAAAACAAAATGAAACAAAACTATATATACAGAGAAAAATAGAAAGCGACCACACATACTCAGGGAAAGCCCAGAAAAAACCTGAGACTTTAAGTTTGTACTTCAAGTTGATCTTCAACACAGAGACAGCCTACAACAATAAAAAAATAAATAAAAACAATAAACAAAACAATAACGAAAAACAGCAAACCTGGGGGAAGGGGACAATCTGGTTTCCAGAGAAACCAGATTTAAATGACCAGTTTTTAACAAAAAAATCACAAGGCAGACAAAAAAAAAACATGAAACTATGGCTCTTTCAAAGAAAAAAAGCTAATTCACAGCAAACCTGTCCCTGAAAAAGACCTTATGGCAAATATATTAAAGTAAGATTCTGAAATAAATATCTTCAGATGTTCACAGAACTAGAGGAAGATTTGGAGAAAGTCAAGAAAATGATATGTAAGCAAAATCAAAATATCAATACAGAGATAGAAAACCTAAAAAGAGACCAAAAAGAAACTATGGAGCAGAAAAGTATAACTGAAATGAAAAATTCATTAAATGGAATCAAAGGTAGATTTGAGCAGGCAGAAGAAAGAATCAATAAACTTGAAATAGGACAATAAAAATTATTGAGTTTGAGGAACAGAAAGGAAAAAAGATTGAAGAAAAGTGAACAGAGTCTAAGGGACCTGTGGTACACCATCAGCAGACCAGTGTATGTATTATGGAGGTTTCAGGAGAAGAGAGAAGAGGTAGGAAAGAATACTTGAAAAAATAATGAGCCGGACAGGATGGCTCATCCCAGCACTTTAGGAGGCCAACACAGGCAGATGGCCTGGGTCCAGGAGTTCAAAACCAGCCTGGCCAACATGGCAAAACCCCAGTTCTACTAAGAATACTAAAATTAGCTGGGTGTGGTGGTACACACCTGTAATTCTAGCTACTTGGGTGGCTGGGGCAGGAGAATTGCTTGAATCTGGGAGGCAGAGGTTGCAGTGAACCAAGATCACCTGACTGAACTCCAGCCAGGGTGACAAAGTAAGACTCTGTCTCAAAAACAAAAAAGAAAAGAAAAGAAATAATATATGACAATTTCCCAAATCCAAAGAAAGACATAACTATAAACATCTAAAATTTAGATGATGCAGTGAAAGCAGTGCTAACGGAAAAATTTATAACTATAAACACTTATATTAGGAAACAACAAAAGTCTCAAATCAGCAACCTTAACTTTACAACTTAAGTAACTAGAAAAAGAACAAACTAATCTTAAGCTATCATAAGGAAGGAAGTAACGAAGATTAGAGCCGAGATGAAGGAAATAGGGAATAGAAAAATAGAGAAAATCAATGAAACTAAACCTTGGAAAAAATCAACAAAATGGACAAATCTTTAGCTAGATGAACTAATAAAAAAGAAAGAAGGATGAAATTACTAAAATCAAAAATGAAAATGACTACATTACTACTTATTCTAGAGAAATAAAAAGGATTATAAGAGAGTACTACAAACAACTATACACTAACAAATTGGACAGCCTAGATAAAATGGACAAATTTCCAGAAACATAAAATCACCAAAACTAAATCACAAAAAAACAGAAAACCTAAATGGACCTATAAGTAGTAAGGAAAATGAATCAGTAATCAAAAATCTCCAAACAAAAGAAAAGCCCTAGACCTGATTACCTCACAGATAAAATTCTACCAAACATCTAAAAAACTAATACCAAACCTTCTCAAACTTCCTGACTCATTCTATGAGGCCAGCATTACCTGATACCAAAGCCAGACAAAGACACTACAAGAAAATAAAACTATAGACCTATATGCCTTATAAAGATTGATGTACAAATTCTCAACAAAATAGCAGTAAAGTGAATATAGGAGCATATCAAAAGGATTATAGACCATGACCAAGTGGGATTTACTCCTGGAATACAAAGATGTTTTAACATACAAAGATTGATCAATGCAATACACCACATTAACAGAATAAAGGGGAAAAAAAACTACATGATCATCTCAATTGATATAGAAAAAGCATTTGACAATATTTACCTTTCATGATAGAAACACTCAGCAAACTAGGAGTGTAAGGAAATTGACTTAAAAGTTTTATATGGAAAACCCACAGCAAACATCACCTTTAATGGTGAAAGACAAAGTTTTTCCTCTAGGATCAGGAACGAAACAAAGATGCCCACTTTCACCACTCCTATTCAACATAGTACTGGAAGTTCTATCCAGTGCTCTACTTAGCAATTAGGCAAGAAAAAGAGATAAAAGACATCCAGTTAAAAGTGTGTACATATGCAAATGTCTTGCATGATCTGCACATGTACCCCAAAACCTAAGATGCAATAAAAAAAAAGGTATAAAATTATCTCTGCAGATGATATGGAAACGCATCCCATGTTCATGTATTAGAACACTTAATATTGTTGAGATGTCAATACAAAGTGATATGCAGATTCAATTATCAAAATCTAAATGATATAATTTTGCAGAAATAGAAAAATCCATCCTAAAATTCTTAGGAAATCTGAAGGAACCCTGAAGAGCCAAATAGTCTTGAAAAGGAAAAACAAAGCTGTAGGACTCATACTTCCTGATTTCAGAACTTACTACAAAGCTGCAATAAACAAAACAGTGTGTACTGGCATAAAAACAGACATACTGACCAATGTAATAGAATAGACAGCCCATAAATAACCATCACATGTATGACCAAATGATTTTTGACAAGAGCACCAAGACCACTCAATGTGGACAGTATTTTCAACAAATGGTGCTGGGAAAACCGGATATCCACATGAAAAAGAATGAAATTGGACCCTTACCTAATACCAAGTAAAAGAATAAACTCAAAATGGATCAGAGACCTAAATGTAAGACTAAAACTATAAAATTTTTAGAAGACAACATAAGACAAAAGCTTCACACCATTGGATTCAGTGACAATTTCTTGGATATGAAACCAACAATGCAGGTAACAAAAGAAAAAACTGACAAATTGGACCTCATGGAAAAAATTTAAATTTGTGCATCAAAAGATAATATTAACAAAATAAAACAGTGACTCACAGAATGGAAAAATATGTGTAAATCATATATCTGATAAGGGATTAATATCCAGAATATCTAGAGAATGCCTAAAACTCAACAAACGAAAAAAGAATTCAAAAACAGGCAAAGGCTTAAATAGATATTTCACCAACAAAGATATGCAAATGTCCAATAAGCACATGAAGGTGTTCATCACTAATATTTAGGAAAATACAAACCAAAACCAGAATGAGCTATCACCTTAACCCCCATTAGAATAGCTACTATCAAAAAGTAGAAATTAAATGTTGGCAAAGATATGGAAAAATTCGAACCCGTGTGCATAGTTTGTAGAAATGTAAAATTTCACTATGGACAGTATGGTGGTTCCTCAAAAAATTACAAATAGAATTACCACATGATACAGTAATTCCATTTCTGGGTATATACCCAAAAGAAGCGAAAGCGAGGTCTCAAAGAGATATTCTATACACAAGTTCATAATAGTACCGTGAAATAGCTAAAACATGGAAGCAACCTACGTGTCCATTGACAGATAAATGGATAAGGAAAATGTGGTATATACATACAATGGAATATTATTCAGCTTTTTAAAAGGAAAAATTCTAACATATGATACAACATGAACCATGAGGGCATTAAGCTGACTGAAACAAGCCAGTCACAAAAAAAAAGACAACTAATATATTATTCCACTCATGTGAGATACTTAGAGTAGTACAAATCATGGAGACAGAAAGTAGAATGGTGGTTGGTTGCCAGGGGCTAGGGGCAGGGGAAAATGTGGAGTTATTTTTCAATGGGTACAGAGTTTTAGTTTTACAAGATAAAAAGTGTTGTGGGGATGGATGGTGATGACAGTTGCATGGCATTATGAATGGATTTAGTAACACTAAACTGTATGCTTAAAAATGGTTAAGATGGTAAATTTTATGTTACGTGTATTTTATAATAAAAAAAATTAAGGCTGGGCGCGGTGGCTCATGCCTATAATCCCAGTATTTTGGGAGGCTGAGGCGGGTGGATCACGAGGTCAAGAGATCAAGGCCATCGTGGTCAACATGGTGAAACCCTGTCTTTAAATACTAAAATTACAAAAATTAGCTGGGTATGGTGGCGCATGCCTGTAGTTCCAGCTACTCGGGAGGCTGAGGGAGGAGAACTGCTTGAACCCAGGAGGTGGATGTTGCGGTGAGCTGAGATCATGCCATTGCACTCCAGCCTGGGTAACAAGAGCAAAACTCTGTCTCAAAAAAAAAAAATTAAAAAAACACAGAAACCGAAACTTTAAATATAATCTCCAAATGTTTAAATATATACAAATACATGTGAATTGTGTGTGTGTACAACATGCCTAGACATATACATGAATAAGTGATGATTATACTACTTGTAAAGGTCTCTAACAGCTCTTCATGTATAACTTCAGCATAGGGTAGAGATTAACAGCACAGACTGTGAAGCCTGACTGGCTGAGTTTATATCCCACCTCTGCTACTTGCTAGCAGGAAAATTACTTAACCTCTCTATTTCTCAGTTTTCTCATCTCCAATATGAGGACAATAATAGTAACCTCTTGCAAAGGGTTATCACGAGGATTAAATGAAGTAATACAAGTAATGTGCTTGGAACAGTGCCCACAGACAGTAAATGCTATGTGTTAGCTATCTGCTTTATTTCTTTAAGAGACAAAATAATTCTAAGGGTTGCTTTGGTTTTCTGTTGAATTGATATGTACCCCTGGCCTTTAAGATGGAACAAGTATCCAGTCCCCTCTGCCTGATAAACTTCCCTTAGGCACCTAATTTCAACCATTTCTTGGGGACTGCACCACTGACTTCAGAAACGGGAGTAGGAAGGAATGCAAGTATCTCTGTATCTAAACCTCAAATCCCAAGTGAGTCTGTACGGTCATCTAGCACAACATCCTATTAAGAGTTAACACAATTTACTCTTAAATAAGAAGGCATTTTGCTTAGTTTATAGTTTTTGCTCTCGCCTGTCCAATCACAGCAGCTGGCAGACACATGAACATTTCGGGAAAAGTGAAGGAAATCACAAGAGTCATATATGAGTCATCTGTCTCCTTCCCTTACATCCACTCAGGCATCGACTCCTGTTCTTTTTTTTTCTTGCAACATATTTCTTAGTTACCCCAATCATGCCAATATGCTCTGTTGTGCCCCACGAGGTGGGAAGATACCAGTAAGTCATGGTCCTGGACAGGAAGAGTTCACAGCACATTTTTCTAGTGGAGAACTGCAACCATAGATTCCTGTGTAGCTTCACACTCACAGGGTTCCCCTACCCAATCAAGTCTCACTGCTTACTTCCCCTCCTATGTTATTTTCCCCATGCTGTGCCGGACTCAGAGCCTTCAAGGATAAATCAAGCTACTCTGCCTGGATTGACTTTACCAATGCACTCTCCTGCCAAGCCAGGCTCCTTCCTGACCACAAAGGATAACTCTTACCCTCATTTCTGGGTCTCTGCTCCTGCTATTTCCCCTACCCAGAATAAATTCTCCACCTACTCAAATCCCATTCATCCAGAAGATCTAGCTCAAGTTTTATGTCTTCCATAAAACTATTAACCTTCAGTTTTTTCTCTTTTGAATGCCTATAGTACTAGTTGTTTGAACCACACAGCCCAACCACTATAAAGGCAGTCTCCCACATAGTATCATTAGTTTCTTTTTTTTGTTTTGTTTTGTTTTGAGACAGAGTCTTGCTCTGTTGCCCAGGCTGGAGTGCAGTGGCCTGATCTTCACTCACTGCAACCTCTGCCTCCCGGGTTCAGGTGAGTCTTGTGCCTTAGTCTCCTGAGGAGCTGGGATTACAGGCACCCACCACCATGCCCGGCTAATCTTTGTATTTTTAGTAGAGATGGGGTTTTGCCATGTTGGCCAGGCTCATCTCAAACTCCTGGCCTCAGGTGATCCACCCACCTCAGTCTCTCAAAGTGCTAGGATTACAGGCATGAGCTACTGCACCTGGCCTAATATAGTATCATTAGCTTTTTAACAAGTGGCCTGCACATACTTTCGTGGGTCCCAAGCAGTCCTGTTCTGCTACCCTGGGAGGTATCCAGCTCCTCTGCCAGTCAAGGACTCCCATTACTTCTGCTTGGTAGGAGCACTGAGTACAGTGGTTAAGGGCATGGCCTCTGGAATCAGGCTGCCCGGGTTGGAAACCTAGCTCTTCCACTTTGCCAGCTACGTGAATTTGGGCAAGGGTCTTGGTCTCAGTGTGCCTCAGCTTCTTCATGTACAAAATGGGACTAATAACAGCACCTACAGGTTAGGTTTTTGTTAAAGATTAAATGATAAAGCACAAATAAAGCACTTAGAAAACTGCCGAGCATAAACACTATATACATGCTAGTTTTAATTACGACATGCCACAATGTGGGCCATTGAGTGGGACCAATTAAACTAAGCTAGTAATCTAATCACTTTTATAAACACTCTGAAGATTAGAGCTGGAGGAACTCTTAGAATTTACAGAGTTCAACCTCATTTCCCAGATGAGAAAACTAACTGCAGCACAAAAGAGGAAATGACCAGCCCAGAGCTCCACAGCTGGTAAATATCAGAACTACTAAAACTCAAGTCTCCTCATTGAAGACATCTAATTTTTTTCCACCATACCTCAATGCAATTCGATCAATACTTTTAATGGTGAAAGAAGTTTCTGCATTCTAAATAAGCAAGATAAAAACAAACCATTGTGACAAAACTGATGAAGTTGGGAGTTGCCAGTATTGTCTAGATGGCCAGCTGTTGTTTCAGGTGTGTGTGGGAGTGAATCTGTAGGAGGGAGGGTGCTGGAGTGGCGCTGTGAAAATCAGGAGACGCGGCCAGGTGAGGTGGCTCACACCTGTAATCCCAGCACTTTGGGAGGCCTAGGCACGCAGATCACAAGGTCAAGAGATCAAGACCACCCTGGCCAACATGGTGAAACTCCGTTTCTACTAAAAAATACAAAAAGTTAGCCAGGCATGGTGGCAGGCCCCTGTAGTTTCAGCTACTTGGTAGGCTGAAGCAGGAGAATCCCTTGAACCCAGGAGGCGGAGAGGTTGCAGTGAGCTGAGATGGTGCCACTGCACTCCAGCCTGGCAACAGAGTGAGATTCCATCTCAAAAAGAAAATCAGGAGACTAATGAGATGGGTAGCTTTAGACAAATTTCTTCCCTTCTGTGGACTGCAATGTCCCCATATGATTATGGAAATCAGGTGTCCCCAGATGAACTAGAGGCCCTTTTGGGGCAAGAATTTTGCTATACACTATCAGGTTCTAAGCCAACCTACAGAGCCTGGCTCAGTACTAAATAATACTGATGGACAAGTTTCAACCCTTCCTCAGGTCTCTGCTCAAATGCCACCTTCAGTAACACGTGTTTTCTTCTCGATCCACCCTTTTTACAATGGCAATCCTCTTCCCAGCTTTGTTTTTCTCTACTTTGCACCCTCAGACATATCATATATTTTACTACACACTCCCCACCCCCGCCAATAGTATATTAGTTCCACAGGGCAGGGACCTGATCTGTTTCACTCACTGCTGCATCCTCTGCTCCTAAAACACTGCTTGACACAGAGCAGACTCTATATATTTTGTTGGCTGAATCCACAGAGGGCATCGAGGTTTCCTAATCAACATTTCAACTTGGATTTCAAAGCACATTGTTAAAAAATGCAATAAGCATATAGATGTTTGTGTCAATGTGAATAAAACCCATACAATTTGTGGCTTTCATGGGTCACCAAAAACTTCCGGAAGGCCACTCCTTCCAGGAGCTGCTCCCAATTTTCACAACTGCCGGGCTGATTAACTAGAAGTTACCAAACAGGGTAAGGGATATATAGGAACTCTCTGAACTATCTTTGCAACTTTTCGATAAATCTACAATTATCACAAAATATAAGGTTTATTAAAGAGAGTAGGGCAGCGGAGGGTAGAAGGAGCGCATCTGTCGGGACCCTGTTCTGGGTTCCCCAGAGGATTTCTTGGATGCCAGAGGAGGTCATGATCCTCACGTCCGTTTTCAACAAGGACTGGGGTGTTTAGAGGTTCCCTTCAACTTCCATCCGCAAAAATCACCCTTAGATAGTGAGGATTGGCGCGGCCTCTAGCAAAGAGCCCCGGCGCGTTCTCAGCTTGCCTGGACTTCGGTCGGCGACCCGCCGGCTCTGGCTTATTTCCTCCAGGGATCACAGACGACATTCCGGGCGCTGACCCGCGGCCCTCCGACGCCGTGGGCAAGTTTCCGGACCCGGAACCCGACCCCCACCTACCCCGTCCTGCTCCCCTCTACGGCAGCCTCCTTGGCTCTTCCCGACGGCGCAAGGGAAGTGCGACAAGTTGTCGTCCTCCTACTTCGCCGCCGCCACCTCGGCCGCACCAGGAGTTCGGGAAAACCCCGCCGCTCCCGGGTCCCACCTCGAACCTACCCCAGTACTGGGTCCTGGAGATCCCGCACGGGAAGGGCAGCCCCCAGCGCCCACCCAGCTTCGGCCCTCCACCCAGTGGTGACCTCCCCTTTCTTTCAACCGTGACCCTCACCGCCCTCTGCCCTCCGGCCTCTCCTCGACCCCGGGGACCGCACTCACCGGTGGGCGCGGCGCCCCCACCCCTGCCGACTGCGCAGAGCAGCAGCGCCCACAGCCCGCAGAGCCGCGCCGGCCGCTCCATGCAGCCTCTCGCCTTGGAGCCCGGCTGGGCTGGAGCCTCGGCAGTCCCCGCCTCCTTCGCTCCCTCTCCCACTTCCCGACTCCGCCGCCCTGGAGGCTGGGGGCCGGCGCAGACGGGAAGGGCCGCCCCGCCCACCGGCCTCAGGTAACCTGGGCCGGCGAGCGCGGGCAGAGGAGGCGGGGCGGGGCGCCAGCGGCTATGGCGGCTCCTGCGGTTCCTAAGGCGCGACACCTGGCCCACCCGCAGCTCCCGGGTCCGGTCGCTGACCGAACAGAACTTCCTCGACCAGGTCACCGCCCAGTCCGGACGCTGCCCGGGCCCCCTCCTCTGCGTGCCGGAGCCGGCGTCGCCGCTGCCTGCACACTTGCGTGCCCTGCCGGACACCAGGACAGGGTCACCTGCAGAAAAGAGCCTTGGACTGGGAGTCTGGAGACCTGGCTTCCAGTTCTTGACCTCTGAGCCCTTCTTTGCTAGCGCTGACTCCAGCGTTAGTAATACCAGACCTACTTTTCTGGGTATGCTTGGGGACCCTGGCAACACTGTGCTTTATGAAAAGGACAAAGGGCATGTTTGAAAGCTGGCAATACATCATGTTGATTTTTAAAGGAGCATTCCAAACACGAGGGACAGTACCTTACTTGCGTATTTTAAAGCACACAACTAGCTTTCTACATATTTCTCAAGGGGATGGGAGATGAGTCGAAAGAATACACATTGATGCTTGGGCGCCTATGAGGGTCAGTGAGTCTGGGAGGAAGGAAAATAAGAGTCCTTAGGAGTTTCCTGCTGCTGCTGTCACAAATAACTGCAAATTTAGTGACGTGACTTAACAGTTATGTTACAGTTCTGGACGTCAGAAGTGACACTGACTTATAATCAAGGTGTGGGCAGAGCTGTATTTCTTCGGGAGATTCTAGGAGACAATTTGTGTCTTTGACTTTTCCAACTTCTAGAGGCTGCCCACATTCCTTGGCTTGCTGCAGAACCTCTCAGACCTCTGCTTCCCTTATCGTATCTGACTCTGACCCTCTTGCTTCCCCTTTTCCCTTATAAAGACCCTTGTGATTAGATTATGTTGACTAGATAATTCGTGATAATCTCCCCATCTCAAAATCTGTGATTTGATCATGACTGATAAGTCATTTTTGCAATGTAAGGGAATATATTCACAGGTGTTGGGAATCAGAATGTGGAATCATGGGAAGGGAGCATCATTCTATCACCTTCTCCTAAAAAAGAGTCATATCTATCTAGATGGATGGTGAGACCCATAATGAGGTGTATTTTGGTTTAATTAAGCCAATGCATATAACTGAAAATAGTTACAAAAAGTATAGCAATAAAAATGCTGATAATATACCTAGTCTAGACCCCACCCAGAGGGCACAGGGATGTTTAAGCTATTCAAAACAAAGGTTCCCCTCTTGGAACTAAGAGTAGAACCCTCAAATTCAATAAATATTTATAAAATCGTTCCAGGAACTGTGGAAGGCATCAAAAGCAAGCTCTGCGGACAGAGAGCTGCAATCAGTTTGAGGAATAAGGGGAATAGCAATAAGGGGAAGAGCAAGGAATTGTGGGATACAAAAAGGGTGCCTAATGGGAGAGAAGGAGCAAGGGAAGCTTCCAGGAGGAGGGCCTGCCAGTGCTAAATCTCAGGATGTTGATTCTTGTGGCTAATGATTCAGAATAAATTCCAGAAGCTACACGGTGGCATGTACCTGTAATCCCAGCTACTCTGGAGGCTGAGGTGGAAGGATCACGTGAGCCAGGAGCTAAAAACCAGCCTGTGAACAGAGTGAGACCCTGTTCTCAAATAATAATAATAATAATCCTGGCCTGTATATGTTATTGAACAAAATAATGTTTATGAAAACAGTTTGTAAAGTATCAAAGCCTGTAGAACTGAGAGATATTATCATTATTTCTAAATCCCACACCCCAAATAGGTCAGCCCCTGTGTAACCCAAAGCCTTTCCTCCCCCACCACCACAGACATATACACTTGTTGACATTTGCTATAAACATTATACAATAAGTTTATAAGAACGTTCCCCAAATGGTTATGTCATCTGCCTTTTAAGGAGTCTTCAGTTGAACAGGAGCCCCTGGGGAGTGGCTGAGTGCCATCATGGGCACTGCTTGGCACAGATTGAGCAAGTGCTTAATAAAACAGTAATGGTAGCAAATGATTAGAAAAACAGAGATTGCAACTTGTCATTAGCTTCCAGAAAAGCCTAGAGAATTTGAACATTGTGAGAAAAAAAACCAAAGGGCAGTGTGGAGAGGGGAGACCTGATTTCTTTTCACCAGGATAGTTCCAGTCTGCTGTCCTTAAGACTATATACTTACTTTCCTTTCTTCCCAACCCTAAACATCATGCAACGATTTTTCAAATTTTTGGAAGGGGGTGGAAAGGGCCAGGAATGCTGTTTCCTCAACATAAAACTTTTATTTGTAACCCCCGGGTACTGTGATTCAAAGAGTGTCTTGGATTGAATCAGGCCATATCCCTGGTCTGCAGGAAGAATGAAGATAGATGGAAGGCTTTCCAGGAACTGCAGTAGAAAAGGAGCTCTCAGTATAGCTTTGTGTAAATCAAAATCATGATGAGTCAACATCAAGTTTAACCCTTCGAGCCCTGATAACTTGGGTGTGAGACTACCGGTGGCCTTTCTTTCACTTTGGCCTTGGGCAGCTGGAGTTCTTCACTGCCCTGTGTACCTAGGCCACTCAGGTCAGCTGTTTTGACCTTTGCCCTTCTTTCTAACTAAGGCTTCGTCCTTTTCTGTAACTGGAGTCTGAAAAGGGCATATACAAGAAAATGTCTGGCAGAAAACTAAGATGTTCCTCTTTCCAAAGTCAGGTCTCCTTCCATCCAGTTAGAGACACCCTCCTGAGTCCAAAAGGGACACAGACACCAGCATATTCCAAGGGCTTAGCTAAAAGTGCTGGTCCCTTAGACAAAAATCTCACAAAGGGTCCCCTACCTTGTATTAAGCAAAAACCTCACACCACTGCAATCGAAAGAAAAAGGAGAAGTTGAAAACAGGGAATTTCCCTCCTGATTCTAGATCAATGGTTCCCAACCAGGGGCGATTTTATATCCCAGGGGACATTTGGGAATACGGAGATATATTTTTGGTTGTCATGACTGGAGCAGGGGGCCTGCTTCTGGAATGTAGTGAGTAGAGGTCGGGGATACTGCTGTTAATACAATGCACAGACTGCCCCCGCAACAAAGACTTACTCTACTGAGGGTGACAGCAGTGCCAAAGGTGAGCAATCCTAAACTAGAATACTCTTTGTTGTCTTTTGTATTTGGTCTCCACCCACCCAGTGTCCCCTATGCCTGGCCAAAATTAGAGATGAATGCTAAAAGTACTTACTCTTGACAACTCCCTTTCCTGTGTCTAGTAACCCCAGTTCCCCATCCACTATCTAGCCCTGCAGTCACTTATGAGATGGTGAAAAAATCTCTCAGATCTATTCCTCCCCCCACCACCCAACTTCACCTCTATGCTTCTATTTCAGGCCTTTATCACTGTTCCAGCAACAGTTTTCAAACTGGATCTACCCTTTACAAGGATCTTCCCAATGAGCCAGTCTGTCCATGTCACTCCTCAGCTTAAGCTTAAGTGACACCCCTCCCTTCAAATGCTCCAAAAGGCAGTCCCGACTCCTCTGCCTCTTCAGGATAGATTCCCCACACTTTCCAACTTCACTTCCAGCCAGGCTTCCTGGTCCCAGGTGGCTGACTGGCCACCTTCAGGCTGAATGTCCCTTGTGAGCAATTGTGTTTGGTCCATATCATGTTGGAATTTATTGGGATCTAGATGCCAAAGTTATTTTTAAGTCAGGAGATTTTACGTAAGGCCCCAGATTTCCAGCTTCTTTTGAAGAAATCAAAAGTCCTGGTAATATTTGACCCGTTCCAGCGTGGCAACCCTCAGCAGATGTCAGGTGGGCTGTCACCTTGTTAACAGGGGATGTACTTCCTGTCTGTACAGGCCCTAGGGCTCCCTGGTGCTCCCTGGCCTGCTCAGCATTTCCTCACGACTTGCTTGTCACCTGTGATATTTTCTCACTACAAACCTTTTGTCTTGCTGTTCCCTTTATCTAAAATGCCTTTACATTTCTCAAGTATCACATTGTTTTAGTGGCTTCTCTAACTCCAAAATGAAAAATTCTTTGCTCCCTCCTGTGTGTGTGTGATCATAGCACCAGACATGTTCCTAGGAGGAGCTTAGTGGCAAGAATCTTATTGGAAGGAACAATCTCCAGGGGGCTTGTCTTGTAGCCTTGTGTGTACAGCAAGAGCTCTGTTCTTAGATTCTGAGTGGATTGAGTGGTGGGAGCTTGGAGAGAGGCATCCTCTGGCACCACAGAGAATATGAGGATGAATGGTACATGATTAGTGGCTCATAACTCATTCTTAATGTTTGAGTGTAATTGCATTAAAGGTCCTTGCTCTTCAGCAAGTGGTTTTCTTCTACAGGTTTAGTGGAGTTCACTCAAGGGAGTGTTGCTTGCACAAGAGGCCACTGACAGGACCCTCTGGGCTCTGCCTGAGAGTTGGCACACTTCTGGGTGACTGGGTCAGTGTCCTGAAGCCCATAGACCTGTAGGCTTCCATACTTTACCGGAGGTTTTTTTTTTCAGACTGAGTCTCTCTCTGTTGCCTAGACTGGAGTGCAGTGGTATGATCTCAGCTCACTGTAACCTCTGCCTCCTGGGTTCAATCGATTCTCCTGCCTCAGCCTCCAAAGTAGCTGGGATTACAGGCGTGCACCACCATGCCCAGCTAATTTTTGGATTTTTAGTAGAGCTGGGGATTCGCCATGTTGGCCAGGCTGGTCTCGAACTCCTGACCTTAGGTGATCCACTTGCCTTGGCCTCTTAAAGTGCTGGGATTAAAGATGTGAGCCACTGTGCCCAGCCTACAGCAGTTATTAAATTAACTCTTTAATTCAACAAGGCACTCCCTTTGTCGGGAACTCTCCAGTGCTAAAGTCCTCAAGATGGCTTCCAAGGCCCTACCCTATCTGACCCCATTATCTCTCTAACGTTCTCTCCTACTGCTCTCCTTGGCTCCCTTACTCTCCTCCAGCAACACTGCCTGGCTGTTCCTCGCACAAGGTAAATGCACTACTGCCCAAGGGCCTTTGCCTTGACTATTTTTTTATCTATTTGTTCTCTCCCCTTCAAGATATCCTCATGCCTCACTCCCTGGCTTCTGCCAGATCTCTCACTGAGGCCTGCCCTGGCCACCCCATTGAAAACTGTAAGCCCCGTGGCCACCTCCTCTCTCTTATCCCACTTCCTGGGTCATCTGCTCTCTATACAAGAATATAAGCTCCATCAGGGCAGGAAGTTTTTTCTGATCAGTTCCCAGCTAGATCCCCAGCACTCAAAACTATACGTGGCACAAAATACAGGCTCAATAAATATATTTTAATTGAATACATAAATTATACATTTTTCTAGGTGCTCTGAGGGATACCAACCAGCAAACCAAAGGTTTGCTCTTAGGAAATTTCTGGTCTAAGTTGTAGAAAGGTATAGAGGGCAATTAGAGAAAATACAAAAAGCAAAAACACAAAAATGGTACAAATGCTCATCTGTGGTGCAGATTCAAAGAAAGGTGACACAGGCCTGTGTGGTTGAAATTGCTTTTGAAGGTTTCTTGGAGTAGATGGGAGTTGAACTAGACTTTGAAGGATGACCAGAATGGGAGATGGGGCTTAGGAGGAGGGGAGGGGAGGAGAGGGGAGGGGAGGGGAAAGGAGAGGGGAGGGAGCAGTCAGTTTATGGCTTGACCTCATAAGCAATAAAAAGCCAAGCCAGGCTTTTGCAAACAAGGTGCTGGCATAATATGTGGTGTTTAGCTTTCTAAGATGGATTACCAAGACTTCGCTAATTCTTGTCTGGAGGTAAGAAGGCCCAGGAAAGAGTATTTGAGGTGTTGGCAGCCAGGGACAGGGCCAGCCTCCAGGCAAACTGCTGGCTCCCTCAGTCAGAGCCCAGGTGCCAGGAAGCTGACTCTTCCCTGGGCAAAACTACTTGGGATGCTGCTCTACACAGACGCATGCTCCTGGGGCCTGGAGCCCCTACTCTGTCTTGCTCCCCTTGAAAGCATTCATTATTCCTCTCAGAAGCTCCCTGGCCTCACTTCCTCCAGGCTGCCAAGCCTTGCTCTCTGGAAATGGCCCTGCTCTGCTTTCCAACATGTCAGTCTCTGAAAGAGGAAGAGACCCTGTGTCTTAGCATCCAGGGCCCTTCCTTTGGCTTCTGGCTGCAGTGCTGTCATCACTGCCACTACTACTACCCCGGCATGTCAGCCAGGATGGCCTACGACCTTTTCACTGCACTCTCCCCATTCTGGATCTAAAACTCTGTGTAGGGCCTGTCCCCTGTTCTGGTCCAGGCGGGACAGGTCCAATCCTAGCACACTTTACCAGCCTTTATCAGCCTGTTAGTGCTTCACCAGTCAGCTCCCTGGCATTAGGCCCTCTCTTCGGCCTTAGGGTTCCGCAGTTTAAACATTCACACTTTGGGAGGCTGGGGCAGGCGGATTTGAGCGCAGGAGTTCCAGATCAGCCTGGGCAATGTGGCTAGACTCCATGTCTACAAAAAAATACCAAAAGAAATTAGCCAGGCACTGTGGCATATGCCTGTAGTCTCAGCTACTCTGGAGGCTGAGGCTGGAGGATGGCTTGAGCCCAAGAGGTGATTGTAGTAAGCTGAGATCACGCCACTGCACTCTAGCCTGTGTGACAGTGCAAGACTGTCTCAAAAAAAAAAGCGAGGTGCAGTGGCTCACACCTGTAATCCCAACACTTTGGAAGACCGAAGTGGGTGAATCACGAGGTCAAGAGATCGAGACCATCCTGGCCAACATGGTGAAACCCCATCTCTCCTAAAAATACAAAAATTAGCTGGGCATGTTGGCGCGCACCTGTAGTCTCAGCTACTCGGGAGACTGAGACAGGAGAGGTAGAGGTTGCAGTGAGCCGAGATCGCACCATCGTACTCCAGCCTGGTGACAGAGACTCGGTCTCAAAAAAAAAAAAAAAAAAAAGGATTCAAATGCTCTATTTGTCTGTTAGTCACCTGCACCTTCTTGCCTTTGAAAGGTCTCCACTGTTGTTTGCTTTGAAAGTGTAGGGTAATTAGTACTTTCATTTAAACAAAGAAGCCTCTAGTCCCTCTGGCCCCAGTCCACAACGCCTCTCCGTGGAGGGCGCTCTTTGCATATCTATGACGTTACCCCGGGAATTAATGCTTTCATTTGCATATCCCAATTGCATCCCCAGAGGTCACTCTGCTTATCTGACTATTGGATGGATCCCTATGCAAGCATAGAACTGAGGCCTCATTTGTAGATTGCAAAATACCAGGCTTCTGGAGGAGCAGCAAAACCCACCCTAGTTTAGTCCCTGCATAAAACCATCTCTCCCATAGTTGTTGACCTGGACAGCTTTTTCTGACCCTCAGTCATAGAGCAAGTTGACTGCAATGCGACCTCGTTGGTAGCATCCCTGGTGTTGTGCTGCACCAGTCTTACTGCTTCTCAGCCACAGAAGCAAGGACCACTCATTTACTATTCTGCATTCCCAGTTTCCTGGATGGGACCAATCTTTGCGAGCGTGATGAGATTCTTTTTTTTTGAGACGGAGTTTCGCTCTTGTTACCCAGGCTGGAGTGCAATGGCGCGATCTCGGCTCACCGCAACCTCCGCCCCCTGGGTTCAGGCAATTCTCCTGCCTCAGCCTCCTGAGTAGCTGGGATTACAGGCACACGCCACCGTGCCCAGCTAATTTTTTGTAATTTTTAGTAGAGACGGGGTTTCAACATATTGACCAGGATGGTCTCGATCTGCCGACCTCGTGATCCACCCGCCTCAGCCTCCCAAAGTGCTGGGATTACAGGCTTGAGCCACCGCGCCCTGCGCGTGATGAGATTCTTTACGTCACAGTATATAGTTTGCTTTTATAAGTGTTCCGTGAGTGTTTGAGGAAAATGCATATTCTCCAATTACTGGACCCAGTGTTCTATATGTTCCATTAAGTCAAGTTTGTGGATTTTGTTGGTCAAATCAACATACTTGCTGTTTTTTTGCTCCACTGGACCTGCCAGTTACTGAGAGACAGGTGTTACAGTTCTCACTATGATATTGTGATGATGCATTTGTCAAATTCTTCTTATAATTCTGTTAATTTTTGCTTTACATTTTCAAGGCTATTTCCTCAAATACATGCAAATCTAGAATTGTTATAGCTTCCTCGTGAACCCAACCGCTTATCACTATGAAGTACCTTTCATTAATGAAGCAGTATTCTTTGTCTTAAAGTGTATTTTGATTAATTTATTATAACTTGATTAACTTTCTTTTGGTTAGTATGTACCTGGTACATTTCCCTACATCCCGATTTTCCTTTCGGTACCACTATGTTTAAGTCTGATCTTGGGAACAGCATAAAGTGCAAATTAATTTTTTTCTATCCAATACGTAATTATTGTCTTTTAACTGTAGACTTTAGTTCACTTAGATTTACTTCTTTCTTTTTTCTTAATTTAGTAGAGATGGGGTCTCCCTATGGGGCCCATGCTGGTCTTGAACTCCTGAGCTCAAGAGATCCTCCCACCTTGGTCTCCCAGAATGCTGGGATTACAGGCTTGAGCTACCACGCCCAGCCAAACTTCTAATATATTTATACTTACACTTACCGTCTGATTTTGTGCTTTCTGTTTGTCCCATTTTTCTGTTTCTTTTTATCTTCTCCTTTCTAGAATTCTGTTAAATGTTGTGGACTTTTTTTGGCATTTTTCATGACAAGAGCATGTTTTATCTTTTGTAAACTAGGCATAATGCTATAATAGTGCTACCACAGGGTTTATTGTAAAGATTAAATGAGACGAAAAAACTAACATAAAATGTTTATCCAGTGCCTAGCACATAGTAAGCACTGATAGATGGGAGCTATTATTAGAATTTCTAGTATTCTTTCATCTTTACAGTTCCCTTGTCTCTCGCGGTTCCGCTTCTGTTGTTCTCCTTTCTGCTGACATTGTCCCATTTGTTCTTAGTCCTTTTTCTTTCATTTCTCCTTTATTTGCCACTCAATTTCCTGTTTCCTCTTACCCTTCATCCCCAGGCAAGCTACACACACAAGCTGCAATGATGAAGCCCTTTTGGGGAAGGGAGTCAATGTCAAGGGCTTGGTAGCACAGCAGGGACAGGGTCAGGGAGGACTGCCTTGTCTACTGATCCCCGCTCCACAAGCTGGCAAAGGTACACATAGCCAACGATGGGCGCCACTCCTGGCTGGCCATGGTGAAATTAGATCAGCTGGGATCACCAGCTTCTGTGAATGAGTTTGAAGGCTATAGTTCTCACCAACTAGGATACAGTTGAATTCCTTAGCAGCTTGTATGAAGGGTAGCTGGATTCTTACTCTCTACTCTCAAGAAGGAGCCCTGCTGTGGGGGAGTACCACTCGCCTCAGTAGGAATTTGTGTATGCACAGGCTAGAGTCTGGAAAGAGGAACCATTTGTACTCAAACACACTGTGGTCAGAGGAAAATTTTGTCATCATTGTTGTGATAGAGCCACTACTAAATTTAGCAAGCTGTGTATTTTTGTTTCCTTCATGATGCTTGGAGAAAGCAAAACATTTTGTTTCCAAAAAAGCAAAAACCCTTCAAACCAAAAAAAAAAAAAAAAAAAGCCTTCTTCTAATTTGGTATTTGATTGCTGTAAAGATGCCTTTCTCTAGTTACTTTAGATTTTGCTTTTTTGTGTCCTTTGTAGCCTGTGTCACTGGAGGAACATCAGCACTGGGTGGAGTTTTGGGTGCTTTTCTGTTTTCTGGTGGTTTCCACACTTGGATTGAAATACGGAGGTGCCGAACTTCCATATTTCAAACAAGTTTCATGACAGTTTGAGAGTCCAATATTTTGATGACAGAAATTAAGCATATGCTATCATTCTTCCTGATAAATTTTAATTAGGCACTGTTGGCAATTTTTGAAATTTCTTTATTACAAAACCTACAATGTCCACTTACAATGTAGATGAAATGCAATATATTCCTGATGAAATCCAATATATTTGCATCTACAATAACAAAACACCTCTATATTATTCAGAAGTCTAAGAAACAAACTATATATAATCTATCATATCTATCTTTTCAAAGACAATGATACTGCGAGTATAGAAAGAAACAGGAGCAATTTGGTTTCTTGCAGTCCACGGAAAAGATTTGAGGAGTAGAAGGTGAAATGAACATACACGGGAGACTGACTCACAGGGGTGCAGAGTGAAACACACATAGGAGATGGAGTTTTAGGAAAGAGTGGGAAAAGCAAAGGAGATGTGTGTGTGTGTGTGTGTGTGTGTGTGTGTGAGAGAGAGAGAGAGAGAGAGAGAGAGAGAGAGGAATAGGGGAATGAGAGGGGGAGAGAGATGAACTGGAGAGAGTCTTCCAATATTAGTCTGTAACGCCAGCTACTCAGGAGGCTGACACAGAATTGCTTGAAACTAAGAGGAGGTTGCAGTGAGCTGAGATTACAGTACTGCACTCCAGCCTGGCCAATAGAGTGAGACTCCATCTCTAAAATAAAATAAAAGGCAGATGACAGAAATTAAGCATATGCTATCATTCTTCCTGATAAATTTTAATTAGGCACTGTTGGTAAAACAAAACTTAGGCTGGGCGTGGTGGCTCACGCTTGTAATCCCAGCACTTTGGGAGGCCAAGGTGGGTGGATCACCTGAGGTCAGGAGTTTGAGACCAGCCTGGCCAACATGGTGAAACCCCTTCTCTACTAATAACCAGATTGTTTGTCTTTTTCCTTATTGAATTAGAGAGTTTTATGTTTTCTTGCACTAATACCTTGTTGTTTGTCGTCTGTGGCATTGTCTGTAACTTCGTATGTGGTGTCTTTTGTCATTCAGAAGTGTATTTTTCATTTTAATGCACTAAGATTTATCTTCTCCCTCTTTGGGTGGTGCTTTTTATATGCTGCTTTAAATTTTTTTTAGTTATTAGGGGTTATCAATATTAAAACTATTAGGGGTTATGAATTCTCTATTTTTCTGCCCAGAACTCAGGCAGAGGCAGGAAACCAAAGGACATGATTTTTTCTTTTTCTTTCTTTGCCTTTTTTTTTTTTTTTTTTTTTTTTTGAGATAGATTCTTGCTCTGTTACCAGCTGGAGCAATGGCACAATCTTGGATGACTGCAACTTCCACCTCCTGGGTTCAAGCAATTCTCCTGCCTTGGCCTCCTGAGTAGCAGTACAGGTGCCCACCACCATGTCTGGCTAATTTTTGTATTTTTAGTAGAGATGGGGTTTCACCATATTGGTCAGACTGGTCTCAAACTCCTGACTTTAGGTGATCCTCGCACCTCAGCCTCCCAAAGTGCTGAAATTATGGATGTGAGCCACCGTGCCCAATCTGACATGATTTTTTTTCTAATTCACCATTTCACAGAGGGAAAAAGTAACTGAAGATCTAGGCTTTATACGGGCTTCTCGGTTCCAAAGCCTCAGCTTTTCTCTCTGAATGTGCTTTACATTGGTTAGTATTAGGTTCAGCTGAAAGCAATAGAGCTCCAAAATAATAGCAGCATGAACAAGAGGAAAATTGATCTATCATGGAACAGTCCAGAGACAGGCAGTGCAAAGGCAGTGTGGAGTATTTGTCCTCAGAATGCTCTCAGGTACTCCAGCCTCCTTCGGTCTTGTTCCATTCTATATGTCTTTAATTTCTCAGGTCATTTCATGGTCAAAGATGGCTGCTCCAGCGCCAGTCTTCACTTTCACATTCCAGCCAACAGGAAAAACTAAGGAGTCAAGAAGAAGGGACATGGCAGCTATCTTTTAAGGGAGATTCCCAGTAGCTTCCATGTGAAGTTAGCTTTAATATCCCCTTGGTCAGAGGTTAGTCACAGTGGTCATTACTCTGGGTAGCCATGTATGCAGTTAAAAATTAGGAGTTCCATTTCTGTGGATGTAGAGGAGAACGAGTGTTAGAAAATAACTAATAGTCTTGGACTGGGTGTGGTGGTTCATACCTCTAATCCCAGCACTTTGGGAGGCCAAGTCAGGCAGATCACCTGAGGTCAGGAGTTTGAGACCAGCCTGTCCAACATGGCAAAACCCCGTCTCTACTAAAAATACTAAAATGAGCCAGGCATGGTGGCATATGCCTGTTAGCTACTTGGGAGGCTGAGGCAGGAGAATCGCTTGAACCCAGAAGGTGGAGGTTGCAGTGAGCCAAGATCATGCCACTGGGTGACAGAGCAAGACTTTGTCGAGAGAAAGGGAGAGAGAGAGAGAGAGAGAGAGGGAAAGGGAGGGGAGGGAGGGAGGGAGAGAGAGAGAGTTTTGGCCACAGGGGTTAAATCTCAAATCACTAGGTCTCAGTTCACGTGTATATCCCTCTAGTTTTCAGTTTCTTCATCCTTTCTGGACTCTACTTTTCCTGCACTCAGTTGTGCCTTTCATTTATCCATTCATTCAACAAATATTTATTGAGCATCTACTATGTGCTGGAACCTGTTTTAGGAGCTGAAGATACAGCAGTGAACAAGACAAAAGTCCTGCCCTCATTGGGCTTATGTTCTAGTTGAGGAAAACAGACCATAATCCAGAAAATGCAATACTATGATGTCAGAGGGTGTAAACTAGTATGCAGAAAAATAAAGCAGGTTAAGGGGATGGGGAGTCCTGGGAGTGGGGTGAGTGTTTTTTTTTTTTTTTCAAGGAAAGGCCTCTGTGATGAGGTGACATGTAAGGAGAGACCTAAAATGAGGAAGAAAGCTATGGTATCATTTTGGGCAAGAGCATTTCAAGTAGAGGTAAGAGCAAGTACAAATGTCCGAGGTGAAAGTGGACATGGTGTGTACAAGGACAATAAGGAGGCCTGGGTGACTGGAGTGGAGTGGGAGAGGGATAGCAGCTGTTCTCCAGAGGTAGCAAAGTGCCAGATTAGCCTAGGGCTTCATAGTTTTTGCTTTTACTTGGAGTGAGAAGATAAGCCATTGGAGGATTTGGACAAAGGCATGACTTAATCTGGCTATGTGTTGTTGTTTTTTTAGAACTTGAGACAGGGTCTAGTTCTGTCGTCCAGGCTGCAGTGCAGTGATGTGAACTCAGATTACTGCAACCTCTGCCTCCTGGTCTCAAGTGATCCTCCCACCTCAGCCTTCCAAGTAGCTGGGACTATAGGCATGCCAACACACTTGGCTAATTTTATAACATGCCTGGCTAATTTTTTATATATATATAGACACACACACACACACACACACACACACACACGAATAACACAAAACCCATTCCACAACAAACACCTAGAAATGTAAAATATAACAACATATATATATATATATATAGAGAGAGAGAGAGAGAGAGAGAGAGAGAGACAGAGAGAGAGAGCATATGTGTGTGTAGAGATGGGGTCTCTCACCATGTTGCCTAGGGTGGTCTGGAACCACTGGGCTCATCAATCTGCCCAGCTTGTCCTCCCAAAGTGCTGGGTGTCAGTCACCATGCCCAGCCTGCATTATGTTTTAAAAGGATCGCTTTGGCTGTTGAGCTGAGAACAGAATCTAAGGTAGTAAAGAGTGGACATAGGAAGATAAATTAGAAGGCTATTGTGGTTGGCTAGGCATGAGATTAAAAAGTATATTTTGAAGGGAGAGACACAAATACTTAGTGAAGGATTAGATACAAGGTATGAGAGAAAGAGAGAGGCTGATTCAACTCCTAGGTTTCTGGTCTGAGCAATTGATTGGTGACAGCATTTACTGAGATGGGGAATTCTGGGAAAAGAATAGGCTCGTGGGGTGGGTTGAGAGTGCTGTTTTGGCCAGGTTAAATTTGAGATATGCAATGGGAAAGGTCATTATACAATTGGGCATAGTTTTAAAAAAAATTGAGACAGAGTCTCACTCTGTCACCCAGGCTGGAGTGCAATAGCACAGTCTCAGCTCACTGCAACCTCTGCCTCCCAGGTTCAAGTGATTCTCATGCCTAAGCCTCCCGAATAGCTGGAATTACAGGTGTGCGCCACTGCACCCAGCTAATCTTTGTATTTCTAGTAGAGACAGGGTTTCACCATGTTGGCCAGGCTGGTCTTGAACTCCTGACCTCAAGTGATCCACCCACCTTGGCCTCCCCACCGAAGAGTCACCACAGCTGGCCAGGCATAAGATTTTTGAGTTTAGAGAAATCTGGGTTGGAAACTCAAATTTGGGAGCCATAAGCCTCTATGTGACCATGAGGTTGGATGAGATCAGGAAAGGCAGCAGGGAGGCTGGTAGATTTGGCAGTGGGAGGAGAATACTCTCTTCTGATTCCTTTTTTTTTTTTTCAGTGAGATCAGAAAGAACATTTGCTGACACTGAGATGCAGGAGAGAAAACAAGGTTTGAGGAAAGGGGAGACAATATGAAATAGCTGTTTGTGATGTCGTTGTATTTTACATTTCTAGGTGTTTGTTGTAGAATGGGCTTTTGTATTATTGAGCAGTTTTGTTATCATAGCTCACTTTTGTAATGAAGAGAAAAGGCAATTTTATTTTTTATTTTTATTATTTTTTTGAGATAGAGTCTACCTCTGTCACCTAGGCTGGAGTGCAGTGGTTCGATCTTGGCTCACTGCAGCCTCAACCTCCCACACTCAGGTGACCCTCTCACTTCAGCCTCCAAGTGGCTGAGACTACAGGTGTGTGACACCACACCCAGCTTTTTTTTCCTGCATTTTTGTAGAGATGGGATTTCACCATGGCTGGTCTTGAACTTCTGACCTCAAGTGATTTGCCTGCCTTGACCTCCCAAAGTGCTGGGATTACAGGTGTGAGCCATGCGCCTGGCCAGTAATTTTAAATTAAAAGATAAGTAGATACAATCATCCTGTCCAAAATAAGGCAGAAGACCGTTTATTAAAACATTGGCTGGGCATTGTGGCTCATGCCTATAATCCCAGCACTTTGGGAGGCCAAGCTGGGAGCATCACCTGAGACCAGGATTTTAAGACCAGTTTTGGGCAACATGGCAAGACCCCCAACCCCACAAAAACAGTTAAAAAGTAGAACAACAAATAAATAAAAGAAACTGATTAGACACCACAGAAAAAAAGAAACAGTCACAAATTAAAAAAAAAATTTTTTTTGAGAGGGAGTCTGGCTCTGCTGCCCAGGCTGGAGTGCAGTGGCATGATCTTGGCTCACTGCAACCTCCACCTCCTAGATTCAAGCAATTCTCCTGTCTCAGCCTCCTGAGTAGCTGGGATTACAGGTGCCCGCCACCATGCTCAGCTAATTTTTATGTATTTTAGTAGAGACGGAGTTTCACCATGTCGGCCAGGCTGGTCTGGAACTCCTGACCTCAAATGATCCTCCTGCCTTGGACTCCCAAAGTGTTGAGATTATAGGTGTGAGCCACCGAGCCCGGCCTGAAATGTTTCTTATATTCCAGTAAATGAATAAAATAGGAACTGGATTGGGTTTCTTCTTTTTCCCGTGTACACAGAAGGAGTCACATCAAAGAATGATTTACCTAATGTCTCTTGCTTGCTCTCACCATGATGTGGTAATTGTCATCATGTAGATGGCACTAGCTCCCATGATGTTTACCCACTGGTCATGTTTCCAGACAAGAATGCTATTGCTCTTTGGGAGGCCGAGACGGGCATATCAGAAGGTCAGAAATTCGAGACCAGCCTGACCAACATGGAGAAACCCCGTCTCTACTAAAAATACAAAAATTAGCCGGGTGTGGTGGTGTGTTCCTGTAATCCCAGCTACTAAGGAGGCTGAGGCAGGAGAATCACTTGAAACCCGGGAAGTAAGGTTGCAGTGAGCTGAGATTGCGCTGCTGCATTCCAGCCTGGGTGATAGAGCGAGCCTTCATTTCCAAAAAAAAATGCTATTGCTGTCCGTTAAGGATATAGATGGAGCAGAGGATTAGAAATTGAGGGGCAAGCACATCAAATGTTCTTGGCCAATTAGCTGGGTCCTAGCCATGTGCAGATGTGTGGTTCCAACTGAAAGCAGATCTGAATGGTCCATCTGGAGACCACTAGAAAGAAGGGGCCAGACATAGTCCATCCTGCCCCTGAGGTTAGAAACAGCCAGCATACTCTCAAGTGCTGTCTCCCATTCTCTGCTTTGTAGACCCTTTCACTGGGGGTAGCTGGTAGAGCACCATTTGCCCTTTCCTCCCAGGCCACAGCAGAAAATGGTGGCATGCATTAACATATTATTTCTCCAGTGCCAGCTGAAAGAAGGGGCAAACTAATCTGTAACCTATGCTTTATACTATGAGGAACTTAATAACCATGGGAAGGATGTGTACTTCTGTGTACCATAGGTGTAGAGGATGTTTTTGTAGGTTTCAATTTTGCTTAACTGTCTATGTCAGAAAGCAACATGGGCCGAGTGTTGTGGCTCATGCCTGTAATCCCAGCACTTTGGGAGGCCAAGGCAGGTGGATCACTTGAGATCAATAGTTTGAGACCAGCCTGGCTAACATGGTGAAGTCACGTCTCTACTAAAATACAAAAAAATAAGATAAAATTAGCTGGACCTGGCGGTGCATGACTGCAATCCCAACCATGCTGGAGGCTGAGGAGGGAGACTCGCTTGAATCCAGGAGGTAGAGAAGTTGCAGTGAGCTGAGATTGTGCCACTGAACTCCAGCTTGGGTGACAGAGCAAGACTCTATCTCAAAAAAAAAAAAAAAAATGGTGGGGGCAAAATGGACAATTACCTGAACTAAAATGATGTAAATATGGAAGAAGAGGTGGGACAGATTCAATAACCATTTAAAAAGTGAGATCTCCAGGTGTGGTGGTGCACACTTGCAGGCCCAGCTATTCAACAGGCTGAGACGAGAGGATTGCTTGAGACCAGGAGTTTGGAACCAGCCTGAGCAACATAGTAAGACCCCCTTCTCAAATAAAAAGAGAAAACAAAGTCAGCTCTGTTGGACTTACCTGATCAGATGTGGGGAAGGGAGGAGAATGAGGATTCTAGAGCAGCAGGCTCTTCCTATACCAAATCTAGCCCACCTCCTTTTGCACATTTTTAAGTGGCTGGAAAAAACTCAAAATAATATCTTGTAACATGTGAAAATGACATGACATCCACATTTTAGCCCTCACACAATTTGACTGGAATACAGCCCTACCCATTTGTTACATATTGTTGAATGGCTGCTTTCCTCCTGCAGCAGCAGTTGAATAGTTGCAGCAGAGACTGTATGACTTGCAAAGCTTCACATATTTCTCTCTCTCTCTCAATATATATATATATTGCATTTTAGGTTTTGAGGTATATGTGAAGAACATGCAAGATTGTTGCATATGTACACACATGGCAGTGTGATTTCCTGCCTTCCTCCCCATCACCTATATCTGGCATTTCTCCCCATGCTATCTCTCCCCAACTTCCCATCCCCTGCTGTCCTTCCCCTATTTTCCCCCTACAGACCCCGGTGTGTGATGCTCCCCTCCCTGTGTCCATGTGTTCTCATTGTTCAACACCCGCCTATGAGTGAGAACATGCGATGTTTGATTCTCTGTTCTTGCGTCAGTTTGCTGAGAATGATGGTTTCCAGGTTCATCCATGTCCCTACAAAGGACACGAGTTCATCGTTTTTGATGGCTGCATAGTATTCCATGGTGTACATGTGCCACATTTTTTGTGTCCAGTCTATCTTCGATGGGCATTTGGGTTGGTTCCAGGTCTTTGCTATTGTAAACAGTGCTGCAGTGAACATTCGTGTGCATGTGTCCTTATAGTAGAATGATTTATAATCCTTTGGCTATATAACCAATAATGGGATTCCTGGGTCAAATGGAATTTCTATTTCTAGGTCCTTGAGGAATTGCCACACTGTCTTCCACAATGGTTGAACTAATTTACACTCCCACCAGCAGTGTAAAAGTGTTCCTATTTCTCCACATCCTCTCCAGGATCTGTTGTCTCCAGATTTTTTAATGATCGCCATTCTAACTGGCATGAAGTGGTATCTCAATGTAGTTTTGATTTGCATGTCTCTAATGATGAGTGATGATGAGCATTTTTTCATGTTTGTTGGTCTCATGCATGTCTTCTTTTGTAAAGTGTCTGTTCATATCCTTTGCTTACTTTTGAATGAGCTTATTTGTTTTTTTCTTATAAATCTGCTTTAGTTCTTTGTATATTCTGGATATCAGCCCTTTGTCAGATGGGTGGACTGCAAAATTTTTTTCCCATTCTGTTGGTTGCCAATTCACTCTAATGACTGTTTCTTTAGCTGTGCAGAAGTTGTGGAGTTTGATTAGGTCCCATTTGTCTATTTTGGCTTTTGTTGCCAATGCTTTTGGTGTTTTGGTCATGAAGTCCTTGCCTACACCGATGTCCAGAATGGTTTTGCTTTAGACTTCAACATAAGACCTAACGCCATAAAAACCCCAGAAGAATGGTTTTTATGGCGTTAGGTCTTATGTTGAAGTCTTTAATCCATCTGGAGTTAATTTTAGTGTAAGGTGTCAGGAAGGGGTCCAGTTTCTGCTTTCTGCACATGGCTAGCCAGTTTTCCCAACACCATTTATTAAACAGGGACTCCTATTTTTGTCAGGTTTGTCAAAGATCAGATGGTTGTAGATGTGTGGTGTTGCCTCTGAGGCCTCTGTTCTGTTCCATTGGTCTATATCTCTGTTTTGTTACCAGTACCATGCTGTTTTGATTACTGTAGCCTTGAAGTATAGTTTGAAGTCTGGTAGTGTGATGCCTCCCGCTTTATTCTTTTTGCTTAGAATTGACTTGGCTATGCGGGCTCTCTTTTGGTTCCATATGAAGTTTAAGGTGTTTTTTTTCCAGTTCTGTGAAGAAGGTCATTGGTAGCTTGATGGGGATAGAGTCGAATCTGTAAATTACTTTGGGCAGTATGGTCATTTTCACGATATTGATTCTTCCTAACCATGAACATGGAATGTTTCTCCATCTATTTATGTCCTCTCTTATTTTGTTGAGCAGTGGTTTGTAGTTCTCCTTGAAGAGGTCCTTTACGTTTCTTGTTAGTTGTATTCCTAGGTATTTTATTCTCTTTGTAGCAATTATGAATGGCAGTTCATTCTTGATTTGGCTCTCTTTAAGTCTGTTATTGGTGTATAAGAATGATTGTGATTTTTGCACATTGATTTTGTATCCTGAGACTTTACTGAAGTTGCTTATCAGTTTCAGGAGATTTTGGGCTGAGACGATGGGGTCTTGTAAGTATACAATCATGTCGTCTGCAAATAGAGACAATTTGACTTCCTCCTTTCCTATTTGAATACCCTTTATTTCTTTTTCTTGCCTGATTGCTCTGGCTAAAACTTCCAGTACTATATTGAATAGGAGTGGTGAGAGAGGGCATATTTCCATATTTTTATAGGAAAAGTTTACCAACCACTGGTCTAGGTGACTTGTAAGTTTCTGGTCTGTGTCACTGGATGGGAGGGGGTGTCCTCAATTGAAATGGAGAACAGAAAAGGAGGAGCAGGTTGAGAGGAAAGAGGAGAATGGTGATTGTGAGGTGCCTGTGGATCCCCCAAGGAGAGAGGCTCAGCAAACAGCTGGGTGTCAGGCTCGCAAGCTCAGAGAGAGGCCCCGCTGTAGACTGATGAGGTGAATATCGCCATGCTTCCAGAAATGATTTTCCCAATTTCCAGAGTCTCTTCCCATTAATTTGGTAAGGGGTTTAAAGCTCCAATTTTATCTTCAGCCTCAGTAGTTGGTTTAGAAATAAACTCTTACTGTCTTATAGAATCCTAAAGACATGGCACAGGGTGGATGAAGATTAGAGGGCTTTTAAGAATTTGAGGAGCTGGAGTTATCTTCAGGTTATTCTGCGATCTTCCTAGGATGTAAGGGCTTATGGCTGTTCAAAAGCTTCAACCGCACCTTTTCCTGTTTAAATTACAGCTTAATGCTGCCAAAAAGGCATAAGTGGATCTTTTGATTTTGTACTCTAGGTTGTGCATAGGCAGAGGAAAGAAAAACCAAAAAGGCAGCATTTTCTTCTTTTTTGAGACAGGGTCTTACTTCGTTACACAGGCTAGAGTGCAGTGGCGCAATCACAGCTCACTGCTACCTCCATCTCTCACATTCAAGTGATCCTGCCACCTCAGCCTCCTGAATGGCTGGGACTACAGTCATGTGCCACCACACCCAGCAAATTTTTTATTTTTGTAGAGATGGAGTCTCATTATATTGCCCAGGCTGGTCTCAAACTCCTGGGCTAAAGTGATCCTCTTGCCTCAGCCTCCCAAAGTGCTGGGATTATAGGTAGAAGCCACGATGCCTGGCCGAGGCAGCATCTATATATTCCTGAATTCACACATGGATTCCTTCTGAAAACAATTGTTGTTTGTAATATAAAGTCTCAGTGGCTCATGCCTGTATCCCAGCACTTTGGGAGGCCGAGGCAGGTGGATCACTTAAGGTCAGGAGTTTGAGACCAGTCTAGCCAACATAGTGAAACCCTGTCTCTATAAAAATACATAAATTAGCTGGGCGTGGTGGCAGGTGCCTGTAATCCCTGCTGTTTGGGAGGCTGAGGCAAGAAAATTACTTGAACTGGGGAGGTGGAAGTTGCAGTGAGCCGAGATTGTGCCACTACACTCCAGCCTGGGTGACAAAGTGAGACTCCATCTCAATATTATTAATATTAATAATAATAATAATATTGGAGAGAGAGTCGGAAAATTACTTATCAGGCACAATGTTTACTATTTCGGTAATGGCTATACTAGAAGCCCAGTCCCAGTACAGGATATACTCATGTACTCATGTAACAGACAAGAACATGTACTCCCCAAATCTAAGATAAAATACAATAGAAAAAATATCAGGCCAGTGGGGTGGCACATGCCTGTAATCCCAGCACTTTGGGAGACCAAGGCAGGTGAATCACTTGAGGACAAGAGTTCGAGACCAACCTGGTCAACATGGCAAAACCCTGTTTCTACTAAAAATACAAAAATTAGCTGAGTGTAGTGTCACATGCCTGTCCCAGCTACTCAGGAGGCTGAGGCAGGAGAATCGCTTGAAACTGGGAGGTAGAGGTTGCAGTGAGTGGAGATCGCATCACTGCACTCCAGCCTGGGTGAC
Organism: Callithrix jacchus; assembly: GCF_049354715.1. Taxonomy (NCBI): domain Eukaryota; kingdom Metazoa; phylum Chordata; class Mammalia; order Primates; family Cebidae; genus Callithrix; species Callithrix jacchus. The sequence goes on along the minus strand of NC_133524.1, from coordinate 114,632,172 downwards.
AGAGCAAGATTCTGTCTCAAAAACAGAAAGAAAGGAAGGAAGGAAGGAAGGAAGGAAGGAAGGAAGGAAGGAAGGAAGTAGGTCAATTCCTCTGGACACCATTTGTTTGTGAAAAAAATTGTTTGAACATTTATACCCAAATTATACAATTTTAGGAAGCCTGATAACAGAGGCAGAGGTGGGGATTGCAAGGACCTGGGTGTGGGCCTAAAGGAGGATGGGTACCATGTAGCAATTGCCTTCTGGTGTCAGTTAATTGAGTTTTTCTTCCTCCTTCCTTCCCTTTTTGTTCTCTTAGAACTCTCTTCTTTCTCTTCTTTTTCCCTTGATTCCTCTCAATGTGATGGCTAAAGAGTGTGAACTGTTACACCAGATTCTCTGGGTTTAAATGCCGGCACTGCCACCTATTGTGTGATCTCAAACAAGTTATCTAGCTTTGCTGTGGCTCAGTTTCCCCATTCATAAAGTGAGGGATATTTGCCATTACCTAACAGAGTTGTAGTGATCGTTGAAGGAGTTAATTTAGAACAGTGCCGGGCATGTATTTAAGCACTATATAAGTTATTAACATCATAATTCCCTTCCACACCCTGTTTTCTTTTATCATTAGTTACTATCCTGTACTGAGTTCACTTGAATGACTAAGTGTGATTCTTCTTTCATGAGCGCCGTGGTTGTTGCGGTTTCCTTAGATGTGGTTCTATGTTTCACTTAACCAGAGTAACATAAACCTCTGTGACTCAGGGGTGAGTCCTCACCTGGACAAGTTAATTCTTGGTGTTAGCCACCTTGGTAAAAAGGTCTGTCTCTCAAACAAACAACAACAACAACAAAAACAACCAATCAGGCAAACTTGAACTGGAGGGAGAGCCTTTCTTGGCATGCCTAGTAAGACTCTCTTTCCCTCTTCACCATGATGTCAAGATGTCTAGAAGGGAACTCCTGTGGGGAGAAGTAGATTTATGTGGAGTGAGAAGCAGGGAGAGAAAGCAAAGAAACCAGATAAAGTGTCTCTGAAGTTGTACCAACTTTTTTTTGGACCAGTTATCTCAGATGTTTATCATTTTCTTCCTTCTTACAGTTTAAAAAAAGATGTTTCGCTGGGCGTGGTGACTCACGCCTGTAATCCCAGCACTTTGGGAGGCCAAGGTGGGCAGATCATGAGGTCAAGGGATCAAGACCATCCTGGCTAACATGGTGAAACCCTGTCGCTACTAAAAATACAAAAATTAGCTGGGCATGGTGGCACATGCCTGTAGTCCCAGCTACTTGGGAGGCTGAGGCAGGAGAATTGCTTGAACCCAGGAGGTGGAGGTTGCAGTGAACCAAGGTTGCACCATTGCACTCCAGCCTGGGCGACAGAACGAGACTTCATCTCAAAAAAAAAAAAAAAGATGTTTCCTCCTCCTCCTTTGCCTAGTATTAATTTACATTTATTTAATAATAAAATTGAACATTAGTTCCTATGTTTACTGACCACTTGAATTTTTTTTTCTGCAAATTGCCTATTCGTGTCCTTTACCCATTTTGTTATCTTTTTTCTTTCTTTGAGAAGGAATCTCTTCCTGTGGCCCAGGCTGGAGTGCAGTGATGAGATCTCAGCTCACTGCAACCTCCGCCTCCTGGGTTCAAGTAATTCTCCTGCCTCAGCCTCCCAAATAGCTGGGATTACAGGCATGCAACACCACACTTGGCTAATTTTTGTATTTTTAATAGAGACAGGGTTTTGCCATGTTGGCCAGGCTGGTCTCGAACTCCTGACCTCAGGTGATCTGGCTGCCTTGGCCTCCCAAAGTGCTCGGATTACAGGTATGAGCCACTGCACTTGGCCTACCCATTTTCTTATGGAGAAATTTCATCTTACTGATTTATAAGAGCTCTTTTTATAGTAAGTATATTTATCCTTACCCTATCATGTATCCTACAAACATTTTACTATTATTTTTCTTTTGACTTTATAAATTTTTTTTTTTGAGACAGAGTCTTGCTCTGTCACCCAGGCTGGAGTGCAGTGGTGCAATCTCAGCTCACTGCAACCTCCGCCTCCAGGGTTCAAGCAAATCTCCTGCCTCAGCCTCCCGAGTAGCTGGGATTACAGGGATTACTGGGATTACAGCATGTGCCACCATGCCCAGCTAATTTTTGTATTTTTAGTAGAGATGGGGTTTTACCATTTGACCCAGCTGTTCTCAAACTAGCCGCAGGTGATCCTCCCGCCCAGGCCTCCCAAAGTGCTGGGATTACAGGTGTGAGCCACCGCGTCCAGCCTATCATTTTTTACATTTAAATTTTGTATGATCAAATTTATTAATTGCTTTTCCTTTTGACTTCTGGTTTTTAAGTCTTCTTTAGAAAGACTTTCCTCACCTCAAGACTTTACATATAGTAATCTATGCCCAGTTTTAGTTTTTAAAGGACCTTGTCTTTTACATTTAAATCTCAAATCAATATGAAATTTATTTTTGTGTAAATAGAGATCCCTTAAATTTTGTGCATAAGACCGGGTGCAATGGCTCATATCTGTAATCTCAGCATTTTGGGAGGCCGAAGTGGTGGATCATTTGAGGTCAGGAGTTCGAGACCAGCTTGGCCAACATGGTTAGACCTTGTCTCTACTAAAAAATACAAAATGTAGCCAAGTGTGGTAACACGCTCCTGTAATCCCAGCTACTGAGGAGGCTGAGGCAGGAGAATCCCTTGAACCTGGGAGGAAGACGTTGCAATGAGCCAAGATCAGCCACTGCACTCCAGCCTGGGCGACAGAGTGAGACTCCATCTCAAAAAAAATATGGTACAAATGCTTAGCTAATTATTCCAACACTGTTTATTGAATAATCCCAACACTGTTGTTATTATTATTATTATTATTGAGACAGAGTTTTGTTCTTGTTGCCCAGGCTGGAGTGCAATGGCACAATCTTGGTTCACTGCAACCTCTGTTTCTTGGGTTCAAGCAATTCTCCTGCCTCAGCCTCCCATGTAGCTGGGATTACAGGCGTGTGCCACCACACCAGCTAATTTTTAGTATTTTTAGTTGACATGGGGCTTCACCATATTGGCAGGGCTGGTCTCAAACTCCTGACCTCAGGTGATCTACCCACCTCTGCCTCTCAAAGTGTTGGGATTACAGGTGTGAGCCACTGTGCCCAGCTGAAATACAACCTTTATTATATACATTTTTATATACATACAGATTCTGTGTCCTATTATATCCTTCTGCCTATTTCTGTATTAGTAAATGTCCAGTTTATTTTTAGTTTTAATTTTCATGGGTAAAATAAAATGTCCAATTTTAATTAGCTCCATTATTCATTTTAATGTTAGCTACGGCAAGCTTCTGCTCCTTATTCCTCTTTTTTGGTATTTTCTTAGTTATTCATACATCTTTATTCCTTCTGATAAATTTTGTTTTTTAATTTTCCTATTTTGAGACAGAGTCTTGCTATGTTGCCCAGGCTGGTCTTGAACTCCTAGTCTCCAGCAATCCTCTCACCTCAGCCTTCTGAGTAGCTGGAACTACAGGCACTTCTGATAAATTTTAGAATCATTTTGCCAAGTTATAAAAAAGTCCTGGCCGAGCACAGTGGCTCATGCCTGTAATCCCAGCACTTTGGGAGACTGAGGCAGGTAAATCACAAGGTCAGGAGTTTGAGACCAGCCTGGCCAACACGGTGAAACCCTGTCTCTATTAAAAATACAAAAATCAGCCAGGCATGGTGGCATGCACCTGTAATCTCAACTACTGGGGAGGCTGAGGCAGGAGAATTGCTTGAACCCAGGAGGCGGAGGTTGCAGTGAGCCGAGATCACGCCACTGCATTCCAGCCTAGGAGACAGAGAAAGACTCTATCTCAAAAAAAAAAAAAAGATCTTTCTGGGATTTTGACTAGGGTGGTGTTGAACTGACAGATATTAAGGAGAGAAATCAACGCTTTATAATTCTAACAAAATAGGTCTCTTCATTGATTTGGGAGTTAATATTTTTGTCCTTCAGTAGACAAGTCCTCCCAACTTACTGCTTCTGCCTCAGGGATAATAACTTAGAGGTCTTCGGTTTTGTTTTATTGAAAAACTATACTACTTCAGAGCTGGGCATGGTGGCTCACACCTGTAATCCCAGCAGTTTGGAGGCTGAGGTGGGTGGATCGCCTGAGGTCAGGAGTTTGAGACCAGCCTGGCCAACATAGTGAAACCCCATCTCTACTAAAAATACAAAAAATTAGCTGGGCGTGGTGGTGGGCACCTGTAGTCCCAGCTACTAGGGAGGCTGAGGCAGGAGAATTGCCTGAACCTGGGAGGCAGAGGTTGCAGAGAACACAGATCATGCCATTGCACTCCAGCCTGGGCAATAAGAATGAAACTGTGTCTCAAAATTAGAAAAAGCAACTATACTGCTTCATAGGTGGTAGTAGCAATAGAATTATAATTGTTTGGCCTAGTTAACTTGGATGATTGCTGGTAATGAGAAAGCCTTCACTTCACAAGAAAGTGGCAGGGTTAGCCACAGAGATCATGAAGCAGACCTTCAGCGCCCTCAGGTTCTTGAGTATGGCCAACCTGCAGATCAAGTTCAGACTTAGGAATGAAGGTTGAGCAGACCATCATAAGTTGTGGCATGCAATCATGTGAGGGGGCAGACATTGTAACTAAGGGTCCAAACAGCTATTAGTGAGAGAGATCTCCCAGTGGGAGATCTTACTGGTGGGTTGACCAGCAAAAGGCTCCTTGAGGACAAACCAGCTGGTGGAGTAGCCATCACACATTCTAGCAAGGAAGGCATTCCTTTTAAGCTGGTGTTTCTCAACTTCTGCACTACTGTTAGCAGGGGCCAGGGGAGTTTTTGTTGAGGGAGGCTACCTGTGCATAGTAGCATGTTTAACAGCATCCTTGGCTTCTACTCACTAGGTGTCAATGGCAACCTCTTTGCCCCAGTTGTGACAACCAAAAATGTCTCCAGGCATTGCTAAATGTTCCCTAGCGGGTAAAGTCACCTCTAGTTAAGAAGCCTTCCTCTAAGATCTCAGGGACAATGGAGCAAACAACCAAAAAAGTGAGCATGTGGGGTCAGTCAGTAGAATGACAGTGGTAAGGGTGGGGGGTCTAGGCAGTTCAGTCTTGGCCAGTTGGCCTCCCAGAAAGCAAGTATGCAAGATACCTTACCCTCACTGGGCCACATCCTGGTAGAGGAGGTGGAGTAGCTGACTTCCTAAGGATGTGCCAACCTCAGAGAAGGAGGAGGAAGAAGCAGAACAGGGTCAGAAACTAACTTACTCACATATATCTGAAGGAAGACATCCTTGCTGGGGTAAATCTTCCAGGGAGGGAGATTGAAGGTAGAGAGGAATCCAACTCAGGGAAAAAATTTAGATCGTGGGTGGAGAGAAAGAAATTATGGTAAGTTCCACCTCGCAACATTTACCTAATGGAGAAGACTCATCAGATACTAAACGTGTTTTTCCCAAGTTGCAGCATCTGCAGTGACTTGCTGAAACGCCCTTTGATGAGATGGGCTGGAGTTACACGTCATGGTTGTGAAAATTGATGCAGCCAGGCAGTTGATACTGTGCACAGTATAGGAATGTAAGGGTGCTCTTGGAGAGATGAAGTAACTAAGTTGTCAGGGAGGAAAGGGCCTAGGAGAGTACTGTGAGATAGAGGTCAGTGCTTTCCTAGAAAGCGAGGAAAAGGTAGACCTCAACTTCAAGCCCCATTACCTAAAGTGAGATTGAAATGTCTTCAAATAAGATTGGTTGGGCGAAGTTTCCCTTAAAGGGTGTCTGCAGTTACAGAGAAATGGGTAGGAGGTGGGGAAGGGGAACTCTGAAAACCTTTCTGATCTACGCGAGAACCATAAAATGGCAATCTGTGAGCAGTGACAGGGAAATCGAAATGAGGGGAATAAATTAAACTCAACTGTAGGAGGCTGTGTATTAGGGGTTCTCTACGGAGGGAATACTGAGCAAGTCCCACTAGTTGAATTTCAAATCCAAAACCACTTTCTCTGTAGTTCTGGTAGTGTAAAGAAGCCAAAGGAAGTGCCACTAAGCAGAGAAATCCTATAATTAGGTGGCACATGGGACTTTTCATCAATCCTCAGATGCATATGAAAGCTACAAAGATAAGTCTCTGGCTTTGTTCAAGAAGACAGACACAGGGCCAGGCACAGTGGCTCATGCCTGTAATCCCAGCACTTTTCGAGGCTGAGGCGGGTGGATCACTTGAGGCCAGGAGATCGAGATCAGCCTGGCCAACATGGTGAAACCCCATTTCTACTAAAAATAACAAAAATTAGCTGGGCGTGGTGGCATGTGCCTGTAGTCCCAGCTGCTTGGGGAGCTGAGGCATGAGAATCACTTGAACCAGAAGGCAGAGGTTGCAGTGAACTGAGATTGCACCACTGCACTCCAGCCTGGGCGACAGAGCAAGACCCCATCTCAAAAAAAAAGAAAAAAAAAAAAAAGACAGACACAGGAACAGGGCTGATTAATATTCAGCCAAGATGCACCAGTATGGCAGTGCTAGTTGCTAACAGCCAGCATCTGTGTATATTTGTTTGTACTTATACCACACAGAAAACAATGTTCCTGCATGGGGGCACAGATCTTCACCATAATATGGTGGGATCTACGGAGGTCAGAAGTGACCTGTAAAATATCAAATGGCAAAAATGGCCTGACCTTGACCCATCTATTACCTCCACCTGGATGGAGGGATGGGCCCAGAGACACAGAGGGTATTGTGGCTGGTAAAATTTTCTATGCTTTGGAGGAAATATTATAGTTATAGATAACATGTATACAGATGTAACAATTATATAGATGTGCCAGGCATCATTCCTTTTTTAAAAAATATTTTTATATTTTTAGTGACAGAGTCTCAACTTTTGTCACCCAGGCTGAAGTACAGTGGCACAGTGATAGGTCACTGCAGCCTCAAATTCCCGGACTCAAGTGATCCTCCCACCTCAGCTTTCCCGAGTGCTGGGATTAAAGGCATGTACCGCCACACCCAGTCCAGGCATCATTCTCTATGCTTTATATACTTGGCTCCATTGAATCCTCACAATGTTAGGAGGTAGGGGCAATTCATACCTGCCTTTCACAGGTGAGGAAATGAAGACCTAGCGAGGTAAGTAATGTGCCCAAGGTCCCACAGTTTGGTAAATGACAAAACTGGGATTCTGACTGAGTCAACCTGCTTCAGAATTTGTGCACTTAACAAATATGCTATACAGTAGGGATGCCAAAACTTTCCAGATGAGAATAATCATTAGAGGGAGAGCAGCCAAAATACCCAGGTAGGTATGGGTACCCCTAACTACCCCACTTCCCCAGCAGCATCCCCCCAACCCAACAGTCTCATCTAGAGTCATGGAGCTATAATGAAATAAGCCTGGAGGCCATGATGGTACTGGCAGTTCTAATAAAAAGGAAAAAAATCAAAAGATGTTCAAACCAATGGGGAGAGCTGACATTTCCTCTCCTGAAGATATTCCAGCTAAAACTTCAATTCTGAGTTTTGTTTCTACAACAAAGAAAGAGGTGGTGGTGGTGGTAGAGGGATTACTTTGTTTCCAAAAATTAAAACAGTCTGTGTAAATATCCAAAATCATTTCCATGAAAATTCCTCTTCAGGGAGGAGGATGAAGAGAAGTGGGTTACAGGGTACAAAGACACAGTTAGATAGACGGAATAAATTCAATGTTTGATAGCAGAGTAGGTTGATTATAGTTAAACAAAAATGTACTTGGGAAATGGATATCTTAAATACCCTGACTTGATCACTACACATTACATACATGTAACAAAATTTCACATGTACCCCACAAGTTTGTACAAATAATGTGGATACAATTTTTTAAAAATCTCTTCCATGTGACCTGAACTATATTCAGCTGGCTCTGTAACTACTTGGGAGCTTTTGCTGGGGAAAAAATTGAAAGAAGAAAAATACTTTCTTCTGGAAGTCTTTCCTTTTCTTTTTCATTTTGAGACAGGGTCTTACTCTGTCACCCATGCCGGAGTCCAGTGGCAGAATCTCAGCTCACTGCAACTTCTGCATCCCAGGCTCAAGTTACCGTCCCACCTCAGCCACCTGAGTAGCTGGGACTACAGGCGCATGCCACCATGCCTGGCTGACTTTCTGTATTTTTAGTAGAGATGAGGTTTTGCCACGTTGCCCAGGCTGGTCTTGAACTCCTGGGCTCAAGTGATCCTCCCACCTTGGCCTCCCACAGCGCTGAGATTAGAGAAGTAAGCCACCACGCCTGGCCTCATTTTCATTTTCCTTGTTCTGATAGGGATAATTTTGTCAACTCCACCCCCTTTTTCCCCCCTTAATCCTCTTTAATTGCATGTGTATTTGTGTCTAGATTTAGTTTGGGATGGGGAGGACATAGTACTATTATATGGTATCATAGTGGCTATGCCACAGAAGAATTCAGAACTAATCCACTGCACGAGCACTAAAGGAGCTGGTCAACTTTGCCTTGAACATAACTCCACATCTATATTGGCTCAGCCATTGCTTCTCAATCAACATGTTAATTGTTCCAATACATCAGTACTAGGCACTATTACTCACATTCATCAGAGACATAAGATGTCTCTTCTTCAAGGATACAGAATTTGGAAGATTAAGTGTAATTACTGACAGAAGACTACTTTTGAATTGTCTTTCAGATTATAACATCCCATCTGCATATCTTCCTGTGAAATATTGCCTTGATCATTCATATACCTGGCTCGCAGTGGGTGGTCAATAAATGTGTGATGGATGAATGAATGGTCTGCAATTTCCACACTGCAGCCTTTACCTGCTCATATGATAGTTTTCACTTATTTTCTATTAAAGGCACATGCACTCAGCATGCAGGATGAGAACTTTACAGCCCCTAAGACTCAATCCTGGGAGAGCTATTAAAGCAGTGATTATTGCAAAACACTATGGTCTATAAAAAATGAGACTTGTTGGTCATGCCCGGTGGCTCACGCCTGTAATCCCAGCACTTTGGGAGGCCAAGGCAGGCGATCACCTGAGGTCAGGAGTTCAAGACCAGCCTGGCCAACATGGCGAAACCCTGTTTCTAACCAAAAATACGAAAATTAGCTGGGCATGGTGGCATGCGCCTGTAATCGTAGCCACCTGAGAGGCTGAGGCAGGAGAATCGCCTGAACCTGGGAGGCAGAGGTTGCAGTGAGCTGAAATCACGTCATTACACTCCAACCTGGAGGAAAAGAGTGAGACTTCATCTCGAAAAAAAAAATAAGACTTGTTGATCAGAAGTTGACTGAAGTTGGCTCTAAAAGTTTTCTATCAGCTGGGTGCAGTGGCTCACACCTGTAATCCCAGCACTTTGGGAGGCTGAGACAGGTGGATCATCTGAGGTCAGGAGTTCGAGACCAGCTTGGCCAACATGGTGAAACTCCGTTTCTACTAAAAATGTAAAAAATTAGCCAGGTGTGGTGGTGGGCACTTGTAATCCCAGTTACTTGGGAGGCTGAGGAAGGAGAATCACTTGAACCTGGGAGACGGAGGTTGCAGTGAGCCAAGGTAGCACCACTGCACTCCAGCCTGGGGGACAACAGTGAGACTTCATCTCAAAAGAAGTTTTCTATCAGGAGAATGAAGAAAATTGAGCATAAGTTTTCTGGACAAAAAAAAAAGCTGATTTAACTTGGCCTGAGTCTAAGATCAAAATAGGATAGAGAGTCTGAGAAAAACCATATAGAGAATGTTACCTGATTTTATATGCACTTTATTATTTTTGCTTTGCATATCCTGTGTACTATGGATTGGTTTTAATTGTTGGAATTCATATAATGATAAAAATGAAGAAGTTAATTTTTTTTAACTTCCTGTTAAAAACTTGGCCTAAAGTACTTCCTCAACATACACACACTAGTTCCTACTACCCATCCTTCAAAGCTCTATTCATGCCCTGTTTCCTCCATGAAGCCTTTTTTAGTCTACATCTAGAAAGGCCCTGCCTGTTCAAGCACTTGTAACTACCACTGATTTGCTAATATCAGACTCTTCATAATATCTATTTTTTTTCGGGGGGGACGGAGTCTTGTTCTGTTGCCCAGGCCGGAGTGCAGTGGTATGATATTGGCTCACTGCAACCTCTGCCTCCCAGGTTCAAGTGATTCTTCTGCCTCAGCCCCTCTCCCACCCCCTGTAGCTAGAATTACAGGTGTGCCACCACTCCTAGGTAATTTTTGTATTTTTAGTAGAGAGTAGAGATGGGATTTCACCATGTTTTCCAGGCTGGTCTTGAACTCCTGATCTCAGGTGATCTACCCACCTTGGCCTCCCAAAGTGCTGGGATTACAGGCATGAGCCATTGTGCCCCACCCATAATATCTTTTTAATGTGACTATTTGTTATCTCCCTCAACCAGAACCTCTCTGAGTTCTGGGATATTTGCCCACAATGCCTTGCACATAATAAAGGTTCCAGAGGTGCTGTTTATCTAAACTAGCTTTATTTCCATGAGACTGATCAAGCACTTACCCTGTGCTAGGTTCTGGGGAAACAGAGGTAAAAAATTCAGATCCAGAGTCTACCCATATGGAGGTTACCTTTTAAATGAAAAAGTGGAAAAGATGAACCCTTTTTAGTCTCTAGAAAGTTGCGAGAAGTTGAAGCAGAAGACCAAAGGAAAAAGTAGAGTTGAAAGTAATAGACCACAAATCAGGATATCATGGCCACATCTCTAATTTCCTGTGTGTCTTGAGTGCATTCTTAACCATTTATACATCCATTTCCCTATATGTGATACAGGATTCACATGAAGAGTTGATTCCTATATGACAGATATAAGGAGACTTTAATCAGAAAATAGATGCAAATCATGTTGGAGGAAACTTCCTGAATCAGAGAAAAAGCATCCATGAAAAACCCACAGATAACACCATACAGAAAGGTGAAAGACTGAAAGCTTTATTCCAAAGATCAGGAATAAGAGAAGACTATCTGCAATTCTGCTATTCAGTATTGTACAGGAAGTTCTGCCTAGCTTCTAGGCAGAAAATGAAATAAAAGACATTAAGATTTTTTGAAAAAGTAAAACTGTTTATATGAAGTGTCCAGAACAGGTAAACCTTGTAGGGACAGAAAGTAGATTAGGGGTTGCCAGGGCCTGGGGGATAATGGCTGGTAGGAGTGACTGCTAGTGAGTATGAGGTCTCTTTCAGGTGATAAAAATGTTTTAAATTGTGGTGATACTTGCACAACTCTGTCGATGTAATTTTAAAAAGATATTGAATTGTGTACTTTAAGTGGGTAAATTTTATGGTATGTGAATTATATCTCAATAAAAAGGAAAAACACAGCAAAAAAAAATTGGAAAAGTTTTTTTTTTTTTTTAATTGAGACGGAGTTTTGCTCTTGTTACCCAGGCTGGAGTGCAATGGCATGATCTCGGCTCATTGCAACCTCCATCCTCCTGGGTTCAGGCAATTCTCCTGCCTCAGCCTCCTGAGTAGCTGGGATTACAGCCACGTGCCACCATGCCCAGCTAATTTTTTGTATTTTTAGTAGAGACGGGGTTTCACCTTGTTGACCAGGATGGTCTCGATCTCTTGATCTCGTGATCCACCCGCCTCTGCCTCCCAAAGTGCTGTGATTACAGGTGTGAGCCACCGTGCCCGGCCCGGAAAAGTTTTTTTAAGACAGAGTTTCCCTCTTGTTGCCCAGGCTGGAGTGCAGTGGTGCAATTTTGGCTCACCGCAACCTCCACCTCTTGGGATCAAGCAATTCTCCTGCCTCAGTCTCCTGAGTAGCTGGGATTATAGGCATGCACCACCACGCCTGGCTAATTTTGTATTTTTAGTACAGATGGCATTTCTCCATGTTGGTCAGGCTGGTCTTGAACTCCCGACCTCAGGTGATCTGCCTGCCTCAACCTCCCAAAATGCTCGGATTACAGGTGTGAGCCACTGCGCCCAGGCGGAAGAGTTTTAAAAGGCTATGCACAGAGGCAAAATCTTTGAAGAACTTAGCCATGACTCCAATTAGGATTTGAACAAACATACAGTTTTTTTAGAGAATGACTATTAAGTGCTTAGGGACTAGCAAAAACAGATAAATAAAGCACTCTTACTGACCAACTCCCAGGATGGGGTATAGCCTTGTTACACAAACCCACTGCCCATCCACAACCAGCCTTTACTCTTTTCCTTTCCTTGTCTTTGATAGCTAATGTACTGTTAGAACAAGACTGAGACTAATGGTAGCCCAACATTTTAGAGATCAGAAGCCCAAGAATTATGTCTAATTATTAATGTTTTGAAGAGTTTGGAAATTCCTATTACTCCACTACATCACTCAGGTTCTTTCTCTCAGAGAAAGCTAATATTTATAATAAAAAGCTTAGGTTTGAGTGACACATAATTTACCCATGGAACAAACCTGTACATGTACCCCCGAACCTAAAAGTTAGAAGAAAAAAAAGATACAAAATGATTTTCTTAATGTGGGTTCTTATTATAATGACCTATCTAGTTTATTAACTGGAGTCATCTCTAGTTCTATGATGATGGGTTGTTGGTCAAGGATATTACCACCACTGCACTGGTGCTTTCTGTTTTGCTTTTGAAAATGAGTAATATTTTGATAGGCAGCCAAATCATATAAATACAGTAGGGACAACAATCCCATCTATATACGTGATGCCATTGGTGACAACTGGTTATTAGAACAATTTACATGGAATTTGTTATTTTCTCTACGGTTTTTCACTGTAGTGATAAATTAACACTACCAAGGGTGACTTAATCACATTTCACAGCATGTTTGAAGACAACTTCAAAAAACAACTTCCAGGGGAAATCGGACTTGAGCTTAACTGCAAAACAATCAGTATAGCAGAGATGTATTATTTGGTGTGAATTAATTAGTAGAGGACAAATGACTTCAAGAAATCATTAAACTATATGTAATGCCTAATACATGCAGTGTTTAAAAAACAGATTTACCTGGGTTCCTCTATTCGAGCCCACCTTGGTCCCTACAGCCTGCTACCTTTAATCTGAAAGCTGGAAAAATAAATCTAGTGAACTTGTGCCATGCAAACTCACTGGCCATAGGACACAAAATTACCTTTCACATTTCTCTTTTTTTCCCTTGGCCATCCAATAAGTCTTAGCTAGTTTTCTCATGTAATGTCTCTGGGACTCATCCTTTCTTCTCCATTCTTGTCATATCACTCACATCTAGGGGTTTATTGACTCTAGTTTATTGCAATATCCACGTAACTGGTTTCCTAATTTCCATCTCTCTCTGCTTCAAATACATCTGGCAGCAAGATAAAAGATTAAATTTCTGAAAATAACATTTAATTAAGTAATCTCTCCATTAAAAACCCTCGGCTAGCTCTCCCATGCCTACTGAGTAAACTCCAAATACCATTAGCCTGGTATTTAAGGCCTTACAAAATCTCGGTCCAAACATATATATTTTTTTTGAGACATAATCTCACTTTGCCACCCAGGCTGGAGTGCAATGGTGCGATCTTGGCTCATTGCAACCTCCACCTCCTGGGATCAAGTGATTCTTGAGCCTCAGCCTCCTGAGTAGCTGGGATTACAGATGTGTACCACCATGCCTGGATAATTTTTTTGTATTTTTAGTAGAGACAGTGTTTTGCCATGTTGGCTAAGCTAGTCTTGAACTCCTGGGCTCAAGCGATCCGCCTGCCTCAACCTCCCAAAGTGCTGAGATTACACATGTGATCCCCTGAGCCCAGCCTGTATTTTCTAGATTTATCATCTACCACCTCTTGGACAAAACTGTTCTCTTTATCATCTCCTGAACCTCCACAAATTCTTTTTGCACCTTTGCTTATGATGTTTCTCCTGCCTAGAATACCCCACTCCATCTTTGGAAGCCTGTTCAAAGCTTAACTTTTCTTCACTAAATTCTCCCTGAACATTTACAATTCACAGTGATCTCTCCTTCTTTGAATGTGATTTGAGTTATGAATGGTGTCATTCATTTGGCAATATATGACTTTTCCTGTTGTACATGGCTAATTCTATACTATTTAATTTTGTGCGTCTTGCTTCCTCAATTAGACTGCAAGCTCCTTGGGAATTTATTACATTAAAAAATCTACCCATAGTGCATATTGCTGTGTGGGGCCATGACAGGGACTAGTTACAGACAGAAGAGTACTGGAGTCTCCCCAAGATGCCTCACTCTCAGACTGCAGCATTTCCTAGAGGCGACCATTCCTTACACATACATACCAAACATAATCACTTTAAAGGTGAAACTAACTCTACAGGTTATTCCAAGATATTAGGGAATTATAAACTGCCTTTGAAATACTTGTGAGTCCCCTATTAAAATACAAAACTAACTTTTAATAAATAAGTTCATGTTCCTCTGAAAGCTTAAAAATGACATGTAAAGAAAAATGGCCCCCCAAAAAAGTAAAAAGAAAAATGGCCAGGCCAAAAAAAGTAAAAAGAAAAATGGCCAGGCCAGGGGCATAATTTCTAGGATTTACTTGATCACAAAGTGCTCAAAAAGCCAAGGCTCTGTGTAATCCAGTGATATTTCGTGACTGTTTTTTCATCTGTAAAACAGGCTAAACCACAAAAGGAAAAGTATATGCCAGGCATGGTCGCTCACGCATGTAATCCCAACACTTTGGGAGGCCAAGGCAGGGAGATCACTTGAGGTCAGGAGTTCAACACCAGCCTGGCCAATATGGTGAAACCCTGTCTCTACTGAAAATACAAAAATTAACCAGGTGTGGTGGTGCACCCCTGTAGTCCTAGCTACTTGGGAGGCTGAGGCAGGAGAATCGCTTGAACTCAGGAAGTGGAGGTTGCAGTGAGTCAAAACTGCACCACTGCACTCCGGCCTGGGCATCACAGCAAGGCTCCATCTCAAGGGAAAAAAAAAAAAATTTTAGAACTTGAAGTTCCCATAGAAGGCAGCCAAAATGATATAGATAACTCAAGCTACAAATGTTATTCACATCTTGGTTTCTCCTGAATTATTTAGGCAATCTGAGACTTCTTCATAGATAGAAATATAATCCCAAACTAGCAGTTGACAAATCTGTGGTGGTTACATATACCTTGACCCAAGACATGCTGCAACCATCAAGTTCTAATCAAAATGTTTATTAATCTTATAACTGAAGAAAATAATCATTACGAAACTCCTACCTCAGAATGTTATCAAAGCTTTGAAGTTCTGTGGGATGTACTGACTGCAATCTCAGAAATGTTTTGTTTAGCTTTGTGGATGACCCCAGATGGAGTTTTGGCAACAAATGCTGCTTGCCCTATATAAATCCCTTGGATATCTTGTATATAGAAAGGAGACCTAGTAGATTACCTAGCATCGTCAGATCAAAACTGCAAGGAATAGTAAGCTTGATACACACACACACACACACACACACACACACACACACACACACACTTTTTTTTGAGAGGGAGTCTTGCTCTGTCACCCAGGCTGGAGTGCAATCTCAGCTCACTGCAACCTCCACCTCCTGGATTCAAACGATTCTCCTGCCTCAGCCTCCTGAGTAGCTGGGATTACAGGCGCATGCCACCATGCCCTAATTTTTGTATTTTTAGTAGAGATGGGGTTTCACCATGTTGGTCAGACTGGTCTTGAGCTCCTGACGTTGTGATCTGCCTGCCTTGGCCTCCCAAAGTGCTGGGATTACAGGTGTGAGCCTATTTATAAGTATATCCTTTCCTTTTGAAATTTTTCTGTTAAATAATGCTTTTGGTTCCTTTAGCCCATCCGTGACTACTGATTGGCAAGGATTCAAATGATCTCCCCATTTGATACACGGATAAATATCTGTATATTATGGAAATATTACCAATTTTCTTCTCCTCATACCAAGGATTAGTATGACAATGAATTCAGCTTCTGTCAAGAAAAATGCCAAGTTCAAAGTATTATTTCTTTCACTTCTAATTACAAATAAGTTTTACCTTTTATTGTATTCCATTATACAATTTTACATAGTACCATTATTTTAAGCAATAATTAAGCAAATTGAACTACTGTTTTTGAGCTCTACTTTTCAGCATATAGATTTACCTAAAAAAGTACAAACCAAGCACAGTGGTGCAATTTTCCAGGCACTTTCAAGTTGCTTAAATATTTACAAATATGTAAGCACCCTGTTGGAATGCATGAAAATTTTGGTGTCAAGAAGAAACACTCCATGTATGTCAAATATTTAAATTTTAACATTTGCACAGCTCCAAATATTCCTGAGAAAAGTCAGTCTCATTGTCATGTACATCTGCATTTCCTCACACTTCAGTGTATCTTGGGGAACCATAACCTCGGTCACTCGATGTACCACTAATTGCACAAAATACATGTAATGTGTTGCTCATCCAGGGAGAATGCATTGTATCTTCTTGTAATATCTAAAACAAAAGAAATCAGCATGGTTATCATGAGGCAAAATAGTCACTGCCAAAAAAAAGAATGTGTATATGAAATTACAGGTGTATTTCAATTTATCACTGACACTTAGCTATTTAAAAAGACAGAAAGCAGACAGAGCAAAGAATAACATTACCGACTTAAGTCTTCAAAGCTGTATTACAAAGGCAGCATATCAAAAAAAGCAGAAAAGATCTAGTTACTCATTAAGATAAACAAAGATTGTAAAATGCAAAATTCAATAAGAAGCAAGAAGTAACGCAATTTTTAAAATATTTTTTTAAAGATGTTCATAACAAGAGGTCTAAACGGTAGACTCTGATATGAGTTTATGAATCATCTTCTAACACAGTGGTTCTCGGAGTCATCTATTGGACTTGTGAAACACGTAGATACCCATGCTCCTTCTCTGGAGACTTGAAAATAATACTAAATGAAGATAAAAGTCTTAAGTGCATATTTCTAAAGACACACTATAATTGTATAAGCTAATTGACGCAGAAGATTTTTCTTGGAAAGGAAGAACTTCATAAATATAAAATATAATTATATTCCAATAAGTATATAAACAGACATTCATATTAGTTTAAATATTTTAAAAATAATCCATTTTGTGTAAACCAAAGAAAAAGCAACATAAGTCTTGTGCTTAAAGTAGATGGAGGAAAAAACAGAGTATATACATTATATCCAATATCTTTACCATAAAGTCCTAACTTAGATCTCAAGCTTTCAATAGTTGGTTCTCAAGTTAGTTATGAAACTTCAGTATTAAGCCCACAGATTGATTTATAGTGGCAGTACTGAGACATATCATTTGTGTTGCTATAAATCATAAGGCTTAAATGAAATTTATAATAGAGAAATTTCCTCTTACAAAAATATTAACTCATGACACTAATCTGAAAGCATACTAGGATGCTAAGAGATGAATAACTGATTATGCCTGTCAGATATGACAGGCAAGGAGGATACTTATTACTAAGAAATTATGAAACATACCAAACAGACGCTACAATGACCACCCCCAACTCTAAGAAATCTGCAATTAATAGATTTATGATAATATAAATGCTTTTAAAAATCAAAAGCAGCCAGGCATGGTGGCTCATGCCTGTAGTCCCAGCACTTTGGGAGACTGAGGCGGGAGGATCACGAGGTTAGGAGATCGAGACCAACCTGGCTAACATGGTGAAACCCTCTCTCTACTTTTGGTACTTTTAATACAAAAAATTAGTTGGGGGTGGTGGCATGTGCCTGTAGTCCCAGCTACTCAGGATGCTGAGGCAGGAGAATCGCTTGAACCTGGGAGATGGAGACTGTAGTGAGCTGAGATTGCACCACTGCACTCCAGCCTGGGTGACAGAGCAAGACTCCATCTTAAAAAAAAAATCAAAAGCTTGAAGAAGTTTTTGAAAGGACTATATATTCTGGTATTCTGTAACAGACCACACTGAAAAGGGACAGAGAATATCCACCCCATGTCATTTTATCAAGTCATCACTTATGGAGCTCAAGAGAATACCTCAAATTTCAGTACACATTAACACTTTGTCTTATTTTTCAGTATTAATATATGCCTCAAAGTATATGACTATAAGGTGGCTCTCTTTTATATGAAACTCAATTCACTGTAAAGTCAACATTTGCCAAAAGTGAGGCACACCCAAATATGGTTCCTAATGACAGGATGGCTTGCATAAAGATAAGCCAATACAAACTAAGAGTTTGCTTGGTTAGCTATCAATATATAATATTAAGAGTCTAAAATATTGGTATCTATAACAAAGAGAAATAAGCTATCCTTTTTGGGAATAACTGATACAGACAAGTGCGAAATACGACAGATTTGAAAAATCCATGCTTCGAAAGGAAAACAAAATTTTGTAAAATGACCAGTCAGAATATCTTGATCACAGTAATAACAGTAAATTGAATCATTTGTTTTCAATTTGAATAATTCAGAGTTCAACACTAGGTCATGCAGCTGCATGCAAATGAATAACTGTAATATAGTAGATACTCGTTTAAAATAGCATGTGCAATGGTTTTATAGCTTTTGTGAAGGAGGAATTTCTGCTGCTTTTTCTATGCATTACGAGGAATAGAAACTAATCAACTGAATAGTTTCTAAAAACAAACTATGTTATCTATTTGATAACGGTATACCTCAGAACAGTTCACCCTCTTGCTTCTAATGACATTGGAGCGCAAAAAACAAAATAATTTCTTACTGATAATTACATCACTAACCACTTTTTAGATAATTGTTGCAAATTTGATTTGTATTCTATCGCTTAAATGATCAAAGATAATATGAAAAAAATTAAAATATAGATGTAATAACTTTAAGGTTGTGCATTTTGAACCAACACATTTTGCTAAGCAACGATTTCGGGACCCACAGATCATGCTTTCATTTTCAGTCACCCTAATACTTGCCTGCTCATGGATAATGTCAGATAATTCTTTTACCATCTCTCTGAAATTTGACTTTAGCCCTTCATGGTACTCAATTTGATCTTCTTTAATGAGCCGCTCATTTAGTTCAAGTGCAATGCTGCATGCTTGTATGAATTTCCTATGGATGAATATCAAAGATAAAGGTTTTTGTTATTTATTCTTAGGAAGTCTCACTGACAATGCATTTGATAACTCAGTTTAACCATGGCTTGCCTAGAAGGAAGATCAGAATCTTATATTGTCTCACTGTGCATTTGTCAATGTCTCTTCCTAAGTTTTAAATGCCTTCTTTCCCTTCCACCTATGCCCTATGATTTCATTTCTTATCACCTTTAAGACCTGGCCCCAAACACATACTCTCTGGAAAGCCTACTTGCTCAGTCATTCACTTGGCATTCTATAAGCTCAAGTTGTGCTGACATTAATTTGCACCTGTAGATAATGAGTCATTCATTCAAAAAGAATTTATTTTGAGCTTACTGTGTGGCTAGTACAGTGCTGGGTGCTACAGGTATGAAGGATCTTCCCTGGGATGATAAGAAGGAGAACAGAGAGTTGATGGCCTATCATAAAAGTCTTTTTCCATTATTTCATGTGTTTACGTTTAATGTCCACAATCAGACTGTATGTCTTAGGGGACAAAGTACCTTATTGTCCATTTGTTTTATATCCTTGTCATAGCAACTAATAGTCTTTTGCATGTATCAGGCATTAATAAATACTGGTGAATGAATGACTACTGGTTACTCTGCATCCTGGAACAGCTGATAAAACACAGACAGGAAAAGTAAACAAAGTAAGTTGGGAGCAAATGAATGGATTGGTT
Organism: Callithrix jacchus; assembly: GCF_049354715.1. NCBI lineage: Eukaryota > Metazoa > Chordata > Mammalia > Primates > Cebidae > Callithrix > Callithrix jacchus. The sequence goes on along the minus strand of NC_133524.1, from coordinate 114,612,444 downwards.
ATCATCTTTCTCCTTAGTCCATATTACTCAACTGTTTCTCTTCTTCTGAATGAAAACTTTTCTATATTAAAGATATTTCTGTAATAGAAGAGCATTTATACATGGCTTAGCTTTCAGAGCTGTTCACTGAAGACAAGATATTGCATGCCCTAGATTGGCAGAGTCCAAGTGGAAGTAAGGACAGGGGATTGGAGTAAGCCTATGCAATCTTTCCTTCCTCACTTTTATTCCTACTCCAAATTGTCTGAAATGCTGTAGCAGGAGGTCAATTGAGTGAAGAAGGAAAGCACATAAGGAACATAGGCTTGTGTTTGTGTCACTCAAAATATCCAAAGCAATATATAGTAAACTGGCATATTCAATCTCTTGGGTCACTAGGGTATTGTTAATGTCCTGCAGGATGAAACAGATCACACATTTTCTCATTCCTTAAAGTGCCATTAGGAGGTCACTTAGATATTATAAAAGACCACAGAGAATGCCCCTTTTTGGAGGGGCATTATTTTGCGCATACTTTGTTGTTTTTTCAAAGAAGAAAATAGAGAAAAAGAATACAGGTCTAATCTGAAAACTATAGAACACTTACCTAAACATGTCTTTCAACTCACTCACTTTCTTAGGTGGATACTTGCTAGCTTGGCTGTCATTTAAGAAAGCCCTTGCATACGCTAATGGACCAGCATTGACCTACATTACGAAAGAAGAAAAAGGAGAGTGTTAAAGAAGTTTTGGCATTTCTCTTTTTTATTAAAAACTCAAAATACCTGTAATCCCAGCTACTTGGGAGGCTGAGACAGGAGAATCGCTTGAACCCAGGAGGCGGAGGTTGCGGTGAGCCAAGAATGTGCCTTTACATTCCAGCCTGGGCAACAAGAGTGAAACTCCGTCCAAAAAAAAACCACCTCAAAATACACAAGAAATCCATCTCTGAGAAATACATGCTTATTACAAGTTTATTTCAAAAAAACCATTAACTAAAGAAAATAATCTACAAAGATGATATTCTAGTAAGTTAGTGATTTCTGATATGTACATATAGGGCTTCACTACAGTCATCAGACTTATGTTAAAGTCCTCTGACATAACGCAAAACTTACAAAAATTCAGTGTAATATCTTCATTGAGTGAACAAAAAATAATGCACAGGTTTTTGCCCTCAGTATGTGCGTAACACACAATTACAATTAATTCTTGCTGTGCCTTTATAAAAGCAAAAGAAACATCAAGAAACATTTAATACATGCTGGGCAACCAACGTACCTGCACAGAAACACAGCCCTGCAATTTAAGTTGGAGTTGAATCATGTCCACGTCAGCAGAGGAGCAAAGCTTTTGCAGCTCTGCAGTTTTATCTTTGATTTCATCGGTGGCAACATCAATTGGTTTTAAATTAATCTGCTGTTCACAAGTAATAGGAATCCTCTTCTTCACGTAGGGAAACGAGTTTGAAGCTATTAAAATGTTAAGATTGATTTACTGTCTTTAAGAAATCATTTGTTCAAACAGCCAAATTAAAGAAAAAATTCTATTGTGCTTAACTCTCCCCATGCTTTATCTAGAAGATGACCTAGGGTCCCATATAGTATTTCAGGATAGACAGAGAACTTCTCTTTATGAGACACCTCTGGGCAATCATGGATGACATATGGGAAAATGATGGTTTATCACATGGACATGCTTGTGCAAACTTGTAACTGAACAGCAGAACAAAGAATAATTAAAATTTCAGTTATATGTTCCAGCTAGCCAGCTGCTACTTGTATATACTTAAAAAGACCAAGACAAATAAGAAGTTAACATGCAGGATTGTACTTACTTGTCAGGATTGTACGGCGTTTGCACTGTTCTTCTATACAGCCCTGTTTTTTGCCTGATAAAGTATAAGGAGCCTCAAAAACAAATCTGCTGATATTATGATTTCTTTCAAACTCAGTCTTTCTTTCTGTGAGTTCTTTGTCATCAAAGTAAGGCTTCACATAAGTAACTTGTATATGAGCATATTTTGGATCAAGCTCTTTGGCATTTACCTATAAAATAAGGAAGATTTTTTTCTTTGAATTCAATGGAAGGCAAAAGGAGATATAGGTAACCTACTAACTTCTTGGAGACCAAGTGAGGAACATTGCCATTATAATTGTTTTTCCAATCAAGGAGGTCTTCATTCTTCTTTTTAAAACTCACTTACTTCTGATTATAAAGAAGTTACAGAAATCTATTTGGAGACTACAGAAACACATGAAGAAATTAGAAATTACTGTAATTGGCCAGGCACAGTAGCTCACGACTGTAATCCCAGCATTTTAGAAGGCTGAGGTGGGTGGATCACTTGGGGTCAGGAGTTTGAGACCAGCCTGGCCAACACGGTGAAACTCTGTCTCTACTAAAAACACAAAAATTAGCCGATCAGGGTGGCATGTGCCTGTAGTCCCAGCTACTCAGGAGGCTGAGGCAGGAGAATTGCTTGAGCTTGGGAGGCGGAGGTTTTAGTGAGCCAAGGTAGCACCACTGCACTCCAGTCTGGGTGACAAAGTGAGATTCTGTCTCAAAAAAAAAAAAATCCTACTACCCAGCAATGACCATTATTCATATTTTTATATATTTCCTTCTAATCTTTATTCTATGCATATGTATTCAGAAAATGTTTTAATTGTACATTATGTGATTTATACCTCAATGAAAACACAGGTATCATTGTTTGTTTGTTTGTTTATTTTGAGATGGAGTCCTGCTCTGTTGCCCAGGCTTGAGTGCAGTGTGTGATCATATCTCACTGCATTTCAGTCTCCTCAGCTCAAGTGATCCTCCCACTTCAGATTCCCATGTAGCTGGGACTACAGACATGCACTACCACACCTGGCTAATTTAAAAATTTTTTTGTAGAGATGGGGTCTCCCTATGTAGCTAAGGCTGGCCTGAAACTCCTGGGCTCAAGTGATCCTCCTGCCTCAGCCTCCTAGTATTGGGATTATAGGCATGAGTCACCAAATATGGCCAATAGTTTATACTGTAGTCACTGACATTACTTTTAATGGCTACATGGATAAACATGACTTATTGGACCATTCTCTCATTAACGGAGACTTAGGCTGTTTTCCAACTTTTTGCTGTTGTACACGTTTTGATGAACATCCTTGTATTTAAAACTGTGTGCATTTTTTTTCTTTAGGATACATTTCTAGAAAAGAAATTGTTTGATTAAAAGATTTACATGGGGCCAGGTACAGTGGTTCATGCCTGTAATCCCAGGGCTTTGGGAGGCCAAGACATGAGGATTGCTTGCCCAGGAGTTTGAGACCAGCGTGGTCAACACAGCAAGACCCTGTCTCTACAAAACATAAAAAAAAATTAGCTGGAGAGTGGTAGGACATACCTGTAGTCCCACCTATTTAGGAGGCCAAGACAGGAGGATCGCTTGAGGCCAGGAGTTTGAGACCAGCCTGGGCAACATAGTGAGACCCCGTCTCCACACACACAAAAAAATCCCACAAGAAGCAAAAATTAGCCAGCTGTGGTGGTGCACATCTGTAGTCCCAGCTACTCAAGATGCTGGGGTGGGAGGATCACTTGAACGCAGGAGGTCAAGGCTGCTGTGAGCTGTGATCATGCCACAGCACTGCAGCCTGGGTGACAGAGCCAGATCCTGTCTCAAAAAAAAAATAAAGAGTGGCCAGGCGCAATGGCTCAGGCTTGTGATCCCAGCACTTTGGGAGGCTGAAGTGGGTTGATCACTTGAGGTTAGGAGTTTGAGACCATCCTGGCCAACATGATGAAACCCTGTCTCTACTAAAAATATAATAATTAGCTAGGCATGGTGGTGGGTGCCTGGCAATCCCAGATACTTGGGAGGCTGAGGCAGGAGAATTGCTTAAACCTGCGAGGCAGAGGTTGCAGTGAGCCAAGATGGCACCACTGCATTCCAGCCTGGGCGACAGAGTCAGACCCTGTGTTGAAAAAAATAAAATTAAAAGAAAAAAAGTATACATCGTGACAGGTTCATATGGACACTTATAAATCTCTCATGCTTTTTAATGCCTAGGTGGTTATATCCATTACATGGGTAATACCACCATTTCTTTAGCCATGTGGACATTTAGACTGCTTCCAGGTCTTTGCTATATAAATTTTGTGTCAGCGAACAACTTTAAACATATATCTTTATATGTGTACATCTACAAGATAAAATGTTAAATGTGAAATTGTGCACATATATATATGGTGGCTCATGTCTGTAATCCCAGAACTTTGGGAGGCTGAGGTGGGCGGATCACCTGAGATCAGGAGTTGGAGACCAGCCTGGCCAACTTTAGTAGAAACCCCGTCTCTACTAAAAATACAAAAAATAAACTGGGTGTGGTGGTACATGCCTGTAATCCCAGCTACTTGGGAGGCTGAGGTAGGTGAATCACTTGAACCGGAGAGGCGGAGGTTGTGGTGAGCTGAGATTGCACCATTGCACTCCAGCCTAGGAAACAAGAGCAAAACTCCATCCCTCCCCATAAACACACAAAAAATCAGCTCTATGCCGGGCATGGTGGCTCACGCCTGTAATCCCAACACTTTGGGAGACTGGAGCAGGCAGATCATGAGGTCAAGAGATGGAGACCATCCTGGCCAAGATGGTGAAACTCTCTCTCTACTAAAAATACAAAAATTAGCTGGGCGTGGTGGTGGATGTCTGTAATCCCAGTTACTTGGGAGGCTGAGGCAGGAGAATAGCTGGAACCTGGGAGGCAGAGGTTTCAGTAAGCAGAGATCGTGCCACTGCACTCCAGCCTGGCGACAGAGCAAGACTCTATCTCAAAAAAAAAAAAAAAAAAATCATCTCTAAGCCTGAGTACACCCAAGGCAACTAAGGACAGTTAGGTATTCCTACAATGCTTCCCCAAAATCCTGTCTATAGGGAACTATGCATTTCCTAGGAAAGGGCCTCTCTTGCTGTAATATAAGCTTTCTCACTCTGCCTTGGCAGGGCCTAGTGGGATGGAGAACCTTTAGAGTAACGCTCAAGGATCCCTTCTAAACCTATTTCATTGCAAATGTTAACTACAGTCACTATTACTGAACTAAGGATATCTTAGAATAAATTGTGTGCCCTAAGATGATTTTAATAATATGTAATAGAAAATCATGATTTATAACAGCATTTACAATAATATCTAACCTTTAGTAAGCACTCTACCTTCTGTTATTATTAGTGAATGCTTTTTATATACCAGGAAAGTGATTATACTTTCCATATACTATCTCTTTTAATCCATACAACAACCTCATGAGGAAAATACTATTATTATCTCCATTTTATTACTAAGAACAATGAAGCACAGAGAGGTTAAGTAACTTTCCCATGGTCACACAGTGAGTGAGTGGCAGAGAGTAGAGATTTGAAATGCTGGGCGCGGTGGCTCACGCCTGTAATCCCAGCACTTTGGGAGGCGGAGGCAGGTGGATCACGAGGTCAAGAGATTGAGACTATCCTGGCCAACAGGTGAAACTGCGTCGCTACTAAATACAAAAAAAATCAGCCAGGCATGGTGGCACATGCCTGTAATCCCAGCTACTTGGGAGGCTGAGACAGGAGAATCGTTTGAACCCAGGAGGCGGAGGTTGTGGTGAGCCGAGAATGCGCCATTGCGCTCCAGCCTGGGTAACAAGAGCGGAAACTCTGTCCCACCCAAAAAACAAAGAGATTTGAAACCTGGTATCTCTGACTCCAAAGCCCCCTGTTGCTTTCTTTTATTACCTGAAAGTCTCAATTTTCATGCTACTCCATCAGCTAAAAAAGGGAAAAGTCAGGAGCAATGTATAATGCCTGGAACTAACAAATAATTTCAAAATGTAGGACATGTGTTACCTTGTCTGAATCCTGAATTATTTTGACATTCTCTGTACCAAATTTTTCACCATAAAGTTTAACAAGTCTCAAGGAAATTTCTGAGAGGCCAGTGAGCTTTGGTTCTTTATAGATGTACTCCTTTCCATCTTCTTCTTCAAAAAAGGACTATTACAAAGTTAAACAAATAATAATTTATAAATAATATGTGCAAACACATTTAAAGAAAATCCACTAAATAACTAGTAATCATATATTTGAAATAAATTTTGAATAATATCACTAAAATCCCATGCATGAATGACCCTTTTAACTTCAACTTTCAAATTCCTGATAATTTTCAAATTTATAATCATATAAACATGTGGACTGAGGAAGATTTCCAAACTAGACTTTTTTTCCTTCCCTGTACACTTACCTGTTTTTTCCTTGAAAGTTTTAACTACTATATATATAATATGTACTTAAAAAGCTTAACAGAAAGTGAAACTAACAGAAATAAAAATCTTGTCTGTTGTATTTTGACCTGAAGGATTTAGATATGAGAACCGAGGTCAACTTTAAACATACAAAAGAGGCTCCCTGCTGTTGTAATAGGCACTCTATCTGGACAGAATCCTGACTGCTATAGTAAACTAGTAATTCAAAGGTGAATATTTAAAAAGGAAAACTTTATGTACTCAAGTATACTTACTTGGCCATAAAAAGCAACTCTGAAGAAAGTGCCTAAAAGTCTTTTTTTTGTATGCATAACTTCCAGAATTTTTGTATAAGCTCCATGAAGAGTTCTATAAACTTGAGTGAGTTTCTGAAAAATGAAAATATACAAATCAGCTTTGTTTTTTGGTTAATTACTAAATGTCTTCAAGATGAATGTACAAGGATAAAAAGCACCAGTATGTTCTTTCCAAAATGGTCTTGGTGGGGCCATTCATACTCATCTCCCTTTGTAACAATTAGACAAAGTCCTCAACAACTTTAGGTCTAAGAGTATAACTTAAAATGGTAAAATAACACTGCGTTTCTTTTTTTAAAAATTTCTTCTAAAAAACACACGGGATACATGTGCAGAATGTGCAGGTTTGTTACATAGGTATATGTGTACCATGGTGGTTTGCTGCACTCATTGACCCATCCTCTAAATTCCTTCCCCTCACCCCCTCATCCCCCAAAAAGCCCAGTCTGTGGTGTTTCCCCTCTCCGTGTCCATGCATTTTCATTGTTCAACTTCCACTTAAGAGTGAGAGAATATGTGGTATGTGGTTTTCTGTTATTGAGTAACACTGTATTTCTTAATATCATGCTTCATTTTATTCACATCTCAATGGAAATTTTTAATTTTGAAATACTGTATTACCAACTACTATTTCTACAGGGTCTGAATATTTTTAACTGAAAGGGCAGCCAAATGCTTTGCTTGAGCCCTCAGGTAGAGAGATATGAGAATAAACAATCCATGTATTTAAAGAGGAAAATAAAATACAAATATAGAAGGAAGTAGGCTGGGCGCAGTGGCTCATGCCTGTAATACCAGCACTTTGGGAGGCCGAGGCGGATGGATCTTGAGGTCAGGAGTTTGAGACGAGCCTGGCTAACATAGTGAAACCCTGTGACTACTAAAAATACAAAATTTAGCCTAGTGTGGTGGCGGGCACCTATAATCCCAGCTACTTGGGAGGCTGAGGCAAGAAGAATCACTTGAACCTGGGAGGTGGAAGTTCGAGACTGTCTCAAAAAAAAAAAAAAAGTAAGTAATGGTACAAGCTGCATTGAGGGCTGCTTTTATGCAAGTTTACAGACATTTCCAAAGGATATGTTTTTCTGCACTTCCAGAAAAAAGAGAGCACATTGTGCAAAGAACATTATAAAAAATGTGAAAGATGACCTGCAAAATGGAAGAAAATATATGCAAATCACAGATCTGATAAGGGTTTGGGTATAGTACCCAGAATATATGAGGAATTCTTACTACTCAACAACAAAATATACACAAACCAATTTTAAAAATGGGCCAAGGACCTGAATAGACATTGCTCCAAAGAAGATGTACAAGCAGCCAACAAGGACATGAAAAGACACTCAATCTCCCTGTCACTAAGGAAATGGAAACCAGGATGATGAGGTGCCACTTCACATGCACTAGGATGGATTTTACAAAACGAAATAAAACAAACAGAAAATACCAAATGTTGGTGAGGATATGAAGTAATAGGAATCCTAGTACATTGCTGATCGGAATGTAAAATGGCACAGCCACCATGGAAAACATTTTGGTGGGTCCTCAAAAAGTTAAACATACAATTACCAAATGATCCAGCAATTCCACTCCCTAGCATATATTCAAGAGAAGTGAAAATATATATCCACACAGAAATTTGCACATGAATGTTTACAACAGCACTATTCATAATAGACAAAAGGTAAAAACAACCCAAATGTTCATCAGTGGATGAATGGGTAAACAAACTGCAGTAGATCCATACAGTGGAATTTTATCCAGCCATAACAAGAATGAAGTTCATATGCTACAACTGATACATGAACCTCTAACTATTATGCTAACAGGGTGGGTGCATGCCTATGCCTGTAATTCCAGAACTTTGGGAGGCTGAGACAGGTGGATTACTTGAAGTCAGGAGTTTAAGACAAGCCTGGACAACATGGTGAAACCCCATCTCTACTAAAAGTACAAAAATTAGCCGGGTGTAGTGGCATGTGCCTGTAGTCCTAGCTACTTGGGAGGCTGAGGTGTGACGATCGCTTGAACTCAGGAGGTGGAGGTTGCAGTGAGCTGAGATTGCACCACTGTACTCCAGCCTGGGTGAAACAGTGAGACTCTGACTTAATTAAAAAAAAAAATTATGCTAACTGAAAGAAGCCAGACAGAAAAGGTCACATATATATTACAGGTTGAGTATCCCTTATCTGAAATGCTTTGGTCCAGAAATGTTAGGGATTTTGGAATATTTGCATTGGACTTACCACCTGAACATCTCTAGTCTGAAAATCTGATATCCAAAATGTTCCAATGAGCACTTCCACTGATAATCATGACCATGCTCAAACAATTTTAGATTTGGAAGCATTCATGGTTTCAAATTTTCAGACTAGGGATGCTCAATCTGTATTCCTTCTATATGACATATCCAGAATAAGCAAATCCAGAAAGCAGATTAGTGGTTATTGGAAAATGGGAGTGGGGTGAGGAGTAATTACTTAATGGGTATGGAGTGTTTTTCTGGGGAGATGAAAAAGTTTTACTTTATTTTTTATTTATTCATTTATTTTTTGAGATGGAGTTTTGCTGTTGTTACCCAGACTGGAGTGCAATGGCACGATCTCGGCTCACTGCAACCTCCGCCTTCTGGGTTCAAGCAGTTCTCCTGCCTCAGCCTCCCGAGTACCTGGGACTACAGGTGCGCACCACCACGCCCAGCTAATTTTCGTATTTTTAGTAGAGACAGGGTTTCACCTTGTTGACCAGGATGGTCTTGATCTCTTGACCTTGTGATCCACCCACCTCGGCCTCCCAAAGTGCTGGGATTACAGGTGTGAGCCACCATGCCCAGCCCTCATAGGCTATTCTTTGCCATCTATATTACCTATACTTAACCTCATCTTATTATATAATCACTTGAATTCTATTATGAGTTTTCAGGCATGTCCCGTACACAACAAAAGTATGCAGAGAGAAGAAGACCTAGCATCCGGGGAGAAAAAGTGAGTTTGATCACAGTCAGTTTGGAGGAGAGATCAAAACATGACCCAGATTATATTAAATCTATGTGTGTTTACTCTTAGAAACTACTTCGACAAGGAAAGGCTAACTGCTTTATTTAAGAATAAATTGCCTTGCTTTTTAAAAATGGCTTAAATCCTAAATCATCCCTTCCCAGCATAGTAGCAGTAGAAATTATGATATGGACTAAGAGACCTGCATATTTGAAAAAATCCTGTTTAGTGCTGGTAGCAATTGCTGTTCATTATACTACTATTCTTTATTAACTATACTTTATCAATAGTTTATCTGGCAAGTCAAATTTAAAATTTCTCATAATAGGGCTATTTCTAGTGTTTAGTAATAGCTTACCCTACTGTCATCTACCAACACCTTTAGTCTCTCCACTGAATTATAAAGAATAGAATCATGTCTATGCCTCTTCCCTGGGCAATATGGAAATTCAACAGCTTTTTAAAGTGAAGGTTTAGTGAAAACAACTAATTCTTTTACGCTCTGAGAGGAAGATGGGAGATTGCTAAATGAAAATATTTTCGGAGGGGACTCAAGATGGCGCCGTGAGAACAACCCAGGATTGGAGCCCGCGTTGAATTCGCAAACGGTGAGTCAGTGCTGCATTTCCAGACTGATCTTTGTTGCCCACAGAACGGGGAAACTCCCAAGTATAAAAAGACACGGGACGCCAGGCAGTAGGTCTGCCTGGCGAAGCCGGCAGCCGGGGCGGCGGCGGCCGGCCCTACCCAGCAATCCCCACAGGGCGCGCTTGTCCGGGTGCCTTGTTGAACCGGCAACCTGAGACTTGAGAGGGCTGGACTTGAGACTGAACGAGACTTGCACAGTAGCCCAGCCCAGGGGATTGCAGGGACAGATCGCTTGGGATACCCAGTGGGACGAACAAAACCGCGATTTCAAACTATCCCGGGCAGACGGTCCGAGACGCTCTGTGGGGGAGGGGCGTCCACCACTACGGAGGCAACCTACCCCAACTGAGATACACGCCCACTGCTGACGCAGCCAGCCGTTGCCGAGGCAACCCGTCCCTACTGAGATACACGCCCACTGCTGACGCAGCCTGCCGTTGCTGAGGCAACACGCTACAACGAAGAGACTCCGCTGCAGGGCGTGGCGGAGACCACAGCAGAGCCGGCAGGAACAGCGTGAATACACAACAGCAGGGCGGAGCCTCGGCAGCCAAACAGTGGCTAGTCTGCCTTTGAGCTGGGCAGGAAACCTGATCGGACATCCAAAAATAAAGCCCAAACCCCTCAACACAGAGCATTTGAGAAAAAAAAAAGGGTTGTTTAATGAGCTGTGTTGCAGCAGAATCAAACATAGCAGCCTAACAGCCCTGAATGAACAACAGAGTGCACAGCTTAGCAATTAAACCCCTATAAAGTACAAACTGTCTCCTCAAGCAGCTCCCTGACCCCTCTATATCCAAAAGACTGTCATTAGGCAGGCATCATCCTGGGACAAAGAGAGCAGAAAAAGAAACTGGTAGCATCCCTCGCTGTGCCACGGCTACTAGAGGTGCACCCCAGACAAGCAGGGTCTGGAGCGGACCTCAACAGTCGTACAGCGAAGGGGCTAGACTGGTAGAAGGAAAACCAAGCAACAGAAATACTTCATCATCAACATTCTGGGTGTCCACTCAGAGACCCAAACGAAAAGTCAGCAACTACGCAGACGACCAGCGGACAAATCCACACAGATGGGAAGAAACCAGCGCAAAAAGGAGGAAAACACCCGAAACCAGAACACCTCGCCTCCTAGAAAGGACCAAAACTCCTCACCAGCAAGGGAACAAAGCTGGACGGAGAATGACTGTGACGAAATGACGGAATTAGACTTCAGAAGATGGATAATGAGAAACTTTTGTGAGCTAAAAGATCATGTATTAAATCAATGCAAAGAAACTAAGAACCTTGAAAAAAGATTTGAAAAAAGATTCGAGGAAATGATAACAAGAATGGATACCTTAGAGAGGAATATGAATGAATTAAAGGAGCTGAAAAACACAATACGAGAACTTCGCGAAGCAAACGCAAGTTTCAATAGCCGAATTGACCAAGCAGAAGAAAGAATATCTGAAGTCGAAGACCAACTCAATGAAATAAAACGAGAAACCAAGATCAGAGAAAAAAGCGCAAAAAGGAATGAACAAAGTCTCCAAGAAATGTGGGACTATGTGAAAAGACCTAACCTACGTTTGATAGGTGTACCAGAAGGGGACGAAGAGAATGAATCCAAGCTGGAAAATACTCTTCAGGACATCATCCAGGAAAATTTCCCCCACCTAGCAAGACAAGCCAACACTCAATTGCAGGAAATACAGAGAACACCACAAAGATATTCCGCAAGAAGAGCAACCCCAAGGCACATAATCGTCAGATTCAACAGGGTTGAAATAAAGGAGAGAATACTAAGGGCAGTCAGAGAGAAAGGTCGGGTCACCCACAAAGGGAAGCCCATCAGACTCACAGCAGATCTCTCGGCAGAAACACTACAAGCCAGAAGAGAGTGGGGGCCAATATTCAACATTCTTAAAGAAAAGAACTTTCAACCCAGAATTTCATATCCAGCCAAACTGAGCTTCAGAAGTGAAGGAAGAATAAAATCCTTTGCGAACAAGCAAGTACTCAGAGATTTTGTCACCACCAGGCCTGCTTTACAAGAGCTCCTAAAAGAGGCACTACACATAGAAAGGATCAATCAGTACCAGCCATTCCAAAATCACACTGAATGCTAAAGAGCTTCAACATAATGAAGAATCTACAACAACTAACAGGCAAAACAGCCACTTAGAATCAAAATGGCAGTATCAAATTCACACATAACAATATTAACCCTAAATGTAAATGGACTAAATGCACCAATCAAAAGACACAGACTGGCTAATTGGATAAAAATCCAAAACCCATCAGTGTGCTGTATCCAGGAAACCCATCTCACATACAAGGATACACAAAGGCTCAAAATAAAGGGATGGAGGAAGATTTACCAAGCTAATGGAAAGCAAAAAAAAGCAGGAGTTGCAATTCTCATCTCTGATAAAATAGACTTTAAAGCAACAAAGATCAAAAGAGACAAAGAAGGCCATTACATAATGGTAAAAGGATCGATACAACAAGAAGAGCTAACGATCCTAAACATATATGGACCCAACACAGGAGCACCCAGATACATAAGGCAAGTTCTTAATGACTTACAGAAGGACTTAGACTCCCACACAATAATAGTGGGAGACTTTAACACTCCACTGTCAATACTAGACAGATCAACCAGACAGAAAATCAACAAGGATACCCAGGGCTTGAACTCAGACCTGGAGCAAGCAAACCTGGTGGACATTTACAGAACTCTCCACCCCAAATCCACAGAATACACATTCTTCTCAGCACCACATCACACCTACTCTAAAATTGACCACATAATTGGAAGTAAAGCACTGCTCAACAAATGCAAAACAACTGAAATCATAACAAACAGCCTCTCAGACCATAGTGCAATCAAGTTAGAACTCAGAATTCAGAAACCGACCCAGAACCGCACAGCTTCATGGAAACTGAACAACTGGCTCTTGAATGTTGACTGGGTAAACAACGAAATGAAGGCAGAAATAAAGAAGTTCTTCGAAACCAATGAGAATGAAGACACAACGTGCCAGAACCTCTGGGACACATTTAAAGCAGTCTCTAGAGGAAAGTATATAGCAATAAGTGCCCATATGAGGAGAATGGAGAGATCCAAAATTGACACCCTATCGTCAAAATTGAAAGAGCTAGAGGAGCAAGATCAACAAAACTCAAAACCCAGCAGAAGACAAGAAATTACTAAGATCAGAGCTGAGCTGAAGGAGATTGAGACACGAAAAACCCTTCAAAAAATCAATAAATCCAAGAGCTGGTTTTTTGAAAAGATCAACAAAATAGACAGACCACTAGCCAGATTGATTAAAAATAAAAGAGAGAACAACCAAATAGATGCAATAAAAAATGATAAAGGGGAAATCACCACAGATTCCACAGAAATTCAAACCATCATAAGAGAATATTACAAACAACTCTATGCACATAAACTAGTAAACCTGGAAGAAATGGATAAATTCCTGGACTCCTGTGTCCTCCCAAGCCTAAACCAGGAGGAAGCTGAAACTATGAATAGACCAATAACAAGGTCTGAAGTTGAGGCAGCAATTAAGAGCCTACCTCACAAAAAAAGCCCAGGCCCAGATGGGTTCACAGCCGAATTCTACCAGACACACAAGGAGGAGCTGGTACCATTCCTTCTAAAACTATTTCAAACAATCCAAAAAGAGGGAATCCTTCCCAAATCATTTTATGAGACCAACATCATCCTGATACCAAAACCCGGCAGAGACCCAACGAGAAAAGAAAACTTCAGGCCAATATCCATGATGAACATAGATGCAAAAATCTTCAATAAAATATTGGCAAGCCGATTGCAACAGCAAATCAAAAAACTTATTCATCATGATCAAGTAGGATTCATCCCAGGGATGCAAGGCTGGTTCAACATACGCAAGTCTATCAACGTAATTCACCACATAAACAGAACCAAAAACAAAAACCACATGATTATCTCAATTGACGCAGAGAAGGCATTTGACAAAATTCAACAGCCCTTTATGCTAAAAACCCTCAATAAACTCGGTATCGATGGAACGTATCTCAAAGTAATAAAAGCTATTTATGACAAACCAACAGCCAATATCATACTGAATGGGCAAAAACTGGAAGCATTCCCTTTGAAATCTGGTACTAGACAAGGATGCCCTCTCTCACCACTCCTATTCAATATAGTACTGGAAGTTCTAGCCAGAGCAATCAGGCAAGAAAAAGAAATAAAGGGTATTCAAATAGGAAAGGTGGAAGCCAAATTGTCTCTATTTGCAGACGACATGATAGTATACCTAGAAGACCCCATCGCCTCAGCCCAAAAACTCCTGAAACTGATAAACAACTTCAGCAAAGTCTCAGGATATAAAATCAATGTGCAAAAATCACAAGCATTCGTCTACACCAATAACAGACTTAAAGAAAGCCAAATCAAGAGCGAACTGCCATTCGCAATTGCTACAAAAAGAATAAAATACCTTGGAATACAACTCACAAGGAACGTAAGGGACCTCTTCAAGGAGAACTACAAACCACTGCTCAACGAAATCAGAGAGGACACAAACAGATGGAGAAACATTCCATGTTCATGGTTAGGAAGAATTAATATCGTGAAAATGGCTATACTGCCCAAAGTAATTTACAGAATCAACGCTATCCCCATCAAGCTACCATTGACTTTCTTCACAGAACTGGAAAAAACCACCATGAACTTCATATGGAACCAAAAGAGAGCCCGCATAGCCAAGTCAATTCTAAGCAAAAAGAACACAGCGGGGGGCATCACACTACCGGATTTCAAACTATACTACAAGGCTACAGTAATCAAAACAGCATGGTACTGGTACCAAAACAGAGATATAGACCAATGGAACAAAACAGAGGCACCGGAGGCAACACAACATACATACAACTATACAATCTTTGATAAACCTGACAAAAACAAGCAATGGGGCAAGGATTCCATGTTTAACAAATGGTGTTGGGAAAACTGGCTAGCCATGTGCAGAAAGCAGAAACTGGACCCCTTCCTGACACTAAAATTAACTCCAGATGGATTAAAGACTTAAACATAAGACCTGGCACCATAAAAACCCTAGAAGGAAATCTAGGCAAAACTATCCAGGACATAGGAGTAGGCAAGGACTTCATGAACAAAACACCAAGAGCATTGGCAACAAAAGCCAAAATAGACAAATGGGACCTAATGAAACTCCACAGCTTCTGCACGGCAAAAGAAACAGGCACTAGAGTGGATCGGCAACCAACAGAATGGGAAAAAATTTTCGCAGTCTACCCATCTGACAAAGGGCTGATATCCAGAATTTACAAACAACTCAAGCAGATTTACAGGAAAAAAACAAACAAGCCCATTCAAAAGTGGGCAAAGGATATGAACAGATACTTTACGAAAGAAGACATATATGAGGCCAACAATCATATGAAAAAATGCTCATCGTCACTGGTCATCAGAGAGATGCAAATCAAAACCACATTGAGATACCATCTCATGCCAGTTAGAATGGCAATCATTAAAAAATCTGGAGACAACAGATGCTGGAGAGGATGTGGAGAAAAAGGAACACTTTTACACTGTTGGTGGGAGTGTAAATTAGTTCAACCATTGTGGAAGACAGTGTGGCGATTCCTCAAGGCCTTAGAAATAGAAATTCCATTTGACCCAGCAATCCCATTACTGGGTATATATCCAAAAGACTATAAATCGTTCTACTATAAGGACACATGTACACGAATGTTCATTGCAGCACTGTTTACAATAGCAAAGACCTGGAATCAACCCAAATGCCCATTGATAATAGACTGGATTGGGAAAATGTGGCACATATACACCATGGAATATTATGCAGCAATCAGAAATGATGAGTTCGTGTCGTTTGTAGGGACATGGATGAATCTGGAAAACATCATCCTCAGCAAACTGACACAAGAACAGAAAATGAAACACCGCATATTCTCACTCATAGGTGGGTGATGAAAAATGAGAACACATGGACACAGAAAGGGGAGTACTAAACACTGGGGTCTATTGGGGGGAAAAGGGGAGGGCCAGTGGGAGGGGGAGGTGGGGAGGGATAGCCTGGGGAGAAATGCCAAATGTGGGTGAAGGGGAGAAGAAAAGCAAAGCACACTGCCATGTGTGTACCTACGCAACTGTCTTGCATGCTCTGCTCATGTACCCCAAAACCTATAATCCAATAAAAAATTAAAAAAAAAAAAAAAAAAGAAAATATTTTCAGGTCAGGTGCGTGGCTCATGCCTGTAATCCCGGCACTTTGACAGGCTGAGGCGGGTGGATCACCTGAGGTCAAGAGTTCAAGACCAGCCTGGCTAACATGGTGAACACTGTCTCTACTAAAAATACAAAAATTAGGAGGGCGTGGTAGTGCACACCTATAAGCCCAGCTACTTGGGAGGCTGAGGCAGGAGAATAACTTTAACTCGGGAGATGGAGGCTGCAGTGAGCCAAGATCATGCCAGTGCCTGGGCAAAAGAGTGAGACTTTATCTTAAAAAAAAAAAAGAAAATATTTTCAGAACCATTAGTCTAATTTAAATCTCAATTTATATTTTGGGTCTTTTGCCCTTAATTTCATTTGGGAAATGTAAATGAATATAAGGTAGGACTTTTTAAGTTTTACTTTATTTTCTTTTAATGAGCAGGACCAGAGGAAGTTCTGTGTTGTTTTTAATTGACACGTAATAGTTGTATGTATGTATGGGGTATGATGCATTGTTTCCATACATGCTAACACTGTGTAATGATCAAATCAGGGTAATTAGTAAATATATCACCTCAAACATTTATCATTCCTTTGTGGTGAAGACATTTAAAAAACTCTTAGGATTTAATAGCATTTTTAGGGATTATCACTTCGAAATTGGACAAATGTGTCAAAATGATAAAGTATCTATATTCTGTGATAAAATACAAAAGTCATAATCTAATGAACCTTGTATTCTTCAGAGGACACAGAGTAGAATAATAGTAACAGAACTATATTACTGTTTCCCCACAACCAAAATAAAATACAAAATCCAATGATAAAAATGTTCAAATTGCCTACCTCAAACTCACGACGTTTCTCATAAATTGGAATGATCAACTTGGAAATCTCAGAAATTATTTCATAACGTTCTGCCTTCCATAAGCCATCTACACATTGTTCTAGCAACTCCAGCAAGACTTCCTGCATTAAGATAAAAATCCAATTAGGAATTTAAAATAGTTTTAGAGCTTTGGACAAATAAATTTTGAAGCATTTCAAGTTGGCAGAAAACAACAGATTGTACTAAATTCAATGAGATGCACAAAAATAACATACTTGTGTGACTTTTTAAAATCAAATATTAAAAATATTTAAAGCTGAAAACATTCTTAAAAATATAAAATTGATGTTAACAATAGTAAACTATGTTTATTTTGTCTAGTCACATAATGAAGATGTTTAATATGCTTGCAAACGTTAACACAGCCAGAAAGAGTATTTTTTAAAAGGGAATATATTGTTTCAAATTGAGGATGGCTGAATGTCTAACAGCCAATATTTTTCTTTTATATTAAAACAATATTTACCCATATTAGTCTTAAGAAAATTTGACAACTTTTTCAAGCTATTCTGTTGGTGATTTATGTGCTTATTAAAATGATTTGATGTTTTAAAAATTTTTTAGATTTTGTTTTTGTGGTTTGGTATTAAAATGATTCAATTTTGAAAAAGAACACTTCCCAACGGATGGCTCTAAAATTACTGAGAATGATGAGATAACAGCTCAAAATAGAGATCGCCAGCCCTGCCAGAGTAATAGTTGCTATAAAACTCTTTTATGAACCATCATCTCATGTTCTCAATAATGAGAACACGAAGCCAATTACTGATGCTGCCCATAACTCATAACAGCTTGTTTTTATCTTAAAGAGATGCACTCAGACCTATAGAACTGATTGCTAAAACAGCTCTTCCTGTATGTCCTTTAGAAAATCGAATTAATCTTCCAGCTCTTTTACTTGTGTTTCCTATCTCAGCAGTGGCAACACCTTGTAAACCCTTAGGTAGCAAACTAAGTGCAGTTTTTACTTTATCATCTGTTATGGGTTGAACTGTGTCCCCCAAAAATATAAGTTTAAGTCATAACCCCAAGTAACTCAGAATGTGACCTTATTTGAAAATAAAGTCATTGCAGATATGATCGTTTACAATGAAGCGATACTGGAGGAGGGTGGGCCCCAATCCAGTATGACTGATATCTTTATATGAAGACAGAGACACATAGGGAAAACACCATGCGACAACAGAGGCAGACTGGAGTGAGGCAGCTGCAAGACAAGGGATGTCAAGGAACAACTGTTACCACCAGAAGAGAGGAAAGGCTTCTATCCAGAGTCTCAGAAGGAGCATGGCCCTGAAAACAACTTGATTGCATATTTCTAGACTCTAGAATTGTGAGACAATAAATTTCTCTTGTTCTAAGGCACCCAATTTGTGGTACTTTGATATTGTAGTCTTAGTGCTACAGCCTGATTGCTTGTGTCTACTCAGAATTCACATGTTAAAATCCTAACCCCCAAGGTGATGGTATGAGGAGGTGGGGCCTTTGGGAGATGATTAAGTCATGAGGGCAGAGCCCTAATTAAAAGAACCCCAGAGAGTTAGCTCACCCCCTTCCACCATTTAAGGGCACAGTGAGAAGATACAATCTATGAACTAGGAAGTCGATCCTCATCAGACACCAAGTCAGCTAACACCTTTATCTTCACCTACGCAAGTTCCAGTACAGTGAAAAATACATTTCTGTTGTTTATAACCTATCCGATCTCTGGTATTTTGTTATAGAAGCCCAAATGGTCTAAGATACCTATGAAACTATTACACCTTCTTTCTTTACTCATTCTCTATTGAGATCATCACCAAGTCCTGCCAGTTTTATTTCTTAAATATTTCTCAAATCTGACCCTTTCTCTTCATTTCTCTCATTGCTAAAGTTCAAAACTTCACGATTTTTTTTCCTAATTTATCTTCCTGCCTCCAGTCTTAGCCCTTTCAAATATATATTCTACGTATCTGCCATAGGGCTGTGATTAAAATGCAAACCTGAGTGTGTCACTCTCCCTTTCTCAAAATCTGGCAATGGCTTTGCATCACTCACAGAACAAGAGACAAGTTCCTTCATTTGGTATACAAAGCTTGCAACGATGTGGCTGATATTTGTACAATCTCATCATTCATCATACCAAACCTTGTACTTTATAACAACAGTGAACTACTAGTAGTTTCCCTGAAGCACAATGGTATGTCTTAGCTTTATGTCTTTGTTCAGGTTGTGCCCTCTTCCCTTTAATCCCTTTTACTTGGTTTATCTCTTTAAAACACTTAAGTATCACCTTTTCTAGTATTGTTCTCCTGATCAATACAGGGTAAGCAAGACACTATGTACTTTTTTTTCTATTTCACTAATTTCTTGTAAAGATTTATCACTATATTTTTATATTATTTATACATTATCTACATATCTGACTTTTCCAATAGGCTGTGATTCTTTGAGAGCAGGGACATCCCAGCATTTTGGGAGGCTGAGTCGGGTGGATCACAAGGTCAAGCGATCAAGACCATCTTGGCAAACACAGTAAAACCCCATCTCTAGTAAAACATACAAAAATTAGCTGGGAGTGGTGGCGCATGCCTGTAGTCCCAGCTACTCAGGAGGCTGAGGCAGAAGAATTGCTTGAACCCGGGAGGCAGAGGTTGCAGTGAGCCAGGATTACGCCACTGCACTTCAGCCTGGTGCCTGGTGACAGAGCAAGACCCTGTCTCCAAAAAAAAAAAGAGAGAGAGCAGGGGCAATATTTTACTCATATTGGCCTTTCCAGTAATTATTTTAGTGGTACTGGATAGTATATGTGAAAAAAATGTTGCTACTTGAATAAAACATCTATATATTAACATCTGCTAGCCAAATTAAAATTCCAGCAAATTTGGGGAAAACTTTGGGGGAATTAAAAATAAGGTACACATGTAGTACAAATTGTCCCAGGAATGTAAAGTTGGGTTACAATTAGAAAAAAAATGTAATATACAACCACATAAACTGAGTAAGAGAGAAAAATTATATGTCTTTCAATAGATGCCAAGAAAGGGCATATATAACACTCAACATCCATTCCTGATATCAAAAAGAACTCAAGAAACAAAGAATAGAAGAGATCTTCCTCAATCTGATAAACGGCATTTCTTATAAACCTAAAGGCTGCACATGTTTCTCCTAATATTGAGAACAAATTAGAACGTCTGCTCTCACCAATTCTATCCAACATTATGCTGAAAGTTCTAGCCAGTTCAATAAGGCAAGAGAAAGAGAAAAGGCATACAGGATTAGAAAAAGTAAAATTGTTATGTGCAGATGGCATAATTATATATGTAGAAAATCCTCAGGAACATACAAACTACAAAAACAAATAAGCAGATTTAGTAAGGTTGCAGGATGTAAGGTCAACACACAAAATCAATTATATTTCTATATAGTAACAACAACATGTCGAAAAATAAAAATATAAAAGCAAACAATATTATTTACAATAGCATCAAAATATCACATATGTAGCAACAACTCTAACCCAAGATGTCTACCCTAACAACTACAAAATATTATCAGCAGTTAAAGATGATCCAAATAAATGTTCATTGATAGAGAAATTCAATATTGTTAAACTCTCCATTCTCAGGATATTTTGAGGAAATAAAGAAGATGATTCTAAAGATTATACAGAAATTCAAAGGATATAGAATACCCAAAACAACTTTGAAAAAGAATAAAGCTGGAGGGCTAATACTACCTGATTTCAAGACTTATTATAAAGTTATAGTAATCAAGACAATGTGATATTGGCATCAAGATGCGCAAATAGATCAGTGGTAGAGAACCAAGAATCCAGAAATAGCCCACACAAATATGAAGAATCAGACTTGACCAAGGTGCCAAAGTAAATTCAATGGGACAAAAAGAAAGTCTTGTTTTTCCCCAAATGGTGTGCACCACCTATCTGTCTACACACACACACACACACACACACACACACACACACACACGAAGAGCTTTGACCTCTATCCCATTCCATGCTCACAAATGAACTTTAGATATATTACAGACCTAAACAACACTCATAAACAAGGTTTCTAAGAGAAAACACAGGATAACACTATCAGGATCTTGAGGTAGGCAAAGATTTTTTGGACCAGATACAAAAAAGAACAAACTATTATAAAATAATAAATCGGACTTTATCATAAAACCAAAACCAGGCCAAGTGCAGTGGTTCATGCCTGTAATCCCAGCACTTGGGGAGTCCAAGGTGGGTGTATCATGTGGTCAGGAGTTTGAGACCAGCCTGTTCAACATGGTGAAATCCCGTCTCTACTAAAAATACAAAAATTAGCTAAGCATGGTGGCTTGTGTCTGTAATCCCAGCTACTCAGGAGGCTGAGGCAGGATAATTGCTTGAACCCGGGAGGCGGAGGTTGCAGTGAGCCAAGATCACACCACTGCACTCCAGCCTGGGTGACAGAGCAAGACTCTGTCTCAAATACACACACACACACACACACACACACACACCCCAAAACCAAAATTTTCTGCTCAACCAAAGACTCAATAAGAAAGTGAATAGACAAGTCAGAGGCTGGTAAATAAATTTACAGCAAATACATCTGACAAGTGATTTATATCCAAGAAAGAACTCCCATCAAACAACAATATGATTTCTAAAATGGATAAAAGACACACATTTCACAAAATAAAATATAAAAGAGGCCAAGGAACACCTGAAAAAGTGTTAGCTATGATCAATCATTAGGGAAATACAAATAAAAGCCAGAATGAGATGTTGATTCACACTTAATATTAATAAAATAGCTAAAATTAAAAAAGACTAGCAATATCAGATGTTAGGGAGGATGTGGGGCAATTAGAACTCTCATATACTGTTGGAAAACTTCATAAAATGGTCCAACCACTTTGAGAAACTCTTTGGAAATTTCTTAAAAGTTAAATATATATCTTCCCTAGGATTCAGCAGTGCCACTCCTAGGTATTTACCCAGGAGAAAAAAAAGCATATGTCAACAATAAGTCATAGATAGGAATGTTGAAAGTAGGTTTATTCATAACAGCCCGAAACTGGAAACAATTCAAAATCCATCAAATGAATGAATTTAAAATTTGTATATAAAGACAATGGAAAAGAACAAACTTTTGATATACTCAGCAATATGGATGAATCTCAAAAACATCAGGTTAAACAAGAGAAGCCAGATACAAAAGGGTACATATTGAATGATTCCATTTTTATGACATAAAAACTATTTTATAGTGATAGAAATCAGATGGCAGAGGTGGGGAGCCTGGCTGGAAATGGGCTCAAGGGTACCTTTCCTGAAGGAATGGACATGTTCTATTTTTTGTTTCTGATGGTAGGTTACATGGGTGTATACAACTGTCAGAATTCATCAAATTGTTTAAGATTTTATTACATATTAATTATATCATTTTTATTTTTATTTTTGAGACAGAGTCTCGCTCTGTTGCTCAGGCTGCAGTACAGTGACACGATCTTGGCTCACTGTAACCTCTGCCCCTGGAGTTCAAGAGAGTCTTGTGCCTCAGCCTTCTGAATAGCCAGGATTATAGGCCTGTGCCATCACACACGGCTAATTTTTGTATTTTGAGTGGAGACGGGGTTTCACCATGTGAGCCACCATGCCCAGCCCAATTATATATTAATCATATCTTTAAAAATCGATTACAGGGGCATATGTCATCAGGACCTCCTAGGGCTGTATCACAGAAAAAAAAAACTTGCTGCAAATCAAGTCAGAAATATATTTTTAGAAACAAATTTGATTTCATTGTTACTGGGCTAACTCACATATTTAAATACAAGCACTAAATGGACAACAGTTTGTATTTTTCATTTCAATGCAACTTCTAAATCAGTGTCAGGTTTTTTGTTTTTGTTTTTGTCTTTTTGAGACGGAGCTCTGTCGCTCAGGCTGCAGTGCAGTGGTGCCATCTCGGCTCACTGAAACCTCTGCCTCCCAGGTTCAAGTGATTCTCCTGCCTTAGCCTCCTGAGTAGCTGGGACTACAGGTGCGTGCCACCATGTCTGGCTAATTTTTGTATTTTTAGTAGAGATGGGGTTTCACCATATTGGCCAGGATGGTCTCGATCTCCTGACCTTGTGATCTGCCCACCTTGGCCTTCCAAAGTGTTGGAATTACAGGGGTGAGCCACTGTGCCTGGCCATTGTCAGTTTTTTTTTAAACTGGCTAGAATATAAGGAAGAAGCCTTATTATGCAAACTGAAACATAAAGTGGCACTTGGTAGAACATGATTCTACCTGTATACATCAAATAAAAGTATGTATAAATTACTTGTAGAACCCAAAAGATGTTCAACGAATGTGTTTACACAGAAAACTAACTACAGTTTTTGATTATTAAGAAAAGTTATTGCTCTCCTTAAGAGTATAAAGAAGGGTCAAGCTCAAAGCCATTTCTATGAATATGCTGATGCTGCTGTTTAGAAGGCAAGGATGTAAGTTCAGTTGTGCTGAACCAGTTAGCCCCCATGAAATCCTCTGAATCATTCTGCTGACAGCCTGCAAAACCTGTAGGTCTCTGAGAAATCATCTTAATCTAACTAAGATCCAGAAACATGAATTAACTTGTCCAAGGCTACACAGTCAAAAATTGAGCTGGAATAAAATTCAAGTATCTTTCTTCTCTGTTATGATCAATTAATTCAGCAAACCTATTTTAAGTATCTATTCTTGCAGGTTCTGAAGGTAAAAGGACACCAACTTGCCTTTAAGAAATTCCACTGCCAAGTAGGTCAATGATAAAACCTGACATTATTCTCACACTTCATGACTTTTAAAGTTTTCACATATATTGTGAAGTGACCACGATAGTATTATTGTCCTTATTTTACCAACAGGGAGAGAGACTATGTAGAAATAGTAGGTAAAGCTTCTAGGTGTATCATTAATTTAGCTAAATAAACCAGAGCTAAGTTGAGATTTGTGTATTTTTAAAAATCAATTCATAAAGTATTTACGAAATGTATCACTCTAATTTTAATCCCATTGTTTAATATAACTTTTTTAAGAAATGTAATCTTATGGGACTATAACTTCAATCTTTCTGCTTTTGTGTGTTTCTTTCTTGTTTTCTATGTTTACACTCTTGGTGAACTTTCCCCCATGGTTCAGTCCTTGATTATGTGGTCTTCACTCACTATATTATGTCTAACATTCACTCTGTTTTGGTTCTCATAAGGATATGACTTCCAGATGTGTAATTTTAACCCTAATTGCTCTCCTTAGATTCAGTTTCATGTTTGTTTTACTTTTCTTTCTTTTTTTAGACAGTCTCACTTTGCCAACCAGGCAGGAGTGCAGTAGCACAATCTTGGCTCACTGCAACCTCCACCTCTTGAGTTCAAGAGATTCTCCTGCCTCAGCCTCCTGAGCAGCTGAGATGCAGGTGCCACCATGTCTGGCTAATTTTTGTATTTTTAGTAAAGCCATGCTGGCCAGGCTGGTCTATAACTCCTTACCTCAGGTGATCTGCCCACCTTGGCCTCCCTAAGTGCTGGGATTACAGTTGTGACCCACTGCACCCAGCCTCAGTTCCACATTTTTAATGGCTTGATGGTTATTTCCATTTTGGTAAGCTTTCACTTCAAAATCAACTCACCTATAAAGCGGAATTCATCATTTTTCCTGCAAAACCATCCATCTATCATTTCTCCTAACCTTCAAACCTGAAATCTTAGTGCTACCTTTGACCCTTCCCCTCCCACAGCGAGCAAAATCTTCTTCTTTCCTCACAGTGTTTCCTGAATCTTTCACTACCCTGGTTTAAGTCTTAACTACTTATATCTGGATAATTAGGACAGGCTTCTCTCTAGCCCCTGCCTTTGTCTCCTATCCCTATTTCTTCAATACATCTCCCACATCATCACCAAATTAGCTTTCCCTCTTCCTTGCTTTCATCTAGTCATTATCTTGCTATCTATTCAACATTCTACTGAATAAAGTCCAGATACTGAAAGTTTCTCAAAATCTGGCCTCAACTAATACTCGTCTCTATGGGCACCTACAGGAATAGCCAAAAGGATCCACTGTGCTTCAAACATGTCTTACACTTTCCTACCTTTGTCATAGTCCCTGCTGTTCCTGTTTGTTAGAATGCCTTCAGGGTGCCCTTCTTCTTCCAACCACTCTCTGATCATACCTCCTCTGTTCTACCTGAGCTCTAAGGCATTTTTCACCTTTGACTTTGCATAGGACCTTTTGTCTACATTATTCAAATATTATTCACAAGTCTTACTTTTTTCCATTTCATGTACATGTATTATCTCTTCAGGTGGACCCTGGATGTCAGGGACTAGTCAAACCTAATTATTTAAACCTCCTAGGTCACTGAATCCAGGGCCTTGCTCATAAGTCAATGCTCAATAAATCTTTGGTGGTTAATTGACAGCCAAACTCTTTTCTATCCATGTGATGTTTAGAGCAGAAAATTTCCATTTAAAAATACTTTTGTATGTACTGTGTCTTAGCTGAAGTAAAGGACAATGTTAATTCTATTTTTTAAGGAAAATTTTCCAATGTATTTTGACTCTTATCTAGTTATTGGGATGGTGACTTAAGGATGGCAAATGTTGCATTTCTAAAACTAGACAATGGGACTAGTTCAAGAGACAGGGCCCTCTAAACAGGAATATCTTTGTCCTGAATAGTTTTAATACTTAAAGTTCATTAACCCGTAGTTACCTTCAAATTAGGTTAGCTGTAATAATTGTTTAATATACATGAATTTTAAGAAGTGAAATTTATATAACTGGCAATGCAGGCCCTGGAATCCTTACTTCACTATAATGGACATCCATCATCCCAGCATCTTCTTTCATTGCTCCTTCTTCATCTATATTGGGAGTAATTTTCTTGAAGGCTGAACATCCATTAGGAAATAATTCTGCATGAATTAAAAAAACAGTAAATTTATGAGAAGGTATTTAATAAATAACAGTGAGCCTTACAGAGATGGGCTATTTAAAATAACACATATTTTTGTAAGAATCAAAGTTTAAGTACAATTTTCACTTACAAAAAAATTAAAATTTGTTTCTACTACATATTTTATTAGTTTCTCCACCCACAAAATGAGCAAAAGTTACTTATTGAATAAGCTTTTTTGTTTCTTTTGTGAGATGGCTTCTCATTCTGTTGCCCAGGCTGGAGTGCAGTAGTACAATCTTGGCTCACTGAAACCTCTGCCTCCCGTGTTCAAGTGATTCTTCTGCCTCAGCTTCCTGAGTGGCTGGGACTACAGGCACGTGCTACCATGCCCAGCTAATTTTTGTATTTTTAGTAGAGATGGGGTTTCAGCGTATTGGCCAGGCTGGTCTCCAACTCCTGACCTCGCGATCTTCCCGCCTTAGCCTCCCAAAGTGCTGGGATTACAGGCGTGAGCCACCACGCCTGGCCTGAATAAGTTTTAATCTTTGACTATGTATCCCCTTCAATGGCTAGGATAGATGTTCACCTAGTGCGATCTAATCATTTTTATTTAAACTTTGATCCTGTATACATTTGTGTTCTACCATCTAAACAAGAGGACAGGCACTTTTCAGGTAACCACTAAGTGATCTTTGGTAACCATGTCTAGTGCCTAATTTCACTGAGATTTGGGAGAGGAAGTGAGATGTTGGAGAAGGTCTGGCCTTGGAGTTTTAAGAGAGTCAGGAAATAACAACAGATGGCAGGAATGAAGCATCCTAGAGAAAACAGGACGGAGTACTGGAAGAACCATCATTTTTGGAGTTACATAGACTCAGCTCTACCAGTAACTGTGTGATTTTGTGCTAATGTTTATCTCCCTGGGACTATAAAAAGTTTTATCATCTGTAAAACAGGGATAATAATAACTACACTATGGGAATTAAGAGAAATGTAAAGTGTTTAGAATGAAGTCTAGCGTATACTCAATGAATTATTATTAGCAAATAAGCCTACCAACAAATAAACTAGCTTTCTCAAGGTAGAATAAAATCATTGCTGCCAGCTGGACACCCGGGAAGTAGGAAGTGAACTTAAGCTGAAAACAGCTGCTGCAGGCTCTGGACTAAATCATTACTGTTAAGCAAAAGTCTAGGTGTAAAGGCCACATGGTTCCTCTATAGATTCTAGACAGGGGAACATGTCTGAAACATTCCTACTGTGTCTGCCTTTACCTTTATCTAAGTCAGCTGTAATTTTAGAATTAAAGGAAAATTCTGCCTCTTTATAACATAACCTGTTAGTCATTCAAAAAGTTTCCTTCTGATAGGAGCTAGTCACAAAAAAAACCCCAAAAAACAAACAAAAACTGACAATTGCAATCTACTGTTCTACAGTCTAACAGTGATACTTACGAATAATGGCCTTTCCTTACAACTAAGTATCTGGTAATCTTCCTGTTAGAGTTTGGGGAAGGAAGAAGGAAGGTTTAAAAAATCAGACCTCATGTTGAAGAGATTTGTCAGAATTCTGGTGGAAAAGAGGTTATGTATCAGGGCTTGGATTTTTCCAACTCTTCTTGTCTAAATGAAATCTAATCACTAGACATATATTTTCTTGGTAAGATGCTTGACAAAACATGGGTAGGAACCACACATAGAAGTTGGAACCACACTTCTTTGAGAGAGAGATGAAAGTCTGGTAGGGGAAGATAGAGTTATTTTGAAATACATTTTTTTTTTCAGACAAGGTCTTACCCCATTGCCTAGGCTGCAGTGAAGTGGTGTGATCATAGCTCACTGCAGCCTCGACCTCCTAGACTCAAGCCATCTTTCTGCCTCAGCCTCCCAAGTAGCTAAGACTACAGGTGCAAGTCACCACAGCCAGCTAATTTTTGTATGTTTTGTAGAGACCAGGTCTCGCCATGTTGCCCAGGATGGTCTCAAACTTCTGAGCTCAAGCAATCCTGCCCATCTCAGACTCCCAAAATGTTTGAACAAGACCATTTTTGTTCAAATAAAGTAGGTAATAAAATGCACTGAAGATAAAACATAGCCTGCTTCATTTCTGAAGATAAGCATGCCTAAAACAGTCTGTTACAGACCTCTAGAGAGTTCTATTCAAAGTACTGGACCATAACAAGATAAAGAACTTTTACCAGAATGTAAATCAATTTCTCATTTCCTTCTTCAACAAGTCTTTTTATTAAAAAGAACAAGTCAGTTGAATAAACAGAGTATTTAGTGACATGGTTGATTTACATTCAGGACAATACTCCTTATCTTATTGTAAACATGTGACAAACAGTTCCCACACTAGCAGCTGGTCTGTGGGATATTCTTTGTGCAGTAGTGCATTAGAACTTTTTAAAATTTAGAAGAAATCATCCCACTTGATCACCGCTATGAAGTCAAGAGCTAGGCCTAAAGAAGAGGGTCCAAGTCTTGAATGAAGAGACAAAGAACATAGGCTTTATTGAAGAAGTTAGTCAGTCCCTGAAGGCCTCAAGCAGCTAGGTCCATGACTGGGAAAAAAATTCCCATCCGTTCAGAAGAGATTATTACTTTAAGTCATTTCCAAATGTAGGGTTTTTCTAGAATGCTTGGATTTAAGGGAGGATGAAGAAGGGCACACTCCTATGCCAGAGATCAGATGAGGCTAAAAGCATCTTGCTAGAGAGTCTTCTGGTGTATTTTAAGTAGTAGTACAGAACATTATGGTTTATCTCAAGAACAAAGACATAAACATCCACTTTTGAAAGTTGTATCTGAGTTATATAGTGTAAAGACTACTACTGTGAATTTTCAGCTTCAGAGTCCAATATTCTTGCTAAGTGTGTTGTCTTAATGCATCTGCCTGATAATTTATTTCTACCTAGACATGAATATATTCCTCCCCCCTTTTGCTAAAGTTATCAACACCGACCAATATCCAATTATATCAGGACCCTTTGTTTATTAGATTCTTTAAAATGCTTGGAGAAAACCCTGATTCCCCTTAGTTCTGGAAAGATTTTCAGATGAAACAAGTTGCTGAGTCTAGAACTGGCCAGTGTACATATCCCAACAGAAAGAGGCATTTGTTTGAGGGATCTCATGTAGACCTATGCAGCCCTGTAGAAGGTGGTCCTGGACAGTCTGCTATCAGTTTCTCTGGTATTTGATCAGGACTCTTGACCTTGCTGTTTACAGCTGTAACTTCTGTATTCCTGACTGCTGTCCTAGGGAAAGCAAGATGGAAACTGTTCAGATAGAGATCACAACCTTGAATACAAGTTATCCTGTGAAAAAAAGTGGAAAGGGGTATGAAAGATGGGACAGTAGTGCAATCCTTGATTAAAAAAAAAAAAAGGATGGCTGGTCAGAAGAAGGATAAGAGCTAGGAGTCCTGAGTGGAGGATAAGAAGGGGAAACTAGGAAAGAATGAGGGAATAAAAAGCTTTGTGAAACTCAAGCTATCAGATCCTGGGTACAAAGACTTGGGAAAGAGAGCAACATTACCCTATAAGGAATGAAAAAAACAGACTCAATGGGAAAGGAAATTCCTTTTTCTGGGTTGCTGGGCGAATCCTTGCAGGCCTGAAGCTTTGCTGAACCTAGGATGCTGTTTGGTGGTGAAAGAATGCAGAGACTTGACTCTTGTCTTCCCTGGGGAAAACAGTTGTACCCTTTTTTAAGAAAAGAAAAAAGGGAGAATGTGATCTAGAAATTTTGAGATTCTTAAACAAAATAAAAATAAGCAAATTCTGAGTTGTTTTTTATTTTATTTTTTTTTGGGAGGGAGAATAGCTGACTCTCAGTATTATCACTTTAAGGTACCTTCAATAAAGGAAAGAGAATAGTAATCCTTAAGTCTCTCTGGTAGAACAAGAAGAGCTCAGGCTGCCTGAAAGAAATTTGAGGGTAGGGTGGGGGTGGGGGCAGGGAGAACTGCATACCTCCTTTCCCATTTCCTGTCAGTTCAGTGCCTGATACAGTGAAGAAAAGAATCTGGAAATGGTCCCTCCTGGGTATTGTATAGTCACTTTTTAGGGGCAAGGGCCCCTAAGCCCTTCCCTGCTTAGGCAATGATCCAGTAAGACAAAGTATTTTTTTTTCCTTAAAAATGCTACATAGTAGGACATCTGCTTCCAATGTGTCAACTGATGAGTAGCATTTTATTCCATCTTGATTTAAAAATGTTTTATAATGTACTTCAAGAGGAATTGGTTAGGAGTTAAAGAAAACAAAACATTTTTGGCAATAGATATGTATCAGGGATTTAAAATGAATATGTATCAGGGATACTCTAATGCTCCTTCCCTGTTGGCTTCATGATCGAAGTGCACTTAATAATAGAAAACAGAGTTCTAGGCTGGACGTGGTGGCTCACACCTGTAATCCCAGGACTTTGGGAGGCCAAGGTGGGTGGATCACAAAATCAGGAGTTTGAGAACAGCCTGACCAACATGGTGAAAGCCTGTCTCTACTAAAAATACAAAAATTAGGCCGGGTGCGGTGGCTCACACCTGTAATCCCAGCACTTTGGAAGGCCGAAGCGGGTGGATCACAAGGTCAAGAGATCGAGACCATCCTGGTCAACATGGTGAAACCCTGTCTCTACTAAAAATACAAAAAATTAGCTGGGCATGGTGGCGTGTGCCTGTAATCCCAGCTACTCAGGAGGCTGAGGCAGGAGAATTGCCTGAACCCAGGAGGCGGAGGTTGCGGTGAGCCGAGATCGCGCCATTGCACTCCAGCCTGGGTAACAAGAGCGAAACTCTGTCTCAAAAAAAAAAAAAAAAATTAGCTGGGTGTGGTGGTGCCTGCCTGTAATCCCAGTTACTCAGGAGGCTGAGGCAGGAGAATCACTTGAGCCTGGGAGGCAGAGGCTGCAGTGAGCCAAGACTGCGCCACTGCACTCCAGCCTGGGTGATGGATCGAGCCACTGCCTCAAAAAACAAAAAAACAAAGACATCTAAAGGTGCCCAATTATCTTTGTCAAATACGTTGGTCTTAAGTGTAAATTACACGTTTTTTTTTTTTTTAGTTCTGCACTCAAATGTATTTTTATTTACTCAGTCAATTACCAGGTCTTATCTAGACTTCAAAGAGCTCACTAATGCTGGGGGATTGTGGCTTTCTCAGAATGGATGGGAGGTTAACAGATGACAGGTTTTTAAAAAATAGTTTTTGGGGAACAGGTGATTTTTTTGTTAATGGATAAGTCCTTTAGTGGTAATTTCTGAGATTTTGGTGTATCTGTCACCTGAGCAGTATACACTGTACCCGATGTGTAGTCTTGTATCCCTCCCTGACCCCCCAAGTCCCCAAGTCTATTATATCATTCTTATGCTATTGCATCCTTATAGCTTTGCTCCCACTTATAAGCAAGAACATACGATATTTGGTTTTCCATTCCTGAGTTAGTTCACTTAGAATAATAGTCAGTTTAATAATGTTTTTAACTTGTGTTTTAAACCAGTAGCCGACCTTGGTACAGCTAGTATAATCAGCTATTTAAGAAAAAAAAGGTGTTTTGGATCACTGAAGCTAAGTAGGGAAAACCCTGAGGATTTTTACTACTACCACTATTTTAGAACAAGGTTTTCTAGTTTAGGCAAATAGAGTTTTCTAGGTTTAAAAATAGATGGCATCAGCAAACCACCATGGCACATGTTTACCTATGTAACAAACCTACACGTGCTGCACATGTATCCCAGAACTTAAAATTTAATTTAAAAAATGTTTAAATGGCACTTACAAAAATGTGCAAATTCTCTTAAACATTATTTTTTGTTTAACATTCAAAAAAAACATTTTTTCCTCTTTAGCGAAGAGTGCTTTGATTTCTATGAAGGATAAATTATAAAAAAAAAAACCTTGAAGGTATTATGAAATACATAAATGGCTAGTTAAAAAATATTATTTGCATTTGATGAAACATCAGTTTAGCGTTTATGCTAGCTGTCTCATGCTAATGTCCAGAAAAAAACATAGCAAGAAATTATATTTCTAAAGCCTAAGGACTGATAATAAAGATAAATAATTCTTGATTTTTGCTTAGCTTTAATGTCTTTGCACTTGTGAAAAAAGTAAAAAAATTATAGGGAAATAGCTTTAATATAATTATTTTCAAAATCTAAAAAGTACAGTTTTAGACTTAGTAGACATAAAAATCTTCAGATTTCTATTATTATTATTATTAATATTTAGACAGAGTTTTGCTCTTGTTGCCCAGGCTGGAGTGCAGTGGCATGATCTTGGCTCACTGCAACCTCTGCCTCCGGGTTCAAGTGATTTTCCCTGCCTCAGACTCCCGAGTAGTTGGGATTACAGGCTTGTGCCACAATGCCTAATTTTTGTCTTTGTAGTAGAGATGGAATTTCACCATGTCGGCCAGGCTGGTCTTGAACTCCAGACCTCAGGTGATCCACCCACCTTAGCCACCGAAAGTGCTGGGATTACAGGTGAGCCACCACTCCTGGCCAGATTTCTACTAATTAAAAAGATGATATAATATTAACCTATTTCTCTGAAGATGTACTTAAAATCACAATACTGTGTTTAAGATTCTTGTATCTGTCAGTTTGTTTGGAATTTCAAGTGTGTAATTTCAATATATACTGTGATTTCATAGGCATACCAGTGATTAAAAAAAACCCTCAAATGGGGCCTCATTTTGGTAATTAATCTCTTTCTCTGTTTAAAACCCACATATGTATATTAAAAGGAAAAACTAAATATATCAAACACATAGTTGTTCAAAAGAATTCCAGAGTCAAACAGAAAGTGTTAATTTAAAATATAAGTAAAACAAATCTGCATTTTAATTATATTTGAGAAGAATCTTTTTTTTTTTTTTCTTGAGACAGGGTCTTGTCCTGTCATCCAGGTTGGAGTGCAGTGTCCTAGGCTCAAGCTATGCTCCTACCTCACTCTCCTGTGTAGCTGGAACCACAGGCATGTGCCACCATGCCCAGATAATTTTTGTATTTTTATAGAGACAGGGTTGCACCATCCTGCCCAGGCTGGTGTCAAACTCCTGAGCTCAAGTGATCCACCTGCCCAGGCCTCCCAAAGTGTTGAGATTATAGGTGTGAGTCACTACACCCGGCCAAGAATCTTTTTAGGAAAAGATTCTCCACATGGGTATTATTATATGAGGCAATTGAATGCTGAGCCTCAATGTGAAATGAGAGATACATAGTTAACTGTAGGAATTCTGGAGTTAAAAAATAAAACAAAACAAAATATGGTTGTGTTCCTACAGCTAAAGCCAGAGTGATATGACTCCTTTAATAAGTTGGTTTCATTTTGTCATACTGTTACTCATTCCACTGCCTTCAAGGAAGTAGCTTGGATGTTGACAGAGATTTCTTGGTTGCAATCTCCACTGCCAACCAGTGATTAAACCTAACTCAACTGGGTTACTATTTGAGCAGATGCAGTCTGTTCAACAATGCTGTTAAGCAGTGGTCAACAATACTTGTTTATGGAAAGGGACACTTCCAAGTAGATGTCCTGAATTAGGAATCTTAAATGAGGACTCTGGAGCTGCTGGCCTGAAGCCCTTCAAGGGTATGACTCCCTTTTAACACCCAGTTATCACTGCACTAAAGTGGCTGGAGAGACATAGTCTACGGGCAGTTGGTGATGAGGGGGAAATAAGTAATCTGTACTATCCCAACTTGAGCCTTGAGAAGAATTTAATTTGTGGCAGTCTTCCAGGGAGGAACAGTCTTGGAAAATAAACACTGGGCATCAGGTCTGGCCCTGTATTATTTTTTCTCTTTTATATTTTATTTTAAAATAGGTATAGGATCTTGCTTTGTTGCCTAGCTGGTCTCAAACCCCTGGCCTCAAGCAATCCTCCAGCCTTGGCCTCTAAAAGCACTGGGATTACAGGCATGAGCCCCTACACCTGACCACCCTGTAACTATTTAACTTTTCTCGTAACCCCTAATGAAAGCAGAGGGGATAACGAACAATCCAGTTTTATTTTATAACAGCTTATTTTTAACACTGAATGAGGACAAGGGTGAACACATTTTTCAGAGTTCAATTATATCATATTCATAGTTAAGCTACAGAGATAAAAAGCTATTAAGCTAAATGAAAATCCCCCATCTCTAAGAACAGAAATATCTTACTTTTTCGATGAAGAAACTCTGCAACTAGAGCTGCTACATGGACATAACACATTGCAGCCTGAAAAAGGATGACAAAGAAAGAACTGTCAGAACACGCTCAAGGTGTTTTGGAGGGTTGTTTAGAACCAAACTTTAAGTAGTCACCTCTGAAAAATCTCCATTTTTTACGTGAATCTTGGCCATGCTATCAAGCCAGGTTTTCCTGAGCTCTGGAGTGCTTGCATAGGACTTGGCTAAGCTATACTGGAGATCAATTAGCATTTCAGGGTCTTTCTCATGCTCCTTCATTTGGGCAGTGGCCATAAGAACAGTGCGGATTCTCTTGGTCAAGTCTTTGACTTCTGTGGGAAAGGCAGTTGCCTAATTTCAAAACAAACAAAAAAGACATGTTGAACAACAATATTGATGAGCTCTAAGACTTGCCATGCAATGCTGAGGACATAATATGATTTTCACTTCCTGTTATAGCTCTTGGTATTGCATACAGTACATTGAAATAATTTTAAATAAATTATTTTTAAAATATGTAACTAGCCCAGGCTTCGGAGGCTCTAATCTAGGTGGCAGTATATTCATAGGACATAAAAGCATGAGCTCTGGAGTCAGACTACCTGGCCTTGAATCCCAGATCCTCCACTGTGAATTCCACAGCATGGGAGGGATCTATGTTTGCCGTTTTCTTGTAACAGTAACCAAAAATTGACAGGTTCCTATGTGCCAAGCACTGGTCTGGGTTCTTTACATGTTTTAATTTTTATGATAACCCTATAAGTACTATTATTATTATTATTATTATTTTGAGACAGAGTTTCGCTCTTGTTGCCCAGGCTGGAGTGCAATGGCACGACCTCAGCTCACTGCAACCTCCGCCTCCCAGGTTCAAGAAATTCTCCTGCCTCAGCCTCCCAAGTAGCTGGGATTACAGGCATACGCCACCATGCCGGGCTAATTTTGCATTTTTAGTAGAGAGAGGGTTTCTCTATGTTGGTCAGGCTGGTCTGAAACTCCTGACCTCAGGTGATCCGCCTGCCTCAGCCTCCCACAGTGCTGGGATTACAGGCGTGAGCCACCGCGCCTGGCCGGTACCATTATTAAAAAGCATTTAAATGCTTGACCGAAGTCTCGAAATTGGTATATGTTAGGGACAGGATTTTCACCCAGGCAGTCTGGCTCTAGAGCTGATGTTCTTAGCCACTCTTCCATCTGATGTGCACACCTACTGCATCCACTAACTACCACATACACTAAGGTGAAAACCATACTGCAAAAATGTCTACTTATACAAATGAGAGGTCATGAATCACAAAGAATATTCCAGAAAGTTTAGAGAGATCATTAAGCTTTCAAAGTTTGTTTTTGGCCCCAAGAACAACAGAGTTTCCTCTTTATCCTAGCCTCTGCTAAGGAAGTCCTATCACATCCTCTTAACCTCCACCGGAGTAATCACAATTATCTATGCTTCAGAGATGATGAAAAAGAGGTATAGGAGTTAGGGAGCTTGTCAATAGGAACACAAAAACATGTGGGGGAAATGGTTTTAAAAACTGCCTTCTTGGCCAGGAGCAGTGGCTCATGCCTGTAATCCCAGCATTTTGGGAGGCAAAGGTGGATGGATCACCTGAGGTCAGGAGTTCAAGACCAGCCTGGCCAACATGGTGAAACCCCACCTCTATTAAAAATACAAAAAATTGGCCGGGTATGGTGGCTCACACCTATAATTCCAGCACTTTGGGAGGCTGAGGCAGGTGGATCACGAGGTCAGGAGTTTGAGACCAGCCTGACCAACATGGTGAAACCCCGTGTCTACTAAAAATATAAAACTTAGCTGGGCACAGTGGTGCATGCCTGTAATCCCAGCTACTCAGGAGGCTGAGGCAGGAGAATTGCTTGAACCTGGGAGGTGGAGGTTGCAGTGGGCCAAGATCGGGCCATTTTACTCCTGCTGAGACAACAAGAGCGAAACTCCATCTAAAAACAAATAAATACATAGAAATAAAAAAATAACTTGATCCCTTTAAAAACAATAATTATATACATAAAGTTCCTTTCTATATATTAATAGAGATCCCATTCACCAGGGGAAAGGCATAGCTTTTTGTAATAGGGTTTGTTGGTAATGACTGCCTTAACAGAATAAAACTAAGTCGTTTTATAAATGAGTTAAGGAAAAGAAAAGATTTCCTATCAAGGAGAGCGTATACAAACCCCATTTACTTGGAAAAGCTTACCAATTTACCTATATAACACGGTATTAAGGATCGTGACAACTGGTCAAAACAATTTCTTAGAGCATAAGTGGTGTAACCTGTTTCTATCCTCCAGCTCACAGGATTAGCTGGAGGATATACTGATTCCCTGGGGAACTGGTAGAACTGGCTGAAAAGCAAACTTTCCCAGCCTGAGAGTGGCTGGCACTACACACTGTTATTTTTCAGTGCAAGCAACATTCCTATGGGAATATTTTTTGGTACACAGATTCTACACATCCAAACATCAAATATGCTGTGAATATGAGCTTTTAATCTTTTTCAGATTTTACACAATATTGGCAAACTGTGCTGGAAGATGAACTTTCTCAAGAATGGGGATGATTCATTCTTCTGGGAGGAAAAGCCCTCTATTGGCAAAAAATTCTTCTTCACTTGTATACATGTGCCACTGAAGATCAGAACCTGCACTTCACACAATGAAGCAACAGATGCATTTTTACAGTGCTATAAGTTTTAAGCATATAGGAAAGAAAGCAGAACGGTGGTCAGAGTCTTGGGTTTGGCCTCAAGAAACTGGTGCATAAGAATGACAGCCTTGGGCATGGATTTGCCAATAAGTATCTACAGCAAGCTACAATCTGTTAACAGATAATTTTTAAAACTCACGAAACCATCAAATAATGAATCCCTTCTGTGCCATTCCTCATCCAGTGGTAATGGATCAGGCAACTGTTAACTATTCTATGTGAGATTTTGTGAAATTTCAAATTCAGTGCTTATTTAACCAACATTAATAATTGTAAAGAAAGAAAGGATCTATGTATTTTCTGAGCAAGTTTGGAAATGAAGTACAGAAAAACAATTCAGATTCGACTTGCCATAACAACTATCAATATATAATATATTCATTCATCTGTCCACTAAACTGATATTGAATATTTGCCATGTACCAGGCAGTGTTCTAGGTACTATATAGTGATGTACAAGACAAAACCCTTAACTCATGAAACTCACATTCCACACATTCTATACTATCCAAAGCTGTGAATCCAATAACAGTTTAAGAGTTTAAACTACCGTGATAGTAAAGGTGGTTCTAATTTATTATTTGAAATGAGAACATACCTTCATAGGTCTGTCACTATTTGCAAAATTATTGATTATGAATAAAGACTCCTGAAATCTTGATCCTCCGCTTAGTGCTACATCAGCTATCAGTTGGCTTACAGCAATTATTATCTGTGGGAAGAAGTAAACATTATTTTCCAAATACTTTTTGAACAAATGCTGCTTATTCTCATCATTTTATAAGTACATAAGCACTCACATGAAATGCTTCTTTTAAAGATTCTACACTGTACCATCATAATGTATTTTCTTCATATATGAGGGGGTTACATTCTTCTGCTTTTGACAAGCTGCTTATGGTTGTTTCTCCATTAATAATCTTGTCTCCAGTAAACAACTCTAATGGGACAGACCATGGCAGTGAAGATATAAAGAGGACCAACGATTTCTCATATTACAATGAGGGCCACCGAGTCAAGCAGTCCCAATTGTGGTTTAGTTCAGAACTATTTCATCCAATAAACCCCAAAGTGTGGAGATGCTGAATAATAACTATCATGTAGGAAGTATTAATCATGTGCTACACATTGCATCAGGCACTACACACACCTTGTTTTAAAGTAGCACTGCAAAGTGAAATACTCAGGGTAGCACTGCAAAGTGAAATACCCAGTCTCATTTTATAGATAAGGAAACAGGTTCAGCCAGATTGAGTGACTTGCTTAGGGTCACACAGCAAGTAAGGATTTAAGCTATGATTTAAGCACAGGTAGGCCTGATTCCAAAGTCCATGCTTTCCACTAAACCTTGAGACATCTCTCATTTTTAAAGTAAGTGGGCATACTGGAGCATGAAAAACATAAACTGTGTTATCTGTTCTATAAAATCTAACAAGCTTGTTATTTAATCATCTCATTTAATCCTCATAAAAACTCTATGAACCAGGTAACAATATTTACCCCATTGAATTTGCAGAAACTGAGGCACTGAGAGGATAAGGAAGTAACTTGCTCCAGGTCACACAGGATGTGGCAGTCCTCAAATCTGAACTAGAGACTGGGTGCGGTGGCTCACGCCTGTAATCCCAGCACTTTGGGGGCTGAGGTGTGTGGATCTCCTGAGGTCAGGAGTCCAAGACCAGCCTGGCCAACATGGTGAAACCCCGTCTCTACTAAAAAAACAAAAATTAGCTGGGCATAGTGGCACATGCCTTTAATCCCAGCTACTCAGGAGGCTGAGGCAGGAGAATAACTTGAACCTGGGAGGTGGAGGTTGCAGTGAGCCAAGATTGTACCACTGCATTCCAGCCTGGGCAACAGAGCAAGAGTCTGTCTCAAAAAAAACAAAAAACAAAAACAAATCAGAACTAGAGCCTATGCTCTTAACATCCTTGCTCTAGAACAGCTCTGTTCCATAGAAATATGGCATGAGCCACGTACGTAATTATCAATTACCTAGTAGCTACACTAAAACGGGATACAGCTGAAACTTATTTTAATATACCTAACCTAATACAGGCAACATATCATTTCAACGTATAATCAATATAAAACAATTGAGACATTCTACTTGTTTGCATACTTAGTCTTCAAAAGCCATAGTACATTTTACACTTTCAGCACATCTAAATTTAGACTAGTCACATGTCAAGTGCTAGATGGCCACACTGTATTGGACTGGTTGGGTGGCTCTGGATCTTGATCTAGAGGTTAAAGATTGAAGAGAAGAAAGATGAAGAGGTGCTTTTATTTTCACTGACCTGTAGATGTGTCCTCAGGAAGGTTTTCCTTTTGGTATACTCAAAGTTGTTTCTCATCAAAAGATACAAAAGTGCGGATGCTTCATTCCTGGTTGAGCTAATCTTTGATGTGCAGCACTTTAAAACCTCATAGCAAAACGCAGCACACATGTTTACTCTTCCTTTGAAAAAGGCTGAAGGGAACTAAGGAACAGGGAAAACAGAAATAAGTATCTAAAATCCAATCATAAAATCAATGGGATATCAAGTACCTTCTATATCCTCACCTAAAACTATGCTGGGTGCTTTGAGGATACTAAATCAACATAAGGCAGGCTCTGCTCTCCAGAGAGCCTGAACTAGTTAACATAAACACCAGCATGCGTTAATAACAGAACTTACGTCAGTATACAAGTTATTAAAAGATGTAAAGGTACTGAATGTAAATGCTATAAAAGTAATGGTAAAAATCGCAATTACTTTTCTACCACCATAATACAATAAACAGGTTCTCAATATGTTTTGAAACAATGTCTGAAATGATGAATGATGGGTCTCAAATGGGGACATAAAAATGGGAAGGTCAATTTTCATTAGTTACCCTACTGCTTTATATTTCAACAGTTCCTTTATTGTGAACATCCAAGTGCGGAGAAAATTATAGCTAAAATCTACTCAGCAAGTAAAGTTAATCTTTTAACAAAACGGGATATAGGAGGTATGTACACCCCCGCCACACACACGCATCCTCTTCGCATAAACACCGATAGTTAAGATGCATTTTAGCAAATAAAAAGAGTATGAAAGTGACTAATTATCAAAAGAGACAAGTGGTCTGCTCCTTTGAGAATGTATTCAGTCTGCTTTGTGTAAGATAAAATATACACATAACATAGACTTGTTATAATTTCCCATGCTTATAGGTCTAGGTAAGAGAGTAATAAAACTGCTTCAGCACACACAATAGATGTTTTTCAGAGAGTGAAGCTAGAGGACCATCTTTGAAAAATTATTTCTTAGGAACCTTGAATTTAGACTCATATTATAGAAATCTACCCTTTATTTCACCTTAATACTAAGTGTAATTCTATGCAGATAATGAATGCTTAATAAAATTTTCTGATTGGTAATTGGGAAATCTCACCAATAACTTCACCAGACTAACTCTGGATGAAGCAGATACTCTGGTATGAAAAGAAACATTTAAAGGAGAGCAGAGCTATAGTGTAGCTCATCACTACACTACGTTTTCTAAACACATCACTCAGTTCTCTGAGTGGGCAGTGGCCAAAATCATCAACGACCTCCTAACTGCCAATTCTAACAGATCTGTTTCCCCCTTTATCTTATTTGACTACTCTGTATACATCATGACAACATTGGAACTCTTTCCTTCTTTGGCTTCCATGATATCCTTTCTTACCTTTCTTCCCACCTCTATGACTGCTCCCTCTCATCTCCCTTACAGATTCCTCTTTGAACCTCCCTTCAATGTTGTTGTTTCTCTGCAATGTTCTGCTCTTGATTTTCTTGCTTTTTTTTTTTTGAAGTGGAGTCTTGCTCTGTTGCCCAGGTTGGAGTGCAGTGGCGCGATCTCAGCTCGGTACAATCTCTGTCTCCCGGGTTCAAGTGATTCTCCTGCCTCAACCTCCTGAGTAGTTGGGACTACAGGTACCTGCCACCATGCCCGGCTAATTTTTGTATTTTTAGTAGAGATGGGGTTTCACTATGTTGGCCAGGGTGATCTCAAACTCCTGACCTCAGGTGATCCGCCCGCCTCGGCCTCCCAAAGTGCTGGGATTACAGGAGTGAGCAACTGTGCCCGGCCTATAATTACTGATTCTTGTATTATTTATTTTCTGTCTCCCCTATCCCCACTAAGACCGAATGCTTCATGAGGGCAAAGAGTATATTTCATATCTCCATTGTATCTCCAGGACCTAGTACAGCACTTGACACAGAGAATGTGCTCAATAAATATAGTATGGATGAATGGAGAGTGACTCCAAGTCTGGCTCTCCAATCTGATCCCTCTCCAGAGCAAAGATCCGTATCGTAATGTCCCATAGGTACTCAAATTCAACAGATCTATATAACAGGACTCATTAACTTTTACTGCAAATGTAGTCTTTCCCCTGTATTTCACATCAACCACCACACTCCACCATACTATCAGTGGATCAATGACTAAATCCTGTAAATCCTATCTCAACATGTCTCATCTGCCTTTGATTCTTACATATTCTCTGCCACTGCCTTACTTCAAGCCCTCATTTCTTATCTAGCTTATTGTAACTAGTCTTTTTATTGCCTTTGATATTGTCACCAATCCTTCTTCCACAGAACTTTTAAAGAGATGTTCCCCTGTCCTTACCAATTCCCTCTTAATACAAATCTAATTGTGTTACTCCCCTGCTTAAAACCCTTCCATGACTACCTGATGCCTAAAAGATGAAATCCAACTCTTAAGATGAGTCCACATGATCTGTACTCCATTTCTAGTCTCATCTCTTGCTGAATCCACATTAAATCCTAGCTCCATTGCTGCAGAAACACTTTTACTAAATTAGAGTGTTTCTCTTGCCCACCTCCAGTGGTCTATATGGACTTATTTTATCCTGATGGTATTTGTTTCTGTGTATATGTATCTTGATGTGTGTGTGCCTCCCTCTAGGTATGATGAGGTGAAATAAAAAGTAGCTTCTGATTTGAGGGGGTTCATGGTCAGGCCCTCTGTCTGTACTTTGTTGCTCTATATTTCTATTTACAAAGGTAGCACATAATGGTTTCAGCAGCTGGCATCATGTATGTCACCACAATGATCCCCATTTTCCCTTCCTTCCATTTTGCAATAAAGAAAGCCCACCAGCTGCTCCCAAGCTTCTATTCTTACCTTACTGATGAAAGCTCTCAGTGAGGCAAATACATGTTTCAGCGATACTTCAGATTGTCCATTTTTAAGAAAAGCAAGATGGATATCAAACACTTTTTTCATTAATGGGTTGTGGCCATCATTATTTAAAAGTTGGGTCTATAAAACATTAAAAAATATGGTTTATGCCCCTCTGAGAATGAGAAAACGGATTTCACCAAAACCTGTTTATAAAACCACTGTTTGGAAGTTTCAGGAAAATGAAAGGCTCTTATAAATAATTTCAAAATATTTGTGCCATCTTTCAACTTGGAAATCTCAAACAAATACTACATACATGACATAGAGAATAATTAATCCCAACATTTTAAACAGGTGCAATTTTTTTTAATGCAACACAGCAATATCTGGGACTACTATGGGAAGAGTATATTATTTTCTATTAGCCTATACCATATTGTTTCTCAATGAAGAAATCAATAAATTAAAAGTGATACAAGCCAATCAGCCTTTGTATTTCTCTGAGAGAGACCAAATATTGTAATGTATGAATGAAG
This sequence comes from Callithrix jacchus, assembly GCF_049354715.1. Classification (NCBI taxonomy): domain Eukaryota; kingdom Metazoa; phylum Chordata; class Mammalia; order Primates; family Cebidae; genus Callithrix; species Callithrix jacchus. The sequence continues at coordinate 114,569,587 of NC_133524.1, read as the reverse complement.
GAAAATACCAATTCTATTTTATAAAATTATGATTTAAATTTACTTTAAAAGTATGTTTAATGTATGGTTAGCCATTCAAGACAAATTAAACCCTCTTTGAGTACAGACAATTAACAGGTATCACAATTGAACAGATTATGTAGATTGTTTAAATGCTCCTTGCAAAGAAACAACAAATTGTAGAGAAATACCTATTAGTTTGTCAACTTCGTTTTAATCAGCAATGGTTAATTTCTCCAGCTCTAACCTGCTATCCCTCAAGAAAGTAACCAGCAGGTTACAACTTGGCCAGAAACAACAACAATCTAGTGATAATACTGACAGCCAGAATCCCTGAATGGTGTTTGATTTTTCTGGCACTTTCCTTAATCTATTTCGAAGCATGGTACAGTGGCTAGAATCATGCTCTCTCATAACTGGCCTAGATCTAAATCCTGATTCTGCCGCTGCCCAGCTATGTGACATTAACCTCCTGTGGGCCCAGTTTCCTCATTTTCAAAAGGGAATAATAACAGTATCTACAATCATAAGGTTATTATGAGGATTAAAAGTGGGTTCATATTTGTATTTTTAAGTTATTGAGATATAATTTATATGCCATAAAATCCACCAGATTCAGGTATACAATTAAATTACATTTAGTAAATTTGGCAACAGAGTTGGATGACCATCACCATCTAATTTTAGAACATTTCCACTGTTTCAAAAAGATGACTCCCCTTTTTCATTCCCAGCCTTACAATGAAAAAGTGAGTTAATATTTGTAAAGCACTTAAGATAGTACCTGATACCTACCAAGAGATTATATAAATGTTTGTTAAATAAAGAAGAGGTATCAGAATAGGAGGAAGGAATATAATGTACACCATGAGATCTAATGGCTTTCTTATTTACTGGCATGATGAAAAATGGAGTTGTGTTGCATTTTAATATAGAATAAACATAATACTTCATAAAGGGATCTATAGCCTATTTATTAAAGGGATTCTGCAGTCTATTTCTTATTAGTATCTAATTCAGTTCTTTATAAGCCTCTTTGAAAAGCACAGGCCAGGTTTCCACAGAAAATTTAGAGGGCTGAAGCAATTAACTCAATTACTTAGAGAAGAGGGAAAAAAGGAAAAAAAATCTGTAAAACTGAAGTGAAAGCAAACAAGATTTTTCACCTTTGAGTTATTACATTACAGTCACATCATTTTTACTTTTCAAAGCACTCTCACATCCATTATCCCATTCCCCCCTCCAATAATCCTACAAGATAATTGCTTTTACCTTCTTTTTAAAATCATAGCAGTAATGATTTGCACTGAGAAGCAAACATCTGAGAAAAACACTAAGTGCCTGACTAGGGAAGCCAGCCAGCCTGCCTGGACATCATCTACCCTGACAGGATACCTCATCACAATGGGTATTTGGGGAAACAGATCCAATCATATTTTGGGCTATAAATTGCTGGCTATTTAAAGTATGGAAAACAAACTTGTTATTAAACACGAAAATCTAATAGAATTTAAGAGGTAGAAGGGAGCTTAAGGGCAAGTTAGTCCATTCCCTTCCCTGTATGGATGACACAAGTGAGTCTCAGTGACTTCCAGGATCACATGATAACCAAAGTAGAACTGCCATCCACTTTTCCTGCCTATTCATGTCAGCCTTTTTCAGTGCACTACCGCACATCTGAGCAGGAAATTTCTGTATAATGTTTCTTTGCAATGGTACCAACTGAATCATAACTATTTATTTTTACCTTGAAGCACTGAGTGAAAAATGATATGGTATCTAGTACTGTTAGGGAAACTTCAGTAGCTGTATTGCCTTCAAGAAGTGCCTGGTGGAAAATGTCTGCTTCAGTTGTTGTAGAACCTACGATTAGAAAAGTAAATTAAACTTTTCCCAACAGGAAGATGCACATAATGGTGTTGAATAGCTTTCTACCCAAAGACTCAGAGAGAGACAAGCAAGAAGAAAGGGGGCTCAGCTGGGCACAGTGGCTCACACATATAATTCCAACACTTTGAGAGGCTGAGGCTGGTGGATCACGAGGTCAGGAGTTCGAGACCAGCATGGTCAGCATGGTAAACTCTGCTTCTACTAGAAATACAAAAAATTAGCCAGGTATGGTGGCACATGCCTGTAATCCCAGCTACTCGGGAGGCTGAGGCAGGAGAATTGCTTGAACCTGGGAGGTGGAGGTTGCAGTAAGCTGAGATTGTGCCACTGTTCTCCAGCCTGGGTGACAGAGTGAGACTCTGCCTCAAAAAAAAAAAAAAAAAAAAGGTGGGGGGCTCACAGTGTCATACTGTATTTAACTCCTTAATCAAATATAGTCTAGGTTAATCAATTTCACTAGTTTTCATTATAGTTCTGTATCAAAAGCTCTGTAGGACATAATTAGGTGCCCACCTCTTTGGAGACAATGTTTCATGATGAACTCTGGTGATGTAACTAGGAAATAATGAGGGAGGCCTTTTAAATCATGCCACTAATTATGTGGGTAAAAATGAGAAACTACTGAAAAGAAATTTAGCTCCAGATACATAGTAGTGCCTCATGGTCAGACATTTTCAATTATGCCAATTATATGAGATTTGTTTCCAAATCAGAAGGAAAACAAGGTATCTTGGAGGCAACTGAGAGGAAGTAGGTTCATCATGTTTTTACAAGAAGCTGGCGGCTTTAAAACATGCAGATTTAAAGGTCCTGAGTCTATTAGCTCAGGGTCTAGCAGGACATTATTTATTACTAGGTTTTACCACAAAGCCAGTTTTGCTGGCTTCCTTTTCTGAAACCTTCAGAGGATTGTGTGGAAGCAAAACATTCTCACTCTTTGAGTTGTTATTAATATTTGTTTTTCATAGGATAGCTTCCATTTATATAACCCTCTAGCTTCCACAGTTGGGCAAGATTTCTCTCCTTGCCCTATTTGCCTTGTCAATACTTCCACCTGTCTGAAATACACCTTTGCCAAACTAGCATTTAGAGCTCACTGATTTCTGCAGTCAACTCAGCATGTTCATTCCCTAATCATTAAATGACCAAATGTAACTAAATAAATATTACATGTGCTATTATATTAAGATGTCAATATTTGCATTAAAGTTTAAAAGTAGGAATAAAGAATACCCAATATAAAAATAAGAGAACAGTAAAAATTTCATGGGAAAATTTTAATTTTTTTGACGCTAAGAAGAAAACACCATGAGTTAAAATTGTTGAAAAATCCATGTGTATTTTATCATTTTATAGTCACGTACAATGAAATTGATTATATATAAGTACATAGCAGAGAGATGCAAACACATGTGTGTATGGGAAATCATTTCTAATCATATTGGCAATTTAAACCAGGTTTTCTTTTCTTCATACATATTTAATGGATACAGGTGTTATTTTGTTACACGCATAGAATGTGTAATGATCAAGTCAGGATATTTAGGGCGTCCATCACCTTAAGTTTTTATTATTTAAACCAGGACTTCTTTAAGGTCAAATGGGTACCCCACACACATTTTCACTTACTGTGATTAAGTGTGAATGAACTTTCTAGGCTACTAAGATGCTGAAGCCGGGCCTGCATTACTCCTGATCTGTTTCGAAGAGCAGGCATGGTTTGCGATTTTCGGTCTATTCCAAAGTGTTTTGACAGCCAGGCATCATGTACCCTAAAATAAATGTTAAAGTCAGGAAGTGGAGTGCTCTAATAACATACCTCAATGTTATAATCTTTTTATCTAAAAAATCATTAGGTTTCCACATAAACATAATAGTATACTCAAGGATTAAATGAAGTGTCACTAGAAATTGGATGAAGTTTTAATGTATCTTTAAAATAGCATATGTGAATATAATTAAAGAATTTAGAAAGAGCTTCCACTTCCCTCTTTTTTTCTCAAAAACATCAGAGATAAGTGGCTAACACTCCAATAAGATTCAGTCTTTTCCAGGAGGTGAGGAAGGGCAAGACTGGGAAGAAATAGCCAGAGGTTCACTAAGTGTTGAAATGCGAGGGGAAAATTCTAGCGTCAGATGTTTAAGAATGAGTGCCAATCAAATCTGTTTTTGTACTTTGTCTATTGCTAAGATTTACAAACTTTTCTTTGTTTTCCTTTAATGTTGTTTCCATTTAAAAAAATTACAACTGGGTCATACATGGACTAAGGAAAAAGTACTTTGTCTATCCTCTAGTAAACATAGTGCCATAGTTGACAGAAATCTTAGAGACTGAGGTTTATGGTAATGATGATGGCCGTACCAGCTCCAAGTTATGGGAAAAGATGGTGGAAATTGGAACCCTCACCACCCGAACTATCTATCCTTAGGACGTTCCAGAGACTCAGCAATAATCACCATCCACACAGCCTCTTAAAAAATAAACATGTTTTAAACTATTTTTGAGCTCCTTTAAAGACTAACTCCTCCCCTAAAATATATCTCATTGAAATAAGCAAGTAATCTTCTTCACCTTAGAATCTCTCAAATATTTCCTTAAGTATTTATTTTACTAGGACTTATATGGCAAAAGAGGAAATAGGCAATATATCATTTATGTCCCAATCGCTGTTGGGGATTTCTATTTACCTTTGTAATTGAGGTGAGTATTGATAGATTTCAGACAAAAGCACAGACCTGACAGTTGTACAGGTTCTTCCCCTGGATCTAGCCCCTTCTCCATTCCTTTAGAAAAGATAAGCATCTCACAAGGTAAAAACTCTGTATATCACTTTAATCATCACCCCTTGGGAAGCTGGAAAATGTAAAAGTTCCCATTCATTTAAACTTTCAGTTGGGACATGTTAACTAAATCACGGGTGTCTCAACATTAGCTCAAAATATATAACCTAGGTTTTACACAGCATGACTGATTGCTCTCTGTTGGAAGAGAAGGAACAAGTGGAAATTACAGTGCTATGGGACTTACCTTGCTATATTTCTTTTCCCCATATATCTAAAGTGAAACAAGCATACTCTAGAAAGAAAAACAGCATGTTAGTAATGTATTAACATCCTCTACAATTTAACAAGTGATATTTTAAATCATCAGTTACAAAGAATGGCCTACTTAAATCATATTATAATGATATGTGTTTTGCTCTGCAGAAATACGCAGATGATGGTGAGCTTGCCATATTCTATCTTTCTACATTTATTTGCTACAATTACATCATCAACACTAAAAGCTTCATGTCTTCATATACAATTTTAATGACAGATTAAAAACACCTGTCAATGCAAATCACCCTTTATGCTCTGTAGCATATCATAGAAAAGGTCATTTTTGTTTTGTTTTGTTTTGTTTTGAGACAGAGTTTCGCTCTTGTTACCCAGGCTGGAGTGCAATGGCGCGATCTTGGCTCACCGCAACCTCCACCTCCTGGGTTCAGGCAATTCTCCTGCCTCAGCCTCCTGAGTGGCTGGGATTACAGGCACGTGCCACCATGCCCAGCTAATTTTTTATATTTTTAGTAGAGACGGGGTTTCACCATGTTGACCAGGATAGTCTCGATCTCTTGACCTCATGATCCACCCGCTTCGGCCTTCCAAAGTGCTGGGATTACAGGCGTGAGCCACTGCGCCCAGCCCCATTTTTGTTTTTGACACAGGATCTCGCTCTGTCACCCATGCTGGAATGCAGTAGAATGATCATGCAAGGCTCACTGCAGCCTCGACCTCCCAGGCTCAAGTGATTCTCTCACCTCAGCCTCCCAAGTACCTGGAACCACAGGTGCACACCACCAAGCCCAGCTAATGTTTTATTTTTTGTAGATAATAGACCTGGCTATGTTCCCCATGCTGGTCTCAAACTCCTGGGCTCAAGTGATCCTCCTGCCTCAGCTTCCCAAAGTGCTGAGATTATAGGCATCAGCAACCATACTGGGCCCACCAGCATAGTCATTAATATCTTTCAAAGTTTCTTCAGTACTAAAAATTGGGGCAATTTCTACATTTTTATAATAGCATTAAAATACTTTATATTATTAAAAATTCAAATGCGTACAAAAGTAGGGAGAGGACCATAGTTAACTCCCACATACTCAATCACCTCCCAGATTCAACAATGATTGAACTCATGGCTATTTTTGTTTGACCTCTGCCCTGAATAGGTTCCCTGATATCCCTCCACCTTCCCTACCTCCTGTGTTTCTAAAGCAAATCTCCAACATCAGAACATTAGTTTCATTAGCAAATATTTCAGTACAATTACAGTAGTTAAAAAAAATCTTCTCACTCATAGGCGGGTGATGAACAGTGAGAACCCATGGACACAGGGAGGGGAGCACTACACACTGGGGTCTATTGGGGGGAATAGGGGAGGGACAGTGGGGAGGGGATCTGGGGAGGGATAGCATGTGGAGAAATGCCAGATGTGGGTGAAGGGGAGGAAGACAGCAAATCACACTGCCACGTGTGTACTATGCAACTATCTTGCATGTTCTGCACATGTACCCCAAAACCTAAAATGCAATAAAAAAAATCTTAACTGCAGTTTATTCTCTGGACATTTTCTGCAAAAGTTTGTTAAGACTCTAATCCAAGGGTTATGTATTCACATGCTTTGTTTTTGTAGACATGCACATACAAATCATGTTGGGAATACTCTGAACCCCTCTGTGGTGACTTAACCCCAAGCTTCTGGAAGAATTGGCAAAACCCAAGCTATCTGAAATAACAAGAAGTTGTTGATTTTTAACCTGTAAATTCTCTTAGAATTTAGTTTCTCCAAAATGAGTTATTTGCTTTGTGTTACTTGCTGTATTGATTATATTTGAGAAAATGAAGGATAATGTGAAATGCTGAGCTGCAACTTATAACTTTGGCTCTGCTGAACTGTTCTGGTAAAAACAGGAACTCTGTGAAAGGGACATAGCTTGACTGTCGAAGAGAGATGACAGCGCGTAATAGGCTTTTCATTGCAGAGAGCCTATAAACGAACGTGTAATAGAGAGGCTTATTACCTGGATTCCTTTCCCAGGAAAGGCATATTGATTAGGGCCCTGGAAAGGGAATGCGACCCTTATAGAGAGCCTATAAACAGACGCATGAGGGGCACCTGTCTCTGTGGTTGAGATAAGGATGTAAAAGTCTTTCTTCTCCCACCGCTCCTCCAAGCCTGCATGGAGGCCCCTCCTCTTGCAGTTTTTGTGAAGTCAGGCTGGTTGTCCTGTGTCAGATCCAGTTTCCCCTATAGTTGTGAGCCCAATATGTTCTTGCTGATAATCATACGTTTATGTTTAACCTCTATTCTTGCTAAGGTGTATGATTTCTATGCTGACACACAGAAAGTTATCTTTACATTGTTCTGCTTTTATAATACCACGTTGTGATTTTTGTGCATCAGTTTTTGCTAATGCATTCTTTTTGTGTAATTATCACTGAAACTTTGTGTAACCTCGCTCCCCCTCCTCTATTGAAAGAGCAGAATAAAAACTGAGGTTTTCAGGGGAATGTCAGACATCCACGGAACAGCACAATGTGGTGTCTCCCCTGGGCCCAGCTTTAAGGAAAACTTTTTCCTTGTTTCTCTTTCTTTTTTACCAACTATTCGATCACTTTGAGAGATCTTAAGCCCACGCTAATGTATTGGGAGCTGGTCTTGCCAATATATGTGTACTATTACAAAATTTCTTGCATTTCATTCTATGTCTAATTTTTCTTTTAGCTTCCAATAATCATACAAAAATAGCTCAGGAAAACATAGGACAACTTCCCGTCTCCAGACTAGGTTTTCCCCCAAGTGTCTTGTAATATGTACATACATATACATGTCTATATATATATGTTTTGCTATACAGAAATACAGCGATATGTACACATATACATACATATGTGTGTGTACATATATATGTGTACATATACATACACAGACACATTTCTACAGTGGGTAGAATTACTCAGCTCTACATAAATGTATAAATTCTAAATTCCAATCATTTACACTGCTCCACTAATCCAGTATCTTTTCCAAATGAATGATATAGGACAGCTGATACCAATTCTAGTTTTTCAGATCACAGAAAGGCTTTTGCTGGGCTGAAAAGACAGTTCATTATTAGCTAGAGTTTTCAGGAATGTAGCAGGTATTCCACGCTCACATTTTTCTTCTATCTACAGGTAAAGAACCTATATGCCAGCCTCTATATTATCAAAATAACTTAACATTTTCTACATTATTAGCAAATAAGCTATTAAAAACAGAAGAAATGGTAACAGTTAAATTCTCCCCAAATAAGGGGAAAGTTTATGAAGATAAATTAATATAACTTACTCTAAAAGTATAAGAATGTTTATGAGCTCCTGAGGGGACACTTTATTCCAGTAAGTTAAGAGAGTATCTGAAAATGAAATAAATGAAGTGTTAGATCTTGAAATAATTATAGCAAATAGCACAGTGAATCCCCAAGTTCTACGTGGCTTCAAGGACTATCAATCGACTCAAGGCCCATCTTGTTTCATCTATATTCTCCTCTCCCCTCCCACTACCCAGTACATAAACTGTATTCTTTTGAATTAATCCCAAATATATCATTTAATTGGTAATTATTTCAGCATCAATGATCCTTTTTATATGCTTTGTGTATGTCCTTTTGGGTTGCTTATCCGAATCTTTCTATCATTTCTGAAGACAGAGGAAGGGAAGCTGTGTTTTTACTTTAGATGCAGTGTTTTTAATGAACTCCCTAAAATTTTATGCAGGATAGTGTGTTTATGTGCACGTTTCTGAGAAGGTAAAATGCCTTTGCCTGCTACTCAGAGGCCTCTGTGAATCAAAAAGTTTAAGAATTTTAAACTTTAGGCCAGGCGTGGTGGCTCGCACCTGTCATCCCAGCACTTTGGGAGGCTGAGGTGAGCGGATCACTTGAGCTGAGGTGCTCGAAACCAGCCTGTACAACATGATGAAACACTGTCTCTACTAAAAACATAAAAATTAGCTGGGCATGGGGGCAGGAACCTGTAATCCCAGCTACTCAGGAGGCTGAGGCAGGAGAATTGCTTGCACCTGGGAGGTAGAGGCTGCAGTGAGCCAAAATCTGCCACTGCAGTCCAGTCTGGGCGACAGAGCAAGACTCCATCTCAATAAATAAATAAACTTTAGAAGAAGAGACAGATAACTTTCCTTTTTCTCTTTGCCTTTGGATTATAACCTCTGATGTCCTATCTGTCTGTGGAACAACTATTTCAGTCACAAAAGTCTCTTAGATCTATTACATATACTTCTCTTTTCTACCCATTTCTTCCCCAACACACCTGCTTACTGGGATTTCTTCTTAAAAAAAAAAAAAAAAACAGTGCCACCACTTGACTTTCCATTCCTTTTTTATCCTCCTTTGATGGAGCTAATGTTGTCAGCAGATCCTCCTCTAACTGTAAAAATTGCATAGTTGTCACAAAAGCAGGCAAATGACTTAATTCCCAACTGAGCTGGAACCTCTCAATGATAAAGATGGAAGACGAGACAATGTTGCCTTTATGGAGGAGCAAGGAGGATGGGGGATGGGGGGAGGGTGACTTAGTCACTTCCAATTTTTCAATTGTTTTATAAGACGACGAATATTGCTAGGTTTCAATGATTACAAAATACGAATCATCAAGAATAAAACTGAAAATAGACTCAAAATTTGACTTGTTTTAAAACTTAGGTTGGGCGCAGTGGTTCATGCCTGTAATCCCAGCAATTCGGGAAGCTGAGGAAGGCGGATCACGAGGTCAGGAGTTCGAGACCAGCCTGACCAACATGGAGAAACCCCGTCTCTACTAAAAATACAAAATTAGCCGGGTGTGGCGGTGCGTGCCTATAGTCTCAGTTACTCAGGAGGCTGAGGCAGGAGACTCACTTGAACTCGGGAGGCAGAGGCTGTAGTGAGCCGAGATTGAGCCACTGCACTCCAGCTTGGGCGACAGAGCCACACTCCATCTCAAAAAAAAAAAAAAAAATTAAGCTAGCAGTGACTTCTGGTCTCCCTATCTTCCACTTGGTGCCTTTCTACTCGGAGGAGACTGGGGTCCCCCAGAAGTCCCTGTGTTTCCAGCCTGCGTTCTGGGCTTCCCCAGAAGTCCCTACCTTTCCGGGTCAAAGGGCAGCCTGCCACGCCACTGCCTGAGGGCGTTGGCTTCCGTCTCCTGTGGGTTAGTTCTTCCAACCGAAAAGTTGGTGCCTCCTTTCCAGCGACTACTGGGACTTTCCATCCAACCGTGAGCACCCATCCCCCTCACCCCGTGTCCTAAGGCAACTTCGGAGAAGGTCTGTAAAAGGGGTAGAAGGGCTTGCCCTCACAGCGGCCTAGCTCCCGTCAACAACAAGTCTGCCGTTTTCTTAACGCCACTGCTGTCGAGCGACAAGGTCATCCCTCCCATTTCCAAATCTGTGAACATGATGCAGGCAGGGAACGCGGATGGAGGAGGGAGGAGAGGCGATGAGAAATCTTCAGGAAGAGAGTCATCACAGTTTAGCGCATGTGATTTGGAATGTGACAGTTTTAAAAAAACATGGCTGAAGCTCAAAGATCTCCATGATAAAGAACTGAGGCGTTTACAAGCAAAATTAGCAAGTCTGAGGAAACAGCGATTGTCAGATGGGAGGTGGAAGGAATCCATAGCCAAAATTAAAGAGTTGACTGAACAGCAGAGAGTCCTGCAGGGCACCATTAATGGCTTAAAAGCCCAGTTAAAGGCAAAAACCTGTGACCGCTGTTCAATTAAAGAAACATACAGGCTTACACTAGAGAAAGCCTATTATGAAATGCAACAACGAAATCTTTTCTTTATTGCTGAACTCACTAAAGAAAGAAATAAATTACAAAAAGAGAATAAAATGCTTCATAAAAGAATAAAAATATATCAACAACAATTGCAGACTTCTTCTGATTATGATGACCTCTTTCCTGGTAGTCAAATGACTATCTCAGATTTTTCAGTCAGGGAGCCTGCACAAGGAAGCCAGGAGAATATGTCTATCAGTTCAATACACCAATCACAAAGTAAACAGATGAAACCTACAAGCACAAAGGAACTGCAACAAAGTTCAGAGTTTCCAATTCCATCCTTTAGTCAAGACTCCTTTAAAGTGCCAGGGATCCCTTTTGCAACAAGTACCCCTAAGGACACTAAGCGTGGCACAGAAGGCAATGCCATCCAGAAGCCACTGGCAAGCTCTATTTTAACATCTTCACTTAGTTTTCAAAAAAGGTATGAAGTTCAAGATTTTTTCAATCCTTGTGAAGATAAGGTTGGCCAGCCAAAAGGGACATTTCAAACAAAGGTCTCCTCCCAAAAAGTAACTCAGATTGCCATACCTTGGAACCCTTTCATTATTTCCTCAGAAGAATACCCAAATCGTGTATCTGAAACTTTACAGGAACATTCAGAGGATCATTATATAACCTCATTTAACCCTAGTACAAAGGAAAAGAAAATAATCCCTTCGATTCTCTTTCCTTTAGACTCTGCTTTAAAATCTAGACCAAGAAGAATGGATGCTATTCCTTCTTGTAACATTGAATTTGCAGCGAGAGATAGGTCTAACCAGATACCTTCCAACGAACAGTCTGCTTTGGAGAATATTAAGGAATCTACACATGCAGAGTATGGTACCAATAAGCCTCAATGTGATACTGAGAGTGTCTTTTTGGGGTGTGCGCTAAAGAGAAAAGTGAAGATACAGTCACAGACAGAGGAAGTAGCTTCCCAGTTTCCCCCATCTTCTCTCTTAAGGAAGCAACAATGTTTTACTTTTTCAACAGAACAGTCTTCCTGTCAATTCAGACTGTGTAACTGGTAACTCCTGACTCCTACTCCTTTTCTCACGATATAATAAACTAAGCAATAAAGCCTGAAAATGTTTGGCAAATGAATCTAAGACTTTGAAATAGTAAATTTTTGTCAGTTAATAAAATGAAGCTACAAGTGGAGAACAAAATTTATTCTTCAGAATCCATGTAAAAGTGTAAAGATAGAACATCTTTTCATTGGCATTAAAACTGCTGCTGTGTATGACTCAATAAAAAAGAAAGTCAAGAGACGACCTCAAGGGTGTGGACTTGAAAGAGATCAATATTTAAATGCATATAGAGTAACTAAAACATAATATTTACCGGACAAGACAAAGTAACTAGAATACATTCATTGAGAAGGATCTAGAAGACATTTCTTATAACAAAATATGACTTTACAGATATACAGCATGACTTTATACATATAAAGACAAAGAGATGTGACACAGACTGTATACTAGCTATTGAAAATGTGCTTTTTTAAAATCAAAAAGCAAGAGCAGAAGACTACAAAACCTAACTAAAAACGACCAAATATTTGGCACAGAGTATTGCCACTGAGCAAGCATGGTCAACATTTTCAAGAATAAGAGGAACTATCAAGTTCATAAGAAATGAAACAGTCATGGTTTTATCCATGACATAAAACCAAAACAAACAAAAAAGAAAACCAGAGCCTTGTCACTGGTTAGTAAAAAATGTAGTATGGTGTGGTGTGTGTGTGTGTGAGAGACCTACCGGGGAGGAGGGGAGAGAACTAGTCAGCAATGCATCTCTTCCCCTCCTCCTACTGTCTCTCTTTCTCCCTTATCTTACTTTCTTTGGGCTGTGGTGGTATTCAACCACTTCAACTACTTTTTTATTCAGTTCTGCTTTTTTTCTAATGTATCTCTTGAACCTTTTTTTTTTTAAGGCTAGTCAAGTGATGCAATGGGAGTGGAGAAGAGACAAAGATTGGGTCTCTTTTTTTTAAAAAACAAATTTATTGAGAGATTCATTTACCATAAAATGCCCACATAAATAGTGCACAATAGTACAATAGCTTATAGTTTGGGTCGAGACTAGTGAAACCTTCACCACAGTTTTAGAACATTTTCATTGCCTTAAGAATAAATGCCATAAACACTGGCAATTTCCAGATTCCACAACATAATCTTTTATGTTTATGCTAAATCATACATTCCTAGAACTTGAAGATTCCAGTTATTTTTATTAATGAACTTTAGAATTTATTCATATCTAGCTATTTGTTTTAATGTTCCTATAGCTACTTAGATATAAACTTATTTCTTTACATCCTGCATAATTATATTTAAAACAAGCAATAATTACTAAAAATAAAAAATAGAAAATGAGTAAAAGATAGCAATGACTATGATGATCCCAGGTACTTTATGTTTTTCATTCTTGCATTGTTTTTTAACAAAAGTATTGCAAAAAGGAAGAGAAGGGAGGGAACTATATAAGTAAATGTGGCATTTGGAAATAAGATAACTTGCTTTTACTTCAAGAGGACATGCAGTTTATGAAAGTCCTTAGGTTGTATTCCATCATATAGTGTAAAGAGGAACTGGTGACACTAGTAAATACAGCTCTACACCAAGGAGAAAATACAGAGCCCTACAATGTGACACCAGATGATTCCATACAGTGTTGCTGCAAAGATAATGATGACATTCCCTACCCTTCGAGAACTCTTCCTGTCTTTTTATTTCTTATTTGTCAAATCCTGGGTTTAATAAATACTGAAGTATTAAATATGCATTCTGGTGGTTATTTCCTTTTAGTTACATTGGTAATTTGATGAATTAGATGCTCTTCATGAAAAAAAATATTTAGCACTTCTAAAACTATTGACTCATTTTAGAAATTCATGTGCAAAATTATGTTAAAATTATTTCAAAGACTCGAACTTGTGTCACTGATATGTACCTATTTTAAGGTTCAATTTAAGAAACATTTTAAGGTCTGAGTCTCCAAATATCTGTTTATAATGTGCATGTGCTCTATCTCCAGATGTTGATCAAATACTGTTGCATGAAAGTGTGAACCTGTGAGGGTGTATGTCTGGTACGGTCTATGCTTAATATGCTGTAACTCACCTTCTGAAATCATTTTTACTATATACAGGTAGCACATCAAGAGGCTTCTGATTTCATACTGATCCAGGCGGTTATACTGGGATACACTACTCCTTGTAGAACTCTGTCGGGTCTAAAATATAAGGACAGGATGTTTGTGAAATGATGTTAGTACCACAATTTTCCACAGCCTTTAACTCAGTAACTCATTTTTTTAATCATTAGATCTGTTTGGGAAAATTCTAAACATGAATCTAAATTTTATATCACACTTGGAAGGTAAATGGGCTGAATCTTTCTTGTCTAGTAATAGCTAGTAATATCACTAGAAATTACCTTGGGGTCTTCACAAAGATATATCCATGAATACTGTCTATGTTTCATTCTCATATCCCATGTGTTTTAGTGGAAAAATGTTAAAACAATCATGGCTATTAAAGGAAAGATAGCTTTTACATGGAGTGAAAGCATAAGAAACATCTTCAACTTTTCCATTTGAATCTCTCCTTAGACCCTCCAAACATACATTAGAAAATCTATCTTAAGGTGTGGTAGCCCACACCTGTAAACCTAGCACTTTGGGAAGCTGAGATGGGAGGATCACTTGAGGTCAGGAGTTTAAGACCAGTCTGGGCAACACAGCAACACCTGTCTCTACAAAAAAAGAAAAAAAAAAGAAAATTAGCTGGGTGTGGTGGTATATGCCTGTAGTCTAGCTACTCAAGAGGCTGAGGCAGAGAGATTGCTTGAGCCCAGGAGTTGAAGGCTCCAGTGAGCATTGATCATGTCACTGCACTCTAGCCTGGGTGACAGTGCAAGACTCTATCTCTAAAAAAATATAAATAGATAAATAAAATGGGCTAATTATATTCTGATAATTAGGAGGGCCCAGTAATACTTCAAAATTAGCACCTCTACAAAGTACTGATGTTTATATTATTTAATGACTTTTGTTAAAAGTATTATAAATTAAGCATGACAAGATCTGATTTATTTGGGGATTTTTATGAATAGAATAACAGTAAAAATCTTTGGTTATTAAAAACTAATACTTTGAGTTGAGCTAAATTGGAGATGCACATTGACTAAGGTATCATTTACTAGGAAAGAACTTTCCATTGGAGCAAACAGACCTAGGTTCTGATTGCTTGCTTAGCTACTATGTAACTACTAGCAAGTTATTCAGTGTCTCTGACCTTCATTTGCCTCAGCTATGACAGTATCTGTTGTCACAATTTCTAAGGGTAATACCCAACTAGTAGCATCAACATCACCTGGGAACTTAGAAATCCATATTAGCAGGCGGTATTCCAGACTTGTTGAATCTCACCCTGGGGTAAGGCCAGACATCTAGTTTTTTAAGCCCTCCAGGTGATCCTAATGCACACTAAGAGCACCATATGATATAGGAGAAAAAGTGCTAGTGTTAGAAAATCTGGGTTTGAGTATGGCCCTGCCATAGCTGGTTGTTCTAAATCATGATCCCAGTTTTCATTTGTAAATTGAGAGTTGGAATTTATGATTCTTAAGGACCCTTCTAATATAATTACATACAGTTCTTTGATTTTACATAAGAGCATGGCAAAACTTTCCTGGTCTCTCTGCCCTAAGGCAGTCGCACCTTAAATTGTAATGGTAGGCGTGAAACAACTTGATAGAAAAGTTGTGAGGATATATTCTGATTAAGTGATAGTGGGACCTCAAGATTGTCAGTTTGGGGACCTCTATTTTTGCCTCCCAAATTAATACCATTACTTTATTACAAAAGAATGAAAGACTGCATTAAGCCTACCAGGATATGCTTTGTTTTAAATAACAAGGCACATTAGATATTTTAAACTTGAACTTTCCCTCTCTAGAATAGCGTGCTAGGATTAAAGGAGATACTCAGAGTTAGAACTTTTGAGGATGAATGCCTTCTTCTCTATAAATAGTTTAAGACATTGAAGTAGCAACTGCCAGGATAAGAAGATATGGCTAAAATAGCTAAGAATTATGGGATGCTTTATGCAGATCTAGGATGGACTACAGGAGAGTAGGGAACCCCCTGTTTATACTATACAAAAACTGTTGCAGCCTAACGTGTCACTAGGGTCATCCTATATATTTAAGTTCTTACATTTTCACCAGTGCTGCCTTGATCTGGAAATCCTGTTGCTCCGTCTGGGACAAGGGAGCCTCTTGAATCTTCTCTCTTAATTCCATGTCCATTTTGAAAAGACCCATAAGCTGGAAAAAAAAGTCAAGTCCTTGTTGGTTAGAGGAGGAACTGTTAGAAATATTCAAAAAGTAAGTATTGGACAATTTAAGTAGAGACATTAATATAGCAAATAGATTGTGGACATCTAAAGTGTGAAATTTACCGTATCAAAACACCATAAGAAACCAAGTGAAGCAACTTTTCACCTTTCAAAATACTTTAGCATGTATAAAACAACAAGAAATTCCTTGGAAATCATAAAATAAAGCTACACAAGAGACAATTTTATAGATAAGGGAACTTGAGCCCAGAGAAGGGAAATATCTGGCTTAAAATTGGTGATAGATAAGAAGAATGGAAACCAATATTTTTCTCATTATCCTCTATTTTTTCAGTATGCCAAGCAATGTTCTAAATAAGCTTAGCCAAGGAAACTTAAGCAAACAAATTTAGTTTAAAGTGTGAGTCAGATTTTAATTAAACTTTAGTAGAGATCAAGCTATGTATGGTCTTTATTATGAAATATATCAAAAATACTGAGAAGTAGAGGGTACATTTCTAAACGCCCGTGCAATATATCATCTGCAAAGGACTTAATTACCAGTGTCTTTGTCAGTGCTCAGACTCCCTCTATTGGCAGGTGAAGTAAAGCCACATGGAAACTCATCTCTGGATGCCTGTAACAGAATATGATACCTGGGGCATTTAAACAAATTCGTATATAGGATAAGAAACCTGAATTAACAGAATAAAATGTTACAGTGATTTTAAACAAAGCTTACTGTGAAAGTCTAAACCAGATACCAGTAATTAGTATTTAGGTGACTCTCATAAAAAAAAAAAAAAAAGGCTACTAGCATACTGTTGTAACCATGACCTCTAGCTAAATGACATAATTCTAGATGGCTGCAATTGGTACAGTCTTTTTTGTTTTTGTTTTTTGAGACAGGGCCTTGCTGTGTAGCCCAGGCTGGAGTGCAGTGGCATGATCATAGCTAACTGCAGCCTCAACCTCTTGGGCTCAAGTAACCCTCTTACCTCAGCCTCCAGAGTAGCTAGGACTACAGGTATGTCCCACCACACCCCGCTAATTTTTGCATTTTTTTTAAGAGATGGGATTTTGCCATGTTGTCTAGGATGGACTCAAACTCCTGGGCTAAGTGATTCTCCAGCCTCAGCCTCCCAAAGTGCTGGGATTACAGGCATGCACCACAGCACCTGGCCTGGTAAAGTCTTAACATGGTTCAGTTCTCCTCCTTAGAACCAGGGCAATGGTAGAAGAAGGTGTGTAACCAGAACCCCTAGGTAAACTTGAGCTGCAAAGAGAACAGAGAAGTGAAATATTTCCAAATAATGCTGTCAAATATATGTGGAGGGAACATAATAAGCATGAAATACTGTATTTGTAAAGTGAGACCAGCCCGACACTCAGTTAGGTGCAGTACCCACATTCAGCCAGTTTACATGACTGGGAGCCACAGGCAAGCAAGCCATCAGAAAATTTAAAAGCAGCATCCTCAGGAAGGCAGGGCAGGCATGACAAATTGGCTGGAGCATTTCATAGGGGGAATTTGCAGAGGATGCCGTAAATGACACAGTTTAACCTGCTACCCAACAACATGACGTGGCTAGCCAAAGTGCAAAGGTGATCTTAGGTCATATAGAACATGGAAGGGGGCAGAAGTTAATAGTTCCACAGGGAAGACTATAAAGTGTATAATTTGGACATTGTTTTATAATAGGGTTACTGGTAAACTGGAGCATATTTGGAAAAGGGGTGACCAAGAAGGCAAAGAGTTTTGGAGGGCCGGGCACGGTGGCTCATGCAGGTAGGTCACTTGAGGTCAGGAGTTCAAGACTGGCCTGGCCAACATGGTGAAATCCTGTATCTACTACTAAAAAAAAAAAAAAAAAAAAAATTAGCGGGACTTGGTGGTGCATGCCCAACTACTCGCGAGACTGAGGCAGGAGAATGGCTTGAACTCAGGAGGCGGAGATTGCAGTGAGCTAATGCCACTGCACTTCAGCCCTGGATGACAGAGAGAGACTGTCTTAAAAAAAAAAAAGTAATGAATTTTGAGTGACAGATTAAATAGAGATATTTATATTTGGCTTGGAGAAAAATTTAGAAGGCACATGTAGAAAGGGTACATTTGGAGGTAGGAACAGATGTGTTCTATGTATCTTTAGAGACAAAAGTAAGACCAGTAGATAGAAAACCTTTTAGGTCTAATGTGAGAAGGAATGTTTAAATTATTACAATGGCAAAAGCTTGTTTTGCCAAATAGGAGACTGATCACCTCCAAAGTTCCTTCCAACTCTTAAAATTCTAAGGGAAGCAAAAGAAGCACAGACCAATTGTGATAAACCAAAAGAGTCTCACCAAGAAGCGCTGAAGGAAACTACCAAGGGAAAGGAGAAGCAAAAGAATACGGTTTAGTCCCCAGTGCCTAATCTCTTGGAAGTAGAGAATATTTTGTTCAGTTTAAGTTAAATAAATGTATGAAGCCATATAACAACAGAAAATGCTAAGAACAAAACACAGTGTTCAAAGGATTTGTGGTGTTCTCTTGGACTTTTTATCCAAAGTGCAATCCTTGGACCAGAAGTAGTCAAAAGCTTGTTAGAAATGCACGCTGTCAAGTCCCACCCCAGGTCTACTGAATTAAAATCTGTTTTAACAAATTCCCCAGGTGATTCATATGCACATTAAAGTCTGTAAAATACTGTGTTAGGAAAAACAGTGTACATGTAAAAATAGGGTAAAAAGTGAACTCTTGGTTGGTCACGGTGGCTTATGCCTGTATTTCCAGCACTTTGGGAAGCCGAGGCAGGAGGATTCCTTGAGCTCAGGAGTTTGAGACCAGACTGGGATGCATAGTGAGACCTTGTATCTACTAAAAATGAAAAAAATTCGCTGGGCATGGTAGTGTATGCTTGTAGTAACAGCTACTTGGGAGGCCAAGGCAGGAGGATCACTTGAGCTCAGGAGTTTGAGACTGCAGTGAACTATAATTGTGCTACTACACTCCAGCCTGGGTAACAGAGCGAGACTCTGCCTCAAAAAAAAAAAAAGTGAACTCTCTTAAGGTTGCCCTCCATATCATATAGCATATGACCCCAATTCCTAATGCATTCAATAAAACAGGATAAAACTCAAACAGGAACACATTACTACTTACAGAATTAGACATGGCTGCACAAGAATACAAGGTATCTCGACCTGCTAATCGCTGGATATTTTCCAAAAGCAGTCCAACAAAGGGGAGGTACAATTGTGCTATTTTGGCTTGTTGGTTCTGAAAAATAATTATCAAAAGCTTAATAGGTATATAACATGTATATATTACAAATAAATGAAGTTGGCTTCATATATAAATTTAGCGACTAAAAAGTAAGCTAACATCCATGACAAATTAGTGAAGCATGAGTCTATTTATACTCGTAGTCTGAAAACTAATTACCACAGAACTTTGTTGGCATTTGGATTTATCCATGATACAGAGTCAAATTACATCTCTCAAATGTAACTATATAATGTAAAAGGTTTTTGTAAAAAATAGAAGTTGGCCTGTAAAGCAGATGATATTAGTTCTGTTTTTCAACTCCAGTGAGGGTTGAGCTTCCTGAGAGCAGGGACGGTGTCTGTCTTGTTCACTGCTTCATCCCCAGTGCCTGGGCACATAACAGATGGTCAACACACATTAGCTGAATGAATGAATGAATGAATAAGTAGAAGAAGTAAAAATATGGTAAGTTACTATATTAATTCAAGAAACATTTTTTGCTTCCATTAAAGCTACAATTATAATATGAACTTGGCCCCCTAAGTCAATTATAAGACTTGGGAGATTAATATATTTGTAAATATGTAAATAAAACTGGCCACCGGGACTCTTAAATAATGTGGCACCTCTTATACCAATTTATTTATTACTCTCCTCAGCTTATAGACATTCCTTGCCAGACATGTATATATACTCAAATCAGAGAAAACAGTGGCTGTGGTGGCACAAGAGATGCCCTCCACATATCATGACTTTAGGAGGTTTTTCTGGAGAATTACATAAGGCCTCTATGGCAAAATGATCAACCTGTAGAATAAAGAAGATGACTGGTCTCTTACTGTTGTTTTAGTCTGCATTTATTAATTTTTCATGTGTTAATTGGCCATTTGCACTTCATTTGTGAATTTCAGAAACCTTCTTAACAGACTTCCTTCCAACACAGTACCCGTTTAGTAATAGTCTCTACCACCAGAAGATTCTAATTTACTAGGTCTGGGCTGCCCCAGATGCTGCTGATGTACATAAATATTTCAGAACCACTAACCTAGTCCAACTTCCTGCCAAAGCAGGGATCAATGGCCTTTACATGTATCCTTGACAAATAGTTTTTAAAACTTCTTTAGAACTCCAGCCCTTTCATGGGTTCTATTAGAAAGGTCCTTTATCTGAAATACACTCCTTATAAGTTCTACCTCCTAGGTATAGCTCTGCCCTTCGGAGCTAGAAGGAATGAGTCTACTTCTACTTTTGCATGACAACCCTTTAAATATGTGAATACAGTTACCAGGAATCATCTTAACTCACTCATTTTTTTTTTCTTTTGAGACAGAGTCTTACTCTGTTGCCCAGGCTGGAGTACAGAGGCACAATCTCAGCTCACTGCAACCTCCACCTCCTGGGTTCAAGAGATTCTCCTGCCTCAGCCTCTAAAGTAGCTGGGATTCCAGGCGCATGCCACCATGCCTGGCTAATTTTTGTATTTTTAGTAGAACCAGGGTTTCACTGTATTGGCCAGGCTGGTCTCGAACTCCTGACCTTAGGTGATCCTCCCTCCTTGGCTTCCTAAAGTGCTTGAATTACAAGTGTCAGCCACCATGCCCAGCCTTAATTAATTCTTAGCAATGCTAAATAACTCTCATTACTTTCCTTTATTCCATGGCCTTGGTGTCAACATTTTCACTTAGTGATTACCCTTTTGGTGGTTCTCTAATTTTTCAATGTCCCAGTTGAGATTTGAAAGGCTGTATAGCTGGTGTGAGATTTGAAACGCAGTATAGCTAGCGGCTGACAGCACAGATTTGCAGTTAGAGACATGCACAAAACCCAGTTCTCCCATTACTAGCTACTTGATTCCAATCAACTCACTAAACTATAGTTTTATCTTTGGTAAAATGGGGGTGATAGTAATGATATCAATTCATGTGAGGTATTTAATATAGTGTTTGGCATATAGTGAGTCCTGAATAAATTTTAGCTGCTATTAATATTATGGCTTCTATATAGGAGTCCATTTTAGTTCTGATAGTGAGTGAACTCCAGGGGAAGAGAAATGACAACTCTTTCAGGCAAGTAAGAGCATAGGAAAACATGCAGTCATTGCCAAATATGTTAAAAATTTTGCCTGCACAACAGATAGACCATAATCTAAGAATCTATTAATAGAAGACTACTTAGATAAATAAAGTATATCCATATGATAGAATACTATGCAGCTACTTTTTAAAATGTGGTAGATTTAATCTTCAGACTCTACTATTAAGTGAAAAAAGAAAAATGTATAATGGTTTCCATTATATTTTATACATATATAATATGTCATATAGGCTTGTGCTTGCATAAAATAGAAGTATAAATAAATTTACAAGAGTAGTTGCTTCTGAAAAGATGAATCGGTGAGTGGAGGTAAGGAATGGGAGACAGGCATTTTGATTTTTGTTTTCCACCATGCATGTGGATTACTTTTTTGAAAAAGGAAAAAAGATTTGCCCACAGCCCAACTAGAAGTAGAATATGCAATTCTCTTAGTTATCAACATTACTTGTAGTGGGTACGAGAACTATATAGGCCCCAGGGTAAATATTAGATATTGGACATTCTTGTTCTGAAAAGCAAAGAAGTCTCATGGTAATTATAAAAAGAGACATTGCTAGTTTATGAGTAACACATAACAGAGACCAGTGATCTCTCCAGAATTTCATAAAAGCAAGGGCTTAGGAGTGGCAATTGGATGGAAAGGGTGGGGATGATTAGGGAGCTGAGTGTCAAAGCAGGCTTTTCATAGGAAACATTCTTTTTTTTTTTTTTGCTTATTACTTTGGGGTCCCTTTAGAAGACTGATGGAAATTATGGGGGCTTAAGGCTCCCTCCAATCCCTCACTTTGGCATCATCATTAATAAGAAACACGCTCTACTTGGATGTATTTGGTAAATGAACTCTTACCCAGATTGTCTGGAAACTGCACAAAACAGAGACAGGACCTTTTATGTCCTCGTCCAATACTCTAGAATTGAAACTTTGGTTAACCAAGACCCTGAAGTAAACAAACATCTTATGGAGAAAACTCTATCCTCATTTAATGTCTGTATGAAGCCTCTGAACAAACAGGAAAGAGCTTCGGAAGTCAATAGAAAGAGTAATAAGGTTTGGCATTGCAATCTTTCCCATAGTTTAAACCTCAAACACTCAAAGAGTGTCTAACTAACTTATTTACAGGTAACAATAGCTGCATGTGTTCATGTACTACTCTAAGAATTTTAAAAGTAAATAAAAAGTGTCCAAATTTGTGATGTAAAATATTTAATTCTGCCTCTAGGTGGTGAGAATCCCACTGGCAAAATCCAACTTTCTTCTACTTTCATCTGAAGAGGCGGTGAAAAAACATACAGCTTTTTGCTTCAGAGACGGGAAGTTCAATTTGTACTTTCCCAGCGATTCATTTAAAATCACAGCTAAAGACATTTTCCCCACTACTAGGCATAAGCAAGTAGTTAGCCAAAACCCAGTGATAATGCTTTTTATTTATTTATTTTTGAGACAGAGTTTCGCTGCTGTTGCCCAGGGTGAAGAGCAATGGTGCTATATTGGCTCACCACAACCTCTGCCTCAGCCTCCCAAGTAGCTAGGATTACATGCATGCACCACCATGCCCGGCTAATTTTGTATTTTGAGTAGAGACAGCGTTTCTCCATGTTGGTCAGGCTACTCTTGAACTCCCGACCTCAAGTGATCCACCCACCTTGGTCTCCTAAAGTGCTGGGATTACAGGTGTGAGCCACCGTGCCTGGCCCTGCAATCATGCTTTTTTAAAGACTTGACCAAGCTTGATTAGACTGGAGGACTTTTAAGATAGGATATCTTAAAAGTTTTTTATTTGGATATATTATACCAGTTAACTTGTGCAAAGTCCATTCACAAAAAGTGAAAAATGGCACATCACTGAGCCAACTACACTAAGTGGAGGTATGTTATAATGTATCAAAACTACAGCAAATTGCAATAAACAATAAATTACATCTTAAAGCTAAGGAGTTTAAATCTACTTTAGGATACAATCACATGAAGAAAAATAGCAAGATTTCCAAATAAAAAAATCACTGTAATTCAAGGAATGTGAGTAGATGTCACTGGTAGGCATTTTCTGTTTATAAAGGACAAATGGGAATACTGTAGAAAAAGAATAAAATACATCTGCAAGTCAGCTTTCCAAAATGACTACAACAACAAATATCATAATTTTATTTATATTGGAATATAAAAAGAAAAGGATAAATTTTTTTCCTATTATGAAACAGATTTTTTTCTATTATGAAACAGTATTATGTTTCCCAGAGAGATTTATGACACAGTGGAAGTAAATTAGAGTATTCTAAATCCATACAGTTTGCAGTTTACTTTTGCAAGCCAACAGAATTTAATGTCAGTAAGATTTCAATATATATGTTAAAAGTACAGTAAATAGGCCTGGCACAGTGGCTCATGCCTGTAAATCCCAGCACTTTGGGAGGCTGAGGCAGGCGGATCATGAGGTCAGGAGATCAAGACCATCCTGGCCAACATGGTGAAACCCCATCTCTACTAAAAATACAAAGATTAGCTGAGCATGGCAGTGTGTGCCTGTAGTCCCAGCTACTCGGGAGACTGAGGCAGGAGAATTGTTCGAACCCAGGAGGCAGAGGCTACAGTGAGCTGAGACTGCGCCACTGCACTCCAGCCTGGGTGACAGAGTGAGACTCCCTCTCAAAAAAAAAAAAGGTGCAGTAAATAACAACTGTAGCTGTGATTATTACTCATAGACAACAGTGTAATGTACATAAAATATACAGCCACACCCACAGCTATAATAGTAACACCATCCCATTTTTTTCAGTAAGAAGAAAAACTTATTACATCTTTTATATATGATATATATTTAAAGTTATATTAAAGCATATATTTCACAGAATAATTTTTTAAAAATTCATAATCAGTTTATATTATCATGAAGCAGTTATGTTGCTCTTTAAATACGATTTGAGGAAACAGTATATTTCTTTTAGCAGTTAACTAAACAATATATGTATATTTTTGAGACAAGAGTATCACTCTATCACCCAGGCTGAAGTGCAGCAGCATGATCTCGGCTCCCTGGACACTCCGCCTCCTGGGTTCAAGTGATTCTCCTGCCTCAGCCTCCCAAGTAACTAAGACCACAGGTGTGTGCCACCATGCCTGGCTAATTTTCGCATGTTTAGTAAAGATGGGGTTTCACCATATTGGCCAGGTTGGTCCCAAATTCCTGGCCTCAAGCGATCCACACACCGTAGCCTCCCAAAGTACTGGGTTTACAGGCATGAGCCACTGCTCCGGGTCCTAAACGGTATTTTTAAAAACCTAATGATTTGAGGCCAGGCACAGTGGCTCATGCTTGTAATTCTGGCACTTTGGGAGCCGGAGGCGGGTGTATTGCTTGAGGCCAGGAGTTCAAGACCAGCCTGGGCAACATGGTAAAACCCCATCTCTACTAAAAAAATACAAAAATTAGCCGGGTGTAGTGGTGCTCACCTGTAGTCCCAGCTACTTGTGAGGCTGAGGCAGAAGAATTGGTTAAACCAGGTTCAAGTTGTTGCAGTGAGCCAAGATCATGCCACTGCCCTCCAGCCCAGGAGACAGAGTGAGAATCTTGTCTCAAAAAAGAAAAAAACCCTTATGATTTGAAACAAAAATCTTATTTGCAAAAATTAATTTTCCTCAATGCTTATATAATGCTCCTTACCATAAAAACTTCATCTTGTATAAAAAAGCATAGTAGAAATTTACCAGTGTGAGACTGATGACTGCATGGATATCCTTACCTTGTGCTGGTATCTTGTGTCAAATGCGTGTTTTATCAAAAGATTCTTTATGACAGAGATAGCTGTATATCTGATCTCATAATTGTCCTGAAGAGCAATGGAAGTTTCCCTCAGAAGTAGACCAACCAAGAAGTGATGCTTGCAATACTCATCTGATAAACTGTATTCGAGATTTGAATCTGCAGTATAATGAAATTTATAGCCCATTTATGAAAAGATTCAAAAAATGACTATAATTAAAATAATATATTATTTAATAATATGTGATCATGCTAACAAGAGCTATAATTTTTATTATTAATGATTCTGAGCATTCTCTTAACATCTAGAATAAGCATGCAAAATTATACAAGATAGCAGCACTCATGTCTTGGGCTTTAATAAGCATTTCAGTCAGGAAGAAAGTCCCTGTATTTTTTCCCCCTAGATTCTTTTAAACTTACATAAATCTTAGGATAGAACCTTCAATAAAATAATTATATATTTTGTAATATTTTAGCAAATTTCTTTATAGCTGAAGAGACTTTGTCATAACTATAAAATTTGAATAATTCTATACAATAATGCTTGATTTACTTATCTATTTATACTTATAAAGTGGGAAAAGACAAACTAAACAACCAAATATTCTAACAGTATTGACTGTTTTCATAAATAATACATATTGGGCTGAATATATACATGGGCCATAAGAACAATAAGGAAAATAGCCTCACTTCATTCTAATCCATCATTACTCAAAAACAAATCTTTTATATGAGAAAATGATCACTTCAAACTATGTCTTTCCCTTCCTTTAAGATCCTCAGTCTATTTTGTTTATTTATTTATTTGAGATGGAGTCTCATTCTGTTGCCCCAGCTGGAACATAGTGATGCAATTTCAGCTTACTGCAACCTCTGCCTCCTGGGTTTAAGTGATTCTCCTGCCTCAGCCTCTGAAGTAGCTGTGACTACAGGTGCACACCACCATGCCCAACTAATATGTGTGTGTGTGTGTGTGTGTGTGTGTGTGTATTTTTAGTAGAGATGGGGTTTCACCATGTTGGCCAGGCTGGTCCTGAACTCCTAACCTCAGGTGATCTGTCTGCCTTGACCTCCCAAAGTGCTGGGATTGCAGGCACGAGCCACCATGTCTGGCCTAGATCCTTGGTCTATTTTAAATCCCAGATGTTAATATCACGGTTGGGACTTGCCTTATAACTACTTATAGGGGACTGTGATCAAGTTTAGTAATTTTTTTTAGATGGAGTCTTGCTCTGTCACCCAGGCTGGAGTGCAGTGGCGCGATCTTGGCTCGCTGCAACCTCTGCCTCATGGGTTCAAGCAATTCTTCTGCCTCAGCCTCCCGAGTAGCTGGGATTACAGGCATGCACCACCATGCCTGGCTAATTTTTTCGTATTTTTAGTAGAGACAGGGTTTCATCATATTGGCCAGGCTGGTCTCAAAATCCTGACCCTGTGATCCAGGGTCTACCTTGGCCTCCCAAAGTGCTGGGATTACAGGCTTGAGCCACCACTCCTGGCCAAGTTTAGCAATTTTGATAGATTTCTAATATCTTTATTTCCTCTTCCCTACTATTTAATTAGATAGGCCATAAAGCTGAAGGATATGTTTTCTATTTCTCTTTTGGCCTCTTCAGCACTTAATATAATGCTTTATATTCAGTTGGAACTTAAATGCTGCGAGTAGTCCGATTTAATCATAAGCCCTGATGATCTGTCCACCCCTTCTTTTTCCTGACTTCCTCATAGTTATAAATAAATATTGGGTGAAGCATGTGAGCTATTCATGCTCAGAATCAAATAAGGGGGTAGTTGAATGGGAGTGCTATGGTTTAAAAATATTTTTTCTCCATTTTCACTGGCTATAACTCCATCACTAAAACCACCACTCAGCAGATACTTCTAAACAGACCAAGGCAGATTATTTTATTCCTGCATCAGTCATCCTCTTTTGTGAATCCCGATCACCTTCTATACACAAAGGCCAGCACTCACTAACAAAGGTGGCTTTATCTGGGTAGATTCTGCTAACGGTAATCAATTTGTTACTTCAGTGATTTGAATGAATCCAATCAGGTGGTTTCATCTACACCTGCAAAATTGTGGCCAAGGTGTCACTAAACAGCATCTGAGAGAAGGAGGCAAGCCTAAGAGGTGACACAGTAAAACAAAACAAAACAAAACAAGTAACTTCCAGTTCCCCAACCATGGCCTCTATGCTGGCTTGCAGCAGGAACTTGTATTTTGAGGGAAGATGTTTTAAAGTTGATTTCTCTAGCAACACTCAATCTTATTTTAAAAGTAAACAAACACACTGCCTCCTCGATTTTCTGGCTACTTTAACTAAAGCCTCATTTTGGCTAGGGAGGATTTGAAAGCAAACAAAGCCCCCATCCATCTTAGCAATTTATCAAATCAATTGTTTTCAAAAACAGCAAGCTAATTTAGAGTGAACCGAGTTAAACCTACCTACTGAAGTCAAACGGTCCACCGCAAATGAAAAAAAATCTAATTAATATACGAAAAGAAAAGGGACAAATAAAAAACATAGTAACATAAGAATAGTGCTATACAACAAAGCATTCAATAAAACTAACAATGGAGATAATTGAAGGCATTTCATAAATCTAGCACATACATATTACTATTTCACTCTATCTACCTTTACAGTTTTTGATGCTTTGAGCAGAAATGCATTGTATGTTTTTTTAATTTAGTCTTATACAAGATCACAAACACTACTACAGAGAGCAATTTCACTAGTATCTGACATTTGCGTTTAAGCAGCAATCTATTAACACTGGGTATGTGTAAAATATGAATATTATTACTGATATTATGGAGGAAATGCAGAAAACCATTAATGGACTTCAAATAGCAACAATTCTGAGATTACCTTCAAGCTGACTGGTTTAACTAAAAAACATTATACTATACTAGTGCTAGCAAAACATGGGAAGAACAAACTCAAAAGATGGAAAATGCAAATACATGCCTTGAACCCGCTGCAGTTTAGGTTTTGCAAATGCCATTGGCAGGTTCAGAGGAATGTAATGTTCGTGATTGCAAATTGTTTGCAGAAATTCAAACTTGTATTCAGCCAGAACCTAAATGGAAAGAAATGATACATTAGCTCATAATTAGTAGGTATTTGCTATTTTAAAAATATAATACAGCACATTAATTTTCACAATGGAAGTGCTTAGTATTATAAGCATACCTTGAGATGTGACCTGTACAGGAAAAAGTTAACATAGCAGGTCCAAGATTACTATCCTTAAAAAGGCCTGCTTGTTGGCTGGCATCTAAAAAATGAAATTTTGAAACGTTCCCTAAATGATAAGTTGCGCCTTCTGTGTCATCCTGCTTAGACTATTTGTACAAACAACGTGATTTATAATGAACACCTGCTTTGCTTTCCTTTCTGAGTCTGGAATTTTGACCAGCCTCCAACACATAATCAGCCCCCAATAAAAACCCTCAACTCTGAGTTTTCAACAGCCTTCCTTGATCAGAAATATTGCACACTTACAAGTGCATTTTCACTGATGGAAGGAGGCTGTGCTCTGTGAGGCCCTTCACAGAGGGAAAGAGCTCAGAAAGCCTGCATATGGACTGCTACCCACCCCATTTGATGTCTTTTCCTTTCCTGATTCAGCTGAGTATCCTCATCATGTCACACTCATGAATCTTAGCCATCAGTACAACTATATATTGAGTCTGTGAATCCTTAGAATGAACTACTAAACATGTGGGGGGGTCCTGGGGACCCCCAAAACAGAATTCAGTGTTTCCTGCTTTTAGGTATGCCTATACTTCAAGTACTAAATAAAAACAACAGTCCCAAATCCCCTCGAAGAGAATAAACGTCACTTTTGGTGTTATGCTCAGATATCTGACATCTACTACAATTGTGTCCTTGTAACTTACCTTAGGATCTTTGGGGCTGAATCCAGATATATAGTCATTTATCAAATTGAAAACAAATCCTCTATCCATTAGTGTCAAGCAGCGCTATAGCAACCAAAACAAAACACAGGGTTAGTTACATAATTCTAAAAGTATAAAGTTTAAGAATGTAAAGTCTAAAAAATTCAAAATTGGTTCTACACAAAAAGAGAGCCATTTTCATTTTTATAGATAACTTTCTGAGCTTCTGGTGACCTTAAAGAAAAAGATAAAGGGCAAGTGGCATCACTGGAATTGGGACCGAAGGGCCTCAATTATACAAATTTCAAAGCAAGATGTATATATAGCCATACACACAAATATACACTTATCTATACATATACACATGTACATACACAGGCACAGATACATATCTGTAACCTATTTAGCTACACTTCCTCATTTTGGTCAACTCCCACTTCCAAAGGGAAGTGTAGGGTAGTCTGCTAAAAGTGAGGCTTGGCTATTTATATATTAATAATTCAGACCAAAAGAGTTTTTGTGTTCAGTGAAGTCAAGGCCTAAAACCTCCCTTCTCTGTGACAGCCCTAAGTTATTCATATTTCCCTGCTGTCATTCTCCTAGTTAAAGCTCTCACCACCTTGCAACTGAAAAACTGCAGTTAGCCTCCTTAGCCTTCATGCCTCTCATGTCTCCATCCATCTGCTTCCAGATTAACCTCTAAGTCCTAGCCCTAATAGTGTCATTTGCCTGCCCCAAAGCTTCCAGTAGTTCCCTATTGTCTCTAATAATTTCAAACTCCTTAGCTTGCCATTCCAGAATACTCACAATCTTGTCCCAACTTACTTTCCCAGCTTCATTTGCCAAAAGATCTCATTGATTTTCTTTGACTCTGTGTCAAAGAAAAAAAAAAAGAGAGAGACAGGTAGAGTCTTGCTGTCACTCAGGCTGGAGTGTAGTAGCACAGTCATAGTGCACTACAGCCTTAATCCGCCTGTCTCAGTCTCCCAAGTAGCTGGGACTATAGGTGGGCAAAGCATGCCCGCCTATAGCAGGGCAGGTGAACCCCGCCCAGCTATAATTCACTTAGCATCCCCTCAAGATGCACTGTGTATTCCCACTTCTAGGTCTTTGGCTCATGTCATACCTAGCAATTCTATCACTACTTCTATCTGATCTTGTTAATTCTTTAAGGTTCTCATGAAATCCCATCTTCCTCAACTACATTGGCCCATGGATCCCTTTAAACACTTTATTCAATATGAGCTTGTATTTTACTTATTATTTTCCTGTCATCTCACCTAGATTGAACAATAAGAATGATCTTTTTCTTTATATCCTTCATAGTGCCTAGAATATTTTTGTGAAATTCAAAGAATTCAATATTTCATTAACTAGCTACCAGCGATTTAAATGCATGAGGAGGCTTAGGGGTATAAAAAGGAGTGGTAGGGATAGTGGCAACCTAGGAAGTATGTGCTCTCATTTAAATAAACATTCAAACTATATTTAAAAACAGTGTGCAACAAGCATCACTTGTCTTCTGACTAGGGCACCTATATGTGTCCTCTGATTTAATTAATTAGTCATTTCATTGGGGGACAGGAACAAATTTGTTGTGATCAATTAAGCTAAAAGATATGGCTTTTATTCAGAAAAGCCAATAACAAATGCTGGCGAGGATGTGGAGAAAAGGGAACCCTCCTACCCTTTGGTGGGAATGTGAATGAGTATAACCACTATCAAGAACAGATTTGCTTGTATTTCTGGTATTACTGGTATCACCTTTATCTTGTATATGTATTTAAATTTGACTAGTAAGATAGCTTCTCACATCTTTTTTTGTCTTGTTTTGAGATGGAGTCTCACTCTATTGCTCAGGCTTAAGTGCAGTGGCAAGATCTTGGCTCACTGCAACCTCCACCTTCCGGGTTCAAGCAATTCTCCTGCCTCAGTCTCCCAAGTAGCTGGGACTACAGGTGCCTGCCACCATGCTTGGCTAATTTTTCTATTTTTTGTAGATACGGGGTTTCACCATGTTGGCCAGGCTGGTGTTGAACTCCTGACCTCATGTGATACGCCCGCCTCAGCCTCCCAAAGTGCTGGGATTACAGCATGAGCCACCGTACCCAGCCAGCCTCTCACATCTTTGAATCACCACATAGAACAGAAGCCAATGTCTTCTATGGAGGTTTCTTAAATAACTAAAAATAGAGCTACCATACGATCCAACATTCTACTCTTAGGTATATACCCAAAAGGAAGAAAATCAGTGCATCAAAGAGATACCTGCACCCCCATATTTGTTGCAGCACTGTTCACAATAACCAAGGTTTGGAAGCAACCTAAGTTTTCCAACAGTCTTATGATGACCTAGCTGAGTCTCTAGAAAGTGGTTAATTTTTTTCTTGGGCTTCCTATAAATTAAGAGGAGTTCCCTACCGCATTCCAGCTGCCTTTAAACTCACCTTCAGAAAGCTAGCCAAACTATAATTCACATTTCTGGATTCATCGGGAATCTCTGCATACCGAATAGTCACATGGGGAATTACTGCAAGAAGCAGTGAATGTAAGACATGATGATATGCCTCCGGAAATCTCTGGCCTCGGGGAAGCTGAAATGAAATAGGCACAGAAGAAAGTCAGACTTCCCAAAGGTCTAAATCAATTGCCAGTTTTACTTTCAAACACAGCCTATGAATAAATCTTAAAACTGAAGTATAATTGTTCTCCCAACTTAAAAATGATATCACTAGTTCAAGATGCTCTTGACTCTGTATCATTACAGGAACTATCTAAATTTCTAACTATCTACCGACTGAGGTTATTGGCAAGAATGGGTCATTCTGCCCCAACTTCGGAATATCATGCTTCTGAGATACAGACACATCCCAGTTTTTTTTTCTGTTCTTTCTTTTCTTTTTTTTTTTTTTTTTTTGAAGCAGAGTCTTGCTCTGCCTCTAGGCTGGAGTGCAGTGGCATATCTCAGCTCACTGCAACCTCCGCCTCCTGGGTTCAAATGATTCTCCTGCCTCAGCCTCCAGAGTAGCTGGGACTACATGTGCCTGCCACAATGCCCAGCTAATTTTTGTATTTTTAGTAGAGACGGGATTTTACCATGTTGGTGAGGATGGTCTCAATCTCTTGACCTCATGATCCACCCGCCTCGGCCTCTCAAAGTGCAGGGATTACAGGCATGAGCCACTGCACCTGGCCCCCACATCCCAGTTTTCATTCTACTTTTTTCTTGGTGCACGAGGTATATGTGCACTTCAATTTCAGTAAATGTATTCTATGAAAATTCTGATAAAAAATAAGTATAAGGTGAATATTTTGTACTTCACAAGGTCTTGGCTTTATCATTCCTATGAATAAGAAAATATTTTTGTACCTTTCAAACAATTGAAAATTACAACTAAAGGTATACATGACATTCCAGGATAATATCTAGTACATAAAGTATTTATAATACTGCACGTGCACGGACAAAGGTAATGTCTGATTTAACCAAATAAGTCTTCCCAAGAGATATTTTTAAGCCATAAGACAAAGGCAAAGCTTCTAAGGTGATGAGCTGTATATAGCAAATGATTATAGGAAAGAATCTATGTGGAAAAGTCTCTGCAGATTAGATGGTGAGAACATATCAACTGCGAGACCTCAGATTTATGCAATACATCCATTGTTTTTGTAAGCAACATTGAAAAAGCCAAGCACTAGGAGTCTTTAAAAATAAAAGGGTATTTGCATGGCTATCTGAGAGTAAAATTAGCTTTTTTGGTCTACATCAAATATTACTCTTATAAATATATACAATTATTATTTGCCAATTAAAAGTTATTCTTTTTTGTTGTTGTTTTTGAGACGAAGTTTCACTCTCGTTGCCCAGGCTGGAGTGCAATGGCGCAATCTCAGCTCACCACGACCTCCACCTCCTGGGTTCAAGCGATTCTCCTGCCTCGGCCTCCCAAATATCTGGGATTATAGGCATGTACCACCATGCCCAGCTAATTTAGTATTTTTAGTAGAGATGGGGTTTCTTCATGTTAGTTGGGCTGTTCTACCCACCTTGGCCTCCCAAAGTGCTGGGATTACAGGCGGCAGCCACCGTGCCTGGCCTAAAAGTTATTCTTGATCTTAATTTACTTACCTTAATCTTATTCTCTTCCAACAAGTATGTGGCCATCGACTTTGCAATTATTTCAAAGAAAAACCATGAGTACTTAAAAAAAAGAAAGAAAGAAAATCTTTAACAGTTACCAAATCTTTGAAGCTTAGCAAAGTTTGACACATCAATACGGGTCTTGTCTTTGAACTTTACTGACATTTTCAAATGATCCCAAGTCACTATCAAAGTCTCACACAATATCTGTAAATGGTTTTAGCAAAAAGGTACTATTGTACTTCAGGGTTGACTGAAGGGTGGGAATCTTTGTTCCACTGTGGAGGAGTATTCTATCCCCAACATTGCTTCTCATGGCCCACACATGGTAAAATAAGAGCAAACCAATTTCTAGTTTATCTTGTTACTGCTTTTAAATGCACTAAAGGCAATGAATCTTATTACTGCCTGTTCTTAGCTTGGGCCCCAACGCTGCCCTTGATGTGACATTAGGGCAGCCTAAGTAGCCTAGACCTTTGCCTACATCATGTAATTTGAAGAGCAGAGAGAAGCCTCAATCAGATATACCCCAAAATACTCTTAATTATACCATTAATAAAAGAAGTAATAAAAATAATGACAATAATAAGAGCTACCATTTCTTGAGTGGCCACAATGTGCCAGGAACCGTGTGTTAAATGCTTTACTTATATTTTAGAAATGAGGACTTGGAGGCTCTGAAATGCTAAGTAACTGGCCCCAGGTCACAAAACGATTTTGTGATGGAGACAGGATTCTAACTCAGGTGTATCTGATCCAAAACTCTTTCTTTTGTACATTTAATTGAGGGCAGGGGGTGGGTAGGGGGTAGGGTGAAGAAGGTTCTGTGGAGAACTTCGAGAAAAGGATGCATGGGCAAAGTGGTGGGGAGAGGATGGGTCACATGTGAAACTGATGAAAGACTAGACATGAAACAGGAGGATATTAAAAAAAGTATGTCTATGGCTGTTTCTGTTCCTTGCTGTGTGCCATGTTCCTACCTTTAGCAATTTGTTTATTGCTAAAAAATCTGCAGACTGTTTCAATATTGCTATCATTGTAGTAGCCAGGGTTTCATGTATCAGCTGGGCCTGAGGAGCACTTGGTTTTTCAGGTCGGAAGCTATACTACAAATAAACAAAAAAAATGAACTGTAAGACAAAATTGTCACATAAAACAAATTGCTCAGAAAGAAACGTTACTCCACAAACCTTTATGAATGATCTTAAATAACTATCCAAGCCTTCTTCATGGCACTTTGATACAATATGTAAGAGAACCCTGAAATGACAGTCACAAGAGTCAGCATGTCATGCTATAATGAATTACCATACTTTGTTTCTTAAGTAAGATCATCATGTCTAATCCCCAAAATATCTAACACTGTCTGAATCATTAAAAGTGAGATAATTGCATTAGGTATAATGGTGATAGTTTAGCTATAACAAAGATTTCAGCATCTAACATGCTCAGGCCTTATAAAACATATTTCTTAGATCAAAAGGAGGATACTTTAATTTGACAACCCAGATGTTACACCTGTTCGTAATTCTCTGTATGTGTCTGAAGCATGGTGGTAGCTACTATGTAGTAAAAGACTTCAAATCAGGGAAATATTGATATCCCCTCTAGTGACAATAAAGGGAAGAGAATAGAAAAATACAATGAAAAGCATGCCAACAGATAGGGGGAAAAGGAAGGGAGAAACAGAGCAGGGGTAATGATATGAATTATAATTGTCGGTAAGAGATGAGCAGTGCTCCCCAAAGTTTAGCATATATCAGAAACACCTTTTAATAGATTGCTCAGCCCCTCTCCCAGAGTTTCTGATTTTGTAGGTTGGGAGTGAAGTTCAATAATTAACAATTTTACTAAGTTCCCAGCTGATACTGATGCTGCTGGTATAGGAACCATGTTTTGAAACCCATTGGCCTAAAGCTTCTTCTATTTTTAACCACACTATTCCCAACAGCAGCAATGCACGCAAATGGTGTGTGGCTGTGGTGTGAGGCCTGGTGGAAGAGGTTGTGGCAACAGCAGAGGCAGCAAAGCCAGAAACTTCCAGCACTGAGCCCACAATCTAAGTATCTTGTTTTGATTTCAAAATTCAGGTGCATTTTGCATTCTACTCTACAATATATCCTTATTTGTTTTCATATAAAAATAATACCTCCTTATTCTTTCAAGTAAAAATTGATGACCTAGGGCCACATTCTGTTAAGGATGCATCCCTAGTCACCTGTGACTATTTAAATTGATTAAAATTAAAATTAAGCACAATTAAAAATTCAGTTCTGGCTGGGGGAAGTGACTCATGCCTGTAATCCCAGCACTTTGGGAGGCCAGGGAGGGTGGATGACCTGAGGTCAGGAGATCGAGAACAGCCTGACCAACATGGTGAAATCCCATCTCTACTAAAAATACAAAATTAGCTAGGCGTGGTGGCAGGTGCCTGTAATCTCTGAGCTGAGGCAGGAGAATTGCTTGAACCCGGGAGGTGAAGGTTGCAGTGAGCCAAGATCATGCACTCCAGCCTGGGCAACAAGAGCAAAACTCCGTCTCAAAAAAAAAAAAAAAGAATTCAGTTCGTCACCTGAATCAGCCCCAGTTGAAGTGCTCACTGGCCACATGTGGCTGGTGGCTGCTATACTGGACAACACAATTGTAGGACATTTACATAATTGGAGAACGTTCAATTGGAACTTATATATATCTTCTTAAATACATAAAGCAAATATTAACAGACATGAAAGGAGAAATATATTGTAATACAATAATAGAGGACTTCAATATCCCACTTTCAACAATGGACAGATCAACCAGACAAAAAAGTAATAAGGAAACATTGGACTTGAAATACACTTAGACCAAATAGACCTAACAGTCATGTACAGAACACTCCATACAATACCAACAGAATATCCATTCTTTTCATGAGCACATAGAATAGTCTCCAGGATAGACCATATATGTTAGGCCACACAACAAGCCTTAAGAATTTTCAGAAGATTGAAATTATATCAAGTATTGTTTCCAACCACAATGGAATGAAACTAGAAATCAATCACAGGTGAAACTGTCAAAAATTCAAAATAGGTGGAAATTAAACAACATGTTCCTGGGTCAAAAAAGAAAAGGGAAAATTATAAATATCTTGAGACAAATGACAATGAAAACTCAACATACTGAAACCTGTGGAATGCAGCAACAGCAGTTCTAAGAGGAAGTTTATAGTAAGAGGGAAGTTTATAGTAATGAATACCTCCAATAAAAATTAAGAAAGATCTCAAATAAACAGCATCTTTGAATTATAACACAAACTCACATGGTGCAGTTGATAGGAACGTCATCTTCATGGGTCATATTTGTGAGAACTCGGAAGAGTTGCATAAGAATTACAGGTAGAAACTGTATCATGACTTGGATCTCCATGGCATGCAAACACTAAAATGAAGTCATTATTAGTTAAGAAAACAAACAGACATATGATAAAATTTGCAAATGTGAAACAGCAAAAAAATTAATGAGAAATACATCGACTAGCGTATAAGCTCACTTGAATATGACCTTTCCACAGGACAGGGGGCTTTTTGTTAATTACTTAATCCACACTTCTATTTGGCACTCATATTTTGTTAGTTTATTTAATGTTAAATACTTTACTCAAGGTAACAAGTATAATTTCGATAAGCAGATTTTGGAAAAATGACAACTGACTCCTCGTAAACCAACACTCAATTGCCTGGGGCAGTGGGGAGGACGAGACACGTTTGGAGATGATACTGGAGATGCACCTACTAACTCCCAGGCATTCTGTATGTCTTACAGGGGAATGCGGGCCATCAGTTAATCTGGTGAGAAGTGGAATTCAATAAAGAGTGGTTCTATATGTAATTGGCTCTATACCATCACCCTCCAAAATGGAGGTGGTTTTGCAGTCTAACAATATCATAATACATTTCCTTCGAAGTGCTAACATTCTGTCTCCAATGATAAGTGCGTTACAAACGTTAAAAAGAAGAAATGTAATCTCATATACGAGAAACAGTGAAAGCTGTTCAATTTCTTTCTTCTTTCTTTCCTTCTCTCCATATTCACTCACTCAACCGGCCAATCAAAATAAAGGAAACAAACCTCGCTGAGCATCTTTCTATATCAATTCAATGTGTAGTGCTAGGGGAAATACAGAGGTAGATAAATCAAGTCTCTGTACTTAAAAAACTCGTAAGTTCTCTTTCCCAGATTCCAACTCTTGCCACTATCTATCTTCAAGACCCTCTAATCGATGAACGAAATAATCTAAATTATTTTATTTCTAACAGGTCTCTGTACCATTTCTCTTTACTCTCAATACATCCAACTCTCATTTCTAAATTAATCTTCCTCAAATACTCTTTACATTAGACCACCTCCTGCCAAGATTTTTTTGATGTCTCCCCGTAGCCTATGGCAGTAGTTCTCAACCAGGGGCCATTTCGTCCCCGACTGATCTGGCAATGTCTGGAAACGGTTTTGGTTGTTACAACCAGGGGGTGATACTGACATCTAGTGGATAGAGGCTAGTGATGCTGCTAAATATCCTACAAAGCACACACAGACCCTCAAGGACAAAGAATTATCCTACCTCAAAATGTTAATAGTGCCAAGGTTGAGAAATCCTGGCCTAGAATATTAAGACCAAGTTATTTCAGACCTTACTGGCATTTTCTGCTTAAACAATGATCACCGTTCTTTACAAAGCCAAACTGGTACCTCTGCTTTCTTCACTGTTCTTGAATTATCTTAGCCAAATCCTGGCCACGCTTTCAAGGCAAGTACAAATCCCCACTTCAGTGAAACCATTTATTTTCTCATTTGACAAAGGAAAAACAAATGAACTTCCAATAGCCAAGCACACCAAAAACAAAAGTAACCCAAACAAATAAATGAAGGCCATGGTTTCTATCATCGAGTAGTTCACAGTGTACAGGGGATAAAGACATGGAACTAAGTAATTGCAATATCAGCAGTAAATAGCATGATCACGGGATATACAAAATGCACAAAGAAGCAACTGAGTGCACAAGTGGGTAGGGAATGTCTGGTGAGGCCTGAGGGGTGAAAGAGTGAATGATAAATAGAGTGCCAGGTAGAAAAGAGAGATGGGCATTCACTGCTACCAGTAGTGCTCCTCTGTCATTTATTCTCAACACTGCAGCCAAAGTGCTCTTTTTGAAATGCAAATTGGATAATGCTACCTTTCTGTAGTTAAAAACAAAACAAAACAAACCACCGCTAACAAAGAGCAATCATAAGCTTCCATGCCTACAACATACCCTGCCTGTCCCTCCAAACCCATCACTTGCCATCTTCTCCCTGCAATGCACACTGTGCTATAGCTACATGGTCTTTTATTTTTCTGTCCCTCAAACATACTGATGTAAGCTATTTACACCCACTGTGATATTCTGTTATCCTTTTACATGGCTTTATTCCCTAAGGTTGTCTTCCTCTCATCTGTTCAGCTTGAAATGCCATTTTCCCCCATTGGCCTTCCCTGACAACTCTATATACAATGCACTCCTGGTCATATTGGATCCATTAACCTGCCCTCTTTTATTCATGGCACTCGTTTATAATCTCTGTACCGCGACTAGAACAGGTATGCTGTCTAAACCATTCCCCATTCAATTCATGGCACCCAGAGCAATGTCTGGCCCATACTACATGATCAATACACATTTGGTGACTTACTGAATAAATGAATAAAATAAGAAACCAAGCCAGGCTTAGTGGCTCATGCCGGTAATCCCAGCACTTTGGGAGGCCAAGGCAGGCAGATCACTTGAGCTAAGGAGTTCAAGACCAGCCTGGCCAACATGGTGAAACCCCATCTCTTCTAAAAATACAAAAATCAGCCGAGTATGGTGGTTCATGCCTGTAATCTCAGCTACTTGGGAGGCTGAGGCAAGAAAATTGCTTGAATCCGGGAGGCAGAGGTTGCAGTGAGCTGAGTTTGTACTACTGCACTCTGGCCTGGGCAACAGAGTGATTCTGTCTCCAAAAAAAAAACCAGAAAAAAAAAAAAAAAGATAGCAGCCCTCTAGTCTACAGTAGTTCCTCAGTTTACTGAACCCTCAGCATTTGTATCCTGTATCAAATACTGGACATTTAATCATATATTGCTTTGAACTATTAATTGTATTATTGACAGACTGTCATTTAACTTATGTGTGTCCTGTTCTTCAGTTAGACTGTAAGTTCCCCTACGGACAATAACCATACGTTATTCTCCTCTGCAAGCCTCAAAAAGCTAGGAAAATAATATACAACAAGAGCTTAACAAGTGGATGGTAAATGAATTCTTGAAACAATATCATTTATAGGAACAATAGATAGCAAGGTGTGGTAGAAAGAACATGGGACTTGTCATAGTCTCACCCCAGTTCTGCTACTGACCAGCTGAATGACCACAAGCAAGTCACCTCTACTTGGGCCTCAGCTTCCTCATCTGTTAAAAAACACAAAGTCTTGACCAGGTGTGGTGGCTCACACCTGTAATCCTAGCACTTTGGGAGGCCCAGGCGGGTGGATTACCTGAGGCAGGGAGTTCAAGACCAGCCTGGCCAACATGGCGAAACCGCATCTTTACTAAAAAACCAAACCAAACCAAAACAAAATTAGCCAGGTGTGGTGGCAGGTGCCAGTAATCCCAGCTACTTAAGAGACTGAGACAGGAGACTCGCTTGAACCCAGGAGGCAGAGGTTGCAGTGAGTTGAGATTGTGCCACTGCACTCCAGCCTGGGTGACAGAGCAATACTCCATCTCAAAAAAAGAAAAAAAGTCTTTAGAATCCTTTTCAGCACTAAGGTTTTATAGAGGAGCTTGGCTTTCTGAAATCACATGGTGTTTCATTGATTACCACTAGAGGGAGAGCGTAGGTCACATAAATATAAGAAATTCCACATTTTCAAAACAAACAAATGAACAAACAGATAGCGCTTTTCCATTTTAAGAATACGAGTATATATGAAAATGAGGTTCTTTTCCATTCCACTTAATTAAAACTTTTATAAAACTTTCCCATGAGAAAAACAAGCCTTAACAAAGCATTCATACATATTGAAGTCCTAGACATTTACCTGAAGAAAGTATTTAAAAGTTAGATGATTATTATACTTTTTCTTTTTGAGAGAGGGTCTTGCTCTGTGGCTCAGGCTGGAGTGCAGTGGCATGATAACAGCTTACTGGAGATTCAACCTCTGAGGCTCAAACGATCCTCCCACCTCAGCCTCCCAAGTAGCTGGGACTACAGGCATGCGCCACCACGCCCAGCTAATTTTTGTATTTTGTGTAGAGATGGGTTTCACCATATTGACTGGGCTGGTCTCGAATCCCTGTGCTCAAGCAATCTGCCCGATTGCCCGCCTGCGCCTTACAAGGTGCTGAGATCATAGGTGTGAGCCATTGCACCTGGCCTATTATATTTCTTAATGATAGTTAAGAACATATAACCATATAGCCACCACTTGCTATCTGCCTTCTACTCTTCCAACAGTATGTTTTCTATATGGGAAGAAGAATGACACTTTAAAAACCAAAGTCACATCATGTCACACCTTTGTCCAAAGCTCCATAAGGCTTCCTATCTCACTCGAAGGAAATTCAAACTCTTCGCCATGGCTTATGAGGCCTTGCCCGAAAAGCTCCCAGCAACCTCCCTGAGGCAATGTCCTATCACTCTGCGCCAGCCACACTGGGATTCTTGCTGTTCCCTGAGCACACCAAGCCAAGCTCCTTGGGGCCTTTGTACTTGCTGTTCCCAGCTCTCCCTCAGAAATCCACATGGCTGGCACTCTCGTTTCCTTTAGGTCTCTGTTCAAATGTGCCTTTACTAGACAGATTTTCTCTGGCCACTTTTTTTTTTGAGATGGAATTTTGCTCTTGTTGCCCAGATTGGAGTGCAGTGGTGTGATCTCGGCTCACCACAACCTCTGCCTCCCAGGTTCAAGCAATTCTCCTGCCTTAGCCTCCCAAGTGGCTGGGATTACAGGCATGCACCACCATGCCCGGCTAATTTTGTATTTTTAGTAGAGATGGGTTTCTCCATGTTGGTCAGACTAGTCTCAAACTACCGACCTCAGGTGATCCACCTGCCTCAGCCTCCCAAAATGCTGGAATCACAGGCATGAGCCACCACGCCCAACCTTCTCTGGCTAGTTTAAAACAGGAACCTTGTAAATCCCTGCTCCCCTTTCATTGTGCTGGTTTTCTTTATAACAGTTATTACCATATGAGATGACATATATTTATTCACTTACGTGTTTATTATCTGTCTCAACAAGTAAACTCTTTGACAATAGGGATGTTATTTGTTTTCTTCACATACATTTCCAACGCTTAGAATGATGCCTGGCCCATAGGAAGCACTGAAGAAGTAAGTGTGGCGTGAATGATTACTTTCCGGCAGATACCCTCATCTATTTTTGTTTTAAACAGAGTCTCACTCTGTCACCCAGACTGGTGCAATCTTAGCTCACTGCAACCTTTACCTCCCAGGTTCAAGTGATTCTTCTGCCTCAGCCTCCTGAGTAGCTGGGATTACAGATGTGCGCCACCACACCTGGCTATTTTTTGTATTTTTAGTAGAGATGGGGTTTCGCCATGATGGCCAGGCTGGTCTTGAACTCTTGAGCTCAAGCAATCTCCCCGCCTCGGCCTCCCAAAGTGCTGGGATTACAGGTGTGAGACACCATGCCCAGCCCCATTATGTAATTTCAGTCTCACAACCACCCTACAAGATGGGCATTATTGTTACCCCCACAACACAGATGAAGAGACAAATTCTCAGAGAAGTAACCTGGTCCTGGTCAATTACAGAGCTAGTAAGTGACAGATGTGGGATAAAAACTCAGTTGATGATTCCAGAACCCACAGATTTGATCATCTCATATTACCTCTCTAAAAGAAATGTTACTGAGTATATCATTCAGTAATAGCATATGTCCAAAGGTAAATCCTAAAGATGTTTCATTTAAAATAAAATTTCCTCAGATTTGCTATGCCTATCTTACTAAAGGAACAATTAAAAGAAGAGAGCCACTGTCAGGCAAGTTATGATATGCACTGTAGTCCTAGCACACCAGGAAACGACAGAGTCTGTGGTAAGATGTAATATCCCAACATGTGTCAAATATGTCTCTTTTTTTTAGCTGGCCCATTTGTTAGTCTATCACTTGTGGACACAGGAACCATTTCACATTTCATACCACGCCAAAGTGATTCCATTCCTCCTGGCCCTTTTCCCCACAGCATCCTCCACCTTCATTGGGCAGTAAGCAGGAAGAGAAAGGCCCTTGAAAAATCAATTTATGGGCCTGAAATAAACATTTTCATGAGAGTTTCAAAATTATGATGTTACATTTTGGCTACTACATTTTCTTCCTAATGTTGCCACTCTGCTGTCTGCTTCTAAACAGCCACATGATGGAAAAATACATAATAGAAAGTATTCTCTTGAGGAAATACAGCCAAACATATTTTAAAGTGTCTGTTTGCTTTTATTTTTTGTACACCAAAATGTGGTAACAGAAAGACATGAAAAATAAACCTTTTGCAGAAAGCTGCTGTTCATTTACCTTTAAATATTTAATGAGCTCCCCTGGAACTTCTTTCGAGCCTGACTGAATCAGCTGGCAATGATGGAAGAATTTGTGCACATGAAGATCCTGGAACACAGATGGAAACAGCCATATGAAATTTGATTCATTATCCTCAAATGAAAGCTCTCTACCTCTCCCTCCTCCTGCAT
Organism: Callithrix jacchus; assembly: GCF_049354715.1. Classification (NCBI taxonomy): domain Eukaryota; kingdom Metazoa; phylum Chordata; class Mammalia; order Primates; family Cebidae; genus Callithrix; species Callithrix jacchus. Next base: position 114,526,576 of record NC_133524.1, on the reverse strand, counting down.
CTTGCAGACCTATTTATCTGGTATTCTAATGTCCAGGCTCAGCAGCTCTTGAGCACCACACAAAGCAGCAAAACCAGGTAAATTTGGCATGTACCTAACCACATGGGGTAGGCCACTATTTATGCCCAACGAGCTAAACATTCATCTGATTCCGATTTTGACTAGTGTGTTCTGTAAAGTTGGGCTGCTTCTCCATTTTAATGAAATAAGCAGGAATAAAGGTCTGAACTGAAAAAGATAAAGATTAATAAAGATCAGAACTGATAAAGAAAAAATAACAGCAGGAAGTTAGCAGAACAATAGTCTCAGGCATTCAACACCCAACTTTACCATGGCACTGTACTGTCAAGGGAGTCCAACTGTCCTGTGTGGAATCCACATACATTGTTTTGTAGACAGCATGGACTACATCAGAAACTAGAATAATGAAATGTGTGTTTTGACCTGATTTCCCTGATTACTACTCTGTGACCTTGGGTAAGTCACCTAACCTGCCTGAGCCTCAGTTTCCTCACCTATAAAATGGAGATTATGGCTTCCACATTCCTTTCAGAGTCCTGTGAGGCTCAAATCAGTTAATGAGAATAAGAAGATCACGTAATTTGAGAGGAGCTAGAATGACCTTTTTTGTGTTTTGTTTTTTTGAGACAGGGCCTTACTCTGTCTTTCAGGCTGGAGTGCAGTGGCACAATCACAGTTCACAGGAGCTTTGAACTCCTTGGCTCAAGCAATCCTGCTGCCTTAGCCTTCCAAAGTACTGGGATTATAGGCATGAGCCACTGCACCTGGCCAGATGTTATTATTTCTCAAGGTTTTGAGAAAATCTTGCAGGTCACATCTTCTCTACTGCTGTAGGAATCAAATGTGGTCTATTTTAATCAAACAAACTCAAGTATAAAAATTGACAAAATTCAAATGATGCAACTTACTTGAGTGTAAATGGTAGATTCTAAGTGGCTTTTAATCTTCAGCAAAGGCTTTGCACCATCTACCCATTTAATATCCACATTACATTGCTGTGAACAGAAAATTGAGTTTCTGTAACATAACAATGAATAGATGAACAATATATAATACCTTTATGCATTTAACCATTTTTTTTAGAAATGATGTATTAATTTCATACCAAGAAATTACTGGAGAAAATACTCTGACTTTAGAATAAATGTATTCTAAATCATTTTAAATTTCCAATCCTTTGCAGACTGATATTTTAATAAATTACAACAAAAATGAATTACTTAAATAATTTTTTTAAATGACACACAAAATCTGAGCCCCCACCTTTTTTTTTTGAGATGGAGTTTTACTCTTGTCACTCAGGTTGCAGTGTAGTGGTATGATCTTGGCTCACTGCAACCTCCACCTCCCAGGTTCAAGTGTTTCTCCTGCCACAGCCTCCCCAGTAGCTGAGATTACCGGTGCCCACCACCAGGCCCAGCTAATTTTTTGTATTTTTAGTAGAGGCAGGGTTTTGCCATGTTGGGCAAGCTAGTCTCAAACTCCTGACCTCAGGTGATCCACCTGCCTTGGCCTCCCAAAGTGTTAAGATTACAGGTATAAGCTACTGTGCCCGTGCCCCACTTTTAAAACTTATTATTAAAGTTAACAGACATAAAATTACTTTGTCAAACTGCTATAAATTCTAAACATGCATATTCCATGTTCATCTATGCTATGGACCAGCACTGGCCCTGAGACCCCCACTTTGAGTAACATTGTGCTAAATAAATGAGACCAACAGAATTCGATTTTTTACACATTTAATCATGATTGCTTCAACAAATGCAGTATTTTCCTACCCTTCTTGATTCTGCATCATTCAGATTCAAGTAGCCTGGGGGAAGATTGGCGGAAACTGGCAGCTGCTGCTCAAATGTGATGATTCTACCATCTTTCAGCAAAGGTACCCAGGCAAACCCAACTGCCAAGATAATAACCAACCGTGAGAAATGAAATAACAAATGCAATCAGCTACACAAATGGCTGACTGCTAGGGGCCAGGGTAGGGTGGTGATGTCTCCAGGGATCAGTACGTGGGAGTTCAGATGCTGGGCAAGTGAGTACTGGAGAAGGAACAATGGGTTTGGATTGACTCTGAATCCCAGCCTGGCCACTAACGAGTTACGTACTCTTATTTCCTTGACCATAAAAATGGGAACAACAACATGGCCTTTCCATTTACAGCAGTTATTGAGAAACCAGAGTGAGAAAATATATGAAAACACTTTAAAACTTTAAAATTACATCAATATCATTATCTTTACACTGTGGGAAATATTTTTGGTAGATTTATTTTTAAAAGGCTCAGATGGCTGTCATCCATTTTACATTAAGAGTGCAGAGTCTCACGGCTGAGACTATTTCAGATAACAATCACATGTTCCAAATTTCTTATGGCAACCCTAGGTTAAGGAACTATGGAAAATTAAGGTCACAAAGTCACAGCTACACTCCATATTTATACAAGGCAGTAGGCATAAATCATTTAGTTGGGCAGAGTTTTCCTGATTACAGAAAGAAGAGGTTTAGGGATAGGTAGGAGAATGCAGCCAGGGAATAGTGTTTATGACTTGAATCCATCAAGAGATTTTCTCCAATCTCTACATTTCTTAACAGTTCTCCCCCAAAAGAGCCTTTTGGCTTTTAATTAGAAAACGCATCATGTTCTAGCTAAAAAAGCCAGAGCCATCTGTGTTGCTCAAGTTGAGTGGTGTCAGTATTTCCATTATAGAGATTACTCTGGGATTCAAGTGTTTATAACTCAGCCGTAAAAAAGCTTGCTCTGGACTGAATTTTGGCAAATGAGAGAGGGTATTGGCTGAAGAACACTTTTTAAAGCCACTGCTTTCTGATTCTTTAAAATTCTTTGTGTGACTGTGTGTGTGTGTGTGTGTGTGTGTGTGATACTGTGAACACAGAAGTCAACACAAATCTGGTTACAATGTTTTCATTTATGTGTTTAATTTGGCAAATGCTTTAATTCTTAAAAGGAGACTAAAACATTGCTTCTCTAAGTAGACTAAATGGCTTTCTCAGACTACAAAATGTGCCTGACGCGCACCTTTACTAGTACAATGACAGAAATGGTTTACCCAGACCTTTCCTATTACAAAAAGCAGAGGAAAGTAACATGAGCAGAAGCCCCATTAGAAATGACTCTGTCAAAGTAGTTAAACTAAAATCTTGACAAATGAGAAAAGATTTCCAGCCCAGAAAATAGGAAAATCTATTTCTCATTCTTAGTCAATATTTTTAAATAGCGATTTTTATTGAGACCTCACTCAGTTATACCATACAATTCACCTATTTAAAGTGTACATGTAGTGGTTTTTAGTATATTTGCAAAGTTGTATCTCCGTGACCGCTACTTAATTCCAGAACTTTTCATCACCCCCAAAATAAACTCCATAGCCCTTAGAAGTCACTCCCTGTTTCCCTCTTCTCCCAGCCCCTGGCAACTGATAGTCTACATTCTGCCTCTGTGGGATTGCTTAGGCAACATTTTTGTACTGTAAATTAATCAGAGCACGACGAAGTGTGTCCCCTATTCAAAACTCACAGAGAGCACTTGGAAGCTGTAAAGGTACCATGTCAAGCACACCATCTGGCTCAAAGGTGGGAAGCCACTTAAAGAATGGACAGTTAAAAGTGATGAGTAGCACATGGAATAACCACAGCCAATCACTTGCCAGGTCCAATATATTTTTCTTCCGTACTTCCCTTTCTCTCTGTCCCCCTGCTACTGCCATAGTGTGGCCTCTTCCTTTCTCGGACCTTTAAAATAACCCTCTTACTGGTGTTCCTTTCTTCCTCTTCCTGCTCCTACTCGCCTTGCCCATTATACTGCTGCCTGGTTGGTTTTCCTGAAAAATAGCTCTAATGTTTAAAACACTTCAATAGTTCCATTGTGATGACAGAATAAAATCAAATCCACAGCCTGGTATTCAAGGCTTTCCAAAATCTGATGCCTCCTGTTCAACCTGACATCCTATGATCTCCCTCCTAGCACCCTGTGCTCCAGGGAACCACTCATGGTTCCCTGTCCATGCCCCTTGATATTTAGCCTCTGTACAAGCTGTTCCTTCACCCCATGATCCCCTGCCTTTCTGTCATTGTTGCATTATCAAACCCCACTCAACCCTTTAAGGCCTTACTCAAAAACCATCTCCTCCTAGAAGCCTTCTCTGATTTCCAGCCACTTGTCCCTCCACCAGCTGAATAACTTACTCTTCTGAGTTCATGTAGCACTTTCTTAAACATCACTTTCTATTTTGTATTATAATTGTTTATGCAGGACTCATTTCCCTTAGTAGATCATAGCCTCACTGAAGATGAGATCTGTGCTTGATTCTCCACTGTATTCTCCAAAGTGCCTACTATAATATCATGTATATAATAAATACAGTTTGAGTATCCCTTATCTGAAAATTTTTTAGGAACAGAAGTGTTTCAAATTTCTGATTTTTTCAGATTTTGGAATATTTGCATTATACCAGGTGAGTATCTCAAATCCAAAAATCCAAAATATGAAATGTTCCAATGAGCATTTCCTTTGAGGATCTGGTCATTGCTCAAAAAGTTTCCAATTTTGGAGCATTTTGGACTTGGGGATTTGGGATGCTCAGCCTGTATGCAGAAATATTTGTGGAATGAATGAATTAATTAATGATACAGACTAGGCTGGATCTGAGTCTTAGGACATGCTGATGTTCATAAAGTGCTTGTGATACAAGCTGTGTTCAGAAGGCCTTCTTTTTCATGTAAAAGTGCTACCCATTGGTTTACCTAAAGCCTTGGTGAATGGGCCTATGATGGGAGCTTCACTACTAAAGCTTATTCAAGTTTGTTAAATCAGTTATGTTCTCATTAGAACCAGTCAGCCCCCAACCTCCCTCTTCCTCACAGATGTCCCTGGCTCTGGGCTCACTTCCCTCTTCCTCAGTGAGCAGAACTGGAAAATTCTGGTTGCTGGGCAATTCTACATAAAATAAATAAAAATACTGTATCACATTATGTGTTTCTCTTTGAGAATAGCAATATTACTTTATGTTGATTATAGTAGTCTAAGCACACTGGCAAGCATGTGGACAATGTTATTTGGTAGAAATGATACTAAAATGAACATATAATATGGCTTTTACCAATGAACTTTTAAAATCAGAAATGTGGTTGATATGGTTTGGTTGTGTCCCCTCCCAAATCTCAATGTGAATTGTATCTCCCAGAATTCCCATGTGTTATGGGAGGGACGGGGCAGCGGGGTGGGAGGGGAGTAATTGAATCTTAAGGGCGGGTCTTTCCCATGCTATTTCTGTGACAGTGAATAAGTCTCATGAGACCTGATGGGTTTATTAGGGGCTTCTGCTTTTGCTTCTTTCTCATTCTTCTCTTGCCGCTGCCAAGAAGTGCCTTTCACCTCCCACCATGATTCTGAGTTCTCCTCAGCCATGTGTAAGATCCAATTAAACCTCTTTTTCTTCCCAGTTTCAGGTATATCTTTATCAGTAACATGAAAATGAACTAATATAGTGCTTTTTGGTCAAGGGGAGAAGTGGTCTATAGCTTGATGAAAAGAGGTTATATTCCAGACAATTCCACTTCAAATAACTGTAGAGAGAGACATTTAAAGAGTACACGTACCTGGAGTTTCAATTGTGTCTTGCTTTTTGGTTGTTCCCTTTGTGTTAATTTCACAACTTACATGATGAAAAGTGAAAAGCAAATGATGTTTTTGATGCAGGTGAATGGGAAGCTCAATTTTAATCTGAAATGAAAGCAAAATCACACATGGCATTTTGTTTTAATTCTCAAGTTGAAACTGTCAGACATTTAGTTTGGCTTCATCATAGTGTTCCAAAAATATTTCCTAAAGGACTGGCCGAGTGGCCAAATAGTGTATCCTTTAAATATACTCCAAATGCTTTCTTGACCAGTTTCAGTTTGACAGCAATATTCTGAGTTGTGAGAATTGATTTATTACTTTTGCTGGAGAGTGCAGTGGATTCTCCTGGATTCAATTTTGCAGCAGAATTTTCTAAAACACTAAGTCAAAACCACATCCTCACAACCCAGGGATACCATGTAACTCAACCTGCATCAATGAATGCAATTCATTTAAAATGAACACTGAATTTGAAAGGTTGCTTTTTTTCGAAGTTGTTGTTCTCTTTTGCATGAAGAAACGAAGCAATTCCAAATAAATATGCAAAAATTAACTATTGTCCTATGGTATCCACAAATTACAGTTTATAGAAATTTTTCTAGAAGAAAAACACAACTTTGCTCTTAAAGATGAAATTATCACCCATGACACATAAATTGAGTTAAAAATTAATGCTTGTAATAAAGTACCACAATTAATTTTCTAATCAGAACCCAATTGAATGTTTATAATGTCTCCTGGAAGTATGTAAGAGACAAATTACAGATTTAAATGATTTAATGCACAAGCATATACCCACACAGGTACAAATGCAAATACTCTCTGTCTCTCTCAGTCAATATACAGTGATTGATTGAAAAGCATGTTCATGGCCAGGCTCGGTGGCTCACACCTGTAATTTCAGCACTTTG